>NC_054062.1:7450004-8688129 GCF_017639655.2 Falco naumanni
GAAGAGATTGGTTTGATTTCTGAGTATCTTGAAGCAGCCCAGTTTACTTGAAACATGAAAAATAGCTCCACCATTCCCAGTGCTCTGGCACTAAGTTGCTCCTAATCAAGGATTCAAACTGACATTCTTCCTTCAATTCAGCTCATCAAATTAGCTTTCAAGTAAATGAGTTATTGAGTCTGAGGTCTAAAAGAGTATCACATTTAAAGAGGGTAGATCTGCCCTGCGTCACCTGCCTCTCCAAACACACTGGTTACAAAAGCAAGGGGTATTGGCAAAAGGGCTCCAAGTCGAATAAGCATTTTTAATCTTGCTTAAGCTCTGCAAATAATCATGACAGCATGATGTCAGAGAATGCTGTACAACCCACTGGTCTACCCAGCTGCTGACCTGACTCTAACAGCTTTGCAGAAGGAAGTGAAAGAAAACCCCTCATGGCAAACAAGTCACAACCTATCTTTGGGGCTTCTTTACCAGAAGGTAAAATATTTGGGGTTTTTCCCTGCCATTTAACATTTCAGTTCAAGCCCCATGTACTTTTAGATTTGAAAAAATCACCCTTTTTATCTCAGAATTACTTTCCTCTGCACCACCAACTGGATCAATGATCAGATTTATCCCTCTAAGGCCTTGCAGACTGTCGTATGTCTGTAACATGTACCCTTAGCTGAGTACTTGGTATCCTTGACCTTTTAACATGTTTCCTGACCTGCAGTATTACCAACAATACCAGTTGCAGTGTTTGTGTGCTGGCAGGTCTTCACAAATAGAGGGTCTGCAGCCAACACAAGACAAGGATTCGATACACTACCAAGCAGGTTAATACACCCATCTTGGTTCCCTCCAATCATCAACCTAAACTTAACTAAGAATGAAGACAAATGAGCAACCAGAGCAAGAGGTCAGGGCCACACTAGGAGAAAGTGCTCAGATCCGAGTGCAGTCACACTCTTCCTCAAGAGATTTCTGGGAAAACTGGAGCAGACGAACTCCTGTGGGACACTGAAGCAGTTCACAGTACATGATTTGATCCCGCCAGAAGCCAAAAAAGCTCAACATCTGCAGAGGGCCCTCAGCATCCTACAGGATTGTGACAGCACTGCATGTGCTGCACAATAGTTTCAAGCTAAAATATTTGCGGGGTTTCCCTGCCATTTAACATTTCAGTTCAAGCCCCATGTACTTTTAGATTTGAAAAAAACCCCAACTGTTAGCATGCACAGCCACTGTTTCTTAATCTTCAAAACAGATTACTTAAATAGTACAAGCAAGTGGACAGCAAATCAAACTTGTATTTATGAAAACAAATACCCAGCTAAAAGGAGCAAATAGAGAGCATTTGTACTACTTGTTTCATCTTCAAACTGTTTCCAGTCTCCACAGCAGGTTAAACCACCACCCATAACAACTTCTGTGCTTTCCAGTCAGTGGGAAGTTCTCTGCCTCTGCCCAGCAGGATTCTGCAGGGCAGCCACCTCCCTTCTGGCATACCGCAAACTTTGCCACGAGAAGCTGGGGGACATACCTGCTTCGAACATCCTTGGAGCGAATGGGAGTGAGCAGGCTGAACGTAGATTTCATGGAGTCTGTAGAGCAATTATCATAGACCGTCCCATTGCCATGCAGCCTGGTATCGCTCAAGCTGCTGCTTACCCTCCCAAACTTGGGCTGAGAATAATGTCGATAATCCAGACAATCTGAGTCAATCCTATTAGCTGTCCTCAGTGTGTGAGAGGCCACATTGAACTCCATGGGTGGCAGAGGTCGAGCCGGCATTATTTGGGACAGCCGGGGTTTGCCGCCTGCAAACGCCTTCCCCCGCAGAAGCCCACCAAAGGCACTGGAGATCTCAGAGGCTCGTTTCCCCAGGTCAGAGGTGCCTCCTCTGCTCTTCCCCACAGGACTGGCTTCCGAGGCATTTGGTGAACTGTGCAAGGAATTCTGCTGGCAGCACTGATGGCAGGGGCTTGCCCTACCCCTGACGGGAGGGCTGAGGGATGGTTCCTGCAGAGAACCATTTGAGGAACTTGTCTCATTGGGATCAGTCAGACTTTCCTGACTTGTTCTAAACCGCCTCCACCTCCTCCAGCTTTTCTCATCCAGGGATGCAGCACGCTCCAGCCGGGGTTTCCGAGGAGGCCGTGGAGTGACCGATTTAATTTTCACATTAGCTTTGAGATCACCCGCTAGAAGCTTTTCATTTAAAGAGCTGCCTACACTTGAATGATCTTCAAAGGGAAGCACCCCATTGCTACCAGCCTCCTTCTTTGCTGCTTTGCCAGCTTTTTTCGCATGCAGGTCCTGTACTGCTCCACCTTCTGTGCTCGGAGTAACACATGCCCCCGAGTGCTGTGGAAATCCATTTGGAGTACTCATTCTCCCCCAGGAACCGGCTATGGATGCTGCTCCTTAAGAAAAGTTCCTCAGAGCATAGTTTCCTTCCCTTGCTTACCCCCGCTGGTTGACAGGGCTTTAAGCCAGAAAGACCCGGACATCAAAGACAGCTCAATTTTTAGTTGAAGATGAAGGGCAAGTATTCTTGCAGGCAAATGCATTGTCTGCCGAATTTCAGGAGGCGGGATACCGGATTTCCCCAAGGGAAACACATAAGAATGAAAAGTTACGAGCTGCGAACTCCGCTCCTTAATCAGAAAGCAAGCTCCTCACAGGACCTCCCTTCAGGAACAATTCAAACCTTAACGTGACCTTGTTAGAAAATGAATGTTATTTTCTGGTTTTTTTTCCAGAGCAGAGCAGTGAAGCGGCTCCCTCGCTGCTGCGGGCATCACGGCTGCACGTGGTCTGCTTCAAAAGAAGGTTGTGTATCCTGTGAGTGCAGAAGGAAATGAAACCTGCGCCTCAGCCACTGCGGGCTCCGCTCGCTGTGGGGTGGCCCCGGCACAACCCGCCCTGGGCTGCCCGCAGCACCGGGGCCACAGGCCAGGAATTTTCCAGCCACCTCAGCTCCCACCGGGATCTCCCAGCGGGGAGGTCGCTGCCGCCTCCTCGCTCTGCGCCAAACCCGGGCGCCGCCGCTGGGACCGGGAGAGCACCCGGGGGGCCATGGGATGGGAACGGGGGCGCTGCGGGACAGGGACGGGGGGACGAGGCCCACTCGGGCCTGGGGGGACACCCCGTTATTGCGCGGTTCCCGTCAACCGCGGTGCCCGCCCGCGGCGGCACGCTGCTCCCGCACCCAGGGCCGCTCCCCCCCGGGCAGGCGGGACAGCACCCCAGCCCCTGCCCCCTCAGGGACCCCTGCCCCGGACGAGCCCCCCCCACCCCCGGTCACCGGGAGAGTGGCCCCGCTCGCAGACCACTGACCTCGAGGCCCGCTGCCGCCGCCGCGGCAGAGGCCGGCTCCACTTCACCCGCCGCGGCCCGGGTCCCGCCGGCTCCAGCCGCCCTTCTCTCCCCCAGGGGCCGGCGGCGGCAGGGCGGGCGGCAGCCCCGGCCCGGGGGCGGGCAGGCCGAGAGGGCGGCGGGAGAGGCCGCCTCAGCCCCGTAGCAACGGCGGCGGCGCTGGGCACGGGCCCGGGCAGCAGCAGCGCCACCTGGCGGCCGGAGGACCGCGCCTCCGTCCCCTCCCTGCGGGGGGCGAGCCGTCAATCAATCAACCTCACAGCCCACGGCTGTCACGATCCACCCTAGATTAAAGCAGTATTTAAATAAGCAGCCTAAAGCAAAGCATTTTACACTTAAAATTAACAGCTGTTTATATGAAATCTACAGCTTCAATTTGGAACATTTCAGTGAAGAGCCCGATGCACAGGCACAAACTCTTAAGCCAGTTACAGCACAAAACAGCCCCAGATTCTTTCCAAAGATAGAGGAGAGGTTCCCTCACCCAGCCTGCTAAAGCAATAATCACAAGTAGTAGTAAAATGTGAAAGTGCTCCAGAGCGCAAAATATTTTATTTAAGAATTTACAGTGTCAAATCTTACACTTAGGAAAGATAGCCGCTCCCAGCTCAAAGGAAGCCTTCTTGAATTCAGTTGTTTGGCAGTCTCTACTGAAAGAAGAAAAATCAGCAGCAGCCTGGCTGAACTAGAGGAAAACCAAGTGTCTGACTAGGTTTCAGTTATAGAAAAGTAAACGACACTGCTGCTGACCACGTCTGGAATTGAGCATGGACCATTATGCAAAGGTTTCTAATCCCCCCAAACAGCGTTTTACTTCTGCTACATACAAACCTTTTAGGACATACGTAAGGCTATCGAGATCTCAGAAAGGTGGAGTTATTCAGGAAAAACAAACAAACAAAAACCAAAACCAAAAACAATTGGGGACCAACACTGGCAATTTCACATTCACATTATTTCTACTCATGGGCAGAAATTCAAGTAAAATCAAATATTTTGGTGGCAAGTTCTAAATAAAATATGGCCTAATGATTTAATAAATATTTAAAGTTTATTCCTCTCTTTGCAGATAATTCAGATTCTTCAGTGAATATGAATGTTGCATATCATGGTTTTCAAGATTTCCTATATTAAAACCTAAAGATTTTAAAGTCCATCGGCAGAGGTCTAATCTTTTTAGTATGTTTGAAATTCAGCTGTTAGCTATTTAAGACCTTGGTTATTTTAGTAATGGAAATTCAAGAACAGAGTATTATGCTGATTCTGGCACTCAACAGGAAAAAATGTAGACAACTTTCAAGCTGTTACCACCTTAATTGTACAGTGCCAGCGGTTTGAGAGAAAGCAAGTAACCGTATTGCACTTAAAAGAACACTCACTCGTCAAATAGTACAGCATTGGCTATTATACAGAGAGCTTCTTTCAGACTATACAATTTGCTTTACAAGTAGTCTAAACCACAAACTACATACATACTAGGTAAGATCCAAATCAAATTAGTATTAGATTACAGTCACAGTTTTCGTTCAATATAGGTCAATTTATTTGGATGAGCTGTGGCCCCCTCCCTCCTTCAAAAAACAAACCAGCGTGAGGCATTTCCCAGATGAACATCTCCAATTTCACACACCAACAAACCAAGTCCTGTTTGATAAGCATTACAATTGTGCATGGTCCTCTTAAGGCCACAGAGTGTTATGTTACAATGTGGACATGTTTTTCCCCCACTGGGAGGGGGGCATCCTTCAGAAATTAAGGAATCCCTGAAACTATGTCTTTGAAGGTCACACTAGTGGGTTTAAAATAAACTTAAGGAATAAATTGCCTATGCAATTTACAAATAGTTTTTGTAACAGACAGCAACTATTTCCTCCCTTGTGTCTATTCTTTATCACAGCAAAGCTATTTCTAGCCAGGTTTCTTAAAAGGAAAAAGTTACATATATTTCATGTTTGGTAATGATTTGCGTAGATGAGGTGCAAGCAGGGACACCCATGATAAAAATCACCCGTCATCAAATTTCCATCATGTCAACTGCAGCTAGTACTGATGCCATGTGCCATAAGATTGAATAGTTCTTCGCATACTCAGAACACAAGTGAGAATTCCAAATACAAAGCCATTGTATTCTACTTCAATGTCGGATACTTCCTCTGTCCAATTCTTCCCAGTCTTGAACTTCCAGTGACTGCAGGAGACTGAAAAAGGAGAACAGGAATAAAAAAACATTCTGTGGAAGTGTCATACTGGAGACAAAGATAAAAAAAGTTGCCAATAAAGTTTTGAATGCAAACCTGTTCATTTAAACCGGTGCTAGACTTCTCTATATGCACGCCTAACACTCTACATGCAACAGTCTCAATTAAGCTAGTGAAACATTAAATCATGGGTTTGTTCAATAGTTTTGTTCTAAGTAAGGATGAGGCTTTTACTCACTTGTGCAAATTGAGAAGGATTGTAGAACGGTACTGTTCCTGCTGCAGGCCCCCCTGAAGGTGGTACAGTGGCAGGCTAGAAAGTAGATAATCCTCCAGTTACAGAACCGCAGAGCTTCAGTGCCTCTCAAATGTGGTTTGCTTAGTCATACAGAGCAAATATTCACAGTAATAATGCCAACAATATGGACAGAGCAGCATATTGTAACAACTGCCAGAAGTGCCGGTACAGTTTGCATCCATATCTTTAATATTATTCGCTTAATGTAGGAATTGGCAAAACAATGTCACATGCATAAACTGTAAATAGCTCTGAAAATCCAAAGCATGCAAAACCAAAACAAGACACCGGTGCGACTTCACTGAATTAGTACCTTCTGCTTTTGTTAGTAGACCTTAGGACTTGCCCCAAAATAAACATTCTACATCAAGCTTTGCTTTACTAAGAAATATCAGAAAGAATTTGTATCACCCCTTTATGGTGACCCCACAGTACTGGAACTTACAGCAGAGATGAAGCATTCCTTTAATTCCTACAGGGACTTTTGCAGATGAAAAAGGCTATGGTATTATTACCAATTTGAGACAGGCAGCAATAGAATGACAAGGTTTTACTTGTATGAGGTTTTTTTAGGAGTTTTGTTGGTTGGTTTGTTTTTGTTTGTTTAAAATCAACTGACTACTCTGGTGTCGCAGGGAAGAGCTGACCAAAATTATTAAGTGAATCTCTCAGGAACATGAACATAAACAAAAAGCATGCCTGGATTACATGCATTCTTATGAATACAAAAAAATTGAAGACCCTGTTTGAGTGTTAAAAGGAACACTACATCATTAGTTACTTTTGATGTTATTTCTGTGAAATGAGAAGTGGGGAAAATGACTAAAAGTAGCATTAGTAAGTATTTAAGCAAATGCAAAATGAAGAGGGGGGAAAATAAGTTAACATAAATGAAAATGGCCAGCCACATGTACCTGATTAAAATGCTGGCTTACTTCACGTGATAATGAACTCATTGAACTAGAGCGCGAAAGCTACAAAACAGCAAGAACACACAAATACAAAAAAACACAAATAAAAAAGTCGTCATGCATGTCACTGCCCCAAGCTTTCAGTTGTTTTATTTAACTTTAAAAGTCTCACTGCCAAAGGTTAAACCAACTTCAAGTTAAAAAAAATGTAAAGCCAGAAGTTAGTTTAAATCAAAAGGACTTCTTAAAGCACAAAATTATGTAGATATAGAAAACATTTAGTAGGAACAAAGGCGATGTTACTCTGCCTGCACATAGCAATCTATTCTCCTTGTTGTGTCTTGCACTTAATATTAGTGAAATTATATGCATGCATGGAGGCGAAAAGAGATCTTCACCCTGCTATGGACATTTTATTCTGAAAAAGGCTTGCAAAAGTCTACTTAGATAGAAAAAGGAGATCACACCATAGAATGTAGGAGACGGAACTTCGTGTATGGGCTTAGAGGTCTTTTCAGTACAATTTTGGAGGCAGACACATGCTTCCATCTTGGCTAGTCATCGGCAACTCAATCAGTTACTTGTTGTTTCAGATGGCCCATGTTAAGCCCACTACAAATTCATGGTTGAAATATGCTGCAAAAGTCATTAGCTAACTACTTTGAATCAAGCCTTACCTCGCCTGATTGGGAGCCATCAGGGTTAGAAACAGGAAGTCCAGATCCAGGAGGAAGGATTGCAGGGTTTAAATACTGAAGAAAAACAACGCACTTTTATTTATCTTTGTTACTATGATGCTATTTCACATTTCTGCTATATTGATGCCACTGAAGCAAAATGTTACAATACATCAAGCCAGGTGAAATATGCAGTGTGTGGCTCTTCTTATGTTCTTTGTCCCTTTCCCGACACATACTGCACCCACTAAAACCTGCAGCTCTGCCAGATGAGCAAATACGTCTTCTCAGGGGCTTCCTACTTCAGTTTCCCTTTTCCAGTTCTTTAACTAAAATGTTATAAACATAATCCCTACAACAACATACTTTGTATGTACTGTGGCAATGAGAGTATTGTTCAGAATCATGACGGTTTTCTAATCAGAAGTTTAAATTATATATACAAGACATTCTTTCTAACCCACCTCTGGCTCAACAGCTGCAGCAGGATCTGCATTGGTTTGACTTGCAGCTGGTGCGTGCTCTGCTGCACCACTCCCTTCCATTGGCTGGGGTTCCCCTGGAACTACAAAGAAACCAGAATTCAGCCAAACACACCACATCAGGGCATTTGATTTCATGGAATGAGAAGGAGGGACATCAGCAGAACTGAATGTCTGCAACACCAATCTTCTCGCAGGAAAAATGTAATTTAAAGAGGGCAGTGTCAGTGTCTCTAGATGCCCCAATCTTGTTACAAGTGTTCAAGCAGGAGACGCATACAGTTCATACAGATAACCTCGGTGCACCACAGCACGTAGTGAAAGCAGGAAAATAAAAAAAAAGATGATAAGCAGGTGTGCAGGCAAGACCTCTCCCATTCTTCTGCCAAATAGCAGTCTTGGAACTAAGAACTGGTGTCAGAAGTGAGCACAAGATACTGAGCAACACAGGAATACTACACCATTCAAATTTTGCTATTTGGATGGCCTAGCCATTCTGCAATAGGACAGGGGGAGGGCAAAAAAAGAGAACCCCTTTGTTTGCAGCATGCAGAGCTGGGCTTTACTAACTCATTTGTTTTACTGCAGTTCTCAGACTGATTCTACTTCTAGACCAAATTGGAGTTAATAAGATGGAACATTCTTAAATGTTCGTTAAAGGCTACATAATACACACACAGCCAAAAGTGACTTAGACATACAACCTCCTTACAATTTCATCCACTCATGACACACCTGAGTTTGGAACAAACACATTTGCAGGAA
Source organism: Falco naumanni (assembly GCF_017639655.2). Lineage (NCBI taxonomy): Eukaryota > Metazoa > Chordata > Aves > Falconiformes > Falconidae > Falco > Falco naumanni. The sequence goes on from NC_054062.1 coordinate 7,458,699, forward strand.
TTGGCATTGGTGCCAAGGGGGCAAATAGGTCTGATGGTGCAGGAACAGCACCGCTTGACTTGGTTCCACCTGGATTCAGGACATCAACATAACGGGCTCTGCTTCCAGCTAAAACAGAAAAATCCAGAAATAACAGAAATAAGCCTTGTGTTAGTCATCCCCACGTCTATTTCAAACTGTTTGCCGGTTAAGCCATCTTTCCAAACCAGAAAATAACACTTCAGGGATACAAACAGTAATACCCAAGTCACGGTACAGTTGGGACAGCAATCTCAGTGCAGAAGCTAGGCACGAGCTAAGCCAGCAATAGTTGCAGCTCCATGATATCACTAAGTTGCCAACCATTCCCCTAACAGCTCCAGCAAAGCCAAGACTTCTGCCTTCACATTTTATGCAAGACAAAAAAAAACTTTAGATCTTCCATACATCAAGCATCAATGTTTGCCTGTTACCTGCTCTTCTGGAAAACATGTTGACAGGGGCACTAGGTGGGCCTCCAGGTCCAGGTGGAACAGTCTGAGGAACTTTAGGAAATCCTGTCGGAGGTGGCGGTGGAGGCTTACTCTGCAGGGAGAAAAAAAAAAAAAAATCCAACCACATTGTTGACTGAGAGTTTTAAACCAAGTATCCCTCTGACTTTTTTTCCTTACTTATTCCAGAGCACATAAAAATGGGTATACAGGCATATATCTTGTAGTGCAGACCAGTATTTCCCATCTTCCATCTAATAACTAATGTAAAGGCATTTCTGCAATCCACCTACATTCACTCTAAAAGGAAGCATTTACAATGATGGTTGTTATCATTTGTGTTTTGAGACAGATCCTTGAATGACAAGGATGGACAGGATGTCTATATGATGCATTACATTTTCAAAACTATAGACTCCTCCTACCTTTTTTCCCGTATATTCTGTTTGCAGCAAAATAACAAGCAACTGTCTAGGCTGCCAACCTCTATGAAGAGATACACCAGACTAAGTTTAGAGCAAATTCCCATGTAAATTCAATTGCAGTTACCGGATCCACACCAGCAACTGAAGATACAATTGGTACCATAAGGATGTAGACCATAAATAGATATAATCTGTTTATTAGTTTCAAGATTTGGTGCATTTTAATCCAAATTCAGTAAAAGGCAGCTCTTAAGAGCCCATAACAGATTGAAGAAAACTGTGTGCCAGTACAGATTTTAGTTTTCCACTTGGAGAAATAATGAGTACTCGTATTTTTACCTCTTCTTCTGGTTCATCCAGATTAACCCAGCGTTGTTTCTGTTCATCCCAAACAATCTACAAGAAAATCACAGTCAAAGATTAGGAGTTCAAACAAAGCTGTTAAGCCAAAAAAACCAAACCAAAACAAAACTTGTAACATTTTTTTTAAAAAGCCAGTCTTGGAATAAGCATAATCTTGAAGTTTTACACACGTTTACTTGTCAAAACTATGTTCTCTGCCATCCAGGCAAACATTCTGAATGAAGGAAAATGTATAAAGTTTTTTTTGATTTAGGGGCCTTACTGATTTGTTCTTGTCATCTGGCAGGTGAGCTTCATTCTTTCCTTTTCCCATCAGCCAGCGAAACCAGGTTCCACCAGTCTACAAAATAAATTCGTCTATCGCATTAATTCTCTCAACACTGCCTTTACAGGCAGATTAAAAAAAAACATTCATGCAACAATTCATTTTCTGTTAGGGACTTGAACTCTGAGTCCAGAGCCACCCCTAACAAAAAGAAACAGTTTAGTCAGGACCTCTTAAATCAGTATGCCAGACCAGAAGCTACCACATATACTAACAAATCTCCTCCAGCTCTAGCTACTTTTCTTAGAAAGCTTACCTTTCTAGGTGCTGGTTCCTTTTTTATTTCTTTTTTATTCTCTTTCCCTACAGGAACAGAGGGAGGAGGAGAGGGCTGTTTTGCTGCAGAGCTGGATCTCTCTCGTCCCACAGAATGAGCAGAGGACTCTGAAGTTGTTCGGGATCTTCGCCCATAGCCCTATATTACAAATGCATAAGTACAAAGATGTTGCTGCTGCACTGATGGATTACGTTTCATCTTGCTAAACAAATTCCTTCTTTGAAAAGTTAGTAAGAGGAAGAGATACGAAAGCACGTAAAAAATAAACATAAATGAGAACAAAGATTTAGTGAAAGAAACAGCCTGCTCATGGCATACCATATGTGCTGAAGACTGAGATGCAGATCTGGATCTTCGTCCTGGTGCCTGGTTAGATATAAAGCCAGGACATGCATAATAAGCAAGCAGCTAAACATCTGACACAATATTCACTGTTTATCAAGAATTCCCACACAATTAAAGATATTCAAGCTGGTTATTTGGGTACTTTATTTCCTCTGACATATACGAGGTACAGAAAAAGAGCTGAAGTCTGGCCAAGTAATCGCACAATCATGTAACTAAAAGTGTTAAATCAGGGCACTGCTGTGCAGGCTAACCAGCTAACAAGAGGAAAGATAAAAACGCTGCACCAGGGAATGGTCGCTGCATTTTTTTCCTCCCTCCAACATTTGGTTGTTCTTCTAAATTTTGTATAGCAACTCAAGCATAAAAAAATTTCACTGTTTCTTCTAGAAGTATGGTTAATTTCTAATTAAAAACTCTCCTCATCCTTTAATCAGTTGCCAAATGTATCCCTATTAAAAATGTTTATATTAATTCTTTCAAACAATTGTCACTTCAGGAGACTAACTTTCAGGGAGAGGCCAACTTCAGTGATACTTAAACAGTGAAAATACAACATATTTTTAAAAAGGGGGTTGGGATTTTGATAAACACCTTCTACATTTCCAGTCATGATCAAGTGGCAGTTAACGCTGGGCTTTTAAAACTCAGTCACAGAACTGTTCACTGGGCCCTGCTTGCCTCACTTGCTGATGTATGCTACAAGTTCTTCTGGGTATAGAGAATCATTCTGGGAGGTGGGAGAAGAAGGCAGGGCAGAAATAAAAACTCTTCAGACAACAGCTTGATATCCCCCCTCCCCCCTTTTTAAAAAAAAAAAAATAATTGTTTTTAAGAGAATAAAATTAGGGCTAAAATTGTTCTACTAGCTCTTCATTATTTATTCTACTGAAGAGGAAGATCAGTGGGAAAGAAAAACTAATCCTCAAGTCTTTCTGAAGAGCAAGACAAAGCCCCAATATACTCTCTTTGCAAAGGTCTGTCATGCAGCTGACACTTGCTCAAAAGATGTATGAAATAAAGATACCATGCTAGCCATTCTGCCATAGAAATCCTCTTCCCTCTGTTCGGGGAAAGAGCTTTGTGAAGGAGACTCCCGGGCAATTCTCTGTGTTCCTTAAAAAACAAATTAGATTATGTTAGTGAGGAGGAGGGGATGAGACAGACACACAACAACAATGAAAAAAAAACCCACCAAAACCAAAGCGTCCCCAAATCCCACAACAACACAACACAAGAGCTTTCACTAGTTAGGAGTTTTGTGACAGAAAGAACCTGGTCTTTTAAAGAACATGAACTGCAGTTTCTAGGATTCTTTTTTTCCCTTCTGCATGGGTATTACATTAGTTCTAAACACAGGTTAGAGCAGGCTGAGAGATGCAACCATCTGTATGGAGCACTAAAAGGTTCTTCACATCTCTAACAGAGCTCTGCCAAACTTGTGTATGCCTGCTGTCTCATGTGTTAGGTTCTCCTGTCACAGAATCAGAACTTATTGCGTCCCAGACACTGATGCTCAGAGGCTCCAATCACAGACCCTGCAAACAGAACTGCCAGCCCCTGTGCACTCAGCGATTACCTGTTAGGGTCGAAACCATGAACTGCCAAGTCTGACCTCCATTTTAATTTAAAGCCAAATAAGCAGGATAAACACTGTAACTTTGCACAGATGTTTCTGTGCCATTACATGGTTTAAATTTCATTACTCAAGACTTGACTTACTATTTGCTAAATATTGAGATATTTTGCATTTTCCCTCAAAATACTTCTTTCCCCTTTATAAGGAAGGAAAGATGTTTAAGATCCCAGACCTGTTTCTGGGTTTATCTGCTCTTCTGACCGTGGTTCAATTTCTTGTGGTGGTCCTCCTGGTGGTAGTGCTGACCCTAAATACAGGGGTGATGGTTCATTTCCATATGGATTTGAAAATCCTGGAGGTGCAAAGCCAGGTCCTGGACCAATAGGCTGAGAAGCCACTGAATAGAAAGGGACACTTCGGACAGCTTCCTGGTCACCAGGAGGAATCATAGCAGCTGACCCATCAAGGGCAGCCTGAGGTACTGCAGCGCACAAAAAAAAAAAAGAAATTAGAAGTTATAACTAAAAAGAAGTTCTAGTATATGAACCTTTTACCCTACAAATAAAATGATATAATGCAGAAGTGAAATCTCACTGTTTCTACCACCCTCTTAAGTAGCTTCTTATACCAGAAACCTGGAAAGTTTATTTTCTCTCTGTCATGAAGAAGGATATGAAACACTAACCTGAAGGCATCAGCTGCACACTTTGCATCTGTTGAGCCATATTGGGTAATAAGGATGCTAACAATGCATTTTCAGCACCTGGACCCATGTCACGGCCAACTCCTGCTCCATCACATTGACTAGCATGGTCTAATTCAGAGCTTGGTGTACTACATGCATATGGTGGTGGGGTGGATCTGTCTGTGTTATAAGCTATTGCACCCTCCTGCACAAAAAAGCAAGATCTTATTAACTGTACCAGACATTCAGTTCATAACCAAGGGAACATACAGCAAAGGAAAACTTAAAGAGTGAAAACAGCACACAGGGTTTTTTTTAGCGTTTAGTCAAAAGAAATGGAGCCGTCAGCCATTTGCAGGCCAAGTTCAACAAATCATTTGAAGTCTTCTTGGGAAGTTTTGTTTGGATGTTTTTCAAATGGAAGCTTAGTTAATTAGCTCAAGGTTCAAATTTCTAACAGATCTCTAAATAAACGGCAATTATTTCCACTCTGTTATGAACTAGTTAGACTAATTCAAACACAACGTTTTTTTTCCTGGCAAGCAGAACATCTGCTTACAGCAGGAGTTATTACAACCCAATAAGCCTTGCAATTCCACTTGCATTATGGTACTAAGAAACGCCTGTCTCATAACGTACACTACCCTTTAACTATTTGGTATTAAATCTTAGGGCACTAAAGTGTGGTAAATCCACTTGGTTTAAATCGTAACACTCGCACTTCACAACATGAATACATCCATAAGGTCACTTAATATGTTTCTGTGATTAGCAGTATAAGCAAAACCATTTAAAAAATTGGATTTACACTAATCCTTAAAAGAGAATATTTCATGTTGAATAGTACATTCTGTACCTTGATCTGTCCATCCACATGTCGAAGCGTTATTAACCATGAAGGTTCAATAAAAGATTCCTGTTCTGGTTTTTCTTTTATCTGTGGGTCAAACAGGCGTAGTTGTGATGACATCTAGAAAAACGAATCATTGTAAAGTTTAGGTTAACCAGACAACAAAATGCAACTTTAACCACAGGTTATCACTTACAATATGAAGACACAAATACTTCACTCTTCCTTATGTTACCTGGATTAGCTGGCCAATAAGTACAGGTGAATAGTAATGTGGATCTTTAAGGACAGTTCTAGAAATGACTTCACAATAATGGAAAGCCTGAGCAGCAAGTCCCATTTCAGCTAGTCGGCAAGCATAGATGAATTTGAAAACCTAAGGAATGCAAGGAGGTGAAATAAACTAAGCGATCAGAACATTTGTAGAAGTATCAAATGAAAGGCAATCTCTCATTTCAGCTGAAAGCTCAGATATCCCATTATCACATCTATACTAGGCAGGAAAAGAAAAATAGGGAAAAAGCATTCAGTTCTGCTCTTCCACCCAGTGTATCCAACGGAAGTTATCTATTTGTCTAACAGCCAGTACCAGCAAATTCTCCTGGATTTTTCTTTAGGAATATAGAGTTACAATGACAACAAAACTTAAAATTCAGAAGTTTAGAATACATCTATGAAAAATGTGAAAAGTAGATTTAACTGACAAGAGGAAAAAAGCTATCTTGCACTACATTATCCATTAATATTTCACGTTACAATGGATAAAATATTTGCTATGCTGAATACAGAACATGAGAGATGAAAGCCTCACATAAAACTTGCCAAACCCCCCCCCCCCCCAAACCTGAAACAAACAGCTCTTCACCTGGAAATTGGGCAAACAGCCAGGCTGACTTCCTAGCGACTGTGCATATTCATAAGCTTCTGTTCTTTGAATGGCTTCATTAGTGGCAAACTTAAAAAATGGCAAACTATTCAGAAACGGGAGAGGAAAAAAATTATTTAACATTGAGATTATATATGCTGACAATAAATACAGATCCATCAATCAGAAATGAAGTCAGAAACATCACTCTTAAGACACTCAGTAGCTTCTCCTCGAACAAGGACAGGGCATCAAATATTTATCTCAAAACCAGCTGTGGCTAGTGATGATAAGGGCAGCAGTGCAACACAGTCTGTCAAGCCATTAAGCTTTCATTTTTTCATCTAAAAAGTTGTGTTAAAAAAAAAAAAAAGAGGCAAACCTATGATTTGATCCAATTAGGACAAGCTTTGTTGTCTTCCTTGTGTAAACTCCAAAACCAACTTGGGCCATAAGGTAACAAAAGTGAGCAGCATCCAGCAGGCCTTTAGAAGCTGTAGAGAAATATGTGACAGAACTCAGGATATTTCCTCTTGGGTGCACACTGTAATTCAGTGTCCCGTATTGTTTTGGCTTTGCATTCAAACACCTTCACAATAGAGACACAGCCATATAAAACTGTTCCACTTTACATTTCACACAGCAATAGCTTGTTTGAAAAAAAAAAAAAAAAGGCTGAGTAACTAAAACTTTCAGAAAGCTTTTCCTTCAGTCATCATCACCCTGTTCATTCCCCAAGAGTTACCAAGAGTGTCTCCCATGGTAGCAATGGTCCTGGATTCCAAGTCCACATTATTGGTCAAGTTGGATAACACCATTGCTAGATGAGGCCTCCAGTCTCCCCATTTCTCATCTCCACAGCACTAAAATTAGAAGAATTACTTAGTCAAATCAGTGACTGGAGCTCTGCATGGGTGTTTCAACCTAAAAAGGACCAAAACAACTTATCTGACATTCTAGGAAAAGCACATGGAAATATTACTGTTGTGAACTACACTACTCAACTGCAGTACCTCTTTAGTCTCAACTGCAGCTCACACTCGCATCTTACCGTGGATGCAGCTGGCATCCTTCCAGACATGAGCTGGTAAACAGTCTGCAGAGGGTCATTAATTGGGAGACTGTTGGCAAATCTACGGAGACATTATACAGAAAAACAAAGCAAAAACATGGGGTAAGCAGATAAGATTTACTCAAACACTCAGTGGCAGTTAATCTAGCTTAGTTTAAGGGAAGGAAGTGCTGTTTGCAAATACTACACTGAATTAAGCAATTGCCCAGTGGATAATGTTCAAAAGCAAAATGTTACTAGTTAACTGGATCTGCCACTCTGACACAAGGTAGTCCAAGCCAGGAAAAATCTCAGGGTTCTTCCCAAGACAGCCGAGTAGACTTGGTACGTGATTTCACAAGCTCAGGAAGCTGAAAGTTTTTCTGTCTGCAGACAAAGCGTGCACAAACACATCTACTTCTTCAACGCAAGGAGAATGAAGGGTACGACAGAGCTACCTGGCTTTAACAAAGTTGGCAGCTGGTTTTTTGCACAGTATTTTAAAAGCCTGACTAACAGCACCTGTCAAGCAAGGCCACATATGACACTGTTCAAACACACCTTAAACAGAATGAGTGGCATAGAATAACTTCTCAGATTTATGGCCAGAAGGCCCCAGAATAAAAAGTAACAGAGAACAACTGAATATACAGGTAAAATGAAAGCATAATTCTTGCATGAGCTACTAAGGGTAACTCAGGCTTTTGACATTAAGATTTCTGAGCACCAAATCTCTACCTCTAGCAGAATAGGTAGTCATATTGTACTAATCAACAAGGAAAACAGTACCTGGTCATAACTCTTGCATGTGTTCTGCTGTCCATTTTGCTGGCAAGTAGCAGAGCATGACCCCATAAACCATGCTTCATCGCAGACTCCAAAGCATCCTAATTAATATAAAAATTAGTTTCCTGGAAATAGCTTAACATACTATTCAGATCAACAATGATTGTTTTACAGTAGTACTTTGTGACTGAATGAAAAAGTATTTGTTTAGATCAAATGCTAACACATGAATATAATTTTGTTTTATATTATAAACTGTAGGGCATAACGTTCTTCCATATCATTGTAGGGCAGTGCCATGAAACTTCATATGCACTGCAAGCTGCAAAAATTATTTTAACTGATACCTAGAGCTTTAAGATTTGTGAAAAGTAAGTAAACAAAATAAGATGCATGCAGTATTTGGAACAACAGTATAAGCACTCACCTTCTTGCGGCCATAAAGCAGTAACTCCCTAAATCTCTCTGTCTCTTTCTCAAGACTGTCAATTGTGGTTATAAGACTATCGGTGAGAAATGAGAGCTGGGCTTCACCAGATTCCTCTTCCACTTGTTCCAAAGCTTCATTAGTGAAATCAATCAAATTTGCTTCATTTGGTGACTTTCCAGGAAGCCACACTGTTTTATGATCTCGGAGCAAAAGTTCAGCCAGGTCTGTTCCCACAACTGTCTACACATGTAGAGAAAAAAGAAAAAAAATTACTCTTACTTCAACATTTCCTTCATTTTATTTATCACCTCAACAACAACATGTGAGTATCAGCACCTCTCAGCACCTCAGGACAAATGACCAGTTTACCTGTTCCATCAATCTGTGCACTGTTCCAAGGTAAGTAACTTTATTACTGTCTTTTACATAAATACCACTTTGCCTCTAAAATATTTTAGGATAGATAAACATTCAAGCAGTGAGACATACCCCATTCTGCCTGCACAACAGTACAATAAAGTCCCAAAGCAGACTTGCAGACTCTTTGTCAATTAGATTATCATTCTTAAAGCACTGTGAAGCTTTATTTTGTGCAAAATTAATAACATCTACTTTATGGGTGTCATCCCTGAAAAAAAAAAAAAAAAGAAAGTTTTTAATGAGACAAATGTTAACATTCAGATCGTTATTGTGATTACTATGATGAACAAATTTAAAGCTTATGTATTATTTAAGCATGTGAAAAGTCACAAATATTTTCAATTAGTTTAAATCCTGTGATTTGCAGACAATGATGAAATGGATTCTGAATGCATTGAAGTTATTTCTGAAATCTGTAAGAACATACTTAGCAAGAGGACCGGGAAATGCTCTCATCTCTTCTTGCTCTGGGGAATGTTGTAACATAGTCTAAAAAACAAATAGAATCCATAAGAAATTCTTATAACTATGAATTTTTCTTTTTAACAATAAAACCCCAGACCTGAACATAACCCATAGTGTAATCAAGCCTATTGCTCTTAAAATACATATGGTAACTTGCAGTTTGCACAAGGATAATAAGTTATGAAATCTCCTTTACATGGAAGTCATTCCGTAGCAAAATACAAAGATCTTCTTCATATCTCTTTAATCATAGAATCAAATCATAGAATCACTTAGGCTGGAAAAGACGTTAAAGAACATTGAGTCCAACCATAAACCTAACACTACCAAGTCCAATAATTTTCATGATGCTGTTCTAGTACTTTCGTACAACTCTACTCCCTTATAGTGATACTTTAACAATTAATTCTACCCTCATCATGTAAACCCATCCTTCCATATATTTTACATTAACTGAGTATTGCATTTCTTTGCACAAGAAGAATGAAAATATAGCCATGATATTTAATCCCCAGTCAATCCCCAGTCCATCTAGATGACACACAATCCTCAGCCCTGCAGAGAATGTATGAGGACAATGTTGTCCCTATGACCCACAATACAGAGAAATAAACCAGCACAACTCCCAGCTCTTCTAGGATGTAAGGATTTTACCTGAACAAATAAGGAGCTGGATGATCTGATCATGATTACTTCATCTCTCAGAGGAAAATAATTTTTCAAGTTACTGTTTTTCTTATGGTTACAGCCCAAACAGATAAAAGAACTACGTGTTCACATACTAAAAAAAGTCAGGAAGCTATAGACCCAAGTTCCCCACTCCCTTTCCAAAAGGCAGACCTGTATTCCACCACCACCTCCCTTTTTTCTTTTAAACTTTACCTCCATACTGTGTATTTCAACCAGAGCTGGCTGTCCTTCTGAAGGCAGGTTTGGCAGCACTTTTATTAGGAAGCCCCCAGGACCAAACCTTGCGCAGATATGAGGCACTGAAAATTTCTCAGGTGTTGAGGGCCTTAAAGGTGCTGAAATGGGAAGAAAAGCTAAAGTAAGAAAAGTACCCTGTCTTGCAACTAAGTAAACTTGCTGATGGTATTTATCCAATTCAGTAATCCTGAAGTACTAGTAGAAAAAACCCTGCCATTCAATTTAGCTAAACTTTATAAGCTACAATTGATCTGCTCCATTATAGTCCCAAAGATTTTCTGAAGATTTGCAACGATAAGAACAAAACTAGACTATAAAACTTCAAAATCCACTTATTTTTTCTATGCAGGGGCTTCGATTGCTCATATCAAGACACATTTCTGTGATCTCTGTACAGATATACGGCACATCTTCAAAGAGCTAATCTACTTCCAACATACTCCGGAAAAAACTTTTTCCAGAGAAACAAGAACAAGAAAAAAAAACTATGGAAAAATCTGAAGTTTAAGTTAAGCTTTAATCGTTCCCCCTGAAGCACAAGCAGCACAGTTAAAAATCTACCTAAAAAGACATTTACAAATAGAAGTAATGCAGTACTTCATAGCAAACACTGTCTAGCTGCTACTGTTTTGTGATATACCCAGGTTTCAGCAAGCAAGTTATCCTTAATTGAAAAGGAAACAAGACTTTGTTCACGTGCACAAACACTGTAAACCAGCATTTTTTTCCTGTTAACATGCTCAATGAATACAAGAAAGGCAACTCATACACTACAAATATTAACATAAGTGCAAACTACTACTGGCGGACAACCTCACAAGCACAGTGCCTTCCCTCCTCCTTCCCCAAGGGTGCCAATACCTTGTTCTACAGCTGACCATCCAGTTTCAGTCGGGTAGCCATAACCTGTAAAAGGCTGTTGTCCATCAAAGTTAGCAGCATATCCGCCATATGGGTAATCTGTGTGGAGCAACACTCCCTGTGCAGTAGTTTCATATGTATTAGCCATTAGATCATGATTACTTCTATACAGCTGGCTCTAAATAGATCATATTAGTAATTGTTAGCAGAGAGCACGAAGTTACACAAAGCAAGCAATACTGCAAGCATGACTCAAGACTGTAAGCATTCCCCCACCCAGCTGAAATCCTTTACACCATTCGTAAACCAGGCTTACTACACCACTGCATTTGAAAAAGCTACCCTGCAAGATACCTGCAGCAATGGGCTACAGAAGATAATTAGTATCTCAGCATTCTCACTTAGCGTTTTTACTACCATTTGACCTGTTCACATCCATGTACGTTCAGTTCTCTCACAACAGAATGTCTACGTGCCTGTGTGAAGAATAACATCACAGAATGCGCTGCAGGTTCTGTATCAGCAACTATGGATCAGAACCAACATTCACCTCTGCTGTAACACTTTGACAGAAAATCTCAACTGATTAAAATGATGGATGCCTAAATAATCTCCAGTACTACTTTCAATATTACTAAATGAATCTGAATTCAGGCTGAAAAAACACCTAAACTTCCAAGTAACATGATGAACCAACACATGAGACTACAGCTAAAATGACACATTCCACTAGCAAAGACTGTGCCTCAAAAATAGCTCAAATATTCTCTGTGTTCTTCGGGTATTTGTACTTATGGCATAAATAGATGAGTGATCAGTTAGGTTTGGGTTTTGCTTTTAAAGTCAAAATAGCATCATACAAATACGGAGTTAGTCTTTTAACAGATCCCAAGTTCAGTCATAGCATTCATGCGTGTGATGAGAAAAACAACATAACACAAAGCCAGACACATTATCAACTACAGCCAAGCACAGTAAGGGCAAAGTTCTCACAAACAGTAAATGGATTCAGTAGAGGAAATTTTCCATTTCTCTGTGTGTGGCAACTTGCACAGCTGAGTGCTGATTTTGGTTAAAGTTCTCTTGACAACTGTGATAAATATTAAGTTCAAAACTATATTACAAAACAGCCTTAACTTACAGAATAAAAGTTTTTCAAGCTAAACCCAGAAATATTTCTGTATTTCTAATGCTTCACCCACCCCCCAAAATCGAGAAAGACCCAACTCAACTGAAAGAGTACTTGATGTGACCATTTGAAACTCACTTGTTGAGAGCGAGAGCTGAAACTACTCTGGTGACTGTGAACACTGCGGGAGCTACGGAGACTATGACCAGAATGCTCACTGTGGACACTGCGCCTGTCAAATTCATCACCATAGGGGTCTCTATGGGGCTCAGATTCATCATCAAAACTTCCAGTAAAACGAGGATCGTATCTCCAGTTATCTTCATATTGGTCATGTCTGAACAAAGAAACATACAAAGAAAAAATGAACATAGCCACCCATATCCCTGAGGAAAGTGACTTCACTGCTTATCAGTCAAGAAGAGAGTTGTACCTAACTTCAGAAGGGCTTTTAGATTATTCCCTAGACTGAGATTTTCATTACAGAAAACAAACTGATGTTTCTCTAAGAAGTTTATCCAGAATATTCAAGATCAAGACCAACATCATACTCAAGAGACTGTTCTGGGAAAACCCACAGAATGTTCACCTCTTCTGAAAACAAGTCCTACTACCTTAAATCCTTTTCTTACGAGTGACATGACAGCTTATCCATTTTTCCTCAATGACCTACATTAAAGCTACAGAAAGGACTAGCAACATGTATCTGTGAAATACGTGTAATACTGCATTTCAGTAGTCTGTTACAGGATGCACCTACATTCCTAGAGAGTATTGAGAGGATTTTACTTACCGAGCTGCGTGATACCCTGCCATTCTGATGCTTGATATAACTGTCACAACAGTTCATATATTTTGAAGGCTTTGGGGCAGATCTTCAGCAAATATAGAGCATTTCTATTAGGGCACAAGCAAAGCCTCAGCCTTTGCCTTAACACTTACTGCCATAACTTAATTTTCTGATGACACATTTAACTACGAGGGACTCAGCCCTGAAGAAATGAATACCAGATTCTCCACCTTGACTCAGACATACACACTAGTTCTCTGACTGTCGTCAGTGCCTAGGCTGTGTGCTACCCTAGGTCTAGAATGGGCACTGAGAGAATATGGATGGAATGGACAAACCTGTTGCCATACGGATATGCTTCTCTCTTCTGGTAAGGGTTGTGTTCAGCATCATACCAATACCTCTGACCATAACTTCTAGGATCTCTGTATCTGGGGTCATAAGCTGATGAGTAACGTTCCCAGCGACTTGGATCTTTGGAGAACAGAAACAAATGGTTTAGGTGTTGGAAGCCGTTGCCTATAACCTTTTTCTACTCCTTTCTCTTTAACTACATGCTGATTTGGTCCTGAAGCACATAGCAAAACCAAAATAATGTACCTAAAGCTACATAAATATGTCCACTCATTTTCAGTTAAAAAAAAAACCAAAACAAACACCTGCCCCTAAAAACAGATTTCACACCTTTCAGAGAAACATGATTATAGCTAGATAGATAGACTTGAAGAGACAGTGTTTACCATCAGACAGATAGGTCTTTTCTAACAACTTTAAAACTTGATCATAACATGGTAATAACTCAAAAAACTTTAACAGAATCTTTGTGATCAGTCTTCAGAGCGTCATGTCTCAGGATGTGGACAGATGTTGCTTACAATCCTCCCAGGCACTATACAAGCAATTTTCTTCAGATTACAAATACCAGTATGTCTCTGTGAGCACTCAGATAATTATGGACAAAACCAAACTCTACTCATCAGTCAATTTCTGTTTACATCCACCTAAAATTTGCTTTAGAGGTCTGCCTGCAAGTTACACACCAAGGATGCACCTCAGTGAGTGACAGGCTTGCAGCACATTGAAGAAAACTATTCTGTAGACTTCAATGGTGTGCTTTCACAATGGAAAGGCAAAATGAAGGCTGGTAGTGAGGAAAAAAAAAAAATCTATTTTCTACTTACTACTGCTACTAAATAAAAAACATATAAGAATGGTATTATGAACTGAAATAGGCCCAAAGATCAATTTTCAGCAAGTGCAATTTTATTCTTGCTGGTTGTGGAAAGGATAAAAGTTTTATTAATATGAAAAAACATAATAATTCTCTTATCTTAAAGTTTCCCCTCCCCATAAATTTTTGTTTAAATCTGCAATTTTCTATAGAAAAATTCAGAGTTCATTTTGACACCTTACCTCCATAATCATATGAGTTTGAGTAATAGCCTGGATAATAATCACTCCATCCACTTTTTGCATAATAATCTTCAGTATAGCCTTGTCTGAAAGAAAGCGCACAGGTAAAAGTTATTATTCATCCTTCAATGTCTTCTAAAGTCAACAGGAGATAGGAAGAATTGTAAGCCATAACTGATTAGGTAGAGTTTCATATTTAAAATAACGCATTTACAGGAAATCAAGGAATCATAAAGACTTTAAAAACCAATATATCACTAAATTGTTGTGGGCCATAAAAAGCTGCCAGCTTTTTAAATTTTTTAATTACTTACAGACAATTAATCACAAAAATCGCTGCTATAATTAGCATCCTTTGAACTGTCTCAACAGAGAAGTCAGTAACTTAGCAAGTAATGAAATAATTGTTCCCTCAACTTCAATGGTGCTTTGCTATACATCTTACGGTGACGAAAAGAGGACTACAGTCTGGAGAAGAGGTCATGAAAATGGGTCAGGACATGAACTAGCACCCTCACAGATAATTCTGAACAGAAAGTTTCAGTCTCCAGGGCTGCCATTGTGGCATCTATCACCAGCATTAAATACAGTTGGAAAAGAAACAGAACCAAAATGGACTACACTTTCCTTTGGCGACCTGGCTAAAGAACTCAGTATCGCACCACCTTGTTTGACTTGGAGCTGATGCCAATCTGTGACTGGCAAGCACACAGAATACTAACATGATGGCTAGCACTACCATAATCCCAATGTTTTATTTTCATTCTGCACTCAGTCTGTTTCTCAATCTTGCTTTTCACTAGATTCAGCAACGTTTTGTAGCGTTAGCACATCCATACATTTAATACTTTGACAAATAAATGAGAGCATTGAGATGTAATTGTAACACAGCACATCACTACACAACTAATTCCAGGCATCTTCTGGGTTATTAGCCTTCTCAATAGGCTTGGACAGACAGTAGCGTGTAGGAAAGCCTTGCTTTTTATTTGAGCAAATAGAGAGGACTGAATAGAAGAAAATACTCATTTACAGAGCCCATATTAGAATACCAATTCTCCAAATGAACAGAACAAGTGCAAGAACCTGACTAAAACCAACACATCAAAATAAGAGTCAGTGCAGATACAAAAGATATTTAGAGTACGTCTGATGGAAAAAGAAAGATGTGGCCGTCACTTGAAAAGTCATGAGCCTTTATTATACGCCATTTTTAGGACACCATCCCACAATTTCTGAAAAAAGGCAGAAGACAAATGTTAGGTGAAAAATGTACGTGTCTACATATACATATGTACGCATATATGTATATACATGTACATTTATACCTACACACGTGTATACACTCACAAACACACATAGATATACACATACACCTACAGGAGATAAAGATGTTTAATGCCAGTGTGGAATGCTGGGAACCTTCACGCTCCTCTACAACTGATCATACAACTGATAGTGCAAACTCCAAAGTAGCCAAGCAAGTCAAGTGATGCTCCATCCTGGAACCTGTGGGAAGTTCGTTAACACAGCAACTACCTCTGCAGAGATGTGATCTTATCACATCAGGTTTATCCACCCAACCAGTCTTCTCAGCCTCCTTCAGA
The DNA here is from genome assembly GCF_017639655.2 of Falco naumanni. Classification (NCBI taxonomy): domain Eukaryota; kingdom Metazoa; phylum Chordata; class Aves; order Falconiformes; family Falconidae; genus Falco; species Falco naumanni. The sequence goes on from NC_054062.1 coordinate 7,474,762, forward strand.
AAGATGTTCCCTTCCCCTCCCCAAACAGAGTTTACAAAGCTGCAGCATCAACACTAGTACATTAAGGGCAAGTTTCAGACACGTTATCACGCTGACTTTGCCACTCTTCGGCTCCGTTGCCCTGCAATACCATACCACAGTCCACATCTGACTGCACTGTCATGGCACACAAACACTGACAGAGCTACTTCTAACAGGCTTTGATCTGCCCAATACCACCTACTGGAATTTCAGCCTCTTATAAAAATAGTACGCAAGAAGAGTACACACCAGGGGAAGTGCTACTAAAGGCTGTTATCTCATTACAAGATCTCACAGTGCACAGATTTACTTAAGATGATGATAAAAGTTATCAAAACAATGGCTGTAGCTGCATGTGCACTCCAAGGCCAATACACACCTATAATCTTCTGGAGGTGGTAATCAAAATATTTCAAGATTTGAAATCAAAAGTTTTGAAGATACCAACAAAACCAGACAAATGCTACAAAGGATTTCTTCATTTCCAGAAAAGTTGTCTCCCAGAAACCTGCAAAAAACCACCCACTAGATAATGCAACATTAACATTCTGTCATTAATTTGGAGTTCATACAACACGGTTATGCAATAATCATCAGAAAGTAGTAATCCCTGGAAGGTAATTTGCTGCTTCTTGCTTGAGAAATACTAGAGATTCCATTTCTGCTTTTTATTTAGCATTTGCAAGTAGCATCTGAATGTATTGTTCTCCTCTCAAATTTATTATTTCATATAACCAGCCAGACCAGGGCTTTTAAGTTTTCCTAATTCACATGCCACCTGCATCAAAATCTGTAGTGAAGTCAGCGGGCAAAACATGCCCACACAGCACCTCTGCTACATGGACCACAGTTTGGGAGTTTTGTGAGAAAGCTTATCCACACATCTGAAGTAATCATCAGACAAAATAATCTGACACAGCACCAGGATGTTTTCACCTGATTGACCAGCGCTCTCTTCTGAACACCTGAAACACCGTATATACATCATATATACATATAACAAACATACATCAGCAGGCCACTCATACTGCTAGGCTTGCAAGGCAAATCACAGACCAACGTGCCATTTATTAACCAAACTAGGGCCACTGTTTTAAGTGCTAGCCATAAACTAAACACGTATTAACAAACCCATGGCCTACACTGCTCTTTCACAGCACACATAAAAAAGAGCTAATCTCAGCACCAAGTCCATTGCGATGACTTCCTGCCTGGCAGAAATGCCAACAACCACCCAGAGATCTGAATGAAAGGGGTAATAAGGCTTAGCAACAGAAAAGACTGTGGAATCATATCCTTTTAGACATGGCATTTGATATGGTCCATTCCTATGGCAGCACACTGAGTTTTTGAACTTCCTCACTGCAGCTTATGCTATAAAACTGCAACAGGCATCATTATACTCACTGCTTCAGGATGTACCAGATCTTTACTCAATTTAAGAATTACATACCTAGAAGGCGGCCTGTCAGAGCAGTGACTGGCTCTGGAACTAGGACGTTCAGGCTCAGAATAGCGATAGCTCCCAGGTTCCATATAACCAGTGCTGTACCGTGGGTCATACTGTCCATAGCTATCCTCCTAGAAAAAAGAGATTGGCATGTAAGATAAGAGGTTTCCCACCTGCAGGAATAAACCTTTAAAAACAAAGAAATCACCACACACGCAACTGTGACACCTGAAGAGATGCAGATCAATGGACTACAGTATAGCTTTTGATACCTGTTGTGACAAGTTATATTCAAGTCTATTAATATCCTAAACTTAAGAAAAAAACCCATTATGCCTGCACTAAAAGCAGTTTGACCGCTCTGCAACGATGCTGTCAGTAATTCAGGCAACAGATGGGAATCAAATTTGAACATCTGGGCAGCTAAGACAGTTATAACTGCCAACTTTTTCCAAAGAACCAAATAAATTGCTGTCAGTTGATATCTTTGCCAACTGGAATCGGTATTAGCAACTACTTTAACTTTTTATAAACTTTGTAATGTAAGTTTTGTTATTCCTATCTGGATTTTCCTGACAATTAAATACTTAATGTGAATGCTATACTAAGTGATCCTGGCACAATGGTTTACATTCTTAATTCAAAGATGAAAATTCCTAATACATACTGAAGGGGGGAGGAAGGGAGAAAAAAATTTACCATGTAATAAAGATGAGCTGCTGTTCTGGGGTCTGCAGGAGGATAAGGTGGCGGATATGGAGGCTGATAAGCGTCGTAAGGATGTCTGTAGTAGTAGTAAGGGTTCTGGGGTGGACCAAAGGCATCCTGAGGAGTCTGAGGCAGGGATGGACGCTGCAGGTCTTGTTGCACATTTGGCATGACTGACTGACTGACGGTGGTAGAAGGGTCTGTGGAAGCTGGAGCACCCGACAGCTGTCCAGATGCTGGCTGCTTATCAGGACTTGTCTGATCATATCTTGTTGTCAGCTGCACCGAATCTGCCTCTTGGGGACCCACAGGTTGGGGATGGTTACTCAGCACCTGGTTCTCACGCTGCTGTGATGCCTGCACTGCTTTAGTCCCTGCAGCCACCTGGTAGTTTGAAGGAACTGAGGACTGCCCAGAAGATGCTGGTTGCTGCATCTGAGCTGCTTGCATTTGTGGTTGAGATGGCAATGCTCCCTGTACAGCTCTGTCTGATACAGCTTGATGCTGTACATCTTTTGTCACCTGTTGATAGAAATGTTGTTTGTCATGCATCTCAGGATGCATCTGACCAGCACTACTACCAGCTGACTGTTGAGGATATACTGGACCACCAGAAAGCGACTGATTATGCACCTGCACAGAATTACTTGCACTGCTTTTCTCCAACGTCCGTGACACTGTGAAGTCGAGCACTCCAGCAACTTCTTCTTTGCTATTTGAATGATTTGCAGAATTATTAGCCTGTATTACAGAATTAACAGGGGGGACTAGTGGACTTGCACCAGCAATATTTGTCCCAGGTGAAATGGATGAGCTAGACCCCGGCTTGCTAGCAAATTCAGGAATAAACCCTTCCATATTAACATTCTTTTGCCCTTCTGGAGCCAAATTAAGTGGAGTTTTCATAAGCAAATTTGCCGGCTGATTAGAAGCAGTATCAGAGGAATTAACAGGGCTTTGTAATACATTATGTTTTAACAGATTAGTATTTGGAAGTGCATTAACTAACAGAGATCCAACTTGCATGACAGGTAATGGCACGTTTTCCCCAGAAATGATCCCACCAGCATGTGAAGTCTGAGGACCCATCGCAGGCTTGTCCCCAACCCCAGAGTCCTTCATTGGCTGATTGTTTTCATTGCTGCTTAGCTGATTAGACAGAGAAATAGAAAAATTAATTGGCTGAGCCAAGTTATAGCTTTGATTAGGCTGAGCAATCAGGATAGGTTGATTCTGCAAAGACTCTGTAGGTGGAGAAGACAACAAACTTGCATAACCAGAACTTGCCTGAGACTGAAGTGCCTCCTCTTCTCCCATTTTGGGAGGATTCTCAAGATTCTCAGAAGGTATATGTCTATCTTGGGAAAGCTGAACAGCAATAGTCCCTGGTTTACTTGGCTGCTGATTAGACAGGCCTTCTTCTGGTGGCTGAATGACTTCTACAGTTTGTTTGGCAGGTACATACACTGCAGGAGCAGCAGGAGCTAGAAGAACATTTCCCCCAAAATTAGGTAACTCATTATGAGCCCACAAAGTTGTTGCTGGGCTATCACACTTTTTAACTGCTCCCTGAGCTCTTGTTGAGGACCTTCTCTCGGATATTGATTGTATGTTTTCCATAACAGGTCCCGAGTGCAACATATTTCCAGCTTCACCAGTGACTGCAAGTGGCAGTGGGTGTACCTGAGGCATGAAAATAGTTTCCAGGTTATCTGGTGGCTGTTCAAGATTGCCTGGGGATGCAGCCGGCACAGCTGTATTCTTCTTGATATTCTTTTGGTTTGAGTGGTTCTCTCTTAATTCAACCACCATCTTTGCTTGGTCGATCTCCGCAGGTTTTATACCAACTCCATGGGACCTCACGGGTTCAAAAGAACTATTTGCACTTGTCTGAAATACTCCTGTGGGCTTAGGAGGACTTGGAGTTGGAGGCTGGGATAGATTACCATGGTAGCTCTTGCCCAGGTTTAGCTCACTTGAATCACCTCCCAACGGAGAAGAGTCAATCTGTTTAAAGAAGCCAGCAGAAGATTCTTCATCAGGCTTCCCACTTTCTTGCTGAATAAACGTACCGACTTGCTCTTGAGGTCTTGCTGAGCTTGAAGCGCTCCTATGGCTAATGTTGCTATAGTTTGAAGATACACTATCTGGTCGGACAGGATGAGGTAACGAATCGGGTGCCTCCAAATTTGGTCCTCCTTCAGCATGGCTCACAACAGCATTCTTTGGAAGCATCTGACCTGGAAAGGAACCATATCTGTACAGATCAGGACCAGCAGCAGGGGATGAAGCATTTTGTGGTTCACTTGGCAGCACTTCTTGATTCTGAATGCACTCCAGGTTCTCAACATTTTCATACTGTGAGCCACCATTCCCAGACGGGTCACCTATACGTGCCTTGTCATCACTAACAAACATAGAGTGCTTAGCGGCCTGCGTCTCCTGCTGACTTACAATTTTAGAAAAGTACTGGGCATCCATTCCTTTTTGCACCATCTCACTGGCTGAACCTGTACCAATCTGCGCCTGAGAGAGAACATTAGTTGCAACCCGCTGAGGATGCATTGGCTGGTGATACAAGGATGCCGAATTTGGCTGACAAGCATCAAACTCCGTTTTCTCAACTACGTAATTTTTTTCAGATGAAAGTATTTCTTCATTTTCTGCCTCATCCCCTTTGAAAAACATGGAAAGAGTTCCTGAATCTCGATCTGCGGGAACAGGTCTATTCGATGTTTCAGGCATATCTGGAGACTGGTTTTGGGGGTTATTTTCCTGAGCTGTGGGAATGACAAAACTGGAATCTTGCAATGGTGGCTGTGGGCAAAATTGTTCCTGGTATGGTTGACTTAACCAAGTGTTAGTCATTTCTGTATTCTGCCTAAACACATTTCCAGGCTGGATGCTATTCATGTGATGACTGCTATTTGCAGAGCCATTTTTCCCATTCTTTTCACAACCAATGGATAAAGGCGCTTGCGTGGTATTTTGTGGAATACCTTGGTGTACAGGAACTTGTTGTAAATTTGCCTGTAGAGGAGGATGAGAAGTACTAACAGAGGACTGAGAAACGTTATGAACGTCAATCTGAGAAGACGGCTCAGGGTAGGGCACAAAATTTCGAACTGGAGACTGCAGGTTACTTTGAACAGGCCTCCACTGAGACATAGGCTGCTGAGGAGGTGGAGGGAAGAGTGCTGTTGCATTGGGTCCTGAAGGAACATCATTTGGATCTCTACCAACATCTTGTCTACCTCCAGGTTTGTTTGATGCAGACACCATTCCAGGATGCACACTGAAAGAATTTTCAACTGCCGCTCCTGTATTATAATGTAATGGTACTGCAGGCCCACAGAGTCCAAGATCTGCATTTGGATGCGCTTCTGTGGTACTATTTATAATATATCCTGGGGACAGTGAAGGAACTGGAACATTAGAAAACGTACTGGTATTTATTCCTGGTTGAGATACAGGAGCTGATAAAGACGTATGCGGTCCATGAGGATTGTCCCCTGCATGTGATGGTGAAGTATGGATAATGGCTGGCTGCGGAAACACTGCTGGGGAAGAACTTTGCATAACCAATGCATTGCCCTTGGATGGATTATCTAAAGGGGAACCCTGTGGAGTTTGTCTGCCAAATGCAAAAGGGTCTGTCACAGGCTGCACTGGAGCAGCTGTTGCATTTGCTCGTTTACTGAGTGAGCTGTTTCTCCAGTACATGTTCCGAGCAATGCCTGCAGGAGGTGGAGCTGCAGCTCCTGCTGGAACAGTCTGTGGAGGCTGCTGCATGATGGCCTTCTAGCAGGGTCAGATGCTAGTCGACAAACTAGTAGTGGATGCAGTAGACAGATTCCTTCTCCCAACCTGTTAAGGCAAAACAGATGACAAGTCAGTTTCCTTTCTCACAATACATGCAGCACTTAATTTTTAGTTTAGAAACAAAATTACTCTAAGAATTTGAAGTGGAAAATCTCTTTTCTCCAGAATGTATAAAAAACTTATACATAACATTGTATTTCTAAATCCAAATCCAGTATTAATGAAGCTTAATGCTGTGTGGTAACAATGCACATTATTTAACAACCGTATTAACAAATAGCTCTGAGTAATTAAACCCAGTTCAGTCCTGCACAAATGTTAAAATCTCAGACCATTAAAGCACTGATGGAATTATACTGATATATTTCCCCAAAATTGTTTTAAGCAGAAGCATGCATCATAGACAAGGCACAGCAGCAGTCAGCCCGCAACAGAACCTGCAAACACTATGGCAAGTTCAATCTAATTGTAAGGAGTTGAGAAATTACTATGTAACTAATTCTACTAGAGAAGATCTTCAGTTCTGTTGCGCTGCTGCTCAGTGTGAATGGACCTTTTTACAGGTAAGATGAGAAGCACCTCAAAAAAGAATTCATGAGATCTTATTCCCCTGAACAGAACACAGTCCATTTTTGTTTTAATAAAGAAAACATTGTGTAGGAGGACATTAGTGTTATTTGTTTTGAGAAAGGCAACTGGGTTTTCATCACAAATTTTCTCTCCTCTAGATGAATGCTGCACAATAGTAAAACTGCATTTGAGAATATAAAAGATAATCAACTGCCCCTATCTTTCAATTAATCATTTTTCTCACTTTAACACTAGTGGGACTTTGGCACAGTATCAGAGTTATAGCTGTATTTCAGGGTGGAAATGACAGGCACAGAAGTATTCCAACTCTGCCAGCAAGAACTCCAAACACAGGAATACACACGAAGTTCAGCAAATTAATCAGGAACACTTATTTTTTCAATTTTATCACCCCTTAACAATCTGGGGAGAAGGGAAGCTGGCAAAACTGGAGTTCTTCAGTACTTGCCCAGTTCAACTCAGTGAAGCTTTACCAACAACGTGATAGTCTTGGTTTCTAATAATACACAACAAATATCATTTATATAATGCAAAGTTAAATACCCACAGAAATTGTTTCATACCAGATGCAATTCTGTTTATAAAAGACAGACAAAAGCTGTGCAATTTGTAAGGTGGTTTTTTTGTTGTTTGTGTTTTGTGCAGGTTGGGGTTTTTTTCAAGATCCAGCATCTTGTCAGTAAGAGTAACAAAATGGGAAGCCAGAAGTTTCAGATGTTTGTAATCAAGCCAAAATTTTAATAGCTATACAGAAATTCAAATGAGAAAAACTTCTGGTTTCTGGTTAGCAAAAATACATATTGAGTGAACACTGTGTGACTACATGTACTTCATAAAGATTTAGAACTAAAAAATTCCAATTGACTGGTATGACAGCATGAACTACACAGACTTTATCAGACATCAGTACAACTTACCCTAGGGAAAAATCCTGTCTACTCATCACTGCAGAACTCAACAGTCCTACGTTTAGAGGGCCTGAGGTACCAGCCAACAGAGACACCGCCTCTCAATTTCTCCCCCATATTCATTTATTTCACAGCCAAATCTTAAGCTAAGGCTTTGTAAATTTGTTAAAATTTGTGTTTTGTTAAAATGTGAAAGAAAACCAGAAACTGAATTCAATAGAACAGCATTAAATAGAAAGCCTCCTTAGTTTCATGCATTACTTGCGTTTGTCTTCGACATTCCTTTTAAAACTCAAGTTGCTGTTGAACTTCTATCAAGGAATGCTTACAAAAAGGTTTCAGTGCTTCATAATCTTTTCTCCTACTACAACACCGAGGTGAAAGTTTTCTAGCCAGCCATGCTTACTGCCAGCCATGTCACCAGGAAACCCTGCCTAAAACACCCACCTCAGTTCCAACATGCTTAGGAAATCTCAGGCTGTTCTGGACCTCCCCATTTACTGTTCACCATGTTCTTTACTGTATTAACCTAACTGTAAAAACCCCTCTCTCCCCTCCAAATAAACTAGTAGGTTTAGGTAACATACTGCTAAGTGAGGAGGAAAAGAAGCTAATTAAAAAGTCTGCCAAGACAGTTACCTCCTGGAAAGTGTTGATATCTACCCAATAGTTCTGTTCTTAATAGAAAAGTTGTTTCTGAAATACAGTTGAGTACAAAAGCCAACTCTTTTCACAACTTAAATACGCACTTCCAAATTTCTAATGTGGCCTTCACGCCTTACAGTGTCTTATCAGATGTACGCAGAGAAAAAAATCCCAGAACTTTTAACACATTTTTGTAACGACAAGTAATTAGCTAATTAAAATAAGCATAGTGTTGTACTCTGAAGCACTGGCTTGCCATTCCCATAGCAGGATCTCTAATGTTGCACTACAGAAGTTCAATAGGAGGGTATCAGATCCCTTACAGAAGGAAAGTTAATATTAACAGACTGGACACAGTAGTAAAAGCATGCACGATTTGAAGTAGTAAGTACAAATAAAATGAACATGCCCATATCAGGTCATTTAAACAGAAGATATCAACTCTGTGATACCAACCCTCCCTGCCCCCAATCCAGTATTAACAGAAATGCTGATTTTAAGAAATTTATAAATGATAAATAACTACGTAAGTTAACAGCAATCCATCCCTACTTATCTAGCCTAGAAATTCTTAACTTTCAACAGGTTTATTAACAGATAATGCAGAGCAGCCTGCTAAACATTAGTCACCAGAAATAACAATTGCAGAAGGTGTTTCCAGACATGCCAAGAAAATGTTACCAAAGAGGGAAAGAAAAGATTAAAAGTACCCTCTAGACAAAGCCATCAATAAATTTCACCTGACGAGCTCTACAGCCATGATTAGTTTTAAACTCCCCTGTGAAAATTTATCTGCACGAAGGAATAATTTATTTTTGGGAAAATAATTTAATCCTATCTCCAAGGGACATAAACTATATAAATTACGCTTAAACAAGAAAAAGTATGCCCACAAAGCAGGTTACAGAGTACTAATGTTAATTCTCATGTATGCCTATATACACACACACGTTGGCACACACATGTGCGCATACCGAAGAATAAATAACATGTTCACATACACAGATTCTGAACAATGAGAACAAAGTGAATAAAAAAAAAAACCTGCTGCAATCCCAAATACAAGAATAGCTAGCAAATGAGATTTGCAGCTTTGAAAAAAAAAAAAATCAGTATCTGGGACACCAGTTTTTCAGATTTTTTTTATGTCGACAGTTGCACACCTGCACACATGTGGATGACACTCAGGTTGAACACATTCTACATTTTTAGTACTCTTGATAGCTTCCTACTGGCCTTCTCATAAATGGCAACCACAGTTACAATGTTATTCAGTAAAAATACAGTTGTAGGACAAGGGGGAATGACTTTAAACTGAAAGAGGGTAGATTTAGATTAGGTATCAGGACAAAATTCTCCACCATGAGGGTGCTGAGGTGCTGGCACAGGCTGCCCAGAGCAGCTGGGGATGCCCCATCCCTGGAAGTGCTCCAGGCCAGGCTGGATGGGGCTGGGAGCAACCTGGTCTAGTGGCAGGTGACCCTGCCCGTGGCAGGGGGGTGGAACTGGGTGATCTTTAATGTCCCTTCTGACCCAAACAGTTCCATGATTCTATGGCTCTATGAAAAGAGCTCTTTAGGAAATCAAAAGCAGAGAGCTTAACATGATTCACAGACAGAAGCAGCACAAAACATTTCCATTTGTTTTGTAAAGGAGACTGCCTACCAGTCCATTACACCAGCAGGTCCCAACACTTCCAGGCAATTGCACTACTGAGTCAGCAGCAGTTGCTACTCCAGTAAAGCACAGACCTATGACACTTGTCAACTCGAAAAAACCCTGAGTTGTGACAAGTATTGTGTCTTGTCAGAAGAAATACACGATAACGAGTGCCAGGTAATAATGATAACTGTAGGATCCCTCTTTCCCCCACCCCATGAAATATTATTCGTGCACCTGTCCCACCGTGGCACCCGAGGCGACCCAGAACGACCCAAATCCCAAACCCTGCCCGAATCCTGCAGGGAAAGCCGCCTGGGCAGCAGTGCCCGGTGCCTGCCGCAGCCCCTCACCACCGCGCCCCTCCTTGCGGCACTACCACCTGCCCCAACCGGGGCCAGGGGCCGAGCCCCGGGGCCGCCAGCGACCCGCCGCCTCCCTGCGCTGCGGCAGGCGGCCCCGGGAGCCGCCACCCGGAGACCCACCCGCACTGAAGTACGGCGGCACGGGGCAGCCCCCGCCGCACCGAGGGGAGCGCCGGCCGCCGCCAGCCCCGGGGCCCGCACCTCAGGCCCTGCGCTCCTCACGCAGCCCGCCCGGGATTCCCAGCCCTCCGGGCTGCCGCCGGCCCCTTCCCTCAGCCGCCCCTCACGCTGCGGCGGCGCCCGGTCCTGCCCCGTGGTACCTGGCAGCTCCCCGCCGACGGAGACCCCTCAGCAGCGGGCGGCGCCGCCCCCCTTCGCGGCCGCAACACCAGCCCCCTCCGCCGCCATCTTGGAACATCCGCCTCAGTTCCGCCGCCGCCGACGTGTCATGCCGCGTCGCGCGATGACGCCACAGAGCGCGCGGGGCCCGGCGCCGCGCGCTTGTTTGTGTTTCTCTCTGGCCGGCTCCGCCCGCCCTCCCGCGTTCCTTAAAGGGAAAAGGGGGCGGCAGGAGTGTCGGAGGGGGGGGAAAAAAACCAACAACAACAAAAAAAACCCAAACCAGCAACAGGCAGCCCTAAGGGCGGGAGCGGCCTCGATAGTGCCCGCCCCGTGGCGACATGCTCTGGGTGTCACGGGTTCGAGGCCCGGCTGGGGTGGCTGCGGGGGCGGCCGGTCTTCGTGCCTCCCGCGTTGGGCGCTGCGGTCCCGGTTGTCCGCTCGGCGTGGCGGGTGGGGCTGTGCTGCCAAGCCTCTGTCCGCCGCAGGCCTCGCTCCTGGCCGGTCGGGGTTTGGCGGAGCGCGGCGCCGTGGGGGTCCCGGGCACCCGTTTCCGAGCGCCAGGGTTTCCCGGGACGGGTGCAGTGACGCAGGAGGCCGCCAGGGCGGGACAGAGCTCCGCGGGGCACGGCCCGGGCACTGGCTGCGGCGCCGGCCCCGGCCTGTCACGGGGGAGCTGCGGGCGGGGGGGACGGCGGGGAGCTGCGTCAGCGCGCTGCTCCGGGCCGCTCAGCCTGAGAACGAGGAAAACCGGGTTTTTTTTGAAGGAAGAGGCAAAATGAAAGAAACTGTTAGTAGTTGCAAAGCGAGATCTCTGTCTCGCAGGTCCATAGGGGCTTAATTTGTGAGAGGCTGTGGACCGAGTGAGGGGACACGAACTGTACTGGGGGGCTGTCAGCCATGTCAGGGGACAAGAACCGTGTGAGGGGACATGAACCGCATGGGGAACTGTTATCCATGTCAGGGGACAAGAACCGTGTGAGGGGACATGAACCGCATGGGGGACTGTTACCCATATCAGGGGACAAGAACCGTGTGAGAGGCTGTTAGCTGTGAGAAGGGACATGAACCACATGGGGGGCTGTTAGCCATGTCAGGGGACAAGAACCGTGTGAGGGGACATGAACTGCATGGGGGGCTGTTAGCCATGTCAGGGGACAAGAACCGTGTGAGGGGACATGAACTGCATGGGGGGCTGTTAGCCATGTCAGGGGACAAGAACCGTGTCAGTGGCCGTTAGCTGTGAGAGGGGACATGAACTGCTTGGGGGGCTGTCAGCCATGTCAGGGGCCATCAGCCGTGTGAGGCGACATGAACTGTGTGAGGGGCTGTTAGCCATGTGAGGGGACAAGAACCATGCGAGGGGACCATGCACCGCATAGGAGGCTGTTACCCATGTCAGGGGCCATCAGCCACGCGAGGGGCTGTTAGCCATGTCAGGGGACATGAACTGTGTGAGGGGCTGTTAGCTGTGTGAGGGAACAAGAACCACGTGAGCGCTCGGAAGGCTGGCATACAAGCATCCAAAAGCTGCAGCATGGCAGACGGCTCGGTTCATCCCTGCTGCACACAGCTGTCCCTGGGATGCATTAACTTAGAGGCCCTATAAACGCACTTCAGAGAAGCATATGTTTGGTGGTCTGTTGTGTTTGTTTTGTTTTTTTTTTTAAGACGAGATCATAGCATGATTTCAAATAGTTACGTGCTAGTCTAAAGATTTTACTCCACTCTGCTGTGTGTTGGGGCTATTTCACACAAACACGGAGCTTTTAAGGGGTGAGTCGCTGTTCAAACCAAAGAACGATGTCTCCTTTACAGGTGGTGGCCACTGTGCCAATATTGTCATACTCTGCACCTAACAACAAACCTTGGAGAGGAAAATACAAATGACCTACCAAATGTCTTAATCAAGGGTTATTATCAGCACAAGAGCTGTTTCTGCAAACTGGATCATTAAAGCAGGGCGATATCCTCAAAGGCCAGTCCAAGCAGGGGAAGCAGCACTTTGATGCTGGTGTGGGAACCAGAGGCAGCGCTGTGATTTTTACAGTGCCTTTCATCTCCCTCTTTTGTAGGAACATTCTTATAAATCAGCTTGTCAAATAAAATTTCCCTACACTGGCATGAATCGCAGATATAAGCCCTGGTCCTCCCTTGGTATTTCCCCCAACAGGTGTAATCTGAGGAAACATGACTTTAATTAGCTTGATTGACTTTTAAAAAATATGCATGTATTCTGTAAATATCATCAACAGCTTACATCTGTATAGCTATATATTTATATTACATATCTAACCTTCTTATACACCTATACACATACATACACAACATAAACATTGATGATGGAATCTCACCTTTGCTGTTCTGATAAGTATGTGATTATAAAGAATTGCTACATTAAAATATTAAACTCCTTTTTACCCTGAAGCTTTCTAACAGATTTGCCATACTCAGCAAGTGCAGCCAGTTCTGGACTTGAGAGTGACCAGTTACAAATAAAAAAGCTGGCAGGATGAGGACAGCATGTGTCTTTCTCCCCTGCTTCATCAGCTTACATGGTATACAACACATGATACTGATCTTTTCCCATTAAATTCTGATAATTTCTTCAGCCTTCAGGTTGCAGGCAACCATAAACACATCCCTGTCCTAGGAGCTCGCTATTAAAGGGATCACTCTCTGAGTTTAGAAACAAGGAAAATGGCTAAAGGAGAGTATGAGTATTGGTATTCTGTATCAGGCTAGCCAACTCGAACAAGCTGAGCTTTATTTATTTACTCATTTAGTTGCTGTGATTAGTCAAACTATCCCAGCCACATTAACCCATGTGTAATTGGAGACAGGCTACACCTTAGATGAATTTGGCTTCTTTTGTACATTCTTAAGGGGGTGATTAGAGCTGCAGCAAGAATTCGGCAATCAGGGTTCCAGCAGCTGTTAGCAACTTTCTGAGCAAACACCAACAGCCTGGAGGTAAAAGCAATACAGAGTAGCAGTTTCTAAACGTCCCATCTAATTGAGCAGGAATAATGAAAACAAAGAAGAAAAAAAACCAAGCCCTCCAGCATGTAAACAAATAGTTCAGGTGCACCAATTCCTCATAGCATCAACATACTTGCCATCAGAATAGCTGGGTGCTAATCTTGTCTTAAGCAAACATTTCTGAACCCTTCCCTTGGTGTGGGAAGTAATTTAAGTGCTTCTCAGCCTTTTTCACCTGGAGTGCTAAAACAACCACGCTTACCATGACCCGTTGGTTCCTCAGCATCTTCTGTTGACACTAGAGCTTGAAATCCAGCTGCCAGCACCTTTACCAACCCGAGGTAAAGATGAGCTTGTGGTTGGGCCATGCAGGTTGGCTGGAGGGGACTGGGGGAAGGCAGATCCTTCAGAGAGTTGGTGGGAAAGCCCAAGTGCAGAAGGAGGGTTTGAAACTGGGGCCATGTCTTGTTTCTCATTTAACTTTGCCTCAATCCCAGCTGTGGATCTGTGACCCTATGATCATCTCGTGTACTTGCCCAGGAAAGCAGGAGTGAGGGACTGGCAGGAGTTCATGTGTCACCAGATGTCTTCATAAATGTAAGAGACATTGGGGGCTAAACGCTTAAAAACTAAACTGTGTGGCCTTACTCCTCTGCTGCTTAGGAAACCTTTTCTGACTTGTAGTTTGAATCACCTTTTGGCCAGTTTATTAGTATCTATTCATGTGCCAATGCTGACCTTGTTTTACCTTTCTCTGGTATTTAGTCCCCTCTTTCCTCATTCTGGCTCTGACCCATCCTTATGGGAAATTACGTGCCTTGCAGCCCCTCACTTTTTAAATGAGCTGCGTGTATTTTGTTGCCTCTTGCAATGTTGTGTTGTTTTGCACATCCTTATAACTTCCTTTTCTTAATCCATTCCAGGCCAAATTCCTGGTTTGACCATGAGGGACTGGAGTGTTGCACACTAGACCAGGTGTGAGAGAACCTTACTAATGCCTCCCATTGGCATGAGCATCTCCCGGTCTCACTGGCAGCATGGGGCCATGGGGTGCTTGCAGCCAGCCATGGGCACGGGTGCTGGGATGTGTACGTGTGGGAGACGCCTGGGAGGATGGGCTGCGTGGGAACATGGCTGGATGTTCCCAGACGTGATTCATGGACAGCACATGTGCGAATCGTGGTGAAGGCAGACACACTTCATCTAGCGTATCCCAGATGGGATGCAGCAAGACACAACTTGGGGGGAAGAGCACGTCTCAGGAAGCCCATCTCCAGGGTGTCCCTTGGGGTAACGAGATCCTCGCTGGTGAACCGCATTTTGCAGGGGAAAGAGGGATTTGTCCTCAGCTAAAATACACCTTTCTGCAGAGTCTGCAGGGAGTGCACACTGGCACATCGGCTCCCTAACCTCTGAAGGTGCTGCATTTCACTGCTGCTGGGTGGCGTGTAAAATGCAACTGCTGCAGCACCAGCTTCTGGCCAGCTGTACAGCCCGTCTGGCAGCCCCGAATCCGTCTGGGGCTGGATACTGGGTACATGTACGCACATGCCCACTCCCTCCCTAGCTACAGAGTGGAAAATACCAGCATTCCATGAGTTACCAGGCTTATCTGATTTGGGAGGAGGTCCACAGCTTGGCTATTTATATCCAGTTATTTGGGGACTTTGCAGCTGCATTTGGACTATAGAGTCCCTGTGGGGAAGAAAGAATTAAATTCAATTACCTTTCAAAATCTTGAGCGCAGCAAAGACAGCACACATTTCTGTACAGTGTCTGTGCCTGGAGTGGCATTAGTGAAACTTCCCTTGGGTGCTGCTGCCCTTTGGTGGTGTAGTCAGATGGCTCCCCAGTTCCTATCCGCGCAAGCCACCACATCTGAGAGCCCAGCCATATGCTCAGCGCTGCGTGTGAAGTAGGAAGCTCCATACATAACTCGTAAAAACACTACTTGTAGAGGGCTGTTTCCATAGGCACCACGGAATTAAAAGCACATGGCCTTTTTTTACCCTTGGCCGTCTCATCAGGCAGAGAACGCTCCTAAAAAAACCATCAGAAAGCAAAGTTTTAAAGTGACAGAATACAGTACTTTGAACATGCGTGAGTGACACTCTTTAAAAAACTTTTCCCCTTTTAGGTCCTGACTGAACGGCAGAGGCCCGAGAAGACATCAGAGCATCCACAGCACAGGTAAAGGGCTACCTGGGCAAAGGCCACCCTGGCCGAAAGCCTCGCAGAGCCCCTCCTACCTTGCTCAATCCAGACGTCTCAATTTGGTGAGAGTTTTGCACAAGTTAAGCAGAAAGTTTCACTGTCCAAAGCTCTGCTCTGAGCTTTAACACAGAGAACAAGATGTTAGGGAAGTGTCGAGGCAGCCCTGCAGTACTGAGACAGCAGGTATCAAGCCCAGATTTCAACCATTCTGTAACAAAAACACTGAAGTTCCAGTTTTAGTAAAATCTAGATGCCCAGAAGCATCATTTATTGCAAATCAGTTAACCAAAAAAAAATACATCATTTTTGCAAACTACAACTTTGCATGTAGATAACTTTATTACAGAAGATATCTTTTCTTAAACTACACTCTAGTTTATAAAACATAGGAAGATTCAACACCACGTGATGTTTTTATCACTCAGGCATGTCACAATAACAATGGTCTGAAATGTTAACTAAGACGAGTGCTCAGCAAGGCACTGTGCCTTGAGAAATATCCATTTTATTTGGTGTTCTAATAAAAAGGAATGAGGAAAAGGAAACCTTTTTTCAGGTTTTCCTGATTAAATGCTATTTGCCTGCCCCATACACATATCTAGACTTAGCGTGTCTGCTTGCCTTTGCACCCGAGTGAGTGATATTCCAACACCTCTATAAGGTGATATATTTATGATATATTTAAGACTTGCTCATTTAGATTTTTGAAACAAAATCCACCTTTTCTTAAAAAAAACATATTTACAAACATTAAATCTGCCACAGGCTTATACTATATTTTACATGATACACAGAAAGAGTGTACATCAATATAAAAAAAGATGATCACTCCAGACTAACAAGAACAAAATGTTAACGTTTCACAGCACAGACTCGACTGTGCTGTCCTTCGCCCTCCTGTTTACCCAGTTCAGCATCCAACCAAAACTGGCAGCACTTTCCACTGAGCACCCAGCAACTGCGCTGCCAGAGGAGCTGGAGACGGGCGAGTACTTCGTGGTGGCAGTGTTATAATGCTTTGTAATCTCACTCAGGTTGTCTGCATTAATAGACACGCCTTCTTTAAAATAGGCAGGCCATCCTTAAAATAAGGATGTGGTTTACAAGTTTATATTGGCATTTATTTCTTAAACAGTTACTCAAATGCAAACACAAAAACAAAAAACAGTAAAGATATTCAAAGTAAAATTAAGTCTCCGTTGTGTATAGTTATGCGTTTGGTATATACTCCATAGTTATGGGCTTGCCCTCTTGAAAGTTTGGCAAATAGACTTCTTTTTGGTGGGGGACGGTATTCACGTTTTGTAGGTTTGTTTGTTCTTTTTTAGCTTAGATCCTGTTCTTACAGGTCTATAATCCTGATTACTTTTTTTTAAGATCATAAAAATCATTTAAATATATATTTTTTTATATATATAAAAACAAGAGAGAACAAAAGTTCTTATTATCAAGGCAAATGTACAACTATATAATACTGAAATTTAAACAAAGATTCATGACTGGTACCATAAAATGTCCTCTCAGTTATAATAACAAAGGAAACATTTTAAAGTACATTTCAAAAATCTGTTCACACTTAATTTTTTTCCCCCTAAGGAGTGGTATTTTTAGTCAATTTTTCCTTCCCCTTTTCTTTCTCACCTCTCTTTCTGAGTTGAAAGAGAAAAAAAAATAAATTAATGGCATTTCAGAATCACAAATCACTGCTTATAGCTTTACATAAACATTTCCTCTCAAATCAAACACAATGAACCCCCCCAAACAAAAAAGAATGTCCTATAAAAACCTAATTTTTTGATTTCTTGAAACACAACTGGTATCCCACATCGAGTTCTTAACAATAGAACATATAAATAAAAAGGCAGTGTTTTCATGTAAAATAAAAAGTACATAAATAAATACTAAAAAAAAAGGAATTAATTTGTCTTTTTATTTTTTTATAAAAACATATTTAAAAAGGATCCTTTAATGAAAGCATCCAGTGTCCTTTTAAAAAAGATTTCCTCGAGCTTCTAACTCCCACTGAGCATCAGTGTCTATGAAACACTGTCTTTTACTTGAAGGCTTCAGGGATGTGTCCCATCTGTGACTGCATACTCGTGGGAGGGCTGGAGATGCCCTCGGACCAGTCGGACACGTTGGAGTGAGGAGATGAGCTGGACCACTGGTCCGGTGACTCTGGAGATGGCGTTAGGAAAGGGTGGTCGGGCACCTGGAGCTGGTGGCTGGGGGTGTTGTCCAAGGGGGAGGAATAACTGTGCTGGGAAGGTGGAGTTAGAAACTGCGTGGTGGTCATGGGCTGGGCAAGGGAGGATGGCAGAGACGTGGGCAGCATCTGGGAATCTTGAGGCAGGATCGTGTGGACTGCCATGGTACTGCTGCTCACCGGCTGCATGTCGGGCTGGCTCAGCTCGGTACCGAGGAAATTCTGGCCAATGTGACTGCTCGCACTGGAACTGGGGTTGTGATGCTGCTGTGGTTGCTGCTGCTGTGGTTGCTGCTGGGGTTGCTGTGGCTGCTGCTGCGGCTGCATGTTTTGCTGCTGCAGCTGTTGCTGCTGCATCTGCTGTAGCTGCTGGCTCTGCATCAGGTGAGGCTGGGAAGCCAGCCGAGTGTTGGGCATGGCCTGGTAGCTCATCATCTGCGACAAGCTTGTGGTGGGCAAGCCATTGTGCAGGGAGGTCATCATACCATGTTGAAGGTTTTGCGTCTGCTGATGGGCCGCTGGTTGCATGTTGCCTCTCATGGGGTTGTACTGATTCTGGACCATGCCGTTCTGCAGCCTGGTGAGCCAGTCACACTGCCCGTTCAGACCGGCTGCTCCGCCGACAGAGAAATTCATCGGGGCATTGCTCATCACTGTGCTGGGGCTGGAGACGGGGAGGTGAGAGAGACGCGGCGGCACCGAATCGAAGGCCATCCTGCTGGAGTTTCCCATGGCCATATCCTGCTTTCCCGCCATGTTGAGGTGGTTGATGCTCATGTGGGCATCAGGCATGCCTGGCAGATGATTCAGAGGCATGGAAGGCGACTGCTGAAATGGAGAGGTCATCAGTGGAGGAGAGGCGACATCTGACAGGTACCCATGGGGCGACTCCAGGGAGTCCACTGGAGACAACACACTGGAATTGTCCAGCAGACATCCTTTTCCATCTTGTGACTTTTTCCTCCGGGCTTTGAGGTCTTTGGCATCCTTGCCGTTGCAGCTCAAGCCCTTGGTACTCGGCTTCCTGGCCTTCTTGCCCTGGACGGCAGGTTTCAGGTTGCCAATGTAGCTGTTGGGAGAGCAGAGCGGTGGGGACAGCGTAGGTGCCCCCAAAGGGCCGTTGTGCAGTGGTGGGCTCCGCACCAGGTTGTACTCATCCAACAGCCTCACGATGTCATGGTGCATGCGCTCCTGGGCGATGTCCCGTGGGAGCCGGTCCATGTGGTCCGTGATGTCACGGTTGGCAAAATGGTCCAGCAGGACCTTGGCGGTTTCGTAGCTCCCTTCTCTGGCTGCGAGGAACAGTGGGGTCTCCTCCTGGAAACCCAGCAAAGACGGTTAGGTTTAAGTTCACAGATTCTCCTGGCTAACGCTATCCTGAGGTCTACGCCCAGCACCATGCAGATGGGTGGCAGAGACAGTAACTGTCTCTCCTTTGGTGAGGTTTTGCTGCTGCTTTTTCCTACACTGCTAAGTGACATCCTTGTACTGATATCAAACCAGGAACCCTATGAGTGACCCAGAACAATGCAAGGCGATAGCCACACAAACACTGCATCATACTGCTCACCAAGCACTGCACATCCCCTCAGTATCACCCATAGCACCAAATCCCACAATGCTTCTTTGAGCTAAATCAAACAGCTTCATTCAGAGCAGAACGGAGTCTCAGTGCCAAACTGTTATTTTTTAAGCAAAAATTACTCTTTTAACAGACTCCCCAAATGGTTCTTTCTTTGCCTGCATCATCCCGGGAGACTCCTACCTTATTGTTCTGCATATCCTTATTGGCACCATTCTTCAGGAGAACTACTGCGGCTTCAACATTATTCACAGCAGCTGCCCAGTGCAGTGCCGACTTGCCTAGAGGAAGAATGTGAAATACAACACACGTTAGTGAGTGGTAACAGTAACAGCAGGCAGTCCTTCCCTTCCACTTCTCAGGAAGCCTGTATTTTAGTTGCCTGCAGTACCTAGATCATCCACGGCATTGACGTCTGCGTGGCAGTTGATGAGATCGTCCAGCATGCCCTCCACAGCCAAGCGAGCGGCCAAGATCAGAGGAGTGGTCCCGTCATGCATTCGGGCATCAAGATCTGTTGCCCTGTTCCTAATCAGGATCTGCCACAGCAAGGGTCAAAGTGCAAGAATCACAAACATTAGGAGGGACAGACAGCAGACACTCCAGGTCTCAGGCCCTACAACCCCCTTTCCAGAGGCTGGTCCCTCCAGTCCCTGCTCCCAGTCTGGGGGTGCACATCTGAGGGTTGCTGCTTTGCTGTGCCCTGCCCTGAGACAACAGGGACTTCAGTTTTCAAGACTTCCACCCCATACCTCACCAGGGCAAGCTGGAGACCCTGCAATCAGCTCAGCTGTGTGGCTGACTCTGCACGCAGCACCAGTATTTCCCCCAGAAAACCCCAAGACTGGTGGCAAAAGGATCAATTACCTGGAAGACGCCTTGGGCATCGGCAGAGACGGCGGCATGGAGGGGCGTCCTGCCCATGTTATCTTGGATGTTTGCATCAGCACTAGCTTCCAGCAGGCGCTTGGCAGCGTCTGAGCGGGAGTACCTGGCAGCCAGGTGAAGCGCCGTCTCGCCGGTGCGGTCAGTCTGGTTGTGTAAGCTGGCGCCTTGGTAAATGAAATCTGAAATGACGGCGGGAGCATCGTCTTCCTCTTCACTATTGCCGGTCTCCAGCCCTCCTCCACTGCATGAGGCGATCATGAGGGGAGTGAAGCCATCTGGAAAGCACAGGGGAACTCGGTGAAAAAAGGCTTTTTACTCTTCTGTAATGCAGGCAGCTCAGCAAGATGCCCTGTCTGCGTTAGATGCTTATTCTCATGGGTGCATCAAGACTGAGTTCCTGACTGGTTCTAAACATCAAACATGAATATCCTTCCTCTGATATGGATCTGAAATTCCTTAGTGGTATCTCACCACTCACTGCTTTTCCTATTTCATCTGCTAGCGTGCACACTGTAACATATAAGGTGCAATTTATAAAGAACGTTGCTCAAAGCAAACTTGAGTATGGTACAGCGCAGCCTTAAGTATTTTCATTATTTCAGAGAACAATTTCACAGTCATGGGGAAGACCAAATGTTTGTAATAATTTAAAAGCCTATTAACTATTAACACTAGTTAAAAACCTGAAAAAGAGATTGTGAAACATGCTGTTTGGTAGGGGGAGAGGAATCTAGAAGTGGAAGAGAGAGAAACCGGATGATTTAATAGGCACCGTTTCTGTATTCTCTCATTTTCCTCTCAGTGATTAAACAAAAGAGATCCTATGGAAAGCAAAATGTGGTGGGGTGCATCTCTAAATCACACACAACAGCAACCATGCGATGCAGAACATCTAGCAGCAAGTCCATACTAGCGATAGAGGCAGGCAGGGCTGCCTGGGACTGCTCATCTGCAGGGGGTAAGGGAGGATTTCAGATTAGCTGACAGGCAGCACAGAATTGAAAGGAGTCCACCTTACCAGGACCTCTGACGTTGACATCCATACAGTCTGCATCGATTTCCCCCTGTGGTGGAGTAGGCGCCATGGAGGATATGCGCAGGTCAGCAGCATCCAGGTGCTGCTGGGTCCACTGCCTGTGATCCGTCTGATCGTCCGTGTCAGGCAGCATCGCCTGCTCCTCGAACTGAGGAATGACGGTGGGAAATGAGCACTGAGCAAAGCGCACAAACCAGGGTGGGAGGAGGGGGTGAACTCTAGCGTGGAAAGCTCTGCAAGTCTCAAAGGTGTGTTTGTCACACGCAGGTTTGCAAAGGAGCCAGCAGCAGCAGCAATGTGTAGCGCAGACCGGGCCTCCGAGGGTCCCTCTGCTGCTCTGCTGCCTTCGACAGCGCTCAGCTCCTTCCGTGACAAAACCCAGCGAGTGAGGACTTGCAGCGCAGAAAGGGAATGCGGCAGTGAGCTTACCCTGAACTTCTTGGTGTCCAAGGTCTCCTCATCACCCCACTCATTTTGGTTGTCATCCATCAGCGTACCGTCTGAAGCATTTTTGAGGGGTCTTTAAAAATAAAGCAAAAAATCAGCTCCTCTGCAGGAACTAGTCTGTGATGGACTGTGTTTATCTACACGCACAAACTGAAAGAAGAATCAACCAGGAAATTTCCAGGAGGTTCCCCTCAGGTTGCCTTTCATTTTTTACCAAATGCAAACGGATCACGAAGCATTTAAAAACCTCCTCCAGATGGGAACACTGTTTTCCCCATGCAGAACTTTAAGAAACCTCATTTTTCTCCTCCCCACTACACCAGTACGATGCACTGGAGAACAGAACTCCTATGGGCTCTTGCAGAAGAGCCCCGAGCAGCCCTGCTGCACTGTGTTTAATGGGTTAGCAAGCAAATTACTCACTTCAGTCCAACAGAATCCTCCCCAAGTGGCTCTCGTCGCTTCTTCTTGCTCGACTCTGTCACTTTGAAGCCTTCTGGGAACCAAAGCTGCCCATGCTCCCTGCGCCGCTTACGAGACACCAGTACTCCCAATCCAATGAAAGCAAGCAAGACCAGCGCAGCCACCACCACGTACATAGGATACAGCTGGGAGTTCTTCGTGGGCTCAGCTGTTTCACCTACAAAACAGTGGGGCACAAAGAGATGCTGAGACATTAAGCTGCATAGCAAACCAGTGACAGAGTGGAAATGAAGCAAAATTAGTTAATAGAGGTACCTAAGTCTGATCTAAATCAGCCCCCCCAAAATAAGGTCATTTTATACGCTATTAATCAGAATTGCAAACTATCGGCAAATTCTCGGCTGCACAAGCCAGCCTGCATCAGGAGACAGCTTCACTTTTTTCTCCTTTAAGGAAAAGGATTAACAAACTTCAAATCATTGCGCTTGCATTGAGCTGTTAAGACAAAAGGATTTAGGGGGGATTTTGAAGATACAAACTTCAACTCCTTGCATGTCACTGATTGATTGGAGCTGGTTGGGTTTTCTTTTTCTTTTCTTTTTTTTTTTTTTTAATAACTTTTATAGTGATAATGATTTTGAAATAAAACTGAAATAAGCAAAAATAATAAAACTGTTTTGCTTTTTTTTTTTTTTTTAAGAACAGACTTAAAGAACCAAAAAAAGATGCAAGGTTATAAAAAACAGACTGTGCTCAAATGCAGCCAGCTGACAGATAACTAAACATGGATAAAGCTGAGAAGTTTTGGCTGTCTCCTCCCCAGCTGACCAACCATACTTACTTTTAACGGCTTCTATTTTGTAGGGTATGTTCAGGTTGCCAAGGGAGGCCAAGGCACCCAGGAATGCCGCCACATCAGTTGCACTCTGGAAGCACTGCGAAGACGACTGGATGCACTGGCGGTTATCAATTTCCAAGTAGACGATGGATCTGTGCGAGAGAAGAGTCAATGAGACGATGGATCTGTGTGGAGCAATGACCACACCACGAAGACAGTCGAGCCCTGTCTCCCTTCCCTCTTTAAGCCACCCATCAGTGGGAATTAGAAAGTGGGGAACCCATCTCCTCGCTTCCCTGTGGCCCAAGCCCTGCAACTCACCCTCATGGTCTATTGGATTTGCTTCGATGAATGCTGTGAAATCTAACTCCCCATCTACAGGAATGGAAGGGAGTCTCTCCTTCACAATGTTTTAAAATCACCCAAACTCTACAGTATCTTAAATAATGCTGTTTGGGAGCCTTCAGATCTTTTCACATCAGTTTTGCTGCTCTAACTCCTTTCCTTTTGGTGGCTTTTGATTGAGCCCACAGAGAGGGAGAAGGTTAGATCTGTATGTTTATATCAAAGATCTCCATGCACAGTTTGCAGTAATTGAGTTTTACAACAAAGCTCTAGAAAGCATTTCCCAGGGAGAAACTGAGGCTTAACTTAATGACTTCCTGAAGTCAGACAGTCAGTCAGGCCAACCTCTGCTTCCAGGTCCCACCCAGCCCAGCCCTGGCTCCCAACAATACACAGGACTCCTTCAATCGTGAGAGTCGGTGCAGCATTGTATCAGGGATTCCTGAGCGATCACTCGACTTTCCCACATGAGAGCAAAATCCGGTTTCTATTCACACAGAAAGCAACATCTAAATACAATTATCTGGCCTACATCCTTCCCTTTATTGCGTGTTACTATTATCAACACAGAAAACAAATGCTGCTCAGTAAAAAAGGAACCCATCGGTCCCTCTTACCCTCTGATGTCCATCTGATCGAGCTCTCTCTTCTGCCTTCTGCCAGCCCTGGAGTAGATGCTGCTCTTTACTTTGTTGATGATGGCACTAGACATATCTGACCAGTCCTCTGTTGACCTCTTGATGTAGTGCTTCTTCAGCTCCTCCTCATTGCCATAGTATGGAAAGATCATATACTCTCCCTTAGGGTTCTTCTTGAAGACCACGTTGGTGTGCAGCACGCGGCTCAGCTCCCGCAGGAAGTTGAAAGAGTTGTTCTTCAGGTTCTCAGGAGTGATCAGGACCACCACCACCAGCGTGCCATCTGCAAGCTTCTCTGGCATGTTGTTTGCGCAGTCCAGCCCATCCCATTCACACTCAAAGTTATTGCAGCCCTGGTCACAGTGACCATCTGAGAAGTGATCTTTGCAGTACTGATCATACAGAGGGCTGGGCAGAAGGCAAAGAAAGGCAGAGGAAAGAATTAGACTAAGTACTGTGTGCATTACCTGTCTGCTGAGAAAATAAGTGGTGGTCCACAAGGACCTCTCTTTTGTATAAATATTCTTCATCCTGATAGACATTAAGCCAGTTTACACAGAAGGCAACTGTTTCACACAGCGCTGTTGAAGCATTCACCTCTGCAGGTGAAAGATAGGCACTGTTAAATTATAAGTTGGAATACAGATGCCAGGAAAAGGGACAAATTACTGTGACTCAGAGAAGACATGGGGACACAGAATAATTACTGAGAGCTGGTCCAGGAATCTGGGATTCAAGTTGCTGCTGTTGCCAAAGGCAATGTTCGGTAAATGCCTGGATGTTAACATCATCATGTTTTCTGGCTGCTCTTCCATCTGGGGTTTCCCTATGCTGAAACTCACTGTTTTACTACTGGGAATTGGAGAATTCACTTCTGTGGCATGATACGGGCAAGGACAGGGAAGACATCTGGAATGAACCAAACCCAGAAAGCTCTCAAATGTTTATAAATTCAGTAAGACCACTGGGAAGTGGGGTTGCTTGAGCTGCAGCCCCATAGGCAGCAGAACAGAATGTAGAGAGTGAACAACAGGTCTGCACCTAGGAGCTTTAGCAGATGCAACCAGGAAACACCCCAACGATCAGCACAGAGCTCATGGCTTTAAAACAAGAGTGTCAATGAGCAAGTCACTTACTTGCACTGCCCTTCGTATTTCTGGCAGTCAAATCCATCGTACAGGCAGCCAGCGTTATTGCACTGAGAGTCGCACTTGCCATCGTTGAAGTACTTCCAGCACTGCAGAGACTGGGAGCAGTTCTTCCAGGGGTCGTTAAAATTGAGGGAGCAGTCGCCCCCGTCCCAGCCGCAGGCATGGTTGTTGCATTTCCCATCGCAGATCTTGTTGCCAGCATACCCTGCGCAAACTGCAATCTCGCACTTCTCCTCAATTTTGGGTGGGATGATATCCTGCCCAATCCCACCTTGGAAATCAAAGTCCAGGATGTGGCAGTTGAGGCCGTTGAAGTTGGCAGGGCAGTTGCACCGGTAGTAGGGGGAGGCATCGCTGAAGAACTCGCAGGTGCCCCCATTGTAGCAGGGGTTGGATGTGCAGGGGCTGCTGGCCGGGTACTGGCACTCGGGACCCGTGAAGGCTGGCATGCACATGCACTTGGAGCTCTTGTGGATGGAGATGCAGGTGCCACCATTCAGGCAGTGCAGGTTCCCACAGGTGCGGGAGTCGTTCTCACAGGTGGCACCCACGAATCCCTGGGGAGGTGACAGCAAGGAGGGAGTCAGAATCACTGACGCTGTCCTACGAGCAGCCTATCACACGTGTGTGTTCTGGGAAACGCGGCACAGACCCAGTGAATCAATCAGGTAATGGCTCTGGCACGTCCTCTGAAACTAGTGATGGGCAAGAATCATCTAGAATGTAAACCCCTTTAGAGCGTCTCCCTAAAAATGAAGTGAGCTGTTCTCCATAGCTGCCTGGCTCCACCTTTATGTGGCGCAAATAATGGTCAGCCCAACAAGAGTCTGTCCTACAGAGCCATGTATCATACTGGCTGTGCCACCTCCTTCTCCCTGACCCTAACCCAGCCTCCTCGCAAGTGAGGAGGGTATGCATAGATGGATACACCTCCCTCCAGTGAACACCCACAGCAAAGCATCTTCCCCTCTGCACTTACCCCCAGCTATCCCAGCCAGGGCAGCCCCAGGGGCGAAACGGGCCCCTTGACTGCACCTCTGCGCAAGGGGCTGATGTGCAACATCCCACGTTCAGAGCAGGAGAGGAGCAGGTACCTACCGGGGGGCATTTGCAGATGAAGCCACGGCCAGTGTTGCTGGCAACTGCGCACGTTCCACCGTTTCTGCAGGGTTTGCCTTTACATCCATCCACCACGGTGTCACAGCGACGGCCTGCCGAGGGAGAGGAGCGCGTGAGGAGCAGAGGAAGGCGTGCGAGATGCTTGGGGTGGCTGGGGGGTGCAGGGCTGGGTGCTGAGAGTGGCAGGGGGTGCAGCGCTCACCTGCATAGCCAGGTCGGCACTCGCATTTGTAGTCATTGACCCGCTGCACGCAGTTCTGGGTGCCGCGGGCGTCGCAGGGGTTGGACAGGCACTCGTTGACGTCTCCCTCGCAGCGCTCCCCTACAAAGCCAGGGGGGCAGATGCAGCTGTAGCCACCTACCCGATCCGTGCACTTGCCATTGTTAAAGCACTTGGGCCCCAGGGTGACAGGATCAAAGAAAGGGCTGCAGTCATCCACATTGATCTCACAGTGCACCCCTAGAGAAACGGGGGAACAACCCACACAGCTCATCAAACAGTATCGGGGTGCCTGGTGGTCCCTTGTGTGAACCTTCCCTGCGAAGGGGCTGAGCCTGACCAATTCAATGGCAGTCTGAGCCGCCGCTCTGGCAGGAGGCACGCAGCACCGTGCAGCACCGTGCAGCACTGCGCAGCACCACGCAGCTCGCATCCAAGGTTGCATGGCCTTGATGGCTAAGCTCGCAAGCAAACACAAACCTCTACCCTTGCATTTGCTTCTGCTAGCCCAAGCAGCTAATGAGCAGATAGCGAGGATATCTGCACTCAGCCCGCTAATGCCCCAGCCTGGGGAATTAATTTACCTTGAGTTCCTCTGGGGCAGGAGCATTTGTAGGTATTGATGAGATCGATGCAGGTTCCTCCATTCTGGCATGGGTGGGACAAGCACTCATTGATCTCCTCTGAGCAGTTAACTCCATGATAACCAGCCACACACTAAAAAAAGGGAAGAGGGGAACTGTCAGAGAGGTTCACTCAATTCCCATGTGGCTGCAGAAGCACAGCCAGCACCCCAGCCTTCAACTCAGGCAAGGAGCACTGAGCCAGCCTGCAGCTGGGGCAGCTCCCTGGCAGCAGGAAGGCAGTAACTGTGCATCCCTGTGCATCCCTGCCCTCCGCGGCACCCACCTCACAGGAATAGCCTCCCAGGTAGTCTGTGCAGGTGGCTCCGTTCTGGCAGGGGTTGGGGGAGCACTCGTCCACCTGCTCCTCGCAGTAGCTGCCAGTGTAGCCGGCCTGGCAGCGACAGAAGTGAGTGTTGCCAGTGTCCACACAGAGCCCTGAATTCCTGCAGAGATGTGCTACATCGATACCTGCCAGGGAGAGCAGAGTGAGACACGGGGACCTTGGTGACATCCACGCGCCGCAGGGCCATGTCCCGGCCGCCGCACGTCCCACTGGGGATCGCAGCTGGGACCGCAGCCTCGGGGGGTGCACATCACAGCAATCCTTGAGATTGTGCTGGTTGTGCCAAAGATCCCCACCAAGAGAACTCAGCATGACCCTGCTCAGAGCCCAGCACAGGGGGCATGTGGGGACCCCACCCTGGCCCTGCAGGGCCATACACATGGCGGGGACTTACCTTGCTGCTTAGCAGCCACCTCGCAGGAGACACTGGGGACATCGCAGTAGACCCCTGTCCATCCGCTGTTGCACTCGCAGCGGTACAGGTTGTTGGTCTGCCAGCACTTGCCTCCGTTTTTGCAGGGAGAGGACTCACACCAGCGCACCAGGTTCTGGGGAGAGCAGAGCAAGAGATGGGGGTCAGGACCCAGCAGGGCTTCTGCAGGAGTGGAAATTGGAGTGACCCCCCAAATCTCCACAGCCAGCATGCACAGACTGGGGCACGTGGCTCACAGCCCAAGGCTTCTCTACCTGGCAGTTGAGCCCAGTGTATCCCTGGGGACAAGTGCACTTGTACGTCCCATAGCTGTCCTGACACGTGCCCCCGTTCAGGCATGGCTTGGAGTCACACTCGTTGATGTCATGCTCGCAGTAGCTGCCTGTGAAGCCAGGCAGACAGACACAGGTGAAGGTGTTGATGCCATCCACACAGGTCCCACCATTGAAACAGGAGCTGGGAACACAAGAGGTCACATCTCAGTGAGTCACCACTGGTCATGCACCACGCCAAAGCCCCCACAAACGAGCCCAGAGCTATGGGGCAGCGCGGGGTCCGCAGCGCCTTGCTCCAGCCCCAACGCAGGCTATGCCCATGGCAGGAGCTGCACTGGGCTGTACCTCTCCGTGCAGTCAGGCGTGTTGTTCTCGCAGTGGATGCCGCTGAAGCCAGAGGGGCAGGTGCAGGTGTAGCTATTGACACAGTCGGTGCAGTTGGCACCGTTCTTGCAGGGGTTGCTGGCACACTCGTTGATGTCCTCCTCACACTTGGGCCCACGGAAACCAGCCAGGCACTCACAGAAGAAAGTGCCAACTCCATCGGAGCAGGAGCCACCATTGTGGCATGGATCTGGAGAGGAGGGACGTGCATGTGAAGATGCAATGGGTGCAGCAGCCCTGCCTGGGACCTGTCCCACAGCACTGCCCCTCCACATGTCCCCTGGCCACGCAGAAGGATAGGACAGAGCCCACGGACCAGGCAGGAGCCGGGCCAGCCCCACCAGAGCATTGGACACAAGGGACACACTTGCTCACTGCCTGCACGTCACTCTCCCCCCTCCAGCCTCCTTCCTGCCAGCTCCCATCTGGCTTTGGACTGACGCAGCTCTACCGGGATGTGTTTGAAATGGCCCAAAAGCCCGAGCAGGGCTGGCAGCATGGCCCCGGCCAAAGCAGTGGCTGGGGCTCGCCCGTGCACGGGGAGGAGGGTTCCAGCCCCAGGAAGGGCAGTGAAGCTGACTGCTAGGGGCCAGGCTGAGTGCAGGCGGTGGCCGGGGCAGCCCCTGCTCTTACTGGGCTTGCAGTCATCGATGTCAGTGTCACAGTTGCGGCCAGTGAAGCCGGTTCTGCAGGCGCAGCGGTAGCTCCCATTGGTGTTCTGGCACGTGGCCCCATTGCGGCAGGGGCTCTTCACACACTCATTGATGTCGATCTCGCAGGTCTGACCTGTGGGACAGAGACCACGTGGGCTGCAGGTGCTGGCAAAAGCCCCAAGGATGACGATGATGCCTTGGGCACTGCTTGTACCAGGGTGGGAGCCCTTGGAGCAAACCACCCTCACTAAGGGGTACAGGTGATGGCTGC
Organism: Falco naumanni; assembly: GCF_017639655.2. Lineage (NCBI taxonomy): Eukaryota > Metazoa > Chordata > Aves > Falconiformes > Falconidae > Falco > Falco naumanni. Next base: position 7,504,344 of record NC_054062.1, read on the forward strand.
TCCCATCCACCTGGCTGAGCCGTGGGGCAGGTCAGGACCCCCCTCGAGGCTGGGCACCGTGCAGGGCTGCTCCTGTTTGGCAGGGCACGCAGGCAGCCACCTGCCCGCTGCTCCCTGGCCATGATCCCTCCCCTCTCTCACCCCCTGAGCAGCTGAGGAGAGCAGGGTGTGCTGAACCTCCAGATGGGCCATGTCCCTACCTTGCCAGCCCGAGGGGCAACTGCAGGAGAAGCTTTTGTAGTCTTCTGACTCCTGGCACTCGCCACCATTCTTGCAGGGGGCGCCAGCGCAGGGGGCGAGCACATCCTCACAGGTGGCTCCTGCAGAGGCACAAGCACCCACTGACACCTGCCCCGAAATGATGGGTGGCCCAAGACCCCACTACCCCGTCCCCTGCCTTGGGCCGCTGCCAGCCCTGGGACAGGCTCTAGGCTTCCCCACCAGCCCAGGGCAGTGCAGCTGAGGCTGTCTCATCTTTTCCATCCCTGGTCCCCTGTGACCCCCAGGCCCCCCATGAATCCTTTATACCCTGGCAATCTGGGCTGCGTTAAAGCGCTGCACACTTCCTTTGGCAGGGAAGCGCTGCTCGGGGTGTCCTTCCCCCCCCTTGTGCTCCCCCTCACCAACCCCCTCAGCCGTTTTTCCTGTTTACATCCAGCCAAGGCACATGTTACCTCCAAACCCTTATCTTCTCTGTCAGCCAGTATCTCCCGAACTGGCCCCTTTGCTATTTTCCAGAGCCTTCCCCTCCCCGCCTGCCCTGTCCTGGTCCCCCCAGGGGTTTCTATGGCCACTGCCGAGGGCAGGAAACAGCTCACGGCTTCCTGCAATTGTGCACCCGCTGCCGCTCTGCAAGAGCGGAAGAGGGAGGCCGGCAAACAGGAATTGTCTCAGCAGAATCCCCCAGCCCCTCGGCCTCGGCTCCCTTTTTCCAGCGTGAGCATCATGGCAGGAGAACTGGGCCACCGGCAGCACTGACCCCCCAGGGCGGTGGGGTGTGAATGGGGCGGCCACCTGGTGCTGCTGCCCTGGGTGCAGGCTGTGGCCAAGCCACCACCGCAGTGCCCTCCAGGAGGAGGAGGAGGAGGGAGGAAGCTCTAGCTGGCTGCTTCCGAAAGCTCCTCTGAATTTCCTCCAGCTGCGTGGCAGTATGGGGAGGTGGAGCTGCGGCCATGGGCAGCCCCATGGCAGGGCAGCGCGAGGGAAGCCTCCGTGCTTGGTGCCAGCTCCTCTCACGTATAGAGGGACCGATTTGCTGCCACACTCAAAGCAGCAGCCCTGCAGAGCCCCGGTGAGGGCCTGGGGGGCACAGGGAGCTCCCCCTCACCTGTGTAGGGCAGGAGGCAGTTGCAGGTGTAGCCGGCAACGTCATCGATGCATGTGCCCTGGTTCAGGCAGGGGTTGGAAGCACATTCGTTGATATTGGTCTGGCAGTTGGGTCCTGTGTTAAGAAAAATAGATAAAAGTGGCTGTGATGGAGCTGTGCTGGTGGCAGGGGGATGAGGGTACAGTGGGGATGTGGTTGTCTTTGGCACTGGCCAAATGGCAATGGCCCACCCATCGCCCTGGAAGAGCCTCTTGCTCTCAGCTCCAGCCATGGGTGCCCAAACCCCTGCTGAAGGTCCCCAGGCTGGCTGCACTGCCACATCTCCCAACCGGATCTGGAGTCTCCAGCATCCTCGCAACGAAGCCTACAGCCCATCTAATGTCATGGGGACGCCCACCCACAGCTCCCACCCAGGCCCCAGCGTGGGGCAGACGGGGCAGTGGCCCTGGCTGCATCCTTACCACTGAAGCCCTCTCTGCAGGTGCAGATGTAGCCACTGGTCATGTCCTTGCAGGTGCCACCGTTCATGCAGGGATTGGATTCGCACTCGTTATTGTTAATGTCGCAGTTTGTCCCACTCCAGCCTGGGTCACAGTCGCACCTGTAGCTTTGGGGAAAAATAGGGGCATAAAGCCCAGGATCTGTTCTGACCTGGCCCTCCTGGCTATACCGGCCATCATCTACCCAGCAAACCCCAGCTCTTAATTGTACCCCTGCAGGGAAACATCCCCGGCACTAGCACAGAGCACGGACAAGTACTGGCACAGGGGACTGCTGCTCGCCCTTGCCTCTAACCCCAACTCTGCTGGGTAGCCCTCTGGTCCCAGCAGCCCCACAGCAGCACCCACACTGTCCAGCCTACCCGTTCAGCCCATCGTGGCATTTCCCATGGATGCAGGGGTTGCTGTTGCACTCATTCACTTCAGACAGGCACTTGGGGTCATGGAAGCCCTCGGGGCAGAGGCAGGTGAATCCGTTGATGCCATCCTTGCATGTGCCCCCGTTGTGGCAGGGGTTGCTGGAGCATTCGTCAATGTTGATGTTGCACATGCGCCCTGGGAAAGGGGTGTGTGAGGTAACGTTATCCCATAGGATGCATGGCACGGTGGGTGTGCACCGCTTCCTGGGGGGCACCCACAAGGCAGGTCCCCCTCCAGCCACCTGGGGAATGGATGCCCGAGGCTCTAATCTCCAGGCACACGTGTGCCAGCCATGCAGGAGCGGGCTGCCCTCCAGGTAGGGTGACTTCACACCCCTGCATCGCCCACCTGGCTTAATTAAACGCGACTGGGAAGAGGCCATGTCCTGGGCTCGTTTGGTCCAGGAGGGAATAACGAAGGGAGCAGGTTTCAGCCTGTAACCCTACCTGCCGCGGCTGACAAAGCCAGGCTTTATTGCGGCTCCCGGCGGGCAGGAGGACGGGGGGCCATGTGAGTGGGGAGAGGCAGGGGCTGCTCCCATCAAAGCCCTCTGCCGTTTCCAGCAGCAATCAAACAAACCAGTTGGACAAGGCAGCAACCTGATACCCATGGGAGTGGGCGCAGCAGGAGTCAAATTCGCGGCACCAGACACCCCTTTGATTTCGGCCTGAGCCAGGGTCACCCTCCTGAACAAGCAGGACTGCTGGAGGGTGCAAAACCTCCGGCAAGTGGGACGGCAGCACCTCCCCTCCTGGCTGCACCTTCGCCCTGGCTGCGTGGGGTACCACAAGCTGCAGGCATCCCAGCACTGGCACAGGAGACATCCCAGGGCTCCATGGCACAAGGCTGGATCCAGATCATGTCCCCAGGGTGCCACAGTGGCTGTCATGCCCTGCTCTCACCTGTGTACCCCGGCTCGCAGGTGCACTCATAGCCGTTGATCTTGTCGATGCACTTGCCATAGTCGCAGGGGCTGCTGGCGCAGTCATCCAGGTTGATCTCACAGTTGGGCCCTGGTGAGGAGAGTGGTGCCATTAGGGGGTCCCCAACCCCGCTGACAAGGCAAAATGAAGCCCGCCGGCACCAACTGCTGCTACAAGCAGCTCCCTGGCTCCTGGCTGGGGCACGGCTTCCATGAGAGCCAGGCACCAAACCGGGACAACTCACCCTCAGCCGAGGGTGCCGCTGCTGGTGGCGGCCCAGGGCCAACTCGCCCCAGGATGGGGCTGGGAGCGGGGTGCTGTGTCGGCATGGCCAACCTGCACGGAGCCCCTCGAGGGTCTCTCCCACTCACCTGTGGTCCCTTTGAGGCAGAGGCAGTTGTAGGCATTGTTCCTGTCCTGGCAGGTCCCCCCATTTTTGCAGGGCTGGCTCTGGCACTCATTGATGTTGATGTCGCAGCGATGGCCCGTGTAGCCGGGCTGGCAGAGGCAGGTGAAGGTGGCGATGCTGTCCTTGCAGGTTCCGTAGTGGCATGGGTCTGGGTTGCACTCATTGATATCGATCTCGCAATGAGCACCCGAGAAACCTGCCACCAGCGGGAGAGACACGGGGTCAGGATGGGGGGGCACTGGGTCAGGACGGGGTATGCAGGGTCAGGGTGGAGGACGCTCCTTCCCACCCTGGCCAGGTATGAGGCAGCACACCGGGGTGGCTCGACGTGCCCACCTGCCCTGCCGCACGACCCAGGACCCCCAGGAGCGGGGCGCAGGCGGGGGGGAGCACCCTGGCGTGCAGCGGCAGAGCTGGTCAGACCCCGGCTCACGGCTTTGTCCCGGGGCGCACAATGACCGGCATTAAGCCGCCTCAGCTCAGGAGTGGGGCCCCGCGTTTGCCTGCGGCTTGTCCCGGAGCGCGTGGGGGGGCCAGCCGCAGGCACCCCCGAATAATAACCCCCCCGGCAGATCCTATTCTCCTGGCCGGCTCCCTCCCCGCCGGGTTTGGGGGTGGAGAGCCGAGGACAAAGTACAGCTTTGACTAGACCCCGCCAAGCCCACATAGCAGCTTTTCATCGGGGCTTGGCATTAGCAAGACACTAATTAGAGGCCATTCAGCTGGAAGATTTCTGGCGGGAGCTGCTCCACAAAAGAGCCACTGTTTGCCACCAGGGCTCAAGTCATCATTTTGTGCAACTGCTCCTTGGGTTTCGGTCGGCGAGCCCCCGCAGCCCTGCACCTTGCGCCCTCATAGAGGCAGCTTTATTCCTTCCTTCCTGCCTTACCCCTTGCTGCCGCCCGCCGCCGAGGCGGGGAGCACGGCGGGACGGCTGCTGCAGGGCCACACCTCGGGAGCACGGGGCTCCAGCGGGCAGCAGGGTGACACCAGGGAAAGGGACAGTCCTGCCCCACGGAGTCCCACTAGCGGGGACTGACTCCACTGCCAGGGGGGTTTGGGGACACCCGCCATGGCAGGTGCTTGGGGAGGTGGGCACTTCATAATTTGGCAACGGGGTTTTACGGCACATCACCAGGTAGAAGGTGGCTTGTTCCTGCCCAGCAGCGCGGGACCCCTGGAGCCCCCCAGGGACACGGGGACCCCTCACCTTCGGTGCACTCGCAGCTGTAGGTGTTGGGGCCATCCACGCACTTGGCACCGTTCTTGCAGGGGGTGCTGGCGCACTCATCGATGTCGAACTGGCAGAGGTGCCCGTTGAAGCCTGGAATGGAGGGAGAGGTCACCTCCCCGTGCAGTGGCCGGACCCGCCAGCCTCCCCCCGCCGCCAGGCAGATCCCGCCGGCCCCCCATGTCCCGGCCGGGGCGCCGGGTTTCCATGGGGACGGCTGCTGGGGGCCCTGAATGCGGGGCTGCGACCCACCATTGAGAGCATCTTATTTACATCTCTAGAGGAGCAAAGTCTCTGAACTTCAAAACCTCCTTTCACAGATTAACCGTCTCCCCATTCTCCGCTCCACCCCGTGACTTTGACACCACATTCAAAGCTGCTGGTGCGGCCCCCCCCGGCCCCCAGTCCTCCTTCCCAAAGAGGGGCCTTTTCAAGTGCAAAGCCATGGGGTTTAATCCTCCTTCCCCTCTCCCATGGGCCGGACCTGGAGCAGCATCGCCTGCACGGCAAGGGGCTCAGCCCCTCACCGCCATGGGGGAACACCCCCATCAAAATTCCCAAGAAGTGCTCAGCTCCCTCTCCCCCTTTCAAGAGGCTCTAAATTCAAGGATCCTATTTTCGGCTCCTTCCCAGCTCGAGCTGAGCTGCACCACGGCTTTGACTCCGCCGTGATGGCAGCGGGATGGATGCCACGTACCAGTGGGGCACTCGCAGTGGAACTCGTTGATCTTGTCAAGGCAGTTGCCGTTGTGCAGGCAGGGGCTGCTGGCACACTCATCTGTGTTGATCTCGCAGTAAACCCCCTCGTAACCTGCGGGGAGACCCGGCACGCCATCAACACCATGGCACGGGGACGGCACAACGCGCAGGATGGGCAGGTTACACCAGGGCACCTTTGGTCTCCCCGTCTTTACAAAGGCAGCTCAGGAGCTGTGCTACAGGTGGTGGGACTTGATGCACAAGCTGCTCCATGATTGTCCACTCCAGATCCCCCTGCCCTTGGCTTGATCCAAGCCAGCAAGTTCAGCAAAAGGAGGAGCCCAGAGCAGTGCTGATGGTCCCCAACTCTCACCTCCTGTCCCCACACTGCTGCGGGAGACTGCGCCACCTCTACCGAGCTCTTTCTTTTTGGTGCTGTCTCCACGAACACGTGCCTCCCGCAGCTCCTCACCCAAACCAACACTGAGCTGAAGCTCAGGGGCACCCAGGTCCCTCCCACCACCCGCACCCAGCACCGGGGCAGGGGTCCGCAAGGCTGCCCTGCCCACCCACCAGGCATGCAGATGCACTGGAACTCCCCAATCTGATCCAGGCAGGTGGCATCATTCTGGCAGGGGTTGGAGAGGCACTCGTTGACATCAATCTCACAGCGAGGGCCTGAGTAGCCCTGCAGGCACTGACACTGGAAGGACCCCTGGGTGTTGATGCATTTCCCCGCGTGCTCACAAGGGTTGGCTCCTGCAACACACAAGCATGGCTCACAGGACATGCTCCCAGCTGTATGTGAGCTCCCGGTGGCACCGGCACTCTTCCCAGCTTCTCCTCTGCTGCCCGCACAGCTCAGCCCTGGTGCTCACCCAGCGAGCATTCGTCCACGTCCTGGTTGCAGGCTGGCCCCATGTACCCCGAAGGACACGTGCAGATGGCTTTGCCGTTGACAGGGTTGGTGTCGCAGTTGGAGCCCTCGTTGCAGGGGTTGCTGATGCAGGCGTCATCGAGGTGGCACAGCAAACCTGGGCGGCAAAAGGCAGGCGTATGTCAAGGGTGATGGGCACACAAGTCATCACGCACCAAGACCTAAGCTAGGAGCCAGGGGACATGCGGGGAGCTGCCACCCTGCACCGCGAGCAGGGGGCAAGATGGGATGGGGCCTCACCTGTGCGGCCGTGGGGACACTCGCAGTAGAAGGAGGCTACCCGGTCGTGGCAGGTGGCCCCGTGGAAGCAGGCGGCCATGGCACAGTCATCGATGTTCTCGCTGCAGTCCTCCCCTGTCCAGCCATTGACGCAGACGCAGTTGTAGCCGCCGTGGTTGTTATGGCAGGTGCCCCCATTCTGGCAGGCATTGGGCATCAGCTGGCACTCATCCACATCCTCGGTGCAGTACTGACCTGCCAGGGGACAGGGCACACGCATGAGTCTGGCGCTGCCCAGCTCCCACAGGCTCCACGAGCATTGCTGTGAAGCAGGACAGCTCTCCCCATCTGGTCCCCAGTGTTCCCTGGGGCAGGATTTGTCCTTCCAGCCCAGTCCCGTGCCACCCTCACCGCCAGCAGCAGTGTTACCTGTCCACTCGGGTGGGCACTGGCAGTTGTAGGTGTTGACACCGTCCACGCAGGTGCCCCCATTCTTGCAGTTGTTGCCTGGACAGTCATTGATGTTCTCCTCACAGTTCTGGCCCGTGAACCCTGTGCAGAGGAGACATCTGCCGTGATGCCAGCCCACCAATCGGCCATGCCACTCCCTCAGCCCCTCGCCCCCCGCCAATGGCAGGTTGCTCGTTACTGGCTGCCGAGCGTGCACCAGGTGCTCCCAGCCCAGCTTTGAAGCCAGCCGCCTGGTTTCATCCCCAGCCCCGTCCCGCGTCTGCTGGGGCTTGGTTCTGCCATGCAGGTTTCCCTGCCAGGACACCACCACTGGAGCCTGGCAAGCAGCAGCAGCTTCCTCCGCACAGGGCAGACGGGGCGTCCCCAGCACAGGGCTTGCCTGCCAAAGCCCCCGGCTCCGGAGACGCTTGCCTCGGGTGGTGGAGGATCCGGCTCCACGGAAAGCTGGGATGAACTGGGGCTGCTCCCACGAAGGCTTGCGGCACCCGGTGCTGAATCACCGGCTTTTAATTTCACATCTAAAGAGCCTCAGCAGCAGCGCTTGGCCCGGAGGGGGATCCATGTCCCTGGCAGGGTGAACCACCGCCCACGCGGCGCTAATCCCAGCCCACCTCTCTCGCGGTGAGCCCGGCTGCCGGGGTTTATGTTATCACCTCCACCCGACAGCATGGCACACACGGAAACCACGCTGCCCCGGGGCCTCTCCCCGCGGCCTCTGCAGCAGAAATGAAACACCCAGGTCCGTCTCAGAGCATCTGCCAAGCTGTCCCGTCCCCCTCCAGCTGCCACTTGGGTTAAGTGCTGCATTTACCGAAGACCCCCAAAACCCCAACCAGCCGTCGTCAGGATTCCCAGCCCGCCCAGACACACAGGGTCGGGACAGCAATGCCAGCCCGTGGCAGCTCCCCGCGGTGCCGGCGTGCCCCTGCAGCTCCCCAAACTCCCCAAGGCGTCCTGCACGCCCAAACCGGGCTGCTCCCCTGTGCGGGCAGCTCAGTGCATCACCTCCGCCTCCACGGGGAAGGGACCGTGTGCCCAGGCTCAGCCCCTGTGGGACCCCAGACCCTGTCCCAGCTGGGGGTTTTCCCCTTGCTCTCTCCAAAGGGCTGTGTTTTCCTCTCCCCCACAGCCTCAGCCCCATTGCACGAGGAGCTGCAACAGTTATTTGCAATTCCTGGTAGGAGTCCAAAGCAGATAATGTTGATTTGCACCTCGGTTTTAAGCAGCTGGGCTGAAACTGAACAGCAATAACTGGCAATGTCCTAGACACCAGGATTAACTCATTTTGAACCATCCGAATGAGGAATGAGTAATTAGTACTGCAATTACTTTAAACTCAGGGTTACATTCTACAGCGATGGCATGATAAAACAGCCCAGATTAGTTTAACTTGAAGAAACCCGGTATGGCCAGGCCTCTCCGGGAATGAAAAGGGGACATTGTTTCAGGTTTGCTGTGCTGCATACCAGCGTATCAATCACCCTCTTATCATGAGAAACAGCCTCCAGTCCCTCCGGCCTCCACCCAAGCCAATGCAGCTCCTGCACCAAGCCATGTGGGATGGCAGAGGTGCCGAGCAAGCCCCCTGTCCCCTCCCCTGTCCCCTCCGGAGCAGGGGCTGTGCTGCACCACCCCACAGGAGGCAAACCAGCTCGTGCAGCATGCAAATCTAGAAGCGGCCCACGAAGCTGCAGCTGGGCGTGAAAAGTAGCGATCCCCGCTGCAGCAGGGATGCTCCCCGAGGGCCATGCCTCACCCCGACATGCCCGACGCCTGGGCTGCTCCGGAGAAAGTGCCTCGTCAGCAGAACGGCAGGGCAGGGCCAGCGCCGCTCCTCCTGCCCCCTCCACCTGCCCATCCCTGTGGCAACGCTGCTCTGCCGGGCCAGGGCTTGGAGCTGCTCCCGCAGAGCATCGCCCCTGGGAGCTCCCGGCGGCACTGGCTCATCCCAGAAGGAAAGGCTTCCTTCCCCGGCACTGCTTGCCTGGTCAGCCCCGACGCCTTGCTGCCCCTAAAGACAGGAGCTTTGCTCCAGCCTGGGTGAGCAGGCGTGGAGGGGAAGCAGGAGATCCTGCAGGGCCCTATTAACGAGTCTCCTGAGTCACTGCAGCCAAAAGCTTTGGGAAGGGGATCGAACCTCTGAGCCTGTGTCAGAGATCAAGACGAGATCCCTCGTGCTGCCCTGTGGGGATCACGCCTCTTCCCCCAGCACCGGGCAGGGCTGCCAGCAGGATGCGGGTACAATCTGTGCCACCTGAGAGACCCCATTCCCACCCCAATGCCACATCCCCAGTGGCGGTGGGGCAGGAGCTGCCGCGGAGGGAGGCGGGGGCTCCCCGCAGTAACGCCCAGCACTGCCCAGGGCACACAGCAGAGAAGCCGCCTACCCCTTGTATGGGGCTATAGGCAACCAGAGGAGACCAAAGCAGCCCCACAAGAGACTTCTCAGGCAGCTCAGCCCTGCCCACAGCTTCCTTCCAAGGCAGAGGGTGGATGCGCCCCCCCCGCGTCTGCCGCAGCCGGCCGGCGTGGCTGGCCCGGGTGAGAAACGGCACTTGCCCCCTGGCAAGCACAGCCTGGTCTGACCATGGGGCTGCACTGGGGCTCTGGGCTGTGCCACCCGCCGGCAGCAAATCCCACTGTTTCATTTCTCCAGCTGTCACGGGGCCGTGGGGGGGAACACGCAGCCCCTTCCGCTCCCTGCCCCGACCGCACTGCAGACTGCTGCCCCAGGGCAGAACCGAAAGGGCTTGCCGGGGTCAGGGGCCCCTTTCGCAGCTGCTTTTCTTTCCTGCGGCATGCAGGGTGCAAGCTCCCTTGCAAGGTGCTGAGCTCCTGGGACAGCCCCCACCGGGCCCCCTCCTGCAAGAACCCTTCATTCCAGCCGCTGGGCTCTGGCTGGGCTGCTCCAGCGCTTGCCGGAGGGAGCAGCAGCGAGCATGGAGAGGGTCTCCCTTCCCCAACACCATTCACACTCGGAAACTTTCCAAAACAGCTATTCCGGGCTAATTATTCCATTCTGGAAGTGGATTAAGCTAAAGCGGAAAAAGGCACTCTTATTCTGGAATATGAGCATCCGCACAGGGGCCTCTGCTGAAACAGTTGTTTTGGAAGAGCTATTTTGGTGAATCACCGAGTATAAAAAGCCCCCAGATGACCTCTCATCTTCGGGCATTGCTGCCCAACGTCTTCCTAAATGCCCGTGGCACAGTGAGCCCACAGCCCCTCGATTTTGTACACCCCCCCAGAGCCATCACCCAAGGAAAGATAGAGCACTCCTTGTTTACGGAGGGCAAAGAGGCTGCAAGAGGGTCCCCTGGCCCTGTCCCCCCCTCGGAGGCAGCCTCTACCTGGCAGGCATGTGCAGTCATAGGTGGTGTCTCCGATCTGGCGGCACGTCCCCCCGTTCTGGCAGGGCGAGGGGTTGCAGGGTACGTAGAGATGCTCGCAGTTCTGCCCAGTGTATGCTGGCTTGCAGGAGCACTGGTAGGTGCCCACCTCGTTGGTGCAGCTCCCACCGTTCTTGCAGACGGGCGGCGAGATGTTGCACTCGTTGATGTCCTGCTTGCAGTTGGCCCCGTGGAAGCCGGCGGTGCACCGGCAGATGTAGTGGGCTTCGAAGGGGACACACTGGCCCCCGTTGGCACAGGGGTTGGAGGCACAGGGGTCGGCCTGCTGGCAGGTTTTGCCTGGGGAGGGCAGGGAGGGAGGATGAGGATGCGAACTGCAGCTCAGGCTCTTGGTGGGAGCGATCCTTGCGCTGGGGTGCAGACCCAGCTCTGGGACTGTGTTCACAGCGATCACAACTAACTCCCCCCACCTCTGCCCCCGGAAAATCCTCACGCATGCAGGAGGTTCGCAGCTCACCCAGCCAGGGACCCCCCCCCACCAAGCCCCAACATGGGTTTGCAGACCCCATCGCTCCCCCAGCACCGGAGGAAGCTGCAATCACAGGCAGCACCCTTCTCCATCCACAGGGGTTTTCCAGGAGCATATGCCCCCCGGCCAGGTCACCGCGTCCCCACACTGTGCAGCGGCACCAGCTCACCTGACCACCCCGGCGGGCAGCGGCACTTGTACTCGCTGAGCGTCAGCAGGTCGCAGGTCCCCCCGTTGCGGCAGGGGTTGCTGAGGCAGACGTTGTCACGGGGCGTCAGGCAGAGCTCGTCGGTGAAGCCCAGGCGGCAGGCGCAGGTGTAGTCCACAGTGCTGCCGTGCACCACCGCGGTGCAGGTGCCGGCGTTCTTGCAGGGGGAGCTCAGGCAGGGGTTGGGCAGCTGGCACCGCTCGCCCATGTAGGCATTGCTACACCTGGCAGGGGCGAGACACGCCGTCAGTGGGATCAGCCCCGCGGGGACACCCGGACGCCCCAGGGACCGGCTCCAGGAACACCTCCCCAGGCCCAGCCCCACACCGCATCTCGGCATGTCAGGTTTGACAATTGCAAGGCTCTGCCCTGGCCGCTCTGGGCTGAGAAGAGGAAGATGAAAGAGGTGCCGGGAACAAAGGCGTCCCCCATCGAGGGGCCTGCACTGACTTGCAAAACCGCAGCCTCCAGCGCTGGCGTCCTGCTCCTGCTTCTCATCGCAATGTGCTTTTTGCGGGCCCACCCTCCCCGTCGCTGGAAAGGAAACCAAGGCACAAGGAGCCAGGAGCACCCCCAAACCTGCACCCAACCCAGGGCACCTACAGACCCCCAGGGAACAGAAACCCCAGGGCCAAGCAGCACGGGGACAGCCCTGTGCTCCTGCCCATCCCTCCCGGCGCTGGATTCCCTTCTCCACCAGGGCAACTTCTAACCCTCCTCCATCCTCAGAAATCACTCAAACATGGGCTCGGTGTTGGCTGGTAGCAGGTGGGACACATTCCTGCTCCCCGCAGCCGGCTGAGATCTTCTCCAAAGCCAAACCCTGCACAAGGAGGGCTGAGCAGCCCCGGCTGCCGCGTCCCTCTGTGGGGGGGCCCTGAGAAAAGGCCCCCCGATGCGGCCACCAGCTCAACCATCTGTCACCGTTGGCCAACAGGGCTGGAACAACTGCCTGCTGCAGGAACGGGGCAGGTGATGGGGACATGCCCCAAGGGCAAATCCCACCAGTCATCCCGGCGAGGCTGGGCAGGATGCAGGGCCGGCAAAGGACCCCACGGACTGGGGAGACGCCCCCCAGGAAAGGGAGGACAGAGCAAAGCTGTGCACAGAGAGACCAAGGGCACCTGACATCAAGAGAATATCCCAGGGATGAGGCCCTTCAGCATCTCCCCAGCGCAAACCCTCCTGCACGGCTTCTCTTTTAGCATGTCTGCAACACGAGGTGCCACGCGTCTTGTCCCCTAGCAGCTCTGCTCACATTACACCACCTCCAAAGGCCACCACCCTGGCCGCGCTGTGCCGAGCGGCCGTCGCGAGAAGGGCACGGGAGGAGTGAGACGCCGCCAGCACGCTGCTGTCCCACACCGCGATGGCAATGCCACCACAGCAGAGCAGGGCATGCCACGCTCAGCTGCTGCCGGGCTGCTGGCTGCTATCAGAGACCCTGAGAGCAGAAATAAACCTGGGGGCGGCTGCACGTGTTGCCGTGAGCTTGGGATAAGGCAGTCACTGCTGGAGGTGATGGACCTGGGCACAGGGGGACTGTGATGCCCGCTGTGCTTTGGCAGGTCAGAGAGCTCAGGGTACCCACGTGCCCACACCCATCGCCACCCAAGCTAGCAGGACCTTGCGTCCCCAAGCCTTGTGCGTGGCATCCAAGGCTCCCATGGCAGGCAGACCCCTGGGGTGCGCCGGGCCAGGGAACGCTGCAGCCCCAAGGCTGTAGAGCAGAGCACTCACCTGCAAACCCCAAAACAAGAACGTGGGGCTCCTCCAGGGAAGCACAGCCAGCAACCCCCCGCCCTCAGCCAGCCCCAACCCGGAGCTGCCGCGCTTTGCCGCGCCACGCTGGCGGCAGGACCGCGTTCTGGCCCTGCTCCCCCTCTCTTTTTCCCCTACTTTTTTTTTTTTTTTTTTTTTTTAACCCAATTCTGATTTCATTGTTGGGGATTGTGTGAGAATTTGTCAGGATTCAGAGACATTTTGAGTTAATGAGACGGCATTATCCAGGCCAAATGAAAAAGAAAATGTGTATAATAATAAATCAGGGCATCTGCTCGGCACACAAAGGGCGGCGGGGAGCAGGTGTGCATCCTAATGAGGCAGAGCAGCTGCCGGCGGCCGATGCGATGCCCGGCTCGACGGCGGCTCCGAGCCCAGGGCGCCATGGCCACGGGGCGACGGCGCTTCTGGGTGGCTGCGCCACGGCCGCGCGGGCAATGCAAGGGCTGGGGCCGCGGCCGCCTGAGAGGGGCCATTGTGCGGGGCCAGGCGGCCGGCACAGGCACGCCGCCGGCGAACCGCTCAAGTGTGCAGTCATCTGGTAAAAGCACCGCTCTCCCCCGCCTCGCCGCACCACACACGCTTTTTTTCTTAAAACAATCCGCCAGGCCCTCGCGGCGGCTGGCGGACAGGGAAGCGTCACGAGGTTCTCCAAGGGGAGAAAAAAAAAAAAAAAAAAGGAATAAGAATAATAATTTAAAAAAAAATGATGCTGGACAAAGAGCCCCGGAGAATGCGCGGGAATCGCTGAGCACGTGGGAACCAGCACGGCACTGGCTTTGGCTTGCGGCGGTGCCACCATGGGCAGCCGGGACCTGGAGGCGATGCTCTGCATCCCTGGCTGAGCCGGGCAGGCAGTGCGGCTGCTGCTGGGATTGGGGGTCCTGCACCGCAGAGCTTAAATGAGGCCAGTGCGAGGGGCGCAGAGCCGAAAGCCCTCCCACCCAATTAAGTTTTCGGACCGTTTCCAATTTCAGTGCAGGCAAGTGGCGGTTTGAGCTCACGGATGGGAAGCTCAGCCTGAGCCTGGGCATGGTTATTAGCCAGGAGGTTAATTAGTGATTGGAGAAACTCCCCTGAGCCCCTGCCCGAAGGCGCAGAGAGGCTGGGGCCATTGGCAGTGCCTGGGCTGGGGGCTGCCCTATGCCCAGCCGCTCTGCCCTGGTGCTTTCCAGGCTTTTGCTTCAGGAAATCCCTCAAGTTTCATGGAGTTTGCAGATTTGTTTTAAATGGCTTTCTATTTGTTTGTTTTAAGAGCTGGTTTATGGATGCAATCAGCTCGAGAAGAGAGGAGGGTGCGGCAGACACGGGAAAGGGCTTGGCACAGGTCTGCCCAGGCCAGAAGGGGCTGAGCCGAGTGATGGACACACACGGCAGGTGGGACCAGGATACGACCAGGGTACGCTCATGCATCACATTTCCCCTCCCTGCAAGGTGGGTATTTCCAGCCACAGAGAAGTGCTAGTGACGCAATTTTCCAGAAAAAAAGCAATACAACACAGGCACCCTTAAAATCCAGTAGCCACTACTGTAACCCACGGAAGAGTTTGCATCGCACAGAGTGGGGCTGTGCAACACAGACCCACGGTGGAGGTCTGGTGACTCCTGAACCACAACCACAACTGTGGCAGGGACGGGGACAGCACTGGCATACCCAGTCCAGCCCCGGCATACCCAGTCCAGCCCTGGCATACCCATGGCACACACAGCACCAACTCCCAGTGCGGGGAGCCCTCTCAAATCCTTCCACAGTTTTCTAAGCCATTTCAGTTTCTTATCAAGGTTTCAGAACAAAAGGTCTCTGATGGCCCAGATATCACTGTCACGATAGTGATATCATCGCTCAGCGAGAGCACGGAATGAGGACACTGGATGCTCCTCCACTTGCACACAGCAGCACCTGGGACATGCCTACGGGCTGCCTTGCACCCAGCAGCTTCATCATCTGTAGATGCTTCTGCACAGAAACGATGCTATTTCTGACCAGGTTTGCAACAACAAGTCTGAGACAGGGCAGGGGAGAGCGTGGCTGCGGACCAAAGCCACGGGATGAATCCTGCTGTTACCTCCCCGTGTGGGTCCCACGGCTCACTCGCAGCCAGAGACTCTGGAGCCGCATTTAAAAGCCCAACAACCGCAACGGCTTTATAGCCCTGGCTGCAGAGGAAAGCCTGGAGACAAGCCTTGCATGCAAAGCAAGAGATCAAAAACCAGGTGAAGAATAAGGCCAGCCCAAGATGTAGTTATTTTTCAGCTCTCCCAGGTCTGGAAAGGCTGGATTCAGCAGAACCAAGTTCAGCTCCCAGCTGTGCTGCAGCTTCATCATGCATCCACCTACTTCTCCAGGGGCTAAAAAGCTCTCCCAAAGTTCAGCCCAGGGAGCTAAGCTTTATTTTCTGTAAAACACATACCGGCGGGTGGTGGTGTCACAGCTCCCAGGTGAGCAGACACGGAGGATGCGATGTCCCTGCAGGCTCAGCAGGGTGAAGATCACCCTGTGGTTTTTCCTTTGGCATTTCCCAAGCAAGGACTACCCAAACCAAACCCCAAGCAGCTTATGGAAATTAGCATAAGAGACATTAAAGCTACGCTTTAATTATAGATATATGTGTTGGCAGAGGACAGGGCGGGTGCTCCAGGATCAGAACAGCTCAGAAGGGCCATTAGAAAGCAACTTTGAGGCAGTGAAAGGCAGCTGAGCTCCCTGGGGTCCTGAGGAGCCTCCAAGAAATCTCCAGAGAGGCCAGCATGGCCACGCTCCCAGCCCCACGCAACGATGTACGCTCCGTTCCCGACCCAGGCAGGAATGGCTAAAAATACCGGTGCCTCTCCCTCCCCGGAGCATGCAGCTGAGAACCGTTTCCGTCAACTCATTAAGCTGCTGAAGAGGCAGCAAACACTCCAGCCATGACCCACCCCACCGTTTCAAATGGTGACAGAGGGTGACGACGTCCCAACCCCGGTGATGGCTGAGCCCTGCTCCAATGCACGATGCTCCCTCTCCCAGCACCATGCCAATGCAAGGAGCAAGCCTGGGCAGACAGTCTCACAACTCCTCACTTCCAGGATATTTTTTACGTGACCTAACCAAGGGACCGGGGCTGTCACCAAAGCACCAGGCAGGACAGGGGACAGCGATGCAGCAGCTGGTCCCCATCCCTGCGGATGGGGATGCTGCATGTGCTCCTCGCAGGTGCGAACACGCTGATTTACATCCCCTGAGAGTCTGGGGCTGCCATCCATCCCAGTGGCTTTTTGTTCTGGGGGGTCAGGCAGAGGCTGGGGGCTGGATTCCCACATCAGGCTGCAACGCATCTTTCCCCCCCCCCCCCACGCTGCCCCCAAGCGAGCACCCACGCCTGGAGCACAAACTGCTGTGAGCGGGGAGGCACAATTAATAATGCACCGCGCTCCCAACCCATAAATCTCCAGCACGATTCATGGGCGATGTGAAGGGTGACGGAGAAGGCCTTGTCCAAGGTCAGACTGTGAGTCCCGGGGGACAGCCTGGGAATGGGAACAGTGGCCCTGAATTCCCACCCCGTTCCCAGCGCTGAGCCCGGGCCAAATCTGGATCTGCTCAGCATGGGCACGTGCATTTGTTGTGTCTGCTGCACATCCTTAACGAGTTACAAACAACGGCCCAGCACTGCAGTTATTTCAGCAAGGATCCAGAAAAGCTCGGCAGATCATATAATCAAAAGCATGAATGAGCCGTAGGAACATCAGTGTGCCAACAAACTCTGCTGCTGCCGCCGCCCCAGCTTTGCATTACGCACGTGCTTGGCCGGGTGCCGCGGCATGGAGCAGCGCCGGCAGAGTTGGGGTGCCCATCCCAGCCCCCAGCAGCCCGTAGGTCCCGCACTGGGTGCTCTGTGCGTGCGGCTCTGCACCCGCTGCCGGCCCTTTGTTCGCTCCCTCCCTGCTTGCGGTGCGCAAGGCCTTCCCTCCAACCCACCAGCAACAGGTTTTGTCCCTCCGCAGCAATGTGGGCACTGAAAGCATCCCGAGGCAGATGTTTCTGTGACCTCTGACCCAAGACTAATGTTTTCCTTTCTGTGCTAAGCTGCCATCTGCCACGGCCGGCACAGATGACACCCAGGAGCTCCCACAGCCCACCCCGGCACGGCTCCCGCATGGCGGCATGGGGGCTTTGTTCAAATTTGGGATGTGTCAGCTCTGCCCAAGCACAGCCCAGGGGCCAGCGGGTGTTTCAGAGGTGCTGGGTGCATGGGGGATCCCCTGGATGTTGGGGGGCTCAGCAGAGGCTGCGCCTGCACCACCCCACAGCTGAGAACAGCCACACTTACGACACCCATTGCTCTCCTGCCCGGCGCCAGCGCATCCTCCCAAGGGCTGAGACCTTGGCAGGGCTGGAGGTAAAACCCACCCCGGGCTTAAAACGCACAAAATAGACCACAAACAAAAGCTTAAAATGCACAAAATAAACCACAAGCAAAATGAAAACCAAGTGTAAGCTGGAGCACGGCCACCAGACATGGCAGGGCAGGGGGCAGACCCACGCCGCAGGAGGGGATGGGGGGGCTGGCAGTGAGCCCCATCCCCACCGCTGGCCCCGTGTCCAGGCTGCCTCTTATCTGCACTGCTATCATAACCTCTTCCTCACCCTCATCTGCTGGAAGCATAAATGGCCACGGTTGTTTTCCCCAAGGTATGAGCACCGTGGGAAAGCTGAGGAGGGGAGGCTCAGGTCTTTACTCAAGCCCCATTTTGGGGGTCTTGAGACTAACGGAGCCAGGAGAGTCCCTGTTGTCTCTAGGGCAGCAGTGAACCTAGGCACCAGGTGTGGGGTCTCCCCCGCCACAGGGAGCTGCCCCCATCCCGCTACCCACCCCCAGGCGCAGGCTGGGCTGGTGGCTACGCTGCTTTCTGCCCCCTGGTACCCATGGCCTGGAGCAGCCATCCCAGACAAGCCATCCTCTCTGTGCCCCAGAGCCCCCGGCAGAGCCACCCCAGCACAGAGGTGGTTCAGCAACCACAACCGTGACCCTGCGTGGCGCAGAGGGTCTCCACCGACAGACCACCACACCCACACAGCCCTCTGCACCAGCAAACACTGCAGGACCGAGCGGATGCCTGCACCAGTGCGGACCCTGCGGAGCGAAGCAAGTGGCCAAACGTGAGCAGGACGCTCGGATTTCGCGTGTTTGCTGGCAACAGCTGAGGGAAGAAGAAATAACCAGCAGGAGAGTCCCCCTCGGCTGCACCAAGTGACCACTGCCACTGCTGCCAGCCACAGAGTGGAGACAGGGCCCTACCCCACCGCACATCCTCCCCCCCATGCCCCTGGGGTAACCGCCGTCCTTGGAGCCACAGCTGCCTGCCTTCACACCTCCACCTGTGCCACCCCAGCAGCTGCAGACCCCGGGCGTTAAGCTCGCTTTCCATCAGGCATTCATGCACAAGAGTCACTTTTCCAGTTGTGCCAGTGGCTTCCTGCCTGGCACAGCCTGGAAGCAACACCCCAGCTTTCTCCTGGAGTTACACCCTTCCCCCCTAAGACACACTTGCTCAGTGCCAGCCCGGAGGATCCTGATCTCCCCCAGCTCCAATCCAGCCAGAGAAAGGGGTGGTGCTCAGGGATACGTCTTCATGTCACTGAGAGATTTGCTTCTTACTCCATCTTCCATTCCACCTTAATTCCATTCATCCTTATCCATTGCCTTCCCACCAGCCCCTCCTGTGCTCCTTCATGGAGCATCATCAGGGACTGCAGGTGCACACAACTGTCTACAGGATGGCTTCCCCGCAGCATCAGCCTGCCCCAGAAGTACCCCATGAGCACAGGAGAACACTCCGGAGCCAGGGGAAAGCAGACAGGCCTGGGAAACGGTCCGCTGGGAAAGCAGAACTCAGCACCCTGCGTCTAAGCCCATGTCCTGCTCAGCTCCTGCCCCGGCATTGCCACCCTGCCCAGGGTGGCAGGGCACCCCTTGAGCCAGCAGAAGAGAGATGGGTGCAGGGAGATGAGAAACAATTTTGGACGCTGCCCTGAGCTCCCTGGGGTATGTGGGGCTGTGGCTGCTCCCTCCTGCCCTGCCCGCCTGAGGCTGGTGAGGGCCGCTTGAGCCCCCTCCCAGCCGCGGGCACAGCCAGGCTCACCGCACCTCACCTGCAGCTTTGCTCTGTGGTTTCAGGCACAGCCGTCCGTTAAGAAACCAAAGGCTTTGCCACGGCTCCCAGGAGAGCCAAGGCAGAGGAGGCAGAGCTGCCCAGCTCCCCCTCACCCACATGGGGCACCCCGGCTGGGCGATGCACCCCAGAGCTCCCACCGGCCCTGCTGCGCTCCCCCGGCGCCAGCACAGCCCCACAAACACCTCCAGCAGCCGCAACGCGGCTCCCAGCACCAAAACCCAGTGCTAAACCAAACCGGTGGTTTTTTTTATGAAGTCCCATCCAGGACTTGCTTTATTAAACACTCTGGGACACCAGCCTGGGAAAAAAAGAGAGTTTCACACAGGGAGGGCGGTTGGCAAAGCAGCAGGTTACTCCGAGTGACATCAGGTTAATAAAGCAAGAGCAGATCTCCAGTCTTGTTTAATTAAAAAAAGCAAACTGCAATTCCAAAGTCTTTGATGTGTTTTTTGTTTTTTTTTTTTGTTCGTTCCATTTCATTTTTGACCTAGCCCAAGCCATCTAATTGAGATTTTAAGATCCAGACTTTCATCTGGAGAGAAACTAAAGGAATTCCCAAAGCTGTATGTACTCATGGACAGGAGTGGGGAAAAACGTGCTAGAGCCCTGTTCCTCCTACCAGTTCGATGGGGAGAGGGAAAAAAAAATGGCTTTGTTTCTTAAGTAGACATTAGTCAGGACATTTTGGGAATCAAAGTTCCCATTGTAATGAAAAACAATATAATCCCATTACTAAGCAAAGTGGCCAGGCTATTCACCGGGTGGTAACCGGCTACCTGGGAAGGAGCAGCCCTTCAATGGAGCTTCATTCACAATAAACATGAAAGATGTCGAAGGAAGAGACCAAGACAAAACTCGCCTCATTCCCACCCTCAACAATGGCCGCTATGGATTTTTTTTCCCCAGTTGATGTTTTTTATATCCTCTGCCGGCATGAATCTGCACAGCCCTATTGTTCGTGGGAGTGGGCTGCCCTGAGCCGAGCTCTGCCCTCTCTGCTCATCCCGGTCCCTGCTCAACCTTCTCTTGGAGGAGCCCATTTATGGGGCCACCATGAAGGATGTGCTTCCCTAGGGAACACGGCCTGGGCTGAGGCCGGCGAGCGATCCACTGTCCCCTTGCCGGGCAGGGGCGAGCATCCTGAGGCAGGTCCTCAAGAAGTGCCCACACGGGTGACCAGGGTGACCGGGGTGCCCAACCGCTGTTACCCAGCTCTCCTCTCCCTCCGCAGTGCTGTGGCGTTCGAGAGCACCCACTGCAACTGCTCCCTGCTTTGATTTTTCAGATGTAAACATTTTCCCTTTAAAAACATTCTATCCTTTAAGCCAGCTGAAAGAAAAGTTGGAATTGGGGGGAGATGTGGAATTTCCTTCTCCTGAGGCCACCCTCCCTTCCCCGTCCGTTTCGGGGTACATGCCCATTTCCACCCACTCTGGACACAGTGCTGCCCACACCTGCTGCCTGTGCAGGGCAAATCCACGCTGCCTTGCTCTGGCACGCACACAGTGCTGGTGTCACCACCTCCCTAAGCGATGATGAACTCTTATTTTTTTTTCCTTATCCCCTTAAACGAAGTTTTGGCTACACACCGTGCTGCCTGAGAGCCAAATATGGAAAACTCCCACCCGGGACACGCGTGACCCCACCATCCCCTCTTCTAATCCTGAACATAAAACCTGAGATTAGGATCTGAACAGCCACCAAGAGTTTAAACAAGCTATATTTAGCTCCGATATTTATAAACAGGAGGGGGGGGGGGGGGGGGGGGGGGTGCAGAGCACATGGGTGCCCCTGCAGCACAAACCCTAAAGCCAGAGCAATTTGCTCCGAGGCTTTTTTGGTGAAAGGATGGGAGGGCACAGATGGCCAGTGATGGATCCAGTTCCCCCCAGCCACAGCCATGAAGCTGCTGGTTTCTCTTCGCAAGCAAAGCTCCCCAAAACAGTTATCAGCAACAAAAACCTCGCCTCCTTGGATACTATGGCCTGAGGGACGTAAAGCACCTCCAAGCAGACGGGTATCTATCTGCTCCTGGGATCTGCATCCCGGGATTTCTGTTGCTGCTGAGTTTATCCAAGGAAACGGCAAGGGAGGGAGGGAAGGTTCTGCCTCCGACACCTTTTGCCGGCAGAAATCCCTGTGTCAACATGACGCCCTCGCTGAGGGAGCGGGGACAATGGTGGCGGCTCTGCCCTCCGGCCGCAGCCCGCATTCCTGCCCCCCTCCCCTGGAAACCCCCCTTTTGTGGGGAGCAGCAGGCCCTGTGAAAGGGCCGTCTGTCGCCCTGCCTTTTGACTTGGAGGATCTGTGTCTAACATTTTAATAGGGGCTGGGGGCTGGGGAGAGCCCCCCCCCGCCTTGTCCCAGGCTGCTCCCCAGCGGGGTCACTCTCCCAGCCCACCCCGAAGCCGGCGCACGGGGCTCCGGCCGCCGATGGGCTGTGGGTGCTGGTGGCACTGCACATCCTGCCCTCGACAGCCACATTCCTCCACCTGCTCCAAGAGGAGCTACTCGATGGGTTACCTGGCCGCGAGAGCCTTCGGGAGGGTCTTCTTCTGATCCCCCCCCACAAGGACGCGCTGGTGGGGCAGGAGCACTGGGAACATGCTCTCCTCCATGGCTGCTCATAGACAGCGGGTAATTTCCATCTTAAAATAAACCACGGCACACTCACACTCACCCCCCAGGCAGCGATGCCAGCAGGGAGCACATGGTACTTGGGGTCCCCATCGCCCCACCAGCGCCAGCTCTCTCAGCCAGGGGACACGGGACAGAGCAGCTGGCAAAGTGAAGACCCCCAGGGCCAAAGGCTCCTTTCCTTGCTCCTCTTGGGGACAGTTGTGGTGGACACAGGTAGTGTCACATCGCTCCAAGGAGCCATAAAGGAGGATGAGGAGGAATCAGCAGCAGGACAGTAAGCTCAGCCCCTACAGCATCAGCCCTTGCAGCGGCCTGGGACTGATCCTGCACAGCCCTGGGACTGGACCTGCACAGCCTGGCACCACCACTCTCAGCTACACCAACTTCAGATGGAGCCCAAGCAACAGGCTCCCAGCCCGGCGGTGCTCCCCCCGGCACCCAGCCCACCACCACAAGGCTGCTTGCCTGCAGGGTGTCCCTTCTATATAAATAAGGGCAACGTTATAGCATCATTAAAACTTAATAAATCCATTTCCCATATAAATACCATTAAATTCAGATTTTGGGGAAGGGAATTAGGGTGAAAAGTTGTTAAAAGAAAATGACTACTGCGCAAATAAATTTTTGCAACTTGACTGAGCGTGAAAGTTTCCCATTAAAATGCAACTTTGCTCCCTTTGCTGGAAATGTGCAAGAGCCTAACAACCCGGGCCTAAACATTAACCGTTTAACTGACTTTTCCAATATTAACTCCAGACTGCCATGGGGGAAGGGGAGGACGTGACGGGTGCAAGCTTAAAGCAGACATTAATTACTGCTGTGCGAGGGAAGCACAACCAGAGCGCGCACCGCTCGCATCTCACCGGCATCGTGCTCCCAACAGCCCTTGGCAGACACAGACGTGGGCATCAGCGGCCGTGAACTAAAAATACTATATTCTGTTCTGAGGCAGAGGTCCCCACATGGCCCAGTTCAATGTCTTCCCCCCTCCCCAATCCATCACGTGGGCTTTAGTTGTGGTCCTGATCCTGCACCCCGAGCACTGAGCACCGCATTTACCAACGGGCACCTCCGCCACCACGAGCCAGGATGCGCCCAGCAGGCTGTGTCCTCCCTCTCGCACCAAGACAGGTTTTGATGTTCAGACACAGCAGCAGACAGAAGGGGAACTGAGGCACTCAGCAGACCTCACTTGACATATGTGGAAACCTCAACATCATCCCGTACTGCAGACCCCTGCCCATGGGGCACCTGCCAACACGGGGAGGTGACGGGGGGGACTTGACCTGCTGGACATGTACTAGAGCTGTAAACTGGGGCACTGCAACGGGTCTTGGTGCTGCTGCGCACCGAGGAAGGCAGAGTCCAGCCAAAGGTGTGCAAGCCCGAATGGGCACCGTCACACCATCGGGAAGCACCCTGAGCTGCTCCACCAGCAAGATCCAGGTGTCAAAAGTAAAGACTGGGGTGTCCCCAGGTGGGCATCTCTAACTGTCCTGGGGTCTCCAAGCAGGCGGATGGGAGCTGCCATAGCCTGGTGTCAGTAAGATCTAGCGGAGTGCTGCAAAGACTTTCCAACACCACACGTGCAAAGAGAGTTGTGCTAATATGTCCAGAGGGTGCTTCCTCAGCCCCCCGAGCCCTGGCGCTGCAGCCCTGGTCAGACCCTGCCGATGCCAGCAGTGCCAAAGCAGGGCCCTGCCCCTCACACGTCACCGCTCCTGCTCCTGGATGCCTCCACATTCAGATACCCAAGAAGCAAAAGCGCAGCACCCCACTCAGCACCAGAGCAACGTTTCTATGCTTATTCCAGATCTCTGGCTGATGTGAGTAGCTGCAGTTTTACCCCAGACCAAAGCGCGAGCACAGCCCTGGGCTGGTGAGCACCCAGCACAACACCCATGGCCAGCAGTGCTCATGATAGCAGGGGTAACACAAACCTGTTGCTGCTGATAGCTCTCAAGGCCAACCTGAAGGAGCCCAGCACCACAGGATGGAGCCCTTCTGTGAACAGATGGACTGGGAAAGCTGGGATGTGTCCTCCCCGCAACAAATCCGGCTCACCAAGGTACCATGCAGCAAGGCAGCATCAGGGACTGGCAGGATTTTGGCACAGCTGTGGGGCTGGGTGGCTGAAGCACCATCCTTCCAGGCACTGGGGCTCAGCGCCATGTGCCAAGGCACGTAATGAGATGAAAACACTATTTGGAAAGCATCTGGAATCACCCCAAACCATCACACCTCTGGCCTGATGGTCTTTTTAACCTTGGGCCCCCAAGCAAAGAGCTGCGGGAGGTCAGCCCAAGGCCAGCTCGAGGAGCAGTGAGTGAGCAGCCCAAGTGCCCCCTGGTGCTGCCCCATCCCAGGCGGCAGCAGGAGCCAGGCAGTCCTCAGGGATGGCTGGACATGAAACCACACACACCTGCAGCCCTGAGCAGAGCAGACAAGACCCTGAACACCTTTTTGGCCCCTGGGAAGGAGGCTGGACTCAACCGAGACCCCGCTGCTGGTCTGCTTTCCCAGGAGGGTTTAAGTTGTATCCCAGAAGCTCTTCCACTCCACAGCCTCAATACATGGTCTAAAACCTTCACCTGGCGTTTGGCGACACGTTAACCAGAGTCTCCATTCAGATACAGAGCTTACCAGCTCTCAGTAAGTGCACCCCGAGGCTACCCCCTCGTTAAACACACTGATGCTCTATAAATTTCACATTCCACTCATGTACACATGCCGTTACCGTCTGGGACGCCTACCAACATGAGCAAAACGAGGGTCACTACACCTCCAGGCCTGGAAAGAGCAGGTTAATTTCCAAACAATGTTATTTTAAAACTTGCTAACTGCCCCCTGATTATGTTATCCAAGCCCTTAATTGGTGAATAGCTTGGTCTTGCAGTGACTTATACGTGTCTCCCTCGCCCTACATACAATAAACTGGAACAGCCTTGGAGGTGAGAGCAGGGTATGCAGTATTAGCTGGAACAAACTGACATATCGTGGCTTCCAGCAGGTGGGAAGACAGCGAGTCAGTTTGTTGAGATGGAAGAGATTTTGGTGGAGTAAAAGGTACCCCACAGGTCAAAGCGAGTGACCTCCAGAAGCTGCCCACGGAGCCCCATGCACTGCAGGACCACACATTTAACAGCTGCAAATACCTGGCGAGGAATAGCCCCTCTGGTCTCGGGTGATGATGGCCGCTGTGAATACCCCATCCCCTCTGCATCCTGGGGAGCCTCTGAGCAAATTCATCTCGGCACGCACCACGCCATCCCTCCTGCTCATCTCTGTGCCACACGTACTGCTGAGGGACCTACTGAGATATTTCTTCTTGAACATGACCCACACTTGCCCCTGTCCAAATGCAGTACAACCCTTTGGACATCACAAGTATCCAAGCCATGAGAAGAAGCAAGCAAAAACCCTCAGCCCAATCAATAAAATCCCAAGGCAAGTAAGCAGGAGTCCGTGGGACCACCTGAGACAACTGATAACCATCAAGACACCTGGCAGAGAGGAGAGATGTAAACAGAGATTCTTCTAGAAAAGAGCTAAAAAATTCCGCTGCTGTCCCAGTGACCTCACCAGCTGGGCTTCTCAGCTAAGTTTCTCTTCAACTGGAATCTGCAACAGGTGACGCTTTTGTATTTTTAATCTACCCTTTTACCCATTTCCACCTTGTTCTTTCCGAGAATGAGATCAGACTCGAAAGAGCCATCAAGAGTTCTCAACATGGCTGAATCACCGCTCGTCTACTGCTTTAAGAGCTTCCTCTGGTTGATTGTTCAACACTCCACCCTCTTCCTCTCCAGCATGGAGACTGCATTTTTTCTTTGTTATTATTTCATGGAAATAACGTTGGGTTAAAGCACATGAGAAAAACCAAACCAGAAGGAAACTTCCGCCCTTTACAATGAGATAACAATGACTGAGCAGTTGAATAACTTGAAGGGCACAGAGAGCTGCAGGGCTCAGATCACTCCTCTCGTCTTCCTGGTTGTCTCCTGGAAGAGTCTGGAGTTAAAATAACCATCTCTTCCCACTACAGTCCCCCCTCTGAACGTTTCTTCCAATGTTTCTGGCCCACTGCCCGTAGAAGCTGGTGGTGGCAACAGGCACCGGCTCCGGAGCCATCGCCCCAGCTGAACTACAACGCCACGCTGATTCATAAACAGAGGAAGTACTTTAGCAAACCGACTTTTCCCCCTTTTCAGCGCAAGCCTAGCGATTAATTTAACTTATTCTTTTCCTCTGCCATCTCTTCTGCTTCTCTGGGCGAGGGTATGACAACCCAGGCGCAGCTCCTCTGACTTGAATGGCACGAGGCTGGTGGAGTGGCGTTTGAAACGCAGCCTTCTTTCATGCCATCTGCTTTTAACTAGCAGAGCAAGGGAGGTCCTGGGAATAAACATCACATGGCGCAGCAACCTAAAATCAGCCCTACTCCTTTGCAGGGATGCCAGTCAAAACTACGGTTGTCCAACAGTCTAATTAGGAGCTATCACTAGAAGTCAAAATGATCTTTTTGGAAAACCTTCTCATTTTGTCTGGGAAAATGCCTTAGTCAAAGGCAAGTGCTTTTTCTGGAAAGCCACAGCTATCCAGCACCACGAAACCACACGTCAAGCACCGCAGCAGCCATCGTCTGCAGGCAGGACCGTCTAAAGCTCCGGATCTGGTCCGAGCGCTGTGCGTGGGACAGAAACACCCCGCGCCTCCAGCTGGGGTCCGGGCAAGATGCGCCAAACTCTGCGGCTGCTCCTCCAGCACTGAAAGACCCGGCTACCCCTGCCAAGATGGAAAGCAGCTCCAAAGGCGGCTTAATTAGGCCGCTTCTGTCGCGAGCCCTCCAGCCGATCAAATGCTCAGTCCTCTCCATTCAATTAAAGCCCTGCGTGCCCCGAACTGCCTGGCAAAGGGACAAACAAGATAAGACACCTGGAGTTTTACAAACTATCCCTGTAAAATAATAAAGGCAGAGAAATCTCATCGCCTCGCACCGGCGATTCCCTTTCCGTAACAGGGCCGATAACTCGGTTTCGGAGTTATCAGAGTCGTCTTCACATAACCCAACGAGCTCTCTCCTGCCACAAACGCCAGGACGCTTGTCCGCTGGAGTAGCGTCTCCCTCGTACGCTATTTATTTCACTCCACTTTCTAATTGGATTTGTGGGGGCAGCACAATGGGGCTTTATGGCCAAACTTTGTTAAGTGCCAGGCCGAGCAGAGATGTGGCCAGCAGCCAAAATGGTGCATTTCACGCAGGCGCCAAAGGGCAGTGCCAAGCTTTTCTGCGTCTGGTATCTGTGTTCTTGGCTCTGCTTTGTTTAAGAAGCTTGGAAGCAAAACTCCTCGTAAAGAGATATTCAAACAAGTAAAAAACCAGGATTTTGCAAGCTGCTCTCAGATACCTCAGAAAGCTGCACCTCCTCCAGTCTGGCAGTACCTCTGATATCTGCCCCGATCGCCCACGGAGCGTACCCTGCGCGGGACAAGCGCTTTAACACACTGAGAACACACACTTTGGTTTCCTGCAAAAATAACTCGCACACACTCGTGAATCCATCCCAGCATCTGCCGCCAAGCGAGAGGTGGTTATTCACAGCTAGCAAGTTTAAAGAACAAGTTCTTTAAATTTTTTCTCTTAAAAAAAGCCCATCCTGAGCCTACTTTGGAGGCTTCTCCTCCATATAGAGCTCGCACACATCAGATCTAATTAGATTCCATCACCATCTGCACATGAAAAGTAAATCAGGAGTTGCAGAGACTTAAGAAAAAAAGGGAAGAATGACCACAAGGAAAAGGAGGGGTGTAAGGTTGGGGAGGGGGTGGAGGGTTGGGCATTCTGGGAAGCCATACATGATTAGTCACACAGCATTAATCTGCCTCCCTTAACAATAGCTGCCGAATTTCGACCGAATCCCAGCTGTCGCTCTTTGAATGAAAGAAAACAAGATTTAGAGCGTCAAGCGTTGGTAAGGGCTTCTGTGCAAAAAAAAGTGGCGTGCATTCATTAGTGGCTCACAAAGAGACCCAGCCTTTGTCCATTAAATTGCTCATGTGCCTGATTGATTTGCTGATTTATTTGCACCAAAGGGTTGGGGGGCTCAGCTTGGAGAAGGGGGCGGGAGGTGCCTGGCTACTGGGCAGAGTAACGGCACCCAGGCAGATTTGCAAAAAAGCAACACACATTGTCAAGGGAAACTGCCATTCAACAGGTTGGGATTGGAAATGCCTTCAGGTTCCTTCGCCGAGGACTTCCTATTTGGAAATTTGGGGTGGGTGGGAACGTCTCCCCGCCCGCTCTCGGCTCAGGCCACGTTCAACAGGCAGAGGGGAAATCTGGCCGGAAAACAGAGTCTTGCCCATTCACATTTCTTTTATGGAATCGTTTTTAAAAGGGAGCTGGAGTCTTATTCATTTCTCTTGATTATTGTTCCCTGGGAGCCTGGAGTGAATCGGCCATCGCTGCGGTGGGTCGGTTGGTCCTTCAAAGAGTCCCAACGCTTTACACATCCGTTTCCCCACAATCGGCTTGGAGAAAGCTCCGGCCCGGGTGCCAGGTCCTGCCAGGAACGCCGGGCTGGACCGCAGCTTGGCACCGGTGCTGGCAGGACTGCGGGAGGAGGTGGCCCTGCTCCCCTGCCCGCCCTGGGCGATGCCCTGCAGACCCACGGACATCAACGGGGCAGCTCCAGAGGCCAGAGCCACACCATGAAACCTCTCTTGAACGTTTATTGGAGATATACTGGGGCACCGCACCACGAACTGCCAGGGTGCAAGGGAGTGAAAGGCAACGCTTCGGGGCCAGGAGGGAGTAGCTGGAAGACAGACAGAGAGACAGACAGCCTCCCTCCCTGCCTGACGGTCCAACGAGTGCCGCGGGCTGGCCCTACCTCCTGCTCCATCAGCAGGGCAGTCTGCATAGGTTAACACCAGCAAAACATGGCCCTTTGCCCATGTTTTTCCACCCAGCTACGAACAAAGCCCAATCCTGCCAAACTCGCGGCGACTCCTACACAAGCAGGTTATTCTTGCCACTCAAGGAAAGAGAACGCATCTTGCCCTATTAAATCCAGAGCCTTCAAAGCAAAGTCAACATGCATGTCAATACTTTGGTCAGGAGAGATGAAAATCCTCTGGCTCCTCCATACTTACTGGCACACCTCCGTCCCGTTGAGAAAAGTTTCACACTTGCCCCCGTTGAGGCAGGATTCGGCAAGCTGTGTGCACCGTAAACCTGCAACAGAAGGAGAGCGTTAGCCATGGTGCAGGTTCTGGGTGGCAGTGGCAGTGGCTGCATCCCCTAGAGTCACCCAGACTGGGGACAGGCTCGCCGAGACCCCCTGCGCAGCCTGGTGAGATGGGGGCTGTGGCACCCGGTGGCCCCCAGTCGCAGGGTGATGGAGGCGGGCAGGGACCACATGGCCCCAGCGCCGAAAGGCTCACCTAAAAATAAACTCAGGGTGGGCTCGAGGGCAGGCTCTGCCTTCTCCTCCAGTGGGAGGGCTGACAGAGAGAAACCCCAGATCAGGCCCTTGAGTGACAAATGCCATTTGGGAAAAACCATCCGCCCGAGGGCCCATGAGTTACCATTAACTCGGTAACGAAATGAGTTGCCCGTCACAACTTGCTATGAGTAAAGTTTTCATTGTCTGGCCCTCAGAGCCAAATTCTGCACAGTTACCACAGCAACTTGCTGAAAGTACCAGAATCGCTTCCGATTTCCACCCCGGCTCACTCTTCCCCTTCTCTGCCCCACTCGCTCTTCACGGTAACCGGCTCCGTGCCACGCGTGTGCAGCCAGAGTGGTTTCACATCGAACAACTTGGCACCACCACGACCAGAACCAAACTTCTCTGCCAGGCGGCTGCCGAGCCCCCCGCACCCCAGGGACACCCTCGGGGCTCTGGCCGCGCCCCGCCCCCCCCCCCCCCCCCCCCCCCCCAGCACATCCCACAGGGGATGGAGCAGGGGGGCTGGGGACCGCTCCAGCCGGCCACAACTTTCTGCAAACTTCGCCTGCGAGGGCTGGGCGCCAGGCACGGCTCTTAGCCCGGGCGGTCCCGGCGCGGAGCGGGCCGACGGAAACCCTGCTGCCTTCCCTTCCCAAAACCCTCCCAGGACACTCCTGCTGTAGGGATGGTTGCTCGCTCGGAGCCGGGGCTGGGGGGGGCATGGCAGGGCCCCGGCCCCCCGCGGGCGGGCTGCTCCCCGCTCCGCCCCGCACCTCCGGCCACTTTCAGGGCTCTTTGCCCCGGCCCCGACCGGCCGCCCCCGACGGGAGCGCAGCGCGGCGCGGCGAAGCGCCCGGGCCCGCCCCAGGGCCGGCGCCGGCGGGGGGTAGAGCCGCGGGGACCGTGGTGACTTTCAAGAAACAGGAAACCGAGAAAAATTTGCAAAACGGTTAAAAGCTCTCGTGGAACAACAGGCAGGAGCGCGGCCGCCCTGCGCGCCCCTCCGCGGGGCCGAGCCTGCCCCGAGCTCCGGCTCCCCCGGCTCCCCGCCGTGCCCGACTCCGGCCGCCCGCCGGTCCCAGCTCCGACGCCCCCCACCCGCCCGCCGTCCCGAGCTCCGGCGCCCCCTGCCCCCCCGTCCCCAGCTCCGGTCCGCCCGTCGGCAGCGAGCGCAGCTCCCCGCGGCACCCCCCGGTACCGAGCTCCGGTTCCCGCCGGCCCCGAGCGCCGCTCCCCCGCCACCTCCGGGGCAGCGAGTCCCTGCCCTTCCGCCGTGCTGAGCCCCGCTCCGCACCACGGCTCCAGCCCCGGTGTCCCCCCCTGCGGCGGCGCCGAGTTCCAGTCCCCCCCGAGGAGCTGCGCCCCGTCCCCAGGCACCGAGTCTGGTTCCCACGGACCCCCCCGCCCCGACGGCGCCGCGCTCCGGCACCCACCGTGCCCAGCCGGACTCGGGCCCCCCGCCGCGCCCGGCCCCGCTCTCGGCAAACTTCCTGCCGGGCCGGGGCGGCCGGTGCGGGGCCCGTCGCGGCGGCCCTCACCTCGCGTCAGGGCGGGCAGCAGGAGCACCAGGAGGCCGGGCGCCAGGAGCCGCTCCATCCCGCTCTGCTCCCGCCGCTCACAGCCGCATAGATCCGCGGGGCCTCGGCCGAGCCGAGCCGGTACCGGTGCCGGTAGGCGCTGCCCCGCCGGGAGCCCCAGACACAGCGCGCCCCACGCCGAGCGCAGCGACTCCGAGCGCCGGCGCCTCCCCCGGCTGCTCAGCCCCCGGCGGGCCGGGCCGGGCCGGGCGGGAGGGCGGGGGGGGCGGGACGGCGCGGGGGCGGGACGGCGCGGCACGGCACGGGATGGGGCGGCACAGCACGGGACGGGACGCTCCTCCCTGCCCAGCCCGGGGGGCCGCGGGTGGGAAGCCCCTTCCCGCCACGGAGGGACCCTGCGTGAGATGGCAGTGGGGCGGCGGGGCAGACGCCCCCCGTGCGGCCACCGGACACCCCCGATGCAGCCCCCCCCCCCCCCCCAGCCACCAGACATCCCCGGTGCAGCCCCCCCTCACACAGCCGCCGCACACCTCCGGTGCAGCCCCTCCCTGCAGCCACCAGACACCCCCGGTGCAGCCCAGGCCCCCGACACAGCCACCAGACACCCCTGGTGCAGCCCAGGACCCCGACACAGCCACCAGACACCCCTGGTGCATCCCCCCCTCATGCAGCCAGCGCACACCTCCGGTGCAGCCCCCCGACACAGCCACCAGACACCCCCGGTGCAGCCCAGGACCCCGACACAGCCACCAGACACCCCTGGTGCATCCCCCCCTCACGCAGCCACCGCACACCTCCGGTGCAGCCCCCCCGTGCAGCCACCGGACACCCTCGGTGCAGCCCCTCCATGCAGCCACCAGGCACCCCTGGAGCAACCCCCCATGCAGTCCCCACAACCCTGCAGTGCAGCCCCCCCATCCCCAGTGCAGCTCCAGCACAGCCATCCCACGCAGCCACCACAGGGCCCCAGCACAGCCCCGGACCCTCCCAGGCAGCCCCCCAAGCAGCCCCTGCATAGCCCCAGTGCAACCCCAGACACCTCCGGGCCGGCCCCCTACCCCAGCCTTGCTGTGGCTCCCCCATACACATGCTGCATAACCCCAGTGTGGTTCCCCCCATAGTCCCAGTGCAACCCCAGTGCAGCCCCCTTAAGCAACCTGAGTACAGCCCCTGTGCAGCCCCCCTAGTGCAGCCCCCCAGCCCCTGCACAGCCCCTGCACAGGGGCAGCTGGAAATGGCTGGTTGCACCGGTGGACCAGGGCTGAGCATCCCAGGGGGTCACCGGAGCACTGGGTGCAGGGTGTTGGGGGGTGCACGGGGTGGGATTCACCCTGTGACCAGCACCATGGCGCAGGTGCGCGCAGGTACGTGGAGCCATCTCCCAGCGCCTTCCCCGCCCGCGCAGGCGGCTGGCCCGGGAGCTGGGGTCGGTGGTGTTTGTTTTGTGCTGTGAACTGATGAACTCGCAGGCAGAGCCCTGGCCAGCCCGATGCGCCACATCAACAAATAAACAAATAAATTAGCGGAAGCGGGGAAGCCAAACCCGGGAGGCAGCCCCACAACCCCCAGATGTGCGCAGGCTTCCCAGGCGTGCAGCTCTGCCTGTGGGTCCCCGCACCCCCATACCCGCGATCCCGGCGCCCCGCTCCAGCCTGCAGCCATTCTGTGCTGCAGGCGAGCCCAGCACGCCCAGCACGCCGAGCTGCATGGAGCCTGTGGACGGGGGCACGGGGAAGTCCCACCTGACACCCAGCCAGAGCCCAAGCCCAAGCACTTAAACTCGAGTTTGCTGGTGTCACCCAGCGGGTGTGCCTGCAGGGGGGTGCTCAGCGGCTGCGCCCCCAGAGCATGGAACCAGCTGTGTGAGGATGCTAATGAGGGATGCTTCCTCACAGGGCTGTGGGGGTCAATCTTGCTCAGCAAGCCTGTGGTGCCTGTAAAGGGAGAGGGGGGCAAAAGCTCAGAGCACAGGGAATTTGGGGTGCTAACTGCCCTGGGGATGGGGGCACCTAAATCCCATCAGGCTCCAGGGTCTCCCTGAGGCCCTCTGAGCTGTGGCTGTGGATGGCCATCAGGCGGCTCTTCTACAGCTCTCAAAGATGGGGACGTGTGGGCCAGCTGCCGACCTTTGGCTGAAAGCTCGGAAAAGAGGAAGAGGAGCGAGGGTCTGCAATGGGTTAATGGGAAGGAGGCGACACTGCTGTCATCTGTGTCTCTCATCACAGGGCACCTTTCAGCCCTGGGTTCATCCCATCCCACCATGCCAGGCCCAGCCGGGTGTTATCCCACTGCTTCCTGTTGTAAACTATTTCCAGAGCAAGTGTGAAACAATTAAACAAACCGAAGGGCAGAGTCTGCTCATCAGATCAAAGGAGGGAGCCCTGCAGCGGTACCTCGCTCCCCCGCTCTCCCCTCCTTCCCTGCACCTCCAGTGTTCATCACTTTGGGCTCTAACACGGTGCCCTGACCCCAGCTGGGGAGCTGGGGCTCTGAGTGGAGCAGGGTGCTGCTCACGCTTCAGGGGACTCCAGTCCCCTATGAAACCTTAAAGCGTCCCGGGGAGATGCCGCTTGGCCCACTCTGTCACGGCAGAGTAGGGGCAAGGCTGGGCCACTGAGATGTTTCAAGAGCAAATAACAGATGCCAAAGGACACGCAGCTGTAATGCCTCTGCACCGCCATTCTGGCCGGGAAGCAGGCACCCCCCCTCTTGTGCCCTCCCTGCAAACACCAGGGGGGTGGCAGTAGCAGGATGTGGCCCCTGCTGCTGCCCTGGCTGAGCAACATCCCTGCACCGCTGTGACCGCCACCACCGTCAGCCTCAGCCGGGCAGAAGGCAGTTGCGAGGGCGGCCTGAGGCTTCCACCGCTCGGGCTTCCTTGGAGATGGAGAATTCCGCTCTCTTTCTCCATCTCCTCCCGTTCTCCCTCCCCATCAGAGCCCAGGCATCATCTCGGCTCTACCTGGTGGAAATACCGGCCGTAACTTTGCCCGGGCTTGTTCTCCACGTGCCGAAAGCACCATGTGTTTAGCTTAGCTGCACTGGGGGCTTGCTCCCTGGAACTGCAGAGAGCCCCCCAGCCCCGCCAGGTCATCATGTACTGTTGGGGTGCCCATGTCACCTGGGGATGGAGGGGTGGTGACGTTGGATGCCGCTCGGCGTGGGGGATGCGGTGGCAGAACCAGGTGGTGGAATCACCCAGCTCTGCCTGCTGCCCCGGCGCTGCCGCTGCGGATAACTGGCACCGCCTGCTCTCGGGGTGCTGGAAACCCACGAGCCTGGGGCTGAAAGAGCATGTGGGAAGCCATGTGCCAGCCCTGGCCCCGGCTTTCCTCTGCGCTGGGGAGGGTCTGCCGGTGGCGGCCGGGGGGCAAGGCGGTGGATACAGGCAAACACAGCCATGCGTGCAGCTGCGCAGCCCTGCCGCCTCACCCCCCCGAGCACAAAAGGTCAAATACATCTATTTATTGCCATCACCCAGGGGCTGCTGTGACCCCGCGGCGGTGGGGTGGCTCTGCACCGGGGAAGGCTTTGCCGTGGGGGAGGTAAAAGGCTTCTCTGTGGTTTCTCACGGGCAGGACGGGGGCACAAGTGTCTCGGCATGAGGATGACCCCTCCAGCCGGGCGCTGCTGCGAGGCGCCCTGCTTTAATCTGGTGCCATCCTTCCCCTGGTACTGAGAGGATCTGGTGCAAGATCCTTGCAGGGAACCTCCTCGAGTTTCCTTCTCCCAAACGCCTCCTCCAGAGACTCCTACGAGGAAAAGAAAAAAAGAGAGGAAGGCAAAAGTCAGCATTCAGCATAAATCTTTTTGCAATAAGAGGTGAATATGACATAAATCCAAAGAAACTTTTTATTTTGAGTGGTCTTCAGGGGTTAAAAATAATGGGATTTTAGGTACTTTTAAAAATAGCGTTCATAAAAGGCTTTAATAGAAACCTTGGCAACTGTCCATATGATTAGTGATTTAAAAACATAAAACCTCCACACATGTTTAAAAGTTTTAATAAGTTAAAATTAAATGAGTGAAACTCTGGGAATATTTTTTTGTTACTGCAAGCTAAGAAAATTATGTCCGTTAAGCAAAACTTAATACAAATATAAACAGGTAATGCACATCTGTAAATTATTTTCATGTCTCCAGGGGCTGGAAAAAAACCTAAGTGAGACCAGCATTCTTATATATATTTTGCCTTGACAGCTCAGGAAAAAATTTGCCAAAAACCAGAGTTAGAGCACTGGGCTGGCGTGGGAAAGTTGGTTTAGTGAGAAATTTGCCCTAGGCTATTTAAATAAAAACAGGCGTTTTTTTAATGGCAAATGCCTGTTAAATACAACCAACGCGGCTTCCAATCGCCTGAGTAACTAGTGTGCCTATTCCTTCTTGACACTTTCATCTCTTTATCATCACAATCAATATTTTGCTCTTATACATTCAGTGTAATAAAAATAGGACCGATAAGGCAGACATCAAACTCGATGTCTCCTGCTTTCCCTGCCCTGCTTGGTTCGGCATTCCTCTGCCCAGCTGGTTTTCAGAGCGGCGCACAGGGTTAGCCCTCCTCGCGCTGGTACATGCACCCGCACCCTCGCTCACACTCTCAAAAAAGGCAATTTTTAGCAATTAAGCGTGAATCAAAGTGGGTAGAGCATCCTGGAAAATCTGAGCAGATAAAAATACAGCCGGTCATGGAGTCTGCAATGTAAAACTATCCCAGGCAAAGCTGCCCCATAATGGGATTAAGCTGTGATTCCCTGGGGCACTGGAGAAATGAGGCTGGATTTGAAAGAATGGTCTAAATCCTGATTTTTCTTCTTTTTTTTTTTTTTTTAATAGCTGTGTGGAGGATTGTGAATGGACTGCCATAGGATAAATCGCACCGATCGTGCCATCCCTCTGGCCTGGCAGTGATGACAGTGCCTCTGGCAGCATGTGCCTACGGAGGATGGCGTTCCTCCTGGTAGTGCTGTGGGGATTGGTCCCACCTGCGTGTCCAGGCTCAGGATGGGACAGAGGACAGCCAGCCTTCACTGCCAGGGACAGGGGTTGGTGCCATGTGTGTCCCTGCCCCGGCATGGCTGCTGTGCCCGAGCTTGGCACACATGGGGTTTTCCTCCTCGTGGGCTGCTGAGACTGGTTTTAATTGCAGGGTTGCTTCTGGCCATCATTTCTCGGTGTGTAAAGTCAGCTTAGTAACTCTCACCCACGGGATTAGGGACAGGCGGGGTGATGTCCCGGAGGAGCCGATTTCCCTGCACTGTTTGTACCTGGGTGAAAGGTGCCGCTGCACTATTGCACTATAAAATCTGTGTCACGTTTAAAATAAAATGCCTTTATGAGCTGTGAAGGGAGAGCAGGTGTTGGGCAGGAGCCTCTCAGCCTGGCCTCGGCCTCGCCGGCCCCTGTGCTGCTCTTATCCGCCTCCATAAAACAACTGAAACATTCACTGGTGTGTAAACAGAGGCCAGGGGGGGTTATGGAGCTGTGGGTGATGATGTGCCCAGCCCCAGGCTCGTCCCATCCCCATGGCGATCCCTTGTGGGTGCTGGGGCATGGGTGCACCCACCTGCATGGGCTGGCTCGAGATGCAGGTGCCCCCTGTCCCTCAGTGTGTGTCCCTGTCCCCCCTCACTCGTTCTTGTCCTTGCTCACGCCCTGGTGCTGCAGACCCTGCTGTCACTGTCCCCTCCTCTCCCTCACTGGGGTGATTCCTGGGGGTGTCACATCACCCAGCTCAGGGTGGCTCTGAACCCACCAGTTCTCACCCACACAGGCAGTGACCCTGGCTGTCTCGAAGCACAGACCCCAGCCCAGCCTTACCCCCAGCCCTGGGACCGTGCGGGACATGTTTGCACCCTGTGTTTCATGTGCATCTTCTTTCAAAACCATCTGTTTCTGTGCTTTTTCTTCCATTCCTCCTTTTCCTGCTGAGGTACGTGGGACTTTTCATCATCTCAGCAAAGAAATTGCTCACCAGAGTGTATGGAGGGGCCAGGATCAGACCTCTTCTGATATTTACATTAAATAATTGAAAACCATCGCTTGCAGCAGTGAAAACCCAAGCGTGATTCTCTGTGCACAAGCCCAGGCATGAACCTGATACTGGATTTCTGGACCGCCGCACAATGCCAAGCAGATCTGAGTTACACTGGCATCCCCATAGTTTCACCCAGCTCCGTACTGTTGAGATTTGCCTCTCCCAGGGCAAGCACTCAAAAAGACGTCATGCCGTGTGGACACTTGCTCCGTGCAGGTTTTTGGGCAGGTTTTCTGGGAGACGTTGCTCCCAGAAACCTGGGCATGTCCCTTCTCGCTGGGCTGGCCTCGGGGGGACCAGGTTGCAGGGTCCTGAGATGCCACCGATGCCAGCAGGTAGTTTCGGGGGCAGTTCAGTGCCAGCTCTGTTCTCACAGCAATGGGATTTGGGACTTGAGAGCTCCTGTGCCAGGCTGAAGCCAGCTGAAATTCTTAAGTGATTACAAAAAGAGGGTGCAAAAGTGCTTTCCACACCCCAGCCCTTGCTGCCTGCTCCTTTTGCGGGCACTCCCACCCACCGCCCCCTCTTTCCTTCCGTGTGGAAACAGGAAGATTTGGAGATGTTTCATTTTGCAGAGCGGCTGCAAAGCAGCTCTTTCCCCCTTGAAACACATGCAGAGGGGACCGAGCATCTTCTGTGCCCATGCAGGGCATTTGGGGCTCTGGGCAGCCGGGATGGCAGCCCCTCTGCCGAGGTGGTGTGGGGGCTCCTGCATTGCTACTCACCATGGCTGGATGCATGTGCAAGGGCTGCTGTTGGGGAACGCTTCCCACCCAGCTCTGACCTTGGTGCCTCCCAGCAAAAACACCTCCTGGAGAGGGGCCAAGCATAATAGCCAGTTCCTTCTACTCCCTTCCTTCCCAGGCAGCCACATTATCACAGGGCTCAGCCGCGAATCAAAGCCAGGCACACGAAGACGGGAACCAGGAGAAATCAGCCTAAAGATGCCATTTCCACTTAGAGAGGAGGGGCTGCGGGGCACTGGCTGCCTCCCCGGAGCCGCCTGCTTTATTGTGGGGTGCCCCATCACAGCGGACTCCATGCCTGGGAAGGAGGGAGGGAGGGAGGGAGGGAGGACCCCCCCCCAACCATGCTTGGGTACACCCAGAAGCCCCAGGAAAACCCCCGTCATGCCCTGTGCATCCCTTGTGCCAGGGCACTGGGGGTCCCCTGCCCTGTGCCACTGTGGCTCCCATGGGGCTGGCTGCACTCAGGGGCTTTCATGGTGCCACAGCTGGTGCCAAATGGTTTGGAGAAGCCCCAGAACCCACCCTCTGACCTCTGCCCGCTGGCAGCTGTAGGTGAGCGATTTATTTCCTGGAAAATCATTGTGGATTTTCTTTAGAATCAGGCTGAAAAATACATTAACAACCCCCTCCCTGTGATGCCATAACCCTGGATCCCTCTGTGGGGTTCCCTCCCACAGGGAGGGATCACTCCTGCTTGGTGAGGGCTGCTGCCCACAGCCCCCCTCAGTGGCATGGGGGTCTCCCTTGAGCGGTGCCTCCTTGGGGTCCTGGCTGGCCCATAGAGCTTCCCCCTATCTCCACATACAGGGACGGTCCCACTACTCCCATGCCATGGTGCAGGCACAGGGTTGGTGGCATGGGCCAGGTCAAGTGCCGTAACACCCACCGGCAGCACCCAGGTGCCGTTACCACCCACTGGCAGCACCCAGGTGCCGTACCACCCACCGGCAGCACCCCTCCCCACGGCACGGGCCGGTGGTAGGCTGGGAAGCGGCCAGCAAAGAGATGCCAGCAAAGTGCGAGCCCTCCCCTGCCCCTCTATAAGGCACCGACTTCAAAGCCCGGTGACCTTTCAAATGCAGCAGCTCTTGCATGGGGCAGTGAGAGTCACAGCTGGGGAGGAAAGGGAGTGCAAGAAGGGACCCGTGCATCCCTGAGCCCAGTGGAGGGATGGACCTGCCCCCCCTGCCCCAGCACGCGGGGACAAGGTGATGCTGCCTGGTGGGACCCCCATGCCATGGCCAGCTCCCCACTCGTGGCAGGAGCCCGCAGCCTGCCGGAGCAGCATCTGCCCCAGGCATAGCCGGGCAGGGCTCTCGCTGCTGCCTGGACTTTGGAGCATAGGAGCTGTGCAGCAGCCCAGGCGCAGTGGCATGCTCGCTCCCTCCTGCTCCGGCACCTTGCCAAGCCGTGCCCCTGTGGCATGTAGGCTCTGCCGGGGTCCCAGTGCCGTTGGAGCTGCTGTGGGCAGAGCCACGATCTCTGCTGCACCGTGCAGGGAGCTGCGGGCACCCACCAGATGATGCTCCCACGAATGTCCAGCAGCAAAAACACATCAAAGCGTGTCCTGATGGCAACGAGTAAACAGGAAGGGAGAGAAAGACAAACACAGCTCCTTGCAACTGTCGGGGGAGAAAAACAACTCACTCTCCAGGCGGGAGAAAGTTTGCTGAGAAATGTGGCAAATGAGCCAAATGAGCCAAATGAGCCAAAAGGGCTTGGGACCACCTACTCCAAATGCTGCCAGGTGCATGGCTGCGGGGGGCTGAGCCCCACTGGTGGGGGCTGCAGGGGTCGGGGGTGCCTGTGTGTCTCCTGGTACCCACACATACTGGGGCATCGTGCTCAGTGCTCCACAAGCGTGGAACAAAGTGGTTTTGGGAAAACTGGAGGAGACAAGGCTGAGTTGCAGGCTGCTTCCTCACCCGCTGCCTTCCCGGTGCCTTGCAGAGAGGCGGGTTCCCAGGGCTGCCCGACGGGGCTGCGGCAGGGTCTGGTAATAGGATTAGGGGCCTCTTGCCCGGTCATCCCATCCTAATCCCACCGGGAGGGGAAAAGTCAGGCTGGGACAAAAGGCATTAGCCGTCCGCGCCTGGTCGTGGCCCCCTGACCTCTGTGCAGGTGGTGGGGATGGGGCACCAGCCGCAGACCCCTTGCTGCTGCCACGCGGGTGGTCGCAGCCACCAGCCAGGTCCCCATGCTGCAGGGGCTGCCCGCTGGGCCAGTGGCACGTGCTGCCACACCGGGATCCCTGAGCGTGCAGGGCACTGGGCATGGGAGTGCTGTGCAGTGCTGGCACAGTTCTGCTGGGCGTCAGCGGGACGAGCTGATTCACTGCCTCGGAGCAGCTGCTGTCCAGCAAAGTTCCTGTTTTCCAGTGAAATCCCCAACTCTCTGCCTGGAAAAAACAAATGGGACTGGAGCAGGTGCCTGGCCCTGTGCAGGGCGGCTGTGAGGGCTCAGCCCTGGCTGGCTGTTGAAAACACAAACTCCAGAGCAGGACCAGTCCATACTCACAAACCAATGGAAAGCAAACTCAAAACACCCCCCCCCCCAAAAAAAAAAAAAATTCCCAAACTCAAGGGTTTTGGAGGGAGTCAAACCCTCCTGCTTTAGAGCATGAGCCAAACTCAAAAGGTGGGAAAATCAAAACAAAAGTTTCCCTCCACAGGGATTGGCCCCCACGTGCCTGTTGCCCTCCCCCTGGCATCGCTGCTGCCTGATGCACCAGCGGGGGTGCCCACCCCGGGTGCCCAGCGCAGCCCAGCAGGTCCCCCCATCCCTGCACGGCCAAAGCCACCTTTGCACCCATGGGGGCTGACTCAAAGCGTCGGACCCGGGCTGTCCCAGCTGCCGGGCTTTAAGTGTTCAGGGGTCATTAATGCGTCTGCCCAGGTAGGGGGGTGCGGGAGCAAAGCGTGGTGCCCGGGGAAGGGGAGCGCATCCCCACCCCGCAGCACCCCCAGGGTCAGCCAGCAGCAGCCCTGGGGAGAGCTGGGGGTGCCCCCTGCAAAGTGCCTTTAGAGAACGGGAAGGTGAGGGGTCCAGGGGGGCTGTTCCTGCACCCCAAACCGCAGCACCATGGGGTGACACCCAGCACAGCACCGCCGGGGCATCGGGGTGGGCACGGGGGGGGGGAACGGCACCCGCGCGAAAGCAGGTTGGCTTTAGCCTGCACGGCTTTGGTTTGCTGAGCGGGATGTTTTCAAACCTGCACTCAAGGGAGGAGGTTTGCCAACGGAAATATGTAACTGACTGTAAATAATAGCTTTTATCTGCAGCGGTACCCGTGAAATGAACAAGCTCCCCGGCAGCGCCAGCGGATCCGCGCAGGTGACAGCAGAGGGTGTTGGGTTACGGGCTCCCCATCACTGCCGGAGCCCCCCGATGACTTGTGACAGGTTCATAAGCTGAGAAATGTGATGCTTTGCAAGGTTCAGTAAATATTAGGACTACTCCTCCCTCTTTCTGGTGCAAGTTTAATTGCTAGGGTAATTCACGAGAGCACAAGGTAAAAAAAAAAAAAAAACATCTGGGAAAATAGGACCTGTTAAATAGGCTCCATTAATAACGAAATAATTGTTCCTCTGCATGTGATTCAGACAGCTGCCTAATTGTTAATTACCTCGATATGAGAATAACAGGTAATTATGAGGCTACATCACGAGGAGCTGACTTTTTTTTCTTCCTGCTTCTTTTCTTTTGGTGAATGCCGGAGACGGAGCGTGCCCTGGCAGGTCACGCCAGGACTCAGAGGAGAGATGCTCCCCAGGCAGGGTTCCTTCTGCGGGGGTGAGGGGGGAGCTCCGAGTCCCACAGCCTGAAACTATTGCTGCTCTTGGAGCTAGAACCCAAAACAAACACACAGAACACACAGCAGGGGACCAGCCACCTTCTTCATCTGTGGGACCTGCCCATGAAGCCCAGACTCAGCTCTGCACTGAGCAAACAAGAAGTAGAAGTGACCTTGGCTGTCAAATTCCCCAAGATTACTTTACTTAAGAGACATTCTTGAAATATTTTATTCCCCTTTGTCTGTTGCAAAATATGCTTTCCCTACAAGTGCACACACTCAAGCAAATACACGCACTCAGACCCGCAGGCACACATGCAACACACACACACAAACAATGCATGTAGACACCAAGCAAGTATCTATGAGAGACAGGACTCTTCCTTAAGTTTTTTTTGAGCAAGAAATGTTGCTGGGTTCCATTTTCTAGAGGGAAGAGGATGCAGGGACAGACAGGCAC
This sequence comes from Falco naumanni, assembly GCF_017639655.2. Classification (NCBI taxonomy): domain Eukaryota; kingdom Metazoa; phylum Chordata; class Aves; order Falconiformes; family Falconidae; genus Falco; species Falco naumanni. The sequence continues at coordinate 7,546,176 of NC_054062.1, forward strand.
TGTTGAGGGTGGTGATAACACCTGTGCAATTAGTGATGCTGCTGCTGGTGATTTGCCATCGCTGGTTTTGTGCAATTATTGCCTTTGGCTTCTTCCAAAGAAGAGATGCCAGCCAAGAGATAGCCACGCATCGAGGAAATCGGGACAGATAAGTGTGGATGAGAGTGCTGTCTGAGACCTAATCAGAGGAGGAGGCAGCCCCAAGCTTGGTCCTGTTTTCGCTCTTCCCCTCTCGGGGCCAAATGCTTTTAATCCCCTCCATGCAGTCTGCATTTTGTCTCACCGGTGCCACTTCACAGACACGCTGGAGTCCTGGTGACTCCGTGACAGTGCAGCACATCTGCTTGCCAGAAACCCAGAAGGGTAAGGAAACAGCTCAGGAGCTGAAGCTGCTCAGGAATCATCTTCAGCTCAGCCAGCGAGGAGCGCGGCAGCAGCCCTTGCTGACTCCCATGCTGGCTGTGCACGCTTCACGGGCCTGATCCAGCGCCAGTGTAGCTGATGCAGTTTCCCATGTGCAAGGGAAGCAGATCATCAATCAGTAAAGATCTCTGTGGGATGCAGGGCTGATATCAGTCCTGGAGAAGGTGACACGTCTTTTCCTTTAGCCGCCCGGCCAGCCGGCACTGGGGAGCATGAGCTGCTGCGGGGTCCAGCAGCTCCGGGGTTACCCAGGACACAGGCTCCTGTCGGGGCCACTTCCATCACCCTGAGACCAGATGCTCGCAGCAGCCTGGCAGAGGGGCCATGCACCCTCTTTCAGACCCCCAGCTGAGGGATGGCAGCTTTTTGGCAACTGCTCTTTGCCCTGTGAGGGTGAAGGTGATGGGGCAGCGCTGGCCCTGCACCCATTCTTGCCTTTGCTGGTGGTGCTGGTGATGTGTGAGCGAAGCACTGGGAGCCCGGCATGGGGCAGGACGTGCCCAGCCCAGCAGCCCTGGCCCAGGGCACGTCCCACTGCCAGCAACGTGCTGGGGAGGGAGGGACGCTCTCCTTCTCATCCCAGCTTCCTGCAGGCAAAAATAGCTACGGGCCCCGGGTTCCTGTGTATCTCATGTATTTATAGTGTGAATGGCTCTGTAAGGCTCTGTCCTTCTGGCTTTCACCTGCATTTCAGAGAGGAAATACCGTGTCCCTCCCCTGCGTTCGTGTGCGTCTTTCACACCGGAGAGGCCTCGGCACTTCCCACAGGCTTTACATAAATCGGGTCCCTGCAGTGGGACCTGCGTGACCGCATCCCTCTGCACTGGCCACCAGGCACGGGGACGGTGCTGGTCCCGGGTGGGATGCCCCGTGGTTGCAGTGCGTGTGGGAGGTGCTCAGCGCTGCCCTCCAACACCTGTGTTTGCACAGCAAAGGCAAAGTCTGTGGGACAGCAAGATCCTTTCGAGAAACAAAACAGAAGCGAGCCTGCAAGCCAGCTCCTGGCTCAGCACTGCTCAAGTTGGGGCCACGGCCACCAGCCATGCAGCTTGTCGATGCCTGCTGGCTTTGCTCGGCTGCCCGGGGGCCCAGCAGCACTGGTGAGGGCAGGGCTGGCACAAATCACCACCCGCAGCAATGACAGCAGATTATTTTTCTAAGCAAATCACCAAAGAGGCTAAATATACATTTTCCATTCAGTTCCCCAAAGCAGCGATAGCCCAGAGCCTAAAAATAAATCCCTTCTGATTGTGCCTGGGCCAGAATTAGACCGGCTCTGGACCAAACCCCTCAGCCTCATCCCAGCCTGAGCCCTCTCTCTCCCTCTGGGTTCCCAGTGGCGTGGGACAGGGTTGCCCCGTGTCCCCCCCCCACCTTCCCTGGCTCCATCCCCAGAGGTGCTGCGGTGGCGCGTGCCAAGGAGCAGTGGTGAGTGGGAAAGTGTCTGTGGCAAGACTTACTGCTGGAAAAACTTGTGTTTTGCAAGGCTTTCCCCAGCCCACAGTATGCCAAGGTGTTGACCCAAAACCTAGCATGTCCCCCAGCGCTGCCTCCCCTGCCACACCACAAGCCCCCAGCCCTGGCTGCCCAGCAGCTCACAGCCCCACTTTTGGCCCCCATCCAGCTCCATGGGGTTTGCCTGCACCCAAGCATGCAATGGGGGTCTGACTGCTGCTCTTCCATTGATGGGTGCCCACCTCGGAGCACTCTGGGGACTCAAGGGGCTAGGCTGAACCGTGGGTGCCCAGGGACAGTGAGCCTTTGACCACCCCAGCCAGACCCAGCTCGTCCTTCTCTGTGCTGTGTAAGTTGTAACTGCTGTTAAATCTCAGTGAAATAACACATTTGAAAGAAAGGGGGAGAAAAAAATACCCTAAACCCTGTAAAACTGAAATTGTAGTTCTCCCGGGATGCAGCGTCTGAAATATTCCCACAACCTTTGCATAATGCATTGCTCATGTCAGACCTCGGGAGACAGAAATTAATAGCTAACAGCAAGCAGGCATGGCACACACGTGGGCTTTCCTTCGCTCCACGCTCCCAGGGGCTCCGCGCACTGGGGATACTTTTCCTTTACATTCAGCTCAAATAATTCTCATTTAAAGACACGAGAAGAAAAAGACCATAGAGGAGTCAAAGAGTATTTGTGCCAAACAGGAAATATTCAATAAATGTTTATCCTCTAACACAATGGTGGGGTTTCAAAAGTTTTCTATGGACGCGATTTAAGGTTGAAGGGGTGGAGGGGCTTTTCCTCCCCCTCTGGATCAGCCTCTGGATGAGTGAGAGATGAGCTCAGGCTCTGCCCGCGCCACCAAATGCCCTGTCCAGGCAGCTGCTCCCCACTGATGGAGGTGGGATCTGGGCTGTGCTGCCCCCCTGATCGCACCCACGCAGGGACAGGGCAGGAATTAAAGACTTCACCGCCAGCCGGGACACTGCCCTGGGTGGGATGCTCCGTGCCTCAGTTTCTCTGCTGAGCCCCCCTGTTCCCAGGAGCACCCCACAGAAATGGGGCCATGCTAACCAGCCTCCTTTGCAAATCCACTCCTTCCCTCTGCTTTCCTGGTCCCAGCGGATTTTTCCCAAACCTTCCTCCCCTCCCCCCCAAAAATGTGAAAAAATAGCTCCATCTGGATGCTGTTTCCACCCAGGCACAGGCCCCGGGGCCGGGAGCCAAGAGAGCAGCGCCTGTGAACGGCAGACGTGGGAGCCAGAAAGGATGTGACGGGGAAGCTGTGAGAAAAGCCTGAGGTCGGCAAACCTTCGGCCTCACCATGGGAGCCGCTCTCCCTCGCAGGAGAGACATGGGGTGATGCCAGCCCTGGAATGGTGGCAGTCTGGGCTGAGGAATGGCGGGGAGAGACGCAGAGGGATGGGGAGAGGCGGGATGAATCCTGCCCAGCAGCTCTGTGCTGAGCCAGCACTGCACTGGGGTCCTGTTTCTCTCCTGCTTCTAAGCAGGGCATCCCACGGGGTGGTGACGGTGGCTGCTTTGGGTTGTTGGTGTGGAGCATCCCCAGGGATGCTGCACCGCTCCTCCAGCAGCAGCTCCAGCCCTAAACCCTCCAGCCACCACACTGGACTCTGCAGCCTCAGCCATGGGAGGGGACGAGCCGGCTTCCCGCTCCCCAGACTTCCCACGCCAACATGTGTTATTTATGACCCCCAGGTTTTCAAATTAAACATAACTTAGCGGAGGTGGGGGGTGGGGGAGCAGGGGTCTTGCCGCATGGTGACCATCTCATGAGGAGCAATCTCACCGCAGGAAGGGGGACAGTCACAGCCAGCGCAGGAGGAGTTAAGCTGTTCGGAGTGGGGAAGCCACCTCCATCCTCCAAAATACAATCGACCAGGAAATAAACAGGAGCTTGTGTTTGTTTCAGTTCACAAGTGAAAAATAAAAGGATTTCCTGCGGGCCAGGGCGCCCGGGGTCCCGCAGCCCGGCCACCGAGCCGCCTGCCGCCCCGCGCTCATTGTTCGCCCCAGCTCTGCTGTGGGGGACATTGTTCCCTCAAAATGTCCCATCAGATAAAGGAGCTGAAATTGGCTCCTTGGGCTGTGCTGGCGATGAGTATTGCATGGCCAGTAACGCCGGCGACAGCAAGCCCATGGGTTGTAACCAGGCTTTGGGGGTCCTGGGCACAGACCCCAGGCTGGGTCCTGCAGGCACCCTGTGACAGCAGGCGGTGAGGGCATCATACCCTGCCTTCCACCCCAGGGCTGGGGCAGGCAGTGATGCCCCAGCAGGTTTGTGGGTGACCCCCAGCACCCAGCGAGTCCCCCCATCCTAGGAGGGTCTGCAGCTGTGGGCCGGACCCAGATCTGGGGGTCCGAGCAGTCGAGGGGTGTGGGGAGGTCTGGGGCAGCAGGTGAGGGCTTTGTACCCTCTCAGAGAGTTTCTATCTTCCTCTTTTTATCATCTGAATCTCACTGAAGCAGTAAAACCTCACGTTTCCTACTGTTTAATGATATTTGCTGACTGCAGTGTCACAACAGCCGTACCGGATGAGTAGAACAAAAATAAATGCTAGAAAAATAACCCTGCGTGGAGGCACGTGGGAGTGCTGAGCCCTGACGGCCACGGGGCTGCCAGCCGGCAGAAACCCCTCGCTGACGCTGCTGCTCCTGGAAAGCAGCAGAAGTCGAAGGGAAACCTTCCTGCAGTCACCGGCCGGCCCCGCTGCCCTGCCCTGGGCTGGAGAGACCCGCAGGGTTTTGCGAGGCTGCTGGTGATGCTGGTGGTGCTGGAGGTGGTAGCGGTGGGCTGCACACCTTGGTGTGAAGTGCTCAGCAGGACTGCAGCACACTTCCACTGCCGGCCTGATTGATGTGTGAAGAGCATCTGAAAGCAAGGGAGATTTTGCATTTCAAGTCATTGCCCACCTTCTGCCCCTGAAGCGGGGTGAGAGCACTGCCAGGGACCTGCCTGGGGCTCCCTAAGAAACCCCCATGCCTGGGTAGGAGGCATTTCAGCAGAAAAATAAAAATTAAAAAAAAAAGAAAAAGCCCTAAAACCTGGGGGCAGCCATCAGCCTTTGCTCTCATCTTGCTTTTGGGAGCAGCCTGGCCGTGCTGGTTGGGCAGAGATCTGGGGTTGGTGTGGTGGGTCTGAGCTCCTCTCCACTTGCCTTGCAAAACTCAAGTGAGCTCGACTCAGGGCTCAGCCCGCTCGGCAGCTCGCTCTGGGGTGCAGGGTGTGATTTGGGGCTGGCAGAAAGGTGTGACGCTTGAGGAGGGGTGTCCTGGAGGTCTCCTGGTGATGTCTGTCCTTGCCACAGCTGGTATTGGTAACCAGCATCACCTTTCCTTCCTGCTGGGAAAGTAAACCTGCTTGAAGAGCTTCTTCCACTTTTATTACGTCATTGGCCAGTGAGCTTTGGCAGTCCATACGCTGGTGGCCTTGTGGTCTCTCCAAGATGTACATCTTTAACACATCCCTTACCCCACTGGTAAATCACAGCATGGACTAGCAACCAGCTCCTGCTGTTGGGTGCTGTTGGGTGACCTTGACTCTGCAGCTCCCTTGGGAGCACAGGGCAGCTCTGCATGCTGTGGGTCCTGCCCCAGCCCCCTGCCCCAGCTGCCGAGGACCATGCACCTTGCTCAGCTCTGGCAGGATCTGGGGTGGGTTTGGGTGCCCAGCCAGCCCCTCCCTAGCTCCTCTGGTCGGGCACGTGAAATTTGGGCTCATGGTACCATGGGGGAGCCGCTCCCACTTAACTAAACCCCAACCTGCTCTGCTGAAATGCCGATGGTGGTGGCAGCTTGTGATGCCCATGCTGGTTTTGTGCTGGGGGTGTCAATAAGCATCTAGAAAAGCTGGAAACTGTCACCTGGAGGTAACGCAGTGTCTCGCCAGGGTGGGGGAACGACCGTGGGGACCCGTTCGCATGGCGCTTGGCAGTCTCTTGCTGTGGCCATCAGGTCGTGCCGGGAGAAGGTCCCTGGGGCAGCATCACCGGGGCGGGCGGTGGGCATGGGGGCAGGATTGCAGCAGCAGCTGCAGCGGCTCTGGTGACTCGCCGGGAGCTGCACGCTGCGAGCGTTTCCTGTGATTTGGCCCTTGGTAAGTAAATAACCACACACAGAAGTGAAGGCAGTGAAGTATCTTGGGCAGAGTAAATATAGTTCATAATTTCTTTTTTTTTTTTCTTCAGTCTGATCCCAAGCCTTGTCTGTTTGTACTCTTGCCTTTGTTTTGGTTTTTTTTCTGCTGTGTTTTTTTTAACCAGCGTTTGATGGCAACCTCCCAACGACACGTTCAGGCTGCTGAAAGCGCCTCATTTTGCTGTGGCCGGGGCAGCAGCTTTCATTGATGGTTCGAATCACTAGGCAGCCTCCGGGTTGGAAAAAGACAACAATACTATGACACTCAGAGGTTTCTCAGAGCAAGACTTGCCAAAAAGGGGATAAAAAAAATGGTTTGGGTTTGGGGTTTGGGTTGGTTTTTTTTTTTTTTTTTTGCCTTTGGCAATTGTAAACTAAAACCACTTTGGGTCAGAATCACATCTCAGCTGACGGGAGCATGACTCTCCAGCCGAGCCTGCAGCCAGCCAAGCAGGGCAATGCTGGCAGACCCCTGCTCGGGCACCTCTCTGCTGCCAGCTGCCACAAGCCCCTCCGATTTCCAACTCACTAATTCAAGTGCCAAGCCTTGGGCCTGGTTAACCAGCACTCAGCTGGCATTTCAGGGGGATTTGCTTTGCAGATGCAGCTAATTGCCATATTGGAGCTGGCAGTGCAATGCTCACTGTGGTCTTAACCAGCACTACCAGCTACAAGCTGCTGTGTCTGGGTTTGGTTGATTCATTTTCAGGCATTTCCCACTCCCCACAGCTCCTTTGGGGATGTTTGTTGGTTTTCCTCATCAGCAAAGCTAAAAATGGAAAGGCAAATTGTCTCCTAGTGGTGGCCAGGTGATGGGACACCCTGACCTTTCCCAGTACTGCCCTGATGCCCTCCTGCCGCTCACTGCTGGTCCTCCTTGGTGGCTTGTCATCATAGAATGGTTTGGGTCAGAAGGGACCTTAAAGATCATCCAGTTCAAACCCCCTGCCATGGGCAGGGTCACCTGCCACTAGACCAGGTTGCCCCAAGCCCCGTCCAACCTGGCCTGGAGCACTTCCAGGGATGGGGCATCCCCAGCTGCTCTGGGCAGCCTGTGCCAGCGCCTCAGCACCCTCACAGGGAAGAGTTGCCCTGAGGATGCTGCAGGCTTTTGGGGGGTGACAGAGGTGCAGCTCTGAGCACAGTCCTAGTGCGGGGCCTTGGTCTCCTCTTGCTCATGTCTCAGCACCGACAGGGTGTCCCTGAGGTGGTGGGGCCAGAGCTGTTGTCCACATGGGCTGTGCCAGCACCGCCGCCTGTGCCAGGGCACCCAGGGGACAAAGTGGAGGGGCAGCCGTCCCAGCTGCTCTTCACAGACAGGCGAGAAGTTTCACACCCACCGGCAAAGTGGGGCCTCCAGGGGGGCGAATAAAAATACCCGGAGGAGTGTCACCTCTTGGAACGTTCATCCCAGGAGCTGGAGCAGCCCTGCTGCCCTCTCCTGCCTGCCCCCCACTCCTCTGCCCAGCCTCTGCATGCCGCGGGACCCCAGCCCAGGGAACAGGAACAGCCCTGCTCTGCTGGGAGCAGCCATCCTCAAGGAGGAACTAAAACTATGGAAACCCCATAATGCAGGGAAACACTCCCTGTCAGGGTGGCAGAGCTGCCACCAGCCTGCCTGTCCCTTGCCCTTCCCACAGCTGCTTGGGTTCCTAGAAAACCAGCTCCCAGAAGGTCCCAGAAATTGGATTTTGCCCAGTGCAGCTTTGCAAACAAATCCAGGAATAACAGTGAAGCAGCCAGCCCCACTTTGGTGTCCTTTTGCTTTATTTTTCTTGCACATTGCAGCTTTCCACCACAGCCCAGCGGCTGCTGGAGGGGCTGCATCACCCACAGCCCCTCTGACCGCTGAGCAGGAGCAGAGAGAAGGATCTCCATACCAGGGCTCCCTGTTGCAGAGGAGCACTGAAGAGATGTGTCTGGTGCCAGCGAGGCTGAGCCTCTGCTCCTGCCCTCCCAGAGATGCTGCCTCCTCCCTGGCTGCATCCTGCGAGGCTGGGACAGATCTACTAGCCCAGAAGCTTAGCAGCCCATCACCTGGGCCTCAAGCCTGCTGGTCCCATCCCACCAGGGCAGTGCTGCACCACCTGCCAGGCAAGGAAATACTTAAAGACAAGCAACACAGCAGGGAAAGGGAGAAGTAGCTCCAGCCATGCCCTGACACATTGCACAGATAAGGGAAGAAATCTCCTGGGACAAACCTGGGGGAGTGGGGAGAGAGGAAGCAAGGGGCATCCCCATGGGAAAACACATACATGTTCAGGCAGCGAGAACAGAAGTGCTCATTACTCATGAAAAAAAACCCACAGAAGTTCTTTTCAGGCATCAGCTTCCAGTAACAAAGCCAGATTGATGGAAAAAAAGTGCTTTTATTTTTCATTCGCCAATGGAGAAGCTAAAAAAAGGATGCAGAGAATAACTGGGGGAATGTAAAGAGTCAGCTGAGGGAGCTGGGTCCCAGGGGTGTTCAGACAATGCCTCATGCCCCCAGGCTTTTAATTATTGTGCTCAGGAAATCAAACAAGCGTGCTATTATTTATTTGGAGGAGGCATCGATTTCCGTGTGTTTTACAGGGGTTTGCCTGGGCAGCCCATGGGCATGGAGGGACGGTTCCTGCTGAAGCCGCTTAGCACACGAGGAGGGACTGGCCAGACTGCTCTTAGGTTGGCACTGGGCAGGGGGTGCACGGGAGAGGAGCCATGGCCCCACCGGGCTCCCCGGGCAGGCAGCACTACCTGTTTTGGGGTGCTGAGGGGGGGAGCCAAGCCACTGCCCAGCCCTGGTGCAGCCCCATTTCCCTGTGGCTTGATCACTGCTGGTGCTTGGCCATGGACCACCGGGTCCGAGCCGGGGCTGGGGGGATGCTCCTCAGCCCACCTCTGCATCCCAGTGCCTGACGGGTGGGTGCTGGGCATACGCTGGAGCATCCTCCCCTCGCTGTCCCCTCCTGCTCCCCATTCTCCCTTCCTCTGCACTCCCCCTCCTCCCGCCCCGCCGAGCCCCGAAAGGAGCCCTCGGTATGTTGTGTGAGTTGCAGCTCAAGTGAGTTTTATTCAGCTCCGCTAACCTTGGCAGACAGACCCCAGGGAAAGGGACAAAAGGACAATTGTTTGCAGCAATTTTGCCCTCAATTGGTTTCCCCATCAGCTTGCAGAGCAGCACAGCCAGCTAGGCACTGCCTGACTAACAACATTAAATTCAACTCGTGCTGCTGTGAGTCGGGGAGCGGGGCGGAGGAAATTAAACTTTTGGGGGCTGCTTCTTTCCTCTCCGTGCACAAAATCCAAAATTGCGGTAAGGAAAAGGGGGGGGAAGGCGAGCTGTCCCTGCAGCCTTACTCTGTGGACAGGTTGTGGGATGGAGGCTGGGGTGCTGGTGCCTCCATCCCCAGCCCTGATGCTGCGCCCTGCTGTGCTGCATGCACCCCCCAGCCTGAGCGCACTGCCCTTGGTGGGGGCTGGCTGCCTGCACGCCTGCGTGGCGATGGGGTGTCGAGCCGCTCGCGCTCCAGCTGGAGCCAGCCCAGCACTGGGGCACCAAGCCGGGCACCGCTCATGCCAGTGCGGCTGCTGCCACTTCTGCTGCCCCCCATCACCATGTCCTCACCCTGCACCGGGATGGCTGCAGCGGTGCTTCTGCAGGAACCCCAAATAGAGAGTGTCGGTGCTTCAAAGCATCACTGAGGTCAAGCTCAACAGAGACCTTTCCTGGGCTCTGGAGAGTCTTTCCAAAGTCTTGGCTATGGAGAGGCCATTGGGGTAATTTAAGCCAGTTTCCTGCACACCCACAGCTTGCCACTGGCCTCCCCCTGAGCCTCCTCACAGCTGGGGAGTTGCTTGAGCAACCAGCATGTCTCTGCCAAAGATGATCAGTTTTAACCAGAGGGATCCCAGTGGAGGGAGGGTTTGGGATGTCTTTCCCTACTGCTCACCCCACCAGTTCCAGCCTGAACCTTTTCTGATCTCTCCCTGCCGCCACCATGCCTGGCTGGGGTTTGGCTCCTTAGGGTGTCCAGGGGAACAGGAATTCCCACCGTGCCTCCACCACGAAGCTTTCCTGGGATCAGGGAAACATCTCACGTGGTTAAATCCATGCAACCCCAGCCAGCCATGCAGGCATGGCAGAGACCAGCTAAACCATTCACCACCATGCCCAAGACTGTGCCAGCAAAATCACCCCAGGGCCAGAACCACAGTCACCTGGATGCCCCAGAGACACATTCCCCTGGGGAGAGCAGGTCCCATGGGGTGAGGAGTGCTATCTGGGAAGGGAGGGCCTTGGTAGCCCCAAAACTGCTGATGCTGGTGCTTTGCTGAGCAGGGTCCATCTGGCCGTGCCCACTGGGCTCTCCCACCAGAGTGGCGTTGGCCAGCACCAGTGGGACACGGGTGGTAGGTGGCTGGGGAGGGCGGGAGCTGTGGGTCAGCCAGGCTTGGGCAACTCTCCCCACTGCCCGGGGACGGCGGTCGCTGTAAAGCCCAGTCTGAGACCCGGACTGTAACGAATGGGTTGGTTTTGGCTGGGCCCCAGCTGGAAACCTGCCCACATCATGCAACCAGCCTGTCCGCGGAAACACGGTGGTCAGCCCGGCTCAGGGGCCTCTGGCACCGACCCGCCCCCTGCCCACGCGTGGGATGGTTTTGGCAGGATGGGGAGGCCTGGCTGTGCTGGGGGGCTGGCTGGGATTAGCCCAGCTAAGATCCTTCCTTTCCCGCTCAAGAGGATTCCTAGTGCTCCCGAGGGAAGGGCAAGGACCCCTTGCATGGGTGACGTGTCCGCACAGGCAGCACAGTCCCCTCTCTGTGCGCCCTGGGACACCTCTGCACATTTGAACTCCAGGCAAGCGAGTTTTGGGTGGCTGCATTTTAGCAATGGGGAATATGCCCGGGCACATCCCCACAGTGGGAGGGTGTGGGGAAGAAGCACCGTTCCCCAGCCACCCGTTGCTGTGCCACGTCTCGGCGCTGCGGGACGTGGCGGCAGGTGGATGCAGGAGCACCTGTGGCACTGGGGCAGCATGTCCCAGTCCCCATGGCCCCATGCTGGGGAGGGGGGTGTACAGCTGCTGCTCCATGAGGGGAATCTGGCTGCTGCGAGGAGCAATTGTAATTAACACGGCCCCGGAGGCCAAATTCCTTTCTTGGCCCTGGCAGGTGGGAGCTGGGTGGGAGTTGGGCCGAGGGGCAGCCCAGCTCAGCAGCAGTGGCTGGAGCAGGAGGCACCCCTTGCACGAGGCACCCCAAAATCGATCTGCTGCAGTAAGACTGGGCTCAGAGTCTGGAAGTATCTGGCATCCGACATCCAACAGACCAAAAGGGCCCTAGAGACGCTTTCCGTTGTTTATCTCCAGTGTAATTAGGTAATTAACAAAGCAAATGAATTTCAGTTTCTATCTTCAGGGTTGGATTTGGCATCGTGTTTGCCCTCGTTTCGGAGCTCTATGAGGAGCACGGGGTGAACCAGGGTATGCAAACACTCCCATCCATCCCTGCCATCCCTCTGACACCTCCCTGCCCCACAGCAGGCACTGCCTGCGGCTGGAGGTGAGCCCTGTCAGGCTGTGCAGGGCTGCAGGGTTGCTCAGCACCCACCAAAAGCCCGATTTTCCATGAGGTCTTTGTTCCCAGTGTGCTGGCTTCAGGAGGGACAGGTCCTCAGGACAGGGCATTGTCTCCAGCAAGCCCAAGTGCCCTGACCTGGGACTCAGAGGTTTCTCAGGTCACCAAGGCTTCCAGCACACAGCCTTTGATCCATCTGCTTCCATGCCTTGGGAGGCAGGAGCTCCTCTGGATCTGCCACAGACAAGTCTGCAGAAACGCATGCCTGAAATCTTTTGCAAACTTGGCTGTGAATTCCTACAGAACAGACTTTTCGCTTCCCTGCTCAATCCCTCTTCCCTTGGCTCATGCGGAGGGGGAGAGGTGGGAAGCGGAGCCTTGTGCTGTCCTGAGCCCATCACTGATGGAGATTTTGGGGAGAGACAGGATCTCTCTTGCCAAACCACTCTGCATCAACAGTCAGCCCAGACTGCTTTTGCTGCAGGGACTGGCAAAGGGAGAGGTTGCGGAACAAAGGAGGAACTTCTCCACATATACCACACACAAATATTTGCCATAGCAGCAGGAACAAAATAGCAAATTAGCAGCAAACGAGGTGATCCTGTGCTTGGTCCAAGTTACCCGGGTAGGAAAGTCCCACTTTAACGTTGCACTGGGCAGGTGAAATGCATTTTTGGAGCAGCTGACCTGGTGCCAGCACGGCTGACACCAGGTCAATGTATTCCTCCCTGCCGCTTCCTTCCCCAACGGCTGCTGGTCCACCAGCTCAGAAGAAAGGCAGGAGGGGAGGGAAGCAGCCCCCGGCGTGGGCAGGAGCTTGGCTGTGCCGAGTGGTGCTCAGGCAGCAGCAGGCACGGAGGGGCCGAGCAGCGGGGCAGCTGCTGGCGGGGGTTGGCAGGGAAATGCCATGGTAACCCGCCGGCGTGATGCTGAGCACCGCGCGTCCTCTGCGCTGGGGCTGGGCGAAGACAAGGGGACAATGGGGCCGGAGAGGCAGAGCTGCCTCCCCAAGCTGTCCTACTTTGCTGCTCTGCCCCATCTGTGAGCTGTCAGGCTTCGCCCTCCGGCTGCTTTTCCAGAGGGGCTGGAACCCCCCCTAGGCTGCGTGTCGCAGTGAGGGGGCTGCCCTGGGGGAGCTCCATGCAGGAGAAGGCAGCCAGTCTGCGGGGATGCTCAGGGAAGGCATCTCGGGTAAGTGTGGATGGCCTTTCAGCTGTCATAAGAGCGTGCAAATAGCCCGCAATGAGCCAAGGTGTCTTCTTAGGACTCATACTTCTCTTTTTTTTTTCTTTTTAAGCAGAGGCACGGACATGCAGCCAAGCGCACGGCTGGCCAGGTAGATGCCAACCCAGGTGGAAAACCCCAGAAGGAAAAGGCACCACCAACCAGCCTCCCAGTCACCAGCCCTCAAGAGCCAAGAAAGACAAAGATTTTCCCATCACAGGTCCCCGCTTTGCCACACGTGAGCAGACGTGGCATGGCTCACACCTGCTCCACGCACTGTGCCCTGTCCCGACGTTTTGCACAGGCGCAGGGACCCACCGCCTCAGTGGGGTTTCTTCTACTGCCACCCCCGAGGTCTGTGGGTGTGGGTGCTCCCCCAAGCAGGAGGAGGGAGCTGGGTGCTTGGGGAGGCTTGCACGCCCCAGCAGGAGCCGTGTGGGGTGCGAGAGCATGCCCAAATCAAAGGGAGAATTTAATTAAGATTTCCGACGGAGTGAGATAGTGAAATGAACAGACCTGGGCCCTCACTGACAGAGACGGGGCGACTCCCTCTGTCTGCATCGGCATGCCAGGGATCATTTGCATTTTTAAACAGAGCGGTTTTTAATTGATATTGTGCTTGGATAACACGAGGAAGGAAAACTGTAGAGGCTGTTTCATGTCTGGGCCCCAGCTCTCCTGCAGAGCCCTGGGTCCTGGGGGGAACCTGGCTTTCAGGTGCTGCCAGGGTGGGGGTGCTGGGGCAGGCAGGGTGCGATCCTGCTCCCTGCAGGGGTGGAGCCAGGCTTTGCCATGCTTCTCCCTCCTGGCATTGCATAAGGGGAGGATGTGGGGAGGTTTGCACAGCACATTTTTTAAGTATTTAGGGGTAAACGTGAGCCTCCGGAGCAGGTCCCAGCAGCAGTTCGCTCCTTGCACATACACCGTGTCCAGCATCTTCTCTGGGCACTGGCAAACCATTTGCCCTTGCACTTGGCCTCTACCCAAAAATGCTCAGGTGCCCCTTCCCCAGGCACGTGCAGGGGGGATCCTGCAGAGCTGAGCGCACTGCTCCGGAGGCAGCCTCACCCGCTGCCGCTCCATGAGCACCCGGGCTGTGCCGGTGGCGGGAAGGGGAGAGGCGGCATGGACACATTCACAGGGCAAGCCATTTGAGGAAACGACGCCAAATAAATCAGTTGGATCCATTCAGATCTGATTCTGCCCCGGAGAAAGGGGTGCCTTTGTGGGGAGCGAGGCGGCCGAGCCAGCTGTCCACCTGCCCTGCAGCCCGCGCCGCCGGCTCTGGCGCCAGCAGCAGCAGCTGGCCCGGCCGCCCGCCCCGACGCCTGCCGAGGGTGCCAGCACGGCCCTAAATGCTCCCTTTCACGGCATCTGCCAAGGGCCAGGACGAGGCGCAGGGCTGAGGGCTGCTCGCCGCACAGCGCTCCTGAGTACCCCACGGTGGGCTTTGCAGGGTGCTGGTGAGGGTGCGGGGTGTTGCACCCCGGCTTGGCTCTGCCGCTGACCGACTGCTGAGCCCATCTCAGGGCAGATGCTCCCATCCCCTCCAAGAGCTCTTTCTCCCCGTTACTATCTTTAACCACCCCGCCAAGGGCAGGGGGACGCAGCCCCCCGCCATTTGCTCTGATTCTTGGGATGCTCCACGTGCCACAGAGCCCGGATGCTGGCGGGCGCTCCCTGGGGGGGCTGGGAGAGGGGCTTGCAGGCCTTTGATCCACCCCACATCTCCCCCAGGTTGCCAGCCTGGATTACAGCCCCGGCTCGCCTGCGCCCCATGCACAGCTGAGCCCGCGGGTGCTGACATGGCCACGGCACAACTGTGGCCGCATCCTTCCCGGGCAGCAAGCAGCTGGGGTGGAGGGGAGAGGGGCAAGAGCCATTGCTCATTTTCTTTCTCCCTCTGGCTGCTCCTGTTGTTCTCCTCATGGTCTGGAGACCTGGAGAGGTCGGGGAGCTGGGACGTGCTGGGGAGGGAGCTTCCCCCTCCGCCCCGCCAGCTGTGACACCCGGGAGCATGCGCTGTTTCCGGAAAGGAAAATGACATAATTCATACCCAGAATAATTCCCTCCTCAGAGCAAACCCGGCCCTATCTCCCGACTGACAGAGAGGCCCCAAACCCCCTCTGGTTCCCTAATCTCCAGCTCAAGCCGTGAGAGATGGTGGGAGGTGGAGGGAAGGTCCAGGACAGTGGTATTTAAGATGTGGATATTGCAAATCAGCACCAGGTTAGGGGGGTAACGGCTCCAAAGATGACGGAGTCCCTAATTACATATGCTTAGCCAAGATTTTTGGCAACAGCATCAGAAAGGAGCTAAAGCTGCCTAATTCCTGCTTACCCGCAAAATAGCCCCAAGCAGACACAGCTGAGGTGGGGATGTGGCCTGGAGCTGCCCCAGGGGCAGCAGCCGTTGGGGTGGCAATGCCGGGGGACACTGTGGTGGCATTGCTAGGGCACCCCAAACCCTCAAGCACCCCCTCCCCAAGGCACACCAGCTCCGAGAGCGGTGGGGTGGTGGGTTTCAGTGCCGAAGCCCCTTGCCCTCCCCCCCCCCCCCCCCAGCTGCCCGGCTGCAGCGGGACATTTCCCACCAGAGCTGGGCTGGGGCTCGCTGCCGCAGAGGGGCTGCGCCTGGTTATCTCCCCAACGAGGGGCCTGGAGCCATCAAGATCTGCTCCAAACAATCGCTTCCTTTCCCAGGCACCTTCTGAAAAAAAAAAAAAAAAGAAAAAAAAAAAACCAGAACAAAAAACCCCAACAATAATAAAAGAGAGAAAAAAAAAAAAAGCAGACTTTTTCCCAGTGCTGCCACATTTCCCTGCCTTGTGTTTTCCTGCCCCCACACATCTTCCTCGTCCAGGGATTGTCCCCAGCTGGCTCGAGCCGGGCTCTCCGCTGGCTCCAGGCCAATCCTTGGGGATGGCAAGGATTTATCCTGCTGTAAGGATCCAGCACAGGAACATTCATGGTCAGACCTGCGGGACCAAGCAAGGAAAACCTCGATGGGCCAACCTGGCACTGCAATAGGGCTGAATCCTGGACGATGGGGATGAGTCCTGCGTGCAGGGATGGGGCTGTGCCTTTCTGCTGTCGGTGTTTCGGGAGCCCTCATGAAGCTCTGTTTTCATCTCACCCCACACCTCCCCCCAGCTGAGCTCAGCACTCGGGTGACTTTTAATAATGACATCTCCTTCCCAGACATTTTCCCAGTAAAAAGGGAAAGGCTGATGGATTTACGGGGTGGATTGCCCTTTCCCAGCTGCAGGACACCCGCGGGCTCCAGTGGGAGCACGAGCAGCTCCGGGACAGCTCTGCAGCACAGCACAGCCACCGTGCTTCACTGCAGAGGTGAAAGTGGGGCTGCCACGGCAGAGCAGAGGATGCGGGTCCCATCCTGGGATGGCTGCGCTCCTCCCTGCCAAGTGCCAGTTCCCAGGGCTGGCTGTCCCCAAGGAGCCCCGGGGAGGCAGATGTGGGGGCTGAACCCAAGCAATGCCTTCTGCCACGGGGACCAGCCGCGTCAGCCGTGGGGAGATGTCCGTAATTCACAGCAGCCCAACCTGAGCTGCTGGCGATTGTTCCCAGGGCTGGGTTTGTCACTGGGGACAACGCCAGCATCCGTCCCCTGCCCCTTCCCGGCCTCTGGACTTCACAGCCTGCACAAGACAGGGCTCGACCCAGGCACTGACCCCCTGCCTGCTGCGAGCTGTGTCCCAAGGTGTGCACACACACCTGTTCTTGCACACCCCCCGCACCTGTACACGTGCACCCACAACGCTGCTTTTCTCTCTTCCTGGCTTGGGCAGCAGCAGGGGGCATTCAGTCACCGCTGTGCTCAGCACTGTGAGGGTTTTTTGTGACTTTGGGGCCAAACTCTTCCCATCGGGACTCAAGGCACCTGCACAATTCTGGCCGGGCTTCGCTGGCTCCTGAATTGTTTGGCTTTGCAGTGCATGTGAGAAGCATGATTATGGGCACATCTAAACAGGGTTTTAAGGGAAGCCCTAAGGCTGCCCTGACGCCCAGCTGTGCCATGGCGCTGGCTCATGGGCACCCTCCATCCTGGGCTGGCCTTGAGGGCTACCTGCAACTGAAATGAGTTGGGGCCACCAGCGCTCCTCTTCCATAGGGGCTAACGCCAGCTGGGGAGAAGCATTGGCTCATCCTGTCTGCGACCGGGCTTTGCTCCAGCAGGCTGGGGCTCTCTTGATCTATGGCTGTGCAAAGTCCTGGTGCTAATCAGGCTAATTGGTGCCAGGCAAGGAGATGAGCTGTGCGCCAGAGGGGCTCTGGGGCCAGGGAACCACAGCTTTCCCTCGCTGGCGCAGGGTGGAGGGCTGTGTGCTGCCCGCAGGAAGCGAGGGTGATATCTCCCCTTGTCCACTATCTCTCTCTCTTGCGCTCACAGTTTCCAATGCGCAGAGCAGCTGGCTCTGTGCAGTAGGGCTGGAGCAAGCCAGGGGGAAAATACCCCATTTCCCAGCCTGGGGTCTCTGTGTGTGCATGGTGCCCCCTGCACTTGTGTGTCAGGCTGGATCCTGCACCTCTCCCTGTGCTCAGAAGCATCTGGGGGCTGCATGGCCTCTGTGCTCCCTTTGGGGCATACCTCTGGCTCAGCTCTGGCCCACATTTTGTCCTGGGTGCCCATGGATGAGTCCTTGGGCTGTAAAACTCTTTCTGCCCTCTTGTGTTGGCTCGTGTCCCCCCATAAGCGTCCTGGGGTGCGATGGTGCTCCATGGGAGGGCTGTGCCCGGCCCCAGGGTCTCCCACTGGAGAAGATTCATCTCCCAATGATTCATCTTCCCTCCTGTGGGATCCGGACCCGTTTTGATACTGTGTGTTCCTGTTGGGTTGTGGCTTGGGTTCTCTGTGTGTTTTCTGTGGTGGCAGAAGCTCCCTTCCCCTCGCAGGCACCAGGAGGGTGTTTTTTTCAGAAGATGAGTTGGATGAGCAGCCGAGACACCCAGCGCTGGGGCTGAACTCCCAATTATTTTCCATTCCCCATGGTGGCAACTCATCCTTGGCGGCAACAGAAGAGCCCAGGTCTGTTTCTGGCACTGGGCCGGGGCAGCCTGGGCTGTCCCTGGCACATGGAGAGGTGACTGAGCAGGGGATAGACGTGTGCTCCCCGTGCCGGCACAGCACCCCCATTCCCAGCCAAGCCATGGCAGCTCTCCTGCGTGGGACGGCCACGGCTGAGCCGCGTCCTCCAGGAAGCGTGGGCAAGGCTTTGCGTAGGAGCTTTTTTCCCCTGTCTGCTGTGCACGGGATTGCACAAACAAACGCGTTTCCTCTCCGGGCTCTCGCCGGCAGCTAATTATAAGCAGGGTTCTCCCAGCTCCCCAAGGCTGCAGCACGGAGTTGGGTGCTGCAGGCTCTCTCCAGGCTGGGCAGCCCCTCACCTTCCCTGCTGTGGTAAGTTGGGCTCCCAGGGACCACCACAAGGATTTTCCTATATTTTGGGGGATCCTCAAGGAGCAGGACTGTGGCTGTGCCAGGGAAAGGGGTGTTTGCCTACATGCATCAGGTTGGGACGGACTCCCTGAGCTGAGCTGGGGCGATGGGCTCACGTGCATCCCGAGGGAGCTGAGGATGCTCCCAGGTGTCTGCAGTGGCAACTGGTGCTTTCCAAAGATGCAGGGTCAGGACTGGCCTCCTCCGACCCGCTGCCTCATTTGTCAGTAATAAAAATCAGCATTTTCAATCTGCAGTGTGGCATGGGGAGGGAGGGCCAGGTGCCAGCATGGGAGCAGGAGTGTGGCCGGCTGGGAACCTGCTGGGGGGGAGCCTCACAGCTCTGGCTGCTCCCCCAGTGCCTGCCCTGCTCCTCAGCAGGGGAAACTGAGGCACGGGCTGTCCTCTCTGCTGGCATGGTGCAGAATCAGAGTCTGGTGTTCACCCTGGTTGCAAGCCTAATACCCTAAGTGGGGTTTTTTCTTTACAGATTGTTTTGGGGGTTTTTTGCCTGTTCCAAAACCCTCACAATTTTGCTTGCTGAGGGTTTTTTGTAAGAGGAAGGAGGGGGAAGTTTTGCAAGCACAGAAAACCTGCATGTGCCTTTTGAAACAAAGCCTGACCTCGGGGCCTGGTAACTGTGCCTTTCACAGCTGCCTTCCCCTTTCCGCCTGGAAAGCTGAGGCTGAAGTGTCACTTGGGCTGGCCTGGTTGTAGGAAAGACCACCCCTGCCATGAGTTTGCTTGGGCTCAGCTGAGCTCAGGAGGGAAGGGGAAACACACCCACCTGGGAACAGCATGACAGGGAGCTGGGATGTCATGGGGTGGTGAATGCAAACCCCCAGTGCTTTATATGGTCTCCCCTCACTCTGCGGGAGCTCTTTGGGCTCCTGGACTGGGCAGGAGGGTATGATGGATGCGATGGATGGTGCTGCTGATCCATCCAAGCCTCTCTGGCTTGCAGCTGGAGCTGGGAATCTCCCATCCCCTATGGCCACAGCTCTTGCAGAACCACCGACCCCCCTGGGGATGCCTCTCGAGGTGTGTTTGGGTCTGATCTGAATTTCAGACCAGCAGGATCTGGTGATGTCTGCTGACCTGCAGTGGTGGGGAGGCAGCAAACGTGCACCCTCATAGGTATTGACGTGCACCTCACTAGCACAAGGCTGGTTCTCGTGCAGAGCTCCCTGTCCCATGTCCCATGCTCCCGCCAGCGCGTGGCACTGTGGTCTGGAAGGACTCAGTTACCTAATAGGAAGGGGTGGGTGTGGGTGTGGGTGTGATAAATACGAGCAGATAATTTTCCTTCAGAGTAAGTCAATAAATTACTAAAGAGCCTTTGATTGTGCTCTCAGTGGTGCATGTTGATTCAAAAACCTAAGACATTTAGCCTCAATTATGTCTATTTGTGTGTCTTTCCTGCCTCGCTTCTCTGCAGTGCAGGGGAAATAACCCTGCCTTGTCTGCGTTCCCACACCTCTCCCACCTCGGCCCTGCTCCAGATTTCACTCCTGTGCTGATAACCCTTCCAGCAGTGACTGGGAGAGGAGCAGCTCTTGGCACGAATCCTCTCTGGCTTTGGCCAGCTTTCTGTGCTCACTTTGACCAAAAGGCCAAGGAGCAAATGCTCCCTGTGCATGAGGCTGGATGTGGCTGGCCTAGCGGGGGGCAGCAGGATGTTTCATGGCCAGCCAGGGTTGTGGTTTCCCCTGTTCCCCCTCTGGCATGGTGCTGGGATGATGGGGAGCTGGCTTTGCTCTTCCCTGTGCCTGCATGAGGGAGACCCTGGCCAGGCAGAGGGCTCTAAAGCTGGTTCCTCTCCAGCCCGGCCAGCAACGCTCCCCACGGGCTCTGGCACGGCACCGCTCACCCTATGCAGCATCTCAGCTGAGTGTGCTGGGAGCGAGCCCCCGCGGGGGCGGATAGAAGTGATGCTCAGACCACACAGGTCCCTTAAGCCGCCGAGGATTCGGCTTTAAATACAAGTTGGCACCGGCGCTGCTGCTGCTGCGTGTGCTCGGTGGCTCGGCTGGGGACGTGTAGCCACGCGAGGGAACAGCTTGCTGTGCGGGAGGGCTGGTGTTATCAAAGGAGCAAAAGACTGCGCTGGGGATCAGCTCTGCTGCGCTCCGGGGTGATGCGTACTGAGCTGCTCCTGTTTACAGGACTGTGCTCCTTTGCCTGGCCCGGGCCAGGACCAGGAGCTGGAGGAACTGGCTCGCAGGGGAATCGCTGCTTTTCCCAAAGGAAGAATGCAAACTCAGCCTCCAGAGTAGGAGTTCATGGTCAAAGCCCCTTTTGCAATGGATGGCGTGAGATGTCAAGGTCGCGCCATTAGAAACGAGCTCCTTGCATTGGAAAAGACACTTGCCTTTTTCTGGGAAAACTCAGCAGAGGGTCATTAATCACCAGGCAGGGCAGAGCTGTCTGCTCCATGATGAGGTATGGGGTTAGCACACGTGCTGACAGTGGATCTGCCACACTGCTTTCATTGAGCGCTCTGGGACAGCTTGGGAGACCTGTCCGGTGCTGCTCCGTGGGCGTGCAAGCCAGGTATGCAGTAGGAAGCCAGGATTACTCTGGAAACCAGAGGGCATCATTTCTGTTTCTGGACTGACTACGTACATGTTTGTGCATGCAAATTTGACAGCGGCTTTTCAAGTGCAAATCTCCTGTGGAAACAAAAAGGAGTCCTGAAACTGGAGCACATGTTGCATGGAATTAAGCTGCCCTTGCAACATCTACCCAGAAGCTGGGCTGAGATCCTCTTCCCCCCATGCCCTGTGCCTGCAGAGGTGCACCTAGCACCTTGTTTCTTTGTGCTCTGCCATCTATATTTAGCTCGCACAGAGGAAGCACATGTTACCCTTCGGTAACCACCCACCCTCAACAGACACTCCTGCTCAGCAAAGTTGACACACAACTTAGTCAAGTGTGTCTGCCTGCTCCGGGCTTCGCATCAGCGAAGGTCGTTACCTGATGGGATTAGAGAGAGAAAGGGAATGGCACCCGGACACGGCAGGGATGTGCTGTGGTGCTGCACCGGCAGGAGGGTCTGGCCCCTCTCCAGTCCCAGCCTGCAGGCAGGGAGGGACAGGGCTGCTGGGGTGCTGGCTTTTACACTGGGAGGTAAAACATAAACATTCCCAACATGCCACCTGGCTTCTCCCAGGCACTTGGTGCCATGGGGCCTTCCCCCGGCAGGGTGTGATACTCCATGGGAAGCAGCCCCCGTCACACGGGTGCCCCTGCACAGGTTCTGCTGGCTGCCGGGAGCTGCCAAAAGCCAAATGCAGCGAAGTGGCCATGCTTAGGGCTGAGCACCCGCTCCAGCTCCTGCAAGGCAAGTGGAAACCTGCAATGGGGCATCAGCTCAAGAGAGTCATCTGGCTGTGACAGCACCCCGTCATGCAAATTGCCCCAGCTCGGCACGGCTTATTGCCCCCAGCACCTTCCCACACGGCTAATCGGTGGGATGGAGCAGGTTCCTGACACGTCTGCAGGACAGGACCATGCAGCAAGGGTGACACAGAGCTGTGGCAACATCACCAGCCTGGAGTACATCCACAGCCTCGGGGCTCTGTACACCACAAGCCATTGAGTCACTACCCGGGGCTATTTTTATACCCTGGGGCAGACTCACTGGGTCATTCCCAGTTCCTAATTGCCATGATCAGACCTTCATAAATCTCACCCGAAAGAGGAAGTCTGGGAAACAGAAATCTCCTGCAAGGGAGGCGGGATGAGCTGCGGCCAGGCACTCGCAGCACCGCGTGCAGGGACTGCTTTTGCTGGAGGAGGGTGAGAAGGATGGAAAGTGCTGAACCCTGACGTGCTGCAGTTCAGACCTGGCATTTCAGAGCTCCCCACAGGGATGTTTTGGCTGGCATTTTACTAAGTCTGCTGCCGGAACAGCCTTCTTCCACCTCCTCCTCCGTTCCCGGCCTCTGCCTGCTTGCCTCAATGCTCCCAAACTCCCTGGTGCAGCCAAGCCGAGCTGAGCCAAGCCAAGCCAAGCCATTTTACCGGATGGAAAAAGCTAGCCCCTGATCTCTTGCCCAAGAGTCGCACCACACCCAAGTGTCTGAAAAGGCTTCACTGGAGAGTTTGTTGGCTATTTTTGTCGTTGCCGCTGCCCTTCCTGGCCAGGACTGAGATCAGAAACAGTAATGCCACAATGGAGAGGATGAGACGGCCATGTCCTGGGCATGGATGGAGCAGAAACGCCGGGGAATGTTGCTAGCAGGGTGCTGGAGATGTTTGGTCATGTTAGCATCATTGGACCTTGATGCTCTGGACCTTCTGGTTTTCATCCTGGTTGGACCCCACAAGGGGGTCCTGCTGATGCTGCCAGGGTTTTGTAGTGGGCTGTGGGATGAAAAGGAGACATCTGCAGGGATACGCAGAGCACAGAAACATTGCCATCTGCTGACACGTATGGGCACGCAGCCTTGGACCCTGCCATGCCGCTGGTCACCATCTGCAAATGGCCGAGGCCCGGGATGCCAGATGCCGCCCTCGCTGGGTTGATGTCACTTCGGCCAGCGGAACGGCTCTGCTGAGGCGCGGCAGCGGGAGAGCCAGGCGGATGGCACCAACGTGTAGCGTGTCAAGTTGTGGCTGCGGCAGTGGAGGCCAAGATCTGACCACAGTGCTGCAAGTGCTCTTCCTGCTCAGGAGCGAGGAGATGATGGAGGTTGCCTTGCTCACCCCAAAAGAACTAATGAACTTTTACCCTGCTGCAAAGAGCGACTTCAAAGTATCAGGGCAGCATCCAGCATGGCAGCATCGTGCAGAGAGGGCAAGTCTTGGTAATTACAGCCTCTGATGCAAGAGCTGCAAAGCATTTGGGAAAATGCACACTTGGCTGCAAAAAAAGGGTTTGATTCCCCTCATCTTCCCCTCCCCCCCCCCCCCCCCCCCCCCCCCCGAGCTCCCCCTGGTGCCCTCCAGCTACAGAGCTTGGAGATCCGTGTCTTGGACTGGATTTGCTTTGTTTCAAGTTCCCTGGGAATCTGGCACTGGTGTTACCCAGAGGAAGGGTGCTTCCAGCTTCCCAAGCACTGGGGCTTTGCCATGGAGGGCAGAGAGCTGGGAGCACCCCAGTGCTCAGGCCTGGGTTTGCTGCACCTGCTGAGAGCAAACCATCAGCTCCCAAGAGTCGAGGTGCAAGTCCACAGCCTCGCTGGGGCCAGCTGGCAGCCCTGCACGCTTATCCTTGCATGGGTCAGGCACCTCCACACACGGCACTGGCAGGAATGCAGGAGCAAACTGCTGCCCGTGGGCAGCCAGTGGGCAGCGGGACATGTGCTTCATCCACCCCCGGGGGATGCAAGCACCCAGTGCTGGCAGCAGCGGGCAGGAGATGGGGAGGCTGGTGCAGCTCCCAATTTTTTGCAGAAGGAGACACCGATGCAGGCAGGCGTGCAGGGGCACGCCGGGGCAACCCAGGGCCTCCCGCCGGCACCTGTCTCGCAGTAGGATTCAGCCTCAGTGCAGGGACAGTGTCAGAGGGGTGCACAATGGCCCATCCTCCCCATGCCCTGGCCCAAGGACCCAGCTTGTCCTTGCTCCAGCCTCCTCCCTCCCAGCCAGAGGATGCTGCTCCCCCATCCCACCCCTGCCTTCCCCCCATGCAGCCGCTCACCTTCCGGGGGCCACAGGCAGGTGCATGCCCCTCTGCTTTCCCACCACCCAGCGTGGCCCCCTGGCTGGGCTGCTGCCGATGAGGGATGACCTCATGGTTGGGAGGGTAGGCTGGGCTGGGACAGTGTGTCAGGGCCATGAGCAGCCCCAAAGGCTCCCTGCAAAGAGGCTGCTGCAGAGCTGGAGGGACGAACAGAGGCTGGAGAAGAAAATGGGGTTCCCTGCCTAAAGTGGGTACATTAAACCCCAGAGCTGAGCCTTTCACCTGGGATCTTGCTGAAGTTGTCTGCAGACTGGCACCCTGCAGAAATGGCTCTGGGCATGGCTCAGGGCTTGGGCTCCTCAAACACCAGGTGCCCTGGGCCATGCCTTCCTCATCCCCTGTCCTGCAGTGAAACCACCTTTGCAGAGGGATGTGTGATGTGTACCATGCTGGGCACTGGTGGTACCTCCAGACATGGGGACTGAGATGGCTACAGGGGTCTCTGCAAAGCTGTGACTGCCTTGGGGGTCCTTCCAAATCTGTGACGACCATAAGGATCCTTACAGAGCCATGACCTTGCTCAACATGGTGGTGCGAGAGAGCATGACAGTGCTGCTCCTGCTGGGTTTGTTCTTCCCCATGATGGTGCCCAGGCTGCAGCAGCCCCTTGGGACCATGCAGGACGTGGTGCTGGTGCATCGGGGCCGTAGCAGCCGCTCCCAGCTTGGAGCAGTCCTGGCCGGGTGGAGCATCCCAGGGGCACAGGCAAACCCAGGCACGTCCCGGCCTCTCCTCCGGCAAAGCAGCACATTTCCCTTCCTCAGCTTGGCTGTCGACCTGGCAGCAAAGACAGTGTTTCACTCCTGTGTCAACATTTGGAAGAAAAGGGGGGAAAATAGTCATTTCTGTCAAACCCTGGGAATGTGGATGCCCCGAAAACAAACAGAAGCTCTGTTTCTTCAGTGAAAGGCCATTGTAAATCTGGTTGGCTGCCAAAAAGTGATAAAAATGATTGCTGTTCCGGCACTAGAGAAGAGTTTTGTTGGAAATGTCACCCCCCACACACCCTCCTCCCAAATCTCGGTTTTATGAAAACACCATTTTTTATCAGTAGGCTGGCAGGCAGATGTTTGGCCCGGGCCCCCATCCGAGGCCAGATGCAGCCAAACCGCCATTCCCAGCCCCCTTTGTGTCATCTGTTGATTGGCAGCTGCCAGTCACCACTTGTAGGGGTTGAGTGTGTTCTGGAGACTGGACTTCTCCCTGTCCTGAGCTTCTCTGGTGGCTTTAGTAAGGGTATTCCCTGGGAAGGGGTCACTCTGTACCATTCCTGGGTACTGCTCCTCAACTTGCAGCAACGGGCTCAGTGCCCAGCATGGGGGGGAAGCAGGATGGGCAAAGTGGCCATGCTGGGGTGTCGGGCCACAAGTGTTGTGGTTTTGCTGGGATGAGCAGTGGCCAGTCCCCGGGATAAAGCTTCCATTCCTGGCCAGTGCAGCAGCTGCCTGCCAGGCGCAGTCCCTGGCTGTGGAGAGCCCAAGAGGGAGGATGCTCTCTGTCTGCACTTACAGGGCTTTTTAAAGGGCACAGAGAAGAGAGAGCAGATGTGTCACCAGAGCTATGAGCCGGACTTGTCAGGGCTCGTCCCCTATTTGTTTATGAACGGTGGCAACTGTCCAGTGAGTTGTTTTCCTGGTGTAATATTAAACTCCCAACCTTTTGTTCCAAAGCATCGCCCAGGCTCAGGTACATCAGCCCCACACTGCTCCCCCTTTCAGCCGGGGCAGCATCAAGCCCTTTTCAGCAGGGCAGGGCAGGGGCTCTGTGGGCTGCTAGTGCGCAAGGCCAGCTCTCAGTGTCCCCTCAGCTCGTCCTGGCACAGCTGGCTGGGGCTTTCCAGGTGAACTCATGTGTCAGGTGCTGCCTGATGGGCACCCTCGCCCTGGGCCAGCACAGCGCTGGCAGGGACAGAAGGGACCTGCCAAGCCCTCCAGCTGCAGGACCGGGCGCTGCCGGCATCGCTCACTCGCAAGGAGGATGTGGACACGCTGTTGCACCCACGTACCTGCAGAGCAGTTCTCTGAAAATCAGGTGGTTTAAAGATTGGGTATAAATTTTTTCTCTGCTCCAGCCCTGTTGTGGGTCTCTGCAGGGTTATATCCCTGTAGGACAGCTTTTGGACCTGCAAGAAAGCAGCCCAAGGACTGGAGAAGGACCAGAGCATGGCTAAACTGTGGCTGTGCGGGTGTTTGAGGGCAGCGTAAGGGACTGGCCTGCCTTGCCTGGGCTCTGAGCCTCAACTCCGGGCAGAACCCAACTCTTTGGGCTCCCCTCCACCACTGCCACACAGACAGCCCCCACCCCTCAGGGTCCCGGCTTGAGGAAGACGAGGGGAAAGGACTGAGCTGGGATCAGTGGCTGGGGTGAGCTGACGGCCACGGAGGTGCGCGTCCCCAGTGCCTGGGGGAGCTGAGCACTGCCTGCTGCAGCGACATGCCCGGGCACGGCAGCTTCCCCGCGCCGCTGCTCTGAAGGATGAGAAATCCCACGGTGCAAAGCCTCCTCCTCCACAGGGAGCGGTGGAGGGGAGCTGGCAGGTGGAGCACCTGGGGGCACAATTCCCCATCAAAAAACCACACGTGTCCTGGCTCTGATAAGGAGGCAAGAGCAAACCTTTGGGACCCAAGCGGAAACACGCTGGGAGAGCTAGAGGCAAAAAGCGTGTGCCCTGCTTCCAAGGTGCGTGGTTGTTGCTTTTGCACACTCACATGTAAATAACCATGTGCAGGTTCCCAATTAATTGATAGAGCACTCAATTACTCAGGTAGATTTACCTCCTTCTTTTCTGGAGCATCCGCGTGTGGTGCGGAAGGACTGCCAGAGGTGCTGCTGGGATTGGGACTGCCTGCCTGAAGGCTCTCCTTGCCCCAAGGAGCTGCTCTGCAAGGACATTGGTTCTGAAGCAGGATGTCCCTTTTTAGTTCAGTTCCTGCTGTCTGTGGCTCAGCCTCACCTTCCTTTAAGAAAAACGCCCTTTTTGCCATTGCAGCCTCACCTGGGGAAGGCACGTAGGTCTGGGAAGGAGGGGACCCTGCTCCAGTCAGCTACAGCTGCTCCTGACCCATGTCCCAGTGGAAGCACTGACAAGATGCTCCAGGAGGTCTAGCCTTTGGAACAAGCCTGTATCCTTCTGGAGCACATGCCTTTTAATGTCTCTCCCTTCCTGAATTTTGGGTGGTGATGATCAGGCAGGCTGGTAACAGAGAGCAGAAGAGCAGCTGGTTTTGGCTAGTCTGAGACCTGATAACTGTGTGCTCACTGGGGAGTGTCAACACACGATTGCTGGAAGCATGGCCCTTCTCCTGCAGACAGGATGAGCCATTTCACACCAGCCAAGGACCTCTCACTGCAGCGCTGCCTGCCCTGCAGCGTGCTCCTGCATCGGGCAGAGCTCCCAGCAGCAGCCCAGAGCAGGACACTGCAGGGGGGAGGAAAGCCAGACCTGGTGGGGGGACACCAGGGGAAGCTGAGAGCAGACAAGATGGAAGAGAGAGAGCTGGGCTCCTTTGGCCTTTATTCTAATGATAATCAGGCTGAATTCCTCTAGACAACCTTGAAGGATGCAGCACTGAATAGCAGGCTGGGGATTTCCCAGAGAGAGAGCTTGCTTTTTGTGTTTTTCCCTCTCCCGAGGGAGCTGGAAGGGCATAGGGACCTGCTGGGGACCTGTCGTGGAGCTCCTGCCCACCCCAAATCCCCTGCAAGAAGGCAGCATCCCTGGAGCATGCGGTGGCTCATCATCTGCAGCGGGGAGTTGGCTTATGCCCGGACATGTCCCACAACCTGCTAGGAGATGAGGGCTGTGCTCCCTCGGCTGGTTTCTGTCTTCTTAGCGGTACGAAGGGAGTGTTGGTGAAAGGAGCCGAATGCCATGTGCCAGAGCATCTCAAGAAAAGTCTGGTTCTCCCCAGCCAGCCGGGAGACACTGTCCCTGGGGATTCAATCTCTCAGCCACTGCTAGAGCTGCTGTAAACACAGACAGCGAAAGTGAAGAGGGGGAGTGGGGCTGCCCTGGGACGCTCTGATCCCTATGGCATCATTACCCAGACCTGAGTGGAAAGGTTATTTCACTGCCTGTTTAAGAAGCCACAAGTCGTCTCTGCTGCTTCTTTACCCAGAGCCCTCTCCTGTGACCAGTCCCGAGCTGGCTGCACCGTGAGCAGGGAGGTGGCAGCTCCCTGCTCCCTGCAGGCACTTGGGCTGGGCATCCCTGGCCATGGAGATGGATAGAGACCCATGGGTGACTTGTGCTTTTGGCGCTTTGCTTGGTTTACTTTCAAACTTGTTAGTTCTGAGGGTCTATCCTAACCAGTCTGCGGGCTCCCCCATGGATGCTGGTGCTGTGTGGGGAAGGGGCCAGGGCTGCGAAGCCATGTGTGGAGCTGTGCGTGGCCTCAGCGGGCACCTGCACCCAACTGTGAGTACGCAGTAGAGAAGCTGGGGTGTAGATCAGCCTGTGGCATGTCGCTGAGCACCTGTGGGCGGCACTGTGCTGAACATGTGCATACAAGCCCAAGCCTAGGAACCTGCCACGTGGAGGGATGGAGGAACCCAAAAATCCCAACTTCACCATAAAAATATCAATCATCTCTAAACATCCGTGCGATGCTGATCCTTCCCTCCCTGCCTGGTATTTTCTCACGCTCCAAAGCTGGCAGCATGCGCTGGGAAGTGGTGTTGGAACTTGTCCTGCCGTCCCATCAAGGCCGTTTATCTCCACCATCAAGCCCTAGAGCTGGAAGAGCTGCAAGTAGGGCAAGGCACGCTCCTGCTTGCCGCTTTCCATTGCGTCACTTTGACACGGGCTGAGCAAACGCCCGAGGGCCAGATCCCACACACACCACCTTGCCTGGTCCTGCAAAGCACAGCAGTGTCCTGGCAGCCCAGTGCTACCCCGTTGATTGACAGGACACGGGGACCCTGATGAGCATCACTGGGAACCCTCCCTTGCACTCCCTTCCCAACAGCCTGCAAGAAACCAGTGTGTGACTGCTCTGCGCCTCTCCCAAAAGTCATCATGTCCAAGGGCTGCACACCCAGCGTGATCCCAGATGGGACCCTTGCTGGCAGACGTGGACAGGGAAGCTGGTTGGAGCCACCTTCAGAGTAGAACTTGGCCCAGGCCTGCTGGATGCTCCCACTGGGACAGCGGGAACAGGAGGGGATGGTGACAGTGCTGGGCCACAGCTGCCCAGGTAGGGGATGGTGAAGCACCTGCCTCAGTGTGGACGGCACAGCCCTTAACATGGTGTGCTCAGTGTGGGATCCTGCTCGGAGCAAGCCTGGTTAATTAACGCAATTACAAGGCAGGCTGCTCCCTTGCCCCTCCC
Source organism: Falco naumanni (assembly GCF_017639655.2). Classification (NCBI taxonomy): domain Eukaryota; kingdom Metazoa; phylum Chordata; class Aves; order Falconiformes; family Falconidae; genus Falco; species Falco naumanni. The sequence continues at coordinate 7,575,469 of NC_054062.1, forward strand.
TTGCTGGCTCCTCCATGAACCAATGGGTTTGAACACTCAGCCAGCCTGCTCCGCACCCTCCTGCTGCTGCAGCGCTCCCGGCCCCAGTCGCTGATGGCTTTGAACACAAACAGCTGAGATTCCTCCTCCGAGCCCTGGCGAGCGCTGGCCTGCAGAACCCCGGCACTTCGTCTCCTCTGGGCTCCTCACCAGCACCATGGCTTGGCCAGCGTGGCATGGCGTGGCTTGGCTGGCTGCGTGGCACAGCACAGCATGGTACTGCTTGATGTGGCATGGCTTAGCATGGCGTGGCGTGGCATGGCACCACCCAGCTTCTGGTGTGGGAAAGGGCAATGCAGCCCCAGGGCAGGGGTCACTTGGGGCTTGCCTTTGCCAGCACAGACCAGTCTGAGGCATTTGGTGCCCAGAGCTTGTTCCCTGCCTGGGCCATATGGCCACTAGGGAGATCACAGCATGATGCTTGCTGCCAACAGCACCACGAGTCGCATGAATCTGTTCCTTCCCACCTCTTGCTATGCCCAAGGCAAGGAGATGTCCCATCCCTCAGTTCCCAGGGAATCTTGTACCTCCATCCTGGGATCCAGAGCCTGGTAGCTTCATGGCAAGGGGTGCCTGCCAGATGGATCCTCCTTTTCACCGAAAACCTGGCGCTGGGCACTGGCCAAGAGCATTAGTGGGAAGCAAGAGTTCAGCAAAGCATTGTGTGATACCGTGACAATTCCTGATGGAGCTGCACAGCCACGGGCACCGTGGCAGGGGTGGCTGCTGGTGCTACCCCAGCAGGGCAGAGCTGTGCCATGCTGCATGGGAGCTGCCATGGATGGAGCTGGGGCTTGCTTGGGGCTCACAGCGTGAAGCAGTGCCAGGAGCAGCAAAGTTGAGACAGGAAACCAGCCTGGTTTCCTACACACTTATCACTCAGGCGGTTTCTTGTGTGTGGGTGCTCTGCTGTCTAATAAGAAGGCTGAGCTCCCCATGCAGTGTCTTTCTGCAAGGTGACACTAGCAGTGACACCAATAGCACCTCTTTGACATCTTATTCCACTGCCTACATGCATGAAACTTGCTGGCAGCAAACAGCTTTGAGATTGTTACTCCTGGGTCAGAAGAGGCTGGATTTGGCTGTGTGTGCTCTGGCCCAGATGGAGCTGCACTGGGCATGAGGCGGGGAAAGCTCAAGGGCTGGTGGCGTGGCAGAAGGGGCTGTGCCCATAAGCTGGTAGGGCAAAAGGAGGCTTGTTTGGCTTGTGCAAAACCCACACAGCCTGAGAAAGCTGCTTTTTGTAAAGCCAAACATTAAAATGTGTTCTTTTGAGACCAACAAAACTATTTTTGGTTTGATTTCAAGTTAATTTAAAAAACTAGCAACCCCGTGTTTAAGGAGTGTTGCAAAGTGAGAGTCTTGTTAAATGAAAAGCCACAGATGACTGGTGCTGAAAGCGTTAAGAGCAAACACTCAGAATATTTGATTTTGGTCAGCCAAGTACTTGTTTTTCTAACAGAAAGAATAGTTTCATTTCAAAATCACCAGAATCCTCTTGCTCCCCCAGGCCTGGATGTCCCAGCGGGTTAGCTTTGGGGCAGGCTTTCCCATCCTTGGAAACAACCGAACCCTTTCAAAAAAAACCCCTCTAAATGGTAAAAAAATAGGCAAAGCTGCAAATGCTTGTTGACTACATTAATTTCCAGTTTTGGTCATTTCCTGGCTCACCCGAGTGGAAGTCTGTGTGAGCAGCATCCTTTCCGCACAGGGCGGATCGCAGGGCTCTGCTGTGAAGCGGTGGCTGGTGGCACTGGCTCAGGGCTGCCCCAACCCAGCATCCACATGGCACGTCGGCCACTTTGCCTTGAGGCTGCTGGATACAGGTAGCTGGGATTTAATGGGCAGGAAGAAGGAAAAAAACAACCACCAAACCGGGCTGTTTTGATGGCAAGAAATCAAATGTCCCTCTGCACCCTGACCTTCATTGTGTGGGGAAGGAGGGAACTACTGAGAAAACGTGATAAGGATTGCCAGCAGCGCCTGGGGCTGACACCGACACCGGCTTCGAGCCGCGCGTGCCAGCGCGTGCAGTGAGCTTGCCCGTGCTCAGCAGCAGGAGAGCGTCGAGTTCCGGGTGCTGTGGCAGTGGGTGGCTGGGGATGGCAGCGCTGGAGCCAGCAGGACTACGGCAGGGAGAGGGGCTGGAGGAGAAGGGCTCCCGACTGGCTAGTGCCCCAAGAAGCAGATGTGGTACCCAAAGAGAACAGACATCTCTGGAGGAGTCAGAACCGGAGAGCTGGGGGGAAGGTGCTGCTCTGGGGAGCTGCTCCCGGAGAAGTCTGCAGTCTCTTCTCTGTCCTCAGACTGCGGGTGCTCGGGCAGGACAGGGTGGGAAATCACCCCCTGGGGGCTTCTTTCACATGGGACCCTGCCCCATCTCTGGTCCACAGGGTGCAGTGCTGGATGGGGCGGAGCAGGACTTGCTCACAGCCCTGGGGGAGCAGGGGGGGTGGGAGTCCTTGCCCCCCCCCCCCTCCTCCGAGGGCTGGGGGGGAACGGCATGCTGTGCCACCGCCTGCTCCAGCATGACAAACGGCACAATTAGGGCTGAGGCTTAACTGAGTGTGCTAATTTGACATCTGGTGATTTGATCGGGCTAAAGAAACTGTTTACATTCACCTTCCACTATGTTTGGTTTGTGATAGGAGCAGAACAGAAGGCGATGCTGTGGGTGTCCTGTTCTCAGCGGTTTTATGGGGGTTTCCTATGAGAAAAGCAGCGATAGAGCTAAACCCTGGCAGCCGCCCATCCAGACCTTCTTTCCCTGATTTTTTTTCCCTATGTTTAGCATTTACCTCATCTCAAATAAAAAGAGTGATTTAAAACTCTTTGCAATAAAACAATTAAAACAGAAGTCAGTCTACAGCACTGTATAATAGGGGAGAGGGTTCGTGTTATTTGCTTAATTACAGGCTTTTGTTTGTTGAGTACTTCTGGGTGAATTGTTTGCAAATAACAGGTGAGTTTATTTAGACTCAGAGCTCTGAGCCCTGAGATTAGAGGTGGGCTGGGAGATAGGAGGCTGGAGGGTGCTCAGGGATGTGGGTGACCTCTGGAAAGTCCTGCTGTCTGGTTCTGGAGGGCTTGAGTGACCTGGGATTGGGGTGCTGGTTCCTCAGGGGAGCTGACCACAGAGGGCTGCAGGGATGCAAAGCTGTTTTATTGGAGCTGGGTGCCTTGCACAGTACAGTCTTAATCATGTCCAGTTTATCCTTTTATAAATTGCAGATAAGGATTAACTACTTTATGGAGTCACTGTGTAGTCTATTAATGGCAGTGAATGGAGGCTGCCTTGGCTTTGGGAAGCCTGGATTCAGCCTGTCAATCTGGACCACTCGCAGATGGTTCCTGACCTCCTGTATGTCCACAGGTGATAACACTTCTCCCTAGGACTTCTTCTCCACTTTATGATGCAGATAAGGTCTTTTTGGGGTGCTGGCAGGAGAAATGACTGCCAGGTGCTCTGCTCATACAATGGTGAGAGTAGGTGGATTCAAGCTTAGAGGCGTCAGATGCTCAAAGTGGGGATAGACATGGGATCTGTGTGACCACAGCTGGTCTCAGCCATTTTTGGGCCATCCTGCTGCTAGTGATGTCCCAGCACTGGAGCATGGGTATCTCCTTAGTGTGTCCAGAATGATGGAAATGGCAGCTGCTCTTTGTATGTGGAGCAGGGAAGCAGCATCAGGCAGGGGGATGTGGCCCCAGCCAGAAAAAACAAAGTGCAGGAGGCAAATATGTCCCTGCAGCCACCCACCTCCCTCTTCAAGGGCTGCAGAGAGCAGAAGTGCAGACATTCAGATGGAAAAGTATCCCCAGAGCTTTGCTGGCAAGTGAAGAAATCCCAGTGTTTGCAACCTCTGCACCAGGGAAGATGACCTAAAATTGTGACCATGCTTCTAGAGTTGTGTCAGGACTCTGAAACAGACATTGAGGCCAAAGTGATGAGGAAGATGTGAAAGGGCAGCACTAACATCTCTACCTTCTGCCCTGCTCATCCAGCATCTGGCCAGATCCCTCTTGGTCAAGCCCCTGTGAGCCCTGCAGCGGTGTCCGACGTGGGGGCGAAGGGGTAGGAGGCAGCTGCCCGCCTGCCTTGTGCTGGGCGCAGGTGTTGAACCGGGATCAGAGGGGAGGCTGAGCTGGCGCAGCGTGACTCAGGGCCAAGTCACGCAGCACCCACTTCACCCCGCCAGCTCTCTTCAATTGCCGCTTTGCCTAAGTCTGCGCTTGCATATTGTGCTGGGGGTGATATGGAGCCGGCATGGAGCCACGGGTGATTCCTAGCCATGATCTGGAGTGTGGGAAAAGCACAATCGCTGCAAACAATCAGAGGCAAAGCCGGCAGCAGCACGCAGCGAGCCAGCGAGGAATTCGGAGGCACATTCCAGCAGGGATGACAGAGGAGGGGCCGGCAGCTGGGCTGGGAGTGCAAAAAAAACATGCTCCGATTTGTTTTGGTTTTTCTCCCTCTCTGCAGAGCTGTCACACCCTGCTTGGCTTTCGAGTAAAGCTGCTGGGTGCTGCAAGCGGGTGGCACAGCAAGGAGCTGGGATGCAATGAGCCCTGGCTGGGCACGGCGCTGCCCTGCTGCTGGTGGGGACCTGCCAGCACGGGGGTCATGGGCAGCTTTGCCTTCCCCTCCCACGCCTCAACCAGGCTCACTGTGACCAGGATCCACTTGGCTCCACCAACTGCGTGTGGCCATACTCTTCTGGCACCAACAGCTAACCAGACGACGCTAAGGGCCATGGCAAATCACCCATGTGCCTGGAGCCACCCACGTGGCTCAGCACCCATCCATCAGCAGGTGAGGCAGCACTAGCATGTTCAGCTCCTACCAAAGCTTTGGGCAAGCTGTTTCCCTGCTCTGTGCCTCAGCTTCTCCTTCCTGCAATGAAAAATCCACATCTCTGCACCTTGGAGACCAACAAGGCTTTGCCTTGGAAAGAGTCAGCTTTGGGCACAGGGACGTGTCCCTCTACGTCCCATGTCCACCACAGGGCAGTGCAAGCAGGAGTGCTGGCACGCAGGAGCCATGGTGGCTACCAACCTGGCATCACTGCTGTCCAGGGAGCATGTCCTCTGCAGGTGCTGCTGAGGGGCTGCAGCACAGCCTGGGACCTTGCAGCACCCTCCCTCCCCTCCCAGCAGCTCCTCCCAGCTCTTCCTGACTCTGTCTGTATCTCTACATTGCACAATTAGAGCAAAAGCAAATGGGAGCAGGGAGAGGGGACACTGGCAAGGCCACCGGCACATAGTGTGGTGACTGGCAGCACAGCCCTCCAGCAGCTGCTGCCTGGCATGGAGCAGGGCATGGCCATGGGGCAGGAAAATGGGTAGTGCTGGATGCTGCTCAGGCTCCGAGAGAGGACCTGGGGCTGCCCTCTGTGGGCCACGTTCGAGGCTGTGGCTGCCCCAGAGAGCCCTGCACACCAGTGCTCACTGACAGCCCCACTCACATTGCCGGTGTCCACTCACCCTCCCAGGAAAGGAAGATGTGAGGCAGAGCTGAAGGGCTGAGAGAGGACAGGAGTTTGCAGGGAGCTCTCAGCCCCTCCAACTCACAAATTCACAGTGACCTCCGCATCCTTGGTGCCCTTCTTCATCCCACCCCGCCAACATCCTCCTCCCTTGCATGGGTGCCCGGTGGGCAGAGGCTCCTTCAGAGGCACAAGCGAGGGATAATTGCTAGAGTGTGCAGGGTGCCTTGTGCCATATTTCACTCATTGCTTCAGGCAGAGCAGCCATCCGGGAGCTAAAAGCATTCAATTGTTCACTGATGCTTTTCTTTGAAGCCCTCATTCATCCTCCAAGGTCTGTATTGATTGGGGACTCCAGGAAAGCATCTGCCCTTCTCTGCCTTCATCAATGACTTTCCCACATTAATCCACCTCTTCCCTTGATAACCACACTAATTACTCTCAGCTAAGTTGACTCTGGCAGGTCACTGGAGGCTGGGAAGAGCAACCTGCTCCACGGCCTGGCCGTGCCTTAAAGCTGCAGATCTGTCCAGTAACAGGCCCCAGTGCTGGAGGGAACGGGCCATAACGGGAACGTGAACACCACGGCATGGGTCTGACCGTGGAGCAGCACAGGAGTTCGGCACGGGCCATACTGGAGATGTGTGCTGCTGAGAGGTGTTTGCTTTCCATTTTTGATGCTTCTGTACCTCCTAGGGGATGACTGATGATTTTGGGGTGGATGGGGACTCTGGACCCTGCCCTGGTGGGGTGCACATCCACACTCCCCGCCTGCATCTGCCCGGGTTTGGGGGTTCAGCACTGTGAAGGGCTTTCCTCTCTTGTGCCGCAGGATATTTGAGACCACAGTGGGAGGTTCACACCCTTCAGCCTCAGGGTGGTTTAGGCATGAAATGAGATCTTTTCCATTTCTCCATCTGGGTTTCCTTGGGGGGGAACAAGAGGGATGCAGTTCTCTGACCTCCTGTCTGCTCTCAGCTGTGGCTCAAGAGCAGCCCTGCAGGAAGGTCATTCCTGGATGCAGAAGGTCATTCCTGGGTGCAGAAGGATTCCTGGATGGGCTTTGAGGGGCTGATGGCCATAGGACACATGCCGAACATCCTGCTGGCAGGCTTCCATGCCCACCCCACTCCCAGGAGGGTGTGAGCTGTCTCACTGTCGCTGCTGCATTGCATCAGGCAGCTCGGAAAGGCTTCCAGAAGGAGCGGAAGGTGCAGAGGGAAATGCATGGAAGACATGATCCTGGTTAAGTGATGTGGAGCCTGCTCTCATCAGGAATTAATGCAGGAGGGAATGTCTCGACTTGTGAACCCAGAGCAGCAGAGGTCAGAAACGTGCCAAAGTGACCTGTTTAAGGGGGTGTGAAAGCCTGAGGACAGGAATTGACTCAACACCTGGTAAAAGGGGAAGGAGACCTCAAGGGAGAGACCAGTTTAGCCCTGACTCATTTGGGATCAGCTTGGCAGCTGTGGGACAACCCCATACCACTCTTTAGGGTTATATTATATACCCACTGGCTTCCTGAGGCAGGCTGACTTCACTTTCCACCACATTTTGCTTGTTTAAACTTCAGTGAATTAAAAAATACCAGTCTGGCAATGGGAGGGAGGTATTTTATCTTGCAATGTGAGTCTGCTCATGACCCAGAAGTTACCGGCTTTCTGCTTTAGGGCTCCCTCTGGAAAATCTTTCTTGTGCCTTCTAACTCAAAGCCTGTCTTCCTGTGTCTCTCTAGCTGAGTATATTTTGCTTGCAACTTTAATGTACATCATGGGCAACTCAGCGGCTGGCAGGTGAGCATGGCCTGTGATGGTAAGTCAGATTAGAGAAATTCCCTGGGATTCATTTAATAAATTCGCGCTGCTTCTTACCTGGGAGCAGAATTAGCCCTTCAGGCTGCAATAGAGTCATATTCAAGGGTAAAAAAAAGAGACAGAAAGCAAAGCTTACAGGAGGTAAGGTGACTGCGTGCATGTGAGGAGTGTGCTGGAGCTGTCCTGGAGACAAAGTGGCTGCTGAGGACCAGCAGGAACGGTCCCGTAAGGTGAGGCCGCAGTGAGCAGAAAAAGAAAAACCTTCAATTTACTAGGTGAGATTTATCATGTCTCTGTTTACTCGTGGGTGATTGCAACATGGGCCCCTCTTCCCCATCCCTGCCTGCCATCTGCTGCCCTGGGCGATGGCAGTAACACCCCGTACCTGGGTAAATACCCACGGATGGGGTCTCGCAGTGGCAGATGAGCCATGCCAGACCACCGGGTCCCACGAGCACCCCACTTCATCCGCCGGGGGCTGTGGGGGCCACGAGACCCGTGCCAGCTCAGCCTGCCCCAGCCCTTCCCAGTGAGGACAATGGCAGCAGTGAGGCCTCAGCCCAGCCACAGCCACCCCTGTGTCTCCCTGGCAAGACAGCGCCAGCGAGACCCCCTCGCTCCTGGCTTTGTCCTTTGATCTGGCGAGGGGAAGCAGGCTCCTCCATGCTGCCGCCTGCCGCGGTGCTGCTGGCCTGGTGCCTTCCGCCATGGCCTCCTGCGAAGGCCTCCTTCTCTGGTGCCACTTGGGCACCCAAGCCGCGCTGGGAATCAGGGGCTGGGTGGGCAGGATGGCCCCCTGCGTTCTCCTCCTCCTCAGGGTGCCTGTGGTCTCTGCAGGATGCGTGTCCTGGCCTCATGCCGGCTGTTTTACCACAGGATTCTTCCCCCATGGCGGGAGAGGGAGCTGGCTCCACGGCCTGGATCCATGGCGGCCTCCACTGGTGTCTGTGGGGACATGGGGTGCCAGGGGGGCACGGGGGCTGCACTGGGCCCTTCCAGCAGCCCTGTGCAACTGGGGGTCCCCCGGGCCACCCTGTGAGGACAGGGGACCCCCAGGCTGGCCCCCACCAGGCCCCAGCGGCCATTTCTGAGGTGGCGCCGCCATCTAGTGACATGGCAGCCAGGCTGGCCCCGTGCTCCTGGTGGTTTCCCACAGTGGGTCATGGCCCTGTCCCTGTCGCTGTCCCTGTCACTGTCACCACCACCACCCCAGCTCCTCAGGGGGAAACTAGGGGCTGGAGGTGGCAAAGCAGAGCTGGGTGCGGGAGCATGGTGGGCTCCCCTCCATGCCGAGTGGCCTTTGGGGTGAGGCAGTGCAGAAACACCGAAGCGCAAAACAGTGTTGGTTTATTTGGTTGTTTGGTTGGTTTGTTTTTAAAAGCTCTTTTCCTCAGGGAAACCCACCCCTGTCCAAGGGGTTGGCTGCAGAAACCAGCTGCAGGACCACTGCTCTCCCCAGGGCTGGCCAGGGTGTCTCCCTGTGCCCCATGTGTGGGGACCCGGCCGGGAACATTTTCTGCCCCCTGAATACCACCCGTGAACACAACAGGACAAGCCCAGAAGAAGACCCCAAAGATGGGGACAGATGCCCAAAGAGAGAGGCTTATCCCTGTCCATGTGCCCAGCCTGCCCAGAGCCACCGGCACTGACAACCAAACCTCTCCTGGCCCCAGCCTTGGCAGCCCAAAGCCTTCCCACCCCATGCTGCTCCTTCACTACATTCAGGACCATCACTGTATCTTTAAACCCCCCATAACATCCTCTTTCTGGCTCTGAAAATTGAACAAAGGCACTGGCCATCCCGCTGGCTGTAGGAGAGGGTGCGGGCTGGCCTGTCTCTTGTCCCCCCTCCATTTTCCTCCCGCTGGCTGCCAAGAAAAGGGATTCATCCGTGCCCACTGCATGTGAAAAGCCCCCGCCTGCCTTGTGTTTTATGAAGGAAAATCTCCTTGGGAGAGCAGCCAAACGTTCCCAGCCTCCCGCTGGGTGTTTCAGACGGGTGTGCTGGAGGATGTGAGGGCATGGCGGTCCTGTGGGCTTGGGGGGAGAGCAGGGGGACGGGGATGGGAGCTGCTGGGCTCTGCGACAGCCACCATCAGATTGCACTGGAGGGTGAGACAAGGAGGTTGCTGCCTTGCTGGGGTGGCCAGAGCCTGCTCTGTCTCTGCTGCTTTGAGGAAGGGAGTTTCACTGTCAGGGTGGGGATGCACAGATGAGCTCTGTGTACATTCCTTGGCAAAGCAAGTGGAAAGATGGGGTCTGGCTGTGTCTGCTGTGACCGGGGCACTGGCTGTGCCACTGTGGGACAGGCAGGGTCCCGTGTCCTCACCATAAGATGGGCTCCACAGCGCACTGTGCTGGGTGCAGCCCCAAGGAGCCTGGCTCTGCTTCTCCTTCTCCAGTCTGGATTTTCTCCTTTATTATCCGCATACTTCTCCTCTCTTTTTCCTTTCCCTTTCCCTTTCCTCCTGGTCTTCTCCCCACTCACCCTCCCAGCACCTCTCCTGGACCACACAGCTCCAGACATTTAGAGACCTTTCAGACCCAGCGCCTATTTCAAAGGCAGCCAAGAGGCCCCCAAGGCTCCAGCCCACCAAATCAAACTCAAATTCGCAGCTTATATGCAAACATAATGTATCTGGATGCGGGGGCTCTGCTGGCACACAGAGCAAATAAACAGAAACACATGGCTGAGCCCGGAAGAGCAATAACCTCAGCTGCAGCTGAGATCTGGGGCTTGTGGAAGGCTCTTGACCAGCAACACCTAAAGTGAATTTATCTCACCCGACTGCAACTCCAAGCAGCACTGCCAGGCTGTGAGGTCCCATGCCCATGCCTGCAGCAGGGCTGCATTTGAGGGCTCAGGGGAAGAAATGGGGCGGGGGGGGGGGAACTAACAGATGTTTTTGCTCTGTATCTGAACCAAAAACTGCAAGGACAAAATCAGCGCCAGGCTCAGACCCAAAAAGAGAGTTTCTGCCATGTTTCTTTTTCTGGTTCATTGTGCAAATGTTGTGTTCCACATTAAATTGAAACCTTCCTTTCTTTCTTGGAGGCTATTTAATATCCTTTAAAAGCTTTTTCTCTTTCTTTTTAGGCTGGGAACAATTTCTTAGGGAAAATGCTGCTGCCCAAAATCACGTTTCGTATCTGAAAATGATGAAACAAAACATTTAGCAACTCCAGAATTAAACTTTTTATTGGCAAGCCATGGTGCAAAGTACTTCAATCTTTTTATTGCACCCATCCTCCTTCTCCTTTCTCTGTGAAGCTGCTCTCTCAATGTGACCCACGCAAGCAGACAGCTTCACTCATTTCCAAACTTTAAATCTCTTATTTGTGAAACCAAAGAAACCTCTGCTCTGGAACTGTTCAGCTCCTGCTTAGTGTGGCTCTCCCACTCCACCTTCCTGTCGCCTGGAGATGCTGCTCCTCCTTGCTTTATATATTGTCCTCAAGTTTCCTGAAATGTGTTTCTGAGGTTTAAAACAATGTTAAGAAAAGCTCCCGGACCCCCAGCACTCTTCTTGCTGCCTTTTGCAGACCAGATGCTGTGGTGTGCGACGCCGAGATGGGAACTCAGTTGTGCAGTGGCAGCAGGAGCCCAGCAGCCCTGCAGCAGCTCAGGCCATTCCCTGGGGAGCCATCTCCTGCCTACACTGTCCAGAGGAGCAAGGGGACACACTGATTTTTCTGCACAAAAGAACACCCCATTTCCAGAGTCTTTTGCCCCTCTTGAGCAGACAGCTGAAGGAGGAAAAACCTCCTGCTAGCAGCTATCTCCTTTCCTCCCTGCCAGGAGAGTGGTGGTGTGTGAAGGGCTGCTCCCAGCCCCGACGCTCCCTCACTCTGGGGTTTGCCTGCTGGAAAGTCATCCCTTGGTGGATGGCATCAAGGGTTGAGTTGGGTGCTCTTCCATCAGGGAAATCTTCGATGCAAACGGCCCTAACGAGTGCGCAAACAGCCACGGTGGGGTGTGCTTTTCCTTCCTAAGCCTGCTGCGAGAGCGCAGTACAGGCATACACAGGCAGCATGCACAGCCAACCCTCACTCCGCCCAAGGAACTGCACGTGTGTCACTCCTCTTCCCAACTCTTGGTCTTGCTTCCTCCTCCTCATCACATCATGGTCTATATTTAGTCCCAGACACTGCAAACCCCTTTGCACGACTCCTGTGGTGTGCCTGGCAGGATCAGGGCTGGGATTTCTTACGGTAATTCTTTGGACTGGGAACACCCCATCCAGTATTAATAACAAATAATGAGGGCAGTTCCTGGAGCACACGATAATTATCCCTACCATGCTGGGGGCTTCGTTAAAGGTCTGCTTCCACATGAACAAGCAGGGTTTAGCCAGCACAGCCGATGAGAAGGATCCAAGGAAAAAAAAAAAAAAACCACAGACACTGGAGGAGAGCAGAAGGAGGCAAGGGGATCAGGGCCTGGCTGAGTCGCTTGGCATCTCCTGTGATCAGCCTGTGTCCCCCAGCTTTGTGTCTGAGCTCCTGAGTGACCCTGGGGACGTGGCTGGCCTGGCGTGACAGACGGGCAGCTCTCAGCTGTCATGTAGTGTATCTCCATGCATGGCTTACAGTGTGCTTGGGCTGCAACCCCTTACTCCCTTGTCCCGTGGCTCCTGGGGTAATCCAATCCATCCATTCCAGGAATGCCTTTTGGAAAGTGCATTTTCCCACACCACTCATTCACACCGGGGACAGAAGAAAAGCAAGATAAGTGGTTGCACTGGACAGCATCCTTTCCTCTCCACATCAAAGCCCTGCGTTTATTGCCAGGTCCTGTCTGGGTGCGGGGCTGCTCCCCAGCTCCTTTCAGACAGACTGTGAGGAGAAGGGGTCAGGGTCTGTCTCCCTGGGTGATGTGGCTGAAGTCTGTGGTTTAACCACTGAGCAGCCCTGCCTGCAGCCCTGTCGTAACTGCTCTGCCCCCCAGGTCCCCTTGAGTGACCAAGCCTCACCAGGCAGACAGCCAGGGACCTGCTGCTGGGGTCCCATTGCCCTGTGGTGACGGGCCAGGGTGATGAGCGAACTGTGGGTTCAGCAAGGTTGTAAGCAAAGCTCTTTCATCCTCATTGTAAGATGGGCTCGTGGGAGGACCTGGAGGCCTCCGGCTCCAGCACCAGGGAGATGGATGGGTTTGGTGTAGAGAGGAGGCAGCAAGGGAGAGTTCAGCACATTTAGGAGAGGATGTAGCACAGCAGGGAGTTAAAAGTCAACCTCTTTCCCCCTCCCAGCTCCTCAGGGTCACAGGGAACTTCCCAAGGTTATCAGCTGGGGTCAGCTGCTGGGGGGAAGGTGATGGGAGGCTGGGGGGCCTGGGGCGCCAGGGCGGCTGTGTGTGCTGAGTGCAGGGGCTCAGCCCCACTCAGCAAAAGCCACCCCTCTAACCTGGCTGCTGCCTGCAATGATGCACAGCAAGACAACAGCGTGACCTTGGGGTACAGTTACCGTAACAGACATCTTTACGTTGCTCCCCAACAGCCACCTGGGAAAGGGCACACACAAATTCATGGATACAGAAACAGCTGGAGGAAGGAGGGCAGCGAAGAAAATGCAGGTTCTCTGAGCAGTCCATGTTGCCAGTGAACTTCGAGCAGGTTCGGTGGGCACCTGGCCCCGTTGTCCGCAATGCTGTACAAATGCCATTGAGGCACAACTCGCGCCTTGAATCCTTTGCATCCTGCCCAAGTTTTTGCACTGCAGGCAATCGACCCAGCTCGGGGAAGCTCTGCGGATCCCTCTTGGCTCAGCGGGTGTGAGATGAGGCCCAGACTATGCTGCCGTTGCCCTGTTTTGATGTTGTTAATGTGACAAGTTGAATTAATTAAGTGCGTTTGGAGAAGGCTCTGGTGTTCCTCCCTTTTCAAGGGATTTTACTTCAAAGGACGGCAAACAACGAGAGCATCTCCCTCCCTGAAGTGCTTCTGCATAGCGTGTCAAGGCAGCCCTTCTCTGCTGACCCCAGGTCTGGGACACGTCCTACCCTCCCATGGCCAGAGACAAACAGCCACAGTGGAGCCATGAGCTCTTGCATTGATGGGGAGGGGGGTGGGGTGGTGGCTGGCTCAGGCCCCGCACGGCTTACAGCCCAGGGAAGAAGTTCCAGGATTTTCAGAAGCATCAAAACTGTTTCTGTGCAGATGGCTACTGATTCTGAAGTCTAGCCCACAACAGCCATGTTGGAAACATGCCTGGAGCTTGTCTGCTTCCTGCACGGGTGCTCCCCATCACCCACTGGACCTGCTGTCCCCCCAGCTCTGCCCTAGCACAGCCAGCAAGACGCAGCCCCATGCCAGCAAGCAGCTTCTGACTCACTTTTTCCAAAGAGCTCAACCCACTGGCTGTGACATGCAAGTCTGGAAACTTCAGGAGAACAAACTGGCTTTTTTTAAAGCCCCCAAGAGGCTGAGATGTTTCACACTCCTACTGGGTTTGTCCTCACAATGTTTGGTAGCAAAATAAGGCCGTTTCAGGGCTCCCTTTGCATGTTTCCTGTGCCTGTGTATCTTTCAGTCTCTTGCTCCAGTTTGCTGATGTTGTGATGATGTCCTTCAAAGCCTCTCTGGAGAGGATGGCAGCTGCAAGAGGAGCATTCATGTGCATTGGCAAAGAACGGAAGGGTTTCAGAGCTGGGGAAAGAGCTACTCTTTACACCAAAATAGCACCTGGGAGGATTGCCCATGGCCATGGAGACAGCCTTGCCTCAAGGAGCCTCCAGTCTTCCCAGGCAAAGGCAGGTCATGGCTCACCCTGAGAGACAGAGGCGTGCAGCAGGGACAAGTGTCCTTGTTGCCTCTTCATGCAGCCTCTTGCACATCAGGGCCGACGTTTCACCAACTTAACTGCTCTCCTTGATTCCCCAGATGAACAAGAAGTGGCTTATGGTAACATTCAACAGCAGCTGGTTGATGTGTATTGGCAAGTCACTTGAAACTGCATGAAGGCAGAGTTAGCTACCGGTGGAGGCTCCCTGGGCTGTGGTGCAGCATGCCCTCACTGGGGTCTGCACACTGGCAGCATTGCGCGGAAGATTTGATATTAAAGGTACAGAAAAGTAAAGAGCAAAAGTAGGAACAGGGAGTGCACAGCTCTCCCCTCCCTTTCCCAGGGAGTTCACTCCTTATCTAGCCCCACTCCCGTTTCCTTTTGGGATAAACCAGGAATGGGTGGATTTGGTCTCCTTTTGATCCAATTGATGTGGCCAACCCAGACCTCCCTGCCACACTGCTGCCACAGGCAGATGGGGAAAAGCCTCCAAATCTTCCGTGCGGGATAGTTTGAGAATCAGCTGCACTGAGAATCAGCTGCACTCCAGGGCCATGGCTGTCACGCTGGCACAGGAACGCTCTGGAAAATTCACTTACCAGGGCCTCCTCATCTAAAGAAAAGTAGAGGCACCGGGGGTCCAATTACAATGTATTTAACATTTCTGAGCTCAGTGGGGCCTCGCTGTCTCACAACTGGGTCATGCAATCAGCCTGAAGCTGCAATGTCAAACTGGCTCAAGGATTAAGTGTGTTGTAACAGGAGCCGTGAGCCCGGCGCGATGGGAGGGGGAGACTTTTATCTGGCTGTGATTGCAAAGTGGGAGCAGGGGTGAGCTCTGCCGACCTGTGCTTTGCAAAGCGCTCAGCCATGTGTGGTCAGAGGATGTCTCCGTGGCCGGAGCATTTGTGGGGCAGTGTGTCCTCACGTCTACTTTGTGGGAGCTGAGCCCTTTTGCAGAGCTTTTGATGATGCCTCTGAAGGACAGCCTGGAGCTGCCGGGTGGTCTGGCTGAGCACTGTTGGGTGAAAAGGAGATCTGTGCTTGCAAAGCTGCCTTCAGCCCTGAAATAAATGGTTGCCACAGTGCCCCTTGCACGAATGGTCACAAGCGTTGGGTTTGCTCGATACTGGTTGAAGACTGGTACCCACTGCTCTTGTGTTTCCCCCCTCTCCAGAGTCCTGATCATGTTTCTTGCTCTCTGGCTTGTCCTCACTGCAGTGATGTATGTGTATGGAGTTTCCTGTTGTGAAGCCATCTGGGGGAGACCTGGGTTTGAATTGTCTGTGGAGGGATTTGTGACTTCTGACACTCCCATAACAGATGGAAAATGAAACAAAACCAGAGCTGAAATGTCATGTCAACCCAATAAAAAAATGAGTGAAACACCCATCATTCTGGGTTGATTCACATTTACTTTACACTTTAAAATCCTGAAAAGTTACAATAGCATCATTTCCTAGCAAGGACAGGAGGTGGTGCCTCTCTGAAGGAGGTGAAAGGCAGCAACCTGCCCTGGCTGAGACGTTTCCTTAAACATGTGTGTCTGTGAAGGTCTGCAGAGCCTGGGGCGGGAGTCTGGGGAGACCTACTTTCCTCTGCTGTCACAGAAATCCCACCTTCCTTTGCTCAGCATTTTGGGAAGCCAAGTGTCCTTGCCTGTGTAATGGGGAAATATATGCCAGAAAGGGAGTTTGGAGCCAGGTGCAGGGAAAGCAACAAGCCCTGAGCTTTGGTTGACCTGGCTTTGTCTGCTAGAGACAAGCAGGAGATCTAGCTGCAAGCATGGGGAAGTGCAAGTGAGAAGAGAATCCTGTTGTCTTGCTTGGAGAGGGAAAAAAAAGGTTTGAATCAAAGGCTCGGCTTTGCTTTCCTGTGCTGGGCTTTGCTTTGTTCTGTGGCTCTGCTTTCCCCCCTCGGCTATCAGATCCTCTCCCCAGAGGATGCTGGCAGCTGCACCCGCTCTGGAGGCATCGCGTGGCTATTGTGTCTGCACAGATGGACAAACAAACAGGCCACAGGCTTGGGGTGCACGGGGCAGCCCCTAGGCCAGCCCTGCGTGCCTCTGGCTGGGGGCGCAGTTTGTCGCATCCTTTCTAGCATGGTCCCCCGGGTCAAGGACTGCAGGGAAGCATGATCTGTTTTAGCAGGAAAACAGGAAACAAGTGCTGGTGGCAGGAATTTGTTTCGTTTAGCGTTTCACGTCCTGGGGACGTGTGGCTTGTTGCATCATGCTGCTGGAGGCTGGGTCTCAAGCAGCTACGCACCAGGTAGCCCTTGTCCTCCCTCCTTCGCTAGGTAAGGTGTCTTTGTGGGCAGTCACCGCATCCCAAGTAGGACTGGGTGCCACAGGGTCTGCCATCACCCCTGATGTACGTGCCCCCCCAAGTCCACTGGGGTCGGGGCTCTGTGGATGCCACCAGGGAAGGGGTTAGGATGTATCCAAGCAAAGAGCAATGCCCATTGCACATGCTGCTTCTCCAGCTCCAATATGAATGTGTCCTGCTGCTGCTGGCTCCAGGGTAGGTGCACGATGTGAGCCCTTGCCCCACGCTGTGCCTCCCATCTGCCTGGGGAGCACTGGATGCCCCAGCTCATCACAGGGATGAGGGGCTGCAAACCAGACCTTTGCTAGTCCAGACACCCCATGCAGTGCAGAGTGGCTCCCTGCAGTGTGTACTAAAGGAGAAAGGGCCAGGCACCATTCATATGGGCAGTGGCCTCAGTGCTGTGATGGGGAGCAGCACATGGCTGGGTCCAGTGGGACGCCCTGTGTTATCTGTGTTCAACTATCTGTACCTTGCCATTACATCAGTGTTCAGTTTGTAAGGACATGCCGTGGCAGCCGTGGGGTTTGCTCCAGGATGCCTTCCTGCATGGCAGGCACTTAAAATCCCCACTGCTGCCAGGCTGCTGTGGTGGGCAGTGCCAGGGCTGGATTTCTGGTTCCCAGCTCTGAATTACTACCTGTGGATGCGTCAGCTTGTCCTGTGGCTGCTCGGGTCCTGTCGAACTGCATCGGGGCGAGCAGTGCCTACTCAGGGAACTGCCTGGGCCCAAGCAGCCCCTTGGACCCCAGGACTGGCCCCGCTGCTCACACAGAGGGGCTGTGGCCTTTCTGGGGATGCTGGGCAGCCACCGCCCCAAGGCCCGGAAAGCCCTGCCTCTGCCCGCTGATAATCCACCAAACTACCAAGCAGCCCTTGTATAAACTGTATTTGTGTTCTTGGGGAAGCAATGCTGCTGACATTGTTTAGTGCCGAAATAGTGTCCTGGAGAGCCTCAGAGTCCTTGGAAAGCTCTGGCTTTCTATAAATATAAAGAGGCAGTTGGAAAGGGGGAATAGAGCTTGTGACAGCTGGTAGAAGGAAGGTTCCTGCTCATCTCCAGGTTGTGTCACACATGCTTGTGGTCATGGGTCATCTGGACCACAGGGAGCCATGGCCAAGGTGCCGGCTTAGCATCCTTTGCATGCAGCCAGATCCAGGCAAGCCGAGAAAGAGCTGTGCCTGCCCAGGGGGACCTTTGTGGGGCTCCTGGTTGTGACCTGTACCCCTCCCCATGTGCACACAACCGCAGGCACACGCACACGTGCCCCGCTCCCGGCCCCGCTCACACCGGCTCCAGTTTCCTCCCCAAGGCAGCCGCAGCAGGCGGGATTAGTGATTTATTAATGAAGCGGAGTGACTGTGCCGCTGGGGCGTGCCAGGCGGAAATGTCTGCTCGGAGAGATTGGATAACCCTCTGGCCTGTTTCCCTTCGCAGCCTTCAAACGGCCGCAGCTCCCAGAAGCACCATATCCTTTTCCTCTTGCTGCCAGCTCACTCCCTTGCTGGGGCAGGCTGGCTGCCACTGAAGGCAGAGGGGGGGATGCAGGGACATCCTCGCTTAACCCAGAGGGGCAAAAACCAATGGTGGGCTCTGCTCAGGGAAAGGACAGGTCCATGAGCTGATTCTGGAAGCGATGTGCAGGGTGATGTGAGTCCTCCCTCCTACACCCATAGGGTGTAGGGCTCCCACCACCTCCATCAGCCTTTCTCCGGGCCCTGTGTCTGCACCTGGGTCATCTGAACTTGGGTTACTTTAGTGGATGTGAGGGACATTCGCTCTTGGGCTCGGCTGGGTGGCAGCTAATTCAGCGTACAGATAGGGTTTCAAAAGATCCAAACTGCAGTACTTTCAGTAAGAGTTTCTTAGGAGGATAATTTAATTCAGTGTGTCCTGTGCAGTGTGCATCTGCTTTGGGCTCACAGGCATTTGCACAAATACCCTGAAGTCAGTCAAAACCAAACTGTACAGACAGTTTTTGCAGCCTTCCCAACCTGGGAGACCTGAGCTTTGCTTTGCACCCACAAACTTCAAAGCCCAGACTCCGTGCAAGGTATTCAGAAGGCAGCTAAATGCTCCCTGAAGCCCTTGTCCGAGTGTACAGCCTCAGGCCATACAGAGGAGGGCAGGACCTCAGCTCTCTTAGGCTGTCAGTGACACCAGTTACAGGGTAATTTTTTGTTATTTGGTTGCCACAAGATCCATAATTGGTTTATTATAATAATTGGTTATAATAGATATCGCCATTCCAGTCGCTCTACGAATAAAGCTGTGTTTAACTCTGGGGAACTCTAAAAGTAAACAACCAGGGAAGAACTAGCTCAGTGAGCAATCACTCTTGGGCTGAAAACTTGCCTGGGAAAGCTGCAGCCAGGAGCAAATATTTACAGCTGACCTATAAACGCCTGCGAGGAAGGCTTTTATAGCTGGAGCCGCTGGCTATCCATGCCGTGCCAGGGCACACTCTGCTCTGACGCTGGGTGGGCTCTGGGCTACGTACACCAGGACCTGTCTGCAAGGTGCTTGGGCCTCCACTTTATGATAAACATAAAAAAAAGTCTTGTTCCAGCAAAGATCCATCACTGGGGATTTCCAGGCATGGAGAGCCAGTGGCCAGCAGCAATGCGGTGTGTCCCCAGCGTGGCTGTAACCCCAGGCCATTGAGTGTGGAAGGAATGTGTGTGCACACACATGCACGCACACAGCCCGTGCATCCCACAGCAGCTGCGCTGTGGCCGGCTTCTGCCCATCTCTGTCAGCACAAACTGCTTCCAGGAAATGAGCTGGGAGAGGAAACAAGCACTAATGAAGAATCCCTTGGTGCAAAATGTGTTTCTACAACCATTAGATTATTTTGTCCTTGAGAGATGAGGGAGGGAGATAATAAAAGAGCCTCACTACATTCTAGCCTTGGCTTTGGGGACACTGATGCTGTGCTACCCAAGGGCCCTGTCTGGGGGTGCCCCATTGCCCCCTTGTTTCTATCAAGCCCCACCTTGTCCCATGCTACTGTGGGAGCAAAAGCATCTGATGTGGGGCTGCTCCTCTACAACTATGGGCTGCTCTTGCATCTGCCTAGCCTGCTCCTGGCCTTGGGGACCGGGGCTCCCACCTCTTCCCCATCACACAGCATCCCTGGCAGGGTCATCCTGCCCTGGTCCTCGGCTGGCAGCAAATGCAGCACTGGCTCCATGACCAGCAGTGGCCCTGGGGCCTCGGGCAGAGTTGAGCAACCAGCTGGTTGTTATCTTTTACCGGGAAGGAAGGGGCATTGACTTAGGTCTTTACTGAACAGAGACAGAGGTGGTTTTAGGGTGAGCTGCATCTGAAGAGCCAAACCCAGAGCCCTTTTTTGAGAAGGAACCTGGGAAAAAATATAGCCTAATTGAAGGGGTGGAGGTGCTCCCTTCTTTCAGATCAGAAGGGTCCATCTGGGATTTATGCAGGGGATGTGTGTCCCCTGCCAGGGACAGCAGTCCCTGAGGGTTACCCTGAGCTGGCTCAGAGGGCACCAGGCCAGGGACAGGCAAGTAGCAGAGACTGTCACAGCCACAAAACACCCCATGAGCACCCTCCAGCCATGGGCTGGGATGTTTGCTGAGGCTGGCAGGGACCCGTACTGTCCTGGGAGCCTAAGGCACATGCAGGACAGCATTCAACACTGGGCTGTTTGCTGGGGCTCTGGGCTGCCCTGGGTTCCTGAGTGGTGTTTCCTCCACGAGCTCCCGACAGTCTTTCATCTCCTGCACTCAGGAGTGACTCAGGCCAGGAAACCAGGGGACGTGGTGGCCTCTTTCCACCATGTCAGGATGCTTTGCACATCCTCCTCGGGCTCCTGCACGGCAGCTCCCAGCCCAGGGGCTACTGGCTGCTCCACACCCCAGGGTGCCCGGGGCACCCATGACCCAGCCGAGCCGGCAGCTCGTGCAAGCAGCACAGCCACTCAGCGCTTCATGGGCAGCCAGCAGCAATGACATTCCTTTGGAGATGGGACGTTTCTGCTCAGGAAGGCCTGAAAAAAGCCAGGGACAAAGGGGGGAAGTGATGGCGGCTGTGTCTGGAGTTATCTTGCTGCTGCACTTGCAGGGGCCGCTGAGTGACAGCGCTTTTCTGTTTCGCTCCTGAGAGTCAGGAAACACTCATCTCCGCCAGCTCCCTTCCTGCCCTGCCTTGCCCTGTGCTGCGGTTCAGTGGGCCCTGGGCAGGGGGACAGAGCCCAGCCACGTCTCCTGGCAGTGCCCAGCACTGGGGGGCTCTGTGGGTCCCAGTGCCAGCACATCCTAAATCAACTAAGCCAAAGACCAGAAGCCAGGTGGGCTTCTCATCTCTGGGGCAGCTCATCAGTCAGGGTGGTCAATTTACCCAAATTGGCTTGCTCCAGTGGGTGGGAAACTGGTCAAATAGCTCTGGTTGGCTTGAAGAGCCCCAAACCAGCTGCTTTCCACTGTTTCCTCACCTTGTTAGTTCATTTAAATCAGATCATTTCTCTGACTTGGCTTCTCAGCAGAGCCTCACGTGAGGAAAGCTGGTAGCAGCACTGCTGGTAGTTTGCTGGCTCCCAGCCCCCCGTGCTGGGGTGACAGCGAGGGTAGGAAAGGGCAGGGCACTGCACGTGGTCCTCAGGCTGGCAGTCACGCGAGCCTGGGATAGGGGACGAGCCAGCCTGGCCATGCCACCCAGCTGCAGGAAGCTGGCACATCGCTGCTGGAGAGAAATGCAGCCCCATTCCTGCAGCTGAACTGGCCCTGGGGGACCCAGGGATGACTGTACAGGGCTGGGATCCCCCCAGCACAGCCTTAGTACAGGGTGCAGGACCATTGTATCATCTTCCCTGAAATGGGAAGTGAAAGAGTAGCAGTAAAAGGATGTTTAGCTTAACCCTGTCTGCTTTGGAGTATCCTGTGCTGAAATGTTGCTTTACAGCTTCTTCCAGAGCACCCTCTGCTCTGGATGCCAGCAATGCACCTGGGACTTCAACAGAAACAAAGGAGTCTGTTTTATCTCCCTTTAGGAGTGGAAGAATTTCAATAATATTTTCAGTTGGCAGGACTGTTTTTTCCACCATGAAAAAAAGTGTTTTCTTTTTGCTAATAATATTTAGCACTTCTTGAGCCAAAACCAGCCCCCAAAGGTGTTGGCTGAACTGAGCTATGGCTTCTGCTTGTGCTGCCTCTCTTTTAGTGAAGCATGATCTGCCCGGCCTGGCATTGCGGGGCTCTCAGTGCCAGCGGTGGGACTGGATCAAGGATTTCTCCTCCCTGTGTGCTCAGAACCAGTGTACAAACCCCAGGTCCTGTCGCAGAGACCTGAAGGAAGGTGTTTATACAGCATCACAAAACATGATGAGAATCAGGTTTATCACTAGAGGAGGTTTCAGCACTGTTTAAGGTGCATTTCAGTATCCTTCGAATGTTTTATAGCTCACTTGTCAGCCAGGTTCTTTGCCAGCGCTGCCCTGGCCCAGAGCTCCCACACAGCCCCGGTGTGGTTTCAGCCACCCTTTGATTACTTTTACAACCCTCTTTGGTCTTACTTGCTTTGCTGTTGCAAACAGCAGGTTTGACAAGACACCATTCGCAGCAGCTTCTCCAACATGTGGGAATGATAAAGAGCAGCGGCGACAGCCCCAGCCCTGCGAGAGCTGAGCTGCCGGCCCTGAGCAAAGGGGAAGGGTGGCAATTAAGAAGCCAGCAGGAAAGCAAATGATTTCTGTCAGTGCCATTCCGTGTCTCGGTTCAGCGTGAAATTGTAGTGTCCACAGAGGTCAGGGAGCCCTGGGAGGCTGCAGCAGTGTGTCCCCGAGCTGGGGAGGGCAGGGTGTGCTACACCGCAACGATCTGCTCTGCTGGTGTGACAGGAATTTTTAGGGGTATCCATTTCTAGGGCAAGTTCAACCAGGGGGGCTGTAGCCAGGCCCTACTTTCCAGGTAGTAAAAATACTATTGCTGGAGAATCCCATTTCCTTTTCAGGCTTTTTTAAATTATTTGAATACAGAAGTTTCCGCAATGACTTATAGATTCGGAAATGTGGGCGTTGTGTTTTCAGTGACACGGACTTCAGAGAGGTGCCACGTTTCAGATAATGAAACAGAGATATTTGCTTGGGCATGGGCTGTGGTGCACAGCCCACCGCTAACCCCACCATATCCAGAGATGGGGTTCAGTCTCCTCAACTGCTCCCATGTCCCAGACAGGGCCACCTTGCTCTGAGCTGGCATCGGCTCCCTGTGATGGAAATGTCACAGCAACTGCCTACAAACCTGCCAGTCTCCAGGCTGAGCAGTTCTACACTAATAACAGATTTTTCTAGGTCCAAGTTCCTAAGTCCCGCAAAAACAGGGCTTTGTCATGGAAATGCTGAGACGACATTAATGGCAGTGTCCTGAACACAACTCTAATTAAAGAGAGGAAGGAGAACTGAAGCAGGATGTCCTGTTTGGCTGCCCAGGATGGAAAGCTTGTCACAAATAAAGTGCATTCTCGTGCTTGGTCCCCGTCCCTCTGCACAAGGCTTTCCCAGATTCTGCAAACATTCATTTTCTTATCTCTCCTGGATTCTTGTTTCTTTTCTTTTGAAATAGCTCCTCACAAGAATGTTTTTCTCTGCTGTATTCCCCACCGAGCTCTCAAACACAGCAATCAAATAAATGTCATCTCCTCGAACATGAAGTGAATGTGCTTTTTATTCCTTGAATAAAATCACTTGGGCACAATAGCTGGTTGGCTCTGTGCAAAGAAACTTCCCTATTAACATTGCCGAATAAGCTCTGGCAAGCGAGCAGGGACAGGCAAATCAAAGCTGGGAGCAAGATGGCAAATGTTTCCTTTTGAAAACAGGCTTTCCACTGAATTAGCCCTGGGTATGTAAAAATCAAGCTCTGAGCTGCTTGCTATGATAGCAGAAAAATAAATCAAGATCAAAACAAAGTAAGGGAAAAAAAAAAAAAAAAAAAAAAAAGAGAGAGAAAAACCCCTGGAATTTAGAAGTAACAGACAAGTAATTTTGTTCACTGTGTGCCACAGGAATCCTGATCTAATCAATTCTTGTGCTCATATAGAACTTACTGGGTGTTGGTGGCTGTGTACCTGGGACTAATCTCAGTAAAGCTCAGATCTAAGGCTGATACTTGAGCTCAAAGCACTGTCCCAGCAGCACTCTCCTGCAAATCCAGGTTGCAAAATTTCATGTGTTTATGGAAAATAAAATGCACAATCCAAACTGAAGTGTTCATTTGTGCAGCAGGAGGAACTGGGCACGTGACGATGTCCTGCTCCAATGACTTGATTTCTCTGCTACCAACTGGCTGATCTAGATGTTATCGCTCCCACTGTGACATCGGCTGTGGTGCCTTTGCTGACCTGTTCCTCTGCTCGGAGCACAGACCCTCTCTGGGCTGGCGCCAGGGAGGCAGCAGCTCCAGGGCTGGTGGATTTCTATGAATAAAGCAGCTGAAGGCTCCCTGCAGTGTGCTGGGCTGGCACGGCCTCCAGGAATAGAGGGAAAGTGTCCTTTGGCTGCTCAGTGAAAGCTGGGTCATCCCCAGTGTTTCTGCTAGACAAGTTGCCTTCTCTCTGTTGGGGCACTTGGGTGACACTCATGTGAGTGGAGTGGGGTAGAAATCATGATGTCTGCTCACAGCCCTGGTTGGGATTGTCTTTTGCTGCCTTCTGATGGGCGAAGCAAGGACTGGAGAAAGAATGAGCTTACTCCAGCCCCACAGGGGACTTTGCAGCCCCACAGGTGATGTGGAGCTCAGGGCTCTTCTCATTGCACCTTCAGCTCTGCCGCTACCCCCGGCTTTGCACAAGCACTCACAACGCTGTTGGTCTCTGCCCTGCCTTGGCATCCCCATGGGTGGTGTATGGAGCCTGCCTGATCCCACCACAATAGCATTTGTCCTTACAGTATGGCCTGGAGTCCCAAACCCAGCACTGTGACTCTGCTAAACCCATCCTTCCTGTGAGGGGAACAAAACACCTCCTGGTACCCAGCCTTACACATCCAACTCCACCAATGCCAGCTCCCTGCTCTTCAAATAATGTGCCGCTGGTTTTTATGCTGCAAACCAGTGGTGCCTCTGTGTCACCAGCCTGACCGTTATGCAGCGCTTTCTCTTGTGTGATAGGGATTGCCCCACTGCGGAAAGCCAGTGGGTATGAGTGAGGTGAACTGGGATTTGTGTTGTCCTTTCCCTGACCATGCCCTGAGGGTGCCCTCCGGGCTTTCCTGGACTTTGTGCCTTTCCCTTGTCTCCCCACAGTCCTCCCTCTCCCCAAGCCCCTGCTCAGAGGGTGCATTCCTGCCGGGCTGTGTACACATCCCCTGCATTGCTGGCACTGCTCCGGGAGCCTGTCCTCGACACACCGGCATCATGACTGTGAGCTGCCGTTGTCACAGTGACTAGGGAAAAGTTTAGGCGTCCTCATACTTGCAGGTTAATGAATTACTTTTATGCACCGTGCTGCTGGCTGGGAGTTCAAGGGGAACAGAAATAAGAATAGAAAACCATGGGGCTGGCAAATTCCTATGCATGTGGTGCACCATAATCCTGACTTGCTCCATACACCATGCATACCACTCTCCTGCTGGCATCTCGGGCTGGACATGGGGATGGGCTCACCCAGCTTGGCTCCCTTGGTGTCAACAGACCCACAAGTAGAACCTGAAGTTTTTTACTCAGGCTTCAGCTGAGAGAGCTTGATCTGAAACTTTTGGTAATAAAAGGTAAAAATGGGTGTTGGAGCTGGCAGCAGCAGTGGAGACAAGGGAGCAGACCTGCTGCAGAGAGCTGGAGGGTGACACCATTTCCTCATGCAGTGAGTCATCACAGATGCGTGTTTCCAGATGCACCTTTGCCTAGCGCCAGGCTCTGCAGACGTGTGACCTTAGCAGAGATGATGCCCATCAGAACTGATTGTGTTTGTCCCTCTGGCTCTCTATATCAGCTCCAGTTTTGTCTTTCTGAGTGCTGGCGGGGGCATTCCCCCAGCTGCACGCATTGAGGCCGGACAACTTCGGAGAAGAAAAGTGGAAACCTGCCAAGATGTATTTGGAGAACTACGGCTTTAGTATCGAGAAGTGATTTCATCCAAGCTCAGCTGTGAGGTGTCTGCGATGTGCTGTCAGGGGGCTCTGTGCCTGGGTTGCTTTGCTCCAGGGTAAGTCACTAGAGCCAGGTGAGCCACTGGACAGGCAGGCTGGCTCTGGTCAAAATCAGTGAGGCTGCCTGCCTCGATAAAACCAGGATAGTGGCAACAAGAGAGCACAAAATAATCTATTTAACCATTAGGCCACATTCATCCTTTCTGCAGTGATCGCAGAGGAGCTCCCCCCCGGGAGAAATTTGGCCCATTTTGTCTAATTAGTTTCTCTCCTGCTGACACTTGCTGACATTTGCTGCTGACATTGCCCAGCCGCAACTTCACGTTCTGAGCAAATATTTTGCTTGGATGGGAGAAAAACTGCGCCGATGAGCTTGTGTGAATATGTGGGAACCCAAACTGGAGCTGGATCCCTGTGCTCTCTCACATCCCTGTTTATTACCTGCAGTCCTGGAGGAAAACAGGCCTGGGAAAGTGCTGCTTTCGCTGCAGCGTGCACGATGCGAACTCTTAGCCCGAGCTCTGATTTTAGGGCAGAAAACCCTCATGCAGGTTTGTGCCAGGGGTTCTGCACAGGTCTGACTGGTGCTGTGAGACGGAGGGAAGGGCTATGAGTCCTTCGGCTGCAGTAGGTTATAAACCAATGCCCTGGGATTGCTCTGGTAAAGCACTGAGTACAACGGGGAAGTTCCAGACTGCGGGACTTGCCTCGACTGGCTCTGGGACTGATTGCCTCAAATGTGCTCTTGGGGATGCTTAAACATCCTATCAAAATCTCAACCCCTGTATTCTCCAGCTGTGGAGCTTCCTTGGGAATTTTTCGTACATGGAGGGAGAAAGAGATAGAGAGAAAAATACTCTGTGGATATTCAGGGCCCACTAAAATGGAGGCTAGTGGTGAGGGCTAAAGTGGTTAGGGCTCATAGATGAGGCCACATAGATCATGTTTTGACACTTAAACAAGCCCCCAAGGCCTTGGTTTACACCCTCTTCCAGTGAAGCTGGAGAGGGTTTTGTGGTTGACTGCAAAGGGACCAAAAATGCTGGGGCCAGTGTGAGGTCTTGGCCATATAAGAGGTTGAGTCAATGTGCTGCCCGCTTGCACAGACAGCTAAAAATAGGACTTTTGGAAAGAAAAGCAAGAGGATACACTAAATCCCATCCACCAAATCTCATCTGACCCACTGGCCTGGCAACACTGGGGAGGGACAAAGAGAAAAACGGTAAATATTTTGCAAAAAGAACTCAGGACTGTCCCTCCTAGCCAGGAACTGTTGACAGGTTTCAGTGACGCCCTTCACCTAGGATAACTAAGAGGGGAGCACACGGTGCAGCGTTTGCAGTCGGGCCCTGCACGAGTGGCTGTGAGAGCCCTTTGTCAGGAAGAAGCCTTTATGACTATATTTGTGCAGGCAGCTCTAAATGCTCAGACCTTTATTCTTTCAGGCTTTTAAACTAAAGGTCATTTTCTCTTCCCTTCCAGAAAAAAAAAAAAAAAAAAAAGAAAAGAAAAAAAAAAGCGAATTCCTTTTGACGCAGATCCCCTTCCCCTCTGGATGGGAGTTCAATTGTTCTTGCAAGCAAACTCCAAATCTGCCCTTCGCATTCACTTCCTTTTTCCTGCCCAAAAGGAAACAGAGATTTCTGACTGTGTGAACTAGTCCTTTATATAAGGATACAAGAAAATAGCTAAATGCTAATTCAGTGTAGCGCTCTGCACTTTAGCATGCTGCATGGTCAAACAAAAGAAAGAGAAACATATCCCCGCCCTTCCCAGTTGAATTGTAAACTGCACACTGATTTGAGTATAATGGGTATTTATGAAAGTTACACTAAAACATTTACTGAAGTCCAGTGCAAAGCAAACCCCTTCAGCCAGGAAGTTTTTAGCTACCAAAAATAATCACCAGGCCCTGGCTAATATTTTTAACGATCATGCGTTCTTGGGAATTTCCTCTTCCCTCTGTGGAGATAAGTGATTAAACAAAATAAAAGCAGTGGCCATTTTGATACGCTGTGACATGTCAGAGAAGAGACGTATCAACAGTTCTTTTTTTGTATCTTTTTCCTAAGTCTTGACTTCTGCATTCACTATCTGACTTTTAGGCTGAATTCCACTTCTCTATTATGTTGCTGAAATCCAGTGAAGTCAGCAGAAAAGCCATGAAAGTTTCCTGGGCAGGACCTTTAAGCCAAGGTATTAGATCCACTAATGGGGAGAGCGTTATCTATTACATGCCTTATTAATTTTATGAAAAAGACATTGAGCTCTATTCAGCTGCATGTTATTGGGCTTAATCATTTCTGTAGAACACCATTATTGCAACGTCCTGTCCATTCCTCAGGTCTTCTCCATGGAGACCTCCTCTGGACTTAGTCCCACACAATATGATCAGAACTGGCCCTCTGAGTGCATTTTTCAATACATGTCAATATTTTTGATTTAGAAACCTTTTAATCAGTTGCAAGCATTTTGTTCTGCAACTGGGCAGTTTTAAAATTTCAGTTATTGTTGTCTGTAATGACCAGAGTTGCTGGGAAAGGAAGTGTCAGCTGCAGCAGGGAGGAGGAGGGTTCTTAGCCCTAAGGACCTTGGTGGAGGATGGAGCAGCCCAGAAGAAGTTGCCTCCCCAGGATCTAACACCATTTTGTGTCATACAAACAGCTTTGTTGTGGTGAGAAGGAAATGTTTCCCTCTTCGGTGCCTTCACCCAGCAGCCAGTGTTGTGTGAGCCGGCACGAAGGTGCTGCGCAAGCCTCCGGCTTTAGGCACCGGGAGGTTCATTCCTCCGCGCCACCCGAATTGCATGACTGCTCCGGTGTGGTGTCCAGCTCTTCTGTCAGACCCTGCAAAGGGATGGCTTTTATTCCTTATCCTCTGTTTTCGTAATATGCCTTTTCCTCCCAGTCATTCCTCATGGTGTTGCATAGAAATAAATGGTCACTGAAGGTCTTCCAGCCCAGGTCCCTTGTAGAGGAGGGCAGAGCACAAAGAGAAGAGCTGAACCCCCAGATGGTGATAAATCATCCTGGAGAAATCCAGCTCGTCCTTTTCAAATATGCACGTATGTCAGGAACATTAAAGTACGTGGCTTATTGCAATAAAACACAGTTCTCACTGACTCATTAAAACAATCATTAATCTTGATTAGCTCTCAAGATGTTCGTGTATCACCAAAGCAACCCATTAAGCTTTGAAGCAGGGAGAGGATGTTTTCCTTTTGCATCCTCAGAATGAAGGCAGGTCTGTGGTGGTCCTTACTTGCTTGATCATTTTGTGTTACTTTGTTGGAAGATTTCAAAATGCATGTTTGGATCTTTGCTGAAAGAAAAGTTCTGCGTTTAGGATTTAAACTCTGTTGTCGAAGGATAGTAAAAATAAAAGAGTGATTGTAAATGTATCCATCTATAGAGATGCTCCCGGTGCAAGGCAGCTGGATTAACTGGGTGAAATCTTGGCAGTGGAAAATGTTTTCTCATCTTTCTGTGCTGGTGGGAGCTGGCTCCAAGGCAGGCACCAGGGACAGGCAGGGACCACATCTCATACCTTGGGGAACTGGGGAGGAACATGGAGGTTTCCCGGCCCAGTAAGGAGCCCAGGTCCCTATTTGGTCTGTGATAATTCCTCTCCATAGGGACTTGCAATGAGAAGCCCTTGCAGCTCAGTCCTACAAGCTGAGGAAACATGCTTTGTCCTTGCATGGACAAGGAAGATGCTGAAACCCTCACAGTGTAGATCTAATCCACTCTGTGTGTCTTTCCATTGCACACGGGTTTCAAAAAGATATGGTCTTGCTCAAATATTTTCTGAATGCCTGATACCTTTCTGTAGCAAGGGGAGGTATCTGTGAATGATACAAAGCTGCTCCGGCAGGACAACGCTGAAACCTTATCTCACACCAAAGGGCAGATAAAGGAGCCCTTTACCAAGCTGGCTTAGCAAAAAGAAGGCTCTGGGCTTTTTCCCATCTCGGTCCCCGATGCTATCACAACAGCAGCAGCAAGGCACGGCCACATCCCTGACCTTGGGTACACCGAGGTCCCAGTGGTACCCCAGACTGCACTGCTGCAGAGCAGGGGAGTTTGTTCCCCAGCCCAGGGTTTGCTGACTGTGTGCAAGACACCAACTTGCACAATATTTAGTCTCTGCTCCCTGTCTCCCTCACTTTCTCCCCTGCTCTTATCAGGCTTTCCTTGGACTTTTCAACGAGAACAAGAGTGAAAGCGGAGGCTGAGCCCACAGGGTTGCTCAGATGAAGCACATCAAGGGTTGGCATGCTGTTCAGCCTGCCTGCGCAGGAGCTGCCCACCACCAGTCTTACAGGAATGTATTTTTCACGGGAAATCACACACAAGCTCTCCTGGTGACTAGTACACACTTCTTGGCAGCTACATGTGTGGGAGTGCTTCAGTGGTGTCTCAGGGAGGCTTTTATTCAGGAAAGCACAAATGTATAAGGTGCTTCGTGGTAAGGTCTGGCTGATCTTTTGATTTCAGTCTTAATTGTTGTTTTTATGGACCTGGACAAGCTGACAAGCTCACTGGTGCTTAGTTCCCTGGTACCTCTGACAGCACAGGAGCACGTGCAGGGCTTTAAACATGCACTCGGGTATTGTCTGCAATAGAAACACCTCCCTGGCCAGGGGCTGTGTCCCACACGTAGCCTTTGCTTTGGCTTATTTCCATGTTAGAGATGTCCTGGAAGAACCTGCCAATCTTCTGTAGGAAACACTACTTAAAGTCAGCATTATAGAGGCCAACCTCCAGCTTTCTGTCATCACAACACCAACTCCTTGTGCAACGTGTTGTTGAATATCCAATTAAAAAATTAGTAGCAATTAGCTTTTGTTGTCAATGAACAACTACTAGTACCAATGGGAGGGGGAGACGGACTTATGAGTGTCAGGACACCTTGAAAAATGTGTTTCTTGCAAAAGTGTAGACTTTCATGAGGAACGAGAGACCTGCACGAAGAGGAGGTCTTTGTGCAAAGTGGGCCCAGGCTGGCTTCTGGGGAGGAGACCCAGCCGCTCCCCGGTGGCATCTGCAGCCCGTGGTCCCGGCAGTGTCAGCCATCCCTGGATGATGTTGCACAGTGCTCCCCAAGCGCTGAAAATCAGGAGCCTTTCCGACTCTCACTGTCAGAGATAAAATAAGCATTTACCATGAGATAAAAAATCTAGAGACGCAAAAATCCTTGGGCAAGCTGAAACAACAGGGAAGGGCTGTGGAAAAGTCAACTGTCCCAAAGCATCTTTTCTTTACCTCTGCTTATGATCTTTCTTTTTAAATGAAAAGATAATTACCAGAGCACTGAGGGAACAAATACTCCCTGAACAGCTCTGCCAAAAGAGACTTCCCCCGCTGCTGCTTCTCTGTGCCTGGCAGGAGGGTGCTGCTGGGCACAGGGCTGCACAGTGACCCCCCAAACCCCTCTGCAAACGGAATCCTGTAACCTGTCTCAGCCTGTCACCCCACAGCACACTGCACAGCTACACCCCCCAACCCCCCCACCCCGAAACCAGCCGTCCTGTGCCTGGGCTCATGGCCTGCCCTGACACTTCACTGGCGAAGTTTTAACAGTAATGCTTTTTTTAAACCTTCAGGAAATGTGAATGGGGAAAATAAAATTTCAACTAATTGTTCAGACTTTGGGGCTTTAAAGTTCAAACCTCAAGTGTTTTAACTGGGAGACTTTGATAGTTTCAGAGGAACTTCTTTCCTGAATTCCGATTTCTCTAAAATCTGCAACATTGTCTGCTAAACATGGATAAAATTCCTTTTCATAGAAGATTTTTACCAAGAGAAGACAGATCTGTTTCCCAGCCAGGCTGCAGTTGCCTGCCAGACTCATGAGGCTCTCCCTGCGCAGCAAGAAGCAGCAATGAAGAATACAATCTCTGAACTTGATTAATTACGTCTGCATGGCGAGGGTATTCCCACGGCACCCTCAAAACTTCTTGGTCCTGCCCCGGCATGCAGGAGGCACACCGTAATCTCCGGGCTGGACTCTGCCCCAGGGCTGTCGCCTGTTATTTTCACCAGCATCCTCGCCTGAAGGGCAGGTTGGAGAGTGGCCAAGTCGGCTTTAGAGTTGCCACTCCGCCCCAGGAGCTCATGAGATGTGGGCATGCAGGACCTCGTGCCTTACAAGCAAGTGGATGAGTTGGCTGGGGTGCAGCTCATCTAGGGGGTGGTGGGGTGCACAGGGCATGTAAGAAAGCCCCCGCAGTGCTGAAACCTGGCTGCTGGGGATCTTGCCCTGGTACTGGTGGCTCTGAGCACCCTGGCAATGGCATGGGCACGCTGCAGAGCAGCGCTGGGACCTGGCTCCAGGTCCCCACGGGTGCCCTGTGCATCCCATGTGCAGCATTTTCAGCAGCTGGAGAAATCAAGAGGTTGTTAAAGCATGAGGATGGCAGCCCAGGTTCAGTGGAGGACAAGCAACTGAAGGTTTTGCTTTTCCTGCCCTGCTCCCCAAAGAGGTTCGGATTTGAAATACCATTTCCTCTTACACTTTGATGCTCAAGCAAGCATCTTCTGCTTCTCCTGAGAAGAGAATTAAACCCCACAAAAACTTCACAACACCTAAAATTAGGAGTTAAATTGATGTAGCAGGTTTCACGCAGGAATCTAAAAGCAGTTCCTGGTTGTTAGTTGAGCAAGCAGCACAACATCCCTGTGGTGGGACTGGCGCTTTTATTATCTGACGGTGAGAAAGCAGGCAAGGGATGGTAAAATAGGACCTGTGCAGCCTGGATCCCATGCCCACACTCAGTGGCCAGGGACCATTCCCAGATGCAGTGTGCTCCCCAAGAAGTCGTCACTCAGGGATTTGGAGTGGCCCAAGCTTGGAAACATTTTGCATGGTGTTTCTAAATCAGACAAAAGTCTGGGCTAGTTCTGGGGGGGTGCAGCAGCGCTTTATGCTGGCTGAGGCTCTGACCCTCTCCTTCTGCAAGCAGCCTGCACATCCCTGCCAGACACAGCCGGGCTGCCCTTGGCTCACTGCGCTGGCAAAGCTCTACAAACTGAAGGGGTTTTTTTGCCATCTGATTTTGATTGCTGCATAGTAATTGACTTTATTATTTAAAGTATCAAATGTTGCTGTGGGACAGCATTTTCCCTGATACTCACGTGTACGCTGATTAAAACCTGACTGACTGCAGCATCACAGCAGACAGCAGCATGCCAGCAGAGAGCAGCTCAAAAAGGCCAATAAAACAAACCAGGCAGGATTTAGTTTCTCAGGAGGAGTTGAAACTCAGAGGTAAAAAACACACTTAAGAGAAAAGTTCCTGTAGCAAAACCGTGGAGGAAAACTGATCATAAAGCAAACATGGCCTCAAACTTAAAGGGATCAGCGTGGGCAGGGAATATTCAACGGCAGCCACATCAGCTGACAGGAGAGCAGCATGCCACACTAATTGGCTAGTGCTAATGAGGAGCTAAAGCCCTCTCCATCCCCTTACTCAATTCACGCCTGAGAGGCCCTGAATGCCACCGAGTGGGGCAGAATGGCCAGAGCAGGCTGCACAGACTTCGGAAAAGCATGTGTCCTGGCTCCCGGCTGCCTGCCCATCTGCACGCTCTGCTTTTGGTGGGTCCCACTGCCACCGGCCACCGTGGGCTACCAAAAAGGTCACCTTGTGATGGCTGGGGAGGCTGCCAGGGAGCTTGTGCCTCAGTGTGCGCTGGAGGGGCTGCCAGCAGGAGGTTTGGGGACGATGGGGAGGTGCAGGCAGAAGCGGGGCTGGAGGCATGGCCGTGCATGCCCGAGTGTGCAGCACCAACACCCCGTGGCTCCCTCCCTCCCTCTTGCACACCATAACTGAGCCTTGGCTGATGCCCAGGTTTTCCCCAGCACCAGCTTCCACTGGAGGATAGCAGCGGCTCTGCAAGATGAAGCGTCATGATTTCAGATTTAAAAATACCTATTCATATGGTCCCTGCTGACCACTTCCTGCTCCAGCAGCTACTACTAAAGATACTGGAGACGGGGTTTAGTCTTTGGGAGTCTGAAGGAAGCCTTTTCCACACATCCTTTTGCACTCCCGTGGCTTCACTGCAGAGGCCAGAGCAGTCCAGCTCCGTGCTCAGCTGCACGTGTGCATGGAGGTGTGGGTGGCCAGTGTCCCAGCTGTGCACCGCGACCTGTGTTCATTCTAGGACCAAGGACACAGGAAAGATGGCACAAGGCCAAGTGGTGGTTGTTGCAGCCTGATAAAATTTGGGTCTAGAGTTTTCCCCAAAGTTCATGGGCTTCAGTTTTGGGGGAGGATGCTAGAAGCCTTTGTGAAGGCTCTGTACATGTGCAGGATTAAGCCTGTGTGTCTGCTGATGGTGGAGAAAGCTGTCAGCTCTGGACCTGAGTTTCCAGTGTCCAGCATTTCTGATCTGAAACGAGCATCCAGTGCTGCCTCTTCTTGCATATGGTGTTGTTGTCCATGCAAGCCCTGTAACTTTCCACAGGGAGATGCTGCTTAAAACTTAGCTCAGCACTGAGCAGAAAAACAGAGGGAGACAGACCTTCCCTACAAGTTAATGTAACATACGCACACAAACCCACACAGCGTTTCATGCACAACCAAGCACAAACACACTCTTTCGCCTGGAAGAGACTCCCCTGGACAGATGCACTCCCATGGAGTTCATCAGCTGGCAATGCTCACTGCAAGCAGCACGCAGTATATAAAATCACCTATTCCTGGAGAGGATGAGTGGCAGAAAACAGCCTTTTAAAAACCAGTCTGCCAAGGAAAACAAGTGGGGTCTTTCTTTAGTCATGCATTTATATAAATAAACACAGAATATTTTGCAACTCTCAGGGGACTTGCCCAGAGTAATACTTTGCTGAATAAGGGTGGGAGTAATCCTTTGCTCAGTGTAAGCCTGCGCACAAGCACTCTGTGCTGCGCAGATCAGGAGGACCCAGGCGTGCGCGGCATGAGCTGGGGCTGCAGCTCTGCTCCAGGGGAGCCCCAGATGACACATGTCCCCAGACCCATGCTGTGCACTCTGCCAGGACAGAAGGAAGATGTACAGGCTTCTGGGGGGGTCTTGTTGCCCCCACCTGCAGGCAGCAATGGCCTGGCAGCCACAGGGCTGCTTGCTTGGCAGCCTGATTGCACCCACCGCCACAGCCCTCATGTTCCAAACCATCTCCTTTCCTAGCATGGTCTGGATGAGAGTTTCACATTCCACTTAAAATTGTACTATTCCAAGTCACACATACAGACATGTTAAATTTGAAGTCTTAATCAGCTTTGCATCAGAATAGTCTTGAAAATTAGGGCGCTGGGGTGGTTGTTTCCACACTTCTTTCTAGTGCCCATCGCTGAAGACACCATCTTTGCTGGGTGATGTCCTGCAGGTTTAGTGGCCCAAACGCCATGTACCTCACTCTTTCCTGACACGGGGACAGTGTCACAGCGATGACAAGCCATCCAGCAAACTGACTTGACTGCTGCGCTGTAACCCAAATTTCAGGGCATCACAAATACCCCCAAAAGAGCTCCATTGGTGCCTAACGTCAACATGGCTCCCTCTTAAGATGGCCGCCAGCCCTGCCATGCTTGGCACAGGTTGTGAGGGAGGCCTTGGCGCTGTGGGGGACACCACCAGACCCCATCCACCCCCTCTGAGGGGGAATGAGAGGTGCCTGGGTGGGCGCTGCTGAAATGTGCCCCACGCCAGCGAGGCAGGAGGGCAGGGGGCAGCAGCCATCTTGGGCCTGGTGTGAGGTGCAGGCAGGGAGCCCAGCCGGGCAGCCCTCTCCCTCCCCATGTCCCTGGGGACGCGTGGTTGCCTCCTCTGCATTTTGGCACCCTGTGGCTGTCCCCGGTGGGCACGGTGTGGGGGTACCGCCCCACGGCCCCTCTCCCCCTCCGGGTGCGGGGCGGCCGTGTTTGTTCTCCTCGTGGCGCCCGTTATCAGCGCACAACACACACAGGAAGTCCTGTCTGGGATTGTCCATCCCCGGCCTGATTTATACAGGAAGAAAAGCATAAAAAGCCGCCCTTCCACCTCAGCAGCCACCTCCTGCCTGTGCGCGGCCGGCGGCCGGCCATGCCGGGGGTGCGAGGTGGGTGCCCAGGCCCGCCAGAGCCAGGGCGGCCAGGCAGGGATGGCCGCCGGGAGCCACGGGGGAGCACGGCGGTGGGGCTGCTCCCGGCGCAGCAGGGGACGGCGGGGAGCAGGTACCGTATGAGCCGCAGCCATCACGGCAGCAGGGATGGGGTGGGTGGGACGGGATGGGGAGCTGGCACTGGGGGCAGTGGGAGTGTGACCTCGCCAGGCCCGACGCTGTGAGCTCCAGGTGGGTTTTTGCCTCTGCTCAGGCAGAGACGATGGCGGGAGCCTTGGGGGCCGGTTGGACATACAGCACTGGGAAAGGGCTGCCAGAGCAAATGGATTTTTAAAGCATCCTTCGGCTGCTCCCAGCGAGGCTGGCTCTGCTGTCAGCCATGTCACGTGCCGAGCTGAGGAGCCTCTCCAGCACCACTTTGCTCAGAGCAGAGCCCAGCTTGCAGAATTACTATTTTTAATTCACCTCACTGGCACTCAGACTGTTTTCCAGGAGCAGAGAACTCAGAAGGTAAATCTTACCTCCTGTGCATGTAAAGGAAGGCTGCATACACTTGCACAAATACCTGTGAGACAGCTGGAAATTCTTAGCAAATCTCTTTCCCTCCCATAACTCATTCTCTTTTTCCATCTGCCTGCTCTCTGAACACCTTTGATATACCACTATGTTGCTCATCCTTCCACCTGCGCTGCCTCTGCCCACGTGCAGCACACGGTGGTGCCACTCACCCTTGGCATGGCGGGACCCCGCACCGTGACACCACGCTGCTGATTTCAGATTGCACCACGGCAGCATTTGGCCCCTGCACAGGTGCAGGACAGGTGGGCAGGGAGCATCCTTGCTCTCCTGCAGACCTGAGGCTTGCCTTGGCTGGTGGCCGAGCCTGGAGCGTGCCGGGGGGTGTGTGCCAGGAGCTCAGCAAAGCCTCTCAAATTGATACCCGTGGAGCTGGGCGATTTGCATGCTGTTTTCAGATACCTGCAGGCTTGTGGGTCCCACCATCCTAATCTGTGTCATTACACAAGGCGAGCAGGAGGCTTTCAGTGAGGCATCTGGGGTATTTGGGGATAAAAGGCTGACTGTGGATAGGAGCAGCTGGGATACCAGGCACTGGCTGTGTGGGAATATGAAGTAGGTCCACGGCAGTGAATGGCTTTTGGTAGAAATAATCCAGCATACTTTTTCCTAGGGTTTAAAATTCACCGAATCAATTCACTGGGCTGAGAATCAAACATAAGGAGAAATAACAAGGCTTTGTCAGTGATAAAATTAATTTAAAAGTGGTTTGGGAGGCTCTGCCACCGCTTGGGAAGCTGTGCGAGACAGAAGCCCAGATGTGGTGGCTGGACTCTGAGCCTCCTTAAAAATCCGCCTCTCCTTGGGGTAGAAGCAGAAAACACCGAGTCTGCCCTGGCAGATTTTTAATGTTATTCCCTGTGATCTAGCATTCATTCTGCTGATTGAGTTAGTCCCCCTCTATGCTTTTAAACTACCAGCTCTGCACAAGTTTCCCTAGAGGTAAGGAAGAGAAATTGAATCTGGGCTGCACACTCATTTGAGCCATTTCCCAGACTCAACTGCTGCAGATGGGGCTGGCTCTGGGGAGGCAGATTTACAAACTGCAACAAATTAGAGTAAACGAACCTGACTGACAGTCACATCAGCACCAGAAGGGCATGGCAAAACACAAGGGAAGATTTAACCTGAGGTTTCAGACCAGACAGAGAAAGAAAAGGGTCTCTGCAAACAGAAGAGGACAATCAGAAATGTTGTTTCACTCTCCATCCTTTCTCCCAAAGTGAACACTTGGATTCCCATCCTGCCCGTAGCCTGGGAGGTGGCTGCAGAGAGGAGCTCTGCTCAGTGCAGGTTTCCAGAGCTGGAGACTTTCTTCTGACAGGGAAGGATAACTGGAGCAAAACTCCAGCTTTGTGTGAAATGCTCCCTCCTGAGCTGCTCACTGGGATGGTCGTGATGAAGGGACCGAGCTGTGCGTGCAACTCACAGCTTTTCCCATTGCATTTCCCATGCGCTCCTTGGGGAGTGATTCACTGGGAAAATGCAGAGGGGAATGGTGGGGTGAAGGACCATTCCCTGATGACTAATGCCACTTTTTGCCAGGGAAATTTCATAAAAAGCTGCAAAATTTGGTTTATTCCTGGGTGAGATTAATCACTTGCCAGCTTCTATGCAGCAGCTATTACTGCCTAAATGTAAATAAGAACTCATCTGTGTGCACATAAGAGAAAATAAACCTGGCTACAGGATGTTGTCCTGCTCACACATTTGTTTTTGCACAGCTACAGCTAGGCTGCTGTATGTCTTTACGGTCACCTTAAGTTATAAACATATCGGTCCGGTCCTGAGATACTTAATGCTTGCGAAGTCCTTACTCAGGCAAAAAAAACCTCACTTTGTGGGAATCAGATCCCAGTCATAATATGCATAGCGCTGGGCAACTGGTGACGACAGACCAAGAGCTATGGGCCAAGTACTTTTCTTGGTTTGACCTGCTTTGATCCCACTGACATCAACGGATGCTTCTAGATTTCCACTGAGATAACTGGTCTGCAGCTGACACAACCGAGAACAATATGGGACATAATACAATAGTGGGAGGTTGTTTTCCTTACAGAGGTCTGTAGAACAGGGGCTGCTCCAAAGTTTACAAACAGCTTTATGAAAAGCCTCAGCAGAAGAGTTTGTCCTAAACCAGGAAAAGCCATTCCTCCTTTTTTCAGAAGCACCAAAAATTCCTGTTGCTTTAGCAAGTGCTTCCAGTTCTGTGCAATACCCCGCAGAGGCCAGTGAGAGCCCATTGTACACAGCAGGTATGGGGTCAGCCATGGCTTGTAGTAGTTAAAAAGTTTTGCATCTGTATGTGTGTCACTCTTCTGTTTATCTCCCCATTCATCTCTCTCTATCTGCCACTTCAGCATCTCTAGCCCCAGTCTGGGGAAGCGTTCACGTGCTTGGGCATCTCCCATTTACCGTGATGGGCTGCTAGCGCTCCTTTCTCAAGAGAGGGTTCCTGATGTGGGACTTTAGTGCTGATTTCCTATTAATTTTCCTCTGTTAATCATTCCTTTTTCATGCCTCCAGAACCAGAGCAAAGTTGAGCCCCCTCACCCCAGCCCCAGACACCCTCACATCCTCCGAGCTCACCTACCACGCAGGGAACCGGCTGGCAGCACAGCCCACACCTCCAGCCCTCAATCCACTAGGGATGCTCTCAGGGTGATGTCGGATCTCGTGCCGCTGCCCGGGCAGGTGCGATGTGCTTGACAGGTCTGCAGGACGGGCTCTAGGAAATGGGGAGGGGGGTGAAAATCTCCCCCTCGCAGCCAGCCTGGTGCTCAGCCCGAGACCTGCTCCGGGCCAGCACTCAGCGTGCCTCGTAGCTCACACTGCTGGTAAAACCAGTGGGAGACAAGGAGATTTCGACATTGTAAAATCTAAGAGGGAGGCTGGGCAGAAACATTTCTTTCTTGGCCTGGAGACAAGCATTAATATTAGATGTCGTGGGAGTACATTTCTAGTGTTCAAGGGAGAAAGCTTTG
Organism: Falco naumanni; assembly: GCF_017639655.2. Classification (NCBI taxonomy): domain Eukaryota; kingdom Metazoa; phylum Chordata; class Aves; order Falconiformes; family Falconidae; genus Falco; species Falco naumanni. The sequence continues at coordinate 7,614,665 of NC_054062.1, forward strand.
GAGGAAACATGTAAAACGCTGGTCCAGGGAGGACTTCAAATTCAGACAGACTTGCAGTCAGGAGCCAAAATCCCTTACTGCCTTTGTCGGAAGCTCATCACACCGATACTAACTGAGCCAACAGATCTGATCTTCCCCCTCTCTGAACTGGCATAACTCCTCTGCTTTCAAGGGAACTTTGCCAGGCAGCATCCTGGGGGATTTCCTCCCAGCATAATGAATATTAACATATAAGACACTGAACCCTCCCTAAGAACAGAGGATTAAATGCTCTTTTAATGGGCTATATGCAGTTCTTAAGCAGCTGACATGGGCACTTGCCTGAGCAAAGATTTGACCCAGTAAATGGAACTGAAAAGCAAACATTTTGCAATTAAAATACTTGCAGAATTTTAAAATGCTGCAGTGCACTTAGGGAATAATTGTGTCATGGCTGAGAAGGCTTTAACGTAGACCTTGAAAGATGGCATGCTCAGTCCTGTGCTGGGTCATATTGTCCCGCAAGGGGCTGAAGGATGAGTGCCATGAGGAATGCTGGGTGTCAACAAATTAATCCCCTTTCTCACCATTAGATTTACATCTGGGATCCCAGGGACTCGTGCAAAGGTTGCCTGGGCAGTTAGGGGTCTTTGTCCTTAAATGAGCATGTGTGTGTGTGTACTGAAAACAGTAAAATATAGCGTTGGGGTACAGGGGGGGTGATCACAAATCAGTGTAGGGGAACTTGGATACATCCAGGAGAGTGTAAGCAGGAATGGGGCACCCTGTTCTCTTGCGCTTTTGGAAAATCCCAGCCTTGGGCACTAGGAAGGGGATAGCTGGAGGGGATAGCTGAGTGGTCAGCAAAGCCCTGCAGCTACATTAGGTGGAACCAGGGCTTCTGCCCTGCTCAGCCTTTGCTCGTACCCCTGCTGAACCCCAAAGGGTGTGAAGGCACTGTGGGTCTGCCTGGCCTTTCCCATGGGTGTCACAGCAAGGTGATCTGCACCGCAAGTTTGTGTGAGCAAGGGGAGGATCAGGACCCATAGGATGCTCCTAAAACTCCCACTGTGCAGCCTGCACTGCACAGCAGGGAAGGCATGGGCTTCTCCGTGCCCTACCACGGCTATCACAGTGTCCGTGCCTCTCCGGCACACCATCGAGCCTTTGCGGTGTGAGCTGTGTGCCAATGCCAGACACAGGTACGCTGTGGCCACGATCCTACTTTCATCCTCCACCCCACTCTGCAAGGACCTTTGGGAGCATCCAGGGAACCCCACACCAGGTCCATCCACACCAGCAAGTCACTGATCTTTGCCTGCATGACAAGGGGGGTGTAACAGCAGGCTTTTTCTGTTCTAACAGTAAGAAATCAAGATGCTCCTTAAGAAAAGGATCCCTGCCCAGGGCAAGTGATGGAGGACCACGGATAAGGTGAGTGTCTTGGTGGCAAAATTAAATCTTGTGCTTTCAGTATGGTCAGATGGAGGAGCTTTCCATTGGCTTCCAAAAGCATTTTGCAATTATTAGACAAGTTGGGTATCAGGCTCTGATCATCTCCCCCATACACCAGAAAAAACAATAACACTTTCTGCATAATGAGATAATTGCCGTCCCTTCAAGACTCTTGGGAAAAGTTGCCTGTGCTTCATGCTTATGAGATTAAGTGAGCTGAAACCATTCCCCAGAGGTAGGCTGGATCCAGACAGTGAGCAAACATGTTTGTGCCTTGTGAGATGCTGCGTAACACGGAGCTGCACTTCCACCAGCATCATCAAGCCTCTTCCTTGCTGCTGGGAGGGATCCCATCTCCCTTGCGCTCCGTCCTCCCAGCAATGAAGCTCCATCTTCACCAGCATGTCCCAGAGCCAATCCCCCTCTGCTCTGCTCCCTTCCCCAGGGAGGATCTCACCAAAGCAGTTTATGTTCCTTTTACACCCGTCCACCCGAAAGCCCCATGCCAACACACCTGGCACCCATCAGCCTCCCTGGAGGGTGCAGCACGACCTGAGGCAGCTCCAGTTCAACCAGCAGCCTCAGCATATCCATTAGGAAATACAGGGGATGGGCCAGTGATCTCAGTTGCTCTTTTGGAGCCATTATGGCTTAACTGGTAAATAATTCCTTTAAATGCTTACATGCTTTCAAAAAAATTGCAAAGCTTAATGGGAACAAATATTCCCAGGGGGTTGTATCCTGCCATTCATTCGCACATCAGACCCCTGCTATCTTTAAGGCTAGTTCTGTGCATGGGCAGGCGCCTAAGTCATTTGAAAAACAATAAGCCTCTGTACTCTAATTTCCCAGAGAAAAATGCAGACAAAACAAGTGGCAGTTTGGCACAAACCGAACTGCAGAAATCGCTTTGATAAATAACTGGGCATTTAACACAAGAAGCCTGTAGGCAGCTGGGGGGTTGGCCTGCCCAGCCTGTCCCAGGGCAGGTGCTGGCAAGCCAGCAGGGCTTCACCCTGCGTGGGGCTGTCTGGTGCCTTTGGGTGGCTCTCCGGGTCGATCCTCAGGCTGCTCCACAGCTAAGGGGGGATCCAGGGAATCCTTTAAGCATCCTTTAGGGCTCGCTACAAACCAGCCTCCCTGTCCTGGCAGTTTGTCTGCTTCTGGAGGGCTTTGCTGTTGTAATGAGCTCGTGGGGGGCTAACGGGGCACGGGGACATGCTATGGACTGGTGCGGCGTGTGAGGTCTGCAACCTAGGGAAAGATTATGTCCTCTTGGGGAGTGCAGAACCACAGGGTTTTTTAGCAAAAAGAAAGAAATTTGCCCTGGCCACTGCACTGGTGATGGACTGGGAGTCTAAACACCCCTGGGCAAGGGGCTGTGGGCTATGGTGGGATCTCCCTCTCCTGCCATTAATCCCCTGCCCACGCAGGCAAGCTGATCTGGGGAAGGGGGCGGGGGGGGCAGGGTCTTGCATCCTCGCAGTGTGGGGCATGCAGAAACGGGCTGGCAGTGCTGTGGGGTGCAGCCTGCCGTGGGGAGCCTGCAGGTAAGGCTGCAGATCAATGCCAGGGCAGGGAACCCCTGCAATCCCATCTCAGTTGGGGCCAGCAAGGCAGCGACAACATATGGGGCAAAACACCAGTGTGTGTCCCCACCCTGGGCTGGGCTTCTCCAGGGGGTCCTGCCCTGTCCCTGCATGTCCCCCCTGCAGGACCAGGCTTCTCCAGGGGGTCCTGCCCTGTCCCTGCTTGTCCCCTCCGCAGGACCAGACTTCTCTGGGAGGTCCTGCCCTGTCGCTGCGTGTCCCCCGGGGAGCCGGGGCACCTCGGCGGGGGCGCGGGGGCAGGTGGCGGCTGGCGGGGGCCGGCGGGGCGGGGGCAGGCGGAGGCTCCCCGGGCCCCGGCGCTTCCCCCCGGCCGGGAGGCTCCGCTTTCCTCCCGCCGGGAGCTCATTGGGCCGGGGCGGAGGGACCGGCTCGGGCCGGGGGAGGAAATGCGCGGGGGGCCGCGGCGCGGCGGCGACTCCGCGGCTCCGGCACCGCCGCCGCCACCGGTGAGTCCCAGCGGGCGCCGCCCGCGCTCGGCACGCCCGGGGGGGGCCGCGGCCGCATCCTCCGCCGGGGACGGACGGGGGGGGGCGGGGGACGTTTCGCAGAGCGGGACTCGCTGCCGCAGCGGGAGCGCCCGGGGGGTCCCGGCGGGGAGCGCGGGGGCGGGGGGGGGGGCGGCCCGGTAGGTGTCCCCGGGGCGGCGGCGGCGGCGGGGCTGCGGGCAGTGCCCGGGCTCCGCCTGCCGCGGGGAGCAGCGCCCGGGGAGCGGGGCTCGGCCTGCTGCGGGCCGGGGTGCGCATCCCTGCGCCGGGCTCCGCCGTCCCCGTGTCCCCACAGCCCGCTCCCCGGTACCGGTGTCCCCGCCGCCCGCTCCTCCGTCCCCGTGTCCCTGCAGCCCGCTCCGTGGTACCCGTGTCCCTGCAGCCCGTTCCGTGGTACCCGTGTCCCTGCAGCCCGTTCCGCCGTCCCCGTGTCCCCGCAGCCCAGTCCTCCGTCCCCGTGTCCCTGCAGCCCGCTCCGCGGTACCCGTGTCCCTGCATCCCTGCTCCGCGGCGCCTGCATCCCCGCAGCCCTCTCCGTGATACCCGTGTCCCTGCAACCCTGCTCCGCGGCGCCTGCATCCCCGCAGCCCGCTCCGCCGTGTCCCCCTCCCTGCTCCACCGCACCCACATCCCTGTGGCTGTGCCCCGCGGTGCCTGCATCCCAGCCTGCGCAGGGGACAGCTGGAGGTGTTTGTAAGGGAAAATCCATCTCCCCGCTGTGGTTGCTGACCCTCTCCAGGAGGGTTTGGCTCTAAGGGCACAGACCGGATCCAGTGCACAGCTGGGAGTAGCAGTTTCACCTGTAGAACCAGGCCAGGCTGTTGCTGTTGCGTTCCCGTGAGGGTAATTGCATCCTCTTGAGGGACTGGATTCATTGCAACCCTTGGCAGACAGACCCCGATTCCTGCTGCTGCCATCAGCTGGAGTTTTAGCCTTGGTTTCATGGGAAGAACTGGACAAACCACTGCTCGCTCACACGGTGGGTTGTATTTTCCCGTTGGTTGCTGCGGCCAGTTATGCAAGAGCAGACTTAGGAGAGTTATGGGAACATTTCTGGCTGGTGGGAGAGGGACCGCCAGATCACAGAAGCACGGGGGAGACTTTGCTGCCCCCCTGAAACAGCACAAGCTCAGAGGCACCCACATAGTTTCACTTGCCAGACCATGGGGCTTCACGTCTTCATTTCAGGGACTAGAAAGGCAGTGACAAAAAACTCTGGATTTGTTTTCTTAAGCATGAAAAGGTTTTCCTTAAGTTGTGGGCTTTAAGAGTATTAGAATAGTAGTGGCAACAGGTTGGAGGATCTTCTGTGGCTTTAAAGAGGCTGATTTTCATAAATTCATGAAAAAGACAAGTATAGACTACCATGTTTCCACTTTTGAAACTTTTTCTGGTATGAAGCAACTATAATTTTATGACCCAGAGGGACACTGTGACCACTTGAGGTAGGGCAATGCTGCTCCATATCAAAGCAAAAAACCAAACTGTATATTTTAGACTTGTGCCCTGTGTTTCTTGCCTTCCCCATAGGGAAAGCTCCCACAGCAGTCACGGGAATCCTGTGGGAGGATGGAGATGGTTGGCAAAGTTTGACTTAAGAGACTTCTGGAGAAGCACTGCTAGTCTGGGCATCTGTGATTGTAAGGAAAATATGTGTCCCAGTATAGCCCTGGGAAAAGCTGGCTGGCTGAGCAGTGGGGAGTTAGCCCATCTGTGCACACTAGTGTCACTGGGATGTCTCCAGGAGGACTGGGGAGAAAGCAAGTTTCTTCACTATATTTTTAAATCCTTCCTGCAGAATGACCAAGATTCCATTTCCTGATGGTGGAGATCCCATATATTAATCATTAGAAGATGAAATTTATTGTTACGTTGGGAGGAGAATGGAGGACTACAGGCTTTTATCACCAAAATAATGCTTATACCCTCAAAGCTGGGCTTGTATGGAGATGAAGATGGGTCTGAGCACCTGCAGTTCCCTGCTGGGCTGCAGCTGCATGGGAGTAGCTGGTACCATGGTAGGAGCAGGGTGGGTGTGTTGTGACCTGGAGCCAGACCCTCAGCTTCTGCCAAGTTCAGGGACTGAGTGAGGTCCTAATTGCATTTTACAGCAATACAGTCAATTTGCTGTGACAAAAATCCTCCCTATTGCTCAGCCAGGCAGAGCCACGTGCCCTGCTCGTGGACTGAGATGAGTCCCGGGCTGGGTGAGGAGGGGAAGGGGCTGCTCAGCCAGCCATCCGCCTTGCTCAGCGCTATCACTGCGTGGAAATAAGCACAAGATGTTTGATATTAAGGGGCAGGAAGGCACCAGGCTGGTTTCTCTCCAGATGCGGGTCTTCACCTCTGCGTGCCTTGGGTTTCTTCACCTGCACAAAGGAAAAGATGTTACGGAGTGCCTTGGAGAAGGGCTTTGAGACCTGCAGGGTCTGCAGATTTGGAATGGTTATCCGTAACAACTTGACTTGCCATTAGGAATTGTCCCAAAGAAGTTTGAGGATGAGCCTGCAACTCTCCAGCCCAATCCCACTGCATATCACCTGGGGATTTTAAAACGTTTATTTGCAGCTCACCATATTTGCAGTTTCAGAAGGATATTTCTTGTGTTGCCTCCCTGTAAAGCCACTCCTTTTTCAAAGGTTAATTAGAAAAACTGATTCTTTCTTTAATTGGCATATATTTAAGGTGGCTTTCTTTATTTCTTCCTCCTTTAACTGCTGCCATCCGGAGGCCAACTAGTTTGTTTAAATTAGATACTGTTCAAATTAGATACTGTTATTGACCATCTTCAGCCTCGTTTCATATTTTTCCTTTGCTAGAAAATCAAAGCCTCTTTATTTGCAAGTCAGTACTGACTCTGCAGACGGTACATATGGCCCTTACAGCACTTTTCTCTGGCAAGAACTTGTATTTTAAAGAGAAGAAGATCAGATTTCAGTGTGTTATGTGGTGGGAAAAGCAGCTTTACAATGCTGTATGGATTAAGAAATTAAGGGCCATTGTTTTGCCCTCGCTGCCTGGAATTGGCAGGGTATTTCATGCGACACAGGTCCCTTCCCTGCCCCTCAAGAAGTGACTGTGTGGCCCCCAGCATCTCTTGTGTGCTGGGCCAAGCGTCCCCCCAGGGTCAATCGCTGTTGAACTGAGTGGGGCAAAGTGGGTTTGTGCCTGGAGGAGCACCTGCCCTGCCAGGGGTTCACGGGAACAACTTGGCAATGGCTGTGTCCCCGCTTCCCCTGGGCTTTAGCATGTCACACTGCTCTGTTGCCAGCAAGTGTGCTCCTGCCCCAGCCCCTTGTGCTGCCCTCGGAGGGCCTGTGCCGACCCAGCACTGTCCCTCTGATCCCGGCAGCGGGGGCTGACCCCGACCCCACGGCTCTGTCAGACGTCACCGGCTGGGACCGACACGGTGTGTTCACACCGCTTTTCTCTCGGTTGCAGGGTTCCCCGCTGAAGGGTGAGACATGCGGTAGGAGCCAGCGCATCCCACCAAAGAACGAGACTCGGTTGTGCCGCGCAGCCCTGGGTGCCGCGGGACGGACAGGACATGCACTGCATCGCTACCCTGATCTCGGGACTCCTCTTCATCCTCAGTGTGACCAGCACAGATGGCTTTGCCCGGGCAGGGTAAGCCCCCATTTAGTCTGCATCCCTCGGGTGTGCACATCTGCACATCACAGTGAGGTGCAGTGTGGTAAGAGCCCTTGTTCAGACAGCCGGGTTTCATGTGCACAGGCAGCTCACCGGGCTGGCAGGGAGGTGGGAAAAGGCTCTGCCGAGTCCTCTCGGGGCAGCCAGGGCTCAACAGCCCTTCGCTGGTTGTTTGCTTTGTCAGGGAAACAAAAAAACCTCTCAGAGAAAATGCTCTGGCTCTGTTTAGCTCCGTGCAGAGGACACAAAGACACTCTGAGCTTTTTATGTGGGAGAGTCAAAAGCTAATCAGGCCCTGAGCTGTTCATGAATTATTGTTGTGTCTTTCAAGCACATCCTTGCAGAAAAATATGTGTGCAATGTTGCTATCACACCAATCGAGCTTTGCAAACAAGCCATCAAAGGAGGATGCTGCCTCCCAGCTCTAAGGGGATGCACTGTCCAGGAGATGCAGGGGTGGAAAGCCCCAGCGATTGTTGCCTGCTGTGCCCTGTGTTCTCTGGGATGCTGCGGCAGCTGCGGTCCATGGTCCCATAAGCCCAGGAGTGGCAGCTCCTGTGATTCCCCTTCTCTTTCCAGGAACTGGGTCTGACAAGGCGCCCTGGATCCCAGCACATCCTGGGCAGGCACAGCTCAGCTCCCACTGGGCCAGAGCAAGCCCAGAGCTCAGTGCCCCAGTTTCTTGCACAGCCAAAAGGAGCTCGACTCAGCATCCGCCCCCCAGATACAGCTCACATTTTCTGCAGTTTGTTTTTACGTTGAAATACTCTCCTCTAGCATTAAACCTTTTGCATTCTGGTCATGACTAAAACCACAGGCTGAATTCCTTGCTCGCACGCACAGGCTGCAGCTATAGCTTTAGTCTAAATGTTGCAAAGCAAACAATTGCCATTTAAAAATTGCATCGTCTATAGCATTAATCAGTGAGGCTGAGAGGAGTTTTCTGAAGTTAATGGAAGCCATCTGATGTCCATGCTAATTCCCAGGCTTTTTATTCTAGTTTCTAATTGGGCTGGGAGGCTGAGATGAGTAGATGAGTTTCTCAGTGGGACTGACCTGCTTGGGCTGGAAAGTGTTGAAAAAAAGAGTTTTTTACCAAGACCACTTTGGCTGTTAACCTTGGGAAAGTTTTTGACTGGGTCACAGTTATCTTAGGAGGACTGGAGGGCGACTTTCATCTGGCCTTTACTGTTTTGTGGTGAGCTTGACCCTTCCTGTGAAATCATCAATTTTTTGGTGACCACAGGGGCATCCGTTTCAGGAGTGCAAAAGTCTCAGAAAGGAAAAATCCACCCAGAAAGTGAGTCATTCTAGGGGAAGGGAGGTGATGAATGGAAGGAGAACTGCTTTGAGTAAATTCCCCCTAAATCTGGGCCCCGACTGCTCCCCTGGGATGGAGGGACTGTGTCGGGTGAGTGTACGAGGAGGCATCAGCGCCTTCGGGCAGGGGCTGGGGAGGAGGAGGCCGTGCAGCCTGCAGTGCTCAAGCTTTGTGTTGCTGCCCTGAAACAGCTTGAAGTAGCCTCCTGGGTCACTTGGGCAATTAGCTGTTGCCGTTTAAATAGCCCTTTGTAGAGAGGAACTGTCAGGCCGTGCCCTGAGCTGGTGTAAATCGGTGGAGCGCCTTTGCCCCAGGGAGAAGCAGTGGGTTGGTTTTTAGCCGGTGTCTGATCTGCTCCCCTCTGCTCAGCCGCAGAGTCTGTGCCGCGACACCGCAGAGCCAGGCAGCCGCCTACACCGAGTCCCACGTCCAGCCCGTGTACCAGCCCTACCTCACCACCTGCCAGGGCCACCGCCTCTGCAGCACCTACAGGTGAGGGCAGCTGCCTGCACCACGGACCTGCTCCCTCAGAGGGAGCTGGATCCGTCCCAGCGACCCGAGGGGGCTGTGGAAGCGGGGAGTCCTGCCTTGATCCACGGGGAAGAGGCTCCTGCCCCTAGGCAGGGGGTGCCAGCGCAGGGGGGCTGACCCACAACAGGATGGGGGGCTGGGGGGCAGATGCTCCGTCACCCAGCTCAGCTCCATCCTTGCATTGCAGGACCATCTACAGGGTTGCCTACCGGCAGGCGTACAAGCAGATGTCCCAGCCTGTGGCCTCATGCTGCCCCGGCTGGAGCAGGGCTAACAGCCACACGCTCAGCTGCAACAGAGGTAAGAGGCTGCCGTGCCACCCCGGTGCCAGCGCTCGCCCTTCCCCAGGCTGGTGGGCCGGGTAGCTCATGTCCCTGGATGAGGCCCCAGCAGCCAGCTCTCTTATTCACCAGCACTTTGCCTGTCAGGCAGACTCTCCCTGTAGGAAAGCATTTAAATTTTTGGTGTCACAACCAAATGCGGTTCAATTTGTGATTAATTCCCAGCCTTTCTCTGCTGCCTCGCAGGCCTTTTTCCTTTGGGATCGCTTATTAACTTTATAGTTACCAGAGGATAAATAAAATGAGTAAGTCCTTGCTGTATAAATCAGTGGTAATGGAAGAGAAATGCTTTCAGGAGGCAATTGTGATGTACAACACAAAACAAATGCAAAACACATCAGGAGCTAGTCCATCCCCAGATGAGCTCAGAGCACAGCACCAGAGGCTTCACAGGACCCGCTGCTGCCTGTCGCCCACCCTCCCTGTGCTGGCCACAGGCATCTCGGCCTCTTCCAGGCTGCAAAACCGAGGTCCTGTTCATCCCACCCATCCTGTGACCTGTGCACCCCAGCCAAGTCAACCCCTCCACCGGTGCAGGGCTGGGGCAGAGCATCCTGCCCACAGGCTGGTGCTGGGGTGCATTTTGGGGTGTCTGTACATGCTGTGTGTGTACACGCATCCATGGTGGCAGGGAGGGAGCTTGGGACCCCCAGAGCTGCCTGGTGACACTGTTCTTGTGTTTTGTCTTGCAGCTCTCTGCTGGGTGCCATGCCAGAACGGCGGGAGCTGCACCTTCCCCGGCAGATGTGCCTGCCCACCCGGCTGGACAGGGCAAGCCTGCCAGACAGGTACTGGCCATGCTGCTCCCCTCCGGGCTCCCTGCATCGGCCCTGCCCCACTGCCAGTGCGAGAGCTTCTCTGGGAGCCACAGGGCTGCCATAGGGCTCTGGGGGTCCTCTGCCCATGGACCTGTCCCTTGGGGGGGGACAGGGACCAGCACCATGGCTCCTCACCAAGCCTTGGCACATGCCTGGCAGAGGGGTAACCAGTGTGTTACCCCTCCGCACGCACACGTGCACACCTACACGTATTGCTCCAGGGCAGTGATGCCTGATGGTCTGGGCAGGAAAGGACGGGAAACTCAGCTCCCAGGGGAGCTCTGACCTCCCTGTGGCTGCCTCAGTGCTCCCAGCCCTCCTGTGCAGCCCTGGCATCCACGTTGCCTCTCTGCTGCTGCTCTGTGCTGGGTCAGCGTGAGCAGAGGCTGCACTCTGCCGCAACTGTGCAGCCAGCAAAAGCCTTTCTGCAGAGCAGCTGTCGCACTCATGGAGTGGGCCTGAGACTGCATATTTGTAATCACCCATGTCCCTGGCTTTGTAAACTCTTGCTGTAAACTAAGGTGCCCATTTACTGCAGAGACTAAATCTGTAAACTGGAAATATCCAGGGGTGGAGGAGAAGCCTGGTGATCTCCAGGCACCGAGCTCTTTTCCAGCATGAAAGCAGCCTGATGCTCCTTGCCAGAGCACAGGGAAATCAGGCAGCATGGTCCAAACCCCTGCCACAGCATTTCCCGGCTTTCCACCCTCCAGTAAGGCAGGGGAGGAGTGTGTGGCATTGACCCATGCTGGGCCAGGCAGGGCTGAGCACATCGCTGACAGCTCCGGCTCCAGCGCAGGGGGGAAAGGATTTTCCCACTGCCTAAAACAGATTCACCCGGGCGTGGGAAGCGGTTCAGCTCATTTTGCTTTGTGGGAACAGCTTTAATAACTCCCCCGTGTGAGGAGAGGTTACTGGGTTTTGTACACACTTGAAAGGCTGATAGCTCCTCGCCACAGCTGGCTGGAACCAAAACCCCGGCCATAAATCCAGGATGAGAGCCAAGCGCTGCCTGCGCCCGCTTGGCCAGAGCTGGGACATTTCTGACCACAGCTTTTGTTTCTGGATCTTTTGTGGAGGGGAGCGGGCGGAGGGAAGGAGGCCAGATCCCCCTCGGGGTTGGCCCAGGTTTACTCCAGCCGGGTGCAAAAGCACTGGCAGGTCTTTTGCTCACACCCTGCAGTGCTGACAGCACCCAGACCTGTGCCCAGCACAAATGCCAGTTGTTTGGGGCGCATGGCTTGGGCACTTGTTGGGGTCCCATTGCATCCTCACTGTGCCTAAGCCCGTGCGCGCCCCTCGCCCCTGGTAAGTGCCTTCTCACCACCTCTGCCCTCGCTGAGCTGTAGCTGTGGTTTCAGACATGGACGAGTGTGCCAGCCAGAGCCACGGGTGCGGCCAGCTCTGCGTCAACACGGCTGGGAGCTACCGCTGTGCCTGCCGGGATGGCTTCAGCCTCACTGCCGACAACAAGGCGTGCCAGCCCCTGGTGCCAGCGCCCGAGCCCGAAACCTTCAGCCAAGCAGGTAACCTGTCCCTCCGTTTCAGCCCCTGGCTGCTCAGGGCCCTCAGTGAAAGCTGGGACTAACACTCAGCATTGCAGGGTGGCTGGAGCAGGAATGACAAGAGACAGGAGGGGGGGTGACAGCCAGAACCCCTCAGCTTTATTCTCAGTGACCCAGGAGTCCCTCTACCACCCAAACAACCTCTCCTGTGCACAAATCCGGCCCCTGGTCTGTCTGCAAGGGTGACAGAGCCTGGCTGTGGCTTGCGGTGTCTGGGACATGGCTGTTCTCTCCATCATCATCATCCTTCCTGCAGGGCAAGTCCGGAGCCATGAGGAGCGGCGGGCGCCGCTGGTGATGGCCCATTATTACTTTTGGTACGCGCTGTGACACTTCAAACTCGTACCGTGAGTAATAATGCGCTGTGGCCAGCACAGGCATCATGCAGTAAACGCCTGGGAGACCAGGGCACCGTCTGCACGTGCCCCACAAGCCACCTGCCTTTATCCCCTGTTCAGGGCCCTCAGCATGGACGATCCTTTGTGCACACCCTGGGACAGGGCAGACCCGGATGCCCACTAATCTGACAACATGGGCACGAAAGGCCAGGCTTCATCAGATGTCTTATCCTTTAAGCATCACCCCACTGCCTGAAAAATTCCCCACTTCGTTGCAGGTACTCCAGCAGCAAGGAGAGGCTTGTGCACGTTAGCAGCAGGACTAGATGCCAGTGCTTGCAGCAGGCATTGGATCCGATTGATGCTCTGAGGGCTGGTCCTGGCGGGGCAGACCTGGGGGGCTCACTAGGAGGGGAGCAGAAAGCAGCAGAGCTTGGCCTGAGCCCTGCAGCGATGTCTCTCCCCAGCACCTTCCGCTTCACCCCAGGCAATGGGCTTTTACTCAATGACCTTCTCTTGGTCACTTTTTCAGGTCCTCCCAGTGAAATGAAGGAAGAAATGGAAGACCTGAAGAGCAGAGTGGAAGCGCTGGAGCAGGTGAGCTTTCAGCACACGCCTCGGCCCTGCCGTGTCCTGCCTCCCCTGCCCTGTTGCAGCACGAGACCGCACTCAGCCAGCTCCCACCCGGGGCTGTTTGCAGCCAGGGTTTTCCTCCGCCCCAGTTCTATTTTTAACGTTGTGCTGGCCCCAGGCCCCAGCGATCCCAGCTGTGCTGCACGCTGCAGCAGCGCCCATGCAGCAGCTCTTCCAGCCCAGCGACCCTTTGAACACAACCAAAGCCCCACAAGCCGCTCGGCGTGCCGCCCCGGTGGGGTGCACCCCGGCAGCAGTGTGCTGCGTCCCGCTGGGTGGTCCTCCTGGCTGGGGAGGACACACTCACAGCTCCCCTTCTCCCTGCAGAAGCTGCAGTTGGTGCTGGCCCCCTTCCATAACCTCATGCCATCTGCACCGGAGGACGTCGGCGCAGACCCCATCAGCCGGCTGTCCCACTCCCTCCAACAACTGGACAGAATTGACTCCTTGAGTGAGCAGATCTCTTTCCTTGAGGAGCGGCTGGAAACATGTAAGTGCCTGGAAAAAGCAGGGGTGAAGTATGTCACTCCTCCCACACCGGCCACAGTGAGCAGATGTGGGCCAACGAGATCAGTAACACATATGCCATTATTAATCTATATCTCCCTCAAGCTCAGCAGCCTGTAATTAATAAAAGATGAACACAAACAGCCCATTAGCTTAATTTCAAAGCTGTTTCTATGGCTGCACCATCTGACTGCCTGCCCTTGTAGCAGCCAAAAATCCTAAGATCGGCACATGGAAATGTGGCTCTGGGGCAGAGACAGCCCACTCTGAGCAGCGGGTCACATCACGTAGTCATCACCCTCGCTGGCTGCATTCCCTTCCTGTACTGTTATAACTTAGTCCTTAGAAAAGGAACTCCAGCCCTTAGGAAATTAACTGTCCAAAAAGTCAATCAGGAAAGTTTAGGGAGCATGCAGAAGCTGGCAGATTTATGAGCCTGGGAAATTTTAGGCATTTCTTTTTGAAGCCTACAGACCAGTCCTTTGCCAAGCAGTGGACCAGAGAGGGTCTCGCAAGTAGCAGACTGAAGAAGGGAGGCTGGTGAGAGCTGTCATGTGTGAAATGGCTGAAGGCGGGGGGTCCTGCCCGCTGTGTCCCCACGGCACCACAGAGCAGGACAGGGCAGTGTCCCCTCGGGTCCCTGAGGTGTGTGCAGAGCCCTCTGGAGCACTGCAGCTTGACTCAAAAGCAGAGCACAAACCATATAACGCTTTATTTTGTTAGGCAGCTCTTTGCAGCTCATTTTCCCATTAATTCCAGCCAAACACGCCCAGAAACTAGGCATGGCTGGGCCAGCTCAGGAGCTGGTGTGCAGCAGCAGCAGCAGCCTGGTGCTCGTGGCAGAGGGGTGGAAAGTCTAAGGGGAAACTGTGTCAGGGCACATCCAGTCCCAGTTCACTGCCTGCAGTAATGGCTTAGATATAAAAGACTTCAAAGAACTTGTTTGAAGACTAAATAGCTGCAAATAGACACTTAAAAAACATCTCAGAAAGGGGTAATCATCAGAACCACCGAGTGTTCCAGCAGACAGAGTTTCCTAGTAGTGCCCTGTACATATTATTAGTGACAGCACCAAGGAATGTGAGCAGTATCACAAGGTAACATGGATTTATTCCAAGGGATGACTCCTAAGTCCTGAAATTAACTTCTGCCAAGCCTGTTCTGGCAAGCAAAACTTGTTTTTGTCCCTCTTATGGTCTTGAAAGTCCCTGGAGGACATGAGCCTGTCCTTTCGTACTCCAGCAAGCACTGGGGCTTGCAGGGCATCCCACAGAGAGCGAAGCAGCCATCCATTTTCTGTGCCTTGTGAAGCATGTCACCAATGAATGCTGAGACACAACTGCACTCTCCAATTATCTGCCCAGTGGGGATGTGTGTAGGGACTGAAAAACTTTTCCTTTAAACCAGCAGTGAAGGCACAAGGTCAGATCTCTTGAAGCCATAAATGTTTTAGCCCCTCTCAGTCTGAATTACCTGCAGTTCAGCACAGACTGGCAATGCTTCGCTGTGACACAGCCAGTCAGCAGCACGACAGGCTCACAACTGCATGTCGCTGTGCCACAGTTGCCCCGTGCGGTCCCTTCCCCAGCCCACAGAGCCCCCCGGGCACTGGGGACTTTGGGGACCAGCAGCACCTGCTTTCAATTACTGTCACACAGAGCCACTGGCTGTGTCTGCAGTGGGGACAGGCTGGTCCCAGCCTTCCATCCTGGGACAGCCAGTGTTATTGTCGCCCGTGCCTTGGGACGCTTCGCTCAGACCTTCCCAGGCCAAGGCGAGGACTGTGGCACACCAGGGAGGCGAGAGTGACGCTCCCAGAAGTGGCAGGACAGAGCCAGCCTGGGGCTGTTTGGCAAAGGGAAAGCAGCAAGTGTGGGTGACGCTCAGAGAGGCTGAGGTCAACCTCATCCTTCTTGGGGAAAGAGACAAACGAAACCCTGGCTAACAGCATCGCTGCATTGTTTGGGTGGTTTGTTTTTTTTTTTCCATCTTCCCAGGTTCCTGCAAGAATGAACTCTAGCAGAGCGCCCGAGGAACTGGAGCAGGCCCCAGGCTGGGGACAGAGCCACACCACCTACAGGAAGGCACAGGGTAGCAGAAGGCTGGTTTCCCATCAGCATCTCCATCATTTGCTCTTCCAGCTCACCTTATCAAAGGTCACGCCGTTACTTCCAAACCGGACTCTAAGCCCTCAGCATCTCACCCCCTTCCTGCTGGAGAGGCAGAAAATAAATGCCTTACCTCATGCCGTTAGTGCCTGTCCAGCTGTGCCAGAGAGACTGGCTGTACACGAAGCTGCGTGGTGCTTTGCTTTACTGGGCTTTTCCTTAGCGTTACCCTGGCACATGGGCTCCCAGGGAGCACAGGGCTGGCTGCGCTGCCTGCCCAGCGGAGCATGGACCTGGCCGGAGAGAACAGCTGCCCCCTGCCATGCTCCCCCTGCCTACTCCCACCCAAAAAAGGTGGGGACAAGCCCCGCGTTTGGAGGGCTACAGCCCAAAAGGGCTTGTGGCAGAGGGGACAGCCCCCAGCTGGGCATCAGAGCAGGGGACAGGTGTGACTGTTCCCCGCAGAGGTGCTGCGCTGGCTGGGTACAGGGAGCGGGTGCCCATCCCTGCAGCTCCTGTTCTGCTCTCTGGAACCAGCCTCCCTCCGGAAGCGCTGGAGGTGGCTGGGCCTCACCGCTGCTTAGTGTGGCCACTGCAGCAGCTTGCTCTGAATTTACCTGTCCCTGCTTGCAGTCCTCTGCACCATCCCTGTGCCCCACAGAGCAGCAACAAGGGTGATGCTTTTACTGGGGCCTGAAGGTGCGGAGAATCTGATTTCACTTCCTTTAATAGAAAACCTTTCCCTGTGACACTCCCATCATCAGTACAGATCAGACGGGGACAACCTGTGCCACTCAGTTTGCCAACAGGGTGAGGCCAAGGAAGGAGGGACAGTCCTTTGCATGCCTGGACTGGGGAACAGAGGTCTGGCACAGCCAGGTGTTTACACTGGCACAAGCACCGGGTGTTGAGTTAGCTGGTCCCTCCCAGACTCAACAGCCACGGTGCTGTCAGTCTGCGGCACACACCCCTACCTCCCCGCCAGCACTGTTTGCTCAAGCCCAAGGACACTGGTACAGCAGAGCAAACACCACAGACATGGTACAACACCTTCCTTCTTGCCTAGAGTGGAGCTGCAGGATGAGCTGTGTGCCATGTGGGCAACAGCATGCTGCAGGGGTTGTACCAAAATAAAACCTCCTGCTGCACACACCAAGGCTGGGGAATCGTTATTGGCTGGGAAGGTGCTTGCTCCAGCATGGGCTCACATCTACGCACCTTCCTCTTCCCCTGTGAGAGGACCCTGCAGGCATTTGTCCTCCTAGTTCAGGCCAAGCTGTGGCTCAGCATGAGGCTGGGTCACAGCTCTTCTGCCTGTGGGGCACAGGTGGGGACAGGGACCTGCCCCTCCATCACCAAACCCACCCCCTGCAAGAGCCCAGGGGTCAGCACCCTTCTCCCTCTTGCAGCAGCCCTCCTCCCTCAGCTCCCACAGAAGACCAGGAGTCTCTTTAATTTAAATAACCATAGGTGTACTTTTTTTTTTTTTCTCTCTCCTTAAAAAGCACATAACATTATTCTCAACCCAATTAAAAGTGAACAGCAGAGAACTGCACAGAGGCACTGCTCCCTCCTCCCAAGCTCGGATGTTGCAGGATTCACTCTGTGGATGTGGTTATCACCCCCAGGACCCTCCTGGGCTTAACCTCCATGACAGCCCTTTATCTGCCACTCTTACAAAGTGCTGGTTTGGTTCCCATCCTCCCACCCCGACCCGTCCCACAGCGGGTCTGACCCCTGAGTCTGTACTGTAAGGCCCCTCCAGTAAAGCCCCTTGGCCTCCACCAGCACAGCCCGAAGGCTCCCTCCCTCGGGGACCAATGGCTCTATGGGAACTCCCTGCCAGTCCCAGTTGAGGCTTTAACCCCAAAATGCCATATGACCACAATGCCACCAACGCAGGCAGCAAAAGCCAGATTCAGTGGTTACCAAGTAGCCCCAGGTGACTTATCGCAAAGTTATACAGCTTGCACCATGAACAGGAGAGCTAAAGCCCCCCAGAACCATGGGCCTGACCCAGCCTTGCTCTTTGCAGATGGCATCAACACTTGGGCAGGTCCCAGCCTGGGATCCAGGAGCCCTGCTAGTCCATCACCCCAAAGCACAGCGGAAACCCGTTTATCTGAACAGGGAAAGGAGTTAATTTCCCCCAAAGGGAGAGCTGAAGCCTTCCATGCCCCTGTCCAGTTGCAGCTCACCCACCCTGCGGCACTGCAGGAGCTTTACAAGCCTTGCAGAGCAGCTCCACCGAGATCAGCAAAGACACACGGGATAGGCACCATCTTTCGGCCAGTGCTGACCATGACAAGCGGCAAAACGAGCGTGACAGAGCCCTTTGCATCTTCAGCGGGTACTGTAGACACCAGGATGCCTGCTGCAACCAGGCTGAACCACCGCCACGGCAGGCAGTTGGCAGCACAGTTTCCCCAACACCAAGGAGGCTCTGAGCCAAGCCAGGTGCACAACACACACAGTATCCAGAGGTGTGCCACCACACATGAGGACAGGTTTGCCCAGGACTCCAGCAGATCTGTGCAGTTTTCAAAATCAAGCTGGTGGCTCTGAATGGTAGAAACAGGCATGGGGTTTCATTCAGAAGGTGACTAAGCCAGCAAGACTGGACAGCATTCACCTAAACACTGCCCAGACCATATATGCTGGCTTGGTCAGACTGCAGCTTCCCTCTCCATTGTTGCACCCCCTCAATGACCAAGGGCACTTGTTCAGACAAGGCAATCAAGTCTTAAAAGACACCAAGACTGGCTCCACACATTCCCCTTTGTGGCCCAGCTGAGGTTATTGGCCCTAGGTGCTTCCTTCAGAAGTGAAAGACTTGGCTCAGGAGTACCTGGGCAACGCAGAGCCCCAGCGCAAGATATTGCTGTGACACAAGGGTCTCTCGAGGTGACAGGCCCTGCCCCAGAGATACCCCCTGTGAGCTGCACTGTGCCAGATGGCAGCACTCTGGGCTGCCCAGGGAGGATGCCACACTCCCAGCACTGCTGAGGAGCCAGAACCTGGATTTTCACCCGATTCTCAACCCTGTTTGAGCAGCAGAGTTATGCAGGTAGAAACTGCTGCCTGGTGGTTTCCATCTGGGACGGCACAGGGCCCGGCCAGCACTAGCTGAGCCTGCAGGAACACTCACGTGAGGCAGAGCCCAGCCTCCAGCCAGGTTTTTGCTGTCACCCCATGCCAGCTGCCTGGGCTGGGAGAACTCACCTCTCTGGTCATTGAGCCCTTTGGTAGCACAAGTTTGATGCCTGAGAAATTCAGAAAAAGGAGAAGTTTCATTGTGAGAAAATGAACCCATAAGAGAAATCCACTCAACAGGGAACCTCAGCGCTGGCTTGACGCCCTGTGTGTGCCATTTCCATGGTGTTCCCAGAGTTAGAAGTCACTGCTGAGGAACAGGAGTTCCTTCAGTATTTGGCAACAGAGAAGTCGCTTCAGACACCACCACATGGTGACACCACTGAAGAAGCATCTAGGATGAGTCCTTTGCCTCACTTGGACGGCCGGACAGCCTGAAGAGGGTCTCCCTCATAGTGCAGAAGCATTTGTCAGTGAGGTCAGAGACATCATCTGATGTCAGGCCTTTGGTCTCTATTGGAGGCAGAACCTCAACCTTGATTTTGCCTAGAAACAAGAGAACAGCCTATAAGAAATCCACACACCACAGGAGCACCGTTCTCTTCCCTCCTAGGATCCCTGCTCCCTGCACCCCGGACAGCCCCAGCACAGCCCTCATACCCTTATAGGGCTTCAGGCACCACCCCTGGGACACAGGCTGATCTCAGCGGTAAAAGATTGCACTGGGGATTAGACCCTGCCCTCAGGCAGCTGGGCCAGGTGAGCATTTCCCTTGTGCCCCAAACTGACACCCCAGCAAAAGCCTGCCCCTTTGCAAGGCTGCTGCCTGCTCTGCCCCAGCCTGATGGCCAAGAGAGCAGGGGCAGCCCAGGGCCATGGACCCAGTCAGCTTCAGGGCTGTGCCGGGCACAGCCAGCACCAGGTGCTCCCTTCATCTGCTTCTGTCCAACCCTCCTGCCTTTGGCTGGCTCCAGCCATCCAGGCAGGGAGCACAGCAAGCACAGCTTCCTCCCACAAATGAATTAGTGCTCCAAGTTGACTGAAAGCCAACGTTCTGTCCAGCGCTTGTAGTGACAGACTTCAGAGCTCTGGTATGACCAGGTTCCTTTGTTTCCTTGAGAGGGGTCTCTGCTTTGAAAGATCAGGAGGCAGAGCACACTTGCTTCTTCCCCCAAGCCCTCACCACACGACTTGGGCTGTGCCAGTTATGAGATGGAGAGGCGGTGTCCAATTATTAATGGGAACATCCCTCACTGTATTTAATTACATTCTTTCCTGAGTTAACCCAGCCTAGGGTCTGGTGCCAAGTGCTTTGAACTGACTCCACACATCTCCCAGAGGGAATCCTCCTGTTTGCCCCAGCTCCGCTTCCCTCCCACACCCTTGGGAGCCAGATCTTCACATGGTATGGCATCAACCCTGTCTCCAAATGACTGTAAAGACGCTTGGGCTCTTCAGTACCTGATGTAAACAGATTCTTCTTTGGGTTATAAAAGGTGGTGAAGGAGGAATACACCACAGGAATCACTGGTACCTTGGGGAAGAAGATGAAAAAGAGGAGTTACTTGCACTGCAGCAACACAGGAAGGCAGGCCAGAGATAAGCAGCAAACCTCATGCACCAGAACTGACTGGGCCCAGCTCTCAGACACACAGGGTACACACAGCCCCACAAGCAAGATGCACTTCCAAAGGCTGGGACAGTCAAGAGTCAAATGGGACCAAACCCACTCCCCAGCAACTCAAGGCACTAGGGCCAAGTTACACTTCAGTCTCAGGTCAGCACTGGCTCTCAAGGGCTCCTCGTCCCAAGCCAGGCTTCAAAACCCAGGTATTTTCTGACCTGCAAACATTGAAGGATGCCTATTTTGACAGGCCTTGCTGTGCTGTACAAGCAGGCCAGCTGGTGTGCCTTCAGCTTCTAATAAAAGGAGTCACCACTTCCAATCAATTGCTCCCAGGGAAGCTTCAGTCAGGCAGACACACAGCCAGGAAGGCAGGCAGAGTCATTATTTCAGTGCTGATAACAGACACTATCTACAGCTGGTGACTCAGGGGGACTGTTAGCAGAAGTGGGTACCATTTCCACTGTACTTTCCTTCCAGCAGCTGCCAGCCCCTGCCTCGGTTGCATCACCCTGGCAGGAATGGGGATATATGGTACAACGCAGGCTACACCCTGGGCTTGGCCAATCAGACCCAGCAAAAGATCTGGCACCTACTCCCTTCTCCAGGATCCCTGCTACAACACCTCTTTTAGGGAAAGCAGTTTCCCCTCAGGCCTCAAGTCATCCCAGTCCTGAGAAGTGAGGCAGAGCATGCATGGGAAGGCAAGGCACCCACCTCCTCCCAGCTGCCTCTCCAGCACCTGGGAGCCAAGCAGGGTGGCCCAGCTGCCAGCAACCACCTGGGCCCATGCAGCACAGCCAGGTCTTCAGCGTCCCTGGCACACTGCCCCAGAACCCTGCCCAGACAAGCACTGCTGCTCCTTTGGAGCACTGACAGCTCTAGCTCTCCAAAACCAAGGAGCAGTTTGCCTGCTCCCCCACTAACTGCTCGTGGATCTTGTAATTTTGGAGAAAGAATGCATTTAAGGCCCACCAAGAAGTACCAGATGGCTGTCTGGGAGGGAGCAGCTAATTCCACACAGAGCAAGCTCAGATGTTGCTCTAAAGTACTAGCATTAACATCCTGGATCAACACCATGCTATTGCAACCTGGGGGACCCAGAAATGCATCAACAGCTTTGGGATTCCCTAGGCAAGCTTTAAAGCCCGCTGGGCTCCCTGCCAGAAGCCAGCTGTGTGCTGCAGCCATGCTCCCAGGAACAGGGCACAGATACTGCACCGCCACACTGCCAGGTGCCTCCAAAGCCCAGAGGTAGGGGGTCCACTGTGCCAGTGCCCCATGCTCTGCCCTCCAGATGGGACACTGGGACTGCAGTACTGGGGCAGCCAGGAGAGAGGACAAAGCAGCTTCTCTGTCTGCAGTCACCCACCCACATGTCTGCAGTCACCCACCCACAGGGGTCAAAGTCCCTGTCACACAGGACGGAAAAGGCGCTTTGCTCCTGCTGGGACTTATGATACCTAATTGTTTAGCTGAGGAGCTCAGCTATGACCTGGGAACATAGCTCACTTGAGAGCAAATAAACTATTCCACTGCATGACCAGTCTGCAAGGCCACTGCAAAAGCATTCAGGGTCCCTATGCAGGGGCAAAGCACTGTTACCTGTGCCTGGACAGCAAGGTGGAATGCTCCTTTCTTGAATGGCAGCAAATCCCCGGTGCAGTTCCTCGTGCCTTCTGGGTACACCCATACCTTCACCTGTATGTGGTAAGATAAAGCTCTGCTCTAGCAATCTACTTGCAGTGCTCCCTTCCTGCTGGCCAAGCCACCAGGCAGCCTTGCCAAGAGCTGCAGGTGGCTGTAACCAGGTGAGCCAGCACCAGGAGTGCCACATCCCTCCATGCCACCCCACCAAGCACCACAGTCACACTCACATTGTCAGTTGCCATAGTCTTGGCCACCTCTGCCATCACCATCTTGGCACTGGTGGTGCTCTTCCTGTTGATGAAGATGACACCACCGAGGTAGATGATGAGCCCCACAGTGCCGGTGTACATCAGCTCTTTCTTGCCCACCTGGACACAGTTGTTGGGCAGGACCTCCATCAGCCCTAACGTGATGGCAGAGGGTGAGACCCAGCAGTCACCCCCCCCTGCCTGCACTCAGATGGGACAAGAGACACAATCTGAGGTGTGGAGAGGAGTACTAGGGACAGGCCAGTGCCTCGTTTCCCTGCTGGCTTCTGCTGCCATCAGCAGAGCAGAAGAAGACTCAGCACAGCAGAATTACAGCGGCAGAGTGGCTGCAGCTCATAGCAATTCCCCTCAAAAGGCAGCTCACTCCTTGGCCCCAGGGTGCTCAGCAGGGGCACTCAGCACACTGACACACATGCCAGGCCAGCCAGTGCTATCAGAGAGGCAGGGAAGTGAGAGGGAGCCAAGAAGCACATGAAGCTGAGCAGGGGTGCGATTGTTCAGCACGAGGGGAGACCCTTCCTGCAGCCAGCACCGAGAGAAAGCTGGACCAGCTGGCTCAGTAGCACAGACCAGCCAGGGCAGGGGGCTGCTTGGCCAGGAGATACGAGCAGGATTTCTCTGATGGTGAGCAAGGGAACTGCCCCTTCCCTCCCAGCAGCTCCTCACCCATCATGTCAAGGATGCTCTGGTGGTTGGACACAATGATAGCAGGGCCTTCCACTTCGAAGTTCTTGAGTCCCTTCACCTCAAACCTCAGGCCAAAGAAATACTTGAAGGTCTTGACCACAGTTTTGATGATTCTGCAGATGAGAAGAGCAGTCAGCAGAGGACAGGGAGGTGCCAGGGTCTGCTATACGCAGGGTGGGTGGAAGGAGACAAGAAGAGCTCTGTGACAGAGAACCTAGTCTCATTTGCCCTGTGGCCCACCCGGGTGTCTGTCCTGCACAGTTCCACATGCTTCAGTTGTATGCTAAGCCCTGTCCACTCCCAGTATGGGAATTTTACTGGAAGTCTAGGAGAAGCTGATTAAAAGTTTGAGGCTGGTACAGCCAGACTCAATGGTTCATGCTTCCTTCAGGCTGTCAGCATCAGCTCACAACCAGGCTCACTATAGGCTCTTTGGGAGAGACAAGTCCAGCCTAGCACAGCTGCAAGAGCCCTGCAAACAGAGAGCAAACTGGAAACCCTCCAAAGTCCAGGAGGGAGGGATGCTGGTTTCAACGCTGGATCGAGGACCACTCCTGCTGCTGCCAGTCTTACCCATTCAGTGCTGTTTGTTTCAGCCTATGCCATGGCTGTAGTCTGCTCCAATGCTACCAATGATGAGCAGAGCCCCACAAGTTCAGAGCCTGAACACCCATCACCCAAGAAGGCTCTGCCAGTTCTGCTCCTTGCAATGCTGGAAGATGTGGCTTAAAAATACAGACAAACACGGGGTGCCATTACTCCACAGGAGTCCAAGAAAGATGGAGAATGAAGGTGAGAAATCCTTGCCTGTACCATGCAAGGATGCAAGCAGCAAATGAGATGCTCCCCACACAGCTTGGCAGAGGCTAGGTGCCTCTGGCAAACACATCTTCAAGCTAATAACTTTTGCCTGTCAGTTCAGTTCCCCAGCAGATCTACAGGTCTGTTCACAAAGCTCCCAGCTTTCTTCCTCTACCCCTGAGGGCTGGGGGCCCAGCTAGCATGCTGGACACGCCAGCAGCTCCACTCAGCCCTGCCAACGCATGGAGCAGGCTGCCATGCCCTTGCTGCACACATCCCACCCAGGCTCGCTGGCCAAGACCCAGCCAGTTCTTGGGAGCAGGGCCCATCTATGCCACCCCCAGACAGGTGGGAGCTGGGGATCCTCCAACTCGGCCAAAGGACACAGCCAGAAACTGGCAGCACACAGTGGCTATTTTGGGCAGGGGAGCAGCCATTTGCCAGAACAGGAGGCAGAGGAGCTTGCACATGAACAAAGCTGCCAGAAGCAGCCACCACCTCTGCTCTGCTCTCCCCTACCCTAGAGCAGATTCAGGAGCTGACCTGCCCTCCCAGCAAGCATCTGGATGCCCTGCTTCAGGGCCCACTTTCTCCCTGGCTGACAAGAGATGGAGCTTTCCTCTCTGTAGGAGGTGACCATGGGACAGCACCAGCTTCTCCCCCACCACACAGTCCAGCTGGAGAGCCATGCAGCACCATCAGCCCAGGAAGCATCCCTGTCGCCCAGGGTGGGAGGTGAGCACCTCGTCAGCATTTCATCCTAGCTTGGCAGCAGCTTCCAGCATCCACTCTCTAAAAGTATCTCCACCCCTGTTACCAGCTCTTCAACGACACACCTCTGTCAATGCAACCTTCTCCAGCTTGCACCTACTCACAGTGCGTTTCATACCTCCGTGCCCTGCCATGCAGACCGCCCAGGCATGGGCTTTGACACTGGAGTTCAGGTCAGGACAATGACCACAGGTGACACAGCCCTGCTCAGTCCCCGTCATTCAAACTTGCTGCAAAGCTTAGAGCCGCACCCAGGGAAAGGACACTGGGAAGTACACAGGCTGCAGAGCTCCTGAGCACCACGGGCCTGCACAGAGGTTATGGGAGTGCAGTTCAGGTGACGAGATGAGGGGGCAGGTGAGGAGAGGCACGGTGACACAAATCAGTGAGGTCATGGTGGATGCCGTGCCACCAAACTGACCTACATCCCACTTCTCCTCCCTTCCAACTGCCAACCAAAATAGAGGTCACTGCTCTGGAAGTCACACTGCTCACTAACTGCTAGGAGAGGCTGGTTACACATTACTCAAGAGCAACCATCCAACTTCCTCCTACCAGTAAGGAGCCAGTGCTTCCTTGCACAAGATGTAGCCTGAGTCACTGAAAGAGGCAAAGGGGCAGAGCTCAGAGCAAGCGAAGAACCACCAGGTGACTGGCAGCCCTGCTGAGCTGGCCATGTCACTCACAGGGTTAAGCACATGGGTCCTACTCCCCTCCAACCCTGCAAGCTGCTTCTCTGCTGGTATGAATGATCCTGACTTGGTGCAGTCAAAGCTGCAGAGAGCTGTAAATCTGGCGTCCTTACTGCCAGATACAAGGAGAGAGTAGAAAACTGAAATGAAATGTGCCTTTTCAGTGTATCTGTGACAGCCTGAGTTCAAAAGCCAGCAGTCCCCAGCTTCATGCACTCTGTTTCACAGGCTGTGACAGAGGCCTTTTTAGGATCCTCTGATTTCAAGGATTAATGAAGTGTGCTAACCAGATTGGAAGCTCTTGCAAGATGTTTTGCTGTTAGATAAACGGCTCTATCTCTACCGGACACAGAGGGCAACCTCCTCCAAGTCACACCAGCTTGGCACTGGAGCCAGGAGCACAGCAAGGACGGGGCGTTCTGCACCAGGCAGTGACACTGTTATCACTGTCTGTCCACCAGCACATGCTCTGCTCCAACCCCCTTCCCCGAGCCAGAGTATGCACACTGGGATGTTGCAGTAATAAGGAACTCACTGGATCACCTCAGCCACAGACCTCCCGGGGCTGGGATACTTGACTAGGATCACCACCCAGTGCCAGTACATGGAAACGATGGGCTTAAATTACAGGAAAAGGGTGGTTCTGGCCAAAATTCAGCTCTGAGTTTCAACACGAGAAGCTGTCCAGTGCAAGGAGCTCTTGTTCCCAAATAGTTCCTTTAAGTTTACTGAAGATTATTTGCAAAGTTTTACGGGCGGGGAAGAAAAAAAAATTGAGAGTGCCTCTGTAACTGACATCATAAATTCTCCCAGCTGCACAGCTGTTTGTGTGTTAGAAAGCCACTCCTGAGCAAGCCAAAGCTGGAGATGGAGCTAGGCTGGAGATCCCAGAGCAGACTGCTGTTTCCAGTGTCTGGGCCACGGCACCACAGCAGATCATAGACCATCGACTTGGTCAGGCAGAGCAGAGCCCACAAGGCAGGATGTCAGTGCCCTGCGCCCACTCACTCCACCCCAAGCCCTGCCTGTGAGTGCCAGACTGTAAAGCAAAGTCCAACTCCATCAGCTGAGACACTGCCTAACCTTTGATCCAAAAGGATGTAGGAAGACAACAGGGCTCCCCTTTCCCCCACACCCACACAACTTGGCCCTGACAATAGATAGTTAGAGCACATAAATAGCTGCCTACAGGAGAGCAAAGCAAGGAGTCCACATTCTCCTGTGCTGCCAGCAGATGTGCCAGCCCTGCCCTTAAAATGTGCCTTCGCATATAGAGGAGCTGCTGGAGAAGAGCAGCTCCTCAGCCACCGCCCCAGGCACCCTGTCAGAGGACACAGGCAGCCAGGCCTGACGACAAGCAGCGTGCTCCGGGCCGCAGCATGGCTGCCCTGCTCCTTGCACCAGGCCAAGGGCAGCATATTAAACACCATGTGCCAGTGGGCAGCCCTGCTGGCATCGCCTCTGCTTCTGGAGGTGGGGAAAAAATTAAAAAAAAAAGCTCCAAGCAAACACTGGTGTCATGAAGCTTTCCCCAAAAGCTGTGCAGCCCCTGGGGCACAGTCACCTGCCACCATCCTCACACCTGCCAGGCCCCTCATCCCTCAGCAGGGCCCTCTGAGGGCAAGGGCACAGCCATGGGCCACAGCAGCCCCCAGCACCCTCCATGAGCCAAGAGGCAACCCTGCTGCCACAGGCCTGAGGTAAAAGAGGCCATCACCGCCACCACCACCACCACCACCACCACCACCCCCCTCCCCCTGCCACCACCACCAGGCGAGGACTGAAACCGATCCCCCCCAGTTTGCGTTTCACCGGCCCGTGCCTTAGCCCTGCCACTCCACCCGTGCCCGCGGGGCTGCCTCGCTCCCTCCGCCGCCTCAGGCGCCCCCCCACTCACCCACCTCATGTTCTTGACGGTGCGGCCGCCGTTGACCAGCAGGCAGGCGGGCACCGTCAGCGCCGAGGCGACGACGCACAGCAGGCAGTAGAGGCCGATGCGCAGCGCGAAGTTGACGGCGGGGCTGAGCTCCATCAGGACGTGGAGCAGGAGCAGCAGCAGCAGCAGCACCGCCGCGCCCCACAGCAGCCACCCCAGCTCCATCCCTCACCGCCCAGCTCGGCCGGGACGCCACTACCGCCGCCGCCACCGCCGCCGCGCCGAGCAGCGTGCGCTGCCCCCGCCTTATGTGGGCGGTGCGGACGGCGCGGCCCGGCCCGCCCGCCGCTCCCCGCCCCGCCGCTCCCCTCAGGCGTGGCGTGGCGGGCCCGTCCCCTCAGGTGGAGGAGGGCGGTTCCCTTAGGCGCCGCGACCGGTCCCCTCAGGTACGGCGAGGCAGCCGGTCCCCTCAGGAGAGGCAGCCGGTCCGGTCCCCTCAGCCGCCGCGGCCGATACCCGCAGGCGCGGCGGGGCGGGCCGGTCCCCTCAGGCGCGGCGGGGCGGGCCGGTTCCCTCAGCCGCCGCGGCCGATCGCCTCAGGTACGGCGAGGCAGCCGGTCCCCTCAGGCGCCGCGACCGGTCCCCTCCCGGCGAGGCAGCCGGGCCGGTCCCCTCAGGTGCAGCAGGCCGGTCCCCTCAGGTGCCGCGGCTGGTCCCCTCAGGCGAGGTGTTGTGGACTGGTCCCCTCAGGCGAGGCAGCCGGTCCCCTCAGGTGCAGCGGGCCGGTCCCCTCAGGCGAGGAGGGGGTGTCCCCATAGGGAGCTGTGGGGGCTCAGTGTCCCCTCACACTGCAGTGTGGGTCTGGGTGCCCTCACAGCATGGAAAGGAGGGGGTTTCCTCACCTCGTGGAGTCTTGTGGGGTCTTTGGGTACCTCATGGTGCCATCAGTGGGGGTTTTCACACCCTTCGTGGTGCCATATAAAGTCTTTAGGGTCCCCTCATGGCATGGTGAGGGCTTTGGTTGCCTCATGGTGCTGGGGGGGGGGGGCGGTTGGGACCCTTACGGTCTAGGGGCTTTTGGTCTGTTCATGATGCTGTGTGGGGGCTTTTGGTCTCTCATGGCATGGTGAGGAGGACTTTGGAGGTCCCTTATGGTGCCTTTGGGGTCCCTTATAGTGCCATGTAGGATCTTCAGGTCCTTCATAGTACCTTATGGGGCCTTTGGGGGTCCCTCATGGTGCCATGTAGGCTCTTCAGGTCCCCTCATGGCATGGTGTGGGGTTTTGGGTACCCTCTTGTTATTATGTGAGAGTTTTGGGTCCCCGCATGGTGCCGTGTTGGGTCTTTGGGTCCTTCTTGGCACAGTGTGGGGTCTTAGGGTCCATCACAAAAATTCCTAACTGGCTGAGCTCAGCATGGGTCAGTAATGAATTTTTGTGACAGATCCCCACTCCCCCCATCTCCCTGCCCCTCATCTCCCCCACGTCCTCTGCTGGTGCTTGATGCTGGTTTTCCACTGGCACAAATGTGCTGAGTGGGATGGAGCTTTCCCCACTGGCGTTGGGGTTAGCTCAGCATCAGGCCCAACAGCTTTGGGTGTGCGAAGCTGGCAAGGGAGATGAAAGCATGTCTGCTGGAACTGACACAAACTGTTTCACTGGCCTGAGCAGGTTTTGCAACACTTTTTATAGCAAAACCCCAGTCCCGTGGGTGGCGGTGACTTCACCGGGGTAAGATGTGACCCTGGCACTGCAGTCCCGAGCATCCTCTTGGCATCCACAGCTTTTCAGCTTTTGGAAAACTCAAGGAAAAGTGATTTTCCTTTTCCAAATAACGCTTGTTCCCTCGGCTCTCCCTAGACTCAACAGCAGAGGTAGTGGGCTGTTCCCACATGAGCTTTCACCAAAACAGCGAGGCTCACTGCATTTTCACTGCTCCTGAGCAGCTTTAATGCTTGAAGCAGGAGACAAGCTCCTCTCTGCTGGAGAGCTCAGGGCCGGCACTCCCTACAGCTGCCAGGCAATGACATCTCAGAGCTGGTCTCATGATTCCTGCTAATGCCACAAAGAACCCTTATTGTATTAGCATCTCGATGCAGCATTAGATTAATCCCTTCAGCCTGCGTTGTACAGGCTGTTCAGAGAGCCTTGCTCCAGCGCTGTGCCAGACAGCATATGCCTGGGAAGTCACTGAGACCTTTTCAGCTGAACATATGCTGGCCCAGAGCAATTCTGCATTATCCTCGTGACTTTCGCTTTTGTTGACATGGGAAGAAAGTCACTAGTGATCTGTCACTGGGGCATCATGCGATCCAATCCGCTCAACTTACAAATGCCGGCTGACATTAGGAAAGTGAAATGCGAATTCCAGCACAGCCATGGTGCCGATGGCAAACAGCATTAACAGATACAGCATGGTGGGGATGGTAGTTGCACGTTTGCTTTGTGTGTGGGCTCCTGAAGGAGCTCAGCTGTAATTCCCTTCTCCCCACGCTCTCCAACAGATTATCTGGAGTAATGCAAATGAAATGTTTGATATTAGTTTGTAGCTCAAGGAAGGGGAGTGATTTCTGATGCCAGATTAGAAGCCAGACATGGGCCTGCCTGCTAGCAAGCAGAGCTGTCACACTGAGTTATTTCATAAGGCAAGTGGTTTATGCTGCCAGATGACGACAGCCTGTGCATTAACATTATCATAACAAACTGCATGATGGAAGAGGGCCTGTGAGCCTCAGTGTGCTGCATAACGCAACAGGGATCACGTCATCAGCCCTGAAACATGTCTGTTTTTGGGCAGAGGCAAAGGCAACCCCCTCCTTGCCCTCCCAAGCAGCAGCAGCCAGAATGAAGCAGTTCCAAATTATTTAAAAAAAAGAACCAGCTTGCTAGATTGCACTGTGTGTTTTGCATATTTAAACTACCAACTGAATTATTTAGATGCGTTGCAAGTGTACCCTGCAGGTAGTCTAGCTGAGCAGGGTCCACAAACACTGGCAGAAGCAAGCACCCAGCCAGTCCCAAGCAGGCAGTAAATCCTTTGTGGCAGGGGCTGCCTGTTGAGGGTGTATGTGGCACCCGGTGCCTCCCAGCACCCTCAGCAGAGACTTCAAAAAGCTGCCTCAAGTAAGAGCACTAACAGCAAAGCGTTGTGAGGAGAAGGGTCCACACAGCATTGCTGATGGTGGGATTCCTGTGCTGGGTCTGTGGCAAGCCATAAAGCCAAGAGTATTAACTTTGGCCTTAGTTTTCTGATGTCTTATAATAATTCGTCTGTGTTTTTTATCTTTTATTTGCCTTAATTTATTGCTTCCCTTGGAAACATGTAACCTTGCTTTTGATGACTAGCTTCTGACTGGAAAAGAAATGGAGCCAGGGAGAACATCTCCTACGCGTGTGGGGAGAAGGTGAGCGGAGAAGGGAAAAGAGGGAAGGCATTCAGCAGGGTAGGAAGGAAGGAGAGATGTGTCCATCGCCTGGAGTCAGCATGCGGGGCTGAGCAGGTTGTGGAGCAGCGGGAGGTTCAAAGCCAGCCGGGTGCTCCCGGGAGGCACAGGCTGTGCAGAAGGAGGGATGGGTCTGTTTGCAGAGCAGCATCTCAGTCCTGGCTGCCACACCGTGCATCTGCCCTTGACTTCCTGCGGTGTCTTTGGCAACTGTACCCAGCAGCCTGCTTCTCTTCACCTCCTGCCAAGGGACATGTGATGAAAGCAGCAGCTGGGTTTGGTGACATTAAAGCAGGGGGAGGAGGAAGTACCCAGCCAAGCTTCTTCATTCTTGGCCATGTCAAGGCATGCATGTGCGTGGCTTGTGAGGCCTCCCAGGAAGGGCTGGTCGTGTGGGCAGCGCAAAGCCCTGCGCTGGGTTGCTCAAGCTCCTACACAGCAATCCCTGCTGCTGGGTGCTGCAAAGCAGCTTCAATTGCCAGGAACCTGACAACAGTAAGATGATCCACACATGTGATAAAACTTCTTCCAGACCTCTATGTCAGTCTATCCACCCATCCACTGATCCATCCTCTTCCCTCTTTACCTGTCTCAACTAGCAGCTGGCTTTGAGAGATGTCTCAGAGCCTGGCATCACTGCGTCTCATCTCTGTGTAGCTTGGGGTACAGAAAACAGCTCAGCATCCTGATACAGAGGTAGCCACACTGCTGTAGCTTGTTCCCATGTAGGCAGAGCTACTGACCAGTAACCTGGAGCGTCTTTGCATCAGTAAGCAAGGCTGTCCTAGGGGCTGACGCCAGTAGGAAGGCATCACTGAAATCTTCTGAAAGTGTTGCCCTGGCAAGGACAGTGAAGAGTTCTGACCTGGGCTCCACTGTATCTACTGCTGTGCGCTGCAGAGCCCGCTGCAGGCCACTCGGCAAGGCAAGGCTGGTGGTTAAGAGCAGTTTGTGCAGAGGATGTGGGTGAATCCCATTTCCCTCCCAGTTGTTTCAGCTTAAAAGGGGCACCAGTGCATGGGAGGTGAAGTCCTCCTGCTACTTCTCATGTGGGTGGTATGGAAGCCGACGGCTGAGCCCACACTTGCACAGGCAGAGCCTCAGACTGAACCCCCCAGCTGCTGCCTTGGCTCCTGCTGCCCAGCGGTCACTCCCTTTAGCTGCTGTGCTTTTAAGCAGTAACACGTCAGCGTGCTCGTGACAACTGAGTAAACACTTGGGGAGGAACTGGGCTGTCGACTCAGAGTGGTTTGAATGTAAGCACTGCAGTTACCCACAGGACTACGTAGCAACAGGGTTGCGTAAAAAGCAGAAGCATGAGATTGCTGAGCTGCCATGGTGCTGGGGTTCTGCACGCACAGCCTCCGCTGGCCACTGGAAAGAAACACCCTGAGGGAGTTTGACTCTGGGAACATGCAACTAAGAGAGGAACATATTGCAAAAATATATTAGATATAGGTACAGAGCCTTCCTTCCTGTAACCTTTACTCACCATAACTCGATTGAGAAAGCAAGTGCGTTACGGCTCGGATGTTCG
The DNA here is from genome assembly GCF_017639655.2 of Falco naumanni. NCBI lineage: Eukaryota > Metazoa > Chordata > Aves > Falconiformes > Falconidae > Falco > Falco naumanni. The sequence goes on from NC_054062.1 coordinate 7,646,449, forward strand.
CTCCAGCCAGGCATGGTTTTATGGTCCTCATTTGTCAGGGCTGGGGTGCTTCACAGGTTTCAGACCTCACATAGCCTGTGCTCTGCAGGTGCCTTGGGACACCCAGCCCTGCTGCTTAACCCACCTAAAACCATTTCTCAGCTGTGCTTTTTAAAGATCTGCTTTCTCTGATCTTGTCTTACCTCTGCCTTGAAAAACGCAACCAGTTATTTAAATCCACCTAAGATACAAGGCTGATTTGGCATGGTGCTTATCCGCATGAGGAACACCACACAAGCAGCCCCACTAAGTGCCAGGGCACTGTCCCCTGGCTGTCAGTGAGGCTGGAGGTTGGTGTTTGCAGAGTCAATGTACCAGGAGTACACCCCAGCATGCTTCCCAGCACTGCTTTTTATTTTTTTCTTCTGGCAGACTGTGCCAAAAACAGGAGGCAGCAAAAACATGAGGCTGCAAGTTCTTACTGTTGCATTTGCATTTCTACACCCAGGCTGGAAATCCCCCTGCACCTGATGTTCTCTGCAAGACATCGCACCATCCGCCCCAGCTGAGGCTCTGAGTAAAATAATAGTGTACCAAGCACAGGACACAGCCTTGGAAACCGCATCTCCGCTGGCTGCAGCACTCGAGCTCCTCTGGTCCCAAGGCTGTAAAATTGGAATTGCTTTTCTTTTTTATTTTCCCCATTTGCAATAGGATTAGGCTTTTTCCCAAATGTCATGCATAAATAAAGGGAATCAAATTGTTTCTAATGGATTTTGTACTGGTGGAAGGGGCTGGGTGTTTGACCTGGAGACTGATGGACTGAACATGGAAGGCAAAGCCATTAGCCAAAGGCTTCTCTTGATGGGCAGCCTGGCACTGGAGAAGGGTTTGCTGTGTCTCCCATGTCAAAGACTCATCTCAGGAGGCCACCAGCCAGCAGTGGTATAACGTGCCCCACCTGGGCTGGATTCAAGTGATGGTGCTGAGCTGTCAGGGCTGTGACTCTGTTAGGTGCTTACGGCCAGCGCGTGTCTGAGTGTGCCTGCATCATGCACACTGGTGCAACCTGCTTCTGAGACGGCAATCTCCTCATCCCCTCCTCTTCTGTTGCCTTTGATCCCTTTGCCAAGGACATGTAGCTGTAATTACAGGAAAGATGAAGATCCTGTTTCCCTGGGGAGCTGCAGTAATTACCACTGTGCAGCGGCCCCTGAGAGCTGGAGCAGCAGGAGACTGAAGCTTTGGGAGTTGAGGCAAGATGCGCCCCAGAGAGGAAAGGGAAGCTGATCTCCGTTGGGATCTCCATCCCTGCCTCCGAAAGGGCATTCCCCTTACTCCACAGCATCACTCGGTATCTGCTTGGTGCAGGCCCTGTTAGTAGGAGCAGTGCCCTCCCCCCGTACACAGGCAGCAAGCAGCGTGCTCAGCCTTGGTGTTCCTGGGTCGCCAGAGCTGCCGGCGCTGTGCCGCAGGGTGTGCCAGTGCCACAGGACACAGCAGTACCACAGGGCCTTTGGGATAAGCCTGTGAGTGCAACTGAACAGCAGCTCAGCTTCTGTGCCACGGGGCTGTTCCTCGAGCTGAGCTCAGCGCATGGGGAATGCACAGCACCTCCACAACCCCAGCTCGCCCCAGGGCTGCTGGTTGCTCTGCCTGCAATAGCGCACACCGCTTGCAGCGGTGCCACCGCCTCTCTTTGCAGTCAACTTTTATAAGCGATCCCATCCTCCTGCTCCTGAGCATGTCTCCAGCTCCCTTTTTTCCAAGGAAAAATGGACTCCAGCATCTGCATCGACACTTGCTGGGCTGAGCACAGGAGCTTCTTGAAGAAAAAATGGGTGGTGCTGCCACATAGCAATGGAAATGTACTGACATGGTTGGGGCAAGAGCAGGAGGGAGCGGTGCAGCCTGTGGGGCTTTCAGCACAGAGACCATTTCTTTTGCAAAGACTCCAGTCTTGCCACAGGGATGAGCTCCCAGTCTTGCCTCCGGCTGAGCCACTGGGCAGGGACTGAGCTCAAACGCAGGGCTGGATCCCTGAGCAAGCTGCTGGGTCCTGTTGCACTGCTGCCAGGTAGCAACTGTATTTAGCAGAAGCACGACATGAAACCAGTACCCAGCACCTTGGGTATATTAAATCAGTACCTAGGTCTTCCTGGGGTACTTGTGTGGGAATGGCAGGTCTAGGCAATTTGGGGTGCTGAGTAGGATGCTGGGGTACCTGGAATCAGATGCCACAAACTCCCCAGCTGGTTCCCTCTCATTGCACAGTTTAGCTGGAGCTGCCACTGTGTTGCAACTGGCTCAGGATCTCCTCCAAGTGTCAGAGTCCAGCACAGGGTGAATTCTTTTCCTGGCAGGCCTCCCTGGCCACTGGAAATAAAACATGTGCACCTCAGCGGGCTAAAATCCACACGGGCAAAATTTTTCCATGAAACAAACAGTTTCTCTGTTTCCCTTGTTATTGATTAATGCCTCTTAATGACTCCAGCTAAAAAAATCTTGTAGTTGCTGCCTGTCACGAAAGATCAATGGAGCAGCATTAGCAAGAGATACAGAGGCAAACTGTCCCGGGCGAGTTCTCGCAAAAGCCATCTCTGGGAGCAGCACCACCATCTGCTCAATCAATAGTTCAGCATGACCTCTCCCTCTTGCTTGCTTTTTTTCCCTTTAAGCTAGCTGGGCAGCAAAGGCTGCTCCAAGCTTTCACAAGGACTAGATTATAACTATCCCAATTGATCTGATATGTAAAGAATAAAGGAGCCTCTTAAGCCAGCTGTCTGCATTGGAAAAACTCAAGTGGCTGTGCAGACAGGGTCAGACCCTTATTAATTCCTGGATGCTCAGGACCCCGCTCACACGATGCATGAAACCTGTGCTGCAGCACTGGAGGGAGTCAATTAGTCATGACAAATCCAATCTGACTTGTCCCCGGAGCTTTCCCAGTCAGCTGCCTGTGCTGCCAGAGCCATTTCATGAGCCCACCACCACCGGAGCCACCATGCCCTATCTCTCCTGGCCCTCTTGTGATACTACCTTGTTTCTCTTATTCCCCCTTCTCCAGAAACCACGGTGCTCTGTGTGTGGGGAGAAGGGGGAAGCCCTTTGCTGCTTCCCACATGCCCACCACCAGGCCACACCATAAGAAGCTGCGACAAGCAGGCATGTGTCCCAGGTGAAGCGTGGCCATGCGTGGAGGTTCTGGGATGGTGGGGAGGTCTCTTTTGCTCAGGCAGCTGCTGTCTTCTTGAAAACCTGTGCTCTTTTGCACAGGAAGCCTCCAAACTGGAGCCTCTTTCCTGCAGCCACCTGAGGTCAATAAACTGAGAGCACATGGAAGAGGAAGGTCGGCTTAAAACCGCAAGAGCTGTGTGTCTTTTCTCCCAGCACAGCACCACTTAGAGATGGTTCAGGTGGGCATGTGGGCTGATGCTCCAGATGAAACGAGTTTCCAGCTCCGTGCTGGTGCAGCTGTGTTGTGCTGATGCCATGGGCTACTTGATGTGGTTCAGATATCAGCTGGGAGAGCCCAGCCCCTTGTTCAAGCACCAGCATGCTGGGCATGACCCCAGAAGGCTGCAGGGGTGTCTGTGACCACCAGTCTTTGCCTGGCTTGCGCCACACTGTGATGCCACCAGCTCTTGTTTGGTGGGGAGAGGAACGCTGAATGGCCAGCTTCAAGCCAGCAGACATTTGGATGCTGTCCCACTCCGAGCACACTGGTCTGTGTGTCCCCACACACTGCAGGTGGGTCTGCTCATCCCACCTGCACACCTCTGGCTGCTCCAAGACCAGCTGAGTCCCGTGCCTGCTTCCAAAGAACAGCCCCTGGCCGAGCATGGCTTTGGGAGACAAATGCTCAGGGAGAAAGCCATGTCCTGGCTCTCACAGCAGCAGGAATGCTCTACCTTGGGGCAGGGGAGTCGTGTGTAGGGGCTGGGGGCTGGCAGGGGCTGTCTGCGGGTGCTGGCGAGGGAGGGATCCCCTGGGTTGTGTCCTCTAGTGCAAGCCGTGGTGATGAATAACTCCGTAACCAGCTAAGCCTGGGCAGGAAACTGCTTGCTCAGCCTCCTTGTCCACTTTTCCTCTCAGCTGGGAAGAGCCCATGGTTGGCACGTGACAGAAATCCTGATGAGTGGCTCCCCTTCCAGAGTGACAGAAATCCTGATGAGTGGCTCCCCTTCCAGAGCCGCTGGGCTGGCAGAGCCGCAGGGCTGTCGGCCACAGCCACCCCCCCCAACCCCCACCCCCCCGCCTTTAACCCCAGCGCTGCCTGCGGCAGAGCCCTTGGGCTGCCTCCCTGCCACGCCATCCTGCTTCAGTGCTGGGGCTCTGGGTGAGGGCAGGGGTGTCCCCGGGGTATCCCCAGACCAGGGAGCTGGTGGTGAATGGAGGCTGAGACCCCCGAACTATCCCCAGCAAGCCAGCAGCTCTGCGGGGTCTGCATGCCTGGCCCAAAGCTTTTGACCCTCCCTAATTCCATAGTGCTTAATTACAAGTAGCAGGGATTTGGAGAGGAAGCAGAGGGGGTGAGCATAGGACAGATTGGAGGGAAGATTGTGCTGGGGGTGGCAGGACTGTCAAGCCAGAAACACAAGAGCTGATTAGCATTTCTAATTATAACCGCTGCGCTCAGCCCCATCAGGGCTCGTCAGACAGAGGCAGCTGACAGCGTTGTGCAGAGCCAGCTGTGGATGCCATGCAGGAAGCACAGGCGATCGGCCTCAAATCCTTAAAGGATGCACAGAAAAGAGCATTAGAGCTCAGATCTGTCACCTCCTGAGCTGCAGCGGCGTCTGGGAATGGCGGGTGCTGTCCCAGCCCCCCAGACAGAAACCCCTCGGGTCTGTGGCCACAGGGCCGATCCTGATGGCCGAGATCTGCTTAGAGAGGGGAGAGCGTTGGCAGGGGGGGAGCACATGCCCCTCTTGGTTCTGTGTCCTGCACCCCCTGCCAAGCAGCAGCTCTAGGTACTGCAGGCAATGGCATTGGCCCGTGCTGTCCTTGGCTGTCACCCGCTGCTGACATCCCACCCGGAGGAATGTGGGTGGCAAAGGGAGTGCTCTGGAGGGGACAAAGGGACGGATGGGTCTGGGTCCTAGCTCACAAATCTGCGGTACTTCGCTGTTAGCACTGGCTGGCAAAATAATTCATTCGGTTTTGAATAACATTATCATGTAATCAGGTAAATATTATGGGCCAGCTAATGGCCGTTACAGGGTGTGGGTGCCACCCCCCCCACACACACACCCCCCAGAGCTCCGGTGTCCCGAGGGCACAGTGCTCTTGGGATGTGGCTGGGAAGTGATCAGAGGCCAGCACACCACATGCTGTGGGTTTAGCAGAGATTAGCAGGGCTTTCATGGGCTGAGTGACCCAGGAGATACTAAAGTGATTTAATCAAGGGAGTGAGTGAAAGATTCCTAGGGAGGAGATCAGCACTGACTGCTTTTGGCATCTTCTGGATGCTGACAGCTCCTGGGGGACCACCTTCTCTTAACTCCATGCCACATGGAGCAGCTCTGGATGCCTTCCTGCTGCCAGGAGCCCAGCCTGGCAATGCTGGGGGATTTCTGGGGAGCGGAGAGACCCCTTGCACAGGGGCAGTCCAGGCTGTAGATGAGGGCAGCAACATGAACATCTCTGTGCCAGGTCCTCCAAGTGCCTGGGATATAAATGGGAGACAGCCACTATGGGGAGAGATCTCACTGCCCTTGCGCATTGAATATAAGATATAATCACACCTGCAGAATTTTTATTACTCGTTTGATTGGATTAATTAATCATTCAGTGATAACTGCTCATTAGGCATTTCAACGATCAATACTAATCACTTAATTACTTGGTGTATTACAGCTGGGGAAGGTCTGCTCAGTCCTAATTAGATTCTCCGGCCAATCCACCCCTCAACGTTGCAGAGATCTGTGGCAGTTCAAGCCTCTCGCAGCTTTGGCACAGGCGTGTCATTTCCCATCTCTGACGAGGGTTTCATTCTGCCCGTATGCACCGCACTCAGCCCCCAAAATCAGGGTTAGAGGCGTGGGGAGATGCAGCAGGAGGGTGGGCTGGGGAGCGCTTGTGTGCAGTGCAGGATGCTGCTGAGCCCAGGTCACAGGCACAGAGGGGATGTCACTGCAGGCAGCCACCCCGGTGGGACAAATACCCAAAGGCAGCTCTGTGATGGGGTCCGTGGGCAGGAGTTGGGGTGGAGGTGAGGGGTACGGGGTGGGCAGGGCAGGAAAGCTGCTGCCACCGCTCAGCCTTCTTGAGACGGCACTGATGGTGGTGGGAGCCAAATCCTGGCAGGCTCAGGCGTGCATGGTAATAACCGTCTTCAGGCTGGGAGGGAAATAAGGAATTTACTGGTGCTTGAGTAGAAGAGCTTTTTCCCTGTTGCTGTGAAGAAAAGCAGCATGTTGCAGCACTGGGACCCTCCTCATCCTCACAGCTGACTCAGTTACTAGGCACCCAGTGATGCATCTTTCCTTCCCCACTATTTTCCGAATAACCAACCCCACCATAACAGAAAAGAAAATAAAAAATCACAGAGGCTCTCTCTTTTACTGCTCTAATTAAAACTAAAAATAAGCTGTGTAAGCTCCAGAGAACCATCTCAGCTTCAGCAGGATGTAAAGACCTGCAGGAATGAGATCTGCAGGCGACGTTAACCTGGCCCCGTTACTGAAGCAACGCCGCAGGCAATGTCTGCTGGCTCAAGGCAAGCATGGAGGTCAGGGTGCCGCGCTGGCTTTGCACAGCGTGAGAGCAGCAGGGATCTTCGCGATGTTAAAAGAAGGCAGCAACCAAGCTGCAGGATTTGGGATGTTTTGGTTCGGTTTTGTTGCGATGCTCATTATTTATCATTGCTGTTCAGATCTGGCCAGCAAAGGCTTTTGCCAGTTAGTCCCTGGGCACCTGGTGCTAGACACTGAGGAGGAATCACTGGGTACGAAGGGACCAGCTTGTTTTCAAAGGTCATTTTGAGCCAAATTCAAATGGAAAGAAGCAAGCTGAACCAGGAAAAGGGGACATATGGATAATGTGAAGCCTTACTAATAGCAAGCAAGGAATTATCTTAACAATGACCTCATAACTGTCACCCCAGGACCATTTTCCATCATATTTTTGTCTCCCTTTCGCCCTTGCTCTAGCTTGCCTGTGTATACTGCAGCCCCCCTGGATGGGAGGCTGTCCCTGGCCTGTCTGCTGGCTGCCTGACACAAAGCAGCCCCTGTCTTGCCTTGAGGTTTCCCTGCCCTGACGCAGTGCAAACAGGGAGGACAGCCACTGCCGCCACTGCCGCCACTGCCGCCACTGCTGCTGGGCTTTAAGATTGAGAAGGGAGACAGCAAGGCGGTGAATGAACAGGGGTGGTGGTCTCAGCCTGGGGGGATGCAGCCCCCAGGCCATGCTCACAGGTTACCCACTGCAGACTGGTGGAGGGCTCTTCCAGGACGCCACTTGAAATAGCTTGAAATAAAATCTGAGCTGCTGCAAGTGCTGGGGGCCAGGGGGATCAACGACTCCATGATCCCCCCCCCCTCCACCAGGGTCATCGACAGGCCCTGGGGCTGGGGGAACCTGCGTTGGACCCCCCGGGTAGTAGGATGAGGCTGGGGCGGGGGGATGCCCAAGGGTTGAGATACCCAGGGAGATGGGATGCCTGTGTGGGTGGGACACCTGGTCAGTGGGGTGAGCCTGGGTTGGGATGCCCGTGGAAGAGGGATGCCCAGGGAAGTGGAATGCCTGTGGGTGGGACCCCTGGGTAGTGGGGTGAGCCTGAGGGTGAGATGTCTGGGGACTGGGATGCCCTTGGGAGTGTGATGCCCAGGGGAGTGGGATGCTCAAGGGGGCTGGGATGCCCGGGGGGGTGGGATGCCCAGGAATTGGGATCCCCAGGGAGGTGTGACGGTGGGTGGGATGCCCGGGGGGATGTGATGCCAGTGTGAGTGGGATGCCAGCATGGGTGGCATGCCTGGAAGGTTGGGATGCCCAGTGAGGAGTGATGGCAGGGTGGGTGGGATGTCCGTGGGGGTGGGACCCCCGTGCGGTGGGGTGGGACCCCGAGTGGCATCCCCAGTTGGGGGGAGCTCTGGAGCTGGGCTGATCCGGCGTGGCTGCGGCCCCCGCGGGGCCCCGGGGCGGGTGGGGCGGGGGCTGATGCCGCGGGGCCGAGCCGAGCCGAGCCGAGCCGAGCCGAGCCCGGCAGCAGCCCCCCGCCTCCCCCAGCTGCGGCGGAGCTGCGTGCGCCGCCCCGCGCCGAGCCGGGCGGAGCCGCGCTGAGCCCCGCCGGGCCGGGCCGGGCGCGCTGCGGCGGTGCGAGCCATCGGCGCGGCTCGGCCCCCCCTCCGCACCCCCCCCGGTCCCCGGCGGCGAGGCGGGGGCCGCGGCCGCCCCGGCCATGCCCCCCGGAGCCTGAGGCCCGCGGCCGCGGGGCGCCCGCAGCATGCGGAGGATCCGGCGGCTGGTGCATCTGGTGCTGTTCTGCCCCCTCTCCAAGGGCCTGCAGGTACCGCGGGCGGGGGGGCGGAATGCGGCGGGACGAGGCGAGGGGGAGGACGCACCGGGCCGGGGGCAGCTCGGTGATGCCCGTCTCTGCATCCTGGCACCGGCCGTGCACAAAGGGACGCTCCGCTGCGGTGCCCCCACCCGCCGGTGGCCAAGGGCTGCGGGGCAGGGGACCGGCACCGGGGGTCTGGACCGGCCCCGGGAGCCGCAGGCGGCTGCATAACCCGCTCCGCGGTGCCGGGGGAGCCGCACCGGCCGGGAAGCACCCGGGCAGCCCACCCGCCAGCCTGCATCGATGAATGAAGAAGCCGGTGCAAGCAGGGCAGGGATGACTCTTCCCTTCCCTTCCCTTCCCGTCTTTCTTTCCTCCTCCCCCCGCGCCCCCCGCTTCCCATCCCTGAGCTGCCGGGGGGGCTGGCGGCCCCTCTCATCGCTCTGGGGACCGGCGGTGGCAGGGCCAGGGATGCTGGCCTGGGTGTTTTCTCTGCAGCCATGCGACGAAAACCCCTGACTCTGGTGAAGGTCCTGGACCAGAGAGGTTATCCAGCTGGAGGGGAGAGGCGGGGCACGGGGGGGGGGGACACCTGGTGAGCAGAGGGTGCTGGCAGGGTGTGGGTGCAGAGCCCTGGGTTCAGCGGGCGCAGGAAGGGCGGCGTGGCCGAGGGGAGGGTTCAGGGGGGTGGCTCTGTGGGTCCCCAGGACAGCCAGGAGCTGGATGGGTGCTGCAGCTCCACTCCCCGGGGAGATGGGCCTTTGGCTGCTGAGCTGTCTTCTTCCAAGACAAAAGGCCTGAGGAGCAGTTGTGGGGGGCTGCGGTGGGGGGCAGGGGCTGGGGACTGTGTCTAGCAGGGAGGGCGAAGCTGGGTGCGGAGTGAGGGTGGGCAGGAACTGGGGGTAGGTAGCCCTTGCACTGGCATCACCTGTGTGGATACCCCATGGCAGGGGGGTGACAGCGACACCAAACCACCCCTGGGAGTGCACCAGCCCTGGCATGGTCCCCACTGCTGGGACCCGCTGTGAAACAACCCCTGTGTTCCCAGGGCGCTGCAGGGGAACCACGGGGATGGAGCAGGGTTTCATGATGCTGCATCTGTTTTGCCTTTGAAGTCAGTTATGGCCCAAAGTTGTTCCCAGGTACCCCAGAGTCACCTTAAAACTAAAGTGAAGGGTAACACCTGCTGGAGCAAGCTGCCAGCCGAGGGGGTGGGCAGGGAATGCAGTGGGCAGGGAAGTCCCTGTGCCTTGAGCTGAGCTCCTGGAGGAAATCTTAGCACCAGCTATGAATCCAAAATACTACCAAAGCCCAGCGGAACCTCTCATTGCAATGCATCCCCCACTTCCACATCTCTTCACAATGAAGCCCCATGCTGTGCTTAGGTCACAGTCCTGACCCCCCTTCTGCTTCAGGAATGTGGTGGATTCAAGGTCTGAATAAGCAAAATGGGACATTTGGGCCATGCCACAGCTTTGCTGTGCCAAGATGTGTCTCTAAGCGGATAGTCCATGGAAAGGGCCCCTTTGCTGAGGGCAGGGGCCCGATGGGTCACGTACCCACCACTGGGCAGTTTTCAGGAGGGCTGTTCCACTGGGGAGGATCTCACAGGTCGCAGTGGTGTGTTTGACTTCAGGGTCTTGAGCTGGTTTTCCACTCACAGGAGCAGCCACCAATCCTTTGTCTTGGCGAAGTCCTTGCTGTGCCCAGGTTCTCTTTAACAGCCGTTAATTAGCAGTGCCATTGCTCAACAGGCAAACCCAGCATCATGGCCCACTTCACACTTCGGCATTTCCAATTAACGTGCAAAATGTCACCATCTCGAGGCAGACCTGCCTGCTGATTCCTGTGCAGCCCCTTTGTCAGAGCCAGGGCGAGCCCAGCCGCTGGCTGCAGCCGGGGGTGGGGGCAGGCAGGCACTGCCTCTGGTTGCTGCCGCGGGGCAGAGCCCTCCCAGCGCTTGGCCGGAGGCCAGGGAGGAGGCATTTTGGAGGTGGGAACAGTTTTGGGCTACGGGAATTGATGCCACATCCACTCGGATCCAGCCCTGTTCCAGCAGCACCTCGCGGTCTCACCAGCTGATGCAGTGCAAGGAGAGAGGAGGGTTTGGAGGTGGCCACTGGTCAAGGGCTTACTCGGCCTGGTGTGAAGCAGGAATTATCTATAGAAACTGGAGGGAATGGAGTGTCTGATGCAAGGATTAATTCCCTGCCCTTAGCAACTGCCGGGGATCCATGCCATGTCATACGGGTCAGGTAAACCACCTATATTGCGGTGAGGCCAGATGGCAGCGCAGGGTCAGAGGGGAAGAAAGGAAACCAGGAAAACAAAATCCCACTGCCAGCCTCCGAATTGTTTGCACAAAGTATTACCCATGTGCTTCCAGGTTTGTTACTTGCCTGCTCCCACACGGCGATGGCAGCCTCCCGTGCCCACGGGGCTTTGCAGGGATGGTCTGCTGGGAAGGATCTCCCTGGGCAGGAGCAGATCCTCTCGCAGCTCCGACGCTGAACCCCAGCGTTGCAGAGGGCAGCGGGATCTGCCCTCGCGTTGGCAGGAGAGCGGCTGTACGTGGCTGCAGCTCCCAGGCACAGCAATGCACAGCATCCAGCTCCTCGCAGCCCAGTGCTGTAATCTCCCTGCTTTTAGGGAATTTTAAGTGACCTACTTGCAGCAGGAGTTGCATAATAGACTAGTGAATTTTATTTTAAAAAGGCTGAAGGTTTCACCAATGCTCAGCTTGGTTTGTGTAGAAGTCAGCCGTGTCCAACTGCCACCAACCTGTCCAGAGCCCTGCCCTTCACGAGTGTTTTCTTTTCCTTCCAGAGTCGCCTCCCGGGCATCAAGGTGAAATACCTGCTGGTGGTGTGGCTGGGCATCTTCGTGGGCAGCTGGGTGGCATACATGCATTACTCGTCCTACTCTGAGCTCTGCCGTGGCCACGTCTGCCGGATGATAATCGTGAGTGGTGGCCAGCAGCCCTCGTGGCTGTGTTGGTCCTGGTTTGGGGTGCTGGGGTGAGCAGGGCTGCGGGACCCCCATTTCCAGTGCCCCCAGCCCCCTGCTGCAGTGCCTTGCAGCTGGGCTGGCAGCACTGGGGCAGCATCCTGCACAAAAGCTGGGCCGAGGAGCTCTGCTGGCAGCTGCTTCACCAGCACTGTCCCTGGCATCACATGGAGCTCAGAGCGGGAGAGGTGACCTTATCCTGCCAGGGCGACAGTGAAACAATTTAATGAGATGTTGGAGGGAAGCAGGCCAGGGCAGGCCAGGCAGACACGGGCAGATTAATGTCTGTGGAGATGAAGTTGCAACGTCAGGGCAGTGAGCAGGATCTGCGGGCAGGGAGAGCATCGCGCCAGCCCCGCTGGGTGACACAGAGCCAGAGAAAAAAGGGGAGCACCAGTCCCTGGGTACCTCTCTGTAACTACTGACATGCCCTAAAGAAAGCACCAGCCTGCACAAAGAGCAGACCCCTTGTGGGAGCTTGGCTTGGTGTGTTTTGCCCCTGCCTGGGGTTTGCAGTGGGGTGCAGCCTCTCCCCACAGCATCCCCGGGGCTGGCAGCCAAGCGGGGCTCCCCAGGAGTGCCGTGTGTGCCCCATGGCAGGGGAGCAGGTCGCCTGCCCAGCCCAGGCGAGGAGGGGGATGCCAGGCTCTGCCTGAAAATGCCTCGTTCGTCAATCTTTCAGCAGAGAAGGGAGGCAGGAATTGCCATAACAACAGCAATGATCGTTTAATTTGATTTTCTGCGTGACTCCGACCGTGGGGTCTTGGGCGCTAATTCCTGCTCTGAGCTCAGGGTTTAAGACGCGGTGTCTGGCTGTGTCCCCTGTGAGCAGGTCCAAGGGTTAATTCCCATCCACATTGATGAGGAGGGGGAATAAAAAAAGAAGGAAAAGATGCAGTGAATTTCTGCAGCTCCGTTTCCAGCCCTGAGGCTGTTGTGCCCTTGCTGAGAAGCTGCAGAGCTGCAGCCTCTCCTGCCCAGGGATGCCTCCAGCTCTGAACCCAGCCGCTCCACTTGCGGATCAGAGCCACCGTCTGTCCCTGTCGCTGCCGCTGCCTGGACCGGGGCCAGCCCGTTTCACAGCAGGGGCTGCTGCTCTGCTGAGCAGCCTGTGCATCCCCATCGCCGCCCAGCCGCATGCTGCCCTCTCCTCCAGCCCTGGAAGCTCCCCTAACCCCCTGGACTCGAAGTGGGAGTACCCAGGGGCTGTCCCCTGCTGTCCCTCCAGCAGCACAGGGGGGTCCCAGCTAGCCCAGCCCCACCGTGCCCACGGCACCGAGCCACCCCGAAGGGCCCTGCCTGCAGCCAGGAGCTCTGCCCACAGCTGCTGCCTGTTCGGCCAGGGCTCAGCCCCAGGTTTCCCTGCACCTCCTCTCCTGGGTCTCCCCTCTTAAAGTCCTTGCTCTGGGGCCAGGAGAAACCTTTGGGTCCTAGAGCAGAGAAGATTTTGGATTTCTTTGGAGGACCGAGAGTGGAGACTTTGGGGGTAGACTCTGAGCAACTGGCACTACATCTCCATGGTCTGAGCGTAAGGCGCTCCGCTCCCTCCCAGACACCCTGAACTGGCTGAAGTGGCTGCCCAGGTGTGACATCACCAGAAGCCACCTGCACGCCGTGCCGGCACAGCCAGGATGCCCCATGGCTGGTGCCATCTCATAGGTTGCCAAATCTGAGGCCAAAGTGATACTGAAGTGGTGCCCCCAAGCAGCCCCTCTATGCTCAAGAACCTCAAAATACCAGGAAAGGAAGAAATTGTTGGCAATGGGAGATTCTTCTCTTGCCTCCAAACAGCCTGCATGGCTTGGCAATCAGATGTGCCTCTTTTAAGGGGTGTTTCTCTCTTGTGTACGAAACTCGCATAAACTCGGAGGAAACGGGCTCACTGGGGTTGCGATAGCATTGATGATGCTGTCAGTTTACAAAGGTAAATTGAAAAACCAAAGTGCCAGCCCCAGCTCTGCTGCAGGAACAGGGGGATGAGGGGTTTGGGCACGGCAGGTGATGGGTGAAGGACTGGTGGGAGGCTGGGGAGGCTTGAATGCCCCCAGCTTGTGTGTGTGGGGTGCTCCACATCACAAGCTGTGGGACTGAGCCTGGATCCATCAGGCTTCTTCAGGCACATGGGGAGCTGTTCCCACTGATCTCCTCTCTCTGCCTTCCCCTCCCCAGTGTGACCAGTACAAGAAAGGAATAATTTCTGGCTCCACATGCAAAGACCTGTGTGAGGAGCGCAGCCTCCTCTTCCAGCACTGCCTCTCCTCCTCTCCCACCCAGCAGGTAGGTCTCTGCCCCACTGGGGAAACCACCGCACAGCAGGGGATGGGGGCAAGCATCAGACCTGGGAAATATCCTCCTCCACCCACCCATGTGTCTGCTCCTCATCCCACCCCCAATACCCGTCCCAAACCAAACCAGAAACCAGTTCTGTGCACTTGTTGCTGTTTTCCTCCTGTCTCGGGGGTGTCCCCCTCCTTTGCTGTAGGTTTACAGTGGGCTCTGGAGGGAGAGAGAGGTGATCATCAAATGTGGCATCGAAGAAGCCTTGAAGGCAGACAGCCACCCAGACTCTGTGCCCAGGAGGGACGTGGTCCTCTTTGACAAACCAACACGAGGGACATCGATGGATGAGTTCAAAGAAATGCTCCTCAACTTCCTGAAGGTCAGTGTGGAGGGTCCCTCTGGGAGCCTGTTGCCCTGGGATGCCGCTTGCGAGTCGGAAAGGCCAATTGTGTCTGTCCTCCCCCTTAAACAAAAGCTCCTTTGGCCCTTGCTCCCCCATCTGCTGCTGGGTGCCGGGCAGGGCTCCTGCCGTGTACTGCAGAGTGAGTACTGGATTAGCTGCGAAAAACCTCCATTCTGGCACGGAAATTCCTGTCGGCAAGATTTCAGTACCAGCAACCCTGGAGGCTGCCGTACCGCAGCTGTGGGTGGCATCTGCGCCGGGCAGAGCTTATTCGCCAGCCCATGGGCGGCCCTGGCGGTGCTGGCATGGCTGCAGCCGTTAGCCCTGTGCAGGGCTTCTGCGGCGGTGGCCAGCAAAAGTTTGCTCCCATCTGGGTTTAGAGAAGCCCTGAGGCTGGTAAAATTCTGCTGGAGCTGAATCTGCACAGCCATACGTGATTGGTATGGTGTTTTTTTGTATGACAAAATTTGCTGGAGTACGATGGCGGTTTCTTCCTCTCCCAAGCTGGGTTCTCTGCTCCCCCAGTTCAGGTTTGCAATAGGAAGCCCGAACACCAGAGAGCTGCAAGGGTCTGATGCCGCTTCTTGTTCTGTTCACAGTCCAAGCTGGGAGATCAGCCTTCTCTGGCAGCCTTGGTGAGCCGGATCATCGCCATGGCAGATGTGAACCGGGATGGGAAAGTGTCTTTAGCAGAGGCCAAATCCATCTGGGCACTACTTCAGCTCAATGAGTTTCTTCTCATGCTCTCCTTGCATGAGAAAGAACACACTTCCAAGCTGCTGGGGCACTGTGGGGACCTCTACGTCACCGAGAAGATCCCTCACACCTCCCTCTATGGCGTGGATGTCCCCCCCTTCCTCCAGTCGCTGCTGCCTTCAGTTGTCCACCAAATCATCCACCAGTGGTTTGCACCAGCGTGGCCCCGGCGGGCAAAGATCGCCATTGGCCTTCTGGAGTTTGTGGAGGAGATATTCCACGGGACCTACGGGAACTTCTACATCTGCGAGACCGGCTTTAAGAACGTGGGCTACAACGACAAATATGACTTCAAAATGGTCAATCTGAGGAAGGTGGCAACGGAGATGACAATCAGAGGTTTCCTCAAGGGACGTCACTGTGAGCAGAATGTGGACTGCACCTACGGGAAGGACTGTATGGCGACGTGTGACAAACTCATGAAGCAGTGCAAAAGCGACATGGTGCAGCCCAACCTGGCAAAGGTCTGCGGCTTGCTGCAGGACTACTTGCTGTACGGAGCACCGCTGGAGCTGAAGGAAGAGCTGCAGAAACAGCTCCGAACCTGCATGACCCTCAGCGGCCTGGCCAGCCAGATGGAGGTGCACCACTCCCTCGTGCTCAACAACCTCAAGACCTTGCTCTGGAAGAAGATTTCAAACACCAAATACTCCTAACAGGGGAAGCACGGCCCTGGAGTTTAGAATCTGCAGTCTTGGAGTAAAGTCCAAGGGTTGAAGGCCTGTTTCTCCATCCTCTCCCCCACAGGAAAAATACACCCTGCACAGGGAGTTCAGCGTAGCTGCAGCCCCTTCTCCTTCATGGAAAACCAAGCATCATGACTTCCACCGCCCAGCAGGATCATCGACACAGTCGGCAAGAGTGTGCTGCGGAGCTGGGACACCGGGAGCCGGGCTGAACAGGCTCGAGGGAAGAAGATGACACGGCAAGCGATAAGGAAGTGGAGCCCAGCTGGATGCATCTAACTGTTTCTTGATTAACAGGAAAGCAGTGCAGAGAGACGAGAATGAATCATTCATGCTGTACTTGTCACATCTTCTTTTGATGAACGTCTCTGATGTAAATAAATAGCTTTTACGTGAATCACACCAGTACATCAATAGCAAAACAGCAGCCTTTTAAGTTCCAGCTTGCTTGTGATCTAAAAAGGAGAAAAAGGTAATTTCCTTATTCAAAAGTCTCTCCTTAAGTGTCTGAGTCATCTGCCAGCAGATCCAGCTGTAACTTAGGAAGCGGATAAGCTGCCTTTTCCACAGTGGAGAATCCTGGCAATTCTTTCGTTCCTTTTTCAAGTGCCTGACCCCAGACAGTGATGCGATGGCTTGTGTGAGGCTCCCGCCCGGCTGCTCCTGCCCGCGGGCCGCAGTTGGCAGCACAGGCCATTCCTCTCATTCAGCTCTGGAAGCGTCTAAGGCCAAGAATAGCTCAAAGGGCTCAACAAGAACAATTCTGGCTGGTTAATGGGTGCGCTCCACGTGTTACTTCCCACAATACTCAGAGCAGGGATAAGCCAACCTCTCGGTTTAATTCTCCTAAAACTAAGCTGGGCTTGCGCTGCAGAGGTTAAAGATTAATACCAGAATAATCCAGTGCTTCTCTCATTATTAAAATGAATTTCCAGGCAAGCTTTCAGCAGCTTTCAAGACATTTGTTTGGCTGTTGTATGTGCTACTGGGTCTCTAACTATAGTCTGTTTCCTTTAAATGCTCAATTATAGCAACATTTTAAAACTACAGGTAGAGAGGAAGTTTACGTAAACTACCCCAAGCTTGTTCTGCTCCCAGCACAATTGTAATCCTGTTGATGGACCGTATGCCAGCGCTCTTGCCAACAATGGTTTAGTGAAGTGGAGCGTGTATCTGAAGTACAATCACAAAGGAAAAAAAAATAATACATCTGACAGTGTATATCGCCTGTGAAGGCAATCGGTAGTGTCATGGCTTCAAATTCATGAGCCCTTTGGAGGAGAGGTATCAGGATTTCCTTCTATTAGTTCTATAGGATCATCATTACCTCTCAGGGTTATTTATGGAGGAAATGTTTCAGTGTCAACAGTGCTTTAAATCTAGCACGGAGCCAGCGTTGCTCGCTTCCCGCGGAGGGGCTGCCTTTACCACATAACTCATCCGCGGCGAGGCTGAGCATTTGTAAGGTTCCCGTGCTGGAAGGGCAGCACGGTGCTCAGTCGCCCTTCAGCGCCCGTGCTGCAGCTGCACCTGCACGGAGCAGGAAGGAGAGGACTGGGATTTGGTTGCAAGGCTCCATGCAGCCACCCCAGCTCTTGTCCTGCATCCCCATGGCAACCAGCTCCACTGACAAATTAATTTTCTTCTGCTATTAGGAAAAGGAACCTAACCACCATGCCAAATCCTCTGATTTTCAGCAAAGCCATTTTTCACCCTCCCCTCTGTTTGTAATTTACTAGTATATTTTGTCCAGATAAACTGCATTCCCACCACACTTAATCCCCACTGCTCCCTCCCCTAAAAGCAGCATTAGATAAAGCAGCAGGTAAGCACCTTGAAAGGTGGAGAAAAATCACCACGTTATCATGCTTATCCACATAAACGTGAGAATCTGTTTAGGCATTTCTGATGGGAAATTAAGTTCAAGGAGGACAGCCCCTGTCCCTTTAAGGAGCCGAGATAGCTTTATTCAAATAAACCCACATCCGACAAGCACTGTCACATCACCACACCAGTAACAGCAGTGGACACTCCCAGGAGTCTCTTGTGATTCACACACCCCAAGAACACCAAGTTTTGCTCACCGCTAATAAAAAGCACAAGCATTTTCAGACACATGCTTAAGGTTTACAAGCTACAGTGCAATATGGGAGAAAAAATGACTAAAGACAAAGCTATTTTACACTCACGCCTTCTCCAGATTTCCCACATCAGCTGGAAAAAATGGAAAAGCCCAAACACTGGAAGACTGACAATCTGATCTCACCAGATGCTCTTTTAGCAGCATAGTAGATTTGTGCCGCAAGGGGATGGAGGTAAGCAGCAACATTTCTGCCTTTCATGGTTTCAAGTAAAAATCCATCCCAGTTCTCATATCCACAAATAAAAAGTCTTAAATCCTAGAATGGTTAAAAAATAAAATTACTTGGGGTGCTACAAATACACAAGCATAATAATTTCAGACTTATTGTAGGTGGCATCTTTATTTAGGGGTGGTTTTCTTTTTTAAATCCTTCTTAACCATGTACAGAAAGCGCAGACTGAAACAACAGTGCTTTAGAACATGGCTGTGAAAACAGCGTACAAGCCGAGATGGCTGGGAAAAGGGCAAGAAGACAACTCTTACAGCTATCCCACAGCAGCGCAGCACAAGCAGAAAGGACACTTGCAGCAGAATGGTTATATTTTTTTTTTAATGGACATTTAAAGACGCAAGTTGCAGCAAACATTCAGAACCATGAGCAGCACTGCATGCACTTTGGCTGTAGCCTGCTTGAATCCACGTGAGGAAAGATGAACTTGGAGGAATCTACAGATCTTCAACTGCAGATGCTGCCAACCGTTTCTTTTGCTGTAGTAGCTAGGTTTGCCAGAAATTCTAGGAAGCAAGGCATGATCTGCAAATAAAAAAAGGGCCAGGATGTTAAGACAACGTCAAATACAGCCAGCAAGAGTTAGCAATAAATGTCCATACTAAGAAGCTAATTAATCCATACCACCCAGACCCCTGCTGTTCACTATGGGACAGCAGCTGAGCCAAGGCACTGCAGCTAGTCCGGACAGAGAACTGCTTTTCATTTCAGAGGCAGCATTTTCAGCTAATTGAAGAATTGCATCAGGTTTGACTTGGGACCGTCTAAAGATTTTTCACATCCCAGAGAAAAGAAAAAAGCTTTATAAAGTGAAAACAGGTTTTAGGGAAGTCATTAGCTGGGCTCAGTTATCATGATTCACAGGGAAACTTCAGAAAGCGATTTACTTAGTCCAGAACGACAGGAACCCCCTACCCTTGCACTGGCGGCTCTCACTGCAGTCAGAGGAAGCGGAGCGCCCGAAACTTGTGTGGATCAGGACCTAAAGCAGCGACAGAAGGCAGGTGGCACTAATAAATTAATTTAGGAGAGGTTCTTTACCACTACATCACAACGTGTTTTTTCTTTTTTTTGAATTATCTGGCTAAGCACAGTGAACTGTGGCAAGTCTAGGAAAGGGGTAATTTAACAGCACAATAGCTGGGAGCCTGCTCTTAGTTACTCCCTCACTCTTAGGCTCCCTAAATTCAACAGTGAGTGCCAGCTTCAATAGAGGCAAGCTATGAACAGCACAGAAAAGAAAAGCTGGGCTTATGCCAGCGTTCAAAGCCATGACATAAACCAGTTCTAAATGATGAAGGTCTAGTTAATGTGCAGAAAGATTTTTTAATTTCTCTCATAACCACTTTATTACAAAATATTCATCTTTTCCACAGCTGAGAGCCAGGTAATTCTCTCAGTAAAGCAATATTCATAGCCTGGGATTGCTGCTCAGTCTTGTAAAGATGGTTAACAGCAAATGCCATTATTTTAATAGCTATCCTATGCCTCACACAGTACAGTAAAGTTCTGAAGAGAGACTCATTAGGCACTCACTAGCCCTTCAGGACCCTTGATGCGAGCAAAGTCTGATGAAAAAACTCAAATATGTATTTCAGGGTTAAAAGAAGTCAGGAAATTTAAATAGAAGAGTCACATCTTAAGGCATGCCTCTTTGCATAACCATATCCCCAACAACCTTATTAGCATTCTTTACCAGAGCCACTGCAGGTAGGTAGTGACTTTTCCCAATTAAATGGCTCATTTTGCAGCCAGCAGCTACCCGCTTGGTTAATGGCACCTTTGGCCCTCATAATGCCCATTTAATGAGGACATTTTCCACCATTTAGCACTGCCAGATTTTGTCAAGCTATTAGTCACTGCAAAGCCTCTCGGAGTTTCACAATACTATCTTTGTGCAGCCAGAGCTTCTCTCACCACTTATATTACATTAACACTTAAGTGTTTAGTAACACTGGCACAGCAGAGGCTCTCGTGCACGTCACCCAAGAAAGGGCCGTGACACACTGAACTATTAGGATCTATCGGTATCTGTGCTCCTTAGCGGCTCGCTGTCTCAGAGCTCAGGTTCCTTTGCCATCACGCTAGCACAAAGACACCGCAGAAACCAACTCAAAAGTCATATTGTGCTCAAATATATTTTTGCTTTTTGTCTGCCACGTTACCAGCTAGAACATGATGCACAAGGAAGCTTCTTGTCTTAGGAAACATGGCAAAGCATTCCAGTGATGCACTTACTGAAAGTCAGAAGGACTTTTTAAAAAAAAGCCTTCAGGTTTAGCATTAATTTTTCACTTTGATTATGGAAATAATTTTTTTTTTTCTTTCTTCATTATGCCTAGGACACAATCTCATTATCTTGCACATCTGTGACACAAACTTTTTTCGTGTTTTCTCTCAAACTGCAGTTGCCCGTTTTGATAATCTCTCAGGCACTGTAATATATATGTTTTAAGTTCTCAACAGGAGTATCTTGTTCTGACTGACAGCTGCCCTTAAAAGGATGCACTTTGGGAGCAGAGAAAGGCAGTTTGAGGAAGTGAAATGAAGAAGTTTATCAGAAGAGTGTTTAAGGTTGCTTACAAAAATTATTGCATTGGCAAAACGGAGGAACCTGAAAGCACTCACCTGAAGTAGAAGTTTACCAGCAAAAAAAGATGAAAAAATACTGAATTTTAAGTTCTTTATGCAACTATGCACCAGCAGCAATATATTTTGAAAAATTTTTTATTTGCCCATGTCCCGTAAGAAGTCAGAAGGACAAGTACTAACCCAAGGACTTCTACCCAGACACTACTTTGGTAACGTACTGAAGTTTAGTATGTTTCCAAGAAATGGCATCATACCTACCTTCAACATCTGAAGCAAGTTCCAGAAGTCAGTCCTGTTCTCAGAAATAACTCTAGGAAGGAAAAAGACCTTCAGTTTGTTGGTTGTTTTTTTTTTTGCCGGAAGGAGCACTGGGCTGGGTTTTTTTCCCCCCCCCCTGTGTTGTTCCCTGCCCCCACCCAAAAGCAAGCATGACTATAAAGCTGCGTTTCAGAAGACTGCAAATTGCACCTTCTGGTCAAACACTCAACACCCTTGGAAGTCAAGATGTTGTTGGCTGAGCATTTTATTAATGTTGGGAACCGGGTGCAATTTCCTCCGTATATACTAAATCCACACCCAACTGTTTCTACATGTTTCTACATGTATTTCATGCCAATACTTTGGAAACAACAAACTTAAGTGCCCTTCCCCGCCCCCCATCTCCTCTGCTGCCAGGTGCGATCACCAGTATCTACATAATGCTAAATGCTGCAGAACTCAAGAGCTGCCCTTTCACAGACAAAACAGGCAGCAAGCAAGGACGTCTAGCAGGCCATAAAGGATTGTTCAAGGCAAAAATAGAATAAAGCTGTCACTTCTATTTGTCCTTGGGAAAAAAAAAAAAAAAAAGGAAGAACCTTCTCCTGATGCAGTTAAAATTAGCATCATTTTAAATGCTTTTCAAAAGAACTTTGCTTCATCTTCCGCTGATCCTCTGGAGAAAGAGGTAAGCAGGGAAACGTCAAGCTACTGATCTCTGAGCAGTTACAGGTTTCAGGCACAGGAAGTCTCAATCTCTGACCCCTAACGACATTAATGTGTCAGGAGAGCAAACATCCAAGGTCTCGGGACCGTTAAAATAAAGAATACTGGAATTTGCCATTCCTCCATTAATAAAAGACGTGGAGGAAACTTGAATTAGCTTTTAATGTAGCATGTTAGTAAAACATAGAACATGACGGTAGAAAAGTCACATCTCTTATCTGTCACATAAACAAGATATTCATTAAGAGAACGACTGCCACACCGAAGGACAGGGCTAGCTTCTGCACCCTGTCCCTCCACAGCTGTCCATCCTTCACGATTTCAGATTAGCATGAAATAATTGTCAGGTTGCTCAGCATTGCTGAGTGCTCACAGGTTTCAGAGCACTAGCAAAGGCACAGCCTTTTCCTTTCTGCCACCTAATGACACAAACGCGGCACTACAGCCACATCTGCAACACGAGCTGGGGCAGGGAGCTGTTCAACAGGCTGCTCACCTCGGGGCTTTGAGACGACCTCCTGGGTCTGCCACTCTGCCACGTCACACAGCTTTCTCTGAAAAAGAAGTGAAAAATATAAACAGCGTTTATTTTAGATTGTTAGACATGCTTCAAAGCCTGGTTATACTGTTACTGTTTCGCTGATGACAGAAGAAAGAAAATACACAGACGTATTGCTACTTTCTGATAGGAATAGGGTCAGGGCTGCCAACATGTGACTCCCAGGATGTGCTTCCAGTGAGGTCACCAACTCACCACATGGTTTTAGACAATCACTTTAACTAATTCTTCTGTAATACAACAGGATCCTACCATTCTCAAGCCTAAACAGAAAACTACAGTCTTTCTGCTGCACGTCCACTACAGGTCACACAGAACACCCTTCTATTCTATTATATAG
Organism: Falco naumanni; assembly: GCF_017639655.2. Taxonomy (NCBI): domain Eukaryota; kingdom Metazoa; phylum Chordata; class Aves; order Falconiformes; family Falconidae; genus Falco; species Falco naumanni. The sequence continues at coordinate 7,668,909 of NC_054062.1, forward strand.
AGCTCTCACATCTAAGGCGATAAAAAAAAACAGACCAAAGGGAGGCTCAGTTTCTTGAGTCTCCTTTATAAATAATGTCAGGCTATCAATCACTCTGAGTGCTCACGGGTTTCAGAACAACCGAGCGTAGAACATAGCCTGTCTCTCTATGCCACCTAATGACACAAAGATGCCACAGCAGCCACCTTTGCAACGCCTGTGGCAGGCTGAACTCCCCCCAAATACTAAAAAGGTGAGTTACAGCTATTTCAAGGTTGTATCACCTACTCAGAAAGTAGTATTACAAAGGTGTTTGGTGCACGTGTAGATACTAAACGGAACACACCATTTAAGAGAGTTAACAGGATGGCTGAAGCTTACTTAGGACAGTCTTTGTCTTAGGTACCACTTACCCTCGATTTTATAAGGCTCACAATCTTTTAAACTTCACCTTTTGTCTTCTGCCAGGCTGAAGGAAGATAAAAAGAATACAGTTAATAACAAGCGTTTAGTTGACTGTGTAACAACCTTCTTTGTGAACCGCACTTCACAGAAAACCAGAAGATTAAAACCCAATTTAAAAAAAAGACTTGCTGAATCGATTCACTTTAGTTACTCAAATATTTAAAAAAATATTTCCCTCAAGAGTGCAACCCTTAATTTTCTCCTGTTTTTCAATGGAAGTACACCCATACTTACCTTAAATCCTAGTACATTGCTATACATTAATTTATAATATACTCCATCACACCGCACACAGCGTGCCTGGAGCCATGAGGGCAGCGGCCGGGGCCTCTCCCCGGCCATGTGGCAGAGCGGGGGTCGCTCTGTCCCGCCTGAGGCCCAGGCGGCTCGGGAGGGCGAGCACGCAAGCCCGGGGCCCAAAGCCTGCGTTGCCCGGGGGCCGCACGACCCAGCACGGACCGCACCTCACGGCCCGGCAGCCCGCCCTGCTGGACACAGCACCCGCCCGCCCCGCCGTGCACACCTGCCGCCTCCTGGCCCGGCGGCCATCTCCTCACGCCGCAGCCGCCTCCTGGCCCGGCGGCCATCTCCTCACGCCGCAGCCGCCTCCTGGCCCGGCGGCCATCTCCTCACGCCGCAGCCGCCCCGCCTGCGGCGCCGGGGCAGAGGCGCGACCGGCCGCCGCCAGGGCCCACCCTGAGGAAGCCCCGCTGCAGCATGGCGCGGGAAGGGCGGCCCGCGGAGAGCGGCCGGGCCCGACCCACAAGAGCCCTCCTGGGCCAGCGCCGCCTGCCCGCGCCCCGGCCCCCCCGCAGCACAAGCCGCCCGCCTGAGGGGGCGAAATGCGCCGGCCCTCTCCTCAAAGCCCTGGGCGGCTGCGGCCTCGCCCGCCTGAGGGGACCCCAGACCTTCCTCACCCCGCCGGGCCCGAGGCAGACCGACGGACTGCGCCTCTGCGCTCAGCCGCGCGCGGAAAGACCTTCCTCTCTCCCGCCTGCCGCTTATATAGGGCGGGCGGGCGAGAGCGTCGCGGGGACAGTCCGCGCGGCCCAGCGCTCCCACTAGCGCCCCCTGCTGGGCGGGAGGACGCAGAGTAGCAAGCGGCCCCGCCGCGACTGGGGACACGGGGCAGGGACAAAGCTGAGAACGCGGACGAGGACCTCCGGCCCAGACCCCTTCCCCACGCTGGGCCTGACCCCCAGCGCTGCGGGACTGCCCTACAGCCTCCCACCGAGACACGCGGCGTATTAGGGACGGGATTTCCCTTTTCCCAGGCGCACCCTGGAGTCCCCCACTCCCTGAGGTGCTGGCAGAGGCTGGACTCGGAGGGTGTGCCCTAGGACAAAGCGGGGACCCTCCAACTCTGTGACACACCAGCTTCCTCCTTCCCAGGCTGGGGACACCCTTTACCCCTTTAAAGCCCATCCCTTGACCATAAACCTTTGCCTGAGACTCCCCCGTACCTTCCCTTTTCCCAAGAAAGCAAGAAAAAAAGATGGCAGGGCCCTTTATTTGCCAAGAAGAGGTGCTACACACAAGCTGTTTCACAAGAGATCACAAGCTCAGGAAGGCCACAGGACAGAGGCACCTCCTTGCAACAGGGACAAGTGCCAGGACACTGGCCCTGGCCTGGCTCCGTTTCCCCCTCCATTGCTTCAGGCAATGTTTTTTGAGCTAGAGACCCACCACAGCTGTGACCGCCGTGGGATCTCTGTGCAGCTGCAGAGCTGGGGGGTCCCTTCCACAACCAGCCCAGCTCCACCAAAAGCTGGTGTTCTGGGTGCGGGGCAAGTCCGGCAGTGCCCGTAGGAGTGGAGCAGGACGCCCATCACTGAGCCGCTGGGCATGGCCAAGCTTGTCCCTAGGGCTTATTGCCCTCCGCTTTGCTCTGCAGCTCAGCAAAGGCCTCATTCTGCCGCCTCTTGTCTTTGGCGCGGATGATGGTCATCCTGAAGAGCTTGCAGTAGAGCTCCATGGCAGTGGGGCTGTCATCGTTCCCAGGGATTGGGTAGGTGATCAAACAGGGGTTGCAGTTTGTGTCCACCACCCCCACCGTGGGGATGTTCATCTTGGCAGCATCCCGGATGGCCACGTGGGGCTCAAAGACATTGTTGAGGCTGCTGAGGAAGATGAGGAGGTCGGGCAGGCGGACTCCAGACCCGAACTGGATATGGGCATTGGTGAGGAGGCCGCCCTGCCAGTAACGGGTGTGGGCATACTCCCCACAGTCCCTCGCTGTACTCTCGACCAGGTGGCAGAACTGGCGTTTGCGGCTGACGAAGAGGATGATGCCCTTGCGGTAGGCGATGTGGGCGGTGAAGTTGAGGGCCAGCTGGAGGTGCTGCATTGTCTGATCCAAGTCGATGATGTCCTGATCCAGGCGGCAGCCGAAGATGTAGGGCTCCATGAACCTGCAGGGGGAGGGCGACACAAGGGGACGCGGGGACAGGGTGTTACAGCCATGGAGCAGCGTTTCTGAATGTGGTGTGGCACCACTTCTGTGGCTTCTATCTTCCCACGCTCCAGCCCCCAGCTGACACCAGAGGTGCTCTCTGCAGGGAACCCTCGCGCACAGTGTCTGCTCCACCCGGGCCTGGGGGCTGCAGGTCTCACCCCCGCTCAGTGTCTGTGCTGAGGGGGCGCCCTGCACTTCTGCGGGGCACTAACCATGGCCAGGCTGCAACACGGGTCCGTGCGGGCACTTCCAGACACAGACCAGTCTAGTGCAGCCTCCGCAGGCTGGTGTGGTTCCAGGGAATCGCTCCTGCCACCAGCAAGCGCTGGATCACTGAACAGGATCACTCACCTATGCCGACAGCCCTTTTTGTGCCCCAGGTGCACCCGAGCATCGAAGAGATCCTTCAGGGAGAAGAGCTCCTTCACATTGAAGAAGTCGGGGTGGCTGAGAGGCTCGGACAGCAGCTTGTCACCCGCAGCTGCGGGAAGGGAAAACACAAATAAATCCCTGTCCCCTCCCGCTGTGCCTGAGGGGACGAGCCGGACCAGGGCCACTCAATCGTGACAAGGGCCTGGTGACACCAGGGGTGAGAGGCGACCCCGTGATGCCGGGACTCGGCTCGTCCCACGTTTCCCCGGGGAAGGGGCCGAGGGTGGCAGGACTCACCGCGGGGCTGGGCCGCGGGGGCCGCTACGGTGCTGAGGAGCCGCGGGGCTGCTGCGGGGAGAGAAACAGGGGGTGTTCACCGGGGCGGGCGGGTCACCGGGGGGGGCGGGAGGGGAGTCACTTGGGGGGGGGGGGGGGTACCGCGGCGGGCGGGTCACCGGGGGGGTGGGAGGGGAGTCACTTGAGGGGGTGTCACCGGGGAGGGTGTCACCGGGGGGGGCGGGAGGGGAGTCATTTGGGGGGGCGTCACCGGGTAGGGTGTCACCGGGGGGGCGGGTCACCAGGGAGGGTGTCACCGGGGGGGCGGGTCACAGGGGGAGGGCGGAGGGCCGGGCCGGCCAGGACCCGCTCACCTGCCCGTAGGAGCCGCGGCACCGCCATGCTCCCCGCCCGACAGCCGCAGGGGCAGCAGGAGGAAGACGGCGAGAAGGAAGGTCAGGCGGCGCCTTCCGCTTCCGGCGCGGCGGGCCGCCCCGCCCCCAGCCCCCGAGCCCCGCCCCCCGAGCCCCGCCCCCCCGGCTCGGAGCGATCGCTGCCCGCCCGCAGCGCCCCGTCGCCTGGTAACGCGCGGCCCCAGCGCCATGGCACAGCCCGGCCCGCGCACCAGCGAGCTGTACCGCACCAGCCCCGGCCTGCCCGGCCGCTTCCAGCAGCCCGCCTGCTTCCAGGGCTACGGGTGAGCCTGCTCCCCCCTCCCCCCCCCGCCCCGCCCCGCGGAGCGCTCCCCCGGGCAGCCCCGCTCCCACGCACGCTCTCTCTTCTCCCCCTGGCAGGATGCCGCAGCCTCACCCCCGGTACCGGACCAGCAGCCAGGCGTACGGCAGCAAAGCCCCCACGGTGCACGAGGTGCCGGTAGGTTGGGCTGTGGGGCAAGCGGGCACCCCCGGGCATCAAAGGTTTGGCCTGTTAAACCACGGTACCTCTGCAGCATCCCCTGGCAACGACACCCCTCCCCCCATCACCCAAGGTGATGAAGATGAAGCACCTTCATCACCTCTGCAGCATCCCCTGGCAATGACACACACACCCCATCCCCCAAGGTGATGAAGTGCCTTCATCACCTCTGCAGCATCCTCTAGCAATGACACCCCCACCCCCCTAAGGTGATGAAGTGCCTTCATCACAGCACCCAAACTCCAGCGCACGGCAGGCGCTGCAGGCATTGGCATTTAAAACATCTTCCTCCCCTTTTCCCGCTCCTGCAGACCTCTTTCCACGTCACTTCGCACACCTTTTCCAAAACTCTGGCACAGTGTGGCATGTACAGAAACAACGGGCTCAACACCTCCCTGGAGAAAAGCCATGTCACTGGTGTGAGCAACTTCATCACTGCCCATGACCACCTCGATTTCCACCCCAGCTACAACGCCAGCGGCCCCTCGCACTGCTAGCCGGCACCGGTGGCCATAGCAGCGTGCCGCCGCTGCGGTTTATTGCTGGCTGCCTCGGTGAAAAACCAGAAAAAAAACAACAACCAAGCAAGCAAACAGCACTGACCTTGGCCGAACCATGTCGCTAAGCCTCGTGTGAAGGCGTGACAGGAGCACGCCACCGTCACGCTGCAGATGCTGAATGCTGTTACGGGCTATTTCATCAAGAATAAGGCGGGTTTTGGCTCCTGTCATGTTGTTAGCGCCCGTGGGTGCAGGTCACCTCTCAGCGCAGCCTTGGGATGTCACGGGTGTTGCCACTGAGGACAGTAAAACTGTATAGACCATCAGGAAAATAATGTGGCACACTAAGCAGCAGCAGGATAATGCACGTGCTTCACACTATTAACCACGTTAAGTCAGGTTTCAATGAGAATTTTGCTCCTGAACACAGGGGAAGAGGAAAATAAAAATCTTTCAGTTTGGTAATGTGAGACTTGCTATTACAATGTGATGAACAACTACAAAATTAGCAGGTTAAAGGCAGCAGCACATTTCTAAAAATACACCCCAACCCAAACTGTTGTATGTACTTTTTTTTTTTAACAGCACACTACCCAGCCAAGGTCACGACTTTAGTTTTGGGGGAAAAGCAGTTAAAATCTCTGATCTCAAAACTGAGTTCAGTAATTTGTTCGGAAAAACACATACAGCCACTTTGGTACTAGACAAAACCCACTAATTTACAGAACTAACGTTATTAGGAATAGTATCTTAACTTAAAAAGTTTTAATGTGATTAAATGTCAGTTAGATAGCTCATATGAACCATTTTACTTAATTGTAGGCAGCATATAGTTATAAATTCTAGAACAATATATATTACATGTATATATATTCCCTTAACCTTTTCTCTGTCACTAATGAGCCTTTAAACTTCTGCCTCATGTACCACATATCATTACAAATTAAAGATTTTTAAGCTGTTTCTGTACTATTTAATGAATAACCAAACTGCATATTTTCCAGAGTTATTCAATAAGCCTTTGAATTTCTTTTAGAAAGCATGTTCATCTTTCTTACCTCTCAAAATGACAATATTTTAAGGAATTATTCAAATAAAGACAACTAATCAAAAAGAAAATGTTTTCTAAAGTTTTACTGTAACAATTATAGTTACACAGCCAGTGAAAGTGCATCATTCAGACAGTAGCTGTGCTAAAAAGGAACCTTGGCGTGTTCGGCTTAAAAACTAGTCTTGAAGAGAAACTAGTCTGCCTGTTTATGGATGAGGAACAGTCCTACTTTACAGGTGTAACATAGTGATAGTATATATTTAAAATGAGCATACTACTATTCTAGGTGTTTGCTGGAAAAAAAGATTAAAAAGTGAGTATAATCATACGTCCAAATACCACTGCAAATTATATTCTTTGCATGTTATAAATATTCCCTATTTCTGTCATTTTTATAAAGCCTTATAAACTGCACAGGCAGCATATACAACTACCTGACGGGCTGTAGGCAGGGGGGTCGGTCTCTTCCCCCAGATAACAAGCGACAGGACAAGAGGAAACAACCTCAAGTTGCCCCAGGGGAGGTTTAGATCGGGTATTAGGAAAAAATTCTTCACCGAAAGGGTGTTGAGGCATTGGAAGGGGCTGCCCAGGGAGGTGGTGGAATCCCCATCCCTGGAGGTGTGTAAAAACCACATAGATGTGGTGCTTAGGGACATGGTTTTGTGGTGGGCTTGGCAGTGCCGGGTTAACGCTTGGACCCGATGATCTTAAAGGTCTTTTCCGACCTAACTGATTCTATGATTCTGTACTTAAACACACCCGTAAGGTATTCTGTTAACGATGTCACTAAGCAAAATTCTGAAGTCCAAAACAACTCAAGTGTGTCAGGTCTGTATTTATGCTTTTTTTTCTACACATTCAGACCACAGTGTAGCTACAGGCCAGGTTTCAATCACACCTACCAAACAATTCCAGTTTTCACTGCAATGCATTTGGTTATCTCAAACAGAAGAATAGCTGGCTAAACTCACCTTTGCTGAAAACACACCAATACATTGGAACAAGTAAATCCGCTAAGCAGAAATGGGTCTGAAAAGTTAACTTTAAAAATATTTAACAACCGTCTATCATTCACTGTTATTCTACTATCAGACTCTGAACGGTAACTTGAGCTTCTCATAACTTCCCTTTCTTTTCCTGAAATGAAAAAATAACATAAAGTGCTAAATGAATATAAACAGTTATGACAATTTTACACATACTTTTATCCACAGATTTTCTGCAGGTGGAATAATTCAGGGATAAGACTGCCTCTTAAAAATATAAATTTAGTGGCTTTTCTCACATAGCTTCCACTTGTTTTCATACTTCCATCTAAAACCACCCACCTCTTTTCTTCCTTGCCTTAATTTCTTCCCTTTTTTATTCTTGAACCGAAACCAGTTCCTTTGAACAGTTTTGCATCCAATTCACTTCCACTGAGGTTCGCTGAGAAGGGAAGACACAAGCTTCAGTCACAGCCAGCCCTGAGACATGCCTCTACACACTGATTTGTTTGAAGACTACGCTTAGTACTTGGGTCAAAGACTTATTTCCCTTGTATTTACTTTCCTACATCTCCCTATTTTAGTGGGCTTAAGAAATAGTGATCCGTTTGTTCAGATGTTAAGAGACCCAATACACACAAGAAATACCTGTACAAATTCAAAGTATCATCCCAAAGATGACAACGTTCACTGCAGATATTCTACCCAAAACAGTCTCTTTCTGCTCTGTATTTTGAAAGCACGATTTTCATGTTTGCAGACAAAAAACTATGTTGGGCTGTACTATCAGACCAAGCCAATCTGCAGTTCTTAAAGGTTTGAAAAAATTAAAAGCATATACATCAATAAAAGAAATGGTGGCAGAGATGGTGAGTGCCTTCCTTGTGTAAAAAGCAGCCACACGTCAAAACACATGTTCCTAAAATAGCAGCAAAGAACTGTTTATAAAAAATTAAGGTAGCCCTTGTGGTCCCCTGAGGATCCTTGAAGGCTGCCCTTCCTGAAGTACAGAAAAGTAGTCACTGTGATAAAAATAAACAATATTCCTACTTTCAAAGTCCTCAGCAAGCACAGATTTATCTGAGAACTCTGGTACTGCAATCAGGACGCTGCAGCAATAATAAAATATACTGAGTAGTTTAATAATGTAACAACCAAATTACCAAAAACCCACCCCCAAAACAAAACAACTTATTTGCATGCTTGAGCGTACCTGGGTTCATGGTTGCCTGCACATATCTACTGCAATAAAGGATCAAATTAATGCCTTAAGAGGGTTGAAATAATGGAAAAAGGAGCTTGTTCTGGGCAATCACTAGAACTATCATTGCAGCGCTGAAAAGGGCCAGGAGGGACATACAGTCCGTGCCTGCTCTACGGTTGGCTTCCTGTTATAACTGGTATCAATAGGAAGAACAAAAAAATGCTTTTGGTACTGTACCTATCAAGGTTCAACCTCAAGAGATTTGTACTGCAGCAGCACCGCATGTGTGGGATTCTTGCTCGTGAATCTATTCTCACTCAATATAATCTTTCTGCTCTCCAGTTGTTCAACCTCTAATCCATAATGTATAAGAGTTTTTTCTTATGGCTTCAAGACACCAGATTTTTCTACCTTGAATGAGTGATTAGAACTGTACCCAGAATGACGCTACTGCCAGAAGAGCCATGGCATTCTTAGTGCTGCGGCACCAATTCCAGAGATGTTCACTGACGTGCTGTTCAGAGTAACAGCCCCTGTGGGTGCTTGCTCCTCCTTGGCAAGTCAGCAATTCTCATGGGACAAACTCTGGAAAAATCACTTCCTGAGACCAAGTAAGTCTTGGAGGTAGAAGGGGATACCCATAGCATACTGGTGCAGAAACACCAAGGGCACCAGGCTGGTTTGCATATCAAGGCAACCTGCCTTCCCTCCCTCCCACCCTGAAGACTAGCTCAGCCTCCTTGCCTTCTAGAACCTCAGTGCTGTGTATCACAACGTCCCCCCCATGAGTAAAAAAGCACGTTCATCCCACCTCTGCACCATCAAGGGCTCCTCGACTTGCTACCACCAGTCTTCAATGGCAGAACAGAAAGGATCATGAGCTAATCCTGGAGGCTGCAGAAGCTGTGCTACAGAGGATGCCATTTAGAGATGCAGTGCTTTCCAACTGAATCACAGATCTCACCTGCTGAACTCTGCCTCAAAAACAGGAAGCCCCTTTTGCTAACCCTTCTGGCACTAAGAAAGGGGCAAGCACAAGGGAAGACTCCACTTCTTGACCACAAACACCAGGAAAGAACACTGCTGTTAGGGTTTTGCTAAAATGACAAGCACATGACAGAACAGCCACAACTTTTTTTTGCCTCTGTCCTTCGTAGATTCTCCTTCTTCATTTTTTGTTATTAAGAACAATATCCCTTTAAACAGACACATCTTTAAAGATCTGGATTGCATTTCAGTCACAAGGAAATCAGATGCTGCTGTCACATAGGAGATCAGAGTCTTGGCGAGCGGGTGGCTGAAGACAATAGGAGGCAAGAAGCAAGAGCAGCTGGTGGCCTGCAATCCTGTTCCCAGGTTCGGCTAACATGAATGCTGTGACTGTCTGCAAGGGTGACATCCTTCACTCACAAATCTTATTGGTGCAGGTTAATTACATCTTCGGACTACAGTCAGGAGGGAAAAAAGGTAACGCAAAACCACTGACACAAACCATAGCAGCACTCTGGTTTCATGGTCCATGGTCAGAACCCCATTTATTAAACATTATAAACTTAGCAATGTACACCATTTCCTATATACAAATCAAGTTTATCAATTTAAAAAAGTGCTGTTTAAAATTAGGTTTTATTTAAAGCACAAGATAATCAGAATTGTATCTTAACTGAATCAGTTCACTAGTAGTATTGAGAACACAGACACATCGACAGGGGCACAAAACACCTTTTAAGTCTTAATGTTGATTTACTGAAAACTTTGAGGAGAAACATTCAGCTTATTTTATACAAACAGTACATAGTGCTTCCACCATGTCTATTAAAGTTAAGTATATGGTTTAATCCTTTTAAAGCAAGGTACTCTGAAAACTTCTATTTTAAAATACCAGCCTATTTACCTATTCCAAACAAAAGGCCCAAATCCTGCAACTGAATCAAGGCAGACAAAAATATATGCCTGTGTAGAGGGACTGCAGGCATGTGAGCTAAGTAAAAAACACTTTTCCAAAGTATCCTACCACAAAAATGAGATGATCTAGCACACCCATCTTTTAAACAAACCAACCAGCCAACCTAAAGGACTATAAAAAGGTGGCCGGAGAGTAAGAAATGTCAAGTGACCACTATAAACATGTTTAAAATGTAACTGCACAACAGTATAAACACACAAACGATGTTATTTCTCTACATGCCACAGTTACTTGTTCCATTCTATGCTATGCCGTAGTTTGCCAATATTCTGCAAACACGATCACACCAGGGATACTATGCAATACTGGATCTGTTCTTGATGCTTTTGCTCCATTTTGCAACATTAAGGCCAGCCTCCAGGCTGCTGAACTGACTGAGAAACAAACTGACACTAAGTGGTAGTTTGCCTGAGAGAAATTCTGTAGAAGACCAGATTGAGAGGACATCGCATCAATTCACAGGGACAAGATGTAAGAACAAACTACTCAAAGGACTTCTAAACACAAACAAAAAAGAAACAACCAGCCAATAGCTTAAATTCACACTTCTTGGATTTTTCAGTGAAACCAGTGTGGGGGCACTTTTTTTTTTTTTTTTATATGAACGTGCTACTTCAATCCTGTTTAAAGTTAGTACAAATAAAAAGATAGTAGTGAAAAATTGCTTTATTCTGGCTGCTGGAAATGGAGGCAGACAAAGCGTTACCAGTATGAAAGAACAGTGCTGAAAATATCCTTGGCGTTTGTGTTAGACTTCCTACAGCAAACCTAGCTTTGTTCTATTGCACAAAAATTGTTAATGAAAATAAAAAGTTCACAGAAATGTAACATTCTAGAAACCACTTTTGAAAAAGGAAAGTAAGGGCACTCAATTCAAGAAAGTTCATTCAGGAAACCAAAAGCCATCCTGTGGGTAACTGCAGGGCATCAAAATCAGACTTGAGAATAACGAGGAATTGTTTCAGCCTTGCAGGCCCAACAGTACGTAAATCTAGCAAAATCCACAGAAATCACGATGTCTGAACAGACACGCTCCTTCACTTTCTCAAACTGCCATTGTGCTTGGAATCACCCGTTAGCGGGAGGTTTCAGGTACTCAAAAGGTACTTTCAGCCGCTGAGATGGCTTTACACAGGACGTGCAAACAGACTGATCCACTTTATTTCCCTGAATTTGCATGTGTATCTTCAAGGATGGATCTCCCCACCTACCGCTGTGCTGACATTGCCGGAGTTCTGCTGAGTGAACTCGCCCAACGGTCCTCAGGGTGGGAGAACTGAGACCTCACGACACAGGATTGTCCTAAGGCAGCTTGAATGTGGCTTGAACGGGAACAGATGTCAGATAATCTGCTTCAAAAGTGTAGCATCACCATCAAATGCTGTGTTTTTCTAGGATCTCTAACAGATTGCCAAATGTATTCTGTGCGCAAACAGGTTTCCTTTTGATATATGATTCGAGGCCTCATAATTTAAAGCGTGATTAGCCAGTATCTTCTTATCTACAGTAACTACAGCATCCTGTAGAAATGCAAGCCCTAAAAATCATTATAAAAATATTTTCTTAGAGCACTTTAAATAATTTACAAAATTCTACAAAAACTATGTATGTTTATCCATGATATCCCTGTTAAATAGAAGCATTTTTCACATTAGTGTGTATATGATATACAGATATCAGTGTCTCCCACCGACTCTCCTTTCACGTCTCAAGTTTTATCTGGGTAGTTACAATGATAGTTATTTTCTAAAAAGACTGTTACTGTAAAAAAAAAAAAGTGTACTTACATATTTGAAACCTTTCTTTTCAAGAGGGAATCTGGGCAGTCCCCTGCAGGTAGGTCAGTAAATTCTGCACAGGTTTTGTCTGAAACTTCCTGCCCTTGGTCCACTTCACAAGCAGTTTCCCTATTCTGCAGGACAGGCATTTTTCCTTCCAAACTGGAGCTGGAGACCTGAATTTCTTCCTGCCTGTCACTGTCCTGGCAGATAACATCCTCCTCCTTAATGCACATCTGCACACCGTTATCTGCACATGCTCCTCCACTAGTTTTATCCGCTGCTACTGCGGTCACATTTAGTTCCTGCAGTGGGCAACCTGAACTTGGATCTGGCCTCTTGTCCTGCTGGTTATTGTCTCCCTTACTGCACGTGTGTATACTTTGCTGAGATGCGTCTCTGCTAACTTTATCCACTTTTACCACTACTGTACTGTGTTCAGGGCATGGGGGATCTAAACCTGAATCAGCCCAGCTATCTTTGTGGGTATCTCCTTCCTCGATCCACATCTCTGTGTTCTCAGCTTTGGATGTTCCTCTGCAAACCTTATCTGCTTTTGCTGCTGCCACGCTCTGTTCCTGCAAGGGGAGACTCGAATGTGAGTCTGACTGGTCTCCTGAAGCACTAGCCTTTCTGGAACCCTCCGCTTCCTCTTCGATACACAAAGGAGCAGCCTCAAGGCTTTCACAAGTTTCTGCTACCTGGGTACTTGACACTTCCACAGTGAGCTTCTGAGAGAGGTTAGATTCTTTTATTGCTGTCGTACTCTCCCCACTAAGTTCGCCTTTCGGCAAGGGGGCTTCTTTTCCCTGGTTAAGCATGTCTGTATCCTGTGAAGCAACCTCTGTCCCTAATGCACCGCTCTGGGCGAGCAAACGCTCTGCTTTCTGCCTTTTATTCAAAAGCATGGACTTCTTCCTGTCCCGAGCATATTTTAGACCTGCAATAAATTTACTCGAAATTTTTAGGTGAAAGGTATTCTTTCTTTTAGATCTAGACTTTGCATTGATTACTTTTCGTACTTTACAACCTTCATTTTTGCTGGTTTTAGGTGGAAGTGTTTTCTGCACTGACTCTGTATGAGGGACATCCTTTTTACCTGTTGCATTTCCAGCTAACTCACCAGCAGCAATACCTTTAACCCCCACCACTCCTTGCTTAGCTTTCGACTGACCAGTAGTATGAAGATTAACATTCTCTGCAGAGGAAGCAGATTTCCCACTGCCTTGTAACATTGCACTTTTCCCTTCTGTTCTCGGAGAGTTCTTCAACTCATCAGTTTGCTGAGACACCCCAGTCTTTTTACTCTGAGCCAGCATGAGGTCAATCTCATTTTCAACCGGCTGTTGCTTTGCTTTTCCTTTATTAGCAGTTTGTTTGGTCACTCTCAGTAAGTCCAGAGTTGTATCATCTTTTTGTATCTCTGGATTGCTTGCAGAGTCTTTAGCCTTTTCTGCCAAAAACTTCCTAATTTCCTGTTCGATGCTGTCATCACTGTCCACTGAACTGCTGTCATCAGCATCTGACACAGCTGTGAAAGTACCTTTTCTATTTTTAGCTACGTGCAGGTTATTCTGGTTTGAGACTGGTTTAGGTTTATACCCTTTTTTAAGTTGTAAGTTAAACTCTAAGTTCTTCATGGTTTCCGGTTTTTCACTGGTACATTTGACATTTATGTTGTCTGGAGGATTTCTGACTGCATTCTCTTTCACAGCTTTTCTAGGTTTTGAGAGGCAGCTTTTCAGTAGCATGGGATTTTTACATTTCCACTCGTTTTGTTGGAGGCTACTAAATTCATCTAGCAGCTGAGTTTCCGTCTCGCTAAACCTGACTCTCTTCTTGCACTGAGATTTCTGGTCCTTGGACTTCTTCTTTAATTTTCTTTTAGACCGTAAAAGGTCCTTGATAGCACTATCAAGGTCCTCGTCGCTATCCAGAGAACTGCTCTCATCATTCGAACCATCCCTCTCTTGTGTTTGGATGGTATTTTTCATGAGCTTTGTCGCACTACTCTGAACCTGCACGAAAGGATTTACGGAGTCCAAGGCCACACATCTGCCATCAGATTCAGTTAGTTTGGAAGACATCAGCTGCTGCTGCTGCCTGGTTTCTTTACTGCTGAGCCTCTGAGCATCACAGAGTTCTGTGGGGCTGCTCAGGGCACACTCCTCTTGCACAGGAAATCCTGAGTAGCTACCTGGCTGGAAAAGTCCTATGTCCAGCTGCTCAGGTGGTTTTGATGCCCCTTGTTTTGCTATTCTGCCTTCCCTTTTAAGTCTCCTTTTACGACTCAGTGATAGCTTCAGTGTTTTGGGAAGAGAAGGCTCAAGGGTACCAGTGAGGCTGTTTTGATCGGAAGGCAAAGGCATCTGGATTGAGTGTGACAGGCTGGGAGGCTTTGTTCCAAGGTTTTCTGACTGTGCTTTCAGAGCCAAAAAAGCCCTGATTTCTTGCTCGATACTGTCATCGCTGTCCACAAGGCTGCTGTCACTTTCACAATGGGAGGACGAGAGAAGCTGGGGAGAAAAGGAGTAGTCTGCAGTGAGTGATTTGTTGTCACTTCCCATTTGGGATGGCATGATTGTTTTGGAAATATCAAGGATAGCTTCTGCACACATGAGTTCTGCAGATGTGTCTGCTCTGCAAGAGGCCTGCAATGTGAGCTCACAAGCAGCAATCTTGTTTTCTGGAAGTGCAAAATGTCTGGCTTTTTTCAGTGGTTTAAACAGATTGTTAAATTCATTGCTGGTGCTTTCTAATTCTGTTGACTTTGAGTTAATTTCTTTCCTCTTGTTGCCTGTAGGGCTTTTATGAATTTCTGGTGAGGCACTTTTTGTTGAGCTAATTGTCAGGCTCGCAGAAATGTCCGCCATCCCCTTTGTATCAAATTGTTCCCTCTGCAAAGGGACACAGTCTCTTGCATGACCTGCCTCCTTCCTGATTTTCTCCAGCTGATAAAGCTGAATGGCTTCTTCAATGCCATCATCGCTACTTGAGTCAGATGCGTGCACGCTCTCATTGATAAGCACTCTTCTTGTCTCCCAGTAATTAGCTCCACTTTCTTCATTTTGCTCTACTAACCAGGGCTGGCTGGCAGTGCCCATTTCCAGATACGCTTGGTTCACTTGGCTGAAATCACTAGGCTCTGCCTGGATTTTGGACTGCAAACACTTGGACTGTGTGCTGGTTTTCTGTAGCTTGGCATGGTGTCTCAAGAGGAGTGCGTTACAACCTTGCTTTAGAGCACCACAGTTTGTTTTGTTTGTTGTTTCTTTGTTGCATTTTAGGACAGATCTGGCATGGGAATCTTTTTTATCCTCCCCAGTTACACACTTACTAATTTCTTGCTGCTTCTTCTCATTCAAGAACTGCACTATTTCAGCCTGTATGCTCTGTTCAAAAGAGTCATCGCTGCTGATGCTCTGAGGGGAAGCAGGCTGTAGCCTTTTACCAATTCCCAGGTGGTCAGACAGGTACTCTTCAGAGAGCATCTCAGCTTTAAATTTCACGGGGAGCAGGTTACTAGCCATTTTGTTCTGTGAGAATTCTCTCTTAAACCTTTTGTCTCTGCTTAAATTTTCAGAACGCTCTGCACTCCTTTGCAATGACTGGTCACTTCTGCTCTTTGCTTTCAAGTACTCTTGAATAGCTTCCTCTATACCTCGGTCAACAGAATCGTCACTATCAGAATCAAGCAAGAGAGTCCCAAACCCCACGTTCTCTTCCACTTCAGTGTCATCTGAATCAGCAGGGCATCCACACTTGGTATACTGAGGACGCTTCTGTAGCAATGCGGTGCTAGATGCGACCCTGTTACTAGTGCCCTTTTCACCCTTTTGTTTCTTCTGCATAATACAATCATACTCATTGTTCATACCCAGGGGAGACTCTTGACTTTGCAGGTTGTTTATGATCATCTGAACTTTCGCACTTACAGAGGTTCTAGTGACGTCCCCTTCGGATTCAGAGAAGCAAACGGGGTATCTACAATTCCTTGCTGGTCCAAAGGACTCCCATTTTGTCTGAAGAGCTACCAGAGGAGAAGCATTCATAAGGAACATTCTAGCAGACAACAGCGAAGTCCACAATGGAACAGATTTTCAAGCGGGGCTCTCTTCCATCCTACAACAAGAAAAAAAGGAGGAAAGTATTTTTTATTATGCATCTACCTTCTAGAAGTTTCATGCAATAATACTGGTTACATAAATTGCAAATCATTTACGCTCAGACATACTATGCCAGATAATCACAAGAGTTACTCCTCAACATCACTTTAACGGGTAAATCAGTCACTACTGCCATTAAGGATAAGACAAAGCACTCATCATTTGTGGTTTTCAGTGCTTTCTGGCACAACCATAATCCAATTCAGGTAATTATCTTCACTTCTGAAACTCCTCCTGCACTTTCCATCGAAGGCTGCGCTCTTTACCTATGTTCCTAAGTAACCATGTATTGGCAAGACCCACAGAGAACAACCCTGAAGACACTTCAGTGCAGAGGTGTGTGTGATCCCCTCCTGCACTAACATTGTCCGAATATTTTTGCGTGAAATATTGGCAAGACAGAAAGAACAATTTTAAGGGAACCTTTCATTAAAAAAGTGGAATTGGTGGGAGTGGAAAGCCCTGCAAAATACTTTGCTCCCTGTGTTTCCTTTGGCATAATTGCCCTTTTTAAAGAACTCCCACCGTGTGTAGCTCAGCTTCTTAGTTGTGACGAAAGCAACGTTGACTATGTCCACGTAGTATAAAATGGACAGATGTGAAGCAAGCCTGCCTGTGATCTGAGATGGTGCAACACAAACCAACACCTATTCAAAGAGCGGAGTAACTGTGTTAGCATGATGCCTGGACTCACACACTAGCACGACACAGCTTTTACTAGTTCTGCCTTGGCATTAAACACATACAGCTGAGGGACTTGGGGCAGCTCAGAGAGGAAAGGGAGCTTATTTCTTCCCCAAAAATACTACAGAGCAATAACCCTCAGACATCAAACATTCTGGCCTCACTGCAGGATAAAAGCTCTTGATATACACAAATATTCAGGAGTTTGCAAAAGCAGGACGAAGATTATGAACTATTCTTTGTGCCACAGCAGAAAACCCAAACAGAATGAAGCCCCGTTTGGTGGAACAATGAAAAAAAGCCATCCAGAAAATGCCAGATAACACCCCAAAGAGTCCCACAGTCCCACGAGGACCGAAGGTTTCACCTGCAGCATCATTTGGTAGGATCAAACCAGCATCTGGCTGACAGAAGGCAGACAGCAAGCCCAACAAAAACCTACAGCAGCTGGGTGGTTCTTCACACCCGATCCACAGTCTCGCACCCCAAACCCAACGAACCCCCACTGCAGTAGGGCGCTGGACTCTACCGACCTACAGAGACATGCTTCTGTCTCCGAGTACTCTCCGACCTTGCCTTTGTCAATTATTCTCTAGTTCTGGTTTCGAATTAATCAGTGGCAATAAATATTTTAAAGAATTAATGATTCTAAACTCTGTAAAACTTATAACTCTATTTATTTGCTCCCAAGAATAAGGTAACAGACAACTAAGGAAGCTGATTCTTTATCGCTTTTTAGAAGAGCATGGTGCTCCAACAAAGAATACGACTTCTGTCAAAATTATTCTGGGACCTGCACTCAGGCAGCAGTTTTATTGCCATCTTGTTACCAGACCAGAATATTCTTTAAATCTTGTTGACCAAGGCAGGGTCAGCCTGAACATGCCTTACATGACATCTGCAGAGCACTTCGCTCCAAACACACCACTGATAATGCTTTTGCCGCTTCGTTCACCGGTTCTCTGCCGCAGAACATCTTAGCAGAATACACTTTAGTAGTGCAAGCTCTGGACATCCGTTTCTGATTTTCTTTTCCTCAGTGATAACTCATCTCAAAACATCATTCCTGCAGAATTAAAATTTTAAGTATAGTGATCGAGAACATCCCCGCTGGCTGGCTGGTACCCGGAGCAGCCCAACACACACTACTTTAACTTCAACCAAAGATTAAGTTTAGACTGACTCCAGCTCCGTGCACGCCGATAAAGCACCGCGCTCCCGAACGTTCATGTATTTGCCCACGGATAAGCGGGAAGGCACCTCACCAGCAGCCACCACGGCTCAGTGCCCCAACTTCCAGAAAGGTGCGAATGAACGCACGATGTCTTAAACGGCCTCCAACACATTCACTAGGGCAAACATACGTTAAAAACATTTTTCCTTGTAATAAGCAGCTAAGGATGAAAAAAGACAGAAATCAGAAAACCTAATTATCTTGAAGAAATGCAATTAACACGCACAAGCTCCCAGCTTCGTTAAAAAAAACAACAACAACAACAAACCCCAACTTATTTCCTATTTAACCTATTTCCACAGTTTCCAGGAAAGGGGCAGGTGCCTTCGTTACCCCACGCCCAGACTGCAGCTGCCCTGCAAGAACTGCGGGGGGGCGCGATGGACTGCCCGGCCCCAGCCCCCCAGCCAGGGCACCCACCCAGGGGTGCGGGCTCTGGGGGGCACCCACCCAGGGCACCCATGGGGGGGCGAGGGGACACCACTGGGGCATCTGGAGGCTGCCTGAGGGGGAATGTGAGGGAATACCTATGTGGGAGGCAGCCAGAGGGGAAAAGGGGACACCCACTGAGGCGAGGAGAGGAGGCCCTCACAGAGTTGGGGGACCCACGGAGGGGGTGAGGAGGGGGTGGCACCCACGGAGGGGGTGAGGAAGGGACACGACGGGGACTGGCCGGGGGGCACCCCCAGGGGCTGCCTGAGGGGCCAGGCACGCGGCGGGGTGTCCTCCAGAGCTCCGTGAAGGGAAACGAGGACACCCACCCGGGGGGGGGGCGGGGCGGGGGCAGCAACCGGAGCGCTGTAAGGGGCCATGAGGGGACACCCACCCGCGGGGGACACCCCCAGCGGGGCTGTGAGGGGACACCCACCCTCGGGGGCCGCCCGGAGGCGACGTACGCGGGGCCACCGCCGCGGGGCGCCCCGCCCGCTGCCCGCGGCCAGCCGGGCCCTGCCCGCGCCGCCATGGCTCCCCCTTCCCGCCTTCCGCCGCCCTCGGCCGGCCGCGCCGGGCCCGGACCTGGGCCTCGGCCTCCGCCTCGGCGGGGCCCCGCCGCGCCGCCCCGGCCGCCCCCGGCGCTCACCTGTGGCCGCCGCCGCCGCGGGGAGAGGCCGAGAGGGGTGGCGGTGGGGGCGGCCGAGCCCGGGCTCACCGCTCCGCCGGGCTCCGCTCCGCCGCTGCCCGCCGCGCTGGTGCAGGGGCGGGCGGCGCTTCCTTCCCTGCCCCCGGGGAGCGGGAGGCATGCGCCGCAGGGCTCCGCCGGGGAGGCGGGGGGCGACCGCCCGGCCCTCGGCGGCCGCCGGCTCTGCCCGCCGGAGCGGCGGGGCGGGGGGGGGGGCCGGGCCGGGCGGGCACAAAGGCAGGCGCGGCCGCTCCAGGGGGAGGCTGGAGCCGGTTCGGCGCCCGGTAGCGGACGGTCCGGCGGGGAGGAGCGGGGCTCTGGGGCCCTTTGCAGGCGCGGGGCGAGGCGTGGGCCGCAGCCCCGGCCCTGCCCGGCACCAGGCTCGCTCCCTGGGCGTTCGGGACCGGAGCCGAGCGCAGCCCGCGGCAGGAGAGTAACCCGGGGTGCAGCGGGGGAGGCTCCAAACGCGGGCACGACGCGCCGCTGAGTGTCCCAGACCCAGAGTTTGGGGATGCAGGACCAGGGCTGAGGTTGAGAGCCGAGGCCTGTTTTTCTCAGTAGCTGAAGCAGTTGGTGCGCGGGCTCCCGGAGTTACCAGGGCATCGGAGCTTTCACGTAGGGAAACAGGAAAGTTTTAGTGCTCTGTCTCTTCTCCGCGTGGCTGGTGAGCAGCTTTTCCCGAGGATGCGCTGCCAGCCGTGTCCTATCATCCCTGCGCTTCCTGAGCAGAACCAAGCCACAAGTTCCTTCTTTTTTGGGACACCCGTTTCAACCTGCTCATTCACTAAGAAACAGAGTGAGTCATAGCTCTCGGTTTGTATCACAGGCAAAGTTTTCATTCCTGCTTTCTGGCAAACAAAATCCTGGTGTCTGAACCCAAAGTGCTGCCTATATTCCCTTTGCCAATGCGGTTTTTTTCTCCTGTGGTGCTTGAGCACCTATGATGCTACAGAGGGAACCAGCATCTTCTGGCTGGGTGTTGCCAAAATCCCATGGGAAATGCTCAGGCTAGGAGATGTCAAGTGAACAGCGGTGGGGAACAGCAGGTACAAAGGGTCCCAGGCTGAAAAATGGGGTCCCAGCCCATGGCGGTGCAGATGGGGCACCGTGCTTGTACCCCACTGGGCTCCTCTGCCCTAAGGGAAATTACTGCTGGTGTACAAGAGAGCAGTGGATGTCAGAATCAGGCCTGTTATCCTTAACAGGTGTCATCACATCTAATTATTCATTTTCTGTGTCACTTTTCATTCAAAGCTCCAGACACTTTGCTTGACTGATGTTGCCGTTTCTGCTGCAGCTTTGACAGCCTGTCGCAGCACCGCAGCACAGCTCAGAAGTTTTTTTAATTCAAGAGTTAGACAGCAATTTCCTTACACAGTGATAAACACTGGTGAGCATTTAGCCCGGCTCCGAGGTGAATATATTCTGTCCTTGCATGAGAAGGTGCTGCTGGCAGACTGAACCTGCCCTGTCCCTGTCCCCAGTATCGGTGCAGTGTTGGTGCCAGATACCGTGCATCTGAGCTGCAAGGCTCTTCAGATGTTTTTGTGCTCACTCTGTGGGAACACACATTGCAAGATGTGGGGCTGACATATGCTGAGTGCTGTGGAACAAATTTCCACCTGCTTTTACCCCAGAGATGCTTGTTTTGGGGAGCACATGTATTTTCATGCCCTGAGCAACTGCGCCTTTCCTGGATTCCAACCTCACGTTCTAGGGATTTTTTTCCCCCAGGAATTCTTTACCTACCAATCCAGGTCTGACCCTGAGGGTGTGGGACAAGACCATGTTTCAAAGTGTCAGACACAGTTATAGACTCATATTAATTTATCTGCTGCTCTTACAATAGATAAAATGGAGCCGCTAAGACTTGGCCTGTGTGTTCTTGTCCCTGGGATATATAATATGCTTTTATATTCTGAAATGGCTCGCTCGAACAGGACTGCTGAAAACAGCACAGCCAGCATCTGTGTGCAGAAGGAAACAATGAACTTGCTTTTCCTTAGCTGCAGAATTGCAGCCCGGAGGTGAGGACACTTTGCTCCTTTTACCATATCCTCCTAATGCCACGCCAGAGGAAAGAAAGGGCTCTTGTATTCATGTGTCCTCTCCGGCCAAGCCAATTTGCATGTGAATGCACTTTAAAAATAAAATTAAAGTCAAAGCTGTGGCCAGAGGCCTGATAAATGTTTTTGTGCACATGCAGTTGCTTGGAAGGGGGGAGGCTCGTTGCCGCTGGAGAGCTCTGCTGTTACCAGCGGAGGTGGCATTTTATGGCTCTGCAGAGCAAGTTGCCTCCATGTGCAGCCTTTGACTTGAAAGAGGAGCAGAGCCTTTCCCCAATGTCCCATTAGGGATGATTTGTCTTCCTGATCCATGATCTTTGCGGAAATGAGAGCGGTGGTCCCATCCCTGTGTCCCCGCTGAGCGGATGACAAAGTCATGAGCGCTAATTGGACCCCTTGTTAGGATGGCTGGAATGGCTGGGAAACATTCATGTTTTCAAAATGAAACATCTTCCCTGACCTCAGGATCTGCTCATCCCATTTGCAGTTTATTGCAGGGGGTAGGAACAGGTGCTCATTAGAGGTGGCTCTGGATACATTAGAGGCAAAAGCTGCTCTGGGTTATCAGAGGCTGAAAATAGAGCTCAGGTGATGCTTCACCACCCCCCCCCACCCCACCCCCCCGCCCCCCCTCCAAGAAAGAGGACAAGATTAAAAACAAAATAGTAAGAATAAAAGGACTCACCTTGCAGATCTTGTTGTCAGGTAACCTGTGGCTTCCTGGGCAATTACAGTTCCTACATGGAGCTGTGTTAAAACACCAGGCATTTCTGCCACGCTGCTGTTTCCTTGGGAATATGAGTCACACCCAATGTTGGCTGAGGGCACAGCCATGTCTAGGACACGAGGGATGTTGATAGCCTCAGGTTCTACAAACCCTTTCCTCTGCTGGTGGCAGTTTTGCATTCCCCGAGCGCGTCTCTGGATTTTGGGGCAAAATCAGTCCACAAAAGTGAAATCCTCCTGTGACCATTGAGTTTTTGTTGGAAGAAGCGGTGGGGAAAGGATGCAGATGGAGTCCAATCTGAACCTTGAGGTCAGTTAGTATTTGGGGTCCATCTATCATCTGGCTCCACCAAGCTTCAGGAGGCTCAAAACTTCTGGAAAAAGAGGTGTCAATCCCCGCTTTAAAATAAATCAAGCAGGCTTCATACCTCTGGTTCAAAACAGGGCTCAGGAGTGCCTTGAGGACTTGTTTGCCTCTTGCACAAATTTTCTCGTGCTACAAGCTGCAGTGAGCACTGGGCACGTCCTGGGTGGCAGCAGATCTCGGGGAGCAGCAGGTCACAGTGGTGGCCCTGCTCCTATGTCCTCCTGCCCCACTCAGCTCCTTCAGTCTGATCGCAGGTGGCGTATTAGATGGAGTACAACTGGATCGTGTAGTAACATGGTAAATTGAAGAGTTTAGTTGTTATTTAATAAATGCCAAGGAGACTCATGAGGCCTTGAACTTATAATGGAAAGATCTAATTTAGAAAAGAAAAGGAACAGAGATGTCTGTGAAAGCTGCCAGCAAACAGCTGGGTATTGAACACTGAACATTTCTATCTACCCTCTGAATGGAGCAGAGGTGGTGTGAGCTTCCTTACAGCTGGGTGCTGCCCGGGGAAGCAGCATCTGGGACAGGAGGAGGTCTGAGGACAATTCTTGGCAGCTCAGTCCTGGGAAGCTCTGCTGTGTCTTGCCTTGACACTGTTGCTCTAAATTGCTGTTGGATGCCAGATTTTTTTTTAGGAAAAGAGACCCACCGTCTCCATGAAACACATCAAGTGGAAAGTATAAGGCAGAGGCATGGCTACAGAACACATTTAATGTTTTTAAGTGAAATCTGAGGAACTTCCCACTCGTTACTAACCATTATACAGACCACAGCTGAAGGTCTCTGTGGGACACAACTAATTGCTTTTGAAGATGTACCTTTTCAGTAGTAACTCCCAGTGTCGCTGGCGTAAGAATACAACCTGAGAAATACAATTTAGTGCCAAGAGGTTTAATTGCAACCCTGACCTTTCCTTGCCATCGTATGGCAGCGACCTGTAAAATTTCGAAGGAAACAATGGCACCTCTCATATTTTGTACCTAGAACCTTTTAATGGTTTTTGTACCACTCATTCCTATATAGGTTAATTTATAAATTTTTCATGTTTACAAACATGGAAATGTGCCGTATGGGCTTTTAAGAGTTTTCTTTACGCAAGTCTTCCCTTTCTGTCCAGCTTTGTGGGCTTTGCTTTGAGGCAATGCTGTCTGTATTCCCAGAAGGACATTTCCTGCTAGATTCCCGTTCTTGTCACAATTCTGCTTCTGCCCATTAGGTGTCAGACTGTTATCGGCACAGTCTCCTCCCGTTCCGGGGCTTGGAAGAGGGATATGAGAAGCTGGGAGCTAGCGTGGCTTATCTCGGGTGCTGGCTGCACGCTCGCCTATGGGTGCTACCCAGAAAGGGCAAACTGGGTGGAGTGGTGCTCATTGGGCCACCAAACTGGGACTTTCTGCTGGCCTTGGCCCAGGCTTTACCAGCTGTGGTGCCACCAGAGCCACTGCCAGCTCATCCCAGGGCTGCAGGCAGCAAGCCCTGCCCCAATCCTGCAGGGTTTTGCAGTGCATTTGTATTTTAGATCACTCGTATTTGCATTCCACAGGTCAGGTCTTCATATTGCAATAGCTCCTTCCTTCTGCTCTTGGATCTGCAGGGTCACTGAGGTGCTGCCAGGGCAGTGATGTGCCTCTCCACCTCGTCCATCATCCCCTTGGGAGCGAGCAGCTGAGTGCAAGGTGCCAGGACAGCTCAGAGATTTCCTGCTTCTCAGGGTTTGGGAGCACTGATGAATGCACAGGTATTCATTCAGGGACAGAAAGTCAGTCTTTTTTTTTTCTTTTTAATGAAAATTTTAATGTGCAGTTTCCTTCAGCAACACTTTGATTTCAGCCACAAGCCAGGATATAAACACAGGCACTAGGTGCCATGAGCCAAGGTGGACGGTGATGAAAATGGGTCTGTGAGCTTTAAAATGGCCTATTTAAAGGGCAGGATCAAAGATGTGTGGTGGGGTAGATACCTTCCCTGCTACACAAAGAAAAGCTATAATGAAACTGAGATGCTGTGCTTGCTATATATTTCAAAAGGAAACTGTTCTGCTTTGACTTTGTGCTGCAATCGCCGAAAGCTTGAAGGGGGCTGGGGGAGGAAAGGAAAACAGGTTGTGCTCCACCTCTCCTCATTACTGCTCCTCTCACTCTTCTGCTGAGAAGTCCCAGCATGGCTGTGGACTTGTCCATCTGCAATTATCTGTGTCTTGCATTTACAGAGCGCCTTTCCTGGCCAGCTGCTTGTTTGGGAGCATCCCTGCAGCTGCCACGAGGCAGGGGGCTGATGGCTGACTTCTGTGGAGCAAATCCCGATTCCCAGCAGAGCCGTCCCAAGCGCTGTCCCAGCCCCTGTTAGCTCTAAGCCAGTGTTTCTAAGAGGCATCTTCACACGCAGGGAAGCTTTGCAGATCACCTTCAAGGAGTACTCTATTTTTAGCATCCATGGACTGTCTTGGCTGCAAACAAGTGAAACCTCTCTGCAGTGAATTCACAACAGGGCAACTGGCAAGTGTTCAAAGCCTCCGACTGAAGCGTGGCACAAAGGAAGCGATGTGTCCCCGAGGTCCCTGTGGAGCGGGTTGAGTCCAGGCTGCCACCGTGGGATACTGCCTGCCCGGGGATGCTGGGGTGGGCAGCGGAGAAGGCAAGGGCCAGGGCCATGGTGCACAGCAAACCTCATTCACCGACGCCTTTGCAATTGCAAAATGCACTTTGAGCCAGCAGGATTTGATTAAGGATTTGCAAACAACTGCTCTTTGGTTCAGTGGGCAAAATGCTTCCTTAAATGTGTTTTGGAGCAAACCAAAGATCGCCACTGTTTTGAATTTTCATCAAACTGAAAAAGCATGCTGGGCCAGAGAGTCTGTGCAATCCTTTGACTTGTGTTCTCCAGCAACCCAGCACAGAGCACATCATCCTCGGCAGAGCAGCCATACAGAGCGAAAGCCGCCCTGCTGCTCTGCAGGGAGAAGGGACCTCCCAGAGCGGTTTCAGACTGGTTGAAGCAGTGTTTGGCAAACATGTTAATAGTAATTTTAAGTATTTATTTTTCCCCAGCCCTCGTTCTACTCTCCCTGAGGGCCAGTCGCCTCCCAGTGCTCCAGCCAAGACAGGCCCTGAGCACCCCCGCTTTGTGCTAGCTACATCTGCACACACTCCACATTGGCACCCATGTGTGCTCCTGCTTTTACAGGGGGCTTTCAGGGCCGTGACATATGCCCAGGGATGGTAATTTTGGGCTAAGTGCAGTGTCAGGTTCACCCCCTCATCCTGCAGAGCTGTCAGGAATGGAGGAGTCTTGACTGGGCACTGCAAAAGCCTTCAGTGCAACAGATCCATAACAGCTTTGGAAACAGAGCAGGAGATCAAATCCTGTCCTTCAGGTAAGTGTTAAGAAAAGCACGGTATTTGGAGAGGCATGCTCTCCTGGATTAACCTTGTGCTGCTGGCATTAATGGACAGCCCTTTTGAGATGTTTCCTCATCCTGGTCTTGAATCCCCTGGCAATGGTCTGAGCCCCTTGGAGAATGACCCAAACCCTCTTAGATCCATCCAGCCCCCCTAGGGCAGCCGGCTCCGTGGCAGCAGGAGACTGGGAGCTGTCAAGCTGAGATGACAGCATGGGGCTACAAACCTTCACTCCAAATGTGGCTCACAGACAGGGTCTAATGCTGCACCCAGAATCAGAGGGAAAAATAAAAGGCTTATTCCCAGTGACCTGACGTGCTTTGCATTTTGCTTGCTCCTCGCCACACCCTACACTGTGCAGGGCGAGGGCTGGATTTGACCCTCGGCCAGGCTTCCCTGCCTGCCATCCAGCTTGGCCGTGGCTCGGAAAACCCACGGGCAGGGATGGGAAGGAGTGGAGGCAGTGCCCCAGGCTCCCGGCGCTGCCTCGGGCGAGCTGTGCGTGCAGCCACGCGTGGGATGGGAAAGCCAGAGCAGCTTGCAGACGTACGTGCCGCAGACCAGGAGGAAGGAACCGGCTGCAAGGAGCTTGTGGGAGGAGGAGGAGAAAACTGGGTGTCAGCAAACGAGGCAGATTGAGAGCTGAGATGTGTTAGTGGTTGTATTTGGGATATGATCAATGTTTCCTTGTGACTTGCACAATGTGCAGGGGCCTGAGTGGTACAAAAAAATAAAATCAGTGGGAATGGAGCTCCTACATCCCCTTATGCCGCAGGAGGCTGCAAAGGAGGGTGAAGCCCTCACACCCTGTGCATGGGCACAGAGCACGGGCTCACCTGGCTGCTGCAGGGCAGGAGGTGGGTGAGCTGGTGGGTGGCAGAGGGCAGCCCCCTGTCCTGGGAAGTGGTGCATGTGTGGCTGGTGGGTGCTGCCAGCACAGCCAACCCCATGGAGTACATCCTCCCTTTCCTCTGGATACCTGTGGGCATCGCCCTGATGATTTGGTCCTGAAATCTCTCTCTGGGAGGACCTCCAGCACAAGGGAAAAGCTGGTGTCAGCAGAAACCTGCCACTTGTTTGGAGTGCTGGGCAGCAGCTTGGCTTCGGCACCCTGTGGAAAGGGGAGCGCAAGGAGGAGCAGTGCTGCTGCCGGGGCGGGAGGAGGGGGGGCCTTTTCACCACCCACTTGCATCTCCAATGGTAATTCATATGAGTGTCACTGGCACATCTGTTCAGAGAGAGAGAGAAGTAATACAGGTCCAGCTGAGCGATGAAATTGCTTTCAGGGCTGTTGATTCCTGGCTCGGGGGTGTGCGGTCAGCTTGACTGCAGGCTGGGGATTTTAATTTATTTTTTCCCCTCTCCCTCGCCCTGTTCCTTGCAGCCAGGAGAGATCAGTCACATGTAAAGCAGGCAGGGCCAGTGTCTTTGAATCCTATTCCCCCTGTTCCCAATCTCTGGGAAAGACGGGCCATCTGGGCTGTTTCATGAGACGCTGAAATCGCTCATGCCACACTGAAGGATTTGCATCTCACTCATGAGTAGGCTGCTCTGCTCATCCTTTTCCTACAGCCCCTCTGCCTGCCTGGGTTTGGTCTCTGCTTTGGGACCCACAGCCGTTTCTCCTCTAGATGGTGCAGCTGCCTTTGGGCACCAGCCAGGCCCTGAGATGCAGCCAGACCCCAGCCTCTGTAGCAGAATAGGGGTGCAGCCAGCCCCGGATCTGCCCCCCAGCTCCCCACAACCCCTTCCAGGTCTTTCCCGCTGGCAGGATAGGTGCTGTGGGGCACAGCCCCGCACACGTCACCTGCCTGAGGATCCGCGCCGGGTACCTGTGAAGCATCATTGCTCTGCCAGCCATGGGCATGGGGCTGTGTGGAACCGAGGGATGAGAAATCCATCGCCTGCTATTCCTGGCATCTCTGTCCTTGGCAAAGCACATCCTGGCAGTGCCCGGGGGAGATGCTGACAGACCGTAGCGGAAGGCGGAGGAGAGGGGACAGATCCTTGGGGTGACCCCATGCCTTGCAGCAAGGGGGCTGTTTCCGTTCACACCGTGTGTGGAGCACGCCAGCCGGAGGAACCGCAATGCCATCATAGTCTTTTGTTAGAAACCCCGCTCGCCTGCCATCCCCTGACTCATCTCCAGGAGAGGAGGGATGCGGCTGCCAAACCTGCAGGGCTGGGCTGGAGAATGGCCCCTGCAACGGGCAGCTCGAGGCTGGTACAGACCGAACCGCAGCGTCCCACCTTGGAGGTTCAGCCTCTCTGCCCATCCGATGGCAGCCAGGAGGACACACACAGATGCTCTTCTCCTCCAGAGCCGCTGCTGTAGGAGAAACATCTCCTTGCAGCAGCAGCAGGGCATTTATGACTTCGGGGTTGCATCAGGGCAGAGAGCTGGGTTTGCCAGCCCCTGTGAACAGGTGAGGACAACCATCGGTGAGCCGAGCAGATCGGGTCTGGGACCCTGCAGACACAAGGGGAACCCTAGGCAGTTGTCCCTGCAATCCTCCCCATTTGTTTAGGCCAAAACCAAATAAATACAAGCCTAATGATTTGAGTGAAACAATAGGAAAGGTTCCAACATAAAGAAAGATCTCCTATTAAGCTTTGCCGGCAAGTTTTACAGCCTGTATTTTAAATCAATGTTATGGGTGCATTTAAAAACACACCATATGTTCTCTCGCAGATCTTTCTGGTAGCTGCTATAGCATGGCTTTTGACTGGATCTCTTCCTCGCCGTCCCGCCAGCTTGCCCGGGTGTGTTTTGCCGTGCCGCCCATGGTGCCCAAGCCGGAGCAGAGCCCCGTGCCCCGACTCCTCCTTGTACTGGTGAAGAAGCCATGTGCGGGACTTCCCGTGCCCGGTGGCACCAGTGTGTTTCTTGAAGTCTCTGCTGTGAGCATGGGTTGCAAAATAAACTCTTGTTAAAGGTTAGGGTGTTCTTGCCGGAGAGCCGATTGACTTGATGGGGACCTGCCCCGCATCCCTGCCACAATGCCCATGGCTCTGCCAGCAAAACAACCCAAAACCCACCTAGGCATTTTCTGTCCCCCTGGGGAGTGTGCTCCCAGTGGGAAGGATGAGCAGAGGGAAGGAAGGCCTGGAGCTGAAGCAGGATTTTGGATTTCTTAGTTCTTCCCGACCGCTGTAGATGGCACTCCGGCCCCGCCGCCCGCCCAGCTGCCAGCGCTGTAATGCATGCTGGCAAGGAGTCAGGGGATGAGCTCTAAGTTTACAGCAGATTTTCCCTTCTGACAGATTACTGCTTCATTTGTAAGAGGAGAACTTCTCATTAAGTACATTTTTGACATTTTGTTGAGAGGGGGGGGAAAAAAAATATCCTCGTGATGCCGAGCGTGCTGGAGTGCAAGTGCGGCTGAGTCTTTGCAGGTTTTGGGGGTTGGGGTTGAGGGGTTTTTTTATGTTGCTTTGGCACCAAAGTCCCTTTTCATAATTATTCAGCTCTGAGCACAATTGCTGCGGGTGGGAGGCATGTTTAAAACAGAACCCAGCTGAAAACCTAGGAGGACTTTGCAGCAGCTTTCCATTCCAGTAACGCTCAGATTTCAATGCTAATCCAATAAGGTTTGATTAAAGTGCATTTTCAAGGCAAAATCAAATCTAACTGCTATTATCATTGCTCTCAGCACTGTGTGAGTGCCTGGGCATGCTGGGCTTTGCCTGTGCTCCAGGTTGGCGAGCGCAAGACACAAGGTCTGTCCCGGCTCTGCGAGGGACCTGTGGTTGCGTGGCGGGGACCTGGGGATGTCCCCCATGCAGACCCAGTTTGCCTTGGACAAAGCTCTGCTCTTACCAGGCTCCCTTTGCAAGCTGTCCTAATTGTTAGGACAGAATGAAGACTAATTTTAGTGTTAATTATGCAAATCAGCCTTGATGGGAAACTCCAGAGTGAGGTTATTATTGCTCTTTTTTCCAGGGTGGGGAATAGCCCTTTTGAAAAATCCTTTTTCTTGCACAACCGTGAGCCTTTCTTCCCCTTGGGTTTCTTTCAAGTGAAAAAATTGCTGAGCAAGGTTGTTGCCGTAAGCTCCCAGGACATTTTCATTGATCCAAATCATACTTCTAGAGAAAGCAAGTATCAAAAAGCACTGGGTGACGTTATAGATGTATTTTAATTATGAAAAATGTTGCAAGCAGCTTAAAGAAAGAAAGCACTTCACAAGAAAAAAGGAATTTCACATCTTTTCTTTCAGAAAACACTTCTTCTCATTATCCAAGCTGCTGAAACCACACGCTCCTCAGGGACAAGGACTGCGCCGGCTTTCAGCATCTCACACTGAGCACAGCAGCAGCAACAACAAAATTGTAGTGAAGTGCCCTGAGATTTTTGTCTCCTGCACTAATGGCCTTTGTAGCCCAGACTCTTCCCACCCCCTGTGCAAACACAGGTATAAATCACCTTGCTGTTGTTGCTTTGTGCAGCCCACACGAAAGGAGGCTGCCCCAGCGATGCCCCGTGCTCCTGCAAGGAGCCGCTCTCTTCTTTAGGCACTTTCTTCAAGGAACACTTTTTAATCAGCTTTTGAAGAACATTTTGAAACGTGGTGATGTGGATGCCTGTTCCTCTTGGTGCTCCCTGCCCCATCTGCCTTTCAAAGCTGGGATAAACCCTCAGCCACTGATGGTTCAAAACCTACCGCTTCCCTCCGCTGGTCCCAGGTGATGTCAGCCTCGGCAGTGACACAGGCAGCAGAGGTGGCGGTGGCTGCAGGAGCAGCACAAAGCGGCGATGGGTGTGGGGATGAGCCCCTCTCCAGGCGAGCTGCCCCCTCCCCGGCACTGCCAGGGTTGTAGCTCCTCTTTTGCAGAGGTTGCTCGCTCCTTGCAGAGTGCCCGTCTCAGCAAAGCTGATCCAATCTTTCTCCCCTGGTGAATGACATACTCCTGCCTGAGAAAATCAGATTACGGTGTCTTTTATCCATGATGGCTTGGAGTGCTGCTGTTTACTTGTTTTAGGGAAGGAGTCTTGCAGACAGAGATGATCCTACTAGAATTTACCCTGGAAGATGATGTTAGGACTGAGTATTAAAGCCACACATGAGAAGGTGCTTTAAGCCACGGACTCGGTCACCTTCTCACCCACGGGGCCATCGCTGCTGACATGAGGGGCATCCACAGGGAGGAGAAAAAGGAGCTGCTCGCCCCCCCCTCCAGGAGAAGTGCAAGGACTACCCAAGTGCAGATCTGTTATACCCCGAGGCAGGCTGAGTGGGCCTGGGAAAGGGTTTCAGGGTTTCTCTAGCGAGGGAGGGATGCGGCTCTGCACATGGTGGCACAGCTTCCAGCAGATGGTATACCCGTCTCATTGCACTTGATGGGGTGGTGGGAGAAGTTATTATGAAAGACTGCTGTGACATTCACAGCACAGATCTGCCAAATGGTGTCTAGAGGAGACGGAAGGAGCACATTGCAATGCTGCATAAATTGGTGCAGAGATATATCTATCGCTCTATTTCATAGCGGGGTGGAAAGAAGCCTTCGGCTAAGAGTGGAGGTTGTGTGTCCAGCCAGCCCCCTGCTCGAGGCTGGCACCGAGCCCTCGGAGGAGCAGAGCATTCGAGTCCCTGTTGATGCCTTTTGCCATCAGGATGTTCATAATTTCGAAAAACCGGTCCTTCTGTGACAGTGCCTAGCTGCCTGAGACGAATGCAAGCGGGGGGGTCTTCCCAGTGTCCCTTGCAGCTTTCATCTGCAGGGGCTCTCATGGATGCCCTCCCTGTCCCAGCCGTGGCTGAAGGTCTCGTGGAGCCACGTAGACCCTCTGTCCCGAGAGCCCATCCTGGGGGAGCAAGGGCTGCCTGTCCCGGACCAGCATCCCTCCCCACCTGCACTGCAAGCCTGGGTCAGAAGAGGGCTGCGCTGTTGCTGTCTGTTATGTGGAGACAGTTTCTCCTGAGTTATTATTTCTGCTTTTTGGACAGAAAGCAAAACAAAATTCATAGAATTCCAGCCTCAGTGAGAAGATGGTTCACCTCAGATTTAAGTGGGATTTATTTCCCTGTTTTTCCCATTGCTTTGCTTTCAGGGTTGCTTCCCCTCCACAGCTTGACCACCCTGGGCAATGGAGCAGAACCATCGCAACAATCCTGCTCTTTCATTTTTGCTACTTGTTAATTATTTCCTTAGCTTCCTCTAAACCTTGATGAGGAGTTTTATTTTTCCATGGCAACTGCACCCGCAAGACCTCCCCACCCACAGACCCATGCTGCGCAGGTGTGCCGGAGTGCCACGCTGTACCCAGCTCAGCTCCGAGCAGGACCTGCTCCCTGTCAAAGCACCTGCCCTACAAATGCAAGGGGTTGGGGCGTCGGAAAGGGCACATCTCCCACCGAGGCAGCAGCACAGGGCATCTCAGAGATGGATCCTCCTGCTTCTGCGGGGATACAGGGGCGGCTGGGGTGGTCTCCCTGTGGTGAAGGTGAGGTGCTCCCGGCTGGATGTGTGCCTTCGCTGCGGGGTCTCAGCAGCCAGGAAGCATCAACCTGGGAGTGGAAGCTCACCCTGTTCTCATAAACAGCTGATGAAAATTAACACCCACAGGACGACATTCATACCTACAAATTATCTCCACCATGGAGATGCAATTAAACAGGCTTCCACCGCAACAGCAGTCTAACGAGAAACCTGTGCAGCTCCCGCCCCATGGTGCCTCCTGTCCCTGTCCTTGGCCCCATGCCAGCTCCCCCGTACCCCAAGGTCCCTGGTCCTCCTCACCTGGGGCAGGATGGGTGCTGCTGACCCCGCCGAGCAGTGCGAGGGCTTGCACAGGGAGCTGTGCGTGCTACGGGCTGCTGTGTGCGGGTGTTTTTAATTCCTCAGGGGGTTTTCCAAGCGTGATCGGGAAGGAATCTGTCCTGCAGGTTGCAAGTCCCCAGATCTACAGCCACAGAAGGTGTAAAAGGGCCTGATCCTGCCCTGACACCCAGAAAGCCACTGGCTTGAGGAAGGAGGCAGAGGTAAAGCAACTCTGTACGAGGGACTAGGGCTGAGTTCTAACCTCTTTTGCTTATCTCAGCAGGAAAATCCCAATTTCTGACCGTTCGCCGTCTCCCAGCAAACACCCACCAGCACCTCCCAAGTGCTGGCACCCACTGTCTGCATCCCAGGGTACCCAAAATGGCTCTGTGCCTTGAAACTACAAAGGAGGAGATGGAGATGGGGGGTCTTGGTGGAGCATGTGGCAGCGAGGGACTGCGGGAGCTCAGGGGACCCCAGGACACTGCGGGCTGAGTCATGAGGCTGGCTCCCTGGGGCTGCCTGGTGCCAGTGAGGCAGAGCCCCACCAAGCTCCCCCTGGCTTTCTGAGGGATCCTTTTCTCCCTCCTCAAATGGCTGGAGGTGGTGGAGAACCCCCAGGACACTCTAAATCAGCTTGGTGGGATGCCAGAGCAGAGACAAGCACTCCCAGGGACATCACGGAGAAGGATTTTGGTCCAAACTCTAGCATTTGCTCATTGCAGGCTTTTAGGAAGAAATAATTAGTGCTCTGTTTTTCACCAGGAGCTTCTCCCCCTCCATGCCCTCTTGTGCCAGGATGATGTGTCATCATGAGAAGCTGCAGGATCATTTCCATAAGATAAAAAAAAATAAAATAGCTCCTATTCATCATCAGGCTTTGTGCTAATAGCCTGTGCTCTTTAAAAAGGGAGCATGGCCGGGGCTGTTCCTGCTTCCATCTTGTGGGATAAAGGATCTCTTTGCACTCCTATAATAACCTCTTTCATCTGACGCCCTCAAGGTGCTTTTGGACATAAATTAATTAAGCCTCACAACACCCTGTTGAGTTCAAGCTCACTCAAGGGTTTTCATCGTGTGTTCAAACAATTCATTGCATCTTTGCATTGCCAGTTTTCGGCAGCCCAAGGGTTGTGTCCAGCTGGGGTGTGAGCGGGGCCCGTTCAATTATTTTGGCCACGTGTTTCCTGCTCCTGCCATGGCTCAGGCTGCCCTCGGGGTTAATGCTCCGTCCTTAGAGCCTCATCAAAAAGCACCTCAAAGCCACATGGGCTGAACCCAGGGCACAGCAGCTCCCCAACGCTGTACAGCCTTGCCTGAACCTCTCAGCAAGTACTGAAAGAGCCACACAAGTGTGACTTTTCCATATTTCAGGATTTGGGGATTTCTGACCCATAGAGTGCCCCGTTGGCATCATCAAAGCTGGCTCCAGCAGTCCCGAGTGCATGCTCGGGGTCGCATCCTGCTCGAGGAGATGAGCTGGGCCGTGCTCTGCTGCAACTGAGGGCAGTTTGGCAGCAAGCACAATGAGGAGTAACTCACCTCCCCCACCCCCCACCCCCACCCCCAACCCCCGCTCCAGCTCACTGGGCCTGCCCGAGGCAAAAACCCTGGTGTGGGTGTTGGCATCTCATTGCAAAAAGCCGAAGTCGAGTGGGGGCAGTGACCCCTCAGTGCTGGCTGCCTGCAGCCGTGCAGGGCAGAGCAGGCAGGGATGGATGTGGCCCGCCATGCCGATGCTTCAGCTTTACTGCTCATTTTCTATTGCCTCTTGACGAGGTTCTTGCAGGATTCAGGCTGCAGAGGGATTTGCTGCCTGCCCCAGCTTCACGGAGCGAAGGGTCCTGTGAGACGAGAGGGGGGAGCGGGAGATGCCGGTGCAGAGACTGCAGAGCTGGGGATGCAGAGTGGCTCATCAGTGGCTTCAGAGTCCTAATTATATCTCTTTAATGAGCACCCACACTGTTATCAGAGGTTCCTCTGGGGCTAAGTGGCAATCCAGGCTCTTCTAATTACTTCTGACTCTTCATTTTCATGTCCGTGCTAATCCTTCGTAGTTCCCCTTCCTCACTGGATGCAAAGGACTCATTACCAGGGATGCATCCTCCTCCTCTCCACTCCTTGCACAAGCTCTTTTTTCCTTCTTGTTTCCTCCCAGATCTTACAGAAAGGGACAGAGCAGGTAGAAGCTGCCCACCTGTAGGGCCTGAAGGTGGGGAGTTAGGGGTTTAGCTTTCTGGAGGAAGAAGAGGAAGGTGGTCGGGATGGGGACCCCATCTCCCACTGCCGCAGAGGCTGGAGCAGAGAGGGAGCTGAACCCAGAGACGCTGCTCACTGCTGAGTGGGTGGGCTGTGCTCGCACTCCTGGGGCTCAGCACACCAAGCACCTGTATCAGGGGCATCAGGGGCAGACACTTCCCCGTGGGCACCTGCTCTGCTCAGCCCCACTCCCCAGCACAGGCCAGCAAGGGGCCTGGCACCGGCTGCTCTTTGTGCACAAGCACATCTCACCCAGGAGCTCCCTGTGCTGCTCCAAGCTGGGAACCGCTGCCATTTGGGGTCCTGATGGTCCCTGGGCACTGGCTTTGCTGCTCAGCATCCCGTGATGCTCAAGCATCCAGGTACCTGCTGCTGGGGAGCAGCAAGGGCTGCCCCAAAGGTGCCATCGCGCTGCTTTTCCCCATCGCTTGCCCTGCCGGGCAGGTCTGGCAGCTGCCAGCGCTTGGCTCAAGAGCACATGAGTCCCTCAGAGAGGCTGGAGTTCCATTTTGGGATTTTTCTGGCCAGTCCTGCTAGCACAGGGAGGGGGCACTGATGGATACGTGAAAGTCTGGAGGCACTTCAGAAGGATGGAGAGGAGGATGCTTGCTGGGAGAGAAAGCCCAGGCTTTTCACGCTGCCCCAGTGGTCTTTGAAAGCGGACTGGGAAGGCGTTCAGTCTCCAACCAAATCCTCGATTTTTTTTGTGATCGTGGTGAGACCTCTCTTGCCTGGGGCGCTGGTGAAACTGCCTGTTCCGGAAACCCATCTCCAGGAGAAACCCTCCACTGCTGGGTTTACCTGCCCTCTTGCAGGCTGGCCTCTGCAGTGGGGTCCTGGGGAGAGCTTGGAGGGGGAAGAAAAACCCTCTGGGGACATTTCTGCTGCTGGCACCAGGACAGGAGGGCAGAGGTGGTGGGCTGCCACTGGCTCCAGTGCTGCCAGGAGGGCAAGAGGGGAGGGGGGGGGCTCTGTGTGCCCCCTAGCCAGGGTCCCAGGTGCTTGTGCTGCAGGGCAGTAAGGGGGGATGCCCGTGTCCTCACAGGGCGGTGACTACCCAGTGTCTCCAGTCCTAGAGAAAAGGACCAACCGAGCCCCAGGGCAGAGCCTGCTGTGCATGGTCAGGGGAAACTGAGGCACAGAGCTGCCCAGAGCCTCGCAAAACACTTAAGTACATGCTTAAGTGAAGTTGGTTCCCTGGGGGCTCCGCACCAGAGGTGGCCTTGCCCGCTCCGCCCCCCCCCCCCCCTGCCCTCCGATGTGTTCCACAGTTTTTCCCCTTGGCTGAAGCAACCGGATTTTCAAAAGTGGGACTTGGGCCTTGAAGTGACAAATAATTGAAGGTGGTAATTAAAGGTACAGCTGAGCGCTGAGTGAAAAAAGGAAAAATAAAGGAAAAGCGCCAGTTGCAATTTTACGATTTAATTAGGTTCGCTGTCTGTCGTAGCAGGGAGCGTGGCAGGCAAACCCCGAAGGCACGGGACTTTCTGATGCTGCTGAAAAGAGCGGGGAGGTGGCAGCGTGCTCTGCATCAGCGTTCCCGAGGATAACTGCACAACTCCGCCGCACATTCAAAGGCAGAGATTAGCAAGAGGCCCTTTTAATATACTTTTTTCCCCCTGAGAACGGGAGAGCTTCCTGAAGCAGAAACTTTCAATAATTAAAAAAAGCAAAAAGGAAAAATAATAACTGTTGGTATGGAAAGTATATGAAAATAGATCTCTGCTGACTTTCCTGCTCTGAGATCTCATCAGTTGGCAATATTTTGAATATCTCTAATAAGAGAGCTCCAGTCGGTGGCTGTGGCAGTGCTGGGAGGTGGAAACTGCCAAGTTCAGGGCAGGGACCACATGTCCCAGAGCCGCCCGGGCAGTTGTTTGAAGCCAGGGGTTGGTGCCAGCTTTTCAGCAGGACCCTGGGGTGGCAGCTTGGCTTTTGTGGGGCACAGCCCAGCCTGGGGGTGAGTGGGACCCCTGGCAGAGCAGCTCTGATGGCTGTGGTTTGGCATCAGAGTATTCTCACTCGTATAAATTATATAAATCATCCCCCCGGATGAGGGAGTGTGCACATAAATATGTAGATTCAGGCTTAAGCCCTCATGACTTATTCACCAGCAGCATCATATTGTTTCTAACTTCGGAGCAGTTCCTGGAAGCTGTTCGTTCTTCAAATTAAAAAAAGATATATGGGCACTGCTGGAGCGTCCCGCATGTTCTCGTGAAAGCGCTGGGTGTGCTGGGGAAGGGCTGAGCAGCAGCGGTTGCCTCTCATGAACTCAGGTCGCTCTGAGGGGCTGTACACCCACCCGGGGAAGGGATGGGGGGAGCCGGCCAGCTGCAGAGCAGAGGTTTGCAGGATCCTGCCCTGGCTGCGTTTCCCATTTTCACAAAGCAGTGGCTCTCCTGCCGTGCCGTCTGTGCAGTCAGCCCCTGCCCTAAACCTCCAGCTTGCAAATAACTGGCTGAATATCTTCAATTTTGCAGCAGCCTCCGCTCTTCTCCACCTGAAGCACTCTTGGTTGTGGGTCCCAGGTGACCCAGGACCCTTTTCCACACCCCCTGCCCGATGCTTGTGGTGCTGCAAGGTCCTGGAGACGTTCACCTCACCTCCTGGCTTGACGGCTTCCACCCCAGCTGCTCACCACTATTTTACTACGTTACTATATTTATTACATTTTCGTGAGATCAGGACATGAAGATGTGGTGGTAGCAGCACCAGCCCACGAACGAGGTGGTTTCACCCAAGATAAATGGATGAGCATCCTCTCCACTGGTTCCCAGCACGTGGGGCCATTGCCCGGTAAATGAGCAACCCCGAGAAGGCTTAATGACACCAGTTGTTGCACATCCCAAAATAATTCCACTTAATAGACTCCATCAAGTAAGTATTGTCCTAAATGGTTCAGGGCGAGGAGCGGCAGAGGTACTAACAATACGGACATGCCATTTGCAGAGAAATTATGTCTTGCCGAGATTTATCGGAGAGCTCAAATTGCTGTTAATAAAACCCACTTTTGCTGGTGCAAGGGAAATTGGTTTTCACGGAGGCTGGAGGGATCCACGTGCTGGGTATCACCTCCAGTGTGCAGCAGGAAAATGAGCTCTCTGCTTTCCTTGCCTAACACAGGCAAGGCAGCAGGGCTGGATCCTACACCCTGCCCTGCTCTGCTGGGGGCTGGGGTGGGGAGGAGACCCCCAGTGCTTCCCCTCCTGGCCTGCTGCTGGCTCCCAGCCATCACTTCGCTCCTTCACGTTCCAGTTCGCCAGCCTTTAAAGCTTGTATTACATGTTTTCAGTGTATTTTAAATTTCTTCCCATTCCTAAAAGCCCCCTGAGAAAATCGCCCACCTGCAGCCCCTTCTAAGACTGCCTGGTTTCCTCCCAAATTTCTTTCCCTGTGGCTGGTTAGGGCTGATCCTCGTAGTGCTGTGCTGCTTTCATGAGCTGGGAGAGACCAGCCCCTTGTTTTAAAGCACAAATAAAGAAGCCATCCTGTAATTTCTCCACTGTGATTGTGTTATTTTCTGCGTGCCTTGTGTATTCAGGGCAGCGGGTGCTACAGAAAATGCCGCAATTTGATTTGGGAATCATTCTGCTCAGAGAAACCGCAGAGGAGGAGAGTGGAGATGTCTGGCATCAATAAATCATGACAAGTTGGGAATTTCACAGCTCTGCATAACACATGGTATGGCATAGGATGAACGCGGGCATCCCTCGCCCCTGGCCCGTGCACAGCGGGACCCTCACATAGAGATGCATGAAATGGGGGATTAATATTTATTTAGTTTGTTTACTTAAGAGGCAAACATTTGCTGATGTATTCTTGGCAAATCTAGGACATTAATTACTGGGTACCAGAGCACTGGAGCACCTGTAATTCACTCCACACCTCGGTAAGTCTCTGCTCTCGTAGCTGCTAATCCAGCATTTGGAGGACAGGGCGTATCAAGAGCATCGCAGGGGAGGCTGAGGTTGAGTTTTGGGACAGCCTGTGGGGAAGCCCTGCCCTAGGAGATGCTGGGCTCTGCTGCCAGCCCCAATCCTTCAACGGGACCTTCTGCTTCCAAAAGGTCCTGCGGTGGCCCCGGGAAGCCCAGGGCATGGGACCTTTTTGGGCTTTTCTGCTCCTCTGCAAGGGCTCAGTGCTGGGAACAGCGGCCAGGTGCTGGGGACCCCCAGGACCAGCTACCATCTCCCCTCCTGGGGGTGTCAGAGGAGCCCAGCAGCCTGCACTGATAGAAGTGACTGGGAGATTGCTGGAAAATTTTAAAGCAGAGAAAAAGCCACCTTTCCCCTCCCCTCCTCGTGGAGATTAAAACAGAGATTGAGCCGCTCCGGAGAGCTGAGCCACCCTCACCACCACCACTGGAACAGCAATGACTGCAAGAGATAATTAGTTTGAGCTCCTCCAGTCCTGATAATGAATTGAACCCTCCAACCCCAATAATTAGCCGAGCCCCTGCAACCTCGATAATTAACTGAGCCCCTCTAACCCCAATAATTAGTTGAGCCCCTCCAATGTTGATACGTAGCCGAGCCCCTCCAACCCTGCTCAGGGCTGGGCTGCTCCAGCAGCTGCTTGTCCAGGGGGGATGCTGGGGGGCACAGAGGGTGCCAGGGAGCCGGTTTCCCTGGCTCTGCCCACCCCTGGGTACCCCCGTCACCAGCCGGGGCTGAGCTCCTTCTCGACAGCCCCCAAAACCATCACAGCTCAGGAGCAGCAGCCTTCTTCCCCGCCCCAGCATCTCTCAGCTGGAGGAGACTTAGCAAAGTGCTAAGAGGATTGTGGGGAATTTTTCTCCGTGATTATTCATGTCTAACAAGAACTGGCAGCTTTTTTATCTTCTGCTCTCCCAGGCTTTTCCAGAGGCACCGTCCCCCCTCACCCTGCAAGGGCTTTCAGCAGGTTTCTTAAGTTTTGTTGCTTTGATCCCATAATGTGCTGTTATGCAACGAGACAAGGTCTTTCCCGTCACTTCCCCAGCTTCAGCCAGGCCCTTTGCTGTAATAGGCACAGCACTGGCTTGAAATATTAACGAGTTTTACCTTAATTACTTTTCGGGCTTCTCAGGGCTCTCTTCATTTCCCTTCTCACTCTCTTTTTAATATCAGCCATGAGCAGAGCCAGCTGCTCAGTGAAGGTGGGATTTATCCCCCTCCTCTCCTCACCCTGTGCATTAGATGCTGCTGTGGCAAAGGAAGGTCCTTGGAGGTGTGGGTAGACGGTACTCCCTGGGCACTGCACGGCAAGGCAATGGGGACATTTTTTATTTTACAGTAAAACATTTGCCCTTGAAAATGTGGTTGCTAAAAGGTTGCACCTTAATTTTTTCCTACATTTTGGATAAAGTAACTTCTTACCATGTGGAGCACGGGATGCCCTTACTCATGCTACCCAGAAACAGCCTCTCCATCCTCCTTGGCACAGGAGATCTTTCCCCTTTCCCCACAGCTCTATGCCCATCACCATGGCAGGGGGAGAGGCAGCAGCTTCCTGGTGCCTGCATCCAGGGTGACGGTCCTGTGGCAACTCCCCAGCCGTCCCCACGCTGCCACCGCTGCTGGTGACAAATCCCTGCAAATGCACCACCGTTTATTCAAGAAGTGCGTTGGAACAGCAGCAAAGTGGTGGCGTATCAGAGGTGCTGCTGAAACTAATCGCCTGATTCATTCAGATTTCTCAACAAGAGGAGTTCTGGCCCTGCTGGGGCTGGTGCTCAGGCTCAGGGAGCAGAGGGTGAAGGACATGGTGCTAGGGATTGATTTTTGTTGCATGCTGTGGCCCTGCAAACCTTGCTCCTTTTTAAGACATAAGCCAGGATAGTTGCTTATTTATTAATAAGCTTATTTATTTAACATTACATTTATTAATGTTGGCCCTTTGGGTTAGTAACACATGTACAATGTGTTTCCTGCCATGAAATTCTTTATGAAAGGTAGGGCAAGTTAGACACTAATAGCTCCACACAAGGAGCCTGATTCATGGCTCTTTGCTGCAAAACCCCCATTTGGTTCCCCAAAGACTAATTTTACATTTACTGTGATTTTTCATCACACCCACAGATGAGGGCTGGGTGCTGGGGATGATGGGATGCAGGGGCTAGTGGGATGCTGGGGCCCAGTGGGGTGTTCGGCTATGGTGCACAAGCCCTGCACAGGACCAGTGTCTCTCCTGGCCTCTCCCCACGGTTGATGTGTTTTATCCGAGTTTTTCTACCCATCTGCTGGGAGCAGTGCTGGCAGGAGGGATGGTCTGGGAAAGGAGAGCATTTCCAGGCACTGTGTGGGTGCTGTGGCAGGGAACGCACCAGCACATGAGCACTGGCATCCATGGCACTGGGTGCTGGTGGCTGCGTGTGTCCCCCATCGGTGACTTTGGTGATGATGAAGGTGCGGTGCAAGCCTGGGCTGAATGTCCCCAGGGCTTTTGTGGGGTTCTAGACATTGAAGAAGACCTGAACCAACAATAGCTGTATTTCCTCCTCCACATTTTAAAAATTCATC
Source organism: Falco naumanni (assembly GCF_017639655.2). Lineage (NCBI taxonomy): Eukaryota > Metazoa > Chordata > Aves > Falconiformes > Falconidae > Falco > Falco naumanni. The sequence goes on from NC_054062.1 coordinate 7,710,150, forward strand.
CAGGACATCCCAGCCTCTTACAACAGCCAAGAGGTGTCACCAGCCTGGCTCCCCGTGTCCCCAGGCAGCCAGCAGAGGAACAATCTGCATTGCTGCCTGCCAAGGCAGAGCCTGGCTCTGCACCGAGCCGTGCCCAGTGGCAGGGGAGCCAGGGTGCACTGGTACCTGCTGATACTGCTCCGAGCTGAGGCTCCAGTCCTGAGCCCCTCGGCAGGCTCAAAGGAACCCTGCAGAGGAGGAAAAGTTTTCATATCCTGAGCTCTGGCCAAAATCTTCCTCTCCATCAGCCAAAACTCAGTGTAGTTTAGCGGTGGACTTGGCAATTAACAGTTGGACCTGATGATCTTAACAGTCCTTTCCAACCAAAATGATTCTCTAATTCTATGATTATTCCCCAAAGCTGCTCCTGCAGCTCCTGCCCCAGATGTGGCTGCACCACGCTGGGCAAAGCAAACTTTTCCTTCCCATCCACCCCGCGTGCCCGGGCAGCGGGCAGACAGGCTGCGATTATGCTATTAACGCCGCAGACAGCTGTGAACTGAAACCAGCCACTTTTTAAATGGTTTATTTTTTTCCCCGTACAACTTGATCATTTCTTCTGCTCAAATCTACAGCCGCTCTAATGAGCTGTCTCACACGGCTGAGTAGTTGGGAGAAAAATGGGGGAAGCAGAAAATCAGTGTGTAATATTGCAAAGAGCATTGGCGCTGGCAGCTCCCAGCCCCCTAACCCAACACCCCCCCTCCCACTGGGCACAGCAGGAGCCCCTCCAAGCCCCCGGACCTTTCCTTTTTGGCCTGTCCTTGCTTTCATAGGTATTTTTCTGAGTAGCAAAGTGATAGGTGAAATTCCTTGTATCCCATCAGCTCAATGGACTGCCACATCAGTGTAAAATAAATTATAAATCCTGCTACGAGGGAGGCAGTTTCTGATGAACTATCCACTTTTTCTGCTACCATATTTTCTTGACCCTTAATTTTTGGAGTGGGGGGAGGGTTGTGAAGGTGACCTCAGGTTATCATTGAAGCTACTGGGCTAAGGGGCTGCCCAGTATCCATCAGACCCTCTGTGATGCTTTGTACATAGGAGATGGGGAAGGGGACAGGGATGGGGACACAGAGCCCTGCTGCTCCGGGGATTGCTGTCCCTCAGCCCTGAGCAGGATTCTGGCAGACGGGGCTCCTGGCACTGCATTGTAGCATCTTGCACCCCATCTCACAGGCTGCTATTTCTCCCTCCTGCCTCCTCCCCAACAGCCCCTGGTGCTGCAGGCGTCAAAAGCAGCTGCCACCATCTCAGCCTTCTTCACCTCAAGAAAATGTACAGGTCAATATGTTCAGCAATAGATTTTTCCTTTGCTCTGTTCCTTACGTGACTTCCTTGGTGAGAGCTTCTGTTGGGGCAATGTAAACCAGCTCTGAAACAAGCAGCGCTGAGAGCAACAAGCGGTGGCACTGGAAGGGACCGAGGCTGGAGAAAGGGAGCACAGGAAGAAAAGAAAACAATTCTCCCCCAAATCTCAGCATGTATCACTGACCATGATGCAAAGCAATGCAATCAGACAAGTGGGACACAAGCATGAATTAAACATTTGCCCATAGCTCCTGGGGAATAATTAATTCCCTGAAGCCCAGGGTTTTAAAACCAGGAGGGACTGCTGTCATCATTTAATGCCGCCTCAGTCACTTGTGTGGGGCTGGTGACAGCCAGGGATGCCTCTAATGTGAGATAAGGGGAGAGCAGAGGAGACAGAAGGTGTGAGGGGTTTTCTGGGGGAGCCCGAGCTTGGGACCGGCAGCCCCAGATGTGCTTCCCTGCTCCTGCAGTGCTGGGAGCACTGCTCAATGGGGCCGTGCATGAGGCAGGCAGGATGAGTCCCCGTTTCGGAGCCTCCTCATGTACCAAGGTTCATTTTTCTAAGCAGCTTTGTGGAGGAAAGGACACTGCGTGCCAGGGGCTGGTGATGCATCACTAGGCTGGCTGGCTCCTGTGGCACTACTGTCACCACCCTGCTGTGGCTGCCAGGGAGGGGACACCTGCTGTCGGTGTCCCATTGACTCATGAGGATGGCTCCAAGCTTCCCCTTGTGTGGCCACGGAATGCCGGGGGCTGCAGAGCAGAGGGTATGGCCGCTCTGAGAGGCAGGAACGCTGGCACCAGCAGTGGGGTGGTGGTGGGCACCATGCCACCCACTGCCCAGCACCCTTCCCTTCTCCTTGGCATGCTCCATGCTTAGCACAGCCCGCCACCAACCATTGGGGCAGTCCTGCCAGTGTGTCCCTCCGCTCTGTCCCCCCACTGCTGTCCCCTGTGTGGGCATGGTGCTGCTGGAGCAGCAGCACCGAGGGGCAATGGGATGGAGTGGGGAGAGAGACCCCCAGGCAAAATGAGGCCATACCCTGGGGCAATAAATGATAGGGAGAGGGGCAAGTCCCCACTTCACAGCTGGAGCATCATCTGCAAGGGTGCTGTAGCAGCACCCAGTTCTGCTTTTCCAAGGAAGGGGGTAGCAGCAGGCCCTGTTGGATTTTTCCTGAATCTCTCCTGGTTTGGAGCATCTTTTCCACCAGCAAGTTTTTCTGTGAATGAATGGGCAGCATCTGAGAGCACACTGCCTGTGTGGTTCATTAATTACTCAAGTTATAGGGCTATTACAGCCAAAAAATTGCATTATTAAAAAGAAATCTTTGCAGACACCTCAAATGCGTCAACCTATTCAATAGCTGACACTGGGTCATAATTAAAAGTAAAAAGTATGGGCCAGAAGAGGACAAAAAATGGCAGATTTCCTGAATATGGCTAATGGAAACATTATTAACATTAGGAAATTGCATACGAGAAATAACTGGCTCCTGGCCCAGTTTAAATATGTATAAGGCTCCTGACGCGTGCCTATGGTGATTAATAGCATTAACAAAAAAAAAAAAATACATTAAATTCATTGAACTGCCTTTAAGAGCTGCATCCGCATGTGGCTCTTTTGTTCCCTTCCTTACAGCGGGCAGCCAGCGAGTGGGCAGGGTGGCCCTCGCACCCCTGGGACGCTTGTGCATGGCAGGGTGGGTGCTGGGCAGGTCTCCTGCTCCTCAGCAGCTTTTGCAGCCAAGCCCAGGAGAACCCCAAGCCCAGGGCTGGGCATGGCCACCTGTGGAGGAAAGCTGGGGCTGCCCATGGGAGAGAGGATGAGGGGAAAAACCCAAGTTGCTCCCTACCGAGTTGCTCCCAGGTGGGCTCTGCTCCCCTTTGGTGTCCCTGGGGATATGAAGATGCTCCATCTGAATGCAGACCCCTGCCCAGGTCCCTTTCGTGCCCGAAAAGAGCCTTTGAGTGAGACTTTTGCTCCCTTTTTCTTGGCTCAGAGCTCATGGTCTTGTCGCCACTTTGCTTTCAGGGTTGGTCGTTTTTTTGTTGTTTTACATTTGTTCTTCATAAACGTTGCTGTGAATCAATCTGGCGTCAGGCCTATTCGCCGCCAAATATATCTCAATAATTTATTATCAGCAGTTTAATCCTCATGGGAGCTCCCTTCACATCAAAGCCTGTTGTTCAGTCAGGTCATGTCCCCGACTGGAAGCACTTCCAGCCCTTTAATTTGTTTGTGTTTTATGTTTTTGTTGGGAGAGCAGTAAAAAATATGAATTTTCCCCCCTCTTGAAATTAATTTATCATCTCGGTTATTTCCTTTATTCTCTCCAACTGAACCATAACTTTCTGGTTGCTCTCATTTCCCTCGCTAGCAGCTCTGTTCCATATGGATGCTGTGGGATGCAGTGAGATGTAAATACGGCGTAGAAACCAGCTGTGTGCACCCAGTGCTGGGGCATCCTCGCTCCCCTGCACACCCCGCTCCCCCTTCTCTGATACATTCCAGCGGAGAACAGCAGTTTGTTGAACTTCTCGATCTGCTTTGCTTATCTCGGGGTGGTTGATATTCCTCACTCCTTTCAACCAAAACCTGAATTTGTGTTCAAGAAGTTCTAGAGGTGCCAGTAAGCTCAAAAGCTGGCCTGAGCAACCAAGGATTTGGGGAGGGCTTGTAACTGCCTTTGAAAAGAGATTTTATTTTTTGGAGTAATGCAGCCCTTAAAACTAAAAATTCCCCAACTTTCAGCCAGCCCTGGGAAGGGTCTGCCCCAAGGGAGACATCGTCTCAGCCCCTCTGCGCCATCTCTGCTGCTCCCTCCAGACCAGCACATGCAGAATAATATTAATTAACACTATTACCCTTTCCCTAGCAGAAATTAGGTTGTATATGCTTCTGTCTTGTTCCTTGGAACAGTTTTTGATCCTACATGCAAATCAGCGCGTGGGTGCTGCCTGCATCTTTGGGCAGGGAAAGCATCACTGCCTCCAGCACCAGAGCCCAGCACAGTGCCCAAGGTGCTGGCCAGGCTGCAAGGAGCCAGGATGCGGCCCCTGCAAGCCCCAGAAATGCAGTGATTTTAGCATCCCCCAGTACAAGAAAAAATCCCAGGCAGTTTTCCACGCTCCAAGGAAATCCTTGCATACGTTTCGGTGCAGCAAAAGGCAACACCTGCTGTCCACCCCCCACACCCGCTCTGAAAAGGGCCATTTCTTCAGCCCCAGGGAAGAGTTCCTTTATCCAGAAGAGAAGGGCTAAAGCACGAGGAAGGGTCACTACCAGGTAAAACCTGGTGAGCTCCAGGCACAAGCTTGGATGGCTGCAACCTGCTGCAACCGGCTGTCACCCGGAGAAGCGGCTCGTGGATGAATTGCAGGCACAGAAAGGGGATGGTGGCATTGGGAGGGGACACGGTGCCATCCTGGGTTCATCACCAGCTCTGTCACACTGCCGATGGGCCTGGCTGCTAGAGGGACCAAGGGGAGGGAGATATTCAAAAGCATTCAGAAAACTCGGAAAAACCTTTGGAGCCGCAGAGGAGCATCACACCTATTATGTCTTTGCACCCCGGAGATGAGTGTACAAAACAAGCAGCTTTAAGCAGAACCAGGGGCAGAGAGCTGGAGATTTCCATATAAAATATTGAGATCCTGAGACCACCAGAGTGGAAGGCAGAGCCGATGTGGCTCCTGAATAAATCATTGGAACTAACACATGTGCTCACTCACAGTGACGTCTTTGAGAGAAGAGCATGGGACTAGCAAAGAGGAAAAATAAAATGCTATGAAACAAAATACAGGACACTTTTTCCCCCTAAGAGCTTTAGTTAGTGAAATAATTAGCTCATCTCAACCTCCTCTAACATGTCAGACTAAATCTGTTCCCTCATTTGTCTCTCATCAGCCCATCGCTCATCCACCGTGCCCTCCTCCTTCGCTGCCAAGCAGCAGCGTGCCTTGGCAGACTGCAGCACAGTTAAAATCTCACCATTTCTGTGTGACCTGGGGCCTGTTAGGAGAAATACTGAAGCCCTGGGACCATGGTGCCTCCCCAGGGCTGGGGACTGCTGGCAGGGGCTGCGGGTGGAGGACACCACACCTTCAAAACTTTGTTCAAGGGATGCTCTAAACTCAACAGGCTGCCAGGTGAGCCTGAAACCTGCTGCCGGTGTCTGGTTGCCTTCCACTGTGCCTGAGGGGCAGGCAGCTGTGGTAGAAGTGAATATATAATTGCAAAATAAAATAGACTGCTTGGTTTGCTCATGTGCATCAGCATTTTGCATATGAGTAGAAAGCAGTAAGAAAACTGACCTGCAAGGGATCTGTTTTTTATTTCACCTCTTTCCGGAGAGGCCAGTGTACTCCCCACAGGCTGCTTGCTGGAAGAAAAATACTTTTGGTGAATCTAAGAAAAACTCCTCATTTTCCATGTTAGGCAGTAAGGACATAAGAAAGGCTATCCAGACTACACAGATCCGACAGTCTCCCCTGCACCATCCTTTGCTCCTGGGGGTTCTCCACTGGCACAGCTGCAGGCTGGGGAGCACAGCAACGGCCTTGCATGGACCTTGTTCTAACCAGGCTCTCTTCACCACAGTTTCTCCCTGAGCCTCAGATGCTCTGTGCAAAGGAAAGAGGGCAGCTGAAAGCCATAAAACACTTCCAAGCCCTCTTAACACCAAAGTGTTAAGAGAGGCAAGGAAAGTAGGAAGCAGCTGTATGTACTGGAGGATGTTACTGAGCTTGAGGAGTCCAGGTGATGCTAATCCCAGTGAAACAGAGATGTGCTCTTGTTAGGAATCAAATGTTTCCCAGGGTGTTAATTTTTGTCTAATTAACAGTTTCAGAGATCCTCAGAGGACTAGTTTCAGCTGTTTCTCAGCACCCCCTGGAAATGGTGTTTTCCAACATCTCTAGCATCATCCTCAAGAAAATGTCTCTAGTGTTAAATCCTCAAGACGTACTTTGGTTTTTAAAAAATTCATTGTGAGCGCTTCATCATCAGCACCATCACATGAACAGGAAAGTAGGACAGGCACGATGTGTGCCACGTGCTTTCCTACCCCTGCCAGCGCTGGGTAGCTGGTGCTGCTTAGGAACTCCTGGATCATCTGAGCCATCCCATGCCATCGATGCCTCACCTCAAATCCATCCCTGGGGGAGCTCCAGCAGTTGTTTCGCCTGCAAAAGGCCTGGGAGGAGTTGCAGTGAGTTTACTTATCTTCTAAGTTGAAAACCAGGAGTAACAGAAAACCCTTGTAGTTGGCCCAGGCCACTAGCAAATGCACCATCAACACCATGTCTGGGCTGGAGGATGCTGGGTCTGGTCCAGGCTGTGGCAGCAGCATGTACGCACAGCAAGGGTTTGAGCTGGGTCATGCAGTAGGTCTATATATCACTCCAATTTAATGTGATTATTGGGAATTTTACATATGCTTTTGAAGTTAAATGATAGGGGTTTACATACTAAATGGGAAAAAAAAGTCTGCTGCAGAAGTGAGCTGTGCTCAGACGCTGGTAGCAGGTGTCCCTGGGAACCCCACGTTTAACAGGTATCAATGAGTAAAAAGAGGGGAACCCCTGTTTCCACCTGTCTCAGTATTTTGCTGTGCTTTTCTATAATTAATCCCCTGCTGCAATGTCCATGTGGGCCCCTGCACTGCTGCAGGACACGGCCACGGCTCCTTGGGCGTCCGAAGATGGGTCTGCTAGCATGGCCTGTACGCTGCTGTGTCTGATTGCTGTAGTTAAGGTGGCGCTGGATGGCGTGTGTTGTGATAGGAAGCAATTATATGCAAATAAGAGGCTGCGCAAGTGTGAGTAAACATTAGGGGCTGTTTTTTTCCTGTTGAACCTCTGTGATTTAACAGCTGTTAAAGGCCCCAGTCAGTGCATTGATGTCAGCAGTTTCCCAGTGCTGCTCATGGCTCAGAAAGCCATTTGCTGACTGCTGTATGACTTCTGTAGCACTCAGATCCTTCCCCTCCCGCAGCTCTGCAGTGCGGGGTGGGCATCAGCTGCCTCTTACGCCACCAGTCACTTCCAGCTGTCTGGGCTGAGATGAGCTGGCCACACAGGGGACAGCCTGCCGCCCCGCATCCTTGGGCGCACTCGCCCCATGCATCCTTGGGCACGCTCGTCCCATGCATTCTTGTGCTTGCTGCTCTTTGCTGGGGCACCTGGAGCTTGGCTCCCACAACAGGAGCATGTATTTTTCCATCATGCTCTTCCACTTCTGGGGAGAGCATCAAGCAGGGCTTGCTAGGTGCTTTCAAAAAAATAAATGAAGTCTCTGCCCCTTGGTATCTGTGCTAATAAAGTGGCAATAAAAACAACAGCTGCTGTTAATGGCAGGATGGATGTGTGGGGACTGCGGGACCAGCGGGTTATTGCCTATGTTTATCTGGTGTTTCCTGCTGATGCTCAAGAAATGGAGCCTGTGCTCCCACCTGCGAGGGCTGGACCTGTCTGTGCAACATGGCCACAGGGTCCCCGTGGGTTTCACTGCTCTGGTAAGGTGCTGAGAGCCTTGGGAAGAGCCAGCCAAGAGCCTGCTCTCTCCTGTCACTGAGTGACTGCTGGGATGGGGTCTGGGCAAACCCCCCTCCATGGGAGGGAGCTCAGGGGAGCACCAAACACTTGGTGAAATGCCTGTGGCTGCCATCACAAAAGTTGCTGTTGGGAAGGGATTTTCCAATGGGATTTTTGGGGTGAGGTACAGCAGGTCCTGCTGGTGGTCTGGGCGAGAGGGAGAGCTGCAGCTCAGGAGCAGCTCTGTGCAGGGGTGGGGGAATGTGCCTTGCTCCCCCAGGGCAGCTCACCCCTGCACCCTCCGGTGCCGTGGAGGAGTGAGTCCCCGAGTCCCTGCCAGCTGGTCCTCAGCCATGGGGTCTTCTGCTGGTGCATACACAAGCATTTCCCCTCAGCATTATTAGGCATAATTATAATTATAATCTCTCCTACAGCTCCAAGAGGTGATGTGAGATTGATCCTCGCGTCCTATCCTAAGCTGTTGGTCAAACATTTGTCTCTCCGGTAACTGGGGACATGTATTACTAAAACTGCAATTTAAACCAAGGAAATCACGGAGAAAACAAATACAGAGCCCCCACCCAGCCATTTGTAACACATCACGCTCTTGACAGTGCTGCCAAATAGCCAAAAAAAGCTTCAGCCTTGAAATTTTTCTAGCGTGAAGATAAATGAAGGAGATTCATGTCTCTGTTGGTGCTCAGTTGGCTGTAGAGCAAATAAGATACGGTGGCGCATTGATTTGCAGTCTGAGAGCTGTCCTCGCAAATAGATAGGCTCAGAGAAAACTTCATTTGTGAGTTAAAATGGAGAATGCAGCAAGTGTGGGCAGGGGGCACAGTGCCCAGACCCTCGGTGTCCCACTGCTCCTTTTCCCTGGGGGCATGTGGCACAAGGGGTTGCAAAACTGGGGTTGTGCCTTCAGCTTTCTGTCTTTTTTGGGATGCTTTTTCCCGTGGCTCCATTGGATCTCCCCCAGACCCACGTGCCCTGCTCAGTGCTTGCTGCCCGGCAGCTTGGACCCAGCGCTGAGAGCAACAACACCTGAACCAGCCATTTCTAGTGGGGCTGGGAAGGGGGAAGGGGGACCAGCCCTCTGGCTAGGCTGCGCGCAGCCCCTGCTCTCCACCCCATGTGCCCCACCAGTCCAGGACGCATGGTGCAGGGAGATCCCAAGAGTGGGATGACAGCATGAGGGCCTGATCCTGCACCAACCTCAGAGTGGCACAGGTCCGCAGGGCAGCACAGCAGAGCCTGGCTGCAAGTACATCACCACGGGTTGTGCCTGGGGAGGCTCCAAAGGGAGCAGATGCATCCGTCACCACACTCCTCTCCCTGACCAGCGTGGCTGAGCGTGCTGTGCAGCTGTCGTGTGGGGCAAATGATGCTCATTAGCATTAATAAATATGTAAAAATATCCAATCAACGTGCAGGAGAAAAAAGAAAATTGCAAGGCTGGCGCTTCCCCCAGGTTTTCCCGTAGAGGTTCGGGGTGTTCAGCTTGCTGTCACATGAGGCTCCTCCAGCACACACCTCTGCGCCACGACAAGCAGGGCAGCACCTGGGAAGTGGGCAGAGGGAGGATGAGGAGGAGCGAGGGGGCTCATCACCTGTGCAGCTGCTCCCCTTCCCTCTCCATCAGCCCTGATGCATTTGATGCAACCATTGCTTAGGGAAAATCCCCCACCGCTCTTGCAAGACAGGAGAAAATTTATTCAAGACCTGGTGTATCCAAATGCAAGCGGTGCTGGCTGCGCCCTAATGGAAAGACAGCCAGTTTTATAGCAGGATGCAAATGAAAAGGTATAAATAAACAATCACTCACAAATAAGTGCTCGCCTTTAATGAATATTTCATATACAAAAGAAGTCATTGACATTTTGCTGGATTGCTTCAATTAGCTCTTGAGCCTTTTCTTCATGCAAATAATAAGCTTGCTTTTCATAATGCTTTGTTAATCTGTTTCATAGTGTGACTTTATACAGTAATGTATCACAGAGACCTCCTGCTGCAGCCTTTATTGGATATAAATGACTTAGTAATTGCTATTGATCATTAAAGAAGTGCAATGTTATTTTGGAATTACAATGTGGAGGATCTTTGCAAGACTGAAGGAACTGGGTGGTTTGCTATGCTCCAGCCTGGTTTATATTCAGAGGAGTGACTAATGGGTCCTTGGGAGGAAAAGCCAAAGTGTGCCAAGACTGAGTCTGGGGAAAAACACTGCCAGAGTCATTGCTGGCTTCCCATCGTGAAATCCTCCCGGCTATATATTCAGAATATATCTCAACATATTCCATTTCACACATCGATCCCTATTCTGACTCAGGCTTTGCTAAGATTAGCCAGGAAAATACTGAGGCTTGCTGAGGAAGGTCAGCAGCCGGCTGGGTCCAGGGCAAGTACGACAGGGAGACATGGCGTGGCAGCTGCAGGAGCCCCGGGCAGGTCCCTGCGTGTGGTGGCCCTTGGGTGGTAAAGCCACCACAGCCCTTCCCCACGCTCCCACCGGCAGCCCCGAGGAGGTGGTGAGGGTGGTGCGTCCTTAGTCTGGGCTTGCTGTGCCGCTGCGGTATGTGAGTAATTAAAGCAGATGTTTTACGATCAGCTGACTTGCAATGTTGGGTGTATTGATCACCGCTCCGGATCCTGAAGTCAAGTGAACGTGAAGGTCTCTGCTTCCCCAACAGGGTTGTTCAGGCTGAACCTCCTTTCCATCACTTGCTGGTTGTCTTCCAACTTCTGACATTAAAACCTCATCACTGTGAAATGAAAAAAACTGGGGTTGCTGGGGTTGCACTTCAGATTTATATTTTTCATTTAGAACCCCCCACCTTTTTTTTTTTTTTTTTTTTTTTTTGTGTTAGTGTTTCTGCTTTTCTTCCAAACTGTTTTCCCTCTGATCGTATTCCCTTCCTCTGGAAAAGCCATTGTTGGCTTGCATGCCTGGGAGAGCTGTATTCAGCACTGGCTCTTGCCTTGCTCAGAGCTCGAAATCACTGTTTCTCAAACGCCCCAGGAAGGCACCCCGAACTGCTCCCCCCTCCACGGGGTGGGGTGTTTCAGCAGGCTTTGATGTAAGTATCCATCTGGAAAATGGTTAGGGGCATTAACTCTTCTCTGCCTCGAAGGGGTGTACTGGGACTCAGTTAATTAACATCTTGAAAGGACTGGGAGATTCCTCCATGACACTGTTTTTATTAAAAGCCTATATGCACATTTTTCCCCTTCCAATTTACTGCATTTCCCCCCTGGAATGTGCTTTGATTTTTAAGCAATTTATGAGTCCTCAGGCTTTGCCTGGGAAGTAATTTATACTAGTTTGTGTTTCTGTGTGTGTATACATGTGCTGCAGTGCATTGGGAAGAAACGCAAAAAGCAATTGACTGTACAGAGGCTGGGATTGATGGAATAGCGGTGACGGAGTCACTTCCAGGAGCTGAGAGCTTGCTCCGACCTGCCCAGGCAGATACTGCAATGCCGACCTGCGAACCAAACCAGCCCTGCAGGGATCTGTGCACCAGCGGGACCCGAGGGATGTTCCCTGGGCTGAGCCCTGGGAAGAGCTCTCCCTGCTCCGTGCGGGGTCTGGATGCTCATCTGGGCTGACACCTGCCAGATGCCACTTGGAGAGGGTCACCAAAGCCATCGAGGATCCTTTTGGAGCCCCCAAAAGACCAAGGCAGGTGTCCAGCCATGCGCCAGTGCCTTTGGTGTGAGCCTTGTGGCAAGACTCCTTTACCCATCTGGTACGCAGCGGGTGATGAAGCAGCCTGGCTCTCAGGAGAGGTTGTTCTCGGTTCCGTCAGCACGGCTCTGCTCCTGCCTCGTCACTGGGAAAACTGAAGCATGATGCTGACAGCATTAAGCAATACTGAAATGTTCCCGAAGTCACCCCGGTGCCCTGTGGGCCGTTCTGATGTGAACTTTTGCACCACGAAAGTAATTTGTTTCAGGGAGTTTTATTTATGCAAATCTCCAGCAATATTTCATGCCGTTCACGTCTCCCGAGGCAGGTTTTTAATAAAGGCTGGGAGGCAAGAGCACGGCCAGGGGGCAAGCGGGTCAGAGCTCTGGGAGGCAAAAAGCTGCCTGGGATTTAATGGCACCACATCAATTTATGTCCACTGGGGATGTGACCCTCCAGCCCCCTTGCAACTGGAGCTGGCTGCATTTCTAAGACTGCTCTTCAGCGTAGTCTTTCTCTTTTTATTTGTGTTGTGGATCAAACGGCCCAGGACCACTGCTGGATACCCGCCTGCTGCAGTTTCAGCCCCCTGGGTATAACACTCATTTCTTCACCGTGCCACCTGGTTTCTCTCTTGGCTGTTGCTGTGAAGCAAATCTCCAGGAGTATTTGCAGCAGGGGAAGGTGAAGGGAGCTGGGGGAGTTCGGGTTCTGGGCTCAGGGACCCTGGCAGCACCTGAACCCCAGCACCCCGATGGAGCAAACCCTCCGGATTCTGACCAGCAACGTAGCAGGAGGCAAATGTACCGGAGCAGAAGTGCTGGAGAGGAGCATTGGTTGGAAGCTGTTAAATATTGTATTTTTCTGGGACAAGATTAGATATGTTTGGTTTTTTTTTTTTTTCCCCAGGAGAAGACCGAGACAGGCTAAGATGCCTGAAAAGTGGATGGAGAAGGGATGCTTGGCTGGTGCAGTGGGGCTCAGGTCACTCAGTTCCTACCCAAGTATTTCCCTCTCTGCAGAAATAATTGCAAGATGTTAGAGTTCATGGCATGGAATGGTTTAATCCACTTGTTTTTATCCCGATCAGTATGAGATTCACAGGAGCAAAGGGGCTGACAGGATGGTGCAGGAGGGCAGAGGAGCTCAGAAATCACAATTTTTAGCCCAAACTGGCTGAAACCTCAGCTCATTCCCACAGTCAGCACCCGAAAACCTGGGTTTACCATGGCTGTGCTAGGAGATGGTGGTCACTGCAAGGTCGCAGCAAGGTCACACACACGCTGTGCATCCAGCCTCCCTCCTGCCCCATCCCTGGAGCATGCAGACGCCCACGGGCACCAGGAACATGCCCTTTGGTTTAATGTCCATGGCTGCAGCTACCCACTCAGCTGCACAATGCTGGATGTATTCCCAGCCTTGCCCCAGCTGAATGCTCCTTTCTTTATGAATTTACTGGGAAAGGGTAGCATTCACGCTGCGGATGCAACACACCCACCTCTTCTGGTTCCTGGGTAAATAGGAAAGATTTGCCATTAACTCCTTGGGTTTTCAGGGGTATTTAAATGCTGGAAAGAGATTCAAATCCCAGCCCAAACATGCGGAGCGCTGCTGTTCACATCAGCATCCCAGAGAGCTCAGCACCGTGAGGCTTTCACAAACAGCTAATGGGTTGGGCTTTTCCTACTGCGCTTTGAGAAATGCTTGTGTTTGACTCAGGCTCTCTGGGCAGAATCAGGAGAGAAGACCTGGTCTTATCCAAAGCCCTTTCAGCTACGCAGACATGGAGGGGCGAGTCCCATCTCAAATACAGCCACAGCTGGTGGGTGCTGGGCCAGCGCTGGGGGCGGCTGCCAGCCCTGGGAGAGCATCGCCGCCTCTCACCCACTGATGGATTTTCCTCTTCGGCTTTCCCTTCTGTTGCTTTTATAATTTATTTACAACTTTTATACATGCTTGCAGTGTTCTTTTTTTTTTTTTTTTTTTTTAAATGGCTTTTCAAATAGGAAAAAAGAGCAGTGAAGGATTTCTCAGCCTTGTGCTCATCGAGAAACACATTTGGTGCTTTCAAGAGCGGGACTTTATGCTCGCGGTGGATTTCCATCAGTGGAAAGCTTCACTCCGCTCACCACCCCGCATGGCAGACTCTAGCCCTGCTCTCCCTCCTTGTTGGTGTGCTGAGGGCAGCAATTATTTCTTTGCTAATGATGCTTGGGTTCAGGTTAGACCTTTGCTCTGACAAAGCACTCAGATCTCTTCAGCCTTTCCCTGGCAGCGTTGCATTGGATCTCACACAGCATTGTGCAAACTGATGCTTTGCACCCCAAAGTGGCCCTTTTCCCCCAGGGGGAACCTGCCCTCCCTCTACCACACTCAGTTTGCTGCCCATATTGACATTTCTCATATACCATCAAGCATGCTCACCAGCAGCTCAGGCAGGCGCATGGACCCAAGCACATGGCACATGATGCTCCAGTGCAGTGCGGCAGGCATCTGTGGCCCTGACCCTATTATTTCTGTTTCTTCTTTGCCTTGCCTCTGCATCAGGTCCTGCACTGCAACGGGAAAAGCAAGGGCAGAAAAAAGGACTCTCCAGCCCCCAATAACAGATCGAATTGGAAAAAACACAACTGCCACCCCCCAACAACAGGGAGAGAATGAAGGAGGAGTGCCAGGGCTGATCTGCATTTAAAAGAGGGGGAATCAGCATAAGGAAGAGGAGAGTGGCTGCAGAGAGGAGAGGGGAGGGGGACATAAAAGGGAGAGGGGCTTGAATTTGCATGATTTTTTCCTTATGGCAAAAATCATTTGAAAGCTGATGTAGTGCCAAGAGGAACGAAAAGAGACCCCTTGGCATTGCCCCAGGCTCCTCATTTACTTTTTTCCAGCAAGGAATACTTATAAAAACTGAATAAAACATCTAATAAGGCTGTTTAGGATTCCTTGAAAGACGTCTCCATCCAGCCTTTTCTCCCTGCCTCCTCTCCAACAGGCTCGCTGGCACTGCTGAGCCACTGGTACCAACACATCCCTTCCCGGGAGGATGATCGGAGTCAGGGCAGCACATGGACCCGGTGGGACATTTTTTGGGGGAACGCGCCCTTCCTGGCTGCCTCGTGCCTGCGCTGTGGGGACGTGAGGTTTGCAGAGGCCATCAGGAGAGACTGCTAGGGCGAGTGAAGATCAAGGCCAGGACTTTGGTGAAGAGCTTCAGCTGTATCTGGAGGATGCACTGTGGATGATGGTGGGTGTCTGCCAGCGTGCTGTGTGACCTTGGTCTTCATTTCTCTTCCATGCAGAGGACACGAGTGTTATCTTGGCAGTGTCCTGTGTCTGCTCCAAGCACGCTGCCTGCCTGTTTTATGCATTTGACCTGCCCTAAGCCCCAGCTTAGTCTGGATTTCTTGATCTTGATGTCATACAAATATAAAATCCTCCGGCCAGTCTGGCATTTCAGGGCATTTTACAGCTGCAGAGCTGGCGGAGCCTCGGGAAGCCGGGATGCTTATTGCTATGCTCCATCACCAGTCCTGCTCAGGGGTGCCTTTCTGCACATAGAGGGACCTTGGAGCAGAGGTTTTCTGCAGTGGGCTCTACCTGCTGGGGCTGTGTTTTGGGATGTGGCCAGCATTCACTAATGGAGTGGATTTTGCTGGTCTCAGCTCCAGCATTGGTCTGGAAATCAGAGCTGGGTGCCGTCAGACATCACCGTGTCTGCAGGGCATAGCCTTCCTCTGAAGATGGACAGTGGGTTAGTGCTTTTGGGGTGGGTAATGTCTCTGTGGCCTCAAGGATGGGCCAAAACAGTGACCAGATATGCTCTGCGAGACAGTCCCATGAAAGAAACCAAGTAGGAAGGGTGTGTGTGATGCCCGAGGGTCAGGGTGAACCCGACCACTTCGGTCTGATGCTGTATTTCATGCTCCTCTAAGGAGAAGCAACAAAAACCCTACCCTAAAAGAGGAGAACAGTTCTTTACTAGCACAGTGCTGGGCTCACACGCCAAGCTACTGGCAAGGTGACTAAGGGAATAAAAGCCCTCCTGGGTTTGCACACATGGGTGGCTCTGCAGCCTGTGCTGTCAGGGTAGCTTCAACCTGCCCATGCCTGGGATCAGCCCCCTGTTCCAGCGCAGAGAGCTGCCACGCTGCAGGCAGTTGATCAGAGCTCTCAATAAGGAAAAGTGCTGCTGTTTTTCACCAGAAAATTAGAATAAAATACAACAGGCAGAAGCACTACATAGCAAATCCTGAATCTTTAAATATCCTAAAGAAGGATGCTACCCATTAGAGGCGAAAAGCTTTTGTGATATATTTGGGGAAAGAATGAAGGGGATGGGAAGAATCTCTATGGTAGAAGGGATGCTTGTGGGAGTGGGTGTTTACAACAACAAGAACATAGGGAGGAGGCAGAGGCAGGCAAAAGAAAGGTAATTATTTTGCAAAAACATGAGCCGTGATCTCTGCAGTACTCATCACCCCATTAGGTGCTTGTAAAATTTGCAGACCATTAGATGAGGCTTTCAAACATCATTTTTATCCTGTGGTTGCAAAACACTTTTGCCCTGCATCACCTTCTGGTTGCCAAGACGAGCCTTGTTTCATCTCCAGTCCCTGCAGTGTGGGAACAGTGACCAGCTCGGCATGTCCAGCCTCTGCCTGCCACAGTCCCTGGCCAGAGACACTGCATGTCCGAGCCCAGGCAGGCACAGGGGTGCTGTGGGCATCTCGCCATGCCTCTCACACACACCCCTGCCCAGAGAAAAACCTCTCTTCCATACTTTGCTGTGTTAGATTAGCCAGGGGGGGTCATTAGTAAGGTTAAATTAGGCAGGGATCAGTTGGATCCATTGCCTTGCCAGATGTGATAGCAGGAGGCAAGCAAAGCTTGGCACCCCAGCGTGCCGTTGCCCTGTGCCATAGAGATCACACGGGGCAGCCATGCCCATGGGTGCAGGATGAGACCCACATGGCTTCTCCATGTATGGCACAAGCCGTAGAGCAGCCCTCTGGGAGGGAAGCATCCCCAAACCACAGACACGCTCCCCTCGAAACTGGTAAGCCCTCGGGGAAGCATGCAGCCTGCAAACTAGCTGGCTATTAGAGAGGCTTTAGAAAAATCCAGCTCATTTCATGGAAGCAGGTCAGTGAGGCTGGTCACAGGGGACAGGGATGGGGAGCTGCTGAGGGGGGCAGCCAGGGCTGGGGAGCAGTGCCTGTGGTCGCTCTCCACTGCTGGTACCCAGTGACTCCCCGACATGCTCAGCTCCATCGGCTGCAGGTGCACGCTGAGCACAGAGCTGCAGCAGCTCAGGGAAATTCACGGTGCTGCCTGGCACTGGGGATGTCCTGGGGTCTCTGCTGGTTTTTCTTTTCCCAATACACAGGTCCAGGCCCTCAGACTGCAGCGTGTGCCTGGCCCTGGGAGCTGGCCCTGGAGCTGTGCACGTTTGCTCAGCTGAGGGCAAGAGCAGCCTCACACCAGCTTCCCAGTGCATTTTTTTCTATTGCAGAATAAATTTGTCTACTGCAATCTTCTTCTTCCATAAGAAAACACAGTTGTTGAAGAAATATTATGATTTTGACCAAACTGATTAAAACAAACAGTGAAAGCATGGAAAAACAGAGTTGCCCCAGTTTTCTTCAGTTTCCCATGCACTGAGAAATTGGGGAAGAAACGACTATGTGGCAAGCCTGTAACACAGCTCTCACACCGGGAAGCTCCCTGCATGGGACTCCTGAGCTGCCTCTCCTGCCCTGTGTCCCAGCTGCATCCCATGGCCTGATCCAGCTGCTCCTGGGCCAGATCACAGGGATCACAGGGATCACCTGCCGAGGAAAGTTGCTTTTTCCATGACTCGGTTTTCTCCGGTGTTGAAGACTGCGCAGAGCTCCCCTGCAAAGCCCAAACACTTTCAGCACTGCACGAAGCTTCCCTTTGCTTTGTGCTTTGCATTAAAGTTGGGAGCTGCTGCAGTGCTTATGGTGGTGGAAACATCCACCAGAAAAAATAACCTGGCTATGAACTCCCAGGCTGTTAATTACTTCCCTGTTTGTGAAGGATCCCACACAAATAGCACTGCCCCGCTCCATCTCCCTCGCTCTCAAATGGGGAAAGGGGTTGGGGAGGGAGAGAAATCACTGCACTTAATAGGTGTAAATATTTTACGTTTTTTAATTAAATATGAGAACCCTGCTGGGGCTGGGAGCAAGACCATCCTGGAATATGAATTATCAAGAATCCTCCTTCCCAGATGTTCGCTCTTTCTACCCCAGTCCCCAGGCGCTTCAGACAAATAAAATGGAAAATTAATCCAGGTTTAAAAAAATCCCAACAAAACCACAATGGCAGCAGAAAAGCCTTTCCAATGCTCCTGCTGCTTTGACAGGGACAACTTTCATTCTGCTTACTTTTAAATTAATGGATTCAGTGCTATTTGTAGTGAAAGCTGTTTGGGGTTGGGGTACCGGGACACCAGGGGCATTGCTGGCCCAAGCATCACAGGCACTGGCATCTTGGGTGATGCTGGCAGGGACCACCAAAGCAGAAAGCCAAACTGCATCATTTCATTGCCTTCCTCCTTCCCAAACCAAACCTGTCAGACCCCAGCAAGTTCAACATTTCCCAGTGGAAACTCATCAGCTGGAGACATCCATGGCAGTTTGCAACCTCCAGAATTTTTTTTTTCCTGCCGTGAGATGAAAAAGGAAAAAATTATTTTCAGGGAAAAAGGGATGTGAGCGAGTCAGAGGTGCTCACTAGGAGTTACCCGTGACCCTCTGCAACACGCTGATGGGTTCAGGGGCAGCTGGTTCAGTTTCACACTGTACCAGCCTGCTTCAGCACCACTGGGTGTCTGGGTACCTGGCTCCCCATCCTGGATCCCATCCGAAAGGAGCTGCTTCTCGGCTCTCTGCCAGATGGGCTGTGCCAGAGGCTTTCAGAAAGAAGATGCTGTTGAAGACGGTTCTATTCTGGTACTTTTGGAAAGAGCTTTTGAGTGGGCTCTGAAGATGGGCGGGTAGCGGAGGATGCCTGGTGAACACAACCCACTCCCTTCAAGCTCTGCAAATCAATTAAGTGGTGCCTCCTGAGAGAAGATTAAGTGACTACAATTGGCCAGGATTGACCTCAATGGACCTCTCTTGATTTATACCAGCTGGGGAACTGATCCAGTGTGTGCTGGGGGTGGATGTTACACAATGCCTTGTCCTCAGAAACCTGGGGCATGGCTTCAATGGCCAGCTTTCCTGTGTGGAGCAGAGCAGCAGGCAGCCCCTCTGAGCCCATGCCAGGCACACAGTGGAAACGCAGATCTTGATAAGGTAAAAATTCAACCTAGAAATCATTTATACCACTTGCTCTCCACCCTGAGGAAAGAGGGGAAGCGTATGAATTAGACTAATCTCTGCAACCGGCTCAGCTTCACCCTGGGGCTTCCTTGTGTGAAAAACACATCCAAAGCTCCTGATCTCTCGTGCCTTTCCAGCTGGACACAGCTCAGGGCCAGTGGTCCAGCGTCAGCCATGCATGGGCACTGTGGGCTGCAAGGGGCCAAGAGAGGAGGCCTGCAGAGCAGAGCTCACTGCTGGCAGCCTGGTGCTGCAGGAGTTAATACCGACACCGGGGGGTCACGTTTTCCCAGTGGGTTAAGGAATTTTGATGAAAACTGTATTTATTCCAAATCAAGGCTGTTATGGTGTCAGAAAGCAAAGGCAGAGCTTTAAAGAAAGCAAAAACCCCAATCCCAGCCAAATTACATGAATCCAGGAGGGCTTGGTTGCACCAAGGTCAAACACACAAGCAGCGAGAGACCCTCATTCCTCACTTTGGAAACTGACCTCCCACTGATTAATGAAGATAGATGACAGGTGATGTCCTGTGCAAACCACGACAGCCTACACCACCCTTCAGAGAAAAAGGAGATCTGAAACAAGTGAGATGTTATGCACAGTTCCCTGTCCCTGCAAATGTGGCTCAGCAGCTTTCCATCTCCCCTTGCTCTGCCATGAGCAGTGCTGGTGGTCCGCACCAGCTCCAGCCTGACCCCAGCCAAGCCCCCAGCCCAGAGCAGACAGATGCTGATGTGCTGGCAGAAGCACCATGCTGAAGGTGGGGGCTCAGCGTGGGGCAAAGACAGGCACAACTGGAGCCATGGATACTGCAGGAACATCTGCATCCTCTCCAGGAAAATGTCACCTCCGACATGAGGCTGGTGTCTGGAGCAAAGCAAGGCACCAGCAGGGAGTAGATGAGCCTGTGCCATCATGTGATACTTATAATTAGACTATTTGGCAGCCTAACATATATTATTAGCCTCTTTGCTAATAGACTTCTCTAATAAGGGTGCCCTTAGGTGACCTCAGTGAACATTCATCTACTTCTAACTAGATTTATAATTGTGATTGATCTGCAAGGTGCTGAAGCTTTGCTTGTCTTGTTCCATGTCTCTGCTCCATCACAGGTACCTTGTTTCCTTCGACTCAGGCTTCAGGGATAATATTTCCTTTGAGCAACTCAGTGACCAGGTACCAATTAGTGACACAACTCTCATTTGCAAGGAAGACCCACTGAACCTGAAGGGAATGGAAATTTCCTGGGTGGGCTTGAGACGCAGAACAGTGCTTAGGTTTGGCAACCAACCAGTCGCATCCTCCTGGAGCACAAATCAGCCTTGCAGAGATGATACCTGGGAAGGTTTTAGGCACCACTTTGACCTGGTCTTTTCTGCGCAGCTGGGACTGGTGGATGCCCTCCCAAAGCTTGTCCCTACATCACTCCTCTTCCACACGTCATGAGCTCCTACACCACCTCACAACTTGGATGCCCACCCATGAAATGATGAGAATAGCTCAGACTCCTTTGGCTCCACCACTGATTAAGTTATAGGGAAGAATTAAGCATCATTACAAATGCTTCTTTCCCTCCTGCCTGGCTAAGCACCCTTAGGGAGCAGCTAAGACACATTCAGCACATCTCCAGGGCTGCGAGAGCGCTGCTGCCCTCAGGATGCGCTGGAGCCTGGGATGAAGGCAGTGACTGCTGCCCTCGGGATGCTCTGGAGCCTGGGATGAAGGCAGTGACTGCTGTCCTCAGGATGCGCTGGAGCCTGGGATGAAGGCAGTGACTGCTGTCCTCGGGATGCTCTGGAGCCTGGGATGAAGGCAGTGACTGCTGTCCTCGGGATGCTCTGGAGCCTGGGATGAAGGCAGTGACTGCTGTCCTCAGGATGTGCTGGAGCCTGGGATGAAGGCAGTGACTGCTGTCCTCGGGATGCTCTGGAGCCTGGGATGAAGGCAGTGACTGCTGCCATTTCACACCTCTGGGGCTGGAGCTGCAGCACCTCAACTTGAGCTGGGATGGGAGGAGGAAAGTGAATTCCCTTAAGGTGGATTTTAAAAGAACTGTGAACAAATAAAAAAACCAGACATTTGAAGCGGTGAAAAAGAGGGCCACAGCTAAAAGCCCTGTGAAGTAGCCTGTTCACTCTGTACCGATGTGACCGATATGCAGCGTAATTTCACATGCCAAAGGTTAAATTCACCCTTGGTTTTGTTGCGAGCCTCCTCCTGTGAATCTTTGGAAAGGCAGAGGGCTGCAGAGGCTCGTGGTGAGCTTGCAGCGAGCTTGTGGTGAGCTCATGGTGCAGGGGGAGAGCTGCTGGCTTGTCCCCACACCCCTGTGGCCCCTTTGCAGGCAGCAGCCATGCAGGGCAGGTGACTGGTGGTGATGGAAGCTCTCCCAAAGCAGCCATCCAGAAGGAAAACTGGCAGTTTCCTTCAGAAGAAAAGAGCAGGCTGATTTTTTTCAGAGGCTGAGAGCTGAGCTGACTTTGGCCCCTGCACATCTGGAAGAGGCTGCAGCATCCTTAGCTGAGGATGCTGATTAAGCACAGACCTTCAGAGACCTTTTATTCTCCCTGAGCTAATTGATTGCCATTTGCCACTGGTGATCAGTCTCTCTCTCTCTCTCTCTCTCTCTCATTTTATGACAAACGAGTAAATTTGAGGAGGCATTTTTGGTTAGCAGCTGACCCTGGCTTCCCCTGTATCAGCACCTGGCTGTTTCCCCAGCTCTGTAATTGCATGTTTAAAAGGGCTGGTATTTTTACTAGGATTTTTAATTGGATGCTGAAACCAGCCCCCTGGGAATACTTTTATTTTTGGAGTATTGGCTATTTGGTCAATACCCTTCTCGCCTGAGAAAGTCAGTGCAGGCGTGCAGCCTGACTTCTTAACAATAGTGATTTTCTATTAGCCTTTGAAACTGAATTGGCTCCTGAGCTGGGTGGGAATTCTTTATGGACTGTGTTTCTTGATGAATCTGCATCCTGGAGCAATAAGCTAAGCTCTTCCTGAAAGATCAGTTCTGTTAAGTTGCCTCACTCAATAATTCTCTTCCATGGGAGGGGGAAAGAAGAATGGAGGGAGGTGAGAGGAGGAAGAGGAGGGAGGGTGAAGGCATTTGGAGTTCACAAAACTTTTCTGGGGATCTGCTTTGTAAATCAAAAAGTCTGTTTTTTGTTGAATCATCCTTGTTTCAGAATTTTGGTAAATGGATCTGCCCTAAGTCCTGCAGCAAAGAGTTGTCTTGAAAGACCTGTGACCTCCGGATGCTTCAGTGGGTGATACTGTGGAGCCTCTTAGTCTTGCACGGGAAAGAAAAAGATTCTCCTTGGATGCTCCAGCCATGGTGGGTCATTACGACCAGCTCATTGCCTGCACAGCACATCCCCAGTTTAAAAATGAGTTTCTTTCACATGAAGATCTGTGCTAGCTGCTGCAAAATAATACCAGATGAAGCATATACACCGAGTACATTGTTATTAGCCCAAATGGTTTGGCTTTCTTCCTTGTTTTCTATTTTTTTATTCATGCTGTCGGCAAGCAAAACCAACCAGCTCAGTTATATATAATTTATTCTGGATTAGATCAAAAGAACAGTTTACAGGGTAGGTTTGGGCATCATTATTATTATTTTTTAGCTTTTCCTGTTTTTTATAAATATATATTTATTCTCCCCCCACTTCTCTGCACCCCCCAGTGCCCTTCCTCATAAGCAAATTATAAATTATTCACCAGCTCATACAAGACAAGTGCTCCTCAGGACTGGAAATCAAACCAGCCTTGGCCATGGCAGCAGCATGTGGTGGGAGCCCGGTGGTTTTGGGGGGTGGAGGCACATGTGGGCATGTGCAGGGATGCGGGGAGGCAGCACCCAGGCAGATGGCATGAAAAAGTTCTGCTGGGACCAGGCTGGCTTTGCGGGGGTCTTGGGACTGTTCTTTGCTTTGCAGGACATCTGGAACCTCCCATCCCTCACTCTGCAGTGCAGTGCCATAGGGCTGGACCAAGATGTCCCTTTTATCTTTGCATCAGAAAGTTGCAGGGGCTTTCTGGGAGCAGGCAGCAGGTCACAGAGGCGCAGCTCCCATCAGTGTGGGGGCTGTCAGCCCACCAGTAATGCCACCTTCATGGGGACAGGGGACATGCCAGGAGCATCAGTCCTATATGGGCTTTTGGTAAAAACAAGGACTGAAAACTTAACCCTGCCTCTGCCTGCCAGAGGTGTCCGTTACATCTCTGGGCATGCTTTGCCAGGGGCTTTGAAAAGGCACAGAGCTTTGCACAGCTTGGGTTGCCTCCTCCATCTGCCTCCCCCTACTCGCTGTAAAATGGGTGATACACAACCCCCAGATCCGCTGACAGAGGAGGGGTGGTGGAATCCACCTCCACATCCAGGCTGCGCCTTGCTGAGCAGCACCCAGGCAGGTTGGCAGTGCCACTGGGAAGCGCTTTGCTCTCCACAGCCAGTCTACCTCGCTTAGCATAAAGCACAGCATCTCTGGGGTCTTGAAACCTAAAATATTTGTTCTTGTAGCTGATGCAGGCCATTTCTTACACTGCAAAGTCATTTTTTAAGCCCAGCAGAACGGTGTGCTCTGGGAATGGGGCTTCTGAGCAGCCGACAGCTTGCCGGTGCTGTAAAAAGCTAATGCTAATTTAGCAGGAAGCTGATCTAGGGAGGCATCTGCTTGCCTAAACTCTCATCATCTCCCAGGCACCGCAGTATGGTGCTTAAGACTTACTCATCTGGACAAAGGCTTCCTGCAAGAGGTTGGGATTGATGCAGGGACACCTGGTCCCGGTGGGGCTGCAGGCACGGGGGGATGCCTGGGGGCTGCTGCCCTGGCACCAGGTGCTGTGGCCAGGGCAGCCATGGAGGGATTGATCACCCGGATTCCCCAAGGGACACCTTTCCCAGGCTGCCTGCGAGGGTTCCCCTTGCAGGGACGGGCAAAGAGGGCTGCACGCTGTTCAGGCTCTGTGCTTCGGGAGCCTCGGGCATTGGCAGGGGTGTGAGCTCCTCGGGGAAGTGCAGCCCCAGGTCTGCAGTGTGGGTAGCATGGGATGGAGAGGGTGATGCACCCGCTGGGATGCCCGCGTGGGGCATCCTTGCTTCACCCATCTTCATTTGGGGAGCAGCACTGGCTACGGAATTGCCCCTCTGCTGTTCTTGCTCCCCGGAGCAGTGACCTCACCTCCCAGCCGTAGTCCTCCCCCAGCCAATGCACGAGCGGCTCATCCGAGCAGTAGGTGGGTCTGAGCACAGTCTGGGGGGGATTTGTCAAATTCACGAGTCGTGCTCCCTCGCTGAGCAGCCAAAGGTGGCCGGCGGAACTCACCTCACCTGCTTTTTCCTTTAATGGCCTTACTGTAAATCTCTTCTCTTACGGCTTGGGGAGATATGCTGTGACACTCCTTAGATGGATGGAGTTTTAAAGAGCATCCAAGCGGTACAGAGCCAGGAAACATTTAAAAACTCTGCCCATGAAGTTATGCTTCCCCAGGGGGGATAAAGCTGGCTGGGGCAGATGGATGGTGACTTTCATTTTGTGCTGGGGAGGGGTCCCTGTATCCCCCAGGGCTGAGCCACATGGGGAACTCTAAGAAGATGGGGGCTCCTAATGGATCCTTTAGCCCATCCCAGCCTCTTGCCTTCCCTCCCATGGAAAGGATCAGGCCCTTTCCCTGCCCCTGAGATGTATGGGCACACGTATGGCCCCGTACCCATCACACAGACATCCCCCGGACAGCGTGGCTCCCCTGTGACGGCTGTAATCAGAGATTTAAAGCCAGCCAGAGCCCTTATTTAAAGGTTGATCCACAACGAAGCCAGGGAAGGCTTTCTCGGTACAGATGTGAGATAGACCCAGATTAGTTATAATCAGTAGAGGGAACTGATGCGTTTCTTCTACATTAGGTCAAGGCACAGACCTGCCAGCTGGGAGCAGGCTGTGTTTCCCATTGCAGGGGGGGTGGAATGTCGTTTCCCACAGCATCCACAGCTTCCATCCCAGTTGCTGGAGGGGGCCAGGATCTCCCTCTGGCCATCTTCCCAACGAGCCCATCAAGCTGGACCAGCCCCAGCAGTGCCACTGCAATCCCTCTGTCCCTAAGATTAATAAATGGCTCCCGTTCCTCCCAGAGCTGCAAATACAAGCAGATAGGGACAATTCCCAGACCGGCTTTGTGAGCTCTGTACAGGCCAGACAGCCCCAGCACGCACTTGTTTTCAGCACCAAAAATGGGTCAGGATACAGCAGAAACATCTGCCATTCATCTATGTGTCACGACAGAGCCAGCAAATAATTGTCTCTTTGAAAATCCATTATCACCTCCACCCTCTTTTTAGCTAGAAGCTTTCAGAGCTGACAAGGGCTGTGCTTTGAGTGTGGATGGTAAATATAACACCATATGGCCGAGGTATTATTGGGCTCCTAATGAAATGCCATTTTTATGCATATGCATTAATAACTCCGCATCTTCGGTGGGTAGTGTGTGTATGGGCAGGTCTTGCTTATTTAACATCCTTCTTTTCCAGAACACCTTGCCTGGGTCCAGGATGAGCGGTTTGTGCCAGACGCTTCAGCTAAAAATTTTAAGGGAATTTTAGAGGGGCAACCAAGTGTCTGAGCCCAGGTAAGACCTGTAGGAGATGCTTCATTTTTGCAGAGCCCCAGCGCAAGCTGACAGCAGGATGCTCCTGGCAAACTGCTGTGGGGCCCGATGGCACTGCAGGCAGCGCCTTTGCTGAGCCAGCCCCAGGCACGCAGAGGGAACTGTTTACTTTCCTTTAATCTCTGCTCCTCTGTGCTTTCCCATCTTCAAACACAGGTTGTTTTGCCAAGGCGTCTGCTGGCTGTTTGGGCAGATTCTCCCTAGGGAGGAGGCAGGTTGGGAGCACATGCAGAAAGCGGGCAGGCGTTGGGGGACACAGGAACCCCCATGCCAGCAGCACTGGGGGGACAGGGGATCCCGCACCTGTGCAGGGATGTCGCAAGACCTCCCTTCTCCAAATCTGCCATTGTCTCCCCAGCTCCCCTCCTCTGCAACACCATTTATTCTTGTGAAAATTGCTTTCTTCTCACCAAAACAGAAGAGCAGCAGGACAGCAGAGGGAGGAAGGCTTTGTTGGGGAGGACAGGACACATCTGTCACATCCCAGGCTTGTGCTGACTTCCCAGGAGCCCATCATTCACCAAGGCTCACCCTGGGCTCATCACCAGCCTCTGTCCCTGCTGAACCTTCCCTCTCCCTTTATCCTCAGAAAATCCTTTTGACTGAAACATCCTAAAAACCTCATGGAAAGGTGAAAATTGCCTCATTGACAGGTGCTGTGCAAATTACCCTGAGATTCATTACCACAGCAGTGGAAGGCTTTAGGGAGACGCCTGAACATTTCTGAAGTGTAGGGTTTAATGTGATTGGATTTACAATGACTTTTTGATCATTCGCTCTGTAACTCTTTACAGACTTGGGGGCCATCTCTCTTCCTCCCTGGCTGTAGATGGAAGTTTCACCATTTTTATTGGGCTGAGGCTTTCAGGGGACATGTGGGGCTCAGTCTCCTGTGGGGGTTGTAAAGCAGCTCTCCTCTTTGTGCCTGTTTTCCTCTTTACTGGATGATCCACCCTGCAAATGTCCCCTTTTTCCCCAGACCTTGGAGGGACCCATGCATCTTCCACCCTCCAGCCACAGTGATGGCCACAGTTCAAGTGGCTCAAAAAGCACTCCAGAAAGATAATCACCCTGCTCTAAGACAAGAAAATGCAACTAAGCCTTCTCTCACCCATTTCCACCCTGCAGCAAGGGGTGTGCAGCAGCTTTAGTCCGGCTGCTCAGGCTGCAGGGAGCATGCCTGGCCCCTAGCTCTCCCACCTCCAAGAAATCCCTGCAAACCTGGACACAGCGGTTTTCCTGAAACTTTAATTTTAACTGCCTTTTGCTGTAGTCTCCTGCTGAGCCCCTGGACCAGCAGCCCATCTCTGGAGGGAGCAGAGAGGACAGAGCTGCTGTGTTTATTGGCGTCGTTCTGGGAGTGCTCGCCTGGTGGCATTTGGTGCCTGAGCCATGTGGCTGCCCAGCAGTAATTAATGGGGCTCCTTCTACCCCTGAGCTCTCCATTAGTGGACTATCAATTATTGAAGCAGAGTTGTACATTTCTGAGCTCGTGAATAACCAAAGGGACTGCTGAGAGTCCAGAAGTGGCTGTCATCTTCTCATTAGGTATTTATTAAATGTAATTTAGTGGCTCTGCCTGCTTGTTAATGGAATCACAGCAATGTTGCTGGATCGGAGCGGTGCCTGTGCGTGAGCTGCCCCAGTGTGTGAGCAGGATCGGGCCCTCCGGGAGGCTGTAGAGCCAAGCACTGGCCTCTGGCCCGCATCCCTCACTGCGCTGGGGATAACTGGAGTCTGCCCAAACCTGATTCCAGTGCTCTCAGGCAGCTTCGTGCGAGGGCTTGGAGTGGGCAGGTAGCACAGCCTGGCAGGAGGCATCCAGGAACACTTTTAAAACTGCTCAGCTGTGCACTGCTGTCCTGTGTGGGACAGCCCAAAGCTGCCCCCGTTATCTGGGCTCCCTCAGATACCATCAGCAATTCAGCTTTTGCTCTAGAAAGCAAACCCTTGGGCAAATTACTCACCGAGAGTTAATAGTTATTATTCCTGCTACTCTCTCACTTCCCATCTCCCTGTCTTCCCTCACCAATGCATTATTCCTTGTTACACGCTTCTGAATAATTCCTCTCTCTTTTGATCACGGCAGTTCCTTGGAGAGGGTTGTAACGAGACCAACCACCAAGGGCAAATTTACCATAAAATTCCTGAACTTCTAGGCAAAGGTAAGCTAAGCTGGAAGAGCAGCTGCACTGGGAGGGGCTGCGGGGTGAGCAGAGCTGTCTTCAGCCTGGCATGCTCCGGGAGCATTTGAAAGGATGCTGCTGGCGCAGGGTCTCAGGACAGAAGGTCCCACCAGCACCACGGTCTCCTCTCAGTGCCCAAACCTGCGGCATGAAACGGGCTTAGGGAAACCTGAAATCACTCCATCCTCCCCACTGCGAAGCCCTGAAGCTAAAGCGGGGTTTTTTTTGAAAGCAAGGATTCATCGGTCCAGAAAACTACTGGTACCCAGGGCATCAAGGGGACTCCCAGGAGAGGTTTGCTGTGCTTGCTCCCCTGTGTAAACACGTGCCGTGACACAGAGAAAAGCTGGGAGCCCTGTGGGGCAGAGCCATCGTCCTGCTGGGATGCTGGAGCCTCGGGAGCTCACGTTTCCTTTTGAGCATGGAAACATTTTGGCTGCACCATGCTCTCCCCACGCATCCTCCTTCCATTCAGCCTTTGCATCTGGTTACACAGCTGATTAAATCATTCCAGCAAAGTGCCCGTGTCTGCAGGAACATGTGCGAGCTTGAGCAGAGGAGGGATTGAAAACATAAAGAAATGGATTTTTTCTCAGTAATTTTTTTTTTTGGTGGGAGATGTTGGGATTTCTAATAAAATTAAAAAAAAAAAAAAAAAAAAAAAAAAAGAGTGCTCTTTCTTTCTGCAAGGAGAAAGTGCTTCTCTGATCTTCCCACTGCTGAAATTCATTGCCAAAATGGGATGTTTGCAGCTGGGGCTTTGGGCAAAATCCAACAAATTCTTTTCAAATAAACAAACAAACAAACAATGGGTATTTGTGTTTGTGTGTGTAGAAACACGTCTCAGGGCTGGAGGAGGTTTGGGAGAGGCTTTACTCCTCCTGTTGCACATGTCGTTCGGTGGCTGCCCAGAGGGGACTGATCACAGCTGGGAGCCTGTAAGCCGCCTGTAATCTCATCATATTCATAAATGACTGTGCGTGTTCCAGCACCTTTGTCCAATCCCTTTTTATCCTGGGTGTTAGGCATTAGCAGTGGAGCTGTAAATCATCTCTGGCTCTGTCCCCAGTGAGCTGGTCCCTGGCTTGGGCACAGCCACCAGGCTGGGGGACATAAGGGGCATCTTGTGGGCAGGCACGGGCAGGCGGTGGGTACCAACGGGGCGATGCTGGCCAGGTGTGTTGGACCGTTATCCCACTTGTTGCAGCCAGTGCCACAGGGCTTCTAATTCCCCTGGTACTGGGGCCAGGAACAAGCAGATGGGACCTGTCTGCATGGCGCTTTTGGAGGCTTGGATGCTTTGCAAAGCAAATCCCTTCCCAGGCAGGAGGCTGGAGCAAGGCTGGGTGAGAGCCAGCTGTGTGTTCTCCCTCTGGCCCCAGCCCCAGCCCTGCACCGCCATCAGCAACCCAGTGGCCCGGCTCCTTGCAACCCGAGACAGGAGCAAACCTCTCGAAGGAGCTGTGCCACAGCATCCTTAACAGCCCCCATGACTGTCCTGGCAGCTCTAAAGACATTAATATTTCTTGGGGTCTCAGAGCCCATATCCCTAAATCCCACCCAGGCCGGTGAACCCCGGTTTTGCGCTGGGCTGGAAGCTGGGATGGTGCTTCCCTGAGGCAGTGCCGCTTCCCGGGGAGCTCTGCTCCCAGCAAAGACGTAGCAGCGCTGTAATTGCAAATCATTTTTGTAATGCTCTCACTGTAAACGCTACTTAAAATGTCATCAATGATTGATATATTTGCTAATTGAGACTTCCACTTGGGCTGATAGCTGGAGCGCTTTATTTCTTTTATTATTTTATGTTATTTTATGACTGACATATTTGCGGCAGCACTTCTTTAATCTTCGTTAAGCAAACACCCCAGGGAGATGTGGTGGCACACAGTGCAGCGGCTGCCCCGGCAGGATGGGATAAGTGCTGGAGCCTCTGCCTTGCACGAAAGCAGTGGGGAATGGCTTGGCCATGGGGGGCTGTGGGGGGCAGATGGGAAGGGACTGCTCTGTGGTGCCCTTGCTGCAGGGGGACATTCATGAGAAGGGAAGGTCCTGCCTGTGCCTCAGTTTCCCTCCTGGTAAAGGACAGCTCAACTATTTAATGCAAAAGGGGACTGAGAGTTAATGATGAGCTGCAGCACTGTGGAAAAGCAAAACCCTGGGAAAGACCAGCATTAGGAAGGAGGGAAATATTTCATCATTTTTACCTGGGGGGAGTTATCTGGTCAAACATGTCATGAAAGAAATAACCACGTCAGTAATGCCCAGGTGGAACAAGGGGGGAAGCTGCTGCCTCCTTCAGGTCTCAGCACCCAACACAGTTGGAAACCACAAATTTGGCTTCTAGGTTCCTAGGAGGGTGCTGCATGGTGCCATGTCCCAGCACCCAGACCTGCCCAGCACCCTGCAGCAGTGCCACCTCGCATGGTGATGGACAGCAAATCCAGCTCATTTCAGGGCAGTGCTTTGCCATTTCTAACACCTTTGTTCTAAGACTTGTACCAGGAGGTGACAAGGCTCTGCACTCACTTAAACCAACAATTAAATAACGATAATCTGCTGAATAGCATCCAGACTTGCACTCCACTTCCACTTGCTGCCTTCAACGCTGCCCGTCTTGGAGGGGTACCAAGAGCTGGCTGCAACATCTGTGCTCCCTGCCCAGAAGAGCTAATCAAACCTGCAGGAAAACCAGCCCCCTGCCATGCCCACTGGGGCTGCTGGAGGAGCAGGGGGATGCCTTGCATCTCATTTGCTTAAATGAGTATTGAGATCCAGCTTTATTAATGCTCTGAATTCCGGGGCTCGGCATGGCAGTTGCTTTGGGCACTGGTCTGCGGGCATGCCAGCGGGTCAGGGCTCAGCGTTAGTGCCCAGCTGGTGACGGGAGCGGCTGCGCTCCCTTGCCTTTCTGCTTGCAGAGCGAGGAAATGGTTTTGCAAATACTGGGGTATGAAATAAATAAATAAAGCGTGGCTGCCTGAGCTGTGAAGCAAAAGCAATTTTCTTTCAGTGAGGGCCCATCTGCTGCGTTTCCAGAACGCCATCTTCTTCTGCGGTAAAGGAAGATGAGTCGGTATGGTGGCAGTGCCCAAATGGGTGACCCTGGGTGAGGGTCTGTACAAAGTGGGTGCCTCCAGAGGAAAAGCTCCTCTGGGGTTCACTGTAGCATCCTTTGAGATCCCTTAGGATGAGCAGTGTTTGCCAGCCCTACTCCCACTCCCACCTTGTGATGCTCTGCAGCATTCAGCATCCTGCCACCCTGCCAGGGGACACAGCCACCTCCTTTACACCTCTGGTGGCTTTCATCCACACGGCGAGGCCAGTAATAAGCTGTAAATGAGATATGATGAAAGGTGGCATGCCCCTCTGAGCATCCTCTGGAGCAGCCCGTCCCTGCGGCTGCTGCCTGCCTGCAGAAGCTGCCGCCATCCCCATGTACCAGAGCTCAAGGGTCCAGGGACAAGTGGCAGAACAGCTCACTCCCTCCTTGCCACTTGGCTCCTGATAGTTTTCACCAGCCTCCAAAGCCCTTGCTGCATTGGGTGCAGTGGATGCAGTGGGTTTTGCTGTGGCATGCTTGCTTTGCAGGCTGCTGGCCCCGCGGGCACTCGTGTGCTGCACCCCCAGCTCCCGGAGGTCAATAAGCAGTCCATGTCATGTTTAGAGCTACAGAGAGTCTCTCCTTGAACAAGATGTGGGATAATAAGGAGCAAGGGAAGGGTGATCGAGGCAGCAAACAGACCTGCAGTGGCTGATTTGCACCAGCACCTGCTGGGGAGAGCTGCATCTCCGGCCACATGGGGCTGTGCCCCTGCAAAGCCCAGCTGGCACACTTGGCCTTGGCAAGGTGATCACCGTTCCCTGCCCTGGGGATGCTCCTGTTTCCCAAAACCACACAGCCACCCGCTGGAGCGCAGCCCAGGGAGGGACCCGTGGCTCCAGCCGGCCCAAGGCAGGATGCATAAACTGTGCAACTTTAAAGTATGACCTCTCTCCCTGAGCATCCAACACTCCCAACATGTAGTGATGCCGACTGTCATCATTGCCTGATCCAATGTAACTGATAAATGGGGAGTGGGAACTGTAAGGTTTTGCAGCGCCAGGAAAGAGCAGGTTGCCACGGTGATGCCAGGGTTTTTTTCCCCCCGATGTGTTTTTTTTTGGGTTTGTTTTTTTTTTGTGTGGTTTTTTTTTTTGTTTTTTTTTTTTTTTTTTTTTTTTTTTTTTTTTGTTTTTTTTTTTTTTTTTTTTTTCTCCTCCCTTTCCCCCTCTTTGGGGCTGAACAGGAGTCGTCTGGCAGGCTGCTGGGGGGATTTATTAGCTCCAA
This sequence comes from Falco naumanni, assembly GCF_017639655.2. Lineage (NCBI taxonomy): Eukaryota > Metazoa > Chordata > Aves > Falconiformes > Falconidae > Falco > Falco naumanni. The sequence goes on from NC_054062.1 coordinate 7,742,265, forward strand.
AATAGGCCACGGTTCAGGAATGGGGGAGAAATACTGCTGCAGTGAGCAGCATGAGCTTGGCCCTAATATACGACAGGTGCTCTCTGGGAAGGGGTGTAAATCAGGGATGGGCAAACACTGGGGCAGCACAAAAGCAGTTCACTTGCCTTGCCTCATCCTCATAGGGAATCTGTGGAAAACTCCTGAAGGATTTAATGCCACTGCTGATGAACAAGGAATAATAAAAAGAGGGGAAGAGGAAAGCAGACATTTTAAAGCTGTCTGTACAGCCCTGGGCTGGTGGTGGCTCTCCAGAGCCGGGCATCGTCCTTGGTGCCAGCCCGTAGCTCTTTCTGTGGGTCATTTCTGCAGGAACCTGGCTGGGTTTTGGTCGAGCCTTGCTGGTGCCATCCTCCTCGGCTGGACAGGCAAGCCCTTCGTGACCAGGCAACACATGGCAGCCTGGTGAGTGGCTGGACCCTGCTGACCAGAGTGAGCACGGGGAGCTGGACCAGGTGCCTTCTCATTCCTGCTCCTGCCTCAAGCCATACCTCCGCCTCCCCGCCTGCATCCTGCCAGCCCTGCCCATGCTGCACAGCATTGGCTCCTTAGCCACTTGGGTGGGGTTTTTGAAGCTTGTAACAGTGCACTTGGAATAATTAGCCTGAGTAATGAAAGGAAACTAGAAATCCCTTGCAGACAAATTGCATGAAAATAGTGGGAAGGTTGCAGTCCCCTCTGCACCACTCCCAGTTCAGCCCAGCCAGAGCTGCCTGAGCTGTCCCTGCGAGCCCCATGGCCTGATGCCATGTGTGATCCCCTCAACTCCAAGGAAAAATCTGCAGCAAGGACAACCTGTTTTCTTTGGCAATCCCGACAGACACTGCCTGTGTGCCCCTTCTGGGGTACGCAAACAACCACTGCGTTTTCCACAGAGACACCATGGTGGCTTCAGCTCTGCTGCTGGCCCTTCTCCCAGGAGGTCTGAGCAGGTGAAAGGGTGCTTTTCCTCCATGCAGGAGAAGGTAACGGGTAAATAAATGACTCCAGCAGAGCCCCCTGAAATTTCTAGTCTCTTGTTTCAAGTGCTAGGAAGAGAAATCACTGATCAGTCATGAAAGAACAAAATAAAGAAGAAGGGAAGGTTACTGGGGAGGATGCTTGAGGATTCACAGCCATGAGCCAGCGTAGACACACGTAGCGCCTTACATCTAATCTGAACCTCTTCCTAATCACCAGCCACGGGAATACATTTGTTTCGGGTTCCCAAATTGGCTACTCTTCTGCAGCTCAACCACAGCTCTACGGATTTGCAGTGACAGGGTCATTTTTAACTGTTAGGAGTGAAGTCTCTGCTGCAGGCAACACAGTGACTCCGCGCTCAGACTGGAGCAGCAGGGAGGTAGGGCTGGCCCTGGGGGGCTCTGGGATGTTGGCTGTGACTACTCTGTGCAGCATCTCTGGAGTGCCAGCCCTGCTCTGTGCCCACAGGAGGAGGCAGGTGGTGGGCAGAAGGGTGATGGGCAGGCAGCCTGCCCGATCCGGGGGGGTGCCTCGCTGTTTCTGAAGTGCTAATTGCTGCGAGGCTTCCTCGGCAGGCACTGGCTTTCACACTGAGCTGACTCCCATATTCTCCTCATCTGCATCTGCTGATAATTCAGCCCATCTGCTCCTGGAGAAGACTCACCCAACACCGGTCTATCGCTACCTGCCCTCTCTTCTCTACGTTGGAGCATTTGCTGGGCAGCTTATCTGCAGGGCTAAATTCCTTCTTTACATCACTGCTCCTTTTCCTTTATCTGGAGTTGCCGGCACCTTTTCACTTTAGGCTCTGTGAGCATCCCAGGGCAAGTTAAGCCATGGACCAGGACCGCTGGGCTGATGGCATTTCACAGGCTGTGGGACCAGTCATGCCACTCACATGCCAGTGTGGTGCAGAGCTGGCATTGGCCTGCTCAGCTGGACCGTGTCTTGGTGTGAGCAGCATTAGCATGCCAGCAATTAGTGGAGCTATGTTGATTTGCATCAAGCTCAGAGCATAAAGAGTACCAGGCCAGATGGTAAATTGTGTGTGTTCCTGAAAACAACAGTCATATACGCTGGGCTTGAATGGTGCTTTGGTGATGTTAACGGATCTCTGAAATGACCCCGCTTGCATGAGCTGGCAATGAAGCCACAGTTCGGTTACAGCACAGAATTCTGGCCCAGCCTTAAAACCACCTGTGTGGGTGTGAAGGAGGAGCAATCCTTCAGCAACACTCAGCCAGGTGAAGCCAGCATGCACCAGGCTTGGATCAATCATCTGGTCCAGATGTGCTTTATTTCCTTGAGTAAGTTACTGCTCTTCTGTGTCTACCATTTCTTCAACTTGTAACAGAGCAGCAGGGCTGCTGGCACTTGGGGTTCGGCTCCCCGGTGCCCCTGGTGTGAAGGTGCTGGACCATGTGGGTACCTCGTGTCTGCCCAGCTGGCACCAGCTCCCTGGCAAAACTGTCTCATCCCGGTGTTTTGCCATGATTAACTAAATAGTTGTCAGGGCCCAATCACAAGAAGACTTATACAGGTAGGCTGCCTTTCTCCATCATGGACTTTCTCCAGACCTTGGTCCAAATGTACCGGCTTGGAGCCATCACTAGTATCTGCTGTTCTGCCCTGAAATATAAATCAAGCTGATAAAGAGATCAGCTCCAAAGAGCATTCATCAACGTTTCTCCAGTGCCGTCAGGCAGTTAAAAATGAAACCGTTCCCAAGGACACACTGGAGCTGGTGGAGAAAAGGCAGAGAATGGCTGGTGCCTCACCCGGCAGGGGCCATCCCTTGTCCTCCCCTACAACGTTTCTGCTAAACCCATCTTCTCCCACCATGGGAAGAGCAATGGCAAGAAGCAATCGTTAAAGTGTGCTGAAAGCAGCACGCTGCTTTAGGAGTTCACACTGGTTTGGAGGCATAGCTGAGATCCCTGGGGTCCTCCTGATCCGTATCAGTTGGTTTCCCAGGAAAAGTTTGATTATACTAATAACCCTCAAGGCTCTGCTGGCCCCAGCCCTGCAGAGCAGCCCGTTACCAGAGGTCAATGATGGTAATCAAGTTTCATTGCCTCAAGATGCAGGGGAGGGGAGGGACCCCACAGCTGGGGGACCCCACTGTGGCCAGCAGTGCCTGGGGACTGCTCCGGTACTGGAGGGTTTGGTGACTAAACACCAGCACTATTCGGAGGGTCGATCTGGCTGCTGACATGTCTACAAGATGCTGAAAGTCCTTGGCTGCCAGAGCCCTCCTGCGCTACCTGTCCCCCTCGCCACGCAAGCAGCCTGCAGGCATCCCTGGCATGTACACACCCACCCACCCGCATGTTATTGCCTTGGACCCTCCTCTCTTCACTAAACTAACGCCCGTCTGATCATGTGCCAGCCCCCGGCTTTGGAGGAGATCCAGGAAGGCTGGGTGGTAAATGTGTACATAAACAAAGTCAGGCTGCATTATTCATTATTACTCTTATTCTCTGTCTGATGAAGGCAGACAAAGTCACCTCTCTTTTGTGCAATGTATGTGTTGGTTTTGCTTTATTTTTTATTTGTTTCTTTCCTTATAAAACTCATGTGAATAGTCCAGATGCGGTTTCCATAGCAACCCCCTCTATTCAAGCAGCAGATGCTGGAAAAGGGTTTTTCAGTTTAATCCTCCTGGAAATCTCCCCAACAGAGGTTGCTGGTATAAGATGATACTAAGAGATGCACAGCAGCAGTGGTTGGCATATTTTAAATCCCATGTGCTTCTCTTTGCATGGAGAACCTGCCCTTTCACCCTTTGGAAATGGCACATATCACAGTAAAAGCAGCAAATGTATCCTAATGCCTCATCTTATATTTAAACAGAGTCTTTCCCTGCACAGCTCCCAAAGCATTGCATGGTGATTAAGACAAGCGTGCAGCATCCTGCATCCCTGTGCTCATTGAGTGGAGCAGAGACCAGGACAGCTGCCTCCATCACACGTACCCCAGCCCAGCCCAGGCTGCCGCCAGCATTCAATGTATGACTTGCGTTGTATAGATGAGATTCCTTTGCTGAAAAAAATGGGGAAAAAAATCCTTTTCGCTTGGCAGGAGCTGCTTCCCATTTTGCATCCATGGTTCGGTCACTTGTGACTGACAGAGTCATATTGGAGAAGACATATTAAATGCTGTTTGCAACCAAACTTGACCTGTTCTGGATCCACGCTGGTGCACCCATCTCCCTTTCTGCTGTGGAAGTGGAGCCCTCGATGCAGGGCCCTGCTTCCATCACCCTCCAGCTTGCTCTCCGGGTTGTGTCGGCGCAGTTGCATCAATCAATCTCCTTAAGAGGATGGATGGAGAAGGCAGGATTTCAGCCCGGCTTGTTGAACAAAGATATATCCATTTGAAATAAAAAGCTTAGAAGTTGAAGCTGGAATTTAACTAGTGTGGAATGAGCTGTTCAGCCTCTCTTTTTAAAAAAAAGAAAATCCTGTAGAACTTGACAGAAAGTAATAGCCATTGTATTTTGGTTTTTTTTCATTTAACAGATTTCATGTAGGCATAGCAAGAAAGATTGCTCTGATGGATTTCAACTCAGTTTAATTAAAGTAGTTGAAATAGTCAATTCCCCACTTTCTAGTGCAGAAATGCACAGAAAGGCAAAGTGTCTATTCAAGACAAACTGCTTCAGTAATGCTTCTTCTAAAGGAAGAATTTTGCTTGTGTCATGCAGTCTCAGCCTCCTTAACCCCAGTTCTAACCAACGGCAGCAGGTTTCTCCAGGAAAAACATGTTATGTTTCATGTTTTATCAAATCCAGGCTATGGAGTCATGCTCAGAGGGTCAGTTAGTTTGGTGAGTTATTGCAGAGCCGAACCACTTGGTGACCCACAGCTGGCTGGGAGATGTCTTAAAATAACAGAACAGGGATGCAATGAAGTGACTGCAACACCATGTGATGTCCCAGATTCATTCTGCATTCTGAAGCTGGTTTTGTGGGTGCAGGGAAATCATGGGGTCATAGAAGCCATCAGGACCAGCACCTCTGGCAGCATTTATGGCAGATACAGGTTAAGCTGCCTTTAAAATTTATAGGGATGAAGTTCCCCCAGTCCCAGGAAGCAACATGTACCGGTCAAATGGAACATACCTCACACGTTGGTGGAGGAGATGGCTGAGACTGGGCTTCCAAAATGTCACTTGCCCCTCCACGCTGACTGAGAGTGGGCAAAACCCAGGCAGTGTGGGCTCAGACACTCTTGCAAGGCCACATTCTGGAAATGAGTTAAGAGCAGACACCAGGAGAAACTGGGATGGACAACTAAATTCTGAGCAATAGTCAGAACATTTGCAATTCACGGCAAAGCTCTCTTCCAGTTCTCATCTGTTTGCTTTCCATCAAGAGCAAGCTTCATCTTGTGATTAAATGAAGGAGGTAGGGATCAGGACTCCTGGGCTCTGCTCTTAACTCTGCTGCTAATTTGCCGTGTTTCTTCAGAGAGGTCACATATGACTAAACACTCAGAGCTGGTGCAGGCTCAAAATTCCCACTGACGTCAATAGGGAAAACAGGTTTTCAGCATGAGTGGAAAAATGCAGCCTGTAATGCTTCCTTTGCTTCAGCTTCCTGGGTGCAGAGCTCTTCTGCCCAGTGCTGTGAATGAATTTATTTAGATTTATGGAAAGGAGCCCGCAGGGTTGCTCTGGTTTGCTGTGGTGGTGAGTAAAAGGGAGCAGAGCAATTCAAAGTCAATCTGCTGAAAAAAGAGACATGCTTCCCCCACCCCACCAGTTCATTGCTAAGTCTAAACCTCATCCACAGCCGTACGAACAGCCCCCCCGTGCTGCGCTCCTGCTGTCACCGTGGCCTCTGGGCTTGGTGAAGCTGCAGGAGTTTTGGGTACATGCCATCTGGTGACCTGGGGGCTGTGGAGGTGCGCAGGGCAGACGAGAGCATGGGGGTGCAGGCACAGCCATGTACCGATAACTGTGTTTGCCCTGTCTAATATGCTGGCAGATGGCAGTTTACCCATGATATGCTCCTTTTTGACATGGCCATTATGTCCCCAATTACCACCACAACGAGCAGATAATTCCTCGTGTCAGCAAACAGCGGAGAAGAGAGCAGACGGAGAAGAGAGGGAAGGTGCAATGCTGGCCAGGCGCTGCTCCTCCACAGCCACCCCATGTCCATTTGCCCTTTCCCTGGGAGAAGATGTAGCCCGTTGTTTCAGATGCTCCTGCCAGACCCCACTTGTTTTGAAACCGGTAGATAGAAGCAGTTCCTGACCCTGTGGCTGTAGCCCACGGGCTTTCTCTAAGTGATATCCTTGGCAGATAAATTACACCTACTTTCAGCTCTGCCCTGGTCCTTCATTTGTGCTTTTCTTGATGCAGCTGCCTGGTAGAGATGCAGCAAGAGCACGGCAAACGGTCCCATCGCTCTTATTGTCAATCATCCCTTGTCAAAGTGCTGAAGGTATCATAAATCCTTGTCCAGAAAAAGGCTATATTTACATATCTGGTTTTCAGAAATGGCAACGGGCTGTTAAGAAAATATAGAATTTTAATCACCTGGTTTGGGCTCGTGCACAGCTTCTGGGGCCATGCCAGAGGTTGGGCATAGTGGCACCGTCTGTCCCTTTATTTGCAAGCAGTAATTAGCAGTGATTAATTATAATGATGCTATTTAACCCCTTTGCAGCTATCTTTCACAGTTTCCAAAGCACAAAAGTGGTTACGTGTCCTTACCTTTATTCAATAAACAGGTAAATTGAGGGGTAGGGATATGTACCAGCATCTCCCCCACAGAAGATGCCCAGCCCTAGAGCTCCTCCTGCACTCTATATATGAAAAATAGAGCACAGATAAATGTCTCCTGTAGGTATGTCCGTAATGGGTCCCATTTGCAGCAGGGCTGATGTCAGCATTTACAGACTGTCTCTAGTAATGACTTTTTATTTTTAAATTAAAGTACAGCAACAGAAATCTTCAGCCTTAAATGCTCTTCTGCCCTATCAGCCTCCACCCTGTGCCTTTTTATACTGCAAAAGAAGCACAGAAGGAGAGAAGCCAAGAGACAGACGTGGGGAAAGGAAACATGTCAGGGATTAAGAGCAAGCCCAGCTGCAGCAGGGATGGGAGTATCTCCCCATCCCGGTAAGGGGCAGCCCCTTTGCTGTGCTCCAACCTCAGCAGCTGCTCAGCTTTCTGACCTTACTTCTGATTTTAGTTTGAGCAAAATTGACCTGGAGAGAGCGAGCAGAGGCTTTAAAAGCAGCCTAGCACGGAGTGGAGATGCAGAAAGCCTGTGTATGTATTTCACTTAGGGAAAAGTAATTGCAGGGGGAGGATAGAAACCCTTTTGCTCCGTAAAGCCGTGCAGCCTGGCTGTCACTTGGTGGAAGCCCCAGTTATTAGGCTGAACACGAGTGTGCTTGGTGGGGTGGGGATGGCAGCCCCTTCAGCATCAGCGTAAATCTGAGAGAGCCTGTGGCTGAAATGAGCTCCGGGTTTGAGGGGGAATGGAGAGGGCGACGGGAGGCACAGCAGCGATGGGGCAGGTCATGGCAACTGGGGATGGAAGAGTTCTTAAAAGTATTTGGCAAAGTCTCATGGGGTGCACAGGGCTGTGGGGCAGTGGGTGTGTGTTTGGGGGTTCACACCTGCCCACAGGCTTCCTTGCACCCCAAGTGATTTCACTCTCCCTCACCTGCCAGCAGTGCAGTTTTATAACCTGAGTTTTCAGGTCATGGCCCCATGCCCAAGGGGACCTGGTGCTTCTGCACTGATCCTGCCTGGTGCTGGGGTCCCTTGGTCCTGTAGGCATCAGCAAGAGGCATTCCCTTGTCCTCACAGGTGTGCTCTCTGAGAGTTCTTTTCTTCAGGAGGAGAAAGACCCGGCGTCAAGAACCACAGGGGTATGACTGTCACCGCTGGCATGCACAGCCAAGCACCCACCGGCTGTGGGGGCGACTGGGAGCCAGGAGGTGCTGAGCACCCCAGGGTGCCCCGCCAGCTCCCACCTGGGACTGTGTGGCCAGGGCTGAGTCCCCCATGCAGCACGGGATGGAGGTGTAGGGGGAAGACAGAGGGGAGCAAAGCTTGATGCCCTTTCAGCATCAAAATAATATGAAATTCATTTGTTTGAACAAATCCCAGAGCCTCCGCCTGACCCTTTGTGTTTGAATTCTTTAGGGTGCACTTCGACCCACAGCTCGGAGCAATGATGGAAGGACGCAACTGAAGAACAGCTCCCAGGAACGTTGCAAAAGGAGGCAAATCCTCCAGCCTAAAGAACAATTGCAAAAGCTACTTTTCCCACATGATACTATACTCCATAATCCATAGTACTCTCAAAAAAAAAAAAACCAACCAGAAAAAGGTGATGTAGGGGCAGGCTGTAGCTGAAGCATGTCGCGAGCTCCTGCTTAGCATTATTTATCATCAATGATCTCCAGGCTGGGCCATGATGCATAATTCATCTCCTTTTCAGAGGCTGCATCTCGAACCGATCCCAGTCTGGCACCTCCCCGCCGCAGCCATGGTGCGTTCTGGCTCTTCAAAAAAAGCAACATGGGCATCTCGGTGCGTGGAGTCCTTGGCCTCTTCATGTTCATGTGAATGTGACAGTCTGGCGAGGGCTGCTGCTAAGTTTATCCCTGTCTGGGTGCTGCCTCGGTGCCTGTCCTCCCTGCTCAGCCCCCGGTGCTGGGAGCTGCGTTGCTCAAGCCTTTTCACAGCGCCGCAGATTCGGGGTTGCATATCGCACTCGCTCCCACTCCCCCCAGGAGCAGAGCCAACTTCCACCAGCTCAGGAAACAGCCAATAGCTTTTAAAAACGAAGGAGAAGAGCCGTCTCCTTGTTTAAGGCTTCATCCCCCTGCCTTGCCCCTGGCTGGCCCCGGGCTTGGGGGGCTGATGGATGCAGCCCCTTCCTGGTGCACGGGTGGCAGAGGGAGAATGGGAGAAGGGAGGCAGAACGAGGAGCCAGCAGCCTTTTATTTTGGGGCCCACTTGCATACGTTTTCTAGAAGACCAATAAATAATTAATAGTGGTTATAAGCATATTGCAGACACGGGGAGTTTTTGCTGCAGATGGTCTAAGGACATTGTCAGTGTGTTATTGACTGGAGGGCTGCGCAATCCGCTGTCATCGACTGGCCCTTCACGAAGACATCTATTCATTAACTCTTTATGGACAACCAGCAGAACTTTAATAGAAAATGGAATGACCACAACCTCCCCAAAGAGTTGAGCTTTGCTTTTTGGAGGCAAGGCTGGGTCCTGAGTAGGAGCAGAAGTGGGAAGGACGGAGGGGGAGCTGGCCAAACGGCTCCCAGATCCCAGCTCCGAGCCAGGACCTGCAGCCTCCGACTCCCTCCCCCTGCGTCAGGCGCCGTCGGAAGGCAGGTAAAGCCGGTGTATCTTTACCAGATCAATCCTCCTTCACTTGACTTTGTAGAGTAGATATCTCATTCCATCAGTAGCGATAAATATATCCTGTGCTGGGTAGGACCCAAATGTTTTCAGAGGCTTTTCCAAAGCTCAGAGGAAGGGTCTACCCTCCCACTGTGCATACTGGTTGTTACTGGTTTTTCTCCCAGGCTCACAAATTACCGCCGAGTGGGTTCCCACGGTGCCTAGGGATGCTCACTGTGGGTGAAGGGAGCTAAAGGAGAGCTCAGGATGGTTCCTTCCTGGAGAGCAAGAAGACATTGATGATTTATTTTGCTCCCTCTCTAAGGTAATTATCTACCTAGGCAGTCTTAAAATGTGTATTTCTTGTCTCCAGCAGACCAGAACAGCCTCTGTGGTTCCAGTCTAGCAAATAAATATGTATTTACACACTTTATTAAGATGGGTATTACTTTCCCAGAAGACTGGCATAACTCTTCTTCTCTGGTATTTTATGTAAAACTGTATTTGCACGTTAGTTTGAAATATATATGACAGGCTAGATGGGCCACAGCAGCGCTGGCAATCATTGAGCGCAACTGGAGGAGCTATGTGTGAAGACACATGCGTGAATGTGGGTATAGATGATGCACGCAGCTTCCCTGGGAGGTGTACGTGGCACCCACAGCTACAGCTCTGCAGAGGAGGAGGAGATGTCCTTACCAAGCTCTCACCTTTTCTCAAAATGTTAAAAAATCAGCATTAAAATGTCAGGGCAGCTCCAAAGCTGAGGGTGGCAGATGAAACTTTAGAGAGAGGCCACCAAATATATTGCCAAGATGTAAAAGTTGGCATTTGAGGCTTCTGGACCGTTGGTGCAAAGCCCCTCTCCTGCCAGCCAGTGGGACCATCACCCCCCTGACACCATCCCCCTCCACCACCAGGTTGCAGCTCCCGGCCAGGCTGCTCAGACCCTCTCCATCCCTGATGGAACAAGGGCTCCTGCTTTCCACTGAGGTTTCACTCCTGGCCAAGCAGTGGGATGTTGCATCCAGCTGCCACCCTGCCACTGCTCTCCTGTACATCAGGTGCTCGTGGCTCATGGCAGAGGCAAAAATGAATCACACTGACCAGGGTTTCTAATTACTGTTATTTTCCTGTAGACCATTTTTGCTTGCTCCGGTGAGGACGAGGACGTGCAGAGAGACAGCCAGTGCCCCAAGTGCTGCAGCATCCAACTAGCTAAAGCAGGCGAGAGTGAAGGAGAGGAGGGAGCTTTGCCTGTCCTCCAGGGCCCTGGAAGGTAGGAAAAGCACGTCTTCACGCTGTTTCACACGCACAGCACGACCTCTGTAATCAAGCATCTAGCAGTAAAAGTGTGGCTGGATTAACCTGACGAAGCAGCAGTCTATAGTATATTAATTCTCCTATAATTTTGTAAAGCTGCTTAACTGAGAACCTCAATGCATTTAACACACATTAGTAGGTAATAGCAATTAATTAAAAAAAACTTCCAGCAAATCAGGTGCGGGCAGGACGGGGGCTGTCGTGGGGTGTGAGCGTCCGTGTGAGCTGCTTGCCCAGCCCTGCTCCCGACCCCGGGGAGCAGAGTGATCCAGGCAGGCTGCGCTGCATCTGCGCTGCAGTGACATGGCAGGCTCGGCATAGCTGAAATCTAATCGAGCATAAAACCAGCAGATTTGAGCTGTCCCCAGGGGAAGTTTAATAAGGAACAATCATCATCTAAGTAGACTTCAAAGAAAAGCAAAGTGCAGGGAGGAGAGGTGGCTCCTGGAGTGTGCAACACCCCAGCACAGGTGTGAAATGGTTTAATGCTGGTTGGGGGCAGGGGAAAACCAAGATGAAATCTGGAAGAGTTTGGGAGCTGGGGGTGGGCTCAGCTCCTGGATATTCCCTCTGTTGCTGTGCTGAAGGAGCCGGAGGAGACCTCAGATGCGGCTGTGAGTGCAGCTGTTCAACAAATGGGCTCTGCCTATGTTGGCTGCTTACCTTGAGGTGCCTTCAACTGGCTTTCAACAGTGTTTGGAGGTCACAAGTCCTACTGACATCCCTCTTCTTATCCCTAGCAACTGTCAGCGCCTGAATTTCAGCCCAGGCTTGTTAGAATTGGTTGTGCACAACCCCTTCCTCACTGAGCCACGTCCCTCCATCCCCTCATCCCAACACCACACTGGCTTTGCTCAGCAAAACATTTCCATGTGTGCCTGATATTAAGCAATGACTGGTCCTGCTGGCTTTAAGGGAACTATCTAATCTCCTTTAAATTAAGCATATGATTGGGTTTTGGCTAGACTGGGGCCTTGGACCTTAATCTCTTTATGCCCCACTTTCTCAATCTGCAAAATAGTAATTATCTACTTCATAGGGCTAAATTAATTTCCCATATTTCACTGATGCTCATTTTGGCAATACACAGGTTGCCATTCTCCCAGAGATTGCAATTTGCTTGCGGCTCAGCAAATTGTATATTATATATCCACACACACACATGCACATACGCAAATCTAAGCCTCAGGGAAAAAACCTAAATGCCAGGATGGCCGAGACAGGATGTAAGCAATAACAGTAAGGATAACAAAAATGCAATTCAGGGATTCAAAGGATTTAGTGAATGGAGAATAGGCTGAGTTGCATAAAAAGAAGGTAAGAAACTCAACTGAGTTAAGAAGTAATGAAAAGAATAATGAATATCAAACAGGATGGAAGAGCTTAATTAAGAATTAACTTTTTTCAGGTACAGCTTGGGAAAGCTGACAGTGGTCAGTGTAGAGGATGAGGCATGAAACAGGGTGGTTTTAACCCCTTCATGAATGTCAGAGGGAAAAGGAAGAGTAAACAAAGTTTGTGGAAAAAAATGTGGTGTGGCTACGTCTCTGCATTGCAGGACACGGAGGGGTGTGGGGAGAAGTTGACAAATGTTACATGTGTTTTCTGGGAAACGTAAAATGGAGAAGGAAAAAGGAAACCTTTTCTTAAAATTACCCTGGGGATGCCCTTTTCATCTTGATAGAATAACCCTCCTGGTTTCAGTCCCTGGGACTTGGAGCAGGCAGTGCGGGAGGATCTGGAGGAAATTTTGCTTCTGCACCTGCCACTTGTACATTCCTTGTTTGCGTTGGGCTGCAAAGAAGTAAAGATTACTTTAGGGCTGATGCACTGGTGCAGAAACGTTGGGCAGATTAAATCTTGTTTCAGTGTGGCTTTCTATCATGTCTCAGTGCAGCTTTGTCAAATGATAAGGTTTGAAAGGCTGCGAGCTGAAGCTCGCTGGATCAGTAATGTTCATTAAGATAAAACCAAAGACAGGCTCCTGCCCTCTGTTTTCCAGAAGGACTCATTCCATGAAAAGGTAAATAAATAAAAAAACCCTCACTGACTAGTCCTCATTGGAAACCCTGGGCTTTGACATCATGGTTTTCATTTTCTCCTGGCACGGACTGCAGAGAAAAAGGACAGCTGAGAGACCAGCAAGGAAAAAAGAGAAGTCAAAAAGTTACGGAGCAGCATCAGCCTGGTTAAGTCTAACTCCAATGCATTGACTGCTCAGCTCCTTGGGGAATGAAGGAATGAAACGAAAGGGGGAAAAAAAGCAAAATAATTGACAGGAGTAAATCAATTTGGAAAGAATTATTCTCCTAATGATTTATGGCTTCATTAATGACTGATTGAACAAATGGTTTATTTTTTTTTCTTTTTTACTTACTAGGAATTAAGGTGGCTGGCTGAAAGGTTATTGGATGTCAGAGCAACAGACTCATCTGTCTCCATTTAAATATTTAATGATCTCTATCTCTCTCCCCTTCGATCGACAGGATCTAGAAGCCGTTTTTTTGTTACGCATGTTCTTAGCTTCACAAAAATGTGACCTGGTGCTCCGAAGAACAAGTGGACGTTCAGTAACGAGACCGAGCTGAGAGGGTATGAAGGCTGCAGAGAGACACCTTGCAATGCCCTGTCCCTGTCCCCAGCCCTGGGTACCGCTGTCCTGGGGGCTGCCACAGCGCTCTGCCGCTGGAGAAAGTTGTGTCTCTGCTTCACTTCTGCCTTCAAGAGACCATGGTCCTCTTGTGCTAGGGGGTTCTGTTTGAATAAAGCTGTTCACCCATGAGTGATACCACTGTTAAGAGCATCTAGCCCAGCTGAGAGCTCTTGCTTTTATTTGCATCCCCAGCAGTGAATATATTTTTCCTTTTAACGCAAACCCCTCGGTCCTGTTGCATTCAGCAGGTCTGGTGCTGAGTGCCGTGCAGTGCTCATGGTGAGGGAGCTGAGGCGGCACTCCCCTTGCACTTCTCCAGCTACACAACCTTAGAGGTGTGTGTGTCTGCGTAAATGAGTACATACGAGATGTATGCATGCATGTATATTTTCACAATTGAATACGCATCCATATAATCCTTCGGTGTGTTTTTTTCACACATTGATGTTAGAAGTAAACACAATAAATGCAGACTCAGACCAGTTCACAAGGCACACATCAACATGAAAATCTCCTGATTGCAAAAACCATGGGGGCGCGAGCCTGCTGGGTTAGCAAAGCGATTTAAAATTCATTATCTATCGTTCAGCACTCCGGTGCCTCCAGGCTCAGCAGCACCCAAATCAGGCGCGTGCTCTTCAACTCTCTCCAATTAAACTGCCTCCTAAAGTTCAGGCCCTGTTAATTGGTCTCAGAACTACTTAGTGCCAGAATTGGGATTTTTCTGCCTGGCATTGCTGGCAAACGTGCCAATCTGGGGCTGTACCCTGCTCAACTGTGGGCTAAACCCATGTTGGGTCACAAAAGCTGAGACCAGGTATTGGGAAGGGAGGGCAGGAGCAGAAGGAGGGGAACAAACCAGTTCCTTCCTCCAGAGATGCACTTTCAAAGTCTAAATTCAGCCTGGAGTCTCTGTGGTCAGGTTTGGGTGGTGCAATGGGGCTGGTACAGGGGAGCGGGTTGGTAGCAGCATCCTTCCAGCTGGGGACTTTTTTATCTCCTATGATAATGAAGGTCAAACCACCTGTCAGTCAAAGCGCTGTTTCCCTTAGTTTAGCAGTAAGATTGGAGAGCTGAACCACAGTGTGACCCTGTTGCTGTTGGATATGGGTTCCATACAGATGATATGAAAACATATTTAACATTTTTTTGCCTATTTCCAGGAGCAATACCAGTTTGCAAGGATGAGCTCAATTAACATAACTCATTACTTTTCCATGGGTAACATGTCAAATGAACACCTCCTTTGATATCAAGGGGAAAGTTGCATGGCCCATGTATGTATTTATGTATGATTGTTGTTATGATATAATAACAAACATATTTTCTTTCCTCTTATAAAATGGGAAAATTCCTTCTGCTAAGCAGAGAGTGAGTTGAGGGAGCTGAATAAAAATTCTTTGGCAAAGATCTTTTTCTTTTTTTTTTTTTTTTTTTGTGATAGACACAGGCTTGGGAACATCACTGCAGCCCGCACATTCATAGCAAATACAACCTGCTTCTTTATGGGAAGAAATGCAGAAATTTTTTCCCTCGCTGAAGATAAGTTGAAACCATTTTGGAGACTTCTAACTGAAACTTTTGTTTTTCAGGTTAACCCCTTCTTTGTTTGAAAATAAAAGACTATTAATTCCTTTTATTGATAATAGCAATAACTGAAGTTGATAGATGCAAGAGGAGGGAGTTGAGAAGTGGTTTTGGAGAAGAGGCAGAACCGCCTCCTCTGAGCCTCCCTGAGCACCCCAGGCGCTGCCTGTTGGTGTCAGAGGAGGAACCTGTTGCCCATCACCTCCCCTCACACGGTATTGTATATCCATTTTGCCATTTGGAGCACTGGCTCCTGTCCACAGACTTAAAAATAACACCGCAGCGCCAGAGGTGAGGGTAGGGGCTCCGGCCAGTCCTGGCTTCTGACATGGCCAACATCGGATGCATTTGGGAATACCCAGAAAAGTAGTCAGTGGTCTCTGAAGTCTGGTGTCAAATATGCTTATTTTCTTCTGCAGAGGCTGCTTGCTTTCTTACATGATACACATCAAAAGGGCTATTTTAAGTCATTGGGTTGGTTGGTTCTTCTTTTTTTTTTTTCTTTTTCTAAAAATCAGCTCCTACACCATGGAATTGCTGCCTGAACGCTGGGCTGCAGCAAAACCTAGTAATCTTGATCAGCTCTGACATAAAATGACAACTAGGGGTATCGGTGGGCACACTTCATTTGCTCTGTCAAACTTCATAAACAATTTGAAGGATTTTTTTACCTTAACAAAGCATCAGCAGCACATGTTGGGTCAGCTTGCTTTGCAAAACTGGCGGGGCTCAGCTGGGGAGCTGGTTGGAAATCAGGGTGTTTATAGCAAAAACGAAAGGTCAAGGCTTGGAATTTCCGCATGTCTCCATGCCCCATCTATTTTCCCTGCAAATCTTTGGGGTGAGGACTGGCAGCATCCCAGCACTGAGCACCAGCAGGCAGGTGGCAGGGATGTGCTCAAAAAACTGCCAAGCTGAGCCCTGTAAGGATGGAGGGGAAAAACAGTGAACATCTCACTTGCCTTTGAGCAGTTACAACTTGTTTTATTAGTGCTCCAAAAATATTTGTACAAGTGATTTTTGGCTTTTTTTTCATCCTCAAGGAAATGCAAGGAAAGGAAAAGCATCACTGATGGGCACTTGGGCTGTGTCAGGGTACAGCTGCTGAGCAGGGCTATGTGTGCAGGCAGGGAGGGTGCAACCCCACCATGCTTGGGGGCTTCACCCTCTCTCTGATTTTTCTTTGCTGCTTTTTGGCTGTCAGGTGGGCCTGTGATCCCGAAACATGCAAGGAGGTGTCCTCCTGGGTCTTGCCTGGAGAAAAGGGTGCTTTTTGGGGCAAAGCTGAACAGCAACAGGAATGGGTGACCCTGCCAGAAGGATGCTGGGCTCCAGCATATTCAGCCCGAGCCCCCAAGGAGAGCAGGGTGGGGGGGTGAATGGCTTTCTTTGATTTTTTGCCAGCCAAACTAAGCAGGGGTTTGGTATGGGACTGCTGTAAAGGGCTTGGGCACATGCCTAGGCACTGCTCCTGATGTGGGTCCA
The DNA here is from genome assembly GCF_017639655.2 of Falco naumanni. Classification (NCBI taxonomy): domain Eukaryota; kingdom Metazoa; phylum Chordata; class Aves; order Falconiformes; family Falconidae; genus Falco; species Falco naumanni. The sequence continues at coordinate 7,758,709 of NC_054062.1, forward strand.
GGAGTGAGCTCTTATTAATTCAGGTGGCAGGGATGGAGAAGCAATGCTGCTGTGTCTGTGGCTCCCCGCCAGCTCTTCAGCTGTGCTGGCTGGCTCCAAGAAAAACTCTTCAGAAATGCCCTCGTCTTCCTCACCTGAACCAGCGGCAATGGGTCACGGCATTCGGTTCTGCACTGCTGGTTGCGCTGGAGGGTCGGCACTCACCCCTGCCGCAGCCAGCCCCGGCCACCGGCACAGCAGGTGCTGGTGACACCAGCCTGGCCTTACTGCAAAGCACAACAGGCTTGCTTAGACATGGGGATGTTTTATCAATTAAAACAATCTCCCCTCCCTTTGCTCCTGGTCTCAGTGGAGCCTTGGAAATGTTTCTGCACTCAACATTGCATGTAATTATGAGCTGGCTGTCTCAGAAAGCAGCCCTTGGTGTACTTAGCAGCATCACCTTCAGGTTTTCAAGGCAGCACTTACTAGCCAGGATGGGAGGAGAGGCAGGAATTATCCAAGTCTTGTGAGAGCCATACCTCAGGCTCAATTTTTTTATACCCTCCATTAGACTGGAGCATGGATGTGTGGGGTGATGCAGTGCCAGGCACCACAAAGTGTCCCCTGAGTCACCATGTTTGGTGGTACAGCCACGGTCCAGCCAACGCTCACTGACCTTCTGGGGACTTGGCCTTCTGAAGGAGAACCCTGCCTGCTCTTAACAGCCTTTGCTGAATTTTGCTGCTCGCACCAGTGAGGAGAAATGCCGGCAAATAGGGTCTGTGGGGATGTAGTTTCAGATTTTGATCCATGAGTCAAATTAAAAGATTATTTTTCCCCTCAATAAACAAATCCTCTCTTCCCCATCCTGCTAGTCGAGACATCTGCTCCTCTGAAAAGAGCTTGCACCACAGAGAAATACCTCCTACCGTGTGTCCTACTGTCCTTTCTGCCTGTTTTGATTTGCAATTTTATATTTTCTTTGGATTACGCTAGTCAGATTCCTTGCTTAGATGTGGTAGTAGTGCCAGGGGTTTTGATATTATGAAATGCTGTTAACCTTTTGCTATTATTTGTCTTATACATCCCCATGTGCTACGGATAGCTCTTTTGTTATCAGAGAGGGAATCCTATAGGACTGCTATCAAACGCTACGTCTGAGCAGGGCAGGGTGGAGGGAGGGCTTGGTGGCTCTGTAGTGGTAATGAGCAGCAACGTACATCTTCAGTCCTGGAGGTTAATGCCTGAAGCTTTTAAATCAGGAAAGAACAGAAATGCTCTGAAAGCCGGGTTTAACAGGCAACCGAGTGCCCAGCCCGAGACTTGAGAGACAGGCTTGAAAGGACACAAATCGACTGATTTATATTTGCATTGCCATCCCCTGGCAGGCGGGACGTGTGGAGCCGCCTCTGACTGTCTGCACCAGTTTGTTCTGGTGCCGGCGTGAGAGGTACCGCACGGCACCCCGCACCCTGGCTCTCGCCCACCCCAGCCCTCACCCACCCCGGCAGCAGCTCTGGGTGCCCCAGGAGCTGGTCAGGACCTGGCAGCTTTCAGGAGGTTTTTTGACTGTGCATTTACCCCCTGGACACGGTCCGGACTTGCAAAATGGATGTTCCCCTGACAGCCTTCCAGGGCAGGGGGACATGGCTTCTGTCGAGCTGATTTATCTCTGCAGATGGCCGCTCTGCTGCAGCAGTGCCCCTGGAGCCCCGTTTTGGTGGCCGTGTGTCCATGTCCCAGTCCTTGCTGTGGGCTGGCACCCCTTGCCCCGCTCGGGGACAGGGCTGTGTTTTGGGGCCCCCAGGGCAGAGCTGCCCGATGGAGAAAAGAGCGTTTCCACCCCCAGCCCTTCTTTCAGGCTGGGCACTCCTCCCAGGCATCACCAAGGAGCAGAACCTTGTCTTTATTTCAAACTGTTAATTTTTGCCGAGGTGAAAGGTGCTTCTGACTAATAGGAAATGCAGTTTTATTTCAGTCCAAGTTTTCCTGCTCCTCCCTCAAGCCAAAAAATTCCCTAACGACTTGTTCTCCCTTCTTGAGGTCTCCTTCCTCTTCCCAGTGAAGAAAACCAAGAGAAACCTGCAGACCCTGGACCAGACCTACTGCGTGAAAGCCCATAATCCGGGGGAGCATCGAGCTGGTGCCGACAGGGATTTCCCAAGGAGAGGATTTGAGAGCCCTGTGCCCTCCTGCTGCCCTTTTCCTTCCCTGCCTCGGCAGATGGAAAGGCAGCAGCTTTTTAATTATTAAAATTAGTGCATCCTTGAAAACACATAGCATGCTTTTGGCTCTGCAAATCATTGCTTTTGTGAGAGAGGAGCAGTAATAAAATTAACCGACAGAGAGGAATAAACAAGTGGCACAGATGTAAATATTATATAATCTGCATTTCCTAAAATATCCCTGGCTTGGCATCAGGAGTTGGATTCAGAAGAGAACCAGAGCAAGGTTGCTGATAGAAAACAAACAATAATATCAGGCAAATAGTAATTAATCATTCTGTATATGGGTATTAATGTTTGCATGCAAGCTCTTTGCCAAACTCTCAAGGTGCTATACATCCCCCCCAGGCTCCCCTTGCTGCTGGCTCAGGCAGGTGGTGGATGTTTCATGGAGAAGCGGGGAAACTGAGGCAGGTGGGAAGCCTCACTGGTGGTGCTGGAGGGTCAGCCTGCCACCTGGGCTCTGAGTTCTGGAGGTGCTGAGTACCTGTCACCAGTGCTGGGCTTTCAGCAGAGGTGTTATGTGCTTCTAGGTTCATATTCAGGGCTGGAACAGATTTTTAGCTGGTGCAAAGTGGTGTAAGTCCTTTTAAGCCAACAGAGGTGGATCACGGCATGTGCAGGGAGACTGTCCAGCCCGCCGGGGTAGCAGGGGGAGCAGGGCTTTGACCCACAGCTAACGTTTGCTTCTGGGGAACCCCTCGCCACATCGGTGCTGAAAAATATCCCGTCCTGCTTTCCCTTTTGACATCATCACGTCATAGGAATCTTAAGATTCCCTTGGGAATCTTATGTTTTCATGGTCAAATTAGTGCCAGGTCAGATCCCGTACCCAAAGTCAGATAGTAACCCCAGAGCAGCAGCCCGCTCTGCCCTGGCGCTGGTGTGCCCATTTATCAGCGCACGGAGCCATAGCATCCCTCTGGGGCTGCTCACCTGGGGAAGCCTTGGTGCCTGCAGCTGGCGTGGTGAGCATTGGGGTCAAACACTTCCAGGAGCAACACTCAGTGCATGACTGCCTGCTGTGTGTGGCTCAGCATGGGGAAAGGGTTTTTCTCTGGCTTGCAGGAGTGTGTTGCTACTTGTCTGTTTGGAAAGAAATTCCTCACTGTGAGGGTGCTGAGGCGCTGGCGCAGGCTGCCCAGAGCAGCTGGGGATGCCCCATCCCTGGAAGTGCTCCAGGCCAGGTTGGACGGGGCTTGGGGCAACCTGGGATAGTGGCAGGTGACCCTGCCCGTGGCAGGGGGGTGGAACTGGGTGATCTTTAAGGTCCCTTCCGACCCAAACCATTCCATGATCTTGTGACTCTACAATTCTATGAAAAATACAGAGTTACACTGAACTGTAGAGACCAGACCCAAGTCACTGCAGGGTCATTGGTGGGTGACACCGGTGGGTTTTAAGGGGAAGGGTGCTTGGGCACCCAGCTGTCCTCAGAGCACCAGGCTTTCTGCTGGCTGCATGGAAATCCAGAACAGTTATTTGTTGTAACATGACAATCCCTCTTTAATGTCCCATGTTTGAAGTCACATTGGAGAGACGTATCCCATCTGGTGAGTCACAGCCTCCTCCTGTCACTCGGTTACCTGCAGGGCCTCTGCAGGAGGAGTGATGACTAACCCACGCAGAGTGACACATCACAGGGAAATGTAAATATTGTCTTTTATTTTTTGCCTTCTGAAGCCTCCAGAAGAAAATTATTTTTGTTTCAGTTTGAAAACATGAGCCAGCCTGGTGTTTTCTGCCGTGGCTGGGAGAGCAGATGGGTCAGCCCTTCCTGAGTAGGTGGCGATGGGGAGATGCTGCTGCTTCCCATGGGTGCCCCCAGCCACCCTCCCGCCCCCCACGCTGCTGGAAAAGCCATTTTCAAGAGCACCCGGTGTCGGCTTTGTGCTCAGCAGCACATCCCCCGCTCCCCTGCCTGCAGACAATGCCAGCCACACTGCCTGGACCTGGGATCAATATCCCAGATCAGCTCTGTCCTTCTGCGTGATAGGGATTCACAACACTTCTGATCAAAAGTCCTTCCTTAATCTGGGAGACAGTGATCGATGTGAAATTAACTGTGCTTTAGGCTTGATTGCTCCAGCAGGAAGGGGCTGCGGTGGGGGATGAACCCATTAGAAGGGTTCTGGTCCCTTTATATCAAAAGAGGTCTGGTCCCAGCTGGCTCTATCCAATTTTTTATTTCCCTTTTTTCTTTTCAATCAGACCACAGACCGTTCCTGTTCCAAGGGGACAGTGGGTGCATGGCGGGCACAGCTGCCCTCATGCTGTGGTTGACGCTCTCCTCTCATCTCGGTGCTCCATCAGCACAGGGGTCGTGGGGCGGGGAGATGGACACGGAGCGGTGCTGGGAGGATGTGGCTCCAGTTCCTTCCCAGTGCTCCTTCCTCTGTAACCTCACCCACATCATTTACAGGGTAAATGCCTGTTGCAGGGATGCTGTGCCCAGTGCCAGCCCTGCCCCCGGACCCCTCACGGCACTGGTGATCATAGAATGGTGATGCCCAGGGCCAGCTCACACAGAGGTGGCACTCATTGGTGTCACACCAGGGATGGCCCTTATGGCAGCAGGGACACATTTCCCAGAGTCTCATATGCTTTTAATATCACTCACATCCCATGGGCTCTGTTCAAAACCAGAATGAAAGCCAGGCATGTCTGTCAATGGTTTAAATATGATTTCAATCTCATGTTAGACATATAATTGCTGCACATGAAACAGGTGAAAGACCATGTTCCCCCAAGGCATGGCCTTTATCATACACAGCCTACGAGCATTTAGCATCAGAAGGAAGGTGAAATCAAAAGAATAAAAATAAGTACATGATTATAGAAAGCATAAAATCTTTTGCAAAATTGTTCCAATTGCCTTTGAAGTTTCAGCCGGAGATGCTATTTCCTTTTGTATCATTACAGTTTTGAAGAAAAAGATCTGTATTCTCCACAAACCAGGTTGCTGCTGTATTTTTTATAAATGCCTGCCATCTCATCAGTGCCACATTAAACCAACATTTTGAATTCAAACCAACTATGTGAGTGGATAAATGTAGTAGTAATGGCAGGAATTAGAAAGCAGGGCACAGGATTAAGGCAGCAATGATTTACGAGACCCAGGCAGGAACAATCAAGGGCATCGGATCACTTCTTTGCTGCCCTGCATGCGCCTATTTGCATTTTATTCCTGACAGCTGGATTTGAAAGCGAAATTCGCACCTGACTGGCAAATAGATGCTGCTCTTTTTTGTTCTTAGCTGAATGAAATCATTAGGAAATGGGTGAGAAGACTGGAATTGCTCCCTCCGTGGGCTGTCAGGGTGTTATGCCCTTGCGCATCACAGGGAAGCAGGAAGATGTGCTGGGCTGATCTCCCAACCCGGCAGAGCGAGGGGCTGATCCCACTGAGCACCCTGATACTCCACGGTGCAAGGATCTCACCATCAGTGATGCTCATTCCCGCTCCCTGTAACCATCACCCGTGTCCTGTCCCAGTGGGCATTCCCCAGCCCCCTGGTCCTTTCCATGCCGAGCTCTGCCCTTGCCCAGTGCTGGCCGTCCTCCCCCCGTCCCCTCCTGCCTTCCTCTGGAGGGTTTGCCGTGCTGTCATGATCGAACCGGTGAGCTGTTCCATGGCTGCTGGGCTTGTTTTGGGACAGCACATGGAGCTGAGCTGTGCCTGTGGGAAGAGGGAAAGCCAAGACTGTGCCGGACTCCTTAATGCTTATAAAAAACTGACGGCTGGTGGGTGTAAATCAGCCACGCGCCGTCAGCTCCCTGGGGTTTTTATGGCGATGTGCTACTGTGTATAAAACCTGATCAATAGACTTTGTGGGAAGATACTAAACGGACGCGTGCGACCCTGATGGCCTCGTGCTGGTGGCAAGATGTGCTTTCCTGCCATCAGTGTCTGAAATGCAGGCGGCTCTGGGATGGGGATGTGGGAGCTGCTTGGAGAGGGAAAGGATGCAAGTGCTGGGGGAGGGGGCAGTTAAAGAGGAGCCCCGGGAGCTCGAGCCTGCTCCCTGCTGCAGGGGATGGTCCCCCTGCAGCTCCGCACCACGAGCATCAGTCTCTCAGAGAGCCTTTATTAACAGAGGCAAAGCAAAATCCCGCATTGCTCTCTCGTTATCTATCATAATAGAAAACAGAAATCCTGGTTTGGGGCCATGGCAGGATGATCTGTGGGGGTTGCTCAGCTTTTCTTTCGGATCTGAGCGTTTTGGAGTTTCATGCCCTGGTTTTGCTGAGCCCTTTCCCAAGCGGTACCTTCACCTGCAGCCATTAACTGGTTTTTCCATGTGCCTTGACTGAGCTCACCTTGTCACAAACCTCTCCACTCCCCCAGGTCATCAACATGGGGGAAAATCGATAGTGAGTGCTTAAACCTCCCTCTACCCTGACTGCTTAGTGGTCTTCATCAGAAAAGTAAAGGAAATAGGACAGAATAAAATAAAATATAATAAAGTAAAATAAAATAAATTGAAAACCAGGAAAGCTTTCCTTTTCCAGACTCCACAGGAGATCTGTCCTGGCATGGTCCCACCAATGCTTGAGGGACCCTCTGTGGATAACGCTATTTTTGCTGAGTTGTGGTGGAGCTGATTTGCTCTGTGCCCGTGGACTCTGCCTCCTTCTTGGTCTGCTTGACGCTGTCGGTCTAAACCCCTGCCTCTGCCCCTCGCTAGATCTCAGCAAACGCTGCTGTGAGGACTCCCCATCCTGATACTCATTCTTGTTCCGCCTATTTAATTTAACAACTTTCTCCTTGTACAGGAGGGGACAGTTTAGGCTTTTGAAATACATGGCACATCCACCGCTTGGTGCAAAATGCTTTTCACCTTGTGAGATGTTTAGATAGCTGAAGTGAGCAGGAGGGATGGGGTTTGTTTTGCATCCCCCCCCCCCCCCTTGCTTTAAACTTGCTTTTCATGCAAGGGCAGAAGCCAATATTTGTTCTTTAGGTTCTCTCATGCTCCTGCATGCATTTCAGCCAGCTCTTCCCTTTGCCTGCTGTCCCTGTCCTTTCCCTCCATCCCTCTCATCTTCCACCTCATTTCAACAGCTTGAAATTTAAATAAACAGGCAGTTCTCTGCACTTGACTTCCCGACTTCTCCAGGGGCTGAAACGATGCTGCAGTGACCAGCTTTGCTTCATCATCTGATGTTGCTGCAGCCCACAAGATGCAGAAAACAGAGCAAGCTAACCAAATAAACCAGGTGGGCATTTCTGCGCTTGCCAACATCCCCTTCCCTGGTATGGAAGAGCAGGGATGAGAGCTGAGAGGGGCTGTTTGCCCCTCATCGCTACCCCTGCCCCTCTTCCCAGCTCTGCTGGGGTGCCTGTTTCTGCCCTGCAATCACCTAACGCACCTCCCTGGCCCTTCCCCTTGCTTTCAACCTCCTAATACCTGTCCCACCTCCACCATTCACATATAAAGATCAGGTCTGCGGTCTCACAGCGTTAGAAACTTCAAAAGGTCCCTGCATTTCAAAGGGCCAGTGGGGAAAAATGTGAGATACCCTCCCTGTAGTCAGTCTTTGAGCTCCATGGATCAGTGAACCACCCAAGGATGTGAACTCAGCCTTCGGCTCCGTCACCTGCTCCCTTTGAGAAGTAAGAGTGAGGAGAAGTATTTAATCGTGGATATAGCTGTACATCAGACAGCCCTTGATGTCACTTACAGACTGGGGTATTTCAATTCAGAGAGACACTAATCTACCCACTTCTGCTGCCATGCATGAGCAAAAAAAAGATGTTGCTGGAATTTCTCCTCCAAAATGCCTCTGAACAAATGTTCTCCTTTAGACCAGCAGTGTTGTCCCCCATGAAAGTGGGAGGACTTCAACATTAAAATGTGGAGACAATTAAAAATGCCTTATTTTTTTTCCCACCACAAAAGGGGGAATGCATTCTTTCACCTAACATATCCCATCAGTGGAATCCATCCTCATTTGCAGGCACAAGGAAATCCATCACGCAGTTCTACTTTACGGTGCTCAGCAGTTTTTCAGGAGATGGAGACAGAAGCGGACACAGGGAGGTTGCTTCCCAGTTGCTGGAGGAGGGTCTCATTTCCCTCCCAGCTCTCACACACATGAGCAGGAGCTGTGAGAGACACGGGACCTTGAATACCAAAGCAGAAGTAGAGACAGGTTATGTAGGCACTTATCCGGGAGTAATGAGGACGAAGGTGCAGTAATGGGAACCTTTGTGTCTAATAAAGGGAAATTTATTCAGAAGGCTCCCAGAAAGTCAAATCACGACAATATCAACCTCGACTAGTTGCTTCCTGATCCGAATCGCTAAGTGGCAGCAACACCCCTTCATCCCGCTGCAGAAACAAAGGTAACTGGGGACAGTGGTGATAAAACACACTCAGAAGAACCATGGTGGGCACTGCCCGATGGGGCTGGTGTACCACACATCAGGATGATCAAGATTTGCAAGGGTGGAGGGATGCAAGGAGCTCAAGGTTGGGCCATTTCACAGACTGCCGCATCCCCAGCACGGCAAGGTCTTTTTGGGTTGGTTTTTTTTTTTTTGCTTCCTCCACTTTTTCTGATGAGAAGCATGGACAACATGGGGGTGCCTGGTTGATACGTGCAGGGGGTAGGAGCAGTGCGGAGAGGGGCTGCTGCTCATAGCCAACTTGCTCCTAACCTGGAGAGCAGAGCCTTCCTCTGGGGCAGCTGGTGAGGTGCTGCATCCCCCTGAAGGAGAAAGTGCCCCCAAAGGAAGACCCGCTCTGCGTCTCCCTTCCTAAATTCCCACCAGCTTCAGTTCTTCATCCCTTAATCTAGCGCAGCCGTGGCCGCAGTAGTGCTTATCCTGAACAGGTTGCTGGACAAAGCCTTATGATTTGTGCTGAATCACAGATGCCGCAGCTAGGATCGAGGGATTAGGTCATGCCTCCAGAATTAGAGCATGTTGGTGGTGTCCCAGGCGATGCCGACACCCTCCTTGCCTGCTCGGCTCTCAGAAGGAATTGATGCTTTTTTTCAGATGGGCAAGCATCTTTTGCACCAGGTTTTTTTGATCCATGCTTCAAGCATGACCCAGCACGCTCCCGAAGAACGGCAGATGAATATGTATCGTGCCTTTTCTGTGGGTACTTTTAATGCGATTTTGCTGATGAGCCCTTAAATCTATTTTTATTGCTGCTAAAGTGCCTTACTGTCCTTTAAGGTAAATGCAAAGCTGGCTGGGTTTCATGTCCCTTCACTGTCCCCACTCGTGGGTCGGACGTGCCAGGAGCAGTTTGCGGCGCTCCCCTGGCTCCGAGTGACAGTGCGATGTTGGTTACACACTTAAATTTGGGTGAAATAAAACCTGTCAGGGGGAAGACTTTTGGCTCAAAGAGACTTTTCACAGCAAATGGAAGGAAATAAAGGGCAGGCAGCTCTGTCAGAAGCATAAATGTTTAATCAATTCTTGCTTAACTCGGCAAACCTTTCTCAGATAGAAAGTTTGCAATTATTACCTGGATCAAGACAGCTTAATTAAGCAATTAGGATGTAAAGTTAACAGCCCTTGCAGAATGAGTTGCAGTGCTTTAATTTCAGAACTGCTTGTGCATGTAAGAGAATGACAGTTTGGGAAAAGACAACTTTTTTTCTTTTTTTCTCACCAAAACACCACCACCACTAAATTAATAGGATAGGTCACACCTCTGGCCACTGATGGGAATTTTGCCTCAACTAGGATGCAGTAAATCACTGAATAAAGCCCCGTCCTCAGCCTTGCACCAGCCGGAGACGATGGCTCCTTGGAGAGCTCGCTGAAGACAGAATGTCTCTCAGGCTGACTTAAAGTCTCTCCTGTGGCTTCCTGGGAACCACGCAAGTAAACAAGCTGGTGAGATGGTTCCAGGGAGTAATGTGCTGGTCCACCTCCAAAATCTACTGAAATGGGGCTAAAGCTTTCTAATGATTTTCAGCCAGCACCAAACTACATTTGGAAGGGGCAGCCAAGCTTGGGATGTGGCGTCAAGAGGCACAGGACACACACGCTGGACATCTGCCTAATTTGCATGCTTTCTCCATCCCTTTAGCAAGTCTGTTGACATTTTGGCAGCAGAAACACCTCTCCATGACAACGTCAGGAAATTATATTGGAAAACAACATGCAAGTTCACCACCTCCACCTTGATGGGCCCAACTCGATGTCCTATGAGTAAGACATTTCGATGTCATGGCCAGCAGTGCTACACAGCACAGGTCCTCATTCTTTGGTTTGGGGAAAGCCAGCATTTCACAGAATAAGCCTACCAGGGTTGTAAGCTCCTTAACCTCCATCTCCGCTGACCTAGAAACACCATAGCTCCTTTGGTGTCCCATGTGGTCTCATCCTCCCCTGCTCACGGATGGATTTGACAGCTCCTGATGCTCAGAAGATGGGCTAAGCCTGAGGCTGAGCTGAAGGAGTGTACCATGAATGAGGAAAATATAAAGCTCAGGGATTTTTGACTTGGGTCATAAAATCTTTATGGTAAGTAAGATGAACCCCTTGAGGCTTGAAATTGTAAAATTCTGGTTCCGGGCTGTTGGTTCTGGAAATTAAATTCCCATTCTGCAGTCTCAGATGTGCCTTACGCAATATTCAGTGATACCATCCAAGAGTGAGAAATGATGTTCACCAGCCTGCATCCCACTGTGACCACCAGGAGGTAACAACACGGGCTTCCTTGGTCCAGCAGGAGCAAATGTGAAAGGAGTGGTGGATTTGGAGCTCACGGTAAATATTACCAGTGTTATACTCTGAGAATAGGGATATTTCTCCACTATTTCCAGTCCTGCCGTTAATAGCATAAGTCCTCCAACACATCCATCTAAGTATGTTTGACAGAGAGGGCTCCAGCTTGGACCCTGGCCAACACTAGTGGTGCTTTTGTTGCTTGGATGGGTTTTGAGGTTGCTCTCCGCCTTTTGGGTCTGATCTAATGGCAGCTGAAGTCAATGGGAATCTTACTAAGGACAATTACACACACAATAGATGAGCAGAAGAACAAGAAAGGAAGTGGGTTTCCGTTTCAAGGTATTAATTTAAAGTGCTCCCTTGGGGCTGTCCCTTTAAGGAAGTCTAAAATTGTATTTAAAGGCTGCAGGCACAAAACACAGCTTTTTCTTAATATCTTTGGGTAATTAAAATCTGGCAGTGGGGGAGGATTAGCACAGGTTATATATAGTATTTCAATTTAAACTTCTTCTGATCCCTTGAAGTTTCTACTTATTATTTTTTTAACAAACTTTAATCTAGCTACCATAGATCTGCAAATTAGACCTAGTGAGCTCTGGCTCATGTGAGACACTGCTGACATGTTTGATTTGGAAGATGATGGGCTGATGGAATAGCCTGAGCTGTGTGGGCTGAGGATCTGGCCAGAAAAACACAGATGTGGGAAAACTAATCTTGACTGGAATTAATGTTTTGAAAGCGGTGAAGGTAAGGCTGAATCAGTTGAGATTTCAAGCCAGAGATGCCCAGACGTGGTCCTGCCTCTATCATGTGCCCAAGAGCCATTTTCAAACTATGCCCAGTGCCTGGTCAAGACCTGGAGCACGGTTGTGCTTCCCCATTGTGGGAAGGGGACAAAGTGGCTGGCCCCAGGGCCAGACCACCAGAAAGCAGAGAGATTTGGTCAGGAAGAAGACAGAGGTTTTAAGCAGAATATTCAAGACTTGTGCAAATGTCAGCACAGCTCAGAAGCATGACCAAGAGCCTGCAAAAATAGCTCATGGAGTGACCGTTCTGTTGGTTACACACAAGAGCAAAAACAGAAGGCTGGTCCTCAGTCATGCTGCGATGGATGCAGACCCAAGGGATGCCCAGACTGGTGTGCTCCAGGACATGCAGGTGACGCAGCAACCTCCCTAACCTCAGTACCTCTGTTTCCACTGGCCTTACATGGGAAAGAACAGCCTCGAATTCAGCAGATAATGCTGAAGCCTCTTTAAGCTCCCCTGACAAAAAGCCACTTTAATAATCTATAAGACATGGTTGATTGAATAGGGAAAAGGCCAACAACAGCACAGCAACCCAAATCAATGCTTTGCTTGTTTCCTCCAACAGTCCTACAGGACAACTCCTTCCCCACAGCTCCGTCTCATCTTCTATTGCCACAGACCTTGTATGTAGGGAAATTTGAAATAAAACACTCAGATGCCCATTGGCTACCCTGGGGGGACAACACCACACACATTTATTTATCCTTGGACATTCCAGCTGGAAATAAAATATCAACTGTAATTTGTCATGCTGAAAATATAGCAACATGTTTTATTCTCCGTTCCCCCTCCTTCCGCCCATCAACAAAAGTGGGTGGAAGTCAAAATTGCTGAGCAAAAATATAATGTATGTACATAAGGAGAGGAAGCAAATGACCAGGATTACAATTTATTGCAGAGACCGTAGGCGGCGTATGTGATTGCACACAAGGAAATTGCCAGAGATGCAGATATTTTGCAGAGCTTCTTATTTACTTTCTTTTTTACTTTGCAAGTAAATAAGATATTCAATAAGAGTCGGCAATTTTCTCACATGCAGCCTCCAAACAGCTCTCTATTTTTGATGAGGAGTAGTAATTCCAACATTTTGCCTTAAAAAAACCCCAAACCACAAAACTACCCAATCTTCAACACTTCGTATTTTCCTAATGGAAAAGCTTTATTCTTGTAAGAAATTACCTTTCATTTATGAAAAACATTTGATTACTTAAAAAATCACTATGGCACATGCTAAGCCATACCGATGAGTGGTATGGTATTGCTGAAATACGTCAGCCCTTTTTGAGATCTCTTTGGTATTGATATAAAAGTCAGATGACATCAATGGATAGGGGAGCTGGGGAGAGCTGCGAAATGTCCATCCCATTGGCATCTGTCTTCCTTAGCTGCATTGACTGGAAACATCAGATGTGATTTCTTGGAGAGGTGGCCCAGAATGCCAATGTAGAGTGAGGGACGGGGGTGAGATGGGTGAGAAGTGAACTCAGCCATGCAGATTGTCTCCGGGAGAAGGTCAGGAAGCATGGGCATCACTCCCAACCAGCTGCTCGGGGATCAAAACCATTTGCAAAAGACGATTTCCAGATGGTATAGAAGCAGGACACCACCAGGCCAACGCACTACGGTCTGTCAGCAATGAATATAGATGGAGCTGAGTATCACATTACCAAAAGGAGCATTTATCCCTATGATCAGTGGCATGTTTTGTCCTATCTTTCTTGGAAGAGACCTCCAGGGAAGTTGATGAAATGCTTCTGCATCTGCAGGCAGCTCTTGTAAGGCCCCATCTTTGGGGACATGGGGCCAAATGCAAAAACACGTATTTCATTCATTCATTCGTTTACTTTGGGGTATCTAACTGCCCTTGCAAATCAATGGTCATTAGAGTGTAACTGCCCGCTTCAAACCTACCCCTCAGCCGGGTGATGAGGGAACGGCTGTAGGAGCCAAGTGGCTGATCCAGCATCACAGTCTGAAGGATGGCTAGGTGTAGGAAGGGGAGGAGGAAGGGGGAAGAGAGACCTTCAAGAGCAGGTATGAGACAAATGAACAGCTCAACTCCTGCACCGTAACATTTTTAGGCTAACGAAAGGAAGTTTGCATGACAGTGGCATGTACATGTGAATGTGTGCGTTCATGTGCCTTTCCTTTTCCTCTCCCAACATTTGAGCCCATAGCTGATATCAGCTGATGCTGACAGAGGTTGAAGATCTCCTAAATTTCTAAAAGTTTTGGCAAAAGAAGTCAAGAGTCTCCACTTTTGTCCCTGGAGGCAAGTGGCTCCAGTGTGACCTTTCTCTTGGGAACAGCCACGGGAGAGAGGTGGGAGGGAAGGGCTGGAAAGTGTGACTCCTTGTATTCTCAGCAAAGACTAGCTTTCAATATCACCTACCAAACTCAGCCTCACCTGCAGGCTTTCAACAGCAGCATGTCTAGATTTTGAGACAGCTGCTGAGGTTGCCTAAGCCCATCCATAGCCGTGGCCCCATGGACACTCAGCATTTTCTGAAGTTTCTTGCACACTGTCAACCCCCAGGTCATTTAGGTGAGTGTGCTGCTATCAGTCATGTCACGGGTGCCACTTCTCACCCGTCACTGAAGACACTAGGCAGGAGAACGACTTGCATTGAAACAAGTGATGTTAAACACATGGCTCAGCGAGCAGGGGCAGGAGGCTGAAGCCAGCCTGCACGATGCAGAGGTGGCTGTGTGCCGAGGCTGTGCCTTGCGGCATGGAAAGCTCCCGGGAAGATGCATCTCAGACACTTGAATTAGCTCCCTGCAGCTTAAAAAAGGCAGTGAATAATGTAGACAGGAAAACGAGCACAGGACAATCTGGCTGTCATCCAGTTTATCCATATATTGCTATTTTTGGCTTTGTTTGAGTTTCTTTGCAGCTCAGAGGCACATCCCAAGATCCCAGTTCTTTTGATCTGGAATGTACTGAATAATTCCCTTTAAACAATAATAAAAGAGGAATTTTTTGACACAGCTGCCATAGCAACGACTGATGTCATAAATGCGGGAGCATGACTTCATGGCAGGACTCAAGTTCAGAAGGAACTTCTGCTCAAGAGCAAATATCACCTGCAGGGGACTGGGGAATACAGAAAACTGAGTAAACAACAGGTCGTTGTTTCGCATAAATGTCCTTTTACCTCAATCACTGCTGAGGATGAACGACCCTGTTTGAGGCATCAGACGGATCATTACAGGTGGAGCTCTCCACATAGACAACATGTGGAGAAGTGGTTTTTCAGGTGCTAACCCATTCCCAGCCCTCCCTTGGGGGAGACTTTGGGCATTGGACTGCACAAATCCTGACATTGCCAAATAATCCCAATGAGAGAAAGGATTTCAATAGTTTGTCTTGGCGCTCGCAGCACAGTTGAGCTGTGCTGAGCCTGGACTTGGGTGGAAAAGGAGGAGGTTGTTACCCAGCCCCTGCTTCCCAGGGCAGCTGCTGTGGCTGCAGGAAAAGCTGTCCTTTTATATAGGGAGCCTTTGTGGTGGGCCATGCTGGGTGAATACAAGCCACCTGAGCAAATGCAAGCCATTCTGGGTAAACACAAGCCATCCTGGTGAATACAAGCCATGGCTGATGGCTGCTGCAGTGAAAGGCTCTGCTGGAAGAGCCCCTTGCACATCCTGGGGACCGCTTGCAGGGTGGTTCGCTGCCGCTGAGCCAAGCGGCTCTTAAAAAAACATTCTGGACAAAAATAAAATGTACTGAGGCACTTTAAATTCAGCCTGGAGGCGATCTCCGTCTGCAGCCCTTGGTTCACATCACCATCTGGCAGGAGGAGCTGAAATCCATTTCCATCAGAGGGTTTGCCAATAAGAAAAATAAAGTGAAGGTAGAAGCTGGTTTCTTAAAAAGTGAGGGCTCTTTCAGAGCTCCCACCGCCTGGCAGCCTCTGAGACCAGCACCTGGAGGGAAGCAGGAGGCTTTTACTTAAGACCATGTTGTCATTGCCTGAATTTGCAGTGGAAAGCAAACCTGGAGAGGTCTTGGTCTCTCCATCACATGTCTCTGATACACAGTCTGGGGCACCGGCCAAGGCTCAGAAAATTCAGCTACTCCTAGGCTAGCTAGTTAAACTACCCTTTCTTCTACTCTGTGCTTCTATAAAACAACTTCTTGGGAGGTTCCTTGTCATGAATGACTTGAAACCTGAGGACGAGGACCAAAACCCAGCATCCCACCGCAGTGCCCAGTGCTTGCTGCCTGCAGACCCAGCATCCAGGTAAGGGAGAAACCAGGGGTACGCCCGGACATTTGGGGTGTGTTTTAGCCTGAACCCAAAATAAGGCAAATCACAAGGTGAACCTCAGTTCTCTGAAGATGCTGCGTATCATCTACACCCATATTTCAAGTAACATAATGTCAGCCAACATTGTATAAGAGGCCTGTGTGTAAAGGGAGTGGAGTCTGGTATTCCTGCCCGTGATAGTGTCTGCCTGCCAATAACAAATAGATTCATTTATAAAATCTCTGTCATTGTCACTAGGCAAGTTACTCCAGGGCTACTGAGATACGGGCCTCAGGCCAAGTTATATTGCTTGCTTCATCATCCTGCACGGTTGTGTTGCCTGCACCAAATTTTCAAAATCTATTATTCACATCAGCCTGGGGTTTGAGGAAACAGATTTCCAATAGTTTGCAAATACCATATTCAGAACAAAATCCATTTTCCTTCTGCAAAGAAAATACAGGAATGTGCATTGGAGGCTTCACTGGGTCCCTGCCACGAGACCGAAGAATGATTTTGCTGCTTTGTGGGTTTTCCACCTGGCAGTGACAGGCAGAGGATGCAGCGGAGACCCCGCACATGAGCTCTGGATGCTCCGGAGGTGCCAGCTGGGATCCCTGCAGACATGCTGGAGCTAACCCTGCTGCCTGCTCAGCAGCTCCGCTGTCTATAAAACCCCCAACAACCCCCAGGCTGCCCTACAGTTACAAATAGCGAAGACCAAGTCTGAAGCGTGGCAGCGGCGTGGTTTGCCTTAGAGTCAGGATTCCCACCAGGCTGGGGCAGGGATGGAGAAGTTCAGCAATGTCCTGGGGAGCAGATGGAGAGAGGAACCAAGCTCCCGCTTGTTTCTTCCTCCCCTGCCACAACCAGGTTTATGTGAAAGGGAGGGCAAGGGCACAGTTGGGAGCATAGTTTGTTCAGGGGATGGGCTTGAACAGCCTTAAATCTCCCTGATTTCTCACCTCACCCCCTGCTGCAAGTGAGCCCGGGAAGGGCTGTGTCCTCTCCAGCAGCAGGGCTGGAGGGCTCAGCATGGCTCCCCTCCCTCAGCCACAGATTTGCTGGCATTTTCCCTTCTTAGAAAATATTTCCGTTTCATGATCCAGCATTCCTCCTCCCTCCCCGGTAATAACAGCATTTTCAGCTGCCGGAGTGGGACAAATGGCTTGACGGTGATTTCATATTTATTTGTTGTCCTTGAGATTAAATATTCTGAAATAATAACACCAAACACGCTTAGAGCAACAGATGAAATTCTTCTGAGCTTCCATTAATTCAGTGCAGCGAAGAGACATGAGATTAAAGGGGTGGAGTCAGGCTCTGCCCACAGCAAGGTGCAGGATTTATTTTTCCTGAAACAGGGATTTCTGAACCAGTGCATACATGGTTTCACGTAGAAGCTTAAAATCAGGGGAACGTTAATCTGCTTTTACGGTCTGTGCCTTTAATCAAAGCCTGTTGTAATTAACGTACAAATTAGTAACTCTATAAATGCAGGATGGATTTAATAGGAAGAGTTTGCACGAAAGGAATTTTAACCAGAAAATGCGGTTCAGGGTGCTTCTGGCTGTGGGCTTGATCTGCGCGAGGGGCAGCGGGGCCGGTCTCCGCTTGCCTTCACTGGGATATGTGTGCCCTTGCAAACCCAGGAGCGTTTGCATCCCGGTGGTCCCAGGGGGAGCATGGAGTAGGGGCTGGAAGGCTCCAAGGAAGGGGCCACGCTCTCCTTGCACCACAGCGTGCCGGTTAAATTCTTCACATGCAAAATCCCGACCAATCTGGTGAATGAGGAATGGTATTAAAAGGCGGCAGGGGGAAAAGGGTGCATGGGTGGGTGCTTTCCCCTGCCTGCAGCCCCCCTGGGAGCTGCCACCCTGTGTGGTGGGAGGGTGAAGCCGGTGGTGGCCGCTGAGCTGGACCAGATGCAGAAGCCACATCTGGAGGCAGGCTGGAAAGCAACGCACCGGCATCACACCTCTCAGTGCCAGCACAGGGATGGAGAGTGCAAGAGTCCTACCTTGCCATTAAGTATTAATTACTTTCCTTAAGAAAAATGCCTTTGGTTACTGGGTGGGGAGAAACAGAGAAACTTGTTGAATTAATCCAGAGATTTAATGTCCAGCTGTTGTTGAGTTTACAGGCATAAAAGATTATTGTGCTCGGAGGTCCTATGCCACAGAGACTAACAATTTTTGCTGCAATGGGGCTATCAAGAATTGGGATTGTGTTTTATGGGGCTGATATATGACTCTATAAAGAAGAGACAAGATCTCTTTCTTTTCGAGTAGCTAGTGAGTCACGCTACAAAGCTACAATAAACTCAGTTTGAACGTTCAGGGATTCCAATGCAGCAATGCCAGAGTCTCGATATTATTACTATTAATTATTACTATTATTACATTAATTTCTAAGACATCAATCTCCATATTATCTGGGTACTGTGACATAAATTTAGCACAAAATTAGCATACATTAGCTAAATTAATGTAACATACCATATGTGGCAAAAACTAACGTAACATAATGTGGAATAAATTACAATAATTTAACATTGACTCTCAGGACTTGATGAGACTGTAAATCTTCTTTAAGAACTAAGATTAAAGCAAGAAACATTAAAAGGTAGATTCATTTTACAAAGGAACGATCTTTGCAAATGCAGTGTTTTGAAACACAGTTCATTTAGTAAAAGGTTTCATCCAATTTGCCACTTAATAGCATTGCTTTGCAATTACAACATTCTCTTTCACCCAAAGCACCTGCAGCACTTTACAAATAATAATTCATTTGCACTGTGTCTTGTGAAGCCAAAGAGTATCAACATCCCCAGGTTTTATGCAGAATGAAAATGAGTCGTGGATAAATTAAACCATTTGGCCAAGCGAGGCAGAGATCAAGTCTCAGAAATCCTGACTTCCAGTTCTTTGCCCTGCTCATCCATTAACATGCTCTTGCTGCTCCTGCTCGTGTCAGTGAGGAAACCTCTTCCCAGCACACTCTGCTCAAACACCGAACCCTAATTCCTGCACGCAATGAAGGGCACAAGCGGAGCCCCGCGGGGTGGAGGTGCTGGGCTCCAGCTGCCGAGGTGACCGCCCTGGGCAGCACCCACCCCACTGCTGCCCTCTCCTCTCCAGCCGTTCCAAGGAGGATGTTAAAAGCCTTTCTTCCCTCCCCCACCTTGTGTTTTGTTGGAGGAGGTATCCAGCTTTAATGGAGGGGATGTTCTTACTGCAATAGTCACGCTGAGCTCAGTTTCACTCCTGCTGAAACAACCCTCCCTGCCAAGCCGCTGATTTAGAGCTGACAGCAACCCGAATCTCGCAGGTCCCCATCCGCCTCCGTTGGGTACCAGACAATAACTGCACAACACAGGGAAACTCTTCACCTATTTCCTTGTCTCCACGCGGTCTGCGTTTTGCTCACCTAATCAGAGGAGCACAAGCAGCACATGGAGCTTTACTGCAACTGCTGCACTCGGATCTGCTGGGAGGAAAACCAAGAGCAATTTCCCCTCCATGTAAAGCATTTTGGTGCTGTTAGCTCTGAGAGCCATGCTCCTCCATGCCTCAAGGGGAGGAAGAGAGGAGGGAGAGTCAAGACATTGCCCTTGAAGAATGCAGGAACAAGTATATTAGTCATAGAAAATCCATTACTCAAGATGATGAATGCCTTTTCCTGTGATGTTGCTGCTAGTTTCTAGAATTAAACCCCAGACACATGTTGCAGCTCTGTAAAGACACTAATTTACATGACAAGTACACAGATTACAAAACAGTATTTCGCTGGATTGCAGCGTTAGCCTGGCCATTGCAGAATTGCCCCTTTCCAGCCTCCACCATGAGGAATCCCACCAAAGGAGCCCCAATCCCCCATGCCACCTGGTAGACCTTGAGCAATGCTAAAGCCCATCTTTATCCCCTTCCTCTCTGAAGAGTCACCAGGCCAAGGCAAGGGGGTACCTGTGGGGGAGCCCCAGGGGGGCATCTGTCAGCAGAGCAGAGAGGGGATTTGCTCATCAGAGACAGCTCAGGAGTGGCCACAATATCCAGGGTCAGAGAGATGCTTGTGGGGAAGACGAGGGGTCTGATGTCTCCCCCGTGGACCATCCTGAGCCAGAACTTCTGAGCTCCAAACACACCCTGCAGACATCAGCAGCCCAATTCCTGCAGTACGGGGGGCAGCTCCTCACACAAAAAACCTTTGAGCCCAAACCAACAGGCAAAACGATTAGGGAAGATACTCCAAGTGTGGCAGAGTAGGAGAAAACAGATGGGGTAAGTGAAATTCCTGCTTTCTCTGGGGTTTCACAGAGCTTTCACACATCCTGGGGATCCAGCCTCAGGGAGGCAAGGCTCTCCCTGCCTGCACTCTGCCAGCACGAACCTTTTGAGCTCCTCATGGCTACATTTCTGCACACCTCCACGTGCTCACAGGATGCACCCACACATGTGTCCAGGCATCCTCCCCAGCCCCATCTGCCCTGGCCATGGGCAGCCTGTGGCTGCCTGCCCTCCATCCCTCCCTCCAGCACGGTGCAGCTCAGCCAGGCTGCGGGAGAAGCCTGCTGATGTGCTCCCATGGCTGGAATAAGCCCACTGACATCAGCAGCCTTGGCTGGCAGTGCTGCACTGGTATGGTAATCCCACGGAAATTGCCATTTTCATAAATGTGAAAGAAAGAGAAAGTGAATTTAAGCCCTGCAGGAGGATGACAAACACCTCGAGGTCCTGGGCACCGCCCTCAGCAGGTACCTGCTGATGGAGGGAAACGCTATTTTTCAATATTAAACCAATCTCAAATTGATTCAGAATCCGGTGACAGTGGGGCAATTTAATCAACTGCTCCAAAACATTTCACCTTGGAAGTGGGAAAATGCACTTGTGGAAAAACAGCAAATGAAATATTGCAAAATGTCTGAAATCAGGTTTTGTTTTTTACACACCGTCCTTTGAGATGTTGTGACACAATGGCAAAATGTGGAAACACAGGGATTTTCTGAGGAATAAAACTAAATTTTGCTTATTCCTGGTTAGCTGTGAGTTCAATATTATGAAGCAGGTTTTAAACCTGTAGAGAAGGTGATGAAAGAATATTAATGATATTCTTAGATGAGCAGTAAAACACACTAATGCTGCTAATAAATTGTAGCTGCTTTTTTCACTGGTGAGATATGGGATGGATACAAGCTGATCTGTGAGAGAATCTTTGTTGCGCTTTGCTGGAACTGGTGGAGGAGAAAGGTTAAAACTGACGACACTGGCTGTACTGGGAAGACACCATGAAACCTGGTGGTGATTCATCAACGTAGAACAATGCAGACCATGACTATAGGAACTATTATCAACTCAGGAAGAGTAGCGTAAAACCTCCGAATTATTCATCAGTCTCCGACCCAGGCCGCTGCTTGTGCTTTTTATCTTGCATATAAGATGTCAGATCTCAGGAGGCTTAATTCAGTCTCTTGCTTCCCCAATTTGGTGGACCATCTATAACGATGTGCCATTAAATATCCCACATTCACAAATTTCTACATTTATTAGCTTCATTTTAAAACATCAGGGCTATCTTTTTATGTCAGTAGGAGATATGACAGAGCTCTTCGATGAAGAGAACTGACTATAAAAGGTGCTAATAAAGAAATCAATCTAACATTATAGCACATATTTAGAATTAATTCTACCTATTCTCCCCCTCGAGCAATAGACAGCACGTAATAACAGCAGGATCATCTGAAAAGGTATATCCCTTGATTTAAAAACTGATGTGTGTCAAGCTAATGGGATTAAAAATGAATTGCCATTTTAATAGTTTCCCACCAGCATCCATCTCACTGTCAGGTCTTTCCAAACAACAGAACACGAAGATGCAGCCTGAAAATAGCCCAGCTGATTTTAAGACTCTTCCTAATGAATAGAGTTATGTATCAGCTGGTTTGTTTTTGTTTTTTTGTTTGTTTATTTTTTTACACGATGGGTTCTTCGCTTAGCAAGGGTGCCTTGCAGAATAAACCCAAGTGAACACTTGTGGGGGGAATTGGCGCTTTTGTTGCTCTGCTGGCAAAGAAGAGCGAGCAGCCTCTTGCCCTGCTCCTGGGCACAGGGCAGAGCCCAGCCTCACACAGCTTGTTGGGGGCTCGATGGAAAATGAAGTTCCCATTTGGGAGCTCATCCTATTTCTCCCCTCGCAGAGGGTCAGGGCCCAGGGTGGCTGAGCAGACAGAGCTGCTGGCTTGGGCAGCTGCACCATTCCCAGATTTATATTCCTGTGTATTGCAGCCTGCACTGTCAATTGACAATTGTGTCCCGGTTTTAACTGCAGCCTTGACACCACTCTGTTTCTTTGGCGTACAAATCTGTCAAGGGTGCCAGTGGAGAGAGTACATAAAAGCTTTCTTTTTTTTTTTTTTTTTCCTCCACTTGCTCGAGTCTTAGAGTTTTACATATCCAAAGAGAAATAAAAAGACGAGTCTTTGATATTCCATGGCACATCTTGTGCAAAGATCACTTAGTTTCTCCATGGTGTCACCACCCAGCTCACAATATTCTGCCTGCCATTCAAACAGGGGGAGCGAGGCGGCTTGGCTCCCTGATGCAGATACCTAGAAAAAGGTGTGGAAGGAGACAGACTCAAAATAAATTTGGGGCTTTCCCTTTTTTTTCCTGCAGGGTAGACTCTCACAGCACACGGGGAGCTCAGGCTGAGGCAGGGCAAATGCTTTCACACCCCGCAGCTGTGTGTACCGGTGTCTGAATCCCCCTACACACAGGGCAGCTGGTGATGCAGATCTGACTTCGACCCAGTGCTCTGGTCCAACTCCAGTTTTCCCGGTTCTGGTTGCAGGCTGGGATTGGGGGTACATGTAGTTGCAAGGACCATCCCTCTGGGTACCAGAGAAGACATTAAAAGAGCTGATTTCCATTTTCATCTTCTGAGGGGTTTATTAATAAATGGTGAGGGTAAATATCCTCCTTCCAATTATGACAAATACTTTGAAGGTATAGTGTCCTTTTAAACAAACATTAGATGGCTTATTAAATCTAAATTAAATGCTCACTAAGGGCCATTCATTGACAAAAAATGTTTCCAAAAGTAATGAGCAGGTCACCTCACTGGTGTATTGCTGCTTGACCTTGGCTTCCCTGAGAGACAGCCCTAGATAATGCACCAAACACTTGGCTGATGAATGGCTCTGAAGAAACATTCTTGACCTAGGAGGCACTCCAAAGTGATGAACAACTAATGATGAAAGGCTCCAGCAAGAGATTGTTTTAATTTCTGGCCATTACACACAATTTTCAGGCCACTGCTTGGTGGGAGAGGGAGGGGAGGAGAGTACAAGTAAGGGACAGAGGAGGTTATATTTCGATATGTAACAAAACAGGTTTAACAGCAATGCTGAAAGGCACTGTACTTCTGGTTCAGTGATGCTGCAGGGGATGTACAGCACTTTCCTCAGCCCCTCTCTAAATTCCTGACAGATGTAGCCAGTGAGACTTCCCTCACATCCTTTGGTGGGTGCCATTCCTAGTACCCCCCACAGCCCTCCCTGGCTTACAGCATCCTCCAAGCTGTCCTCCTGGTCTCCCAGCGAAAGCCCCCCTTCACCCTTCATGTCCAAGATGACACCAGCTGAGACACATCTTGCCCCATCCCTCCGTGTTCTGCCACCCCCCAGTCCCTTCTTCCCAAGATACAGCATCAGCCGAGGTACCAGAGAGAGTCCAACACCTATTTGTCAGCCTGCAACTGCTTCAGCCCTGAAGCACTCGCTTTTCTCCCATTCTGAAGGCAATAAAAGTAATGAGAAGCATCATCATGCCATCTGCTCCCAAAGCTTTTCACCTGCTTTGGCAAGGCAATTTTTTTCCCTTGACTCTCTCAGACTCCATCCCCTGGGCAGCAGCAGGCAAGCCCAGTGATCTGGGTGCCTTTTCCATCCCACACAGGCTTTCCCCGGCACATGGAGCTGTACAAGAAGTTTACAACTTGAAAAAGAAACATCAAGGTGCATCCCTTCACTTGGTGGGACAGAGTAAGGGATGGAGAAGTTGCTTTTGAGCTGGAGATGAGGCTAGTCCCGGCTCAGAATTGAGCTTGGAATCAAGCTGAGAGCCATCAGGAGCGCTGCGTACCCCAAAAGCCATGCCTGTCATTCAGGGTGGTGCCGTTAACGGTGTCACAGGAGTGTCCAGAGAAGGATGTGGATGCTTTACTGCCCAAAAGAAACCATGAACAAACCAAAGTGAACAAGAGGTAAGGGGAAGGGCATGAAGGGCTTGAGGATAGTCACAAGGCTTTGTTCTTTCAGTGGGTCGGCTAAGAAATCAATAGAGGAGATTGAAAAAAAAAAGGAAGAAAGAAAGACCTGGCTGGAAAAGTCAGGCTGAGATTCACTTGGGAAGGCTTGCCAGCAGAGCTGCAGGTCCCCACAGAGCCAGGCTTGGTGACAGCAGCAATTTGTGTGTATCTGGAGCACTTTGTACCTGGGGCCAAAGCGCTTTTCGGTAAACGGTACCGAAATGTCTCACTGTGCCCTGTGAATATTAACGCTGCACACTTGACACTTGGGCAGCCTTGCTGCTGAGGGTCTGAGGACTTGCTTGAGGTCAGTGAAAGGCACAGTGTTGATCATGGTGTGACCCTTCGTGTTAGCTACCAGCTCACACTCCTTCATCCATCTCTCAGAGGAAACAGGAGTGATTTTTTTTTCCCCCTTCCTTGTAGCTGAATGCAGAAAGATGTATTGGTTCAATCTAGAGGCACAGCAAATAGTCACAGGGCCTTGGCTCCAGAGGGACTTTTTGTTCTTTTTTATACCAACTAATTACATTTAAACAAATTCTTGCTGTTGAGCTTGTTGGGAAGTGTCAGCTCCTGTTTTTGTCATCTGGCCTTACAACGCTCATTCTGGCTGAGTTTGCCCAGCACTTTCATTAACCTTTCAGGGCATTTTGCTTATGAAACAGTGAAACAAGTGAACAATGTGCCACCTCGCCTGAGGTTTCAGTTCAGCTGCACTTTAAATGGCCCATGCCCTGAGTTTTGAAGTGGTCCAGCCTCCATCCTGCATGTTTATCTATGTCCACTCACCACAAAGCTAACCTTGGAGAAAGACAGTGATGCAACAGGTATATGTGTGTCTTTCTATATGTATGTTTATAAAATCCAGCTGTCTCCTGTGCTTTGAGTAAAAGGCAGGACTTCACCTTACTTCAGGGCATATAGTTTCCATGATGGAGAAAATGATGTTGTAAAGCCTTTTGGAAACCTTTCATGCTTCCTAACGGTAGGCATTAACTAAAAAGCCTCAGTGAAGACGTTAGCCACCTACAGACAGATAACAGTAAGGTAAGAGAGAAGTAAATGGCTCCAGGGGACTATTCTGAGTCACAGGAGACAGGGTGGAAGGACCTTGAAAAATCATTGGGTCCTTTTCCCTACCCCCAGGCAAGATAAGCTCAACCAAAACCACTCCTGACAAACATTTGCCTGATCTCTCCTCCAGAATTTGTTCTGCTGCTCTTTTAAACCCATTATTTCTTTCCATGAAAGCAGTAAACTTGTAAAAAAATTTTAAAAATAAGTTGAAGTCTCTTCCTCTCTGTGGGAAACTTGAACATACTTGGTGAACTATCTTTCCTTTCAGCCTTTTCTTCTACAGAGCAAACCCTGTTCTTGTTTTCTTCTGGCAAGCTGATCTCTGTACCTCTCACCCTGCTCGCTGCTTTCTTCCACCTATTCCCACTGCCCACTGTCTGCCTTTGATGTTCTTTACTTAACTGTTGGGAGATGCCCATTTTTCTTGCTCTTCCTTCCAACCACCCGTGTTTAAGTGAGAGCCCTAGAACAAGGCACAGCAAGAACATTCCCTCAAGAGTTACCTGAAATTTCTCGGTGTTTCATCCAGCCAGGAGGAAGGTCAGTAAATAAGCATGGGGTTTGCTTCATGTGGTTCTTGGCAAGATGTATGAGGGCTGCAGAACAATTCATGTGGGATTTTGCTCTGATCTTATCATCCAAGGGGAAACTGAGACACTCCAGGGCCCACATCTAAAGGAAAGCTTTTCAAAACGGCCTCAGGTAAGGGCTGCTAACTCCGATCTCTCGTAACAGATCCACCCGCCACTTACCAAAGGAAAACGTGACCCACAAGAAACAGAAACCTGATGGTGAGCAGCACTTTTCCAACCTCTTCTCTTGGAGCATATTTCTCATTAATCTCCTCTGCCATCATCAAAATCTCATTCTACGGTGAGTTTGTTCATTGCTATAAAGAACAGCCAGCCCTGCCACCTCTGCTTGATGCCCTCCAACTCCAGGCAATGACCACTTCATCACTTTCACCAAAGATGCAGGAAAAACTCCTTGAAACACGTGGCTCTTCCTGACCCAACAGGTGGTTTGGGATGTTCAAACTCCAAGTTTCTTTGTAACGATCATAACAGATGGACTTCTCAACATTTTTAGCTACAAAATCTCCAGCTGGTAATGATAAAGTGGGTGGGGAGGAATATCTGAGGATAAGACCGTGGTACATCTCATAAGTCAGGCTGTGCAAAGCCAGGACAGCGAGTTCTGAATTGCAAAGCTTCCAGCTCTGGGGAAGGATGCAATCCATCTTGCAATGAAATGAACAATAGGCAGTTGCTAAACTGCTGTGAAGCCGATTTAAGAGCCCTGGCGATGGGTGTGTGTGCGTGTGTAGGGATACCACCTTCTGTCATCAGGTGGGATGGATGGGCCTTTCTAAAAGCATCTCTAAACTCATTCCAGGGTCTGTCTTTTTGGGGGTGGTGAGAGCTAAAAAAAGATATTCCCCCTTCCACCAACTCACCCTGCTCCATGGCAAGGCCAGTCTTCAGTCTTTGATCACAAATCCCTCACTCCACACGTGCCAGCTGCTTGCCCAGTTGGTCTCCACTGGGAGGAAACCTTTGAGCTGAATCAACTGGGCTTGATCTCGTCTCAGATAGCCCCCGCAGCCTACCTGTGTTAGACTGGTTAGATACATTCACGCAGCCATTGAAAGCTTGGCCTCTCTTGCTCTTGGATGTAGAAGAGCCCCTGTGCAGCAGATGCTGCACATGGATCTATGAAGAGGAGGAAGCCAGGAGCAGGACACAAGCAACAGCTCCATGGCATCACCAGCTGCAGCTCTCCATTAATTGACGGCATGCCAAAAGAAGGGCTATGGTCTTGGAGTGGAGCTGTGGAGAGCGCCCATCTAAAGTTTTGTTTCAGCTGCTAAAAATATGCAAGAGCTGAATTTCTCCTATGTGGTTTTCCCCTTACAAGGCAAAAATCCTCCTGTTAATGGCTTGTAATCTCTCTGCCATTCCTAGTGGCAAATAACTGGTGAGTCTCAAAGGGCAAAGGAGCTGACTTCTGCTGCTTTTGTGCTTCAGATGGGAAACATTAGCACTGACAACCTGAGCTGCGCAATATGTTTTACTCTGGGAGGAGAGAACACTGTGCTGCAGGAACAATACGAATAAAACTGCAAAGGAGTGTAAACCACTGACTCAAAGGCTCAGCGCTGAGCGGGGAGAGAGCAATGTCCTTGCTGGTGCTCAGGCAGTGTGACCTGACCCACCGCTGTGCCTTGCCATGCATGCCACCCCCTTGCCTTCTCCCCCACATCACCCCCGCCCCAGCAGGAGGGCTCCCTTGTCCAGCAAAGCCTTTTCCTGAGGGCTGCAGCCATCCGGAGGTGGTGCTGGGCCATTTCTGCACAGAAGGATGAGCTAGAAGTAATCTACTCCAGCAAGATATGGAGGCAGACTTTTGGCCAGAATCCAGGTTTTTATTAATATCCCAGGCTGGGGGGAAGGGAAAGCGATTCTTTCTTTCATACCAGAAGTGCTGAGAGGAGGAAGAGAGAAGAGTTTCTGTCTCAGCCTCTGCAGCTTCACGTCTCTTGCTGCCCTGGAGGGTTTCCTGTGGGTAGCTTTGCAGGTCAGCAGAAGGCACAGGGTGGTGTGGATTGATGGCGATAGGACATAGATGTAAAATTCCTTTTTAGTTATATACACTGGCAGGGAACAGAGAGGAAGGGGAAATCTGTTGTTTGCTTCATAATAGATTTTTACTCCTAGCTTGTGGAGACACCCGATTCCTGGGACAGCAAATGCTCCAGCTAAAGCAGAGGAAGAGCAACATTCAGGGCGGTTTGGGGAGGTTTAGGATGAAAAGCGCTGCTATAACCTCTGCTTTGTCCACGGGGTCACAACGTGTGGCCAAGGGAGGTTTCACCCCAAAGGGTGTGAAAAGGGTGACCCCACAGGGATCACAGTGCCCAGTTTGGACATCTGAGCTGCATCCACAGCAAACATCACCTCTCTGCCAATTATTTCTTTTAGGCCACCAAGGCACCCCAGAACCTCCACAAGGAATTCTAAGTGCAAAACTGCTGGTCAAAAAAGGAAGGATTTGGGGATTATCAGAGACATTAACAGAAATGGAGATGCGGAGGGTGGAAACATACAGTCCGACTTCTGAGGGCAAGATTTATTTTTATCCCTTCTTTTTTTAACCTTTCCTTTTTCACAGATGTTGGAGGTAGGGCTCTAGACTATCACAGGTGACATCATTAATTTGGATTTCAGGAAGCCTTCAGGGAAAATCTCCGGTCTCAGCTCTGCCTCTTTTTTTTTTTTTTTTTTTTTAGATACTAGACAAACCAAGGAGACTTAGGAAAGCCCTGAGGGCACAGCAGGAGCAGGAGGACAGACCCACTGTAAGATGAAGAGTTTGGCAGTCAGCTTGGGACGGGCAAGCTCACGTGCATTTCATACAAAGAGCACTCAGACCTGGTTTGTCTCCAAGGAGCATAAATCAGTTTGACACTAGGAAGAGGAGGCATCCTACCTTTGAGAAATGTCACCCTCATTCCAGCAGCATTGTATCAGCTTTCCTCCATCACAGAGGCTTACGTTTCCCATGGCAGCAACACCGGTATTTCAGAAGCAGAGAGGCTGCTTTCTTGCTCTGGGAGCCACTAAACACAACACACCGGGAGGCACCTGCCCCATCCCATCATTCTCTCCATTGCCCTTCCCTTTGCACCTCCTGTGTGATGGAGGCAGCCGAGCATGCTCCCCTTTATAGGGCTTCTGTGGGCTGTGAGATTTAATTTGCTTTCCTAGGAGATGAAGTCTTTCTTTCCTTTCAGTAACTTAATGTGAAAACCAGTCTGAGTTTTCATAATGCTGTAACTCATTCCACTGATACATCATGGGGTTTTGCTGCAATGAGGCTTTCCCATACAAACAGCATTTAATCTAGGCCTAATAAATTCTTCCCGATGGCTAATGCCTCACCTTTATTTTGCGATCTCCAGCAGTGGCAGCACATAGCATTCTACTGCCAATGTACACAAAAGCCACCAAACAGCAGAAACTCAGGAGCAGCAAACAACTGGACCCCAGCCAGCCAAAGCCCTGAATCACGCAGACAGCAGTGTGAGAGATAGCAGTTGTGCTTGTAATAGCTTGTAAGGAACACTCAGAATGGCCCTTTTTCAGGAGTTTGCAAAGATAGGAGCACATTTTCTGCACCTGCACACCCATACTGTCTGTGGCAGGAAAGGGACACAATGCTGGACCACAGGGACACAATGCTGGACCACAGCTCAGCTCCAGGACACCGAAATGTTAATGAAAGCTGGTTTGAAAGCGGTGCTCACTGGGTTGGGAAGAGCACGCTGTCATCCCTCATGCCGACCCTCAAGATCACAGGCTCAGGCTGGGAGGGGAAGGAGGGGGGAGGCACGGGAGAAAGAAAAAGGAGAATGAAGATAAAGATCTTCTGTTATTCATTAACCATACTTTCGGGTTTATTCTCACCCGGCAGCATCTGTGCTTAGAGCAAATCCCTGTCCAAATACAAGTAAGATGTTTGGCTTATAGACTTGTTAAAGTGATAGAAAGCCAGACAGTTCAAATGATACAGCCTTGTGTGATTGTACTGCTTAAGAACTCTTGTTCAGTCTCTATCACAGGCTTTAATAGCTATGATTCCTAACCCATCTCCTCACTTTTACATGGTGCCGTATATATATACACACGGTTTATCTCTAAGGCAAAGCCCTGGGCTTCTTGAGAAGCAGCGCCTGGTGCTAGAGAGATCCCAGGGTTTATCTTAAGCATCACTGCCATCAGAATGTCTTGTTATTGATTTGGTTCTGTGTCAAATTTTTGTTCAGCTCCAAGACCAAGAAATAGCCAGATAGATGTGAATCCTTCCCAGAGCAGGCACAAGGCTACAGCTCTTCCCCTGGTGGCAGGGAAATGCAAGCCTGCTTGGCAGAAGTCCAGAACAAAAGCAAGAATTTGGCCTGCATGTGATGGCCCATGATACTAGCCAAAGGTTCTTGTGCCCAGCAGTGCACGAAGATTGCTATTTCTTGCAGCAGAAGAGCTGCTTCACTTCCTAAGAGCCTTCCCCCATCCCTCCCACCCTGCCCATTTTCTTGTCTCTGAAAGGCTCCCATGTCCCTTCACTGCCCTGGCCCTTCCACCCCACACTTTTCATACTTGTCCCAGCACAGAGAAAATGAAATCCACCATGATCAGTGAAATGGCTCTTTGCTGGCCTCCTCCAGCTGGCTCCCCATGTCTGGCCAGCACCAGTACTCACGAATGATGACTTGGAGCTTTCACCTAAGCCCTCCCTGTCTGCACACACCATTTGATCCTTCAGCACTGCAGCGTACCAGGCACGTTTTCAGATGTGCCTCTTCTCCATTGCACCAAGATGATTCACTACCCTGGTCTTTATTTAGGAGCCAGTTATGGCAGTGACTGTATTATATATTTCCCCCCTGCTTCCAGAGGGCTATACCTCTGCTGCCTTCCCTGACAGGGCTATAGCCTTTACTTTCATGAAATAAAGGAGCCTGCTTTCCTGCTCTGAGAAAATAATATTGATGGCACAAGGAAAAGGTGTCAGTAGATCACATCAATCCACAATACGTAGCACTACTTGATATGCCTCTACTTCAAGTTAGAGAAAGTAAACCCAGGAGTTAGCTTACAAAGGGAACCCAATCAGCAAGTTACATTTGCAAATATAAGTTCAGATCTACTAATTCAGCAATTACATTTTCAAATCAGGCAACAGCAGGAGGTAGTGGTTGCATGGGACAAGTGGGTGGGATGGGTCTGTGGGATCTCAGGGAAGTCTTGTAAAAAAACACAAACAACTCCAAACTGAAGCACTGCACTGCTCCACCACAGATCAGAATTGACCCACAAATGCAACGAGCACAGGACAGCAATTGCTGCTGCTACGGCCAGCACAGCGGGGCTGCCTTGCCACTCTTCAAAACATCAGCTTCTGCAGCTGGCAAGACCACAGCACAGGACCAGTATCTATAGCTCAGTAGCTTGCAGGGGAAAATATCAGCAAGTGATGAGTTCTGCTCTGGGGTAACCCCATAGCTGGGAGTGCAAGGGGCCAGCCTGACATTACTATGAAATGTCCAGGAAAGTAACACAACTATGAGAACAAAGTATGCAAGCCAGGAGAGAGGGGCTGGGAGAAAAATGTGCAGCGAACAGTCTATTAATACCTGCCTGTACTGCCAATGCCTTTAATCAGCACTAATAATCCCTCACTGTCAGGAGCATCTCCATTCACCCTCTAATTTTAAGTAATTATTATAATAAGGTTTCTAGTACAAAATGTGAGAAACAACATCCTTGTCACTAAAACCATACCTAGTAATGGGAAAACAAGCCGGCAGAGGATCTATTAACCACACACACAAAAGAAAAAGAGCATTAACTACCACGCTGCAAAGCCCTTTACTTGTCATAATATATTAGGTGTTTCATTACACATCCTGCCGGAGCTGCAAACACATAGTAACCCAGCCAGCGTGTGGGAAGGGGAGACCTAAAGGGCCAACATCTAGGGAAATAAGGTTTGTGTCAGTCTTGTCCTGCTCAAATGAAACAGCTGCCAGAAGGACTAACCTCACCTCCTGCTTGGAAACTTGAGGGTCATTTTTTTGAGATGTCTGGGATACCACCCACTGAAATGCACGCAGCTTGCAAGGTGCTAAATCCTTGATGCACATCAGCATGGTCCGTACCAGAGTTAATTTTGTGCGTGGGTGTCTCTCTTATTACATTAAATCCATCTTATGGAGGGAACTAGAACGTCCTTTTCCTTTGAAGCCATCACCGCTGCGATGCGGCTCTAAAATCCATGGTGCTGGGAACTTTGTGCCAGGACCAGAGTAGCAGTGTCTAATTGAGACATAGAAGAAGAAAGGCAGTTATCCCCCTGGTCAATTCAAGTAGACAGCACACCGATGGGTGGGCAGTGAGCTGGGGAGTTGGGCAGCCCAGGGGGATGGAGCATGAGCTCAAGACCCGTTTGTTGAGCGAGTTGATCACCCATCCAGCACCAAGCCAGAGCCAGGCACCCAGCAGACCCGCTTACCCCCAGCTGCCTCATGCAGCCACCACTTCCCCAATGAGCATCTTACGGACGTTTTCCAGCTACTCAGTGGTAATGCAAAGAAAATGAGCACACAAACAAAGCCTTTCTAGTTGGAGTAGGGAGGAAGAAAGGGCTGGGAGCCCTTCACCATGCCCACCTGAACCCCCTGTACCACCTTCCCTCACCCCACCGCTGCTCCACTGTTTGATTCTCAGGGCAGGTGCTCCACAAGGATGCTGGCTTATTTGGGAAAGGAAATATTTTACGATTCTAAACCAGGTAGAGCTGATGTGGAAGGTGTGGTTTGTCTCTACTCCAAACCCCTCCCTGAGAAGCTCGGATAGAAAATGAAAACAATTAATTATGTAAAAACAACACCCCAACAAAATGTAATTATTTAAAAACTGTAAAAATATCAGAGAATAGAGCAGTGGCTGTAAAAGCTGGTCTCTACAGAACAACAAAAATTTGTCATTAAAAAAACCTACAGGGTCAAATTTTTCACAAGTCCTAAGCCTTGAAGTACTTCTCCACCTAGCACAACAACATTACAACATGGAGAAAGAACATCCTTCTCCTTTCATTCTGGATGGCCGTGAAGCTCAGAGAAGATAGCAATTCGCTTCAAAAGAGAAAGAATCTGCAGAAGAACCCAGAAATCCCAGCTCAGTTTCTCTTTAGCTGTTCCACAGGTTCAGCTCTGTTTCTAAAGAGCTGCCATTTATGTGCCACCAGCTGCTTCTCCTTCATGTTTTACTGTCCTTGAAAGTGGAGACTCCTTGCTTTGGTTTAAATTTATTATTGATAATAAAATAAATAAGCAATCATTGCAAAAAGCCCTAAAACACTTTCATGCTTAATTTAAATTCACCAGTACAACATTTGGAATAGTCTCATGAATAGATGGAGGAACTAAGATCACGTAAAATAACATCAACAAATTATCTAGTTTCCAATGCAACTTTCTGATAATAAAAGTCAGCTCAGGACAATTTACCATTGTTTAACCTAATTTATTTATCTGCACATAATCGTAGTACAGCCCTAGGGGAAAAACAGAGGGGGAAATAATTGCAGTTGATTTATTTGTATTTGTGTGCTGTAAATTGGAAGAAAAAATAAAAGTGTGCAATGTTTTACAGAAAATCATTCCAGAAAAATTAAATCTCTTTTGAGGGAGCCAGTTTTCAGCTGCAGGTTGCCCACCTGGCTGGTTCTTCTGCAGGCAGAATGCAAAGTGGACAGCAGCCATCCCAGTAGGCACCGGGAAGCTGTTGTTCCCATTCCCCCCAATGGAAAGATCCATTCTTTTCTTCAATAAATCCATTTTTGCTGCTGAGAATTATAATTTTTATGGAAAGGCTATTTTTCTGTTAAAATGCCAAACTGATGTGGAAATAACAGAGCAGGCCCTGCTAGTGAGGAGTTTGAAAAGGTTAAAGAAAGTGTAAAAGCTATTTGGGAACCACGTGGCCTCTTCTGTGGGAAAGAAAATGCATCATTTCAGAGGTGAAACGAGAACACCTGGACTCCACAGCCTGCCAGACTTGTTTTTGGAGGCAAGCAGAGAAAATGCATCCCTTCAGCTGTGGCAGGCTCGACAGGAAAACAAAAGGTTTGGGGAGAAGAACGGGAAAGCTCGTAACATATCGAAGATTTGATGCATCCTAGACACCTGCCTGAAAGGGAGGCAAAGAAAAAGCACCTTTGACGTGGGAGCATTCAGCAAAGCCAGTGCAACACAGAGCTTTCCCAGGGAAGGAGAGGACTGTATGCAGGATTTGGCCTTGGTTTAAAGCTTTGCTGTCCCTCACTACCCCCAGATGTTTGCAGGGTGGAAGGTTCCAGATGCAGCAGCTGCCAGCACCAACTCAGCAAGTCACTTGCTACAGAGATTCCTGGATCCTAGAAAGTTGCATTTGAACTTGCATTATGTCCTAGGAAGCTGCATTATGGCATTTGAACTGATTTTCTCGGGGAGAGTGCAAGAAAGGATACCCCAAACTGATCAGTTCAGGCTGTACTTGCTTCTAGACTCAGACTAACTTTAGACAGAGAAAGGCTGGGACTGTGCAGGAGTCCCAGCAAAGCAGAAGGCAATGCTCCTAATTGCCCAGCTGAAAATGAGGTGACAAAACCAGAAGAATAAAATATGACTTGCAGTTTTGGATTATAACTTCTACTGAGCTCCTTTCTGCAGAAACCTGCCATATGAAAATATTTCATTGCACCTGAGC
Organism: Falco naumanni; assembly: GCF_017639655.2. Classification (NCBI taxonomy): domain Eukaryota; kingdom Metazoa; phylum Chordata; class Aves; order Falconiformes; family Falconidae; genus Falco; species Falco naumanni. The sequence goes on from NC_054062.1 coordinate 7,793,368, forward strand.
TGGAAGAGATGCTGCCAAGACCATCACCAGAACCAACAGGAGGACCAGTGCAGGAGAGTGGCTGTCACCTCTCTGGGGACAATTGAGCTCTCCCAAGCCCTCGTGGCTCCTGAATTTGATTCCACTGTCACAGTAAAAACTGCATGTGCATAACAAAATAGGACTTCAGGAGAAGCACTTTGCTTTCTACATAGAAAGAAGCCATCCTACAAAAAAAAATTATTCACACTTGAAAACCTGATGATTTTGCTAAAGCCTTGCCTTACTGCTCCTGTGGAGAAGATTCAAACCCAGAAGCAAGTTTCCTTACTTAATTTGCATGTCACTGCCCATCTCTGCCCCCCATCCCAGCAGAGCTGGCTGAGGACCAGAGGGGGTTTGCTCCAGGGGTCCCCACTGACTGCCCCATCCCCTCCCACAGCATGCAGCTTCACCGGAGCTTCACCGATGCTGCTCAGCCCTGCATTTAGGACCTCTGAGCTGCAAATGCTTTCAACGGTGTGTTTGTTGTTTTCCTGCCTTTGTTTGCCATTTAACATCTTTATACATCAAAGCAGCCTATTTATAGTTGCCTTCTCCTGGAGGATCTGAGCAGCCACTTTGGCTGTAGCAGGATCTCTTAGCCACAGGTCACATCAAGCAAACACACAAACTGAAAGAGATCTGCCTTTGTGTTGCAAACAGGCCTGCTCTTTGAACTCTGTCTACAGCTAAAGCTGAGCAGGAACAAGAGCCCAGTTCTCCCAGGGATTCTCCACCTCACATGTGCAAACTGAGAGTGCCTTGCATTTTGCTAGCGCTACACTCGGCTTTTAGTTCTTTCTTTGGTGAGAATGGGAGGAAACATCTCACTGCCAGGCTGCCAAAGCTGAGATTGCAATTAATGGCTTAATTTGTGTACGGCTTCTCAGATTGCTTGGGCCTAATTATTCCACTAGATGGACCCAATAGCATTCCGTGTCATGTGCCCTATGCATGGATGGCTGATGGAGCTTCCCCTGGGAAAGGTCTAGCTGAGCAGAAGGCACCAGTTACACAGCACAGCCCTGAGCAGTCCTGGCACACAGGGTTAGAGCATCCCAAAATGTAAAGCCTTGTTACAACATCGTCTTTCGTCCCACACTAACATCCAATCTACAGGGAAACAGTTTCCTTTGGTTCTTTAATTGAACATGTGCAACATCAAACTATTTAAGTAAAGTTATAGCAAGAGAACAGAGTCCTGCTCCATGGCAGGCCGTGCCAGTATGCTGTCATGGTGGGATATTCCCAGGGCTGCCTCTCACTTGCACAGTATTGAATGTGGTAGTCACAACTACCAGGAAAAAAAGGGATGCAGATCTCTAGCAAACTCTGCTGTCTGTCATCCTGGGCATCAAATGTGTACTTCTCCTGGGAACATCTCCTGTGCTGTAGTGAGGGTGTCCATCCAAGCAGGACAGCAGTCTTTCCTGCTCTTGGCATGTAGGTAAGCTGCCCAGTTGTATTTCTGTTCCCTGGTCCATCCGGGAGTTACAGATGGCATGCCTCTTCAATATTTTATTAACCTCTGCCACCATCTAAAATCCCCAAGCAGTTTAATTTCTGCTTTCCTAAATCTACTGAAATGGAAAGTTTACTTGGAGTGATTTTCAGCCAAGATGACTCAAGACAGAGTCCTCGACTGAACTCACTTCACTCTCCAATGGTAAAGCCACTCTGAGCTCTTTTTACTTGCAAGTAGAGATGAAATAGAAGGACTGCGCTCTCAGACGGTTCAGCTGAGCACATTTGATCTCTACCAGCGGGGTGCCCGGCCCCAGCCACGGAGACTGCTGAAGTTTTGTCAAATATTACTACGTGCAAGCATACACCTGGGACTTGTGATATCCCATGGCCCAGCAGAAGAAACCAGTGGTCCAGGGAGGATGTGCAACCTCACTTGCAAGTAAACTTGAAACTGCTTTTGAGTCTTTTAGAGAATCACTGGAAAAATAACAACCTTCTCCCCGAGACGCTTGGAGAAAACAATCCACTCCAGCTAACACCTAATACTATATCCTGGGCAAGAGTTAAAATATTTATATTTAGCCACATTACAATTAAGAGCAGGTTTAATAGCCATGCTTAGCTGAACGCTGCCAAGGGAAGCTGGGTTGTGTTTAACACAGGCTGTCACATGTGGGCTCGAAGCGTGGCACTGCCAGGCACAACCTTGCCTTGCTGCTCACATCGCCGGCACTGCTCAGCACTTGGTGGGTTCCTCCTCTAACCACACCAGCGACCATGGCACACCCAAACCCGAGAGAAACCAGCCCACTTTCTCCACTGAAGAGGTGACATTTACCTCTTCCCTTGTCACATTGTCACCAAAAGCAGATGGAAGGACAGGTGACAGAGGCAGCTTCAAAGAGGTCCAGTTTATTTCCCTGCAACATCCTCCACAAGCAAACCCTGAACTCAGGCTCCAGAGAGCAGGCGCTGGCCAGGCTGGGCCCTTCAGCCAAGGGTCTCTCCTGTCTCTGCAGCGGGGGCTGCCCAGCCTCCTGCATGGGTGCTCAGAGCTGCTTCAGGGAAACTGAGGAAGGAAAGCAAAGCCACACAGCCAAGGTCAGACAGACAGCGAGGATGCTCTGTACTCACTGGGATACAGGGCTCCTCTGGCTGGCTACCAGACAGCAAACACTGCCCTCAGCTTGGTCCCAGGCACAACTCCCGCTCTCTGGTCAAGGTCAGGCTGTCACCCCAGGGAGCTGTGCTCCTCAGCTTCGGGGGACTTCATGGCTGTGGGCAGCTGGAAACTAATTAGCCTTCTTTCTCACCAATTTCATTTTCACCTGTTCAGTTTGCTAATCCCTTGGCCATTCAGCCGGTTCAATTAGCACCCTCTCTGCAGTGGGCAAGAGGGGCAACCCTTGCCAGCAGAGACTTAACCCTTCCCAAGCCAGAAAAGATGGTGTGAGACTGCAGCGAGGGCAATGCTCTTCTCTCCCCATGTCCTCTAACAGTGGTTTTGGCACCAGGTGTACCTCCTTGCTCACGGTGATGGCTTCCTCAGCGACAGAGCTGAGTAGCTGCACTTTCCCAACTGGCATTTGCTGCTCAAGGCAACCTCATTTTCCTACAGATTCACTCCCCTGTTTAGCTGACAAGAACAATTACCTGCTTTGTCGGGTTTGTATTACAGCAAACAGAAGATTTGATCTAGAAGGAGCTGGGGAATTGCTCGATCACTCAGACCTTCCTGAGGTGACTGGGCAAAGAAAGGAATTGTTTTCTTTCATTTATTTTGTCCCAAACAGATGAAGATTCTGCATAGTGGCTGCTGCTAAGTGGTAATTCATTAAGCCCCCGTAACTCCTGCAACCATCTATCCACATCTTGAGCACTGCTAACAGGATGAAAGGTTGTCTGTGCAACCATGGTGATTCACAGGAATGCTTTAGGGCACCCCGAACCATCTAATCTTTAGAAGTAATTTATATACACAATTATACATATACCTATAGATAGCATCTTTGTCTCTTCAGCTGGATGTTAAATTGGCATAAACAGAGCACCTAGAATGCAAAGCAGCAGAATTCCCTGGTTCCTCTTGACAGCTTTTGGGTATTGCTGTTTATTGGTATATCTGCAGTGACTCCTGTCTTCCAGTTTCCACTGGTTCACAAACGGGTAGATCACAAGGCCACTAATTGGGATTCCCTGTGCAGCACAGCACAACACTCTGGCAGGGTGTGCTGAGCCCTTGTGCAAGCACAGCACTCTGCATCAGTATTTCAGAGCAGCTCCACTCATCAAATTTTCCCTGGAATAATTATCTAGAATCTAGAACTGATCAATGAGTGGGTGACATGGCCCAAGAAATCTACACAGTTGGAAAAGTACCAGTATGTCTGATTTCTTCAACTCGCATTATAATCCTACATCTTACTTTATAATGACTACCCCTCCGGCTGTGTTTTCACTCCTGAAATATATTAACATCAGCTGCTTTGCCTGGTTCCAGGCATTAAAAGCACTGCTGGATTTGAACAGTAATCCTTGATGCAGAAGTGTAATCCAAGCAGGACTAGTACATGTGAGTATAACTGGCCAAACCACCAGATTAAAGGAGCAGCATCTGCCTCAAAACAAGCCTTTGGAATTCCTGTGCTGTTCAGTGCAAGGAAATGAAATGACTCACAGGTTTAATTTTCATTTCAAACCAACCCAAATCCCCATTTCTCCTTTTCTCCCTGAAGTTTGAAGGGAATTGCAGGGAACCTTTTGGACATGCTCTCCCTCCCCAGCACACAGATACCCCCACGCCTGGGCTTGCTCTGCAGCAGTGGGGCAGGCAGGGTCCCACGCACCCCAGGGACACAAGTCCCCTTCCCCAGCCCTGCTCTCGTGGAGGGTACCATGCAAGGCACCGAAAATGAGGGGCTGTTTGTTTGGCACTTCACCATTCCTCCCAGGTTTTGGGTTGGCAGGAGGAGGGATGCGTGAGAGGCGCCTGGAGTTTGGGGAGGCTGCAGGACCGAGTGGAACAGCTTTCAGTTATCACGAGCCTCAGACACGGTAATGAAAATAGCATCCTGCCGAGCTGCAGCCACTACCAGCAAGGACAGCTTCCTAATGCATGCAGCAGCCTGCGGTTTCTCTCCTCCGTGGCTGTGTCCTGCCTACACCCCAGCCACATTGGGCTGCAAAAAAAACAGATCGGAAAGCGGATAAACTCCTTGAAGCAGAGGGAACGAGACTAATTTGCAGCCGTTGAGGATCTGGCTGCTGGGCGTCGTCATGCTCTTGCTGGATCTGGACATTGGTGGCTGTTGCCTGGACTTTTAGGACCAGATGCCACCCCACGCTGGAGGCATTCACACACAGCTTGGAAAGCTCGCCTCGGGAAGTGACAGGCATTGCTGCTTCTGCTCCAGGGTTTACTTCTCCCAGCTTGGAGATGGTAAACAGGAGCTAAGCTGCTTGGATGTCTGAGCACACTGTCCCAAACACCGTTCCCTGCCAGAAGGTAGTGGGAGATGGACCCTTTTGCACATTCTTATCATAATCACTTGTCTTCTTGCCTACACTCCTCCCAGTACCCTCATTTGCAATTTTCTCATGTTTCTGCTCTGTCTCCCTGGACCATAAATCATATACCTGAGAAAGGCAAGCTGGGCTGACAGAAGACATCAGCAATAAACCAGACAAGACAAGAGATACCGTGGCAGCAGAAAACAGGGCAGTGTTTTAATAATAGCATCTATTTTATTTATCATGCCATCTAAAAGTTCTCACTGTCTGTGTCTCAATACTCTGTGCCAGGGGACAGAAGGGACAGCTGGAATGTAATAAGAGCTGACCTGAGCTGTTGTGAAGAGCTTAAACAAAAGGCAACTAGAAAAGAACCCGAACATTAAAAAATAGTCTCAATAATCTAGTTCTTCTGTTATTGCCTTGTATTTCTCAACTCTTTCATGGATGACAAACACTGATCCAACACCACTGCTGGATCTGTCTCCCCTTTTGGGATTAACACCTGGGATGGGGTTATGGGGGAGATGACGACCACCTGAAGTGCCATGTGATGACAACCAGATTCCTCAGGCTTATAAACCTTCCTGGAAGGACACACCTAAACCTACTCATCCAAAATGTTGTCCTTCCTCAAGCTGCACTGCTGCCTAGCACACAGCAAAGTGGAACAGGACCTTCTAAATATAGAGGTTTTTTAATGGTTGCAAGAGGTGAAAATATCCTGGATCCATTTATCTTTGCAAGGGAGCACCATGGGGATTTCATAATTAAACTGTGCACATCCAGTTGCTATGGAGCTTTTACCAGTCCCTGTAGTCATCATCCAGAGGAAAATGGGTCAGTTGTAGTTTCTGCAGTCACCGGTTCCCAAATCTGGTTCCCCCTTGCAGACCAGCAGTTGTGCTGGTGGAGGTGGCCATGGTTTGCACCAGCAGCCAGGCTCGGTGCTGAGCAGGGACCTCACAGGGGGGATCAGCAGCATTTTCTGCCTCCTGGCCTCACATCTCTAACACAGCCAAGCCCACAGAATTCTCCACTGTGTCACAGCAACATGGTTGCTCTGAACTCAGGCCTTGCAAGGACCCATTAGAAAATCTGGCTTAAGTTTTCCTATTTTCAGCAGTGTTGGTCCCAACTTTCAAAAAAAAAAAAAAAAAAAAAAGTAGAAGAAAACCCAGCCTTGCTGAAGACCACAGAGCAGGCTTGTTGTTTCTTTTCTTTATTTTCTGGCCATAAAATTCTGATTCCAGTTTTAGAAAGGGATGTTTTTCCTGGAGGTAGCTTTTCTCTACTTATCTTAATTTTCTGTGAAAAGCAGTCAAGAGCCGGGCTGTCCTGTGAGTGATTCTTTGAGAGGGTTGGTATGACAAATAAAACACATCCCGGACACTTCCTTTGAACTGCTTTAGGAAGTGTATATGTGTTTCTTGATCACCTTTAACTAGGTTTACGTAAAAGGTCAGAGCAGCTGCATCCTCCCTGGATCCAGAAAAGGAAAAGCCAAAATAGACAGCCGAGCAGCTGTCCTCAAGGTGGTTTTGACCTTATCAGATGTAGGCAACGTAGGAAAGCACATTATAAAAATACTGCTGGTGCAATTAGGCAGATGCCTCTGAGACTGGGACAGTGAAAACTCCTGCACAGCCAGCATGGGCTGGTGACGTGGGCTGGAGCAGCATCACCTCCAAGAAGTGTCACGCAATGGAAAGCAGTGGGGTACATGCATAGATTATGGCTTTAATTACAATCTCCCAGCCCCCTGTTTGGAGCAGTCAGAGGGATATGTTATTATTACACACATTCAACGCAAGAACTTTCAGATCTTCCCTTTTTTAATCAGGCAAACCACTGGAGATAATAAATGCTTTCCGATCCCAAACCCATGGTTCTTGGCAGGGAAAGTCATCCCAGTAGCCAGCTGCAAGAGCTTGCTGCCTCTAGCAAGGGACAGTCACCTCCTCCTGGGCACAGCCATGCACATCACAAAGACCAGCTTCTCCAGGGCACCTGGCTGGGAGTAATGTGGTCCCTCTGCAGGAGGGCAGGGGTGGGCAAGGACTCTTTCCATGATTTTACTGCTGGCTGGCATTAGCCTCCGGACACAGGTGGTACTGTAAAAGCCCTAATGAGCACTGTGTGCAGAAAGGAGATGCCAAGGGATTTCTTTTCTCACAAACACCCAAAGCTCCTGCCCAAGGTGGTAATTTATCAACCTCGTTATGCCATCAAAACAAATTGGCTGGATGCTTCAGAGCACTAGAGCTCAACATGCAACAAAAACCTCTTTTGAGATGTTAACAGCAAGAGCTTGAAGAGGAAAAGGACCATAAAAGTAATGATCGATGGTTTTACGGTAAGGAGAGACTTCCACAGGGAAGAGGTGATGCTTGTGCACATTCAGCAACCAAGGAGACTCAACCCACTCTCAGCTGCCTGCTCAGGCTGGAAAAACAAGGTCAATAAACCATGAGCGGTTTCAAAGCCTGGGAAGGTGCTAGGGAACAGGGCTGAGGGATGTGCATGGGGGAGCCCCCACAGCCCCATCCCGAAACTGTGGCATTTCAGAAAAAAGGCCAAATAATTCCCAACCCCAAATCTGGGCTCCCATTAGCACACTCCTCACTCCTGCTGCAGGACTAAGCTGGGATCTGACCACTTCCTGAGCAAAATGTAAAGTCCACTTAATGAGGCTTAATTAAAACAGAGACTGGTGCCATGTCCTGCAGCTGCAGGCACATCAGCTTTACCATTAGTACCAGAGGGTGCTGGCAATTAAAGCAGCACTGGCAATTACTTGTTTACTGGTTTTGTTGGACTTGCTGTTGTTCTTCACTCTCTCTGAAGAGGGATGCAGACCCCACGCACCCTTTGATAGAGCTGGAAACTGGGCTCCGCTCCGACTTAGATTTGGAGGGTTATCAAAGACTTGGTGTATCTGAGACACAGCTGAACTGCAGGCAAAGAGAAAATTACCTAATTTTAATGTAAAAACTAATACTGCAAGAGAAAAGAAAAAAAAAATCCCATTCTTTGATATTTTCTAAACAAAGGGGTAGTCCCAGAGCTGAGCTCCAGCCCTGCCAGAGAGGAGGAAAAGCATATTGTGCATTTCTGAGATTTTTCCAATGCTGTTCTGTGCTCCTGAGGTTATACCTTGTACATTTATTTATACGCGAGTGACTTAATTAGATGTTCTTTTGTCTCAAGTGGCAGCAAGATGAATCAGCACTCTGTACATGTGCAAGGTCTCTGCTCAGGAGTGGCTCCCCGGCACCTCATCCCCATCCTTCCAAAAAGCCATGGCAGGGGAAGATGGGGCTGCACTTGCCCTGGTCCAGGACCGTGACCCAAAGCCTCCAGTGCTGCATTTTCTCAATATGCCTTTGACAGCACTGCCGAATGCAGTTGAAAACAAGGGCATCCCCATGCTATCAGTTGCGCCTCAGGCTGAAGAAGCCCAAGCCCCGACGTGTCTTTGGGCATGATGGGCTCATTCAGTGGCAGAGGGTGGGGGTACGAGTGGAGCTGGTCCTGCCTCTCCCTCCCCTCTCATCTGAGGGACTCACCATAGATCAGCTGGAGCTTATATTGCTATAACTTGTCAGGCAAAAAAGCTAGAGAAAGCAAATGAAAAGGCTTCTTGTGATTAACCTTTTATTTTTTTTTTTTTATTTTTTTTTTTTACCCCTTTCTTTCTCCTGCCTTTGCTGGTTATCCCAGAAGAGTGCAGTCCCCCTGGTCCTGCATGCTACCCCAACTCCTGATCTCTCCAGGACCTAGGAGATTGCTCTCACCCTTCAGCGCACAAGCAACATGTCTTCTGAGGCAGCTGCAGAGAATTCACTCTTTGCAGAGCTGAAGTAATTTATCCCATACCCTTAACAAACCCAGACAAGCACCTGCAGATGCAGTGGGATGGTGGAGAGTATCAACACCTTGCTCAGCCCAGCCCAACCCAACCCTACCCTACCCTACCCAACCCAACCCAACCTGGCAGGTCACAGCCTGCAAAGCCACCCTAAGGACCTAGGTGACATGGAGACAGGGGACATTTGGGCCCTCAGAGGTGCTGAAGTGCTTTAGGAGCATGGGGGGATGCCCCGTCTCCTCCAGCAGGATGCCAAGCGTGGCTCATCACCCTGTGGTGGGTGGGCAGAGCCCCCCAACATGTGTTGGTGCAGCTGCTGCAAAGGGACCCTGACCTCTACACTGATTTTTGCTAAACGGATTTTTTTCCAGCAGAAGAACTGGTCTCTTGCTGTTTTATAAGGTGAACCCACATGGTCATGTTCAAAGCGATGCAAGTCTGAATTACAAAGTTTTACACATTTCCCCCAGTATCTGGCTTTGTTTTTCATCAATGTTTTCATATAACATTGCCAATATCATATTATAAAGAAAATGCATGACTCTGCCAGCCAGATGTCTGCACTCCAGCATGTTCATTTGCAACCAGCAGTCCCTCCTGGCTCAGGAGAGACGCTGCCCACCCAATTCCTGCCCTGAGGATGCGATGGGTGTGAAACAAGAAGCAGGTACCAATGCCCAGGATACATTGCAGGATGCAGCGATTCTTCCCAGCTCTCTCTTGCTTTCACTTGGGCAGGATTTTTCACTAGCAGATGGGAGTGGGTTGCAGCATTATTTGATTGCTATCTATTTATGGCAGTCTCACAATATTCTGTTCCACCAGGGCAAGAAGCCATTTGCAGGGGGTTGGACATGTGAGTGGGAAGTCGTTATGAGTCGCTTTTCTTCAGCCCAGTGATTATGCAAGAGAAGGTGGAGTGTCCAACCTGCAGCATTTGGCTGGAGCTCTGTCCTGCAGAGACAGGTCTATTAGAGGGGCAGGGAGAGCTGTGCCATCCCCCAGCAGTGTCTGGTGGGACGTGGGGTCCTGCCCGAGGACGGAGGCGACAAACCACCCTGCTCCCAGCCAGGTGCCTACATTGCTCCGCGCTTCATGGGAGCTGTAGTCCACTCCCGTCTCCTTGTCAAGCTCAGCTTGCTGTCGGATTTAGCTCCTCCAAATGCAAGTTGGGATCAGGGCTTGGAGAAAGCCTCTTTGCATCTGTATTTTCAGTGAGAAATTGTGTTTTAGCAAGTAAAACCATAGAGGAAGAAAAGCCTGGCTAACCTTGCATTGCACGTGCTGCCTGCTGAATTCCCCTTACAAACCAGCCTTCCTCAAGCAAACCACCCCATTACAAAGAGTAAAATCACTCCCCAGGGTAAAACCTCTTAAAATAATAAGAGTTCCCACTCTGGCACAAGAGTGGAAATGGGGCTTCCTGTGGCTTCGCATGGCTCTGGATGTCCCCTGCATGCCCAGCCCAGCGACTGAGCCCCACTGCCCACGAGAGCAGCTCCAGCCCTGCCTGGAGGCAGGTGGAAGGATCTAGCAGGGACTCGCCTGGCTCACAGCCACGACGCCTCGGGAGCGGGTGTCAGAGCAAACGTCTCCTTGTACTTGGGGTTGCTGGCATTATTACTTCCGCGGCAGAGACAATATGATTTATTGGAGCTTTTTTTATTTCCCAGTGGTTCATCCAGTGCTGTATGTGTAAGGAAGATAAACTGTCTCATTATTGCCCTGATCTCTAATCATGTCACATTTTCAGTGGCTCTGCGGTGATGGTGACATGTTGACGTTTTGGTCTGCTCTGATGCAAAGATAAAAACAAAATGAAGAGAAAGAGGAAGGGGAACAAATGCAAGCGTGATGCTAACGCCAAAATAACATTGTCCTGGCCTTTCCTTCGAGACCAACACACACATACATGATTCTGCTCAGGTCTGCAGTGTCACTGGAGGCAACATGATGCAGTGTGTGATGTTATCTGCATACATGTAGGAAATATGGGTGTTTCCAAATGGCACAGGCACCCCCCCAGCTCTGCCTGCCAGGGGCTGTGTGCCCAGAGCCAAGGGAGATTGCTTACACACAACAGAGACCACCTTCGCTCACCCCAGGAGGTCCTGAGCAGGGGCAGTGCAGGCTTGTAAAGGCTCTAGGAATCCCATTTTTCCAGTTTGCAGAGGAAAAATGGGATATTTTTTTATCCCCCTGCACAGCAAGGTGACATACAGAAACCAGGGAAACCCCCCTGAAACCAGCTGTCCACCTTGAAGCTAGAAGGGTGCTTGCAGAGAGGTCTTTTATGTTCCAGCGATGAATTCCCGCATCTCTCCGTGCACTAACGGCATGCTGCCGTAACACCTCTGTACCTCTCAGCCCCGGCAGGATTCTCCCTTCTGACAGCAGCATCTCCTGCTTGGGCTGGACACGCTGCGGGGTGCAGCGAGGGGTGCGAGACAGACCACGTGCAGCCCCCCACCTCGTGCACAGCCCCAGCGTGCGGGGGCACGGGCGGAGCACCGCTCCAGGCTGCCAGCCTCTGGTTACAGGGCCTCTTCCTTACCTGCCTACAAGATGCCATTCGATATGTAGGGCAAAAGCTCCACAGAAAACGCCTGCGTTTTTTTATGTCGTCATTAAGCAAAGGAATAATATGACCAGATGCTCTGAAAGAGACTGCTGGATTCGTCAGTGAACAACAGAGAAGCTGTAATGATTAAACATATTAGATAGTGAAAGACAACAGACGATTAATTTCAGCACTTAATTAGAGTACCTCTAATCTTCCCCTTCATCACTATTTTCCTGCTCTTCCCTTCCCTAGTTTGTCCACATGTGCTTCCAGAGAGCATCCTTCAGGGAAGAGGGAGGTGTGAAATATGCCAATGTTTATTTTAACAGCTCCTTTTTTAGGGCTTTGCTGTGAACATGCTCCTCCTGTTGAATGGGCTTGTTGCTATGGGATAAAGTGATCCAAGTTCCTTGGTTTTGTACTTTTTCTCCCCTCTGCTCACACGGAGCTCTCCTTCCTCACTGAAGGACACCCTTGGGTGCTCCCCAGGCACTGGTGGCCCAGCTGCAGGGGTCCCATGGAGTGTCCCTACCCTGCTCCTCCGTTCCCTTCATTAATGGTTCCAGGGAATTAATTACCTGCCACCAGTTTTACGTCCTCATGGAGTCTGAGCTACAACTGGGCTGAAACCAAATCCAGCCAAACCCACCGGGATGTCTGGGCTTCTGCAGCAGGCAGGCAGAGCCTCGGCAGTTTCTGCGGTGCTTGAGGGCTCCTGCGAGGGTTGGGGCGGGTGCTTGACCTGAGTCCTTTCTATGCTGATTTAACCCATGGGAATTACAATATTAATACTGCAAATTTTGCGTTAGAATGCAAAAGGTATTAGAGCATCACTGTGGACCATAGCAGCTCTGGTAGCCTGTTCCCAGAGCAGCAGCAGCTCCTGCAGCACGCTTTCAGCGGAGAGCATTACAACTCCTAACACAGTCCATTAGACAGCATCACCCCTAGGACAAATTTCTTCCTGACCCTTAGCTGACAACCATCGTGTGCCCTGGTGCATGAGGGCTGATTGCCCTTCTGCAGGTTTTATCCCATCTGGTTTAACGGCAGAGGCTATTTTTATGCCAAAGGCTGGAACATTTTACAGCTCTTTATCCCAGCTTTGTGCGCGCCCGGGGCAGCAGGGCTGGGGTTCCTTGCCCTGGCTCCCAGCCGGGGATGGGCAGCACCGTGCTCAGCACTGGCTGCCGTCACGAGCGGGAGGGTGAACATCTGGCAGTCGCAGAGCAGCCTCTATTCACTCGCATTATGATAACACAGTAACGATGGCTGGTAATTAAAAGTCTGACAGTTTTTCCTGTGCAAAACACCGGTTTATTGAGTTTTTGAAAGGAAGTGTTATGGTTAAAATCTGGGCACCGAGCCCTGTTCATTTACAACAGCTTACCCTCCTCTGTCTTTACTGCAGCAAAGGCTGCACTCCAAGCACCTGCACTTGAGCAGCGCTTGTGTCAGTAATGTGTTAGGTACTTCGGGATGCTCAGCAGAAATTTGGGATCTCCTTCTGCAGAATGCCCTGTGTTTCCGCAGGCTGGTTTCCTTCCCAGAGATGAGTGAGGTTTTGATCCTAAAATCTGCAAAGGAGAGCCAGTGCCCAGCTCGGAGTTCAGCAAGGAGACAGGCAGGCAGACCTGGCTTGGTATCATCATCATCCTCATCACTGCTGTCACCACAACTGTAGTAGAGGATCGCAGCCCTGTTTTGCTCCATTCACTGCAAGTCTTGAATGCCTCTGGCCATGGCTGTATCGCTGATTTGTGCTGATTCTTCCTGCTCTTTTAGGGGAAATGACAAGAAAGAAGAAATGTGGAGGTCTGGATACATTTCTCAGCTCCTGCCTGAGCTCTTCAATGTGCCGTGCAGCCTGTGCATCCGCAGCTGAAGGCTGCCAGCTCTCAAGCAGTGTTTGCGAGAGGAAATCTTGCTTGAGAGCACAGATACTTCTGCTCGACAGTGGGCCTAACCTAACGCCTTTTCTTCAAGCAAACTCCTCCTGGATTGCAGGACTTACCAAAGCCTCATTTCTCAAAGTGCTGTCTAAACTCCAGCTCCCAGAGCCACCCCACGTCCCTCGGATGGTCCCTCACGATGTGGCATGCCAGAGATGCAAAGCCAGATCTGTCCTCTCATCCTTCCATGACATTTGCTCCCAGGTGGTCCCACGCTCATGCTTGCCCACCCTGCCAGTCCTGCAAAGCAAAGCCAAGTGCATGGTGCCACCAGTGTATCCTCCCCGGACCTCGCTCCTGCAGCGGAGCACAACTGGCTGCCTAGTGCTCACAGCCAGGATCACTGGCAAATTTGGACTCAGCTGTTAATTTCAAATCCCAGCACAGCTATTGAGACTCGCCCTTGCGGCTTCACATTGCAGAATAGCAGTAAAACTTTAATTGAATGCCTCCTTCAAAAGGGGACCTCCCTGAGTTAATGCCAGCCCCCCTGAGTGACCCTCTGCAGCCACAGCGTGTCTATTCTATTATGGCACACTATGGCCAACTTGATGGGAAAAGGAGACTGCTCAGGCCACAGAGAGGAAACGCTTTAACATTCATTCAAAGTGACAGTGCCCTAGTGCAATATGACTGGTAAATGCTAAATTGCCACAGATGGCAGATTTATATTTCCTTTCTGCAGGGTCCCTTGCCTGTGTTGCTGGGGGCTCGCTGTGCGTGTCTAAGGAAGGACCCACATTGCTGCTGCAGGTGCTGATCTGCCTGTAGACACCTTTTTTTTTTTTTTTTCGGGTAGCTGGGTGTTCAGAAAGTGCCAAAATAGGAAAGTATGCACAGAAGGGCATGAAAAATTTATCCTGGAAGTGTTGAGGTCTTTAACAGCCAGATCAAAAAGCCAGAAGGAGGGCGAGAAAGAGCTCAGCCCTTGTCTGTCGAGAGGAAGCCAATTCCCTGCGAAGCAGCCCCAGAGCTCGGAGGATGTGGAGGGCCGGGAGGGAAGCAGCAGCCTATGGACAAGCGCAGTAGCACAGCGGCTGGCGATGGCCCCGAGCCCCTGTCTGGATGCCAGCCAGTGGTGTGGGATGCTGCTCTCTGTTCCAGACCCAAAGCTCTTTCCCAGGGTGATTTCCACCTCCTCTTGGAGGACAGCAAAGCCACAAACCCGACAGTGCCCGGAGTGGCCACGGCTGCCTGTGCAGCCAATTCCTTATGTAATCCCTCCTTTGCGTTCCTCTTTTCATTCTTTTTTTTGTTTTATTTGACAGATTTGCTGAAAAAACAGCGTGGGAATACAAATGACACGTTCAATACAGATCAGCTCGTGGCTTTACAACACCCCAAAGAACAGAAGTACCATATTATCACAAGTCCACGGCACAGGCTGAGAACAAAAGCCCAGCACACATCGCTTCGGTACGGTGCTGTTTGTCATGGCTTGCACAGGTCCCTCCTCACAGCTCTGCTGCACACCAAAGCCGCTTCCCTCAGTCGGCTCCCCTCGGTGATACGTGTCCTCCTACCACGGTCACACAACAGACTCTTAATGGCCATGAACATATTCAGCCTGGCAGACCTGGGGACTATTTTACAGGAGGAATAAGCTCTTTGAGGTTAGTTAAAGCTCTGTGGGCTGATGCCTGTTCTGCTGCAGACAAGCTGCATCCCTCCTTTATATGCATCAGACGCGATGTGAAGATGGCCATCCCTTCCAAACAGCTTGGGAACCATTCTGAAGAGGTTTTAAGCAAAACACTTAATCCCTCTTCCAGGTCAGCGGAGCCATTGCTGCTCCCCTTGCTTCGTGTTGGCTCTGCAGATTTCAGGAAGGGCTCAGCCCTGAGCTTGTCAATTGGCCACCCACCTCCTCAATTTTTGGCCACCACAGTAGATCAGTCTGTAGACTCAGATATCTGAGAAACCCAGGCGAAGCCTGTGCAACTCTGCTTGGTCAGAGAGACGCATTTTTCTTCTGTGTTCGAATCTGGTAGCTGCACTCCTCCAGCTGACAGCTTGTGCAATACAGTGAGTATAATCCATGCCCATCTGGCTTTTATTTATTCATGATGGGCCTGATCCTGCAATGTGCTGTCGGGAGGAGCTCAGCCTTCCTAACTCCTTTTTCACCTCTGCAGAAATGGAGGGTCTCAGCACCTACTGTCATCTGGTGGGAACATATTCAGGGTAAATGAATATAAAGAGGGATGTGTATATTTGTTTTTACAGTGCTGTAAAACGAGTTATTAGGAAAGCAGCCTATAATTGCCCTCTTAATGACTCTTACACTTCTGCACTCATTCAGAGGGAGTCATGTCTATTGTATCAGGTACAAAAAAGCAGCTTCATTGACATGGTTTATGACTTTATTAGAACCAAGGATTTTATATTAATAACTATCAGCTCCTCAGCTGTATTTCCCCAGTGAAGGAAATGTGTGCATTGGTGTAGGTCCAAGGCAATTTGTAAACACAAAGTATTAAAAGGCTCAACAATTCTAAAAAGTTTTAATTGGAAACTCAACAAATTGCTTTGCAATGTCTTAATGCTTCAATATGGAGCTCTCAGATAATGAGGAGCTAATTAAGGGGCCAGGATTCATTTTTTTATGATAACTGTCTCCATATGGGCTCTGCATTTGGTGCTTGCAGAACTAATGAAGGTCAGAGAAGTAACAGCAAAGGAAGAAAGGAAAATTTTTAGCTCTCTGTTGTGAGGATGCTAAGCAACAGTCAGTTGCTTGGGTTTTAGGCCAGGTGCTGAGCGAGCTTCATTTAGTTTGACGGGACAGCCTGTGTAAGCACTGTCACAGCTCTAAGCTGCATTTCACAGCCCACTGCTGCTCCCCGTGGGCTCTGCCACTGGTGGGGGAAGGATGAGCTTCAGTTTCCACATGTCAGCCCCCCAGTCAGGCTCTCCCCTGCACACAAAACCGGTTACTGCCATTGCTAGACGTGGCCTGGAGAATGGCAGAGGTATCACGGTGATGAGGTGTAGGGAGCTGCTTTGCCTGTGGTCTGAGCTGGCCAGACACAGAGCCGAGCTGGTGGGAGGCACGTCGCTGCACTCACAGTCACACAGAATCACAGCATGGTCAGGGTTGGAAGGGACCTCTGGAGACCATCTAGTCCAACCCTCTGCTAAAGCAGGTTCTCCTAGAGCAGGTTGCACAGGATCATGCCCAGGCAGGTTTTGAATGTCTCCAGAGGAGACTCCACAACCTCTCCAGGCAGCCGGTTCCCATGCTCTGCCACCCTCAAAGTAAGAAGTTCTTCCTCATATTCAAATGGAACTTCTTGTGCTGCAGTTTGTGACAGTTGTCGTGTCTCTGGGCACCACTGAAAAGAGCCTGGCCCCATCCTCTTGGCACTCGCCCTTAAGATATTTATAGACATTAGTAAGATGCCCTCTCAGTATTTGTGTCCTGCTGTGCCCAAAAGCTGGGCAGGCATCCTCTGGGATGGGCATGAGGGCTCCAGGGAAGGGGGTTGTCTCAGAGCAAAGGTTAGAAAAGCGCCATGGCTTTGTGAACAGCAAGAATGAGAGCATACCCCCTCAGATATCCCATTCATCCCAAGGCACGTATGAACCAGATGGAGAGCGTTGGTTCATCTGCCTCAGAGGATGAAGGACAGAAATGTTGTGAGATGCCAAATCACATCTGTCCAGTTACTTGCTCAGCTATGGAGCTGGGACTTGGTATGGCTGATGGAGTTGGGAGCAGAACCCGAGTTCTGCATCAAACTGAAACTCTCACAGGTATCTAGTATAGCGCTTTCAAATTAATCCCTTGTAAAATTTTAACAACACATAAACACACATACAAAAGTATGGTCAGATGTTTCTCTCAAGTAACTCACTGACTCCCGTGACTAAATTTGGACCAGCAAGCCTCGTGCACCAAATAATTAAGTCATAGGCTATAGAAAGCAATCCTCTGGGACGTACTTGTCTTTGGCTCATCCACTTGAAAAGTAATACATACCATTAAGTATATGACCATATGGCATCCATTTATAGAATATTGCACTACAGGCAAATAGGACAAAGGCACACCCCTTAAAGCACTCTCCTCATCTCATTAACTTTGGGTACATGTTACAGAAAAGCTTGTCTGTCTTTGTTGCATTCAAGGACATTTTGTGCTGTTGAGTCTTGTCTTAAACAAATTGCACTAGGAAAATGAGAATCTAAATGTAGCTGTGCCCTAAAGCAAACAGCGTTATTTTGCCTTTCTGTAATTCAATTTATTTTTGTAGATCAATGTTTTGAAGCAAACACGTTCTTTTGTTCTCAATTCTTGCCTAATGACAAAGCTGACTTTGGGTAACTTGGCAGTGCTTCGGCGTGGCAGCGTGCCTGGCCAGGTTGCTGGCAGATTCGGGTGGCGCTCTGGTCTGCCTGAAACTTCTCCCCAGAACTGGACAGATTGGCTGGGAAGATCTCCATGAACACCTACTGAGGTCTTAGGAACTGTCTGGTGCTCAGGGTGGTTAGCACAGCTCTGTGGTGTGCGGGCGGCTAGGCAACAGAATCTGCAAAGCCCGGCTGCTGGGATGATAATCTGCACCGAAAAGCAATTCAGCCTGTAGTACAGCTGACAACAGCCATGATTCACAACTACAGCAAGGCTGGGCGAGAGGGTCACCCCAGCAGTTCCCACTGACTGCAAAAGCCCAGCCCCTCTTGTAGGCATCGGCATCTGTCCCATTGATTGCAGCCGTCGCTGGATGCAGCTCTAAATCTTACAAAAACCAGAGCTCTCCCCTTAAATGAGTTTGCACTGAAGAAATACATTAATTAAATAGAAATGACTGCAGGTGCCTTAAAGCTTTTTGGTGTACAGATTTCTCTTGTGTATTGAAGATCAATACTGCTGCCAATTACACCTCGAGTCTCTAGCCCCCTTTTTTAGCTTCTTGGAGGGAAAACCACTGCTAAATATCAAAGATCTCCACAAACCTGGCAGTCCAGAGCCCTGGAAATATGGTGTGTAGCACAGAAACGAGTCCTCCGAGAGCTGTCCCCATTCTGGATACAGCCAACCTTCCAGCAAGAGGAGTAGCGCTGACACAGGGCAGTATCTCAAACTGGTGTAACTGGCTCAAACAGCCACATGTGGCGGATCGTTCCTCACTTGCGGTTTAATCCAGCTCTGGGAAACCACACTACACCATTTTTTCCTTCCCCCCTCCTCCTTCTGAAGAGCCCAGCAGGGACCTTCTGCTAAGGCCATGTCATGGGTTAAACCCAGCCAGCAACTGAGCCATACGCAGCTGCTCGGGAGAGAATTGGAAGAGTCTAAGTGAGAAAGCTCGTGGGTTGAGATAAAGACACTTTAATAGGTAAAGCAAAAGGCAGGCATGCAAGCAAAGCAAAATCAGGAATTCATCCACCACTTCGCATCAGCAGGCAGGCATTCAGTCACCGCCACCTTGGTAGGATGGGAAGGAGAACTGGGAAAAGGTAAAACCTGTAGATTGAGATAAGAACAGTTTAATAATTGAAATAAAGTAATATATAATAATAACACTAATGGAACTACTACTCTTAATAATAATTGTTATGAAAAGGGAGATAACAAGGAGAGAGAGGAATAAAACCCCAGAAAAAAACCAAGTGATGCACAACACAATTGCTCACCCCCCACTGACGGATGCCCAGCCAGTTCCCCAGCAGGACCGGCCCCTCCCAGCCAGCTCCTCCCAGTTTATATACTGAGCATGACGTTTTATGGTATGGAATAGCCCTTTGGCTAGTTCAGGTCAGCTGTCCTGGCTCTGCTCCCTCCCAGGTTCTTCTCCTCCCTGGCAGAGCACGGGAAACTGAAACATCCCTGACTTAGGGTAGGCACTACTGAGCAACAACTAAACCAGCAGCGCATTATCAACTTTGTTCTCATACTAACCCCAAACCACAGCACTGTACCAGCTACTGGGAAGAAAATTAACTCAATCCCTGCCAAAGTCAGAACAGGCTACGAGGTTGAGAACCTCATCCACCTTCTGCAGCAATCCCCAGTTGCTTACTGCCAGTTTTCTGACCTCAGTGATTCACACTCCTTCCGAGGGCTGTAATGCATGTGTCTGTAGAAGAATTATAGAGGAATGAAGGCTGGTTAATTAACATTGATAATATACAGCTGTGGGCTGGCTTCAGCGGTAGGGGTTGGCTGATGGGGATAATGTGCAGCTGTGGCTGGTTCCTGCTAAGGAGTTAAATAGCTCTAAGGGGTATGAAAGAGAAGCTCTGGATGAAGAGGAGCTCTAGGTGAGAGAGACCCAGAAGAAGCAGAGGGAGGAAAGTGAGCACCCTGGATGTAGGAGGGACTCCAGGAGAAGCAGGGGGACCAGGTGAGGAGAGGCTGGCTGGAAGAGGAGCTGGGAGAAAGAAGAATCCAGATGTAGCAGAGGCAAGAAGCAAGGTGGGCTGGCCTGAAAAGGCTGAAGAAACAGCATGGACAGTAGACAAAGTTTTGAAACCTAGTGGGGGATTGATGGATGTGCTGGGGCAAGGTGTGGGAACTGCTTATGGAAGTTAACCTGGGATGGGATGGTAAAACCCTCGTTGCAGCTGGCTAGTTTGGATAGTGCTGTGACCTCCATCTGTGGAGTTCAAAGGCTGAACCTCATCAGTGAATATAGCTGTTCACGTACTGCTTGGCTGAAAAACTGTGATGCCTGGTGGTACTAAACACAGCCACTTGCTTACTCGGTGTGGAAAAGAGGCAACAATGGGCTGATGACACTGGAGTGAGTGCTCTGCAGCTTGCAGAGGTACCAGGCACCCCAACTGCCCATGAGACCCAGCTCAGTGGGCTCCTTGGTCAGGCAATGAAGGCAGGACAGGTCCTGTGCCTCTGCCTGGAGCTGGCTGTGGTGTGGGGATTGCCAAAGAGTGCTCTTCTTGGGGTGGGGGGAAGAGATGGGACCCCAAGTCTCACACCAGACAGTAGCGGCAGAATGAAGCTGCTGGTGGTGCTGGGCTCCCAATAAAATGAGCCTTGCCATGAGGAGAGTATATGGCAGAAGTGTGTAAGGGGAGAGTGGGAAAGCGCAGGATTTATTAAAGGTGGCTGAGAAGAGCATGTTAGCGTCCAGTATCTTAAGCCCCAAAATATCAGGAGCTTTAGAAGCGTTCAGCTGGAAAAGTGCCTCGGATCATTTCAAGGTGTGTGCTTCTGTACTGCAGTGTTCTGTAACACCGTGGTCCCTGCTTTGGCAAAAGCAAGAGGAATGATTGCGTTGAATGCTCAGGTCCCAACAGTAACAGTGGCTCATTACAATAAGCATCGCAGTGCTAGCTGCATTAAATGCAAGGTGATTTTTGCTGGCGTAAGACCACAGCAAATTCAGGATGAGAAGTACTCTAAGCATCTCAGAAAGAAAATGATCCAATTGCATCTGGCTCTCTGAGGCACCAAGTCTCCAAATCTAATGAATGTGACAGATGACACAATTTCCTCCTGTTGTAGCCCTGATATCAAACACAGTCACCCCCTGACCCGGCTCTGCTGTCAGCTGTGGGATGAGGAGGATGCTGAGCACAGCGCTGCGGGCAGCTGGAGCCCCTGCCTGCATCAACACAGCCTTGCTGCAGCTGCCTTTGCTTCTCCTTGCAGTGGAGGGCAGCTGTAGGAGCAGAGGCAGAACTTTATCTCCTCCAAGCAGGATCTGCTCCAAAGACAAACGGGAAGGTAATCCCACTGCGTGAGCCCTACAGAGAGCCAAAGCCTCCCTCCCGTCAGCCCCTAGCTCTTTGCTGCCAGCCCCTCTGGCTCCCAGAGGCAGCTGTACACCAGATAAGGATGCACGACTTTCCAGACGTAAGGAAAGTCAGGACGGTTACTCAACAATGACCCCCAAACCCCCCATAATAATTCCTGTTATTCCTCCCTTGCACCTGGCCACTCATACAGAGAAGACAACAAACAAAGTGGGGAAGTCTCCTAATATTTTTATTGTTCCTTAGATAACTGTGGATAGTACAAAGTTTTCCTCTTAAAAAAAATTAATTACCTTCACACTTCCATAAACAGGGCTTTCCAGGGGAATCTGATGCCACAGAATTTCCACAGAAGCCATTTCCATCCACCATAATGCTATGTAGATAGTATAACAGTAAGAGAATATTCTTGTAATTATCAACATGAAATTGGTTACCTGTG
The DNA here is from genome assembly GCF_017639655.2 of Falco naumanni. NCBI lineage: Eukaryota > Metazoa > Chordata > Aves > Falconiformes > Falconidae > Falco > Falco naumanni. Next base: position 7,814,916 of record NC_054062.1, read on the forward strand.
TATAAGGGTGAACACTGATCTTTTTTTTTTCTTTTTAGAAACAAAGCCATCATTTATTAATCCAAACTACATCATTGCATTTACAACATTCATTGCATAAACTGGACATACAAAGTTTTGCCACCTCTGGTAAATAACAGACATACATTATACAATATATTTGCTGAATACATAAGTTCAAACAATATGGGTACAACAACTTGTTCATAATACATACTTAAACCATCGTGTTTAATAGTTACTAAGACACAGATCCATGAGCTACTTCGGGTCTCAGCACAGTTAATCTAAGTGACAAGAACACAGTTGAGAGACAGTAGCTGCAATGGAAGGCGAGGAAAACTAACCTGTGATAGGTCTTGTTCAGACAGCGAGAGCTCCTCACGGGTCAGCTTTTTCTGCTTAGAAATACAAATCACACATCCATCACAGCTGACCGTGATGTCGGAAAAATGTCCATGCAACCCACACACAGAAGAGAGCGAGTCTCCCAAGGATAAACTTTCAACAGTCATTGCCTTACTTCTTTAGTATGTACTATAGGTTTGCTATCGGAACAGAAACAAAACAAAACCCCAAACTTAAGTGGTTCTTGAAGTGCAGTTCCAGCTGCAAGCACATGGTTATTCGTGAGTCTATAACACAGGGCCAGACTTCTAGAAATGTAGAGGTAATGCTGATCTGTCAGGTTTATGCTGAATAGTCCTCCATGATGTTGGTCTTAATTTTGGCAGCTGTTAATATATTTACTTATTTAAAGTGTGTTTCCTTGATATTAGTTTGTTGGCTGTTTTTTTTTAAATTTGTTTCTCCCTTTTTTCCTTTTTTTCCCCCCCCCCCCCTAAATCAGTTTCTAAACAAGGATGGACTACAACTCGTCAGACCTGATGACATGGAAGAGGGTGACATTGTAAAGTATTTGGTGCCCGTTGTTCCAGGCATAGAGGGCCCGATCCTTGGGGTTGTAGTCCAACATGGAAATGTGCGAGTACTTGTTTTGGAAGGGGATGTCGATGTACTCGTAGGTGGAGGCATTGGTCTGGTAGGCGTAGTGCACCTTGGTACCTCCCGAGTAGCCGTTGGTGACATAGAGCGTGCCGCAGATGATGAAGGCTTCCCCGGCACTGCGTTTCGGGTAGCTGGTGTTCCAGGTCTGGAGGCTCTGCAAGGTGTTGGGGTCCAACTTGCTGATGACGATGTTGCCCGCGTTCTGGTTGGTGGCATAGACAGCCCACAGCCCGTTCTCGTCCACCATGAGGTCAATGTCCGAGTGGCCACCCCAGGCGTAGTGGTACATGTTGTTGTAGCCGGCATAATCCAGGCTGCGAGTCTTGAGAATGGTCTCTGTTTTCAAGTCAAACCTGATAATTATGTGGCTTTGGTATTTATTGAAATAGATAGAGCCATTGTAGACCACTTGACCGGTGCCCGACCATGGGTGAGGGAGACGGTGGGAGGTAAAATTGTCGGTATTCATGAAATCTGCCATGGATTTATATTCACGGACGAAGCGATTGTTGTGGTAGCTGTCCATGTACCAGACCTGGGTGAGCAACAGAAACACGAGGGGTTAGAAAACAGCAGAGATCTGGCTGTGATCCCTTTGCACATCACCCTAGAAATAGGTGTTTTTTAATTCCCAACCTAGAGCTGGGAATAAAATCCAGAGCAAGGAATCTGACCCGCTGGGAAATGATGTGTCCAACACATGCCACCCACACCCACAAATAAACTCAATTTTTGGAACCCGAAGTCAGCCAAGGAATCAGCTGAACAGCAAAGCTTTCCCCGGAGGTAACATGGTATCTCCCCAGAAACACGGGATCTGATGTGGTTCCCTGGGAGTGCAGCATGACTGGCATCATCCTTCCAGAGGGCAATTAACATCTTTTCTCTGGCATATTAAGTTGATGCCGCTTTTGCTTCCCGTAAGCCCCATCGTGGTAGCACTCAGTAAATTATACCAGCTGCTGTGCAAAACTCCATTAATTTGGCACGTGGAAGCGACCGATGTGATCGCTCATTGTCAAGGAAATCCAGGCAAAGCCCATATTGGTTTAAAAATCACACACTTCTGCATCAAAAGCTTAAACCAAGGCCACTAAAATCTATGAGACAAAGACATCAAAATCTTGCTGTTGGTAGATGGAGGAGAGATTTTTAGACCGTCATTTAAGTGCCGGTTCCCTAGGGACAATGTCTAGACTCCTTTAAAAAACCAAGCTTTTGTCATATGAAACCAATTCGGAGGCAAATGACCAAGCTGTGCAGTTAATATCAAGATGGAATATCCAGCCAGTGAGTGACATTCTGTATGCAGTTGCTGCCTAAAAATAGGATAGCTGCTTTCTGTAAAAACTGTTTAGGAAGGAGGAGAGGTAAATTAAATAGCAAGAGGAAAGCCCTTAAGGATGCAGATTTGGGTAATGCTGTAGCACAAACCTCTTTTGCAACCCCCTTGCAAAATCTGCTAGGGTTTTCTCTGCAATGTGGCTGTCTCCGGGGTCCCTTAGAGGAGCAGCCAAACATTTACACACTGTGTGTGAACGTAAACTGCTTTTGGCTGCTGTGTTTGAAAGGCCAAGTGGGGTCTGCAAAAACTTTGTAGGGAACTTCAGCCCTCCACCGTTACCTCCCTGGAAACACTGCAGAGGTGGGGAATGAACATATGGCAGCTGGCTCTGATCTTCACACCTCCGCCGTGGGCTTGAGGAGGGCTGCAAAAGCACCAGAGAAAACCCATGCAAGTCCCTGAGCCCACAGCAGAGAGATGCCTGCAGCCTGGGAGAGCTTCTGCTGTCAGATGTGGTGCTGGAGAACATTCCTCACTTAATGAAATGCCTGCGTTCAACTAAACCAGCTTGGGAAATTAAAAAAAACCCCACAAAACAGAAAACTGATTGTCTCCCTGCTGTTCTCGTTTCATTATTTGGTATTAAAAAAAAAATCACACACGCAAATGCATTGTGCTCGGTTTTTAGAGAGGCAAAAAGAAGCCCAGAAGAGCAGAACTCCACATCATCACGCTGGGGCTGCAAGGCGGCAGGACCCAACAGCATTTCATGCTTTGGAGAAGCAGGGATTGATGGAGAGCAATATCCCACCGCACCGGCTGGCTTTGAGCAACCTTCTCCTGCCAATACACATCAATCCCAGCGCTCAGCATCCACCTGCTGCCGCGCCGCTGGGCTGCTCCTCTGGGACTCGCAATTTTCCCCAGTTGCGTTCAATGATTTCATGACACAAACAAATGACCATACGAGCCACCAAATACCTCCTGGGGCTTGGTGACATAAGATGGATATGATAAACTGCCTATCTCTTCCCAGCCCCAGTTTCCCACTCAGCCAGGCAGCCAATGACGTTCACCTAATTGTGTGTTTCTAATAAAATTCCCAGCAGATTTGTACATTATATACACACACACGCTCCTGAAGCTTGAGCTACCGTTCAGAGAAAACAGCTTGTCTACTCTCACAACAAAAACACGCTGCAAGAAAAGGCACGGGTAAAAAAATATTAAAAAATAGCGGTCTGAGACAAAACTCTCTGAAGACATGGAAAGATTTTTAGCATTTGATCAACCAGCTCCAGCTGCCACAAGCCTGGCTCTCCCTTCACAGATGTATAAATCACGCTAGTGCCGAGGGATGCAGCAAACACAACCCTGAAGGGGACAAGTCTGTCCCCTTTCTTGAGCAAAACAAGATGCGGCGTGGGTAGAGCCTTCCCATCCCACTTCTAATCAGGATCTTATTGGGGCTAAAGCTGAAGTTCTGTTTGATAACTGTAAAATATGGAGGTGTTGTATTAGGGAACCAGTGCCAACCAGTTGGCTGCTGGAGGGAAAGAGCCCGACATCTCAAGTCACTGCTGCTTCATGGCTGCACATCCACAGGCAAATGGAACCGCCCCAGGGGTGGCTTGTCCAGAGCATCCCTCATCCTCTCTTAGCTACAGAAAGTCGATCACAGGGCAGAGCTCTCAAAATAGCTGCCCTGATACAGCCCTTGCCGGTGCCTTCATCCTTTGATGAAGGATGCTGCACGCTGGAGGGAATTACCATGCAGCCAAGCTCTGTGGTTTTTGTTTTGTTTTGCTGCCTGCAAATCCTCAGCAAACACTCGAGATATTTTCCATTCCATCAGTCATGGGAAGCCTGGATTGATTTTCAGCCAGTTATTGGCCTCCTACCTCCCTGGGATCAAAATTGAATGGTCTGAATGGAAAAAAAAAAAGACCAAAACAAAGCAAAACAAATCTCCCTCTGGCTGCAGTCAGTTAATTCCTCACAACAATGAAGGTGGAGGATGGAGGACAAATGCAGCCAGACGACATTATCAGAGGCGCTGGCAGCAGATGAACAGCAGCAACCAGAACTACAGGTCCCTCTGCTCGGCCCTAGCTCCCTCCTGGCTGCCAAACCCAGATAAGAAACCCAATATTTGGCTTTTCCCTCCCATGGCAGGCACAGACCTCATGGTGACACTTCTGAGACCATGCACTCTCATCAATGCAGTGAGTTTCACCTGCCCTGGGAAAAGACCACTGCATGGGGCTGCTCAGCCACCTCCTCATCCTCCCTCCCCGTGGGATCCTCAGCCCCCTCCAGCTGCAGAGGCCAGCAGAGCCCTGTGGGATAAATTAGGACCTTGCACAGGTTTCACAGGGCGCAACCTGGGCTTCACTGCTTGGATGTGATGAGTTTTCAATGACCTCAGCCGCATCAGTAGAGGTGGGAACACAGAGGTGAAGCTGTCACAGTCTTACCTTGTTCTCTCCCTCGGGAGCAAGAGGGTCCGTCATCCATGATCCGAACCTGGACCCCGAAGTTTTAATTGTGATTGGGTCACTTATTCCCGTCAGCTTGCCACAAGCTGAAAAAGAGTGCAAGGCTGGTGAGCACCGTGTCAGATCACCACCACGGCTCGTCTGGCTGTGGGTCTTTGCCAGCCAGCCCTGAAGCCCCAGTGAGGGGCACCAGACCCAGCCACTCCACACCCCGCCCGTCCCGTCCCCCCCCGACAGGCAGCTCTGTATTTAATTAGAGGTAATTAGGCCGTGAACAACTGTTGGATGCTTTTGTTTGTTTCATGCCTCTTGATGACAATTGTCGTTATCACACTGTCCCATGAAAACAAGCTTTCCTGAACCAGCCATGCTGCTAATGTTGCAGAATAGAAAATGAGAAGAGTTAGCCTGGGTTGAGCAGCCAGGTGGAGAAATTAGTTGAATAACTCTGCTCATTTCTGCTATAATCAAGTGGGTGCAGCCAAGATAAAAAGACAGACGTGTCTATTACAGCCCTGCTGGAAACATGCGTTTGTTACAAGTTATGCAAAGGAGAAAAAAAAAAAAAAAAAGGAAATTATAGGCAATATAAATATCTTCCCTGCAAAGACCATTTACCGGCTTCTACCAGCCGTTCTTTCTGTTCCCTATCATGTCTGCACACTTAGGAGCCACTAAGGAATTCACCAGCCTCCTCCTGTCTCCTCTGCCAGCCTGGGCTTTGCCAGCTCTGGGAGAGGAACCCAGACGCAGCAGGATGGAAGGCGGGAGGTGGGGTCCCTCGGGAGCTGCCCAGGAATCCTGCCCTGACTCAGCATCACCATAACAGGGACATGCACCAGCACAGCGCTACGAACCAGGGTTTGAAGCATTCTCAGGTGCTCCACACCGCTGATATTGTGCCATGGAATTCAGTGGGCACGTCAGCACATTTGTAAGCCCAGCTAAGTGCATGGCTGTGTTTTTAAGCCCTAAGTACCAGCTGAAGCAGCAGCACCTCTCCTCCAGCTTGCCATGCTGGCTGCCTGTGGCAGGTTGTTTCTCTTCTGTGGCTCTGTCCCCTGACACTGAACCCCGTACCCCTCCAGGGATGCCCATGAGTAGATGCCTGCCACACTACAGCCTCAGCATCGAAGGTGCAGCCATATGCTGAGCTCCTGTTTCCAATGATATCCCCAAGTTTCAGCAAAGCTGCCATTCTGGTCTCCTGCAACATCAGCATTTTAGCATAAGTGCACCAAGGAACGCCAGGTGAAGAGAGGAAGATGCTGTCGCAGGAACTGGGGACTGGTGTCTTGCTACAGGAGCACTTATTTAAAACCTGGCCGCATTCAGGGCAGAGCTGGTCCTGCAGCAGCATCTCCTGAGCCAGACAAGCTAAGGTCTGCAGCACCAGGGGGACAGCCACACGCCAAAGTTCAGAAGGCGTTTCCCTGACATCTTTTTGCTGTGGAAGCCTCGGGGCAGGCTGGGGAAGGGGGAGGTGGTGGTGCTGGGATGCAGCGGCTGCTCTGGGTGCTGCGGTCGCAGGCTGAGCTGCAGCTGCAGTGCAGTACAGGTGGCCCCGTGGCTCAGCACGGGGCACCCAGTGCTGGGGCTGCAGGTGCGAAGTTGTGGAGGTACTGCTGAAACATGGGTAGAGCTCTGCCAGCTCAGGACAAGGTCCTTGTGCTCAAAATTACCAAGCAGAATCATAGAATCACAGAATGGGTTGGGTTAGAAAGGAACCGTTAAAGGCCATCTAGTCCAACCTCCCTGCAACGAGCTGGGTCATCTACAACACGACCAGGTTGCTCAAAGCCCCATCCAACCTGACCTTGAATGTTTCCAGTATGTACACTCTTGGCTGCCTCTCTCCTTAGCCTGTTCTCATCTGCCCCTTTATACTCCTGATCACAGTCACATCCACCTACCTCAGCTCTGAGCTACAGGCGAAGGGGTCACCTTAGCCCAGGGCATAAAACAGATGAAGATATTTTTGATACGCACCAACATGACATGGCCAAAGGGACCATCAGTCTTCCCACAGCCTTCAGACACCAGGCAGATAAAGAGAGATTCCACCAAACAGCAGCGAGCTTTCCTGGCCTCACCGAGACATGATATATGGGAATTTTCCCTCCTGTCTAATGCATTCAAAACCTCTCAGCTCAGGAGCAGAGCAAAGTATTGACAAAGGGATTCAATGGGTTAAAATAATAAATGCTTACTGTCTTGCAAATTCCCCTTGCAGAGGACCAGCCTTCCTCTAATCACAGATCTGCTCAACGCTGCTTTCCATTATCGCAGCCCTACACTGCTGTCACTTTATCTCTTTCCTTCCATTTCCCTGGAGAGAAAGGTTGTATAAAAGCTCATTGATTTAAAAAAAAAAAAAAAAAGGTACAAAAAAAAGAAGAAAAAAAAGAAAAAAAAAGAAAAAGCAGCCGCAGCTGATAAGAGTAAACTAGCAGTGTTTGCAGGTAGCGAGGCTACATCTCATACACATTTAGCTGGAGGCACATTTGCAACAGTTCTTCAGCAATGCAAGAGGGTTGCTCTTACACAGGGTGAAGAGTTTTCTTTCTTGGTGTAAATCTATCATAGGCACTCAGATACTAGGGGAAAAGTTTAAAATTAATCCTTCCAGGCCTCTAGTTAGCCAGGTCCCTGCAGCTCTCATGGGCTTACCACCCAGGGATGGGCAACTCCAGCCTTTGTGATCCCCACTCACCCACCTGTGCCTGATGAGATCCACACCATGCTCTGAACACCATCAGCCTTCACCCCCACCCCCTTCTATGGGTCTAACAAGCATGAAAAGCAGGAAAATTACTTTACTGGGGACAGAGGAGATGCTGTCTTCTACTGCTTCCCTTGGACATGTCGCAGCTTGAATCGGAGCAGTAGCTCACAAGACAGGATTCTTGCATCTTCCCATGCTCTGGCACGAAGCAGCAGCCTGCACAGCCCCGAAGCACCCAGCAGCAGCACCTGCCAGTCTCAGCAGTGCTCTCCTCTGGGGGTGAGGGGCTGATGACAGGGTGCTGGGTTGGGAGCAGAGCTGGGATGAGATGCCCAGCATCCAAGTCCTTCCTCTATCACACTCCCACAGGAGAGATTTTAAGCCCTGGCTGGGATTGCCCTGAAGTTGCTGCTTGACTGCCTGGCACGGCCCTGCCCTGGGCAGCCCAGCACCCATGGGTGCTGAGTCTTTTGTAGCAAACCTGCTGTCCTGTTGGGATGGCAAAAGCATGGGATGCTACAGGTGTTTCCAGTCACTCAGGGATGAATGTGCGACAGGAATGCATGACCTGGTGCTCATCCATGAGTTCAGGACACAGGGGAAGCCTGTGAGCAGCAGCTTTCGGGCATGCAGAATGGATCTGTTTTCACTCCAGATTCCCCAGCACTATTCCAGTCCCAGGACCTGTGGTCCATGGGGTCCTGCATGTCCCTGTTCCTGCAAAACAGCACAAACCAACCTGTTCCCGAGTGACCCTCCAGACTGATCCAGCCGACTGCCTCCGACCTGCCCTCCTGCAGCTCAGCAACGACCACCACCTCCACGCACACAGCCCCTTCCTCTAGCTGCACCAGGAATTTTCCAGCAGTAGAAAATCCGCCTTCCTCCAGCCTGTTAAAATGAACACTACCATCCTCCCAGGATACTTAACACCTCCGCTCCATATTTCTCTGAAGATCCAGCCCACAAGCAATGTTTAGCAGCTCAGCAGCAATTTATCTGCCAATGCAGCCACCGTGCCGACCCCAGCACTGTCTCCTTCTGGGCTCCACAGTTCTGCTTGGGCTGCTGCTCCTACAGCTGAGCGCCTTCCCTGCTGGGGCTTCCCATGCAGCCGAGGTCTGACCCCCCCTCCACCCCGGCTTCAGCCCTCTGCAGCAGGGATGGGGCTGCAGCAGTTGGGTTGTGCCCTGCCCTTGCCTCTGTCACCTGGCTGGGAGCTCCCCCATCCCCCAAAAATGTCTGGGACAGGCTGGCAGGGCTCTGTCCTCATCCCTGCACCAGGATTGTGGGCTGGGATTTTTTGCAAGAGTCAGGGAAAGTTTGTGCTATCAGGCAAATGTTAGCCTGCAGAGCACAGCCGAGCTAAATTCCCCCTTGAATCAAGCAGTCACAACCTCTCCAGTCCTGCAAGGCTCCTCTTAGGAACATTAATGGAAACGTTAAAATCCCTGTATAAATAGTGATCTTTAAGAGTGTAAACAGAATAACAGATTGAACATGCCAGTATTGATTTTTTTTTCCCTTCACACACCTGCCAGGGTCAGGAAGTGTTTTCACTATTGATCCATCAATAATACTTAGGAAACCCAAAATGCAAACTAGGACCTTGTCTAAGGAAAATGCTGCTGCACTGTAGAGCATCAGTGCTTCCCAGAGGATGGGGACAGGTGAGCCAGATGGGAACACGGCACATCCCCTCCCCTGCCCCGTGCTTATTGCAGCAGCTCCCTGAACCTGTTCTGGGCACTCCAAGCTGTACCCTGAGCTCTAGGAGGTGAACGTGCACCAGGTGAGCAGCACTCCTGGCCCACGCAGGAGCAAATCTAAGTTAAACCACGCTACTTGAAATGTCAGTGAATCCTTCTGAGCAGGTAATTTGCAGGAAACAGCAAACTTCAACAAACAGGGCCACAGCGTGTGGCAGCAAAGTGTCTGTAAGGTTGTTATCTGAATTTAACTCAATTAACTACCATTTTTACTAGTTTACACTCTGCAGCGATAAACAACATTGGAAATTCAATCTGTGCTGTTTGTTGTTAAGTTACCAAATAAATTATGCTCCTGGGTAAGCAACAAACCCTCACGGGTGACCGCTTGTGAGACTCAGCATCGCTCTCCGCAAGCACCCAGGGGTGCTGCAACGCCCCAAGGCAGAAAAGCTGCCTGGACCCCATGGTTACAGATTGAGCAAAAGAAAGGGCACAACCAAAAAGCCCAAATAAAGCATCAAAAAGACTATAAACGCACCCCTTCCCCCACCCCCCAGTTACTAGAAAAAGTTGCCTGCAAGACTTCTCCATCCTCGTTGCCTCAGCCAGCCTTAGCTGGGCTGCTGCCCTGGGGGGATGTCCCAGCTGGAGGACCTGAGTGTGAGGAGATGTAATGAGCCAGGACACGGCCCAGAGCAGAAGGGGCTAGTGGTCCAAGAGTAAATTCTATTTTTTTGGGAGCCCTGAATGGATTGGGAGCTACTTAAAGCCTGCCTGGGGTCTGTGGGAGGATCATCACAGCTTCCCTGGCTCTGGCAGGGTCAGCCCGGGCTGGGCAGCTCCACTGAGGCTGACTGGAGAGGGGCTGTGGGATCCAGGATGGTTTTGTTTAAAGAACTGTCCCTGGGAAAGTACTTCTACAGCCCAGACTCAAATCCCTGGTCCTGCTGCTGTTCCCTCTCCCGATCACCCACAGCTCCTCCTCATCTTCAGGAGATGGGCTGAAGGCTATGGATGCAAGTGGATCCCTCCTTGGGCACCATCCCCTCTCATCACACCCAGCTCTGCCTTCGGCAGGAGGAATGAGAAGAGCTGTTTCCAGGGCAGAGCTGCCCTGTGCTGGTGGTGTGGGGCTGCCCGGGGGTTTGCTCCGTGACCTTGGTCACCCAGACACTCCTGGGCCTGCCCTCCATCCTTCATCTCACCTACTGCGGGGCTGTCGTTCCCGAGATGTCTGTGTGGTCTCCACCTGATAAAGCTCCAGGTGTTAGGTACTGCTAACACAGAAAGCGCCAAGTCATTGCCACAAGGGGTAATGGTTTTAAACTAAAAGAGGGCAGATTTGGATTAGATAGTAGGAAGAAATTCTTTTTTCTGCCCAGAGCAGCTGGGAAGCGTTCAAAGCCAGGCTGGACGGGGCTTGGAGCAACCTGGTCTAGTGGCAGGTGACCCTGCCCATGGCAGGGGGGTGGAACTGGGTGGTCTTTAAGGTCTCTTCTGACCCAAACCTTTCTAGGATTTCTGTCCCCATTAAGCTTTCAAGGTGAAATTCAAGTGGGCGAGGACATGGTCAGGACTTCCCTGCCACGGGGCCATCCTCGCCATCACGGGGAGAGGAAAAGGACCACAGATGTGGTGCAGAAAGCGACAGAATGGCTCGCCTCTGCCTGTTCTGCCCCCAAAACCAGACCTGGGCATATCAGCTCTCCTTAACAAATGAGAACTCAGGCTCTGCCCTCTCACTTAGCCAGGGGGCTATAGCTGCCTGCTGGGCAGCTCCCAGGGGCTATCTCGGCGCATGGCAGGCTGCTCGCTCACAGTTCAAATACCTCCGAGCATCCAGGCTCACACAGAAATTCGCTTTCCTCTCCGAGATTTCAGGTAAAAGCTAGCTTCCAAGGGATTTACAAGGTATCAGAGGACAGGATGGAAATGCAGGGGGAAATACAGGGGAGATGGCTGCTGACAGAAGTGTGAGGGCATCCAGAAACAAGCAAAAGCAATCCCACCAGCAGAGACAAGAGAGAAACAAAGCATTACCTTGCAAGGATATAAAGTGTTTGGAAGAGATCTGATCTTCCATGAAGTTACCTGAGAGTGTAATTTCATATGTGCTACCAAAATAGACTGCAGAGCAGTTAATGTGTTTAGATTATCTAAATTGCTTAACAAGAAAGTCAATAATGTAAGTAGAAATTAAATCAAGTCAGAGCTAGGCCAACAAACGGTGGGGAGATTTCTTGCAGCTGCAGAAGGCAGCGCCCTTCTCCCCCCACCTTCTCCACCCCCTGTCTGGGGCCAGACACTGGGTTTAGCTACAGCTCTGTCTCCCCACAACAGACCCACAGGCTTCCGTCAATTAATGCTCTCTCAATGAGATTGCAGCTGAATCTCTCACGTTTTAGCATTGCTGGTTACTTGGCCTGATGGAAGGGGCTCCCTGCTCCCTCAGGGAACGGGAGAGATGGGGGCGGGGGATTTATATCCTGCGCAGTGGCACAGTCCGGACCAAACAGCAGACCCACACCAGCAACACCATGCTCTTCTCAACAGGGATTTGCAAGATGCAAAAGGGAAAAGGGAAACCGAGTCACAGCCTGCACACACACACGTACACACACGCGCTACTTAAAGCGGTGCGCAGAGACCTTTGCTGATGTGCCAGGTCCAGGTAGCAAAAAAGATCAGACATCGATGCATAAGCAAAATGAGTGCATGTGTCTGCTTTGCATAAGCGTTATTTGCAATAGGCCACGCATTTACCGCATTTCACCGTCCACTTATGCAAATGCTGCAAGATGTCACATGCCCAGTCAAGGGCCCGATCCTGAAGCACTTACGCCATGAGCAACATCGCTCGTGCAAGTAATCCTCAGCAGGACTACTCCCAAGATTAATGTTACTTATAGCACAAATATTTACAGGATCAAACATGGCTGTGCGAGCTCATCCCTTACAGCCAGGCCAGGCACAAGGAGATGTCCAGTCTAGCATCTCCGCCTCCAGACGGGATGCGTGCTTTAACATCGATGGTGTTTAGCCAGTGCCACCATGTCGTTCTGAGCCTACCTAATTTTTGCATGCATGCACGAAGCCTTTCTTCAAGATTTGACACTCTGTTCTGAAGCTCTTCGTAGTCATAGGCGCCAATCTCTTCCTGGAGTTCGTTTAGAACTGACGTCAGATTCTGGACCTCCTCTTTAAACTGCAATACCAATTTTGCATCGGCTTTGTACTCTTCCAACACTGGTATCAAAGGCCTAAGTTCCTCCATTTTCGCTTTTATTGCCTGCAAGGTTAAAATAAGCTTGGTTCAGTGCTATGCGTGCAAAAATCTGCAACACTCTGCCTTGACCTGGTTGCTTCCTATGTGAGTGCAATGTTCATATCCCACAATTATTATCATTAAAATTATTTTAATTATTTTGGTCCAAATGATGTATTGGAAAGAACATATTAAACAGGCTGCAGAACACCAAAATATTTGGGAAAGGCCTTTATTTGTCATTTTTAGAATGCAACATCTTAGGGTTACATGCTTCAGATCACATACACAAAGAGGTTGTTTTTTTTTTCTTTCCAAAAAATAAAATGAAATAATATATATATGCATTGACAAGGGTTTCAAACTATTCATGAAATGCATCTACAATTGCATGCAAAGGAAGATCTTGGTTGTGTGGTTCAAGGTTCCTTAGTGAGATATGGTGCTAATTTGGAAAATAATCAAAAAAATAAATGCATGGTGCAAAATGCTCTGTGGCCCTCTTTTCATGGTTACATGGGAGTGAACTGCTTCTTCAGTCACTGCAGCATTGAAAAAACTTGCTTTTAAGTTAGCCCTGTAAGCAAGAAAATGAAATACTGTTGAGGATCTAGCTCACTAACCTGCCTTATATAGATAGCCGTTCATAGACAAATACTCTTACGGAACTAAAGAGAAAAAAAAACCCAAAAACACAAGAGCTCCAAACCACTCACATTTTAATGCTGGCATTAGCAGAAACAAAATGCTGTGCCTGTTATTTAAAATGGTGCTTTGGCAGCAAATTAGACAAAAAATTCCTTACTGTTTTTAGGCATGCTATAAAGAACATAAAAATCAAAGTCATTATCAAATTTATTTTGCAGAAATGAAGACTTTTTTTTTAAAAAAAAGTTAAATGAAGGCCTCGTTTAAAGGCACGGTATGCAGCATTTTGTTGAAGATGCTTTGCTCCAGCAGCTAATGAGTAGACATAAATATGCATGCACCTACCCGTTAATGAAGCATGTTAGTATACACAGTATACCTGGTGCTGCTTAAGCTGCTGCACAGTGGCCAAGTTCACAGCGCTCAGGGCTGTGACATCTGGCAGTCTGCTGAAGCAGCTCGGGAGTGAACGGGATCAGAAATTGGTCCTCAGCCTAATTTCTTCCCTTCCCATCCCCTCCTATTTAAGTCACGAGGCTCTCCCTCCTGCCATTTGCATGTGGGGAATATAGTTATTTTCTTCCCTACCTGCACTTCCCAGTGCAAGCTCCCTGGCAGGCAATGGGGAGGACTGAACTCATCCGAATGGAGGGGATTGAACTCATCAGAATGGAGGGGACAAAAAAATAAAAAAACAAGCCACAAAACCAAAACCAAAACTCATGCTTAAATCAGAAAGATGCTCCTCACATCCAGACTGCAGAGCTAAATATAGGGTGCTGTGGTAACTGGAGATGGGGAGTGGAGGAGGAGGAGTTGGTGAAAAGTTTTAAAAACCATCTTCCAAGCTTTTTATGATGTAATCTTGGTATTTCAGTATTTAACATATGATTTTAAAAATTCAGCTTTAAAACACCAGCCAGCTGGGTAGCTGCCTGAAAATGAGGATGGGAATCTGCTGGGTGGCTGATCAGAAACCCCAAAATTTCACTAGAAGTCTTCTCAGTTTGTTTTTTATATCTGTTAATCTAAAGCACTACTAAAATTTAAGATTCCAAATATTGCTGACAGCCTCTTTTTGGGCAATTTCATTTGTTCTAAATCAAGTTCTCGAAAGTTCAACCATTGCTCGCAATGACAGCTTCATTTAAAAGGCTAATATCTTTACTTCTCGTTTGTACGACACCAGGACACAACACGTATAATCCATCAGAATGTGCTGGCTCTGCTGCCAACATCATTACTTCCAAATTGGACATTCGTGCATCCTTCCAATGTGCCGTTTGCCAGCCCAAGGGCAGCTGCAATTGTTGCACTTTTGGGGTGTTTTTTTTGGGGGGAGGGTTGATTTGTTTGATCGATTGCCCCATCGCTACAACCACCCCAAGGAGGGAAGCAATTTGCTGACACGCGTTGTGGTTTGCCATGTGCTGCAGAAATGGAAGTGGAGCCCCAGCTCCTGGCTTTTCCCAAGAAATGGGACCCAGGCATGGCACGGGGAAGGGCTGCCTGGCCATGGAGGGGAACCCACTGTGCCCTGACCTCAGCCGCCCCACGGTCTCCCTGCAGACCCCGCTCTCATAGAGCAATCCTCCGCTGCCTTATTTATGGCACCCAGGTGGTTTGTTGGTATGGGAATGCGGAGTTTTATGCTTTTAACCCATTAAAAAAATGTATCGCGGCTGAGGATGCGATGCCACAGCCTGGATCTGGCCGTGCTTTGGACAGGAGGGAGCTGCATGGGTGGGCGGCCACCAGCGCCACGTGTGACCAGACCGATGGCTGATGGGGACCAGGACCACAGTCCCGCACGCACCCCACTAAATCCCTGGCCACAGCTTTGTTAGCGGTTTGGAAAACAAACATACCTTAAACTGCCTTGCCAGGTGCTGCTTGTGGCTTTCTTCCACTTGCTTAAATTTTGATTCCAGTCCCCTCATCTGGTTTTCCATCTTCTCAACGTACTGTAGGTCTCTTTGAGTCCGCCTGTCCAACACCTCTATCGACTGGGACATGTTTTGCACCTGTCAGAGGAGAAGGGATTCATTAAGAAGGTGCTTCCTCAGCAGCGCGGCAGCTCCACTTGCATCCCAACCCCAAACACTGACCTTTCCCTGCACAGTCACCAAAGCTAAAGGGTAATCAGCCTATGCATTATTTACTAGTTAATCAGCAGCATCTCAATAGTATTATGACCCCACGCTCTAAACCAGAGCAAATTGGTTCCACAAGCATTTATTCTGCTGCGCTGTGGAGAGTAATTTACTAATCACACATGCAAACAAGGGCTGTATTCAAGGCTAAAATGCATCACTCGCGACAGCCGCTTTGAGAGGCTGGAGCAGCACCCATCATCACGTGAGGAGAGGCTCTTTCTCCTACCACGAGAAATGCTTCTGCCGAGGTGCACATTACCATTTCTCTGTGTACGTAAGCGATGCTGATTGCTTAAGTGCAAACTTTACTCCCAGCTAGTAAAACTTCATTATCCAAACAGCCCTGCTGTTTATACAGCATCTGCCACAACAAATGCAGCTGCAGGTGAGGGCACCCTGAAGCTGGGAAGTACCGCGGGAGCTCCCACTCCGGTTGGCCCCACTGGTGCCTGCCCACTCGGGTGGTTGTGCTGCGTCGGCATCTTTTCTAGCCGACCGATGCCGCATCCCCGCAGCTCCCCGCGCAGCGCCCATCTGGCCCTGCCGAAGGAATGATGCAAGAAGGTTGGCCAGGCTCATCGTGAGAAAAAGAGCTGAAGGTGTAAGGAGGAGAGGGAAATGATAGCTAGGCTGACCTGATTTTGAAGGCTGGCTGCCATCTGATTTATTAAGATATTCCCTTCGCTC
Source organism: Falco naumanni (assembly GCF_017639655.2). Lineage (NCBI taxonomy): Eukaryota > Metazoa > Chordata > Aves > Falconiformes > Falconidae > Falco > Falco naumanni. Next base: position 7,830,900 of record NC_054062.1, read on the forward strand.
AGTTTTTCAGGCTAGGAGAGGGTAAATGAAGTTCTGACTTAGGCAGGCACCTAAGCACCTATTTAGCATTAAGCAACGGGTGTAATTTAAGGTCTCTGCATCAGGGATGGTTGTGTCTGCACCACGGTTTGTACATTATGGGGCTCAGCCCACGACTGGTGCTCCTGCCACTGCCGCGATACCAGGAATACGACTGTCGGCATCGGTAGCAATGACGCTTGTGCTTCAAATGAATCAGGCATCTGAGCACGCTGCTGCGTCAGGGCCCTCACATTAAAGGCATCCTGATTCAAGTCTCTTTATCTGTGGGCGTCTGAGCAAAACCCAAATGTGAGGCAGTACGGTCCCTGCGGAATCTGCTCCGAGACACTTCCCGGAGCCCCGGCTGCCACATCCGCTCCCGTCTCTGTCCTCACCAAAGCCGAGTGCAGACAGGCTGGGATGGGGAAAGAATGGTGCAAGTGCAAGATTTCCTCCAACAAATCACACTGGGCTGCTGCGACTTACCTCAAGTGACAGAGCAAGGGGACGGCAGGACATTCGCACGCAGCCAGGTCTTGGAGACTACTTGCTGAAACCAGCATAGGTCAAATGCCAACTTTGGCGTCTGCATCTCTGAAGCGATCAAAATGCCCATTGCTCATGCACAATGACAAGAAAACTAGTACAGGGAATTATTAAAAATGTATGGACAACCTGTATTTCAAAGGCCAACAGCGAGGAAACATTTTGTACAACCAGTACAACTGCTCCAAGGGTCTAACAAGTCTTCCTCAGCAAACGTCAAGCTATTCTCAGTCTCTGAGTCCCAACGCATCACCCAGAGATGAACCAGCACCCATCCTGACTGTCACAAGGACTTGCTGAGGGAGGCATGAGGAGCAAGGAAGAGCAGAACAAAACCCTCGTGGTTTGAAGAGCAAAACTGAGCTGAGTCCAAACCCATGTAGCTCCTGTTCAGCTCCCTGCCCCAGTGGACACAACTGGGTGCTGATTTTTCTGGGCTGGATGTGGAGGAGTTTGGAGATCTCTCTCTACTCTGAGGCAGGAGAAGGGAAGCCTTAGACAAGCATGACTGGTCTGCAAATATTTTTATTCTGGTAATCCAGTCTATCCTTCTTTGAGTCGAGCTGTATCTACATAACCGAATTCTTCCATGGGTTGGAATAGGAATGACTGCATAGGGATCATACAAAATTATCTCATTTATTCCACTAATGCCTAATCCCAATGAAAGGCCAAGCTGCAAGTAATCAGAACAGCATTTCTGTAATGATACACTGGTACCTGACCCTGCAGGGGCTGAGCAAGGCTATGGGGGGGCTCCTGACACTGCCTCTTGGATGGTGGGGAGGGAGAGACAGACCCTGCTAGGAAATGAATCAGAGCATCTCACTCAGGGTTCTGTGCTAAATCACCTCTGGAGGAGTCTGCCTCTCCCCTGACTGCAGAGGAAATCAGCCTCCTCACACATCTCTAAACTGAGAGACCTAAAATTAGCTGCTGTGCTATTTTGGGGATGCGTTTTACAAGTCCAGACTCTTGCCTTGTTGCCCGTATTGTTTTCAACCAGGCAAGATTCTGGGCAGACTTGTAGAAAGTCAGTCTCCATCATTCCTGATCTCTGACAGTAACGTGTGCTTCATCAGCTGAAGATCTACTTGTTTTCCTTCATTAGCATATTACGCCCTTGATCCTGCAAAGTACTTTGGCACAGGATTAGATTTCAATGAGACTGTTCATTGCTTAAATTTAAGCTTGTACGTAAGTGCTTTAATGAACAGAGACCCAAGGATACTTTCTCTCAAATTTCCTCAGCTTCATCCATTAACTGCTATCTTCAAGCATCGGATAAAATGCTTTTTGCCTCCGTTGGTGGAGCACGCAGTCTCAACCTGAAACCTCATTTCCCATCAAGCTAATGTGAGAGAGAGAGACCCGCGATGGCCTTGGGGAAAAGAGTTAATTTTAACATTTGAAATAGAAAATTGATACAAATGGAACTTCCAGTGCTGTTCTTGTCGTCTTGTTTGACATCGAGTTGTTTCAGAATGAAACCAGGAGAATGGAGAGTCAATACTGGCCTGATGACCCTACTGAGATGTGTATGGTCAAAGCCATGGTTTAGCCCTGCTCAAGCTTCCCTGCAGTTCAGCCTTTTGTGCCAGCTCAGAAAGGGCTGTTCTAAGCCCATCTTCGGGTTTGAACTGGGATGAATTTTTAGTTTTGTGTAGCTGGACAAACCGGTGGAGCAATAGCATGAGGCATCTTGAAGGAGATTTTCATGGTCTACAGGAAGAATGAGCAGAGAGATGGACTCAGCCGATGGACCAGGACACGAAAAGTTCACCTTACAAGGTCTGCAGAAGGCCAAGGGAAGGCTGAGAAGAGGTGTCATTATCCTCCCTAGATACACGTCGGAGTAAATATCAAAGGAACAAAAAGAACTGTTTAATCTGGAAATCAGTGCTGGCAAAGAATAAGAATTGGCAGGGAACCAAAAATGGTTTAACCATCAGAGGAGGAAGTTCTCCCAGATAACAGGGCCAAAAAACCCAAATAAAAATCCGCTTGAAGTTAAAACATAATCTGCTTATGAACAGGATTTAGGTGATGTCTTGGTTTGGATGCAGTCCAAGAACTGGACTCAGCACCTGACACATATAAGGCTGGAAGGACTCCGTGTACTCCAGCCAGGGATGAGCTCAGCCACCTCGGTGTCAAAACAGGGGCTGAACAGTTTGTGCGGTGGCGAGCAGACCTGGCTCACCTCACCTCACTTAACACCTGCTCTGGACACTGACAGGGTGCCCAGGATTCACTCGCAGTTGCTCAGCATATGCCTGTGCCCATGAGTTGAGTGTAGACGGGGTCTCGGCACCTTTGAACCTCAAAGCACACTCAGCTGCCGAAGCCTCCGTGTGCAGATTTTCACTGAAGATGCTATAATTGGTTTGTTACACACACACACACACACAAATGCAGCTCATTTCTTGCCTGTAAAAGCAACACCTTATGATTTCCATAAGTGACTGCCAGGTCTCCTCCTTTGAAAATCCAAACACAATTACCTTTTTGACACATTACGCTTCTTCATCTGCTAGCAGAGAGAAATCAGGAGATGCGAGTTTTCCCATCGCAAAGCTAGAGTTAAAATGTCAAATGAGGGAAGGAGTTTTCAGGTTTGAAATCCTTCCTGGGAAGCTGGAAGCTCTTCTCTGCGGTTGCATTTTCCTATAGGGATTATCATTTCAGCCTTCATCAAGCTCAGATGTCTGGCACTAAGAGCCTATTCTTTATTTGGGGGTTTTCATATAGGTTAGCGTAGGAGTGAGATGCAGACAGATTAGCAGGCAGGTAACATATCCCCAGAACACATGCCATGAAATACTGCTCCTCCCTCACTTTATCCATTGGCAGGCAGGGAGCTGAAGGGAAAAATCACGGAGCACTTATACCCTCCGCACAGCAACCGATGTTATCCCAGGCCTCGTACGCCCAACTCGCCTGTCCATTAGCAAAGGGCACTGGGTCAAATCGTGCTGGTTTAATGCCTATGAGCAGTTCTGGGAACACGATGGCTCTCGGATCTATGTCGGCTGCTAATATAACGCCTGCTGCCTCTTAGACAAATGTGCTGTTGGACCGATTGCCGTTATTGCTTAGAGAAATAAAAGCTTGAGTGGGATTATTTTTAGATGCCTCTGACATATCAACAAAGCATTTTAGGGCTAAATGTTTCCTGCCTCACTTTATTGTCCTTATCACATAGGAAAAACAGTTAAGTGTAGGTTTAATATTGTTATGAGTGACTAATACATCAACTTCCCGAAAGCAGCAGGATAAAAATCATTTCATCACGCTCAAAACACGCCAACAGAGCATTAGTGCATGAGGGATAATTACATATCCAGCACAGGAGTCCACTTGTATTGTAAAGAGGAGCACCATTTCACATGAAACAGCATTTCTTCAGTGAAATCTATTATCTGGAAATTTTTTTTGTTATCAGGAATGTTTCCCTAATGAGATTCTTTGATCTCCTTGGACAGCAGACTATTAAAAACTAATCAAGTGGATGTCAACATTAGAAAGAAAACCACTAACTGTCATTTCTGTGCTATTTGATGTCGACAGCTTGTACTGTTTTATTCGACCTTTTTAATATCAGCTTGGCTAGGAATGCATGGGCTTTGGATTTTTAATTCTATCTTCTCTCATCTTTTTGAGGCTCATCCTTTGAAACTGCTTGTGTTAATGTAATGAAAAAAATCAGTAAATTACATCTTTTTTTATTAGTAGTAGTTTAAGTGATACGGTCCAATATCATTGCTTTTATCTCAGCAGTTTTAACCTAACCTCAGGCCAGGGTCCTTTTTCCTCTGTGCTTCAGAAACACTTAAGAGATTTATGTTCCCAACTGCGGCTTATTATTTCCCACCACGCGCATGGGGACAACTACGGCATGCGAGGGCTGGGTCCATCTTCCCTGGAAACCAAGGAGCACCCCAGCTCGCTCGGGTTTTTACCCCCAATGTCATGCCAAACCAACCACCTTTCCCAGAAGCGGTCAACCGTTACCTTTTCTAATAGTTGTCTCAGCTGCTTTGTCCTGGCATCACGCGAGCACATCGTCTGTTGAGGTGCCACCACTGTGCATATACAACGTCCCTCGCTATCTTGGGCAGAGCTGTAGACCTGCCAGCTTTCCTCTGGGTTGGTAGGCAACACCTAATTAACACAGGGAAAGACGGGTTAAGTAAATGGGGGGAGGCCTGGCAGGGGCACGGGAGGTGAAGGGAGCTGAGCGGCAGCAGGATGGATGTGGCAGATACCGGAGCTGTGCTGGAAGCCGAGGGAGGCTCCTCTGAGGGCCCCAGCTGGCAAAATTCACTTGTAATGCAAAAATATGGATTGGGGACAAATAAAAGAAGGGTCTGAAAAGGAGAGCGAGATCCGAAGCAAGAAGGCAACGCAAGTGGGAAAGCATGAACATAGGGAAAGCCACGATGCTGCAAGGGTTGTAGCATGCTGTACGACACAGAGCGTACTGGGGGGGGGGGGGGGGGGGGGGGGAACCCACTGCCTGGCTGTCGTTATGAGGCACTTGACTTCTCCTTGACACCGTGAGAAGGATGTGCCCGAGCTACCAGTGAGGATACGGTGTCCTGGCTGAGGGCTGAGCAGTGATCAATGTGCCCCTGCAGAGCTCTCCTGGATCCGGCAGCAGGAAAATCAGCCTTCCTGGGTAAACGGACCTCGGGAGTTACATTTCCCCCCTCCTCTGCCAGACTCTCCTGGGGATGCGGAGGTTCACCAGACAGCCATCCCCTCCCGATGTTCTGCGGGTCCCAGGCAGGGAAAGCCCAGCACCGTTCCTACGAAGCACGCCAGCAAAGAAGGGATGCGGTCCAGAGGGTACGACTGTCGGAGCTTCCAGGACACAGCGCAGACAGGGAGCCCAGCCACAACCACTACATTCCCAACCCTCCGTGTGCCCCCCGTGCTCTCCAGACCCCTCTGATCTCAATTTTCCTTTGATCTCGCAGCACTTTGCAAAATAGAGTATTTAATCACAATTCGGGCTCTGAGCGCTTTGAAGGTACCACCAATGTGCTGCCCACCAGGGAAATACTCTTTCTGCTATTTCAATACATTGCAAATCACCTTGCGAATACCCATCTTGACAGACACGCACCGAGAGAGCCAGCTAAGGCAGACAGACAGCCGATTTGATTCTCTAGCTAAAACAATCAGGGGAAACAAAATAATAAATGGGTATCGTCATCCCTGGTAAGATGGGGGAAAAAAAATCCCAGCTTCATTCACAACCAGCGGAACCACTACACGAAATACTCGTCTGGAGAGAGCGGAACTGTAATACCTTTGCTCGTTTGGAAGGCACAAGCATGCAGCCTGGAGGCGAAAGGTGCCCATTTTATCCTGGGAAGGGAAGGCAGCCAGAAGGATTTTTTTCCTTAGCCATTTCCAAAGTGGCAGGACCAGGCACTGTCCCAGCCCTCCGGCAAAACAGGGACAGGAACCATACGGCGCGACCAAATTACACCGCAAGTTCTCCGCTGCATTTCCCATCGCGTTAACGACTATTGACTAAAGGCAGGGAAGCCACCGGGCTTCGCACCTGCCGTCTCAGCCCGCTTCGCCCCGCCACTACCAAGAGGCGAGGAGGGAAACTTTGCAACCCTTTGGCTGATGGCACGGCGGGTGTTGGGGGGCACCCGGGGCGCCCCCAGCCCAGGGCTAGGGATGGCTAAACTCGAGAGCTGGAGGAGGGATGCTCCCTGCATCGCGACCCCAGTCCTGCCAGCCCCCACCCCCCCCGCACCGCCGTGACACTGCCCTCCGTGCCTGCACAGCCTCGGGGGGGCACTTTGCAAGCGATGCCCCCGTATCACCCCGAGGGGCGGCAGCCCTGCCTCTCCCCGGGGAGCTGCTCTCTGCAGCCGGGGGGGTCCCGCCGGGGCTGCCGCCGGGAGGGGGGGGCGGCAGCGACGGAGTCAGACCGCCGGGGATGCCCCGGGGGTACGGGGCGGGGACGACACCCGGGCAAGGAGGGATTTAGGCAGCCCGGGGGACACCCAGGCGAGGGGGCACCGGGAGGCAGGGATGCTCCGGGCAGCCCCCCCACCCCACCCCGTGGCTTCACCGTCCCCTGCCCGTCCCCCCGTCCCCGCCCCGCACTTACTCCCGTGCTGCGATCCAAGGTGCCGCCCGTGGCCGCCGTGAGTTTGGTGGTGTTGAGCCCCACGAGGGAGGGCAGCGTCTGCGACATCCAGTTGGTGATCATGGCCATGGTGCTGAGGACGACTCCAATCTTGAGTAAAGGCACAGACATGTCTGCGGGGGGGGGCGCCAGGCACCCTTCATTCTGCACCGGCGCCGGGCTCCATGCCGCTGGGGACGGGCTGCGCCAGCCGCCCGGCCGCCGCCGCCGCTCGCCGCCGGCCCATCGTCCGCCGCCGCCCCGCCGCGGCCCTGCCCGGCGCTGGCGATGGTGCTGCCCGTGCCGGTGTAGCCGGTGTGGCCGGTGCCGGTGTGGCCGGTGCCGGAGCGGCGCTGCCTCCCTGCGCCCGCCGCCGCCGGGCGCGCCCCAGCCGGAGCGGAGCGAGGGGCTGCAGGAGGCGGGTCCGGGGCGGGACGGGACCGGGGCGGGGGGGAGGGAGGGGCGAGGGGGGTGCCCAGCCAGCCGGAGCGACTGCGGGGGGGGCGGGCGGGGGAGAGGGAGGGGAGAAGGGATTTGGGGATGGGGGAGCGGAGGGGAGGAGATTTGGGGAGGGGAAAAAATCGGGGGGCGGGGGAGAGGTTTAGGAGAAGGTGAGAGGAGGGAAGCAAAAGATTTGGGGAGAGAGAAAAGACTTGGGGAGAGGGAAAGATAATTGGGGGGGGGCGGGGGCGGCGAGGTATTTGGGAAAGGGGGAGAGAAGGAGGGGAGAAAAGATTTTGGGAGAGGGGATAAAATTTGGGCCAAAGGATGTTTGGGGAAGGGGGAGCGGAGGGAAGGAGGGGAGAAAAGATTTGGGGAGAGGGGAAAGACTTGGGGAGAGATTTGGGGAGGGAAAGGGAATTTTTTGGAGGGTAGGGAGGTTTGGGGAAGGGGGAGCGGAGGGAAGGAGAGGAGAAAAGATTGGGGGAGAAGAGATTTGAGGAGAGGCGGAAAGGCTTGGGGAAGGGAGAGAAAGATTTGGGGAGAGTGGAAAAGATTTGGGAAGGGAGGGGAAAAAATTGGGGACAGGGAAAAAGATTTGAGGAGACGGGAAAATCTGGTGGGGTGGGGAAAGGAGTCGGGGGAGGCGGCCAAGCCGCGGTGCTGGGGGGGCGGTGCGGACCGGGGCCGGGGGCGGCTCCCCCGCTGCGGCGCGGCACTGCGGCGCCCCCTGGCGGCGGCGGCGGGCGCGGCGCGGTGCGGGTCGGGGGGCGCACGGCCGCGGGGCAGCGCCGTGCGGGGGGGCGCAGCTTCTCCCGGGGACAAAGGGGAGCTGCTGCCAGGCAGGGCAGCCGGGCGCAGCGTTCCCTGCTGGGGGGCACTCAGGGGCTGCACCGCTCCCGCGCAAATCCACGAGGTGTTGGGACCGTGGTGGAACACCGGGTGGTCCCAGGACCTGTGGGCTTCCCGGGCTGTGGGTGGTCAGAGCATCCCCCACAACCCCGCTGGCCCCCTCGCCATGCTCTGCAACCACAGCCCTCCATCAGCGCCAGGGACCACATACGCCTGAGTGCAACCAAAATGCCCTGGCAACTCTGCCTGCCTGCAAGCTGGCAGCCCCCCCATTCCTGCCCCATTCCTGCCCCAGCCCTGCCCCTGCCCCATTCCTGCCCCAGCCCTGCTCCTGCCTCATTCCCAGCGGGCAGGGCTGCATGGACAGGAGAGATGGGACAGTGTCAGGTGCTGCCTGAATGTCCCACCCCAGAGTTCGAAGAAGACCCTGGGCTTTCTGTGGCTGCTGTGGCTCTGAAGCAAACTCTGCTGAGGAGCCCTGTGGGCTGTTACACTGCAAACAGCATACAGCCCGTCTGTATGGCCTGGCACATAGTCTGCAGCGAGATGGAGCTTGTTCACAGCTCAGGTTTCCTGAAGGCATCTGCAGAACTGTCCTGATGGCTTCAGAACCAAAGTCTCTGACCAACAGAGGTCTGTAGTTCCTTGCCTGTCCCTTCCTCAGTGAAACTTTAAACACCCTGTGCAAAGCAGATTATGAAATGAATCCCCTGGCCCTCTCCAGAGGATATAAGTGACACCCCTCGCTCTGCTGGCACACCACCAGCCTCAGCATGTTGCTGCAGCCACCACGGCCCTGCTCCAGGAGACCCTGCACTGTTTGGTGGCCCCACCATGCCCAGCCTGGCCAGTCCATGGGAGTCACCACATTCCCACTGTAGTCTGACCAGTCCAGCCCCAAACCTGCCCCCTCCAGAGTTGCTCTTCCGATGGCATGGCTCCCTGGGGTCGTAGGTCTCACTTCCCCCATTCCCCAGAAGCTGGGTGGGCTACAGCTGAGAGGGCGCTGAGGGGTGCCTCAAGGTCTTGACCCACCAGTACTTCCTTGCCATACAGCATCCAGGCTGGTGTTTGGAGCCAGTCCCAACTGGGGAAGCAGGGACCTGTGCCCTGAAATGCAATTGCTGCCAAGCTGGCCTGCCCCACCTTAATGGGACCTTACCCCTAGCTGGGGACCTGGCCCTTGGTGTGGGATCATCCCAGTGCCCCCCAGCACTGCTGCTCTGGGCAAAGGGAGCGGGGACCAGCAACAGCCAAGTGGAGCTGTTTCTGCAGAGAGCGCTGGGGAGTTTCTGCAAAGCACTGAAATGAAAGCACATTTAGCAAGTCCACCAGGTGGAGAAAAAGAGATGAGTTAGAGTAGGAGCGCTGATGCCAGGTTGGATCATGTCCCTCCAACAAGGCGACGGCAGAACCAGGCACTGGCAGCTGGGAGGCAGCGGCTGGTGCATGTCACAGGCTGCAGCAGCTGAAATGCCATTCCCTTCCCTTGCTTGCCAGCACCCTCAGATCGTGTCACCCCTGCTCTTTCCCCCTGCTCAGGACAGATCAGCTCGAATCCGGGTAGATCAGCCAGCTGAAGGTCCATCTGCTGCAAAATCAGTCAGAAAACACTCCTGCCCTCCGAATCAGACGCTCTCCTGCCAAGGGCTCCCAAAGTAGATATACTTTTTCCACCCCATGAAATTGGCTTCACCCAGCCCAGGCACCAAGCTCCTTTCCATGGCAAAACGGCTGTCAGGTTGTGCCTGAGAAGCTCAGCATCAAGGAGGTGTTTCAGGCTGTGGCTGTAGGAACAGGTTCGTTAGGAAAAAGCCTGGGATGGTTTCCATTTTTTAGAATAAATCAGAGCTCCCCGTTCTGTTCCTGTTCCGCCTGTTCTGCTCTAACAGGTGCTTGTGCTGTGCCCAGCACTGGAGCAGCCGAGACCCTGATTGCTTGTCTGATTTCATACCATATAAAACACTTGGTTGCAACGCTTAAATCATCTTCATGTGCATCTTGAAACTGCATTTGTAAGTAAAGTTTCTCTCTTGTATTTGCCTACTTCAAACACATACAAAGGCAATTAGATCTACGGATACTTTATTATTTAAAATGGTATTCAGTGGGGTAAGGAGCACTCCTTTGCCTTGCTCTGGATTCCACCTGGACTAAAGAAAGACTAATTTCCTACCAGTGCACACAGCTAATTTCATTTGTATGCCCTTCAAATGCCTTGCAATGATTAAAGGTTCTTCAGATGGGGACAGCAAGGCACAGAGAGAGGAGCACCAGCCACAAGTCCCTGCTAAGGAGGGGGCCTATTCCCGGGAATCTTTGCAGGGAGGGTCTGTAGGCAGGGGGAGGCTGGGCTCTGGCCACAGCAGTCAGCGGAGCTGCTCCGCTTCCCCGGAGCAAACCCCTTTGTGCCAGCTGAATGAAGGGCTGTGCGTGTAATAACAGAGGAGAAAAAAATCCAGACTATTTTCTTTCTGTCTCTTGCTTCCAGTGTTTGTGAAATAGCCAAAAGCAGCAGTTTTGGGGGAGTCTTTGCTGGTAAGGTAAAGGGAGTTATGACAGGGATATCAAGGGATCGGCTGCTCTTCCAGACGTTTTCAGAAAGTTCAGTGACTTGATACATTAATGACCTGTGCCAGGAGCAGGATGGCCCTGAGCCCGCGGGGTAAAGCCCATGCTGGCAGAGGGCCATGTCCATGTCCCCGTCAGCTGGTCCAAAGCAGAGACCTGACAAAGAAGAGGCTCCCAGAAATGCTGCTGTTCCCCTTTTTTAGGGGCGAAGGGAAGAGGCAGTGGCTGCTGCTGTGCAATGAGATGCTGCTGGTCACCCTGTGCTGTGCTGTCATGGGCGTCAAGCAAGAAAATTACTTTTGTCACCTCGGTGTCTGAAGCAGGTGTTATGCAATCATGGAAACCTCTTCCCTACCCTAATGATCTCTCTGGTTTTAGAAGGCCAGCACGGCAACGAAAGAAAACACAGCAAAAAAACAGTAAGGACATGAACTTGATGTGGGAGACCTGACATTGCCTTTACCCATGCTAGGGCGTATCAGAAGAAATGCCAGCGAAAGCAAGGAGAAGACTCAGATGACTCTTTTTGACCCGATGGCATTCACTGATGGGCCTTTCCAGCACCAAGCAGGATCTTGCTCTTGAAGAGCAACTTTCCAGCATAACGTCTGCAGAAGTCTCTTCAGTGCCAGTTTTGCTGAACTGGCTGAGTTCATCTGTCTCCTGACCACTTTGGGGTTTTTTTTTGCACAAGGCATTGCCTTGAAAAAAAACCCTCATGATGGCATTGAGTTTTTCTTGTCCTGATGTGCTTGCTACAGCCACCCTCCCCACAAGAGCAGAGGCTGCAGAGACCTCTCAATGCCTCTCCCACTGTAAGCAGAGAGTAAACAGCAGGGAAAGATGTCCAGTGAGAGAACAAAAGATCCTCTTTGCATGCATGTATTCTGAGCAGAGAAAGAGGAGGAATGCTAGGTAAAAGCAAAGAACAGGGTCTTCCGAAATAGCTACTTAGTGGAAAATTCCGCTGCTGGGAAGTGGTAATGCAAAATGTGACTGTCTGCCTAAAAGAGATCTACAAGGGTCAAGGTTTGCAAATAGGGCCAATTCCGCTGTACGGTGAGTGTGTAAGCGTGTGAGTGTGCAGGACATGACGGCCATTGTCTCCCTCTCCTGGCTGGTTCAGAGAAGAGGTGCTGAAGTTTCTGGTGCTCGCAAGTTTTCGTGGGGATGGTGCCCATGGACCCCAGTCAGACGGGACTCGTATTGGCTGCATGGTGAGAGGAAGCGAGCTGCTTTAATACACATACACCCGTATTTTAACAGCCTCAACTCTTGCTGGTGCTCCAAGCTGGCTCAGTAAATGCTGGAGGCATCTCAGCTAACACCCGACATCTACAGTGAGGAGCATGTGTCTGTCCAGCTGAGCTGCCTGCCCAATGGACTGTCCCAGGCACCTTCCCAGGGCTGGCAGCTCCTGTTCTGGGAGCACAGGACTCAGTAATTTGGCAGGGCTCTCAGGCGTGCCCTAGGATGACTCTGTGGTGCCTGGGATAGCCCATACTCCAGCTCTTTCCAGCTCCTTCTCTCTGCACTGGAGACCCATGAGATGTGCTGTGCCCTCTGGCCAGGGGCTGCAGGAAAAGTCTGCCCTTTCCAGAAGGACCTTACTATGTAACTCCAGGGATCCTCCTTAGATGCTTGGACTAAGTGACTTTTCTCCAGATCTCCCTCCTGTAGTTGATGGAGGGGTTCTGAACCTCTTGGAGGACTCTCTGCCTCCACTGACTCTTTCGCATCCCTCCCGGAGCCCTGGCTGATGCTGAGCTGCCAGAGTCCCTATTGCTGCCCTGCTGCCAGGTGCTGCTGCGCTTGCAAAGGAGCATGGACCGCACGGAGGCAAGCTGCAGGGTGGGAAGGACCACCTCTGTCACGCACAGATGGGACAGCACCCCAGGAACCAGGGTGAGGGGCTGCCCTCCCTGCCACTGCACAGCACATCTGGCAGCTGAAGGCCATGGGGATGCCGAGCAGCTCTGCGTGGGGGTCCCTGCAGCGGGGCTCAAGGCTGAGGGTAAGGATCTGCCAGTACAGCCCAGCCCTCCCTGCGCAGCAGGCTCAGACCAGGGCTTCCAGCCCACCCCAGCACCGCACGGGTGGTCACTGCGCCCCTCAGCTCTCTGCCCAGCACCGCAGACATAGGGAGGGAGAGCCCTGGACTCTGCTTTTAAGAGAAGGACGACATTCCTCATCCCTCTCTCAACTCAGTAGTTGTTCCCCCTCTTCCCTCGCATTCCTCGTTTCCTGGGCTTGTGGCAGGAGGTATCCGAAATCCCTTTGCACCAGTCTGTGGGCAGCAGGAGGGCTGTGAACAGCGCCAGGCAGGAGAGGCACCCCACCTACCCTGGCATCCCACCTACCCTGACAGGCAGCGTGGGCAACTTCATCCTCATTAAGGAACATACACTTTGTACCCTCATCACCTTTGGAGCGTGGGACAATCTTCTGTTGCATTTGCCGTGGGGCATCTGTCCCTCAGCAGGTCACAACTGCCACAGTAATACCAGGTTTCCCTGATTTTTTGCTCTAACTTCCAAATGTCCTTGCTTTTTTCCCTGTTCTTTGTCACTATCTGTGCAACCATCACTCACACAAGCCTCAGTCCTGGAGCTGGACCCTATCACCTCAGCACTGTACCAATGCAAAGCAAACACTTCCCCTCCCACCATGGGGAGGGTATGGATGGACAGACAGGGAAAGCGAAGGAGGGAAAGAAAATGGGAATTAAAGACCCCAAAGTGCTTTGCAAAGAGTGACCACGATGCTGCAGGTCACTGCCAGCTCCCGGTGGGACTTTGTGTGAAACTCCCTGTGCCTGGTGCTGCACTTGGCTCCAGGAGTGGCCACGTTTTGGGATCAGACAGCCCAACATGCTCCGGAAAATTAACCCCCAGCTACAGACACTGGCACTGCTCGTCCGCACGCCAAACGCTTTGCAACCTTTCCTTTCGTTATCCTCACGGAGAGCAGAAACACCCTGTAGCAGAAAGAACACACTTCTTATGTTACACTGGAACAGAATAACCCCCCCTTGCAGGTCTTCACTAAATCTGTGTTTAGCTGTAGCTGCTCTTGACATTAAACCCATGCTCCAACAGCCAGTGCCAATACATGTCAGAGCCTCTGGGCTAGAGCAGAGCCCATTAAAGTCGGCGCAGGTTTCACGGGTGCGTCAGTGGGTTCCTGTTACTCGGATGTTTTGGTTAGGGATGATGATTTTTTTTGGCATTTTTCCCTGGGTCTGTTGCCCGCCTCCAGCCAGAAAGTGCCTTTGCACTGAACACTTGTTCTGCGTGTTGCTTGCTAGAAAACACAGCGGTGCTCCAGGGTCGCTCACCGCTGCGCACTCCTGGACCGAGGGCTGACGCATGCTATTGCCCCATTATCTTTCCAGGAGGTATTTTGCATTTTGGTTGCTTTGAATGCTGCCTTCCGGCATCCCCACGGGATGGGGACTGAGAACCAGGACCTGGGTCCCGAACAAGGAGAAAGCCTCCCAGGGCCAAAACCCAGAACAAAGCCAGTACAGAGGCTGGGACCAGGGCTCCTGTGCTCAGCTCCGACAGGGCAATAGCAAGCAATAGCTACAGTCTACAAAGGAAGGAAAATGAGGATTTTTAGGTGTTCTTCCTCTACAACCAGGATTTGCTGATGCTAAGACACATCTCAGGCTTTGTGCCTCAGTTTCCCCAAGTGCATCTTCCCCTTTCTGGAGGAATGCTTGACCGACTCAACCCTTCAGGTATCCATCCCCCTGCCCATCCCAATGTCCCAAAGAGCCTGGCTGAGGCACCTGCAGGCAACAAATCCCAGAGGTACACTCCTTGAGTGTCCCTGTCCTTGCCTCGTTCCCTTTTGTTCACAGTTTAATCACAGCAGAGCAAAATCAATGCTTATCACTCATAACTCAAGAATTAGCTTCTTCCACTGACAACGCAGTCTACAGCCTTCATCTATCTAATTCACTCGGATAGTAATTAGTTTTGTATTACTTTACGTAGTGATGCTAATACTGATTACAAGGCCTGATAACTTGAGTAATAAATATGACCCAGGGCTGAAAATTACCTTTCTTTTTTATTGGTTAAAGCTGAAGTTAGTGAAATGAGACACAAATTGGTTTATGAGATGAGGCAGCTGCTGCCTGTTACAGGCTGCAGATTCGCAGCTTAATCCTACTAGTTTCCATGTGTCTCCCTGACAGGGGAGGGAAGAGCTCAGGCACCAAACTGGGCACTGGTAAGTCCCCCATGGATGGAAGGGAACCGGAACTGGGCTGGGTGCTGCTGGGTGCTGGGGTAGTGGGGCACGGGCAGTGTGCATCCCTGGTAGCTCTCTCCCTTCCCTGAAAATAGCCCCAAAAGGGACCTGACATGCTTTTAGGAAAATCAACGGTGAAATTGGTTTTGTTTCTTTTTTTCCCCTCCCCTTGTAGAAGCCCTAAATGTTTAACAACTGCCTGCTCCAGGAAGGTATTCCTTCCTCTGTGGTTTCAATGATTACCGGGTAAGTGGATGTCATAGCACTGAGCTGCCCCACTCTGCAATTGCAAAACTTTGAGGAATGCAAAGAGGCTTTCACTGGTAATACCCCAGCAGCTTGCCAGCAAGCACAAGGCATGACAAAGAGATGGGTTGGACAGACAGACAGACAAGCAGGCAGCATCCTAGACCCTTTCTGCCGATACCCCTGGCTTTACTACACTGTCCCAAATCCTCTGCCCTTCTGGCAGTTCTACCTTTCTGCACATGACAAGCAGATCCTTAGAGAGCATAAGTTGGCTCTGAGCCTTCATGGCCACCACAAGAGCTGCCCTGAGTTTCACCAAGCAGATGACAAGGAGAGAAAGCCCCGTGCTTTGCCCAGGAACCCCTCTGCCCAGAGCTGCACGCGCAGCCAGAGCCAGGGTGCTGTACCCCAGGGTGCCCGGAGCAGCAGCTCTGCCCCCCCCCCACCCCATCCCACACCCAGCCGCTCAACCCAGCCAAAATAACGTTGTTTCAGGTTTTGATCACTGACCTGTGCAGAGCCAAGGCAAGGCACAAAACAAATCAGGAGACCTTTGGCAGCTAGAAGAAATGCCAAAGCATTGTGCAGGTCTTGCTCTGCGGCCAGGGCTCCTGTCACCCCCCTTGGCCCTCCCTGCCTGGGGCACACAGGAACTGAGGGGCGGGCAGGGGCTTCTGCCAAGGACTGGGATGTGGGGGGCGCCTGGGGGCAGCTCTCACCTTGTCTCACACACAGAAAACTACCATCCACCTTAGACAGGTCTCAAAGCCCCTACGAAATCAGCCCGCAGTGTGTGCATCACCCATGTGCTCCTGCTGGGCATGGGCATCCTGCCTCCCACACGGGGGGACTTCAGAGGATGCTGCAGTACCAGTACCTTGAAGACAACTGCCTTCCCTCCATGAGAAGAGCTTTCCCAGCACCCAGGTGGAAGGACAGCCACGTGCTCGCCCCCTCCAGCCCCATTTAACAGCCATCCGTCTCCCCATTTCTTCCTTTCTTGTGTGCTGGCGTGCCAGTGCCACTGCAGAGAGGGAGAGCAGGGGATGGCTGTAGCTTCTGCATTATCAGGGAAAGCTGCCTAAATCAGCAGCCTCTCTCCCCTGAACCTCGATCCGTCCTCCCCCAGCATGGGATCTCTGTAGGGGATGGGAGAGCTTCCACACATGTGATGGAGATATGGATCTGGCACTGAATTAAACGTGGAAGACACTGAGATGGGCGGTGCCTGGGCTGAAAGGCGTATTTGGGGTTGCATCTGGCAGCTGTGCTACAGAAATGAGATGCTAAAACTCCGAAAGGGCTCTGCAGTGCCAAGCAAGTCAGCAGGCACGCTGGCGGGAGAGCTCGGTATGGCCAGTGCGCGGGGCCTGGCAGGACTCAGCTACCTGCAGGCAGCAAAGCCCAGGTAGATGCTGCAAACCAGAACCCAGCCCCGGCGAGGCAGCTCAGCAAAGCCAGGGCTTCAGCAGGGGCTTCTAGCCTCCCACCAGTGGACAGGGATGGGCTGGGAGGAAACTCTGCCAAAGTCAGCCCACAGCACTCAGCCCCGCAGTCCAGAGCAGATTTGCTGCCCATCCCCACCCCGATTTAAAGTTGGTCAAAAAGTTGGAATGCTGCATTTAACAAAAAAAAAAAAAAAAAGAAAAAAAAAAGAAAGCAAGCAAGGGAAAAAGTAGCCAGGCACAGCAGCATCCTTGGCACAAGAGGTGATAACTCTGTGTCCTTGAAAAACCCCACCAGTGCAGAGCGATGGGGGCTGACGAGGCTGAAAGGGGATGGTGGCAGCCCCTGGGGAGGGGGGTACCACCCTGGTCCCCAGGCTGTGGGTGCACTCCCCGGGGCTGGGCAGGAGGGGAGGCTGGAAGGGCGGCAGGGCAAGGCAGCCCTGCCACACTGCTTGGCCACCATGCTGCCATGGCCCTGGCTGGCCGGGCCCTCGGCTGGGCCGGGTGCGGAGCCAGGAGCCCCTTTTTGCTGATTCCTGAGCAATGCTGGCTGCTTTGTCCAGCGCGGCGCATGCGCGCTGCCCGAGCATCCTCTCGCACACAATGGGCTTCTCCTGGGCGCTCACTTGCAGCTCTGGTTCCTTCCCACCCTTCCTCATCCACACGGCTCCTGGATTTCTTTGCTTCCCCCCCCCCCCCCCCCCCCCCCCCCCCAAATTACCACCTTCTCATCCTTTCTCTGGAGGGCTCTGTGCAATTAAGGCAGCTCTTGACTTTAGCAGTTTCTTCCTGGGGGCAGCAGAAATACTCTGAGGTGCAAAGCCAAAAGGCTTCAGCTGCTGAAACTTCAGCAATAGGGCAGTGACAGGAGAGAGCATTGTCAGCAGGAGAAAGGAAAAAATAATCTACATAAAGCATCCAGGATGAGAGCCCAGCTGCTAATTGCTCCTACACTAAGAAGCCTCCATTCCCCTCCTATTTATAGCTTCTTTTTCTTTCTTTTTTTGCTCCCAGGCAGCATCACAATTAACCCCACAATCTAGAGCATCCTCTTGCAATTACTTTTCTTCCTTTCCTCAGTGACTGGGAGAAAAAAAACCAACCAAAAGACAACCTTCCTGCCAGTCTCTCACCAATTATCTTAAAGAACTCAAATGGAGTTTTATTTCCACTTGAAAGAGATGGTTTTTGTGTGCCTCCTTTCCTCCCCCCAGCCCCACTACTCACTCAGACCAGGGGCCGGGACAGCAAAGGCAAGCATTAAAATCCAGTAGGGAAAAAAAAAAAAAAAAAGGCAGAGGGGGGAGAGGGAGATAAATAAGATGCTCCTCTCTCCCACAAGCCTGTCACAGATGGAACCATCAAGGGACGTTTAAATGTCACCTAAAATCAGCAAAGCTACCCCCACATGAGGAGCTGGTGTGTGTGTGGGGGGTGACAGGAGGGACCACCACCCTGCACTCACATCTCGTCCCTGCGGGGACCCGGGACAGGCGGCCCCGAAGTTCGCGGAGCCCGAACCCTGCAGTGGCAGCCCAGCCCGGGGTGGGGGTCCCGCTGCCCCCCCATCCCCCCCGCCCTGCCCGGCAACTTTCCCCGGCCCCCCTCCCCCCCCCCCAACTCTCGGGGGTGACCACGCCGGGGCAGCCCCTTTTCTCCCCAGCTGTGGGGTCCGCTCTCAAGCCCCCCAACCTCCCTCCACCCCCCACCTCCCCCCAAGCCCGGAGGGTCCCCCTGCACCGTGGGCTGAGCAAAAGGGGGATGCCCAGGGATGGAGGGGGGGGGGGGGGGGCGCGAAGGTGCAGCTTCCAACCCCAGTTTTCTTTTGTGCTCTCGAGGTTTAATAGAAAATGGCGTTGGGGAGAAAGGGAGAGAAGGGGGGCGGGGGGGGGTGGGGGGGGGGAAGCAAGAGAGAAACCTACTTGGGTGAGTTCTGTGCCCATCAGGATGAGGAAGCAGAGGGTCAGGAGCTTGCTTGCCGGTTGCATGTCTCGCACCCCGTTCTAGGCACCTTGCATACAGATCACCTCCCGGGCGAGCCTCCCGAGCCGGTCACCGAGCGCCTCGCTGCCTCCTCGGTCCTTTAGTCTTATTATGATTTTAATTTAAAAAAAAATAATAAATAAATACCACCCAGAAAAAAAAAAAAGACAACCAAATGCACTTAAAAAAAAAAATAATATCAGAATGATTTTCCGGGCGGTTCTCAGCACCCCCAGGAAGCAATGCAAGAAATCTGCTCAGCAGAGCCTTCACTTTGCATATTTATTGGGATCCCAGTGTCTCTCCTCTGCTCCCGGTGCTGGCTCTCTGGTAATCTTTTTTTTTTTTTTTTTTTAATGGCTCCCCTGCTCGAAAGACATTTGCGAGGAGAAATTCAACGGAGCACGAAACGATTATCTCTGCTATTGCCAAAAGTTTGCCTTGAAAAGGGGGGTTGATGGGGAGAGGACAGGGATTTAAAAAAAAAAAAAAAAAAAAAAGGGAATTGGTAGGGCTGGCTACTAGCAGGGGATGGCTGTGGAACAGGATGTGACATCAACTAAGGCGGGGGAAATTTAACTAAACACGGCAAAAGGGAGAGGGGGAAAAGCAGCCTCGGGAGCGGAGCTGGGGGCGAGCCGGGGGTTAACCCCCTCCCCGCCGCTGGGGAGCCGGCCGAGCTGCCCCCATCCCCGGGGGCGTCTGGGATGGGGGGTGCGGAGGGATGTCACACCCTCTCCCCCCCCCCCCCCCCCCCCCCCGCAAAGTACCAACCCCCACAGATGCCTTCCCAAACCATCCCTCCTGGAGAGCTCTGAGCCACAGCCCCCCCCCCCCCCCCCCCCCGGCTCAGACCCAAACTAATTCCAGGCAGCAGGAGCATACGCGCAGCAAGGTGCCGACCCTCTTGCTTTGCAGGGCATCCTGCCTTGCACCCACTGCCAGCACCCTGCTGGGGTCTTGCAGGTGCAGGGGGCTTGGCTGGGGGGCTGCAGGCAGTGCCCACCCCCCCGTTTTCCCTGTGCCCTTCCCAAGTTCCGTGGGGACTGTTGACCCCTCACTTCTCTCTCCCTGAATGTTTTCCAAACCGCAGTTTTCCCAGCACCTTATAAATACTGTGTAGTCTCCGAGTAGATGGCAATGCATCCTCCTCCTTTTCCAGTGGTGAGAAATGTAATGCAGAACTTCTTAATGATTATTGAATGATTTAATAGAAATCATTTGCTACGGGCTTACAATTACCAGAGGCCCCACAACAGGGTTTTCCCCCCTGATTGCTCATTGCAAAGAGTTTCTTCTTCTGCAGTCGTCTGGAACTGGTTATTACTGGAGCGGGCGATGGGACCTCTGTAGTGATGAGCTGACACAGAGCCTTTTCCAAGTCCAGGGATCACAGAGCACAGCATTCAGCAGAAACCAGGAAATCTGCAGCACGGTGAGGCTCAGTGGGGACAAACAGCTGAGAATAAACTGGGAAAAAAAGGCTTCTCATCAGCAAATGTCTGAGGGAAGGCTGCCCTGGCCCTCCTAAGAGCTGGTTTCAGCATCAGCCTGCAGCTCCAGGCAGCCCTTCTCCGGGAGGGGAATCAACATGTTCGTTTAAAGAGAGCTTAGGAAAAGGCAGTCCAGAGAGCAGCTGTGGGAAAGCTTCCATGTCTAACTATCCCACATAGATCTATTGCTAATATACTTCCCTCAGCACCTCCCTTTAAGGTCAATGCTTTATAGCCCATAAAAGCTGAGCACCTTTAAAAAGCATTAAGCTCCCCTTGACTTTATCAGGAGCAGTGCAACGAGGCCAAAAGCATCAGTGGTACAACAGGGTTTGAACACGTCCTCCCCTCGTGCCTTAGAAGGTTGTTTCTTCTACCATGGGCATCGCCTTCTCCCTGGCAGGGATTATAGTGGGAGAAAAAATATTCCCCAAAACTAGGGAAAGGAGGGAGGACTAGCGAGTTACACGTGGCTGTGTTTCTTTGCTGGGTGCATTGTTTAAAGTACCGTCAAAACCCACCTGAGCGGCTTTCTATTAACCCTGTGACACCAGGCAGCACGTGGCTGATACAGGCCAAGATGCTCCGTGTGAGGGCACAGGTGCAGCTGGAGCTCACAGGGCTTAAAATAGATTTGAGAAGTGCAGAAGACTAGCAATGGGAGTTTTGTTCACACAAAAATGTTCAGTGATGAGATCAGCTTCACCTTAGGTTGCTGGGACCATGGAGGGTGCCTTCACTTTGGGTGTCTTAGACCTCAGAACAGAAGAACCCCACCTTGTGTTCCACAGTGGTACCAGATGAGGCTCTGGAACCGCATCTTTTCCAAGTCAGTAACAACATGTTGCCAAAGGGGAATCTCTTCTCTCCCCCTTCTTTGCTTTTATACACATCTACCTTCATTGACCTTCATGGTAATAGTCACAGCTTGCACCTGGGTAAACGACAAAAGCATCAGCTCTGCAATTTGTTTTAATTTATTCCTCTTTTGAAGTCTTCCTTAATTAATATCAAGAATCTTGTTATTGAACTTGAACTTCAGGCTCCAGACCGTAAGGCCCTGTACAGTACTTCCTCCAGGAAAGAGCTCTGTCCCATGGAGGTCCACTCCCAGGATGTAAATCACAGAAACCAAGAGAAACAAAAGGGAAAAATTGCCCAGTGTGACACAGCAGAGGAACCTGGGAACACAACCTGGATCTTCTGATTCCCACAGTGTCTTACCCAGACTTTGAAAAATACCTTCAGAAATTTGGAAGGGGTTCAAGGTCTGGAGAACCTGCCCATGGAGCATGACTAAAGAGGCTCCAGCTCCTTCACCAGCAAAAGGGAGGGCTGAGAGCAGGCTGCCCAGGGGAAGGTTTCTGTACATGAAGGCTCTTTCATCTGATAAAAAAAAAAAGTCAGAGCAAGAGTCCTGTAGAAATAGGACCTGTTTTGTTTTGTTGTTTTTTTTTTTTTTCCTCAGGGGCAGATAATCAGACTGTGAAATAACTCAGCTGGAGACACGGTGCCCTCTCCACTGCTTGACATAGTTAAATCAGAGCCAAGAGCCTTTCTGAAAGATGCATCTCGGCTCCTCCAGCAATTACAGGCAAGATGCCTTCGATGAAACTCCGCTCTGTGATGCAGGAGAGGAAATCAAAACACCTCTGATTTCTCGTCTTGATTTATAAGATGTGATTTGGGCCAGCACTCTGGGCTCTAGAGCACGCTGCCCTCCAGAGCAGCCCACTGCTGGGATGCCAACTTGCTTTCAGTGCAGAAGCACTACATGGGCAGGGGACGGTGAGGATGGCAGGGAATAGCAGGGGATGGGCAAAGGAAGGCAAGGGATAGCAGGGGGTGGCAGGCAGCCCCTTCCTCTGCGCTGGGAACCAGAGGATCTGCAGAGCCATGACACAGGCATCTGAGTGCTGCTGTGCATTGGGGAAACAGGCGTGTGGGTCCCTCTTTGGCTCTTGACTGAGGATGCTGATGCTCCCCTCAAAGTCAGTGAGCTCTGCCTGACCCTGCCTCTCTCTCTGGGCTGGGTTTCAGCTGATTTCATCCCTTCACAGAGGACCTTGCAGAGCCCCATCCACTGCTTTCCCCGCTTAGGAGCAGATGGTGGCCCTTAATTCACACAGCTTAGTTCTAGGATCTAGATTTAAAGAACAAACCCTCTATTTTCTCCTCAAAGGGCAGGGTGATGGTGTCCCTCATTGGCAGCTTTCAGGCTCTGCAATCTCCTCTCACCTGCCGCCTCTCTGAAAGCCTCTCACAGAGCCAGCCTCTTGCTCTCTGGGGTCCTGCTCTCTTTCTCCCTGCTGAGATGAAGGCTATTCCAGGCATGGTGAAAATAGCTTTGCAGTGCTTTATTACCTACAGAAAGGCACATTTCAGGTGCAATTATTTTCAGAAGACCTATTTTCACACTCAATTGTCCTGCCTTTTGTATAAATTCAGTGAAAACGCCTTCCTTCCTGTCTTTTTTTGCACCCTTTCTCCTGAAATTTTGGTGTCAGGTGTACCAGATGAACCTTTACTTGAAGACGTGGATGTTGAAATGCTCCTTAAGCCCGGCCCTGCTGTTTGCTGCTCCCTGCATGGGCGTCTCCTGCAGAAAACCATAAGAAAGTTAATTTCTTCCTGGGAAGCGGGTTCCCTGCCTGGTTGCTGCAAGCAGCGTGTGATCGTATCGTTACTGCACAATTTCTCTTTGCTGGGACGCCCAGGGATGCCCCACACTGAGGAGGGAGTCTGCCAGGGCTGCCAGTCTCGTGTGCTTCAGCTGATTCACAGGAGCCACAGTGGCTGTCAAGAAGAGCTGGGAGGTAAAAGTCAGCTCTGGCAACACCGATACAACCAGAGAGCAAAAGAAAGTGAACTCAGTGGAAGTGAGAGACTTCCAGCAGCCCCAGGCTGGTTATGATGACAGCAACAGTCCTTCAGCCCTTGGATTTAGCCTCATCCCCTGCTTGTGACACTAAAGAGGGCTGAAGAGGAATCTGTACCTCCAAGAACAACCACAAATAATTTGCACCATCAAAATCCTCACTAGGTTGAAACAGGCAACCAAGTTCATGGGACAAGTTTTACAGCTGCTCAAAGGGAGACATGCACATTTTTATTTGTTCTCAGCACAGCTCATCCTCTGTAATCCAGGTGGGAAGGGCTGTGCTACCTGGTGGTAAATACCCAAACTAAGCATTGCAATTGAACCGCACTGGACAATGGTTCCACCAAACACAAACCCCAAGGAGACTATTTCATGGACTCTTTTTTGGATATACATTTTTAAAACCTTCCCGTCTCTCTCTGTTCATCACTCTTGTACAATCAGTGAGGCCAGACAGATCTTGTCCTCTCCCAGGGCTGCTGGATTGTCTGACGCTTTGATGGTGGTGCTTCAAGGGCTGCCCAGTGTAAAATTGATTTTCCAAATAGACCCAAACTATTGATCCCTTTGTCAGAAAAATGTCAGAGGGAGAGATGCCAGGCGTGAGCATCGCTGTCATGGGGCTTCAGAGTGTGTGACAGGAGGACTTGCTGCAAGGACCCCTCTGGGAGCACTCATTCAGCACGCGGCGATGGGTTAGTAGCATCTGATACTCGAGGAGCAGGCAATCTATCCTCAGAGGAAATCACACCTGCGTGATCCTCCTGAATAGCCCATTTCATGCAGACAGACTCAATGATGAACACTTCTGGCAGCCGGAATGCCACCGTGGCTGCCTGTGCAATAGTTCTTCCTCTTCTCTTAGGAATTGCCTTGGGATCCCAGCTACAGATACTGAGGGTCAATTTCTCCATTAGTGGTTTTTACTGACATCAGCCCAAAAGAAGGCAAAACCTGGTGTTTCTTGGAAAACTGGCCCACTCTAGTAGAAGATGTTAATATGGACAGTAGGGGTAGAGACACCTGAATGAAGCTGTACATCCAGCCTGCCTGTGGTCACTTAATGTCCTTTTCTTTCTCTTACAAGGTGGAAATACTTTTGGAAAATCCCCCTTTTTTCTTGTTTTACATATAAACTATACTTTTATATAAACTATATTTATACATGATCTATTAAGTTCACAAAACACGGCAGCCAAGGGTGGCTCTGGGCCCTGATCAGACAGTGCTGTGGTCCAAACAGTAAATTAACATGCCTTCTCCTGTTTCGTTACCCACTTCTGTAGCATCCCTGGCGAGGCTGCAGGCTCAGCTCTGCTCCCTTTCCAGGGGGAAGGCACCACGATGGGCAGAGCATCACCCTAACATGAGGCAGTGGTTGCTAAGCTGAACTCATCTTCAGTAACTGGCCACTTAATGCTTCCCCACTCACACTGGCGGGGTTTGTCTTGGCTCCCAAGGTACAAAGGCCTGAGGAGCATGAGTGAGTGGTGGCCGTTCCCAGCTCTCGACACAAGGACCGCACTGGGGCCAAGCACGTGCCTCCTTGCAGAGCTGCCTGCACTGGGCTGTCTCTCTGCTCTCGGGGGCTGGTTTCCAGCGTACAGCATCATCCTGCCAGAGCCTTTGTCAGCTCAGCCCCTCCTGGCACATCCCCTTCTCACCTTCTCCACCTGCAGGAGAGCCTCTACGGACATGCAGAGCACACCAGCCATGAGGATGGCATGGAAAAATCATGGATTAGCCACATTGGAAAAGTGACAACACCCCCTGGCCCCATTCAGATGTGGTAGGAAGGACCATGAAGTGGGAACAGGGCTGTCCCCACTACAGCTGGCAAAGGGACCTGGAGGAGGTTATGCTTTTTCCTTGGTGTTGAGCACAGGCAGAGCTCAGGGCAAGGGACCCAGTGGCATATTATCAGCGTGGGGAGCAGAGCCAGGGGGTGCTGGGAGCAGCCTCTCTGCAGGAGGGATGCGATGCTTCAGCAAATGCCTCCCTGCAAGCACCGCAGCTGCAGCCTGCGCACACCTTGGCTGCATAATGAATGTCCACACCAACACTGGAAAAGCTGCCTCAGTACCCTGAAATGCTGAAAAAAACTTAGGGCCAATTTCAGCTGATTTCAGGCATATTTCATGCATTTATCTCCCTCTCTGAGGACCTGATCTCTTGGGCAGTTGGTTTGGAGTCAGGCAAGGCCACTTCCCATACATTTTCACCTGCTGTCTCAGCACTGGGAATTCAAAATGCACCCAAAGGACAGAGGCGATAGGAATGAAAAGCAAGATGCATGCATGCGTCTGAAAACATGACATGCTTTTTTTTTTTAAAAAAACATCTCTTATTCTTTCCAGCTCTTCACCTTCCTGCTCCGAAGTGGGTGGAGGAGCAGACACCGCCAGACTTCAATACATCCAGTAATGCTTCAGGGAGACCAAGTGAAAAGAGGTCTAAAACCAGCAGTGTGCATGAGGAATGGTAAGAACCAGTCTTTTCCATCAGAAGGAAGAAATAACACAGCAGCTGAAGAAATGGGGAGGTGCAGAAGACAAATACTAGAAAGGCAACTGGAAAAGACAGGCTTAATGGCAAGAGAAAAACCAAACCCCATCCAGGTTGATTTTTTTTATAACATTTGCAGCTTGTCTCTTCATTTGCTGCACTGAATCGGCACACAGCTGGTGGCGGTGAAGAGGATGGGGCAGTGGATGGATGTGACACAGCAGCCTCGGCGCATCCAGCCTTGGCACATCCAGCCTCGGTGCATCCAGCCTCAGTGCATCCAGCCTTGGCACATCCAGCCTTGGTGCATCCAGCCTCGGCGCATCCAGCCTCGGTGCATCCAGCCTCGGCACATCCAGCCTCGGTGCATCCAGCCTCGGCGCATCCAGCCTCGGTGCATCCAGCCTTGGCACATCCAGCCTCAGCGCATCCAGCCTTGGCGCATCCAGCCTCGGTGCATCCAGCCTCGGTGCATCCAGCCTTGGCACATCCAGCCTCAGTGAATCCAGCCTCGGTGCATCCAGCCTCGGCGCATCCAGCCTCGGTGCATCCAGCCTCAGCGCTGCAGCCAGCTACCCGCCTCTGATCTCCACGACATGCCAAGTCCTTTCCCGGCTGCCGCATGAAGTCTCAGATGACCCCAAGGCAAAGTCTGCCATCAACCGCAGTGCCCCAGGCAGGAACAGATTTATTAGTCTTCTCCCTGTCATTTATCTTGAGTTCCCTTCTCCTGGTGCAAACAGCGTGCAGGTATTTTGCCTTTGTGTCCTAGTGACTTCCCAGAGCCTTTACAGGTGTATCCAAAATTTCCAGATGGTTGCACAGCTAGTTCCATTAACAGCATTGTGTCTTCCTTTGCTTTCTGGTACGGTCATATTTTTTCCCTCATCGAACTCTTCAGTCCAAGCCTCACAGTTGGAAATTTTATTTTCCTGCTTTTAAAGAGTAGAACAGTGCCTTCCCTGGCCTCTTCATTGTCCAAATAATTCAAGGACCTGAGCACAAGAGATAAAACCCCATGCCAGGCAAACCTGGCGCAGGAGGGCAGAATTTTCTGGAACAGCTGGTCACAGCTCCTCTGCAAACATTGCCTTCCTTCCCGGCACTTTAAAATGTTTTTTGCACTTGATACATTCTCTTAGAAAGAAAACAAAATCCACATTAAGCAGATTTTAAAGGGCTTGCAAACTTCCCAGCAGCCTTGAACTCACACAAGGATCAACGCTTCATGATAACAAACTCATCTGCTAGCCAAGCCAGGCAAAACCCCTGGCACATTTCCGATGTTTCTGACACCTGGGGGGAATCCACACTTTATACCACATTTTCGTATCAACAAATGGGGTCAAGGAGGATAACAACGAAGATCAACACTCAGCGAGCCTAAGCCACACAGGGAAGATTGCCTCGTGCAGTTTAGCAGACTGATCTCTTTTAAAATAGCACTAAATTGTGCACCACTGCTTGAAAAGCCCCTTGCCTGGGAGAGATTTCAGCAGGAAAAAATAGCTGGAAAAGGTGAGAGCCAAGTAATTTTGCAGAGTTTACCTCTTTCTTTTTATTTGTGGTACGTAGATGACAGGCTATCTGACTGGTTTATGGGGCTTTGGTGTGCTCTCCGAGAGTTTCCGTGGTATTTCTGGAGGGCAGCTATTAGATGGAAAGCAGCACTTGCTACCATTCAGGGTTCTGCCCTCTCAGACATTTTGCAGCTACTGGAAAGATGCAAAAAGCCTCAGACAAAAAACCAAAAACCAAAAACCAAAAAAAAAAGGAAGAAAAAGGATCAAATAATAATAAAAAATTAAAATAAAAACAATACATTCCTGAATTTCCAGAAGTAACATTGGCTCATAGGGAGGGAAGTGCAGACAACAGCTTATGTTGCTAAAAAACCAAGTTTGCACTGTTTTGGGTTCAGCGTTTTAGCCAACTGCTAAGAACTTTAGAGTAAATCTCAGCATTTCCCAGGGCCCAGATTGCATATTGGACCATATACCCTGAAATGTTTTTATTTAATTTGAGTCCACATTATGCTGCCTACATATGGTGACACACACATTTCATTTTATGTAGCAGATGCTGCTTTGCTATTGAGAATGTAATATACTGAGTACATTATAGTATCATTTGGTCTAGGGTAACTGCAGTGTTTTTTAACTCTGATTAGCCTTAATTTTAAACCTGATTTCCTAAGGAAATGAAGCCTATGACATCCCGCTCTGTATGCATGCCGGTGTATGCTGTGTATCTGTTCCCTTACCCATCATTCTCCTATTTCTTTAGAGCTCGGGGCTCAATTTCAACACAGTAGGGGAAAACCCAGTTTGCTTCCCCTCACGGTGCACAAAATGACTTCATGAGGGAGATTAAGTTCACGGTGCAGGTTCATGAGTCCCGGGAAACTGAGTTGACATAGCACTTTCCCCAAACCATCAAGCACTTCCGAAAATTAACGAGATAAGGCTAATAAGGCCATTCTCCAGCAGCACCTGGGAAGAGGTATCAGTCAGGTTGAATTGTGCTGCTCCGTACAGGGACAAAAGCCCATCTCTGTTTTAATTAGAAGCTGATTAAGGTCTACAAGTGATTTCAGCTTGGCTAGCCTCCCTGCTAGCTCACCTTGCGGTCCCCCAGTTTAATCTGCAGTGACCAGTTCTCCATCCCAGCAGCGATCGCGTCGTGTCAGGGCAGCCCCGAGTCCTGGCGTCAGGCGGGTGATGCTTGGCCATGGCTCTGGCTGCATCCTGCTGACTGCGTCCAACCTGCTCGCTCATGTTTCCAGATGATTTCCACCGCATCAGCAGAGCTCCTTTAGGAGGCAGTGGGCGCACAGCTGCGACTGAGACGAATGGCGCTGGGAAAGCCAGGTGACGCTTTTCTGCAGCTAATGTCAATGGTGCTCTGCACTTCTCTGGCATGTCTCAGCAAAATATCACGAGAGAATAAACAGCAGAATAACTGCATGCCCATGCCCACCATTCAGCCAGCACAAACAAGAGCTTGGTCCCTCTTTAACAGACCAGACAAGGTGGGTTCTTCCCTCCATGGATCTCCAGAGCTTGGACCAGAGTGTTGGGGTAACAGGGCTGTGTGCTGTGGGCCAGCGAGGGGAGTGGGTCTGCAGGAGGACAGGAGCTGGCAGTACCACCACACTGGCCTTGCAGGGACCCCCTCTGCCCCCACACTGGGCTGCCAGACCTCAGCTGTGCCATCGGCTGTGCCCGCTGCGGTGGAGGCGATGCTTGGGTTGATGCATGGCACAGCCAACACCTCAGGCTCCGCTCAGCCCTGAATTCATGAACTCTGCCATGATACAGTACAGGCTCCGCCAAGAATGGCCATAAACAGCACTTAGTGATGCATAATATATGAAAATGGCTCATGCTGAGCTTTTAGATACAGAAGGATTTTTTTTCTCTTAATGCTATTACAACATTCTCCTGCAGCCATGGAAGCACCATCATAAATATTTAAAAGGAGGTTTAAAAGACCCAATCTGTGCGAATTGAATATTTATGGCCACCAACCCCCCGACCTTTAGATTTAGGGTACGGCATACATAAACCAACCTTATTAAACTATACTCCACAGGTCAGCCTGGGGATCAAGTCTGAACGGAAATCTCCTTCTGAGCATTTAGCATTTTTAAAGTTCCTAGTGGTAAACAAACAGAGCGTAATAAATAGGGATTCAGTCCTGGTAGAAGAGGGGTGTTCAAGGGTGGGCAAGACCTGCGAGGCCAGGGCTCTCCTCCCCACACTGGGGGAACAGCATCTAAAGCAGAGTGAATAATAGCAATGGGGTAAACTAACAAAAATTGGCCAAGGTGTGAAATGCAGAGAGAAGTGCAATATCGAGAATAACAGGCATCCCTTCTGTTATTGGAGAGTTTCCTCCAGCCAGCTCTGTTGCCTTGGATTTGCCCCGTTACGGTGCTGAATCCCCCGTAAGACAAAGCCAGGTGTGCTCAGCCAAATCAGGACCTCAGCACCTTCATTCAGGTTTTTCCAGGAGACTTGCTGCAGCTGAATACTTCAATCAGAGCCAATCAGAGATTTTCAAAACCACCGTGCTTCCCAGCTGGCACATTTTTTTTTGTTTGGGGTTTTTTTTTTTTTTTTTTTGTTCCATTTCTTGAGAATTATGACTCACGCTCAGTGCTTTCAAGTTAAAACCCCACATTCCCTCTGCTTGCTCAGCTCATCAACCCAGTGCCCGAGACAGAGCCAAACCCACTGTGGAGAAGGATGGGAAGGGGGAGCCCTGCTGCACGTGCTGGCCTGCACCCCAGGAACCCCCTCGCTGCAGGCAGGTGCCAGCACCAGGCAGATGATGTTGGGGCTGGGAGGACAAAGGCAGGAGCTTCTGGGAGCCAGGATTGGACCTCACACCAGATCCATCGTGGAGACGCAGCAGAGGGGATGTGCAGTGTCCATGCACTTGTGTGTTAGGTGGTTTGTTTTATTTAGGGTAAAGCAGGATCCTTTCAAGACCTCAAAGTCCTTTCAGATCTATTTGTAGTCAGGAGTTTGAAATGCTCCTCTGATGCATTCATGTATTTGAAAATGAGAGAGAGGCAAGAAGATAAAAGGGAAGAGTTTGTGCGTGGCAAGCACTGACCTGCAGAACCCAGTGCTCACAGGGACCACAGAAACATGGCACCTGATGAAATCCCATTCAAGCTAATGGAAAAAGTGAAAACCGTGAATATTTTCATCCATTTCTATTTGTCCTTGTCCCACTCTTGCCCTTTCCTTTTCCCTGATTTTTTTTGTTCTTCCTCCCACAGGAGAAACCTCCCTTAGCTGCCAGAGCACAGGTAGACAGGGCTGGGGCTGCAGGGGCAAGCATTCAGGTTTCTGGCAGTTCATGGTCGAGCAGAACCATGTGTGCCAGAGCCCATGTGTTAAATAACCCAAGCCCAGCACGGATGAGCAAGGAGCAAGGCTCAAGTGCCATTTAAAGCTTAATGGGGTTGGTAACAAGTGCTGATGGTTCAGTTTGGACAGTCACATTCTGAACTCATTTGCAGCGCGATGCCAGATGAGCACCACTCAGATGCCACTTACAGTCCTTCAGGGAAGAGGTACTGCAGGGAACGTTAGCAGCCACGGTTTTATATGTGCTGCTGTGTTTTCCAAGTGCAATCTTCCCATCTAGCCAGTGGCCAGTGATAATTAATGGGGCAAATGGGCTTTTATTGCTTTTCTGATGATGTTTTCCATGATTCGCGTTCACTTCTGCGAGGCGTTCCTATTCCCCTGCCATAGCGCTGGATTGATTGTGGCACTAAAACTGTCTACCAGGTGCATGTCACAAATTATCCATGGGAACTGGACATCATTTTTCTGACATTCCCAGATTTGTTAGCTGGAATTGATCCTGCCGCTACATTAGCTGGAAAATAAACAAAACCACAGCCAAGCTGGCCGCATGCCTATTGCTAGGAACCTGCTGGAAAAGATAGAAGATCCAATATTGCAATTAATAGGTCCGCAGGGGTGTTTTGAGAAGTGCTTCAGTGTCTTCACTTTGCTCTAAGCCTTTGCAGCGCCTTCAGTGCCTCCTTTCAAACTGAGCCAAAAGCTGCTAAGGATGATACCTGCGCTCCCAAGCTCGCTCCCCATGGAGACCCACGAGGATCTGCCTTTCTTCTCCTGTTAGCCTTCTCCCAGGACCGCTGACAGCTTGGAGGGTTGCAAGGGGTAGCAGAGACAGCTGTCTCCACTCTTTCCACTGCAGTTCCTTGTAGAGACACCGGATCAAAGAAGCCTTTCGCCGCCCCGCACCCTGAGCGTGGGTCGCTTCATACCCAACCAGGCAGCAGCTAGAGGTGCTCGTGGGCAGCCAGGCTTTGAGTGAGGGAGCAAGCCTGAAGACTTCAACTTGGGTCTTTCTTAATCCAACCGTTGGTGGTTTGGGTTTTTTTTGGTTTGGTTTTTTTTTTTGTTGTTGTTGTTGTTTTTTTCAAACCCAAGGAAATATCCTTACAATCTCTCTCCTCTCAAATTCGGATGGTGCCGGAGTTCCTGGGGGTGGAGCTGGCACAGAGGCAAGGCGGCTGCTTTGCCTTGTTTCCCCAGGAAACTCGCCCGCCTGCCAAACCCGCCAGCAATGTTTCCTGGAGCCTGGGGAGCCAGAAAGAGAAACCGTAATAATTATTTTTGTATGTAAATAGTCGGGAGACGTTCAGATGGGAAGAGCTGTGTGGATCACAGAAGGCCTTCGAGGGTGTAGGAAGGATTAATTAGTGTGAGTGGCTGTAGGGTGCACAGAAAAGTGTGCTGGCTTTCGTGGGTTAAAATGGTTGGGGTCCAGCTCTCATCTGGGGTGAAAAAGGCAAAGAAAACATCTGAACAGGTAGAACCAGACCTGTTTATGTCACTAAAGGATGTGTCCCTCTCCTGTAGCTTTTGGGAGCCTCTTTAATAAACTTGGCAGAGGGAAACATTTTCTCCAAGCTCTCCAAGGGGATACCCTGGGGAATCTTTGGCACATGAGAATTTGCGAATAGTCTCGCTGCTTTGTTCCCTTGTGTGCTCAGCAGTTTTGTCTCCTGTTCCCGCTGTTTTTACAGGCTTGCTTTCACTGTATCCCTATCTCTGAGACTGATGGTCTCGGTGATGGGAAGAGAGTTCAGGGAATTACACCAGTCCCTGGGAACCCTCTGTCCCCTCCTGCTGCCCTAGGGTTTTGGTGCTCCAGCTCCCTGGGTTTTTAGCACCTGCCTGGGAAAAGACAAGGAGCCGATGGAGTTAAGCCATTTGCAGGGAGGGGGAAGGTTATATACATCATCCAAGCAAACCTTTATGGGTGTTTGACTAACAGCTGTTTGTAGGCACTCAGCACATTAGCAGTGATGCTGCCATTTATTGTGCAATCATCATTTTAAACCCTCTCCTTTTCTTCCCCTTACTCCACAATAACCAAAATGGTGCAATAAAAATCCAGCCCAAGGGAGACAAATAACCACCTTTACAGTTTGACCCTGGGCCTGATGTGCTTGCTGCTGGAGAGCTGGCTGGGAGCACGAGGGCTTTTTTGCTCTGCCTGGGGAGGGGGGGAGCAGCACAGGGACACCCCAGAGCTCTGCTGGGACCCTGCCTGGGGTGTCAGTCCCCCAGGGCTGGACCCAAAGGGGAAGGTGTCATTTCGGAGCAATCCCAGCCAAGCCACCTGGCGAAACCTTTCCAGTTTGAAATTGGTCCTGCTTCCCTTTTCTGTCCTCAGGGAGAAGAAAGCTGAGACCATGAAGGGAACTAAGCTGTTATTTTTGCTGGCTCAAAGGCACTCCAATAGCCATGGTTTTTTAAAAAAATTAAATGCTTGCATCCAATTGTATTTGCACTGTGTAATGTCCTTATCCAACGCAATCACTTCAAATCACTGTTCTTCAAATCCTCTGGGGCATCTGCAGTGAACAGAGGGCCCAGGTCAAATATAAACCTTCTGGCTGATTTGGGAATGTGTGTGTCAGTGTTACCACTGCATTAATGAACCATGTAAATCATAGCCAGTTGTTAAATAATGGAAGGGAGAAGGAGGGGAGGGCAGAAGGGACTTTATACCCTTTATACAGAGACGTTTGCAGCTACAAGAAAATCTATGTCAGTGTTGCAACTTGCCAGCTTGGAGGACATAAGTTTTCCATCCAAATATTGCTTCTTCAGAGGCTCTTGCTGCTCCCAAGGGACTCTGTGGAAATTTGTAACTTCAGCATGCCTTTAGAGGCATTTGCAGAAGGCTAATACGAATGTGAATATTTTTAGTTATTAAAAGAAAAAAAAAAAGTAGAGAAAGACAGGTTGCTTGTCTTCTCCTTTAAGCTTTCCCTGCAGTGCTGGGATGCAGGGATCAGACTCTGCCGTCTGTCACTGACTCCCAAATACACAGCGATGGTTCTTGGTTTGTCAATCACCCTTCAGTCTGCACATGATAAAAGCCCAGTCCTGAGAGGGGTTCCTCAGTTCCACATAATGTACTGTCATTACTTTAATATTAAAGGAAAAGAGAGGGTAACCAGGGAACCGGACATATTGCTTGGCTGGCATTGTATTTTTTTTCTGGCTGTCTCCCTTTCCTCTCCATCTGTCCCAAGCTTCAACACCCTTTCCATTTCACAGCCCAGAACGCAGCCCTGCCTTGCAGACAGGCTAGCTGGGTTTGCTATTTCACCCCTTCTCGGCTGGATAAACCCCTTTCCATCCCAGGCATTGGGGCCGACGGCTTATGGGCACCAGCTGAGGGGCCACACCAGAGAAGGCACCTTATTTAACAGCCAGGGAGGTGTAAGATATTGCAACTAGAGCAGAATACAACATCCTATCAAGAAACTACCTGGGCTGCCCTAGGACAAGCACCCACCACTAATACACATGTACCCAATGTTAAAGTTACTGTATGGGGAGTGATTTGGGGCCTTTTATACTCTGTTTGTCATGCTGCTCACGTCACCTGCAAAAAGTTTATATTTCCTATCCATTTTATCAAGGAGACTTGTTTTCCACTGCATTTCCTCTCTAGAAACTTGGCACTTACCTATCCAGTGGAAATCTTTACTTGCTGCTGATGGGTTGAAATCGTAGCTTCAGTCTTTTCCTGTCGATACTCCTTTCCTGAAAATACAAACCAGGACGGTATAAGGCAGAATTGTAACTGTAGTTATCGTTTTCCTAAGTCATCTTTACTAAATTCATCGTGATGTTCCTGCCTGCAGTTTGGCTTGGGTTACTGTGGGCAAGGGTGTTTTGGGAGCTTTGTGTTTTGACATCAGCTGACAAAGCAAGTGAGATAAAAAATAAATAGTTCCTAATGATTCTCATCTATTACAAAACCCCAAATGGGTTATTTTTAAAGTTAGCTTTAAATATTCCAGTTTTTAAAAGCTGCCAGCAAAAAGAAAGGAAATGATTTTTTGCAGTTCCGCAGATGACCATCAGCTGGGTCCCTTCCGCAGCACCCAACATCCATGCTTCCCTCCGGGTGCCACATAACAGCTGGCAAATGGAGCGGGAGCCTGCGTTAGGCCCTCAGGTATGAAAATGTCGAGCAGGGAGACAGTTTGGTTCCAGATCTGGGTTTGCTGAACTGAAATACGCTTGAAAAGCCTTGGAGAAATGGTACCTAAAAGCTGTGGGTTGGGCTGACTGGTGACAAAAGAGACTTGGAGCAGCAGTGAATCATCCCAACGCGCTGCGCGTGAGCAAGCCGGTAGCATCGCACCCACTACAGAGCCGTATGTCATCCGTGCACTGATGGGCTCACGCTTTGCCATCCTGATCCAAAGTACCCCGCTAAACACAAGAAGAAAAATACATTAAGCTCATCCAACAACACTGGGACAGTATTTTCTCTTCTCTCCTTATTCTCAGCATCAGATTGCTTAGATCATTTACCAGAGCTATGGAAGAGATGTGTTTACTTACACCGGCTTGCACTAGGTCAAGTCTGGAATCAGTCATCCACGGGGTAAAGAGTGACAATATTTCATGCCCAAGTAAACCGCCTTGTGAAAGAAATGAAGCTTACATGGTGCTTGGGCTCATCTGATCTTTATTTCCCGAAGAGACATATTTCCAGTGCTCATCATCATTATTAACACAAATGTTCAGGACTGCATGCACCAGGCGGCTGCTAGGAAACATCCGCCGCAACAGCAGCCTGAGCGAATTCAATTTGCCCTGCTCTAATAGCAGA
Source organism: Falco naumanni (assembly GCF_017639655.2). Taxonomy (NCBI): domain Eukaryota; kingdom Metazoa; phylum Chordata; class Aves; order Falconiformes; family Falconidae; genus Falco; species Falco naumanni. Next base: position 7,866,006 of record NC_054062.1, read on the forward strand.
GCTGGTCCTTGATTAGCCAAGGTGGGAGCTGACAGATCGGGGTGGCTGGGGGGTTAGCTGCCTTGTTTCCAATTTTGGCTCAGCTGGCTGTGATTGCTCGTGCATTCCCTGCTCCAGAGCAGGGCAGAGCGTCCCTGCATGATGCATACAGCATCTGCAAGTCCCCCTTCTTCAGGGGGACCCGAGAGACTGAGCAACAGAGCAATGATAGACTTGAGCTTACTGGTCCGTGATGGAGCTGTCGGCTGGCCATCAGGTTTCAGGCAGTTATAGCTGCATCAGAGAGGGCTTCAAAGCAGCGTGTCCTTTAACATCCTCTTCCAGTCAACTACATACAAGAAGGCCCTCCAGTTTATACCCATGCCAGCGTCATGCAGCACATGTTGGTGATCAGGTGGGAATGCAGGTAGAAGCGTGGCAAGGGGGTGGTTGTCCATAGTCAAGGAAGAGGCTGGAAAAGCACTACTTATTTCAGGGAGCTCAGGGCCAGGCGAGCAAAAGTGGCTGAAAATAAAAACCCTGCCCAAATGTTTTTCTCCAGCTTCTAACCAAGTCAGCTGGCTACTGCATCCCGGGAGCAGTGCTAATCCCCTCAACCATCATCCCTTTCCCCATGACAGATCCTGAGCGAGATGAATTGGTGACTTAGGAAGGAAGGGGAAAGAAAACACAGGAACTGCAAATGAAAGTGGTTTTACTGTTGTGCCCCTTGATTAACTAATGCTGCTTGTACACTAGTTTTCTACAGAGAGTGTGCAGCCCTGGTCTGAAGCCTAATGAAGCGTGCTGGCATGTGGGACGTGACTCGACTTACCCTAATTGCCTTCATTACCAGCATGTCCACAGCAACCCCCCGATTTGTTTCCCTTAGCTTCCCTCTGACCAGCGATGCCTCGCAGTGTAAAACCAATCCATTTCCATCTCTGCCAGGCCCACAGTGCTGCTGCAAGTTTTTCTTCCTATTTTGAGGCTGACATTTGCAAATATATGTATTTATACATAATCCCTTCTTTTGCTGAGGTGTTTTTTTAACCAAGCTAGAATGAGACAGATAGACATTTTTTTTATTTAATAGCGAGATGCCATCAATGCTTCAAGCTTCACATTTTGCTTCCGCGGGAGTCAGGTATTTACGTGCTGGAATAATGAACCATCAGCTGAGTTGCTGCAGAGTGACAGGGACATTCTGCATTTTATGGCTTTTTGTGCAAACAGTCCCCAGTCAATAAGTACAGATTTTCTCAGTAGACGACCCTATTTGCAATTGATATTTTCAGGGAAACAGTAAGGTCTGAGCTGGCATGATTCAGGGCAACAGCACAGGGTGAGATGTCGCTGTGTCGGAAATAGCCAACGATCAGTTCAATTGATCCTCATCTAGATGTGGTTCTTTGGGACCTGGAGTTGGAGAAATGTAATAACAACATAAATTTCTATTTTCTCTGCTGAGATTAGTGGCTTTGAAGCTCCATTACCCTACCCTTTCTCTGTGATTTGGTTTTTGGTGGGTTTTTTTCAGTGTTGATGCCTAATGCCAAACACCTGGCAGGCAGCATCCTCCACCCTGGAGTGTGCTGGTGACAGTGGGACATCACCCCGAGGGGGTCACGGCTCCCCTGCACACACTGTGCAGACTCAACCTGCCAACACAACCAGAAGAGCTGGAGAAAACCTGAAATTTCCACTCCCTGAGTGGTTCTAACAAGTGCAATGAAGCAAAGGAAAGCAAGCACAGAGCCAAGGCGAAGTGTAGTGCAGGGGTTAATAATACCAGCAGCAATGAAACGTTTTGAAATGTTTGATAAGAAATGATTCCTTGCTTCCAGGCTTGCAGTTCCCCTTATTTTTGTCCCTCTTTGAGAGATTTTAGAGCGGTAAGGATTTTAAATACATCCACCTAATGCAGCTTCAGACAGCAAACAGGATTAAAACCCGACTCTAGAAAGGGAAAGGAAGTCAGATTACTTGTCAAAATTAAATTTGCCTTTGGATGCCATTACTTTCTACATTAAAAAGCTCTGGGGATCAGGAGATAAAAGAGCTAAATCCAATGTGGAGACAGGCGCAGAAGAAAACGTCAGCCAGCCAGTAATCCAGGCTCTATTCTCTAATAGGATCCTCCTGAAGTCAAAGAAAGTGAGAATAATTATTTAATTCCATTTTGAAGTCTGGCTTCTTTATCGACCCGGCTCAGCATTGCTGTTTCAGTAGTAAATCAACCGGTGGCATGGATTTCACAGCTCTCACCAGCTCCATGAGAAGTTTGCTTTACCCTCCCTGCAGAACAGACCCCACAGGTCTCAGTGGCATTCACCGATGGATTTCACCGCGACTAAAACATGCCCGGCCAAGGAGCAGGGAACGGTCCGCCTCGACCTGAGTGGTAATTCTTCACCATAGCCTGTGGCCAATACTTAAAGTCCTCTCTCGGGTATTTTTTTTCTTTTTTAAGGGTAATAAATAAACCCAAATATTATGCTGAAGCACAAACGTGCTGTTGCACCTCCTTATGCCACAACCACCATAAAAGCCTGTCCCTTTCCATCTTCCAAAGAGCCAGAGGAACCGAGCCTTTTCTAGCAGATTCTACTTTGTCTTTTGAAGTACAGCCACAGAGCCAAAATTACAGCCTGCCCCAAATATCCTAGCACCTAAAAAACTGTAACCATGGTTGCACAGTCATCTGCAGGCATGGTAATCTGCACAGACACGCATGTATTGACTCAGAGGATGATTTAATTCTTCAGCATGGGATAAAAGACACGAGAAGCCCCGTGCCTTCTGACACACTGGTGGATTCAGGCCAAAGTTTTCTTTAACCCGAGCACTGGACAAAGCTCTTTGGCTACCGCTATGGATGGAATTTGCAATCAATAAACACTGAAGTCTGTTAGGGTTTAGTGTGAAACCGTACACGAGCAGTGCTGGTGGGCACGTGCTCTGGTTGCCAAACCCAGGGAGATCAGAAGATGGGCTCTACTTGGTCTTGTTTAATGCAGGCCCAGATCATCCCAGCAGCTCAGAGGTGGGCAAGAAGCAAGTGCTAGATATAAGAGTGTTATTTTTAATAGGAGAAGGAGAGCAGGCATCTCTGGAGAGCTACAGAGATCATGCACTGGAGTTCAGCTGAACGTGCGTGTCAAACTGCAGGTCAAGAATTATTTATCCAGAGACACTCTCCTACTCTAAAAAGAAATCCAAAAATAGCCTTGAAAAGCAATAGGCCTCTACCATCAAGTAAGGAGAACACAGGCTCTACTAGACCCCAACAACTTTGGGGCTGGAAAATGCACCTTTTTGCATTGAGAGGGCAGCTGTGTAGCTTGTAGGTGATCCAGAAGCTAAGAAAACATCTAACAGGATGAAAAAAATGGCTTTTAATTCCTCCTATATGGACTTACTAAGCATTTTTTCCTGCTACTCCTGGCACATGTTGGTACTCCAGCGGGGAAGGGCAGGGCAGGAGGCTCCAGTGGTGTCCCCAGCATCTGCACCAAGTTGCTTTGCTGGGGGCTGCAGGACCAAGAGCTGGTGATGCCTGCGGGGGCTGCCTGTGGGGTGGGCTGCTCCAAGGTGGCAGTGACTGTCAGTTGCTGGTGGTGGCCAGGAGGATGGTGCTTCCCACGCACCAGCCATGAGAAGTGCTTCCTAGTGGGACGTCGCAGGGTTCTGTGCAGGAGCAGGGCTGACAGCCCCTCTGCAGGGCTCCAGTCACCACGGGCACACTGAGATAGTCCTTTTAATTTCTTCCTCTTGTTTTCCTAACACAGTTTCTCCCCAGCCAGCTGCCTGTGGATGCCTTGTTACTCCTCAGCAGCTGGCAGTGACAGGTAAGTACTTGCACTGGGACATGGAGGGACCAAATGTAGGTCACAAGCAATCCTTTGCTCCCCTCAGGAGCATCTGCCAGCACTACTGACTTCTTGAAGGCAGGAAGAAAAGCAAGCAGCCCTCCACATCACTTTGTCCTCCAGCAAAGCCAGACCCAGGGGACCCCCACCACCTCCCTTCCAAAATTAAAGACCTGTCTCTATCCTTCAGATGTTCAATATCATGCACCTACAAGTGGAAAGGACAGCAAGGCCATTGCCACCAACCTTGGCAGCCCATGTCATGGCCACAACTGCTGGCAGGGCCAGACAGTCCCTGCCACCCATCCTTACCACAGCCCACCGCATGGCCACGAGCAGCACAGGTGCTTGGCCCCGGAGGGATGGTGCAGAGCAGGGCCTCGCTCTGCTGCATTTGCTTCTCCTTTTGCAACCAAACTCTGCGGCTCAAATGTTTGAACCTGGGGGTATGTTAATTTATACAAATAAGGGCAGTGAGGGGAAAAACTGCAGCAAAGCCAGCCAAGTGGATGCACCGGAGGGGTTTCTGGAGCTGGCAATGTGGGTTTAATGACAGAGGAAAGAGTTTGGGTGACATGATCCTACTGGGATGCCATCGTCAGTGCCCATGCCAGCCCTGGCACAGGCAAGGAGGTCCTTCATGCCTGATGCATTGCTTTTTTTTAATTACACTAGCTGTAGGGAAATATAACATTTTCCTTCAGTAATTCATCCCCATGGCTCTCCTATTCTGTCATTTTAATTAAAGCCAGCCCCAGCCATAGTTTGGATGTTTGCGGCGATTAGTATTAAATCAAGCTCAGGCCATGGGGACTGCCCCCTCTTCTGCTTTTTCTTGGTTTTTTTACAGCAAAAACCAGCAGGGTCTGAGGCTGAATGCATGGAAAGGGCAACACAGCTGCCAATGTTTAGGCTTCAGACTTGGTTAGGGAAGATTTTAACTCATTTTACTGAGTTCCCACTGGCTTTGCTCATCACGGGGAGAGAGGCAGCCAGGTCTGGGGCTCTGATGGTGAACATGGGGAAAACCAGCTCCTGGGAAACTTGCTGCTGCCGGAGGCAGGACCGTGACCACCATCTCCTCCTATGAGCCGCTCACAGGTTTCTCTGGGATGGAGAGCAGGCAACAGGGTTGCCATGCACCAAAGCTCAGCCTTGGGACTTCCCATGGTTGAGCTGAATTTTTCAGCCAGGTATCTCAATTTGATTTTTCTTTGGAGAAGAGCCAGCTATTTATTTTGATTCTCTCTCAGTAAACCCACTCTGAGCCCTCATCTTGCATACACAGAGCAAAAGAGAGTCCCAGACCTTGTAAGGTAAGGAGGTAAAAGAGCCAGGAGCTTCGTTACCTGCCCTGGGTAGATGATGTCTGACCTGGCTCTGGCCATCCCTGCCTCCCAGCATGTGCCCATCCTTATCACTGGAATTTTCCTTAGTGCCTATCTTGAACCTTCCTTTGTTCAAGGTGAAATAATCTACCCAGAGCTGCTTTGATCATGGCCTGTGTTTTAATCACGAGCTATAAGGTATTTGGTGTTTTTCTTAAACCCACAGCTTCAAGGCTAGGTAGTTACCTGGGAATCACACAACTTACTGTAAAAAATCTTTTCTTGTTATCCTTTAGTGTGTCAGAGCCAAGGTGGAAAAACATGATCTGTGTCTCAGCTAATGGCTCAGAAACAAAGAAAGGAAGGAAAAGGAACCCAAGAAAGATTTCCTAGATTTTTGTCACACAGTTGCATGTTTTCCCTGTGCTTTATTCAGAGTATTTCTGAGCAGTAGCACGACAGCGCTCGGTGTTCCTGGTGACTAGCAGTTCCCAGAAGTCACAGTGTTGTCAGGGCACAGCATCATCATTGCCATAATCTGAATTTCACTCCTGCTTCTCAGCAGGGAGCGATTGCTGGAGGTGCACAGGACCAGAGCCTGGCATGAGCCGCCTCTGCTGCCCTCCTGACCCCCCAGCAGTCACCCCTTAGCATCAGCACCCATCCTGCAAACCCCTAAGGGTTTAACAGCCTGGGCATCCTGGTAGAGACAGCAGCTGAGCCCTCACTCCCATATCTGCCAAGGAGAGGAGTGTGGAGGGACTCCAGCTAAAAGCAGGCTGGCAAGGTGTCATTACCCAGGTAATAAAACCCGAACCAAACACCAGATCTACCGGCTGAAGGCTAAAGCCATGTGGGACCATGCACGTGTGTGGATGTGAAACTCCCTGAAGACAGTGGGTACCTTATTTTGACATTGCAGACAGGGGTGTCTTCTGCAGCGCAGGAGGATGCTCGGTGCTTTGCTGTGGCACGGAGGTAAGCGTGCTGGCCAAGGGGGGAAGCGAAAGGGAGGCAGTTCTGCCAACTCCAACTATCTGAGCAGAAGCAGATGGAAGAAACAGGAGGAAGTATTACAGAATGAGTCAAGACTGTGATTTTGCACAAGGCAAAACTGTTCTTTCCAAAAAAACAAAAAAAACCCAAAACCAAAGAAGTTAATCTTGTCAACAAGTCCTTGAGGTCATGGAGACCGCAACCCTGCTGCAAACCCTCGCAGGGACACCCGAAACTGCCCCAGCTTTTTGCTAGACCTGAGCTGCAATTACACTGCTGAAAGCATGCACAGGAGTTCAAGCAAAGGAAACAGAGGGCTGTGCAGGCAGAAGCGGGGTTTGTCTGCTGGTGTCTCATCCTGTGCACGGTACGGGGAGGAGGGCAGCTGCAGGCAGCGGTGGTCACCCCTTGCCCCTGCGCTGCTCAGGCTCCCCCCTGCAGTCCTCCACACCTTTAGCAAAGGTGTCCACGAGGGCACACATCCAGCCACTGGGTATCTGCCTCACCTTGACCCCTAGAAAAATGAAACTGTGTATACAAAGACAGAATCCACAGCCTGAATACCAAGACCTCAGAGAAATAACAGCCATAGCTAAATGCCAAGCAAAGCGTGGAAATATTTCAGCAACAACCATAACCTCTAAAGGGAAGGACCAAAATTCTTGCACTAACCTAGAAGCACAGAAAACCTTCTGCTTTCGGCCACTCTGACATGTATAGCCTCCTTGGTAATGACTTGGTAATTAATAGTCATTAAAGTTACTCATCACACCTGACTCAGGCTTGCCTTTGACAAGGCTGTAGAGGCTTTCTGCGATGGAAGGCAGTTTAACCCCATCCCTCCCCAGAATCTCTGAGCTGCTCCCTGCTCTCACCCAGGCTGTTGGTGCCTCTCGGGGCCTCCTGTGCACCATGGGATGCTGCACGTTAGCATCAAGCTGTTTCCAGATGTTGGGAAGGCTGGGGCCAACCTGGGTCCTACCCCACGTCTCGAAGTCATATCTGAAACGTCAGACCACAAATCTGAATGATGCAAATGTTTTTTCACCACAAGCTGTGTTTCTGCCTCGCATCCAGCTGCCCACAAGCCATGACTGTGAGGGGGAAACAGGGACCTGCAAAGCCAGGGAAGCATCATGTCAGAGCTCTTCCCTGCTGTCCCGTTTCCAGGAGCAGCCAGTCCCAGGATCAAAGCACTGTTTGCTCCACTGCAGGATGAGCTGAACGAGGGGGCAGACACAGCCCCCAGAGTTACAACGGGTCTGCGAATGCTGTGGGCTTGCAATGAAACACCCTGCACTGAAGAACTTACTGAACTGACCTTCCTGGAGTTTAAGGGCGAAGGGATGCGTGGTGCGTATCAGCACAGCTTTATATGAGTGCTACAGAAATGCTTAAGAATAAATTAAATGCATCTGACTCCCATTAGAAAGTCGAATCAATCTCATTTGCACGTCTCACTCACAACTCTCAAAGTGCTGATGCTGGGGGAAAGTTCCTCTGATTTTCCCTTTATCTCATCGTCTGTCTGTGCAGACTGTTGTGGTTTAACCCCAGCTGGCAACTAAGTGCCACGTAGCCAATGGCTCTCTCCCCCTGGCCCAGTGGGATGGGGAGGAGAATCAGAAAAAGGTAAAACCTGTGGGTTGAGATAAGAACAGTTTAATGATTGAAATAAAGTAATATATAATAATAGCAATAATAACAATAACAACAACAACAAAAAGAAATAACAAGGAGAGGAATAAAACCCCAGACAAAATGATGCGCAATACAATTGCTCACCCCCCACTGACCGATGCCCAGCCAGTTCCCCAGCAGGACCGGCCCCTCCCAGCCAGCTCCCCCCGGTTTATATACTGAGCATGACATTTTATGGTGTGGAATAGCCCTTTGGCTAGTTCAGGTCAGCTCTCCTGGCTCTGCTCCCTCCCAGGTTCTTCTCCTCCCTGGCAGAGCACGGGAAACTGAAACAACCCTGACTTAGGGTAGGCACTACTGAGCAACAACTAAACCAGCAGCGCGTTATCAACTTTGTTCTCATACTAACCCCAAACCACAGCACTGTACCAGCTACTGGGAAGAAAATTAACTCTATCCCTGCCAAAACCAGGACAGACCTCTTCCCAGTCTCCTGTGTCTGAGCAATCTTGAACAACATGATGCCAATGCCTCACTGGGAGGCTGGAGCTTGACCAGACCCTGAGGAGGAGGATGGGCACCTGCAACTGCCTTCCTGGGCTGCCACTTTGTGCACAAGCTCATCTGCTGGTGCTCCCATCACGCTGCCAGCCCCAGCGCCCGAGGGCTGGTGGTTCTTGCTCACGGGCTGCCCCACGGGGTCTCTCCCCTCCCCCCCGATCTAGCCAACTCCGATGAGGGTGAAGAAGGTTCAGTGATAGTAACGCAGAACTCGCTGTTGCTAAATTCAGCTATTCCTGACAACGACATGGCAGGAATTAGCAACCCTGGTTAAATTAGCGCTGGGGCATTGTTCCCCTGTGATGCTACCTCCGACCAAAAGGAGCTTTCATTACTGGATTTTTCAGTATCTTCCTATCTACCCCGTTAGCAGCGAGGGCTGAGTCCAGATCAGCCACTACGAAAACAAGTTCTGCAGAGACTTCGGCTGCAGAGACTCAGTGCGGGTTATCGCAAAGGAATCACTTTTGCTTTACAAAGGCCAGCAAGGAAAGCTTTCTCTGCTAGGTTCTCCTGGTGCTAAGATGAGCTATAAACTCAAGCTGACTGGAAGCCTAAAATATTAATCGATCAGCCTGCTTCTGCCGGCCATGCAGAAGTAATTGCTATGGAGTAAACCGGAGAAGAGATCCATTTATATCTCTCATGGAGTATTTTTCCCCAAAGGAAATTAGCACCTCTCTCCTAAATTGGGACTGTATGATTTTTAGTCTCTTTTTGTATGCTTGACACACTTTTTTCCTCCTTTGCTCATCCTAAAATGAACAGAATGAGGGAAGAAATGCTAAAGAATGGGAAGAAATGTAAATCACAAGTTTTTATCGCACATACTAGAGAAACGCTGGGGTGATGCAGATTTCTGGTTACCTGTGGAAGAAATCTGTAGGTGTAAAGATTTGCACATACAGAAGTAATCGAAGGGTAAAGCTGAGTCTTCTCTGTAGGTCAGGTACATCTCCAGTGTGGGATTCAGGCCGGTGAGCCTCAGCGAGCCCCCGAGGTACCCACTGAGGGCAACAAGGATGCAGCTAGAAGTGTGTGCTGTGAGTGACAGCTGCCTACGCCTGCGTGTGCCGCCGGGGCTGCTGGCAAGGGAACCGAACACCCAGCTGGTGCTGGGTTTGGAGGGTAAGAGAACAGACTGGTGGGAGGGAGGATGCTCTCCTCCTTGGAGGAGGTAAACACCATTGTAACTGCTGGGCATGCACCCTTTGGGCTGAGGCACTCTGGGAGGTAAAGCAGACATTTATCTGGGATTTCATCCCGATCGCTAGCATTATTACTTGTCTACTTCCAAACTGAAACATAGTTTATGGTCAGGAAATCTTTGGTTATAAAATCTTTGGTCCTAAATTGATGAAGTCTAAATTAATTTGATCCAGCTGGGAAAGGGCTCTGAAGCCCACTGTGGTTTATTTCCATAAAAACATCTGGTTGAAGCACAGCTGGAATAGTCTGAACTAAAACACCTTCCTGGAACTGCAGAGCCAGGCAAGAAGTGTCCAAAGGGATGTGTGATATGAGCAGGGTGCATGTTTTGTCAACAAAACTACTTTCTAGGAGTGAGAACGAGAGGTGGCTTGGTACCTTTCTCCTTGCAAGCTTGAGGCTCTGGGCATGCTCCCCAGCTGGCACCAGCACCCACTGCCAGCCCAGTTTAACCCTCAACACTGCATTTATATGCTACTTTCTGTGGCAAGAATATTTACACACAATGAATAAAAAATAATGATGTAGTATCAGCTTTATGGGCTTGGCTCGCTGGTACAGCGTAGGAGGAAGCCTGCAAACCAGCGTTCGTTATGAGCCATACATCCTCGGCTGTTGTACGTAATAGTCTGTTCCTAATGAAGCTTGAACTGATGCCAGCGAAGTTGTACAAATGTAAGGGAGAGGAAAAAATGCCAGGCCTTGTGCTTTAAGTCTGCATTAAATCTTGTCTGCTGAATAGATATTAAATATTACAGATCATTTTGCACCTGTGGGTGACGAGAGGCAACAGTGCCGGATACAGCACCTGCTGTATTTAATGCTTAGAGCCTGCACACTGGGTATCCAAGAGAAATGTATTGGGAAATGTAGCTCTGCACATCTTGTTAAACATGATATACGTTGTGCCAAACTCTTCAATGGTTCAGCACAGTCTGTTGAACCACTGTAGTGAGGAGGAGGAGGAGCCCCTACTCAAAACCACTGGTTTATGAATGTGGACTTCATACATTAAACTTGACTGCTATTTAGCAGACTAGGTCTGGCAGCTCTGAGAGTGATTTGGAAACAGCAAATCACTTAGTACATTGCCTCCAAAACTGAACTAAATAAAACCCCCAGGAATAACCCAGTCCATGGTCACTGCTTCCATCGAGCTCTTTGCCCTTGACATGTTTTTGTCTGCAGTCACATTACAGTGGTGCTGCAGGAGTATCTGTCTCATTTTAAGCACGTAACTGGAGATGCTCCAGTTTTATACTTTCCGTTCCCCCCCTTTGAACACCAGTAGAATGGAAGGTGCAACATCAGAGGTATGAGGAGAGAAGGAACATTTAACTGGGCTGCTCACTTATTGCTGTGCACACACGCTCACAGCTGGTAGGTGCCAGATCTCTCTGCAACCCTTTTTCCATCATTCCTTGATGTTGGGGAACATTTGCTTTGTTTCAAGGGGTTAATCAGTACCCCAGACTGGAGGTATTTTTTTCTGATGTTCACGCTGGAGAACTAAGCCAACAGGGCGACAAGCAGTAAATGCCTCCTGTTCACTTAAAACCTGGGTGGTGATCAGTACCAGTATAGCTTAACAGAGGGGGATTTAATTGTAAACAAGACTTAAGCTGCCTCAGATTGTTCCTGGGGTTTGATCAGAGACAACTGAAATCATTAAGAGCTTTGCCAGTGACTTTATCAGGCGCTTTATTCAATTCCCAACTGATCCCATAAGAGCTGGGCTTGCTTCTAGTAGGTATTGATCCTACTTTGGCACCACCTCACACCTGAGGGATCCCTGGTGGTCTCAGGGAGGAGTTCCCTGCACTAGCACCCGGGAGCTGAGCAGGATATGGGGCCATGGGGCGCAGGTGCTGCACCAGGGTCTGCCTTTCCGTTGCTTCCAAGAGGACCAGCCCCACCAAGAGGAAGACACAAAAGCCCCGTGTTTACTCTGACCCATTTGTTCATCAGGTGAGGAGCAATGCAATACAAATCCTCTGTGACAAACAGATTTCCCCCAAGAATCCCATAAAGGACTTGGAAAGGACATTTATGGCTTCATAAAGCACTTTGCTAATGACTTGCTTTACCACTGCTAAATCAACTGAAATCATTTAACGCTGTCCTCTTGTAACTTTCTGCATTTGGTCTACAGGGGAATTAAAAAAAAAAAAAAGAAAAAGAAAAAAGTGCTGACATTTGCAAAATACATCTCAACCCATATTAGATGGTGTTAATTAAAATGACTTGCTGGGTAATGAGCTACAAAAAAAAAATATCAATCAGCGTCTTAGCGCAATTAAATCCAGCAAACCCTGCTCTGCGCTGGCGTGGGCAGCACCAGCTGCTCTGGCCCCAGTGGCACAGGGCTTACCTTGCAGCTGAGCCTGTGCAGCTCCCTTCGATGAATAATCCCTTCCACGAACCACCTCCTTCATCCCTGCAACAAGGTATGATGGGATCGCCACTTTCGCAGGATTAAACAACTCCCGTGGGTGCCCCCCCAGGCAAGAGGAGCAGCCAGGTGTGCCTCGGCAAGGCACTGGCGAGGCTGTGCTGAGGGAAAGCAAATGCTTCTGCTGCCCTTTCTTCCCCAGCATTTCTCCCTCCGTCCTCTCAAGCAGACCGTTTCCATCATTGCTGGGGATCAAGCACTGGACACAGAGGCTGCAGGTAGCACAGAGTCCCTCGGCTGCCCTGGCTGACCCTGACTTTGCTCAGAGCACCTGTGTCGAGACCTGGCTTTGATCAATACCAGTGATACTTAAAGGATGCTCCAAGAACAAAAAGGAAAAAAAAAGCAATGGAGGGGGAAAACCCCCCCAACAATACGAGCAAAATACACCATTTCATCCCCAAAAAGGTGCCTTTCAGGCGGTTAGACTGTAGCGCAGATTAACAGCAAAGCGAACATTTCATAACATCATTGCTGGCACTCCGTGTATTTGAAAACCGAATTACAGAGTGAAATGCAACCACATCTCCAAGGTGGAGGATTTCTGTGCCCTATTGTGAAGAGAAGCTCGGCTGTGTACTCTCTAAGCATTTTGCAGCTTCTGCTCCAAAATTGATGTAAACATCTGCCTTAGTTTAAGTGCTTCCTTAATACCAGTGCTTTACTGAGCAGGGGCCTATTTCAGAAAATGCAGTACAAGGCTTCTGCCTTCTAAAGCTCTTATTAAGTGTCAGAACAAAATGGGCAAAACTTGCTGGTAAAAGGAGCCTGGCTGACAGCGTTGGAGAAAAGTGGCCTGTATTCATCTTCTGAACAGATATATTCAGGCAAGCGGCGATAAAAGCTTCTCTGCTTTTCCGAACCCAGCCCTGGAGGACAATATGCAGAGATCGAGAAGAAGTTTAGTCTCGCAGGTTTGCCACCAAATCCATACAGCATATCATAAATAACAGTAACGGTCCTTTCTCATTGATTCTCTCTCGAGACTGTCATCCAAGTCACCAGCCTGGGGAATTGCAGCAGGGGCTTGGAGGGGAGAGGCGGCAGTGACAGCTCAGCTGGGCTGAGCAGGGTCTCCCAGCAGCTGTGAATTTTAGTTAATTCCTCTCTCTCCATTTTTGGCTTTGAAGCCATGCTGCAGAACCAGAAGTTTGTATTTTCAGACTTATTTACTACACCGTTACGCGAGATGTCAAACACCGGGGCCAAAGCATTCACACCTCACTGTTGTAGCTGTGCTTCTAGAAGGTGGGGAAAAGTTAAAACAGAACCAGCAGACACACAGCTTTTCCCTCTCTCTAGCTCTCATCACCCCTTGTGTATTCAGACAGCCACAGAGCTGAGATACCTTTCAATTTTTTAAATAAGTTATTACTGCACAAGTATCCGGGAGCCTCGCCGGTCCCCTCCCTCTGTTCTTCCCTCCCCAGCTGTGTTTATCGCACACAATGGGAGCCGGGGCAGAGCCGCCTGGAATCGGCAGGAGGCTAAACAGGGAGAAGGAAGAGCATCTTCTGTTCCCAGAGCTAACGGGAGAGAGCTCTCCTCCCATCTTACACTTGCTCCCATTATTCTGCCATTAACAATGAGGCACAGCTGTGATGACTATGTAGGAGGAGAAGCCCTGGATGGGGCTTGATAAGCTGCTCACACACACAGCAAAGGAGAGGAGAAAATTCCTACTTGTCACCAGCAGCAAAGCAGGCACCGTTAAGGGGAAACCAGGATTTTCGCTTTCAGCCTTTGGGCTGTTCACCAGCAGCAACTGGCGCCATGGCACGGAGCCTCTCCCTCCTAACATGGACCCAAAGAATTGATAAGAGCTGTCAGAAGAGGTTTGAATGAAGGCAACAGCACCAACACACCATAAGTGGAGGCTTTTATTTATTCCAGCAAAGCCCCTGGTGCGTGACCCTGTGAATAAGGAAGGTGGTCACACACACACTTCAGATTTAATTTGCATGACCCCGTGAATCAAAAAGGTGGTCACATACACGCTTCAGATTTAATTTGCTTAAATAATGTACTGTTAGGACAGATGAGAACCGGGGAAGTGCTCTGGCAAGTCTGTTTGCGGTGATATACTGAAGGCAGCTCTGAAATGTCATCCCTTGCGATACAGCTCTTCGGAGGACAGGGCAGATCATCGATCAAGATTTAAGCCTATGTAAAAAACGGATCATGTGCAAGAACACATGTAGCGAGTTGTTATGAAAACCCCTCCGCCTCCCTGCTGACAGTGATAAATAGCCCTGAATTTTCCCCCATGAGTGAGAAGAGCGCCAGCCTTCGCTCCGGGGAAGGCAGATCCAGAGAGACAAGTAGGATAGCAGATCACGAGTGAAGAGGATGGGGTTTTGATCAAGCAAGGGGGGGGGGGGGAATGAAGTGTTTTGACAAAGCTGAATACCAACACGGGGCTGGGAGGGCTCCGGGTGCTGCAGTTGCAAGCTGGAGCGTGCTCTGGCAGCTCAGGATGGATGCGACCCCCCCGCTGCAATATCCCAGTGCATGGAGCCTGCCTGCTCCTCACACCTCGGGAGGACTGGAGCACCTCCCCCACACTTCTACAGCCAGCAAAAACGTTCACATTTTCTTAAAGGAAGACACCAAGCAAACAAATGGGAGTATAAGCTATTCATCACTGTCTGAAAATGATTCTCTAACTCTTAGGAAGTTCAAAGGCTAAAATGCAGGAGCAGACATGCTCGGCTGCACCTGAGCTGCTTCCAAATAGCTCCGCTCGGGATGTGTGTGCATTTTTAATTGCCTGTGTTGAGAGAGTGTGTTTTTCTAACTAGAAGGAAGATGGGAGGATAAATATAAATCCCTTTTCACAATGAATTTTTACAGAAACCAAGCCAAGGTTTGTGCACACCATCACTTTTATATCCAAATTTGAAAGACTAGCACAGGGACACTACAGTCTTCTCTTCCTCCCCAGTTTGAATTTTTGTAACACAAAAATTAACACAACCTAGTTCTCTACCCCCCAAAAGCACTGGGAACCAACGTCAGGAGCAGCAGGGAGACTTTAGCATGTAACTGGCATTGAGATGGGAAGGAATCATCCTCTCTTTCTTGTAAACCTGGCAAGACTCCCTTTAGCATAAAAGCAAATAAAAAGTGCCTGTGTCATTAAAAAACCCATATGGGTTGAAGAAATCATCAACAGAGACAGAGATACCAGAGGAGCCTGTTGCCTTCAGAAAACACTTATCAGCATCTTTGTCAGAAGGAAGCCTTATTTTCCCCTTTCTTCATAAACTACCAAAGATGATGGGATGCAGAAATAAATGATGAATGAAAGTCCTTAATTAAATACAAACCAAGAGGGACTTGGGGCACTGTATTTTAATTCAATCTTCTGACAGCACTTCATAAGCCTTGGGACAGTGTCTTACTCGCATTTTGTAATGCAAATGAACTGCTGCACTAGCAACCTTCACACCCCCCCCCCCCCAAGAGAAAAGATGGAAAAGTTAAAAGCTTTAGAAAAAACACCTCTGAGGGGCCAAGAAGAATTAGCCATTTTTGAGAAAAAAAGAAGTGCTGCAGCCAGCAGTTTGCTTGGGCTCCAAAAGCAAAGCCCTGTGAGCACAGAGTGTCCTCCCCAGCCCAGCCTGGCTAGGTGGGATTTCCATGGGAGCTGCCTGGAGCAGCGTAGGGAAATTCAGTTCCCCCAGGAGAAAAGAAAAGGCTCCCATGGTCTGAAACGAGAGATTGTGAGAGGAGGCATCGGGAAAGAGGGTTCTTCTGCACTCGCCTTCTCCCATCAGAAGATGAGCCCTTTCTCTTGGGTGGGTCTGATCAGGAATTGGGTTCACATGGCTCTGAGCACATTGGACCCAAGCACCACCGGTGCTGTTAGAGCATCATGAATCTGGGCAAGACGCAGAAAAAGCATGTTGTTGCCTCCAAGCCGGAGAGGGTCACCAACATTTAATGTAAGAAAAATAAAATAAATTCCATTAAAGTGATAAGAAACATCTTCCCCAAAACTTTGAGGGACTTCATATATTCTACCCAAAACACTGAGCCTTTACACCCATCTGGGGCCAACTCGAATAGCTGCTCCCTGCAGCTGAGATGGTAAAGGCAAAAAGGAAAGGATCAGCCACTGGTGTTGGACTGTTCCACTATAAACACATAGCGACCAAGTAACACATTAACACAGTGAGACTGCAAAGGTGCCTCCTAAAGTAGCATTTCATGTTCGGTCCACGTCGCTGCAAGCACAGAAAAAGAACTGAAAAAGCATTCCCTCTGTGAGCTTTTCTTCTTTTCTTTCCCCCTCTAGTCCTTCCAGATCTAATAAACAGGGCTAATAGACAGCTATATCCAGAGATTTACTGCGTTTAAGCCTGACATGAGGATCCAGAGATGAAGCCCTTAAGAGCAGATTTGTATTCAGCATGAGCCGTGAGTTCGGGGAGCAACGCCAAATGCGGCGCTGCAATTCCTGATTTCACAGTGGAAGACTTCAAAGGCTACAGGCACAGTGTCATCAGAGATGGGCTGAACTCATTCATGAGGTTTTTAATAAGACTCCCAAGCTCTCCGTTTCGGTTCTGGGAGGATTTATGGGTTTAGAGAAGAGCGGTTCTCGATACATCTTATCAGGAGTTCAAATAGGAGGAGAATAACTCTCTGGAAGACAAATGACAGTGGCTGGAGCTGGCGACAAGGGACCTGACTCCTGCAGCTGGATACAGTCCCATTCCCAAGCCCCTAAAAAAAGTCTCCTTTTTTGCCGGCCAGCCTGGAAGCTGGAGGAGGGGCAGAGAGGCAGGATGCTCGTCCACAACCCATTTTGCCTCCTCATTTGCCTCTGATATCTCTCACCTTTCAGCATTTCCAGAAGCCTAGAAGCATTCCAAGCCTTTTTCTTCAGCTGTACCCCCAGGAAGCAGAGCCTTTCTTCCATACAGCCCAGGAGCTCACTGATTTGGGGGGGCCTCACAGAGCAATCCATGTCAGAAAACTTTTGCAGGATCGGGGCTCAGGCGATACACAGAGGTCCCAGTGAAGGAAAGGCAGGTACCATTGGCGTCCCAGTACAAACCCATCTCACATGTCCCCCTCCAGGGCTGGACAACTGGTGTCCCTGTCACTGCTGACAGAGCAGAGCTCATCAAGCGCTGGGAGACAGACTCACTACTCATCTCTGGCAGACAAACTGACAGCTTAGTGCTCAATCATCAATATTAATTGGCTCATTAACAAAGGCTTTTAAAATCAGTCCCAGCCACAGGGGGAAGGGAAAGAGAAAAAGGGATGAAATCAGCACGCCCATCTATCTTCAACATTTTTAAGCTTTTGACTATGGATTTCTTTCTTCTACCCAGCATCAGCCGGAGCAGGGAGGGGGTGAGACTTGTGCAGTTAAACAAATCAATTGATGAATTTTCTCCGTGACATTCAGGGGCTGAGTCCAAGGCTAATCGTAAAAAAGAACTGCCAGAGGATTTTAATAAATCCCTTTAATTAAGTGATATGTTTTAGAATTAAATTATGATGAAAACTATAAATCCTTTCCCAACAAATGGAGTTCAGTGTGCACAGAAGGAAAAGGGCATTTCTCTTCTTTTATCTTTCTGGTTTTTCCACCCCATAATACAATAGGATTCAAACAATTAATTACCAAACAATACAGGAGGCCACGTCATTTATCACCCTGCAATCCAGTCTTTTAGATTAGTAGGATTTGACCTTGCACTAACTAATCCTATGCTAGGAAAATGGTTTAATTTTTTTTTTTTTTTTCCTCCTCTCTGAAGGGCTCTGGGACTTTGCTCCAAGGTAGTTCCCACTGCTGAAGCAGCACTGCAACCACCTCTCCATGCAGGTGGCCCAGCCTGGGACCTCCCTGTAAGATGTCTGAACAGTGTCCCCTATTAAATGAGAGCAAGGTCCATCCATGCCCTCAGCTCACCAACACCCCTTTAGAAACCTCAGCCCTATGCATCACCCCCAACATCGCATACAACTGGCCAGCCCCAAGGATATACAAGCAAAAGTGTTACTCATGCCCCTAAGCACAGTGAAATACCCTTATACATGAGGGGTTTACATAGGGAGACTAGAATAATTTGGCACCAGTAAATGGGTCACTTGTCCCTGCCCACAAGGGACTTTGCTCATGCACCTCTTCATGATCAGAGTCAGCAGCAGCACGAAGACCCATTTGTGCTGGCTTTGGCAGGAACAGATTAGTGTCCTGCTCCTGCCCTTGCACATCCCTGGGCACACAGCAGGTGCTTCCCTGTTTCACTGTATGTGGTTTCTTGAAATGAGAAGCATCCCTGTGGGACCAAGCTCAGCACCTTGCAAAGTCCCACCAGAGAAGAAACCTGCTGTCACGCAGGAGCATGCAGGTAGAGCAAGGAAAATCCCCTGTTCGTTCATCCTGACCAGACCCAAAGGCAGGGTGGAGAGGAGCTCCTCTCTGTGTGTAGATGTGTGGTTTATTAAGGGGGCTGGTAGTGAAATGAGAATTACAGAGGGATGCAGAGGAGGGAAAGGCATGTCTTGCTGTGATGCTCACACCACCCTTCCCTTGTGTTTGTGCCAGAGTGGCTCTGCTGAGTTTGTTTCTCAATTGCTCGTTTGTCTTGTAGATTGAACACAGAACTCATACAGTTCAGGATGGGGAAACCTTGAACCAGGGCAGCCAAGAGCAGTAAAGATCAGGGGTACATGAAAACAGTCTGGGAGAAGGAAAAAACCCAACAACCTACAAAACGCATACAGTGCTGTGCACGAAGCTTCACCAGCTCAATAGGTTGCTTTAACCATCACCATAGCACAAGAGCTGTCTTAATGCAGCACAGAGAGTCAATAAAGATGGGAGAGAAACTAAACAAGAGAGATTGTTCCCCAAGTTACAGCCCTGTCACAGCCGAGGCTCCCCGTTAGCCTATTTACCTTGCTCCACTATCAGACTTGCTGCATAAATAGAACTGTTCATTTTCTTCTCCCAGCCAGCTCACCTCCTCCATTGGGATCTCAGTGCAAACAGCTCAGGGTACCAGGCCACTGCAATATTCTTTTCCAACAAGGCTGATGGCAATTTCAGGAAGGAAGAAAAAAAACAAAAAACCAACCAAACAAAAAAAATCCAATTGGAAGAGCTGCTGAAAGATTGCAAACAAGGAAATATACAAGTAAAACAATACAGTACTGAGAAAATAAAGAGGCTAATAATAGGAACTTTCTTAATATTAAATTCTCTGCTGCTATAGCCGGACTAGTGCCCTGCTGCTATTTCTGTAATCCACAGAGGCTGCACTAGGACCAGCAACGGCACTTACCACAACCACAGCTTTCACTTTTAAAAATGTTTCTCCATCACCAAGCAATTTACCCCCAAACCAAGCAGCATTACAGCCAGTTAAATTTCCCTCATGAATCTTTTTCAGTATTTATATTTGGGGAATCTATAAAGTCACAGAATTTTTTCACATTCATTAAAAAATATCCATTATTCTGATCAAAAGAAACCCACCAACTAGATCTTGGTCAGGTTTTTCAATTTCCAATGCTACCAGGACTAAACCTTCTGACTTACCTCCATCTGAATTCAGAGGAAAGGCATACATGAAGCAAGCTGCTTCCCAGTTTGCAAAGAAGGAGAACCCAGCAGCTGCTGGCTTTTTATGAGGCAAAAGCAATCAGGAGCCTCACCTGCTGAAAAGCCTGGTTTGCTACCATGTGCCTCAGAATGAACCCTCTCAAATCCTGGTAAATAGTGCAAGCCTGAATACTTTTCAAAAGGAAACATGACACAAGTAGCCCTGAGGTCTCCCTGTCTGGAAACATTTTCTGGGGCTATTCCTTTTTTTTTTCCCATAAGCATCACTATTTGCAGAACAGGGGCACTTTGGACAGGGACATTCACCAACGTCACCTCGAGGTGGCACATCCATACGTTACCTCTTTATTGCCCAACAGCATATTGATCCCATGCTTTTCTGTCTCTGGCAAGATGTGAGAACCTACAGGAATCACAAGAAATATGAAAGTGAGAGAAAGAGGAGCAGAAGCTGCTGTTTACCCATCCCTTAGTGAAACAGAAGGACATAAATTTCCCAGTAAATTCCCATCTCTTAAAAGATGGCAATTGATGAAACACAACTTATTGCTGGTAAAACACAATTGTTTTCAATAATTAATATACAAGTTACCTTTAAGAAAGGCAGAGGTCCTGCGGATTGGAAGGTGCAATTATTGTTTCATTAAAGATTGATTACATGTGTGGCCAGTCATTTGAATAATGGCTCTGCTGACACCTTAAATGGAATGATAAATGAGGTTGGGTCCACTGCTGTGACTTGATGCACAAGTTGACTCATGAATGCTAGTGAGAAACAGCAGCATCTTTCCAGCCCAAAAGGTCATCTGAAATATTAAAGAGCTGAAGATCAAGTAACTATGAATAAGGTCAAACAGAGTGTTGTGGTGACAGGACTGGAATTAATTAAATTATAATTATCCTACATTTATACATTCATTTTTATTTTCTTTTTGTTATGGAAGAAATCCAAAGGGATGGCCTCACTCGGCAGTGACAGGCAGGGTGTTTGTAACCAACCACAGCAGAACAGTTTCTCTGCTGAGAGGGGAAAGGAAGGTGCCCATTTTAAATGATGGGAGCCATCGGTAAAAGGGTGGTTGCCACCACAAAGGTGTCATCTGATTGCGGAAAAAGGCCCATGAAATCTCGAGGAGAGAGAGAAGCCACCTCTCTCTGATCAGCAGAGCCTGCAGGACACCCTCCCCTCTCCCTGCTGAGCAGGACCAGGCGTTTTGCACAGGATCCTTTGGGGAGGGCAGAAATGTGGTGGCATTTCTGAGGCTGCAGCATGGCGAAACTTGGCAAAGGCTCAGAACAGCAACCCCTGCCTGCAGTGCTCATTAGCTCTTCCGTGGGCAGGTCTTCCCACACCTGAATGATGAGCCTGGTGGGATGTCATCATTCCTGCTTGCACATTTTGCTGGGCAAGGTGGATCCAGCCTCCCCAGGCTGGGGCTGGCAGCCTGGGGATTTGCAGGAGGAGATGGAGCCCTTGATTTTCTTCCTGTAGCCATTGGCAGTCGCCTACACAGTCATTGCACACCCCTGTAGCTCCAACTCCCCTCAAAGGAAACATGAAAGGAAAGCATCCAGAGCACATCGTCTCAGGGAACAGGGGTGGGGGGAACAGGACGGACACACACAACGTTTGTTACTAAAAGTACAGCTTGCAGTTCAGCCCCACGCTTAGGGCCCGGGAAGGCGAGCGATGCTCTGTGGGTTTGCACCCCGAGGGCTCGCTGCAGCACCCATGGGAAGGAGAGCAGCCCAGGGTGCACATCGCAGAGACACGGGGAACCATCAGTGACTCTTCTCCCCCCACCCCTCAGTGTTCCTCACAAGCCCTTGCACTATCATCGAAACTGTGCTCGAGACAAAAGCCTGAAGCCCACAGTGTCTTGGCTGCAGCATCCTTGGGTTGTGGTGGCTGGAGCCAGCACAGCAGGGGGTGAGGCGGTCCCCTCTTTTCAATGGCAAAGGGGGGAGCAGGCCAAAACTGATGTCCTTCTGCAGCCAGCAAAGCTTGTAAGGCAGGAGTTACAGTAAGGAAGAACAAATATGCATTGTAAGTAAATGCCTTAATTATATTCATGATTGGTTTTGCCCTAGACTACAGTGCTGAGGAGACCCTCTTCTATCAAAGTCAATTAAATGCTTGCTATTCTCCTAAAACCCAGCAATAAAACAAGAGCTGTACATATCCATTAAACTGCAGTACACATCCATTAAACTTGCTTTTGCTGCTGCAGTTCATTTACTGCCAGGTTTGGACTTGATTCTGATCTCGTTTATGTGAGTTTTACCCTGGTGTAATAGCAGAGACGTGGCAAAGTCAGTCTGGCTGATTTACTCCAGCTTGGTACAGATACTGACACAGTTACAAAGGGGGTGAGACAGATACTTTCATTTCAAAGACCTGCAAATAATCTTTGTGCATCAATAAACTCAAGAGATTAATGGTTTGCTAAACAGCCAGGTTATTCTACACACACTCACGCACACGCGCAGGTGCACATACAAATCTATATGCAGCTCTTGAAACAAATTTCTCCTAGAGATAGGAAAGCTTTCTCCTGGCAGGAAACCTTCAGGAAGTTTGTACACGAGAGGAGCACTGTCTGCCCACTCCTCCGGTCCCCTGGATCCTGGGAAACAGAGTTGGAGGTGACCACGGAGGGTGCAATGCTGGGGCTGGGCCATCTGCACAAAGCTGATCTCCCTCTGCAAAACAAGCTTCGTTCCTAAGTTAGCAGCAGAGCGATCCTGGGCTGGGAACTTCCAGCTGTACTCACTTGTCAAACTAAATCACTTAAGAAGAACAAAAGCTTCCCCCCCTTTGTATGAAACTTGGCTGGGAGTTTGCTTGTGTCGAGGGGTGTAATGCCCTTAAGTCTGGGACTGAGTTTCTCTGCTGTGTGCTACCCACCACCAAGAGCTTTACTGGATCCTATACTGTGCTGTCAGCCGTGCCAACACTTTCAAAATAAACATTCAGAAAAACATCCTGAGCTTCTCTCCTCTGCAGAGACTGAAATCCCCATCCCACTTCCACCTCATCCCCCCTCGCCCCACCATGAGGTCTAGTAGTGCCCTGGGCACAACAAATGTATATTCCCTCCTGCACAGTCAGGTTTTATCATATAGACAGTGCCCTGGGTGATGCTGTGGTGGCAGATAGAGCTCAGCCACCAGGCATGGACCATAGCGCATCCGGAAAGTTTAACAAGTTTAACTTTTTATAACTGCTGTTGGTATTTCAAAGAGTTCGTGGGGAATCTGCGCCTGCAGTGCAAGACAAGGTGTTGAAATTACCAGCACTTTAAAGATGCCTTTGCTGTCTTAAAATTTCCTTAAGAAGTCTCACAGTATTTTTCTTGAAAGGAGCTGAAGATAACAGGGAAATAGTAGAAAAGTAGAAAAGGGAAAGCAGAAATCAATGTTTGCCAGTAGGCAGAGCACAAGGGAAGTCAGGCAAGCAGAGGGACACTTCCACAAGCATCTACATATATGAAAAGCTTGTGTTGCAGTGGCTTTCATACAAAGTTGAACAGATGCCTTTGAAAAGAAGATTCCTGCATCCCAGCAGGCACCAATACCTCCATCCCTTTGCCTCTCTGGAGGCTGGCCACCGTTAGCTGCCCTGTTTCTCACTCCCCTGCTCCAAGGAGCTGTGGATGCGCAGAAAGAAATGCACACGTGAAGGTAGAAGAAACCAAGGACTTCTCCGTTTTGGATGATGGGCTTGATGTGCCTTTGGGGTGACCCATGCTTATGGCTTTCATTTTGCCTTTAAAACAGCTGCCAGCACAAAGCTATAATGCTTTGTGGCAATAAGCAGGGCTGTAATGAACCTGACGAGAAGGAAAAGAAAAGGTCACCATGCCCTTGTCTATTAACTTGGCCCTGCAGAAAGACCCAGTGACTAATTAAAACTGTGGGCTTCACAGCCAGGAATACTAATGCTTACAGTGTACTGGCCTTAATTATCTACCTCTGTGTGCTTCTTCATGAAGGGGAAAAACATCCCATATTCAATCTAATTGGCTTAATTTTTATAACTATGTTCCCCCATGAGATCTATTTCTAAAACAATTTGGACTGTTCTTTCAGTATCCTTTTCTTATATCCTTATGATCATCTCATTCATTCTAATTTGGAAAGAGGCCCCATGAAAGAATACAAAAATCCTCGAGTTTCTTTTGTGCTGTGTAATGCATGATGTGCATTTCCTGACAGCAAGACTTCTGAGTCTCCTCCTCAATAATTCTTTATTTTTTTATTCCTGACTAGGAATAAAACCTGCATTTTTAAGGGAGAAGATGAAAAGCAACAGCAGCAGTGCTCCGGTGTTTGTGGTGGAGTCTTCTTGATTTAAAAATCAAGACAAGCAATATCTGTAAATGAAAAGTTCAGCTTCAAAGAGGAATAAATTCATTTACATGCAGGAGGTCTGACTGGTCTCTGTCTGCCCGCTAGTCTGTTAATCTTGGACTCCTGTTCACTGGGTGCTCCAAACCTTCCAGAAATACCCCTCAAAAAGCTGGAGCTTGCAAAGGGTTATAGTCTTTCTCCTTCTCAGTTTGGATTTTAATTATTGAAGAAAAAAACCCAAACCAACAACAACAACAAAAAAAAAAAATGGTGAGAGCTTTGAGATTTATTGCATCCATAAAGGCTCTGTACACGGTGATTTACACAGCCCCAGCAGTGGTCTGACTCCAGCAAGAAAAATGTGTGGGACTGTGATTTACAAACACCTACCTGGCATTTTCAGAATTCTTATAGCAGCAAACTATTGGGTCAATAACTCTGTTAGTGATCACCACTGGGCGTTAGGTCAGATCCCATACACCTTTGTGCATGTTTATTTGCTTTTTGAATTCACATTGCCATCAATACTTAGTAAGGACGATGTATGCCCCCCTAGGACATAGAGGTATGTACCTGCAGGGTCCTAATCATGGCTTTAGGCTTGTTTTCATGGCCAGCTGCAGGAAAGCCATCAAAGCCAAGTCTTTATTTCAGCTGTTTCAGCTTCCCAGGGTGAAGTCCCCGTGGCTGCAGATGCTGAGCAGATGGGGAGCTGCTGAACAGTGCCAGAGGGCCACATTTCACAGGTGCCTAAATCCCTTTTAAAATTTTTCCTAAAAGCGTGATCCAATTCTTCTCTCTTTGGTTAGCTAAAGGTAAAGCAACTAGTTTCAGGTGTGCTCTTAATTTGAGTCCCTCGGTTCAGCAGGGGAAAGAAGCAGCTTCTGAAAGCATTTGGTCCCACCTGAGGAGGCTGCAAACTGCTCCAGTACTTGCTGCCTATGCCAAGAAGGATGTATTGCCTCTTTAATCAATTCCGCAATGGTTCCATACCTTTGCTGTATAGGAAACCGTATCTGGGAGTGTCACACTGGCAAATAACAGCAGAGGGAAAGAATAATTTAATGCGCAAGGCATGGGAGCTAAGATTATTCCAGCGAAGAACTGAAAAGCAATGGGGAGTTGATGAAGATGAACAGGGAGGAAGGCTGACTCAGAGGTGTGACGGTGTGGAGGAGGCATGGGGGATGTTGAAGGAAAAGGGGGGCAAAGAGCCCCTCATTTCTTTTCCCCTCTGTGGTGACGAGCAGGAGATCCGTTCCCTGGAAATACACACTGGTGCAAGCGCCCTGGTTCCCTGGAGCTGGGACGGCAACAAATTATGGCGTGTGAGAAACCTTTAAAACATATTGATGTTTATGGGACGTTGTTTCATTTGCAAGCCATTACAGCAAATCTCAAGCTGGACATGAAGCTGAGCACCATAATGCTCTCTCCTCCTGCTTCTTTTCCCTTTCCCCCGGCTCCTGAAATACAAAGCACGCCTTCGTGCCGAAATATATATATATAGCCAGCCTAAAAGCGATGGAATAAATGAGTCAGCAGCATCCGACTTCAGTAATGAGATAACTCCTTTGAGCAAAAGACGGCGGGAACTACATGCCATAGCTAAGCTCTGAAACACCAGCCCCATGCCAGTGGGCCCTCGCCAAAGGAATATTTTGTTTTGTTTTCTGGGAGGGAAGCAAGCGCTGCTGGTCCTGCCGGCGGCAGGGCGGAAGCTCACTGGTGGGGACAGATGGACCCGGCCGTGAGTCACGGCAGGGAGGCTCCTCACGGCAGACGGCGAGAAGGAAAAACAACTCCGTGGTGTGGCAATCTGCCAGTCTCCCCATCCGCACCAGCAAAGTATGGGCAAAGCCATGCAGGAGCAGCCCCCACCAGCCGCCCATCCCCCTCGCCGGCTGCCTGGACCCTGCTGCCCCCCAGCTCGGGATGCCCAGGAAAGCCAGGCTAGGTCCTTGCATGGTCCTTGGAGGGAGACTCCTCCTGGTTACTGGAGGATGAGCTGCTCTCAGCCCTCATCTGCAGTCTTGGATCCACCCCTAGAGCTTCAGCCGGAGGGAATTGTCCCAGACAGCATGGGGACACGATGGAAAAGTCATTTAGCACCATGTTGGGGCATGCACACACAGGGGAAAAGGTGCGGGAGAAGAGGTAATCAGTTAGAAATGATTTTTAGCAGAAGTTTCTTGATCATTAGCATATTAATGAAGTTTTTAATAATATGTTAACCTTTCCTCATTCCTCCACCCTGGGAAAAAAAATCACACCACTTCTTTGGTTCAGCAAAAAGGGCTGCCCTGGGGGGATGCAGTTCTTCCAGCTGAAACAGTCATTAGATTTAGCATAAGAAATAGGTTCCCTCTGGAAAACTCTTTAGGTGGCTGAAGACCTCCCCAGCCACCAGGATCCAGATCCAAGGCCAGCTCCCTCCTCAGAAGAATCTGCTTTTTCTATTTATCTTGTTTCCTTGCTGGCGTTTATTTATTATTTGGTGGATTTTGTTTTTCCATAAGCGAACGCGATGGTGTAAAAACTCAGCAGGGATAATAGATGCTTTATAGATGCCAGAAACGAAACACCAGCAGATGCTACACGGAAACTAAAGGCGTTGAAGAGCTTTCACTGCTCCCGTGCTCTTTGGGAAGTGCTGTTCCTTCCTCCAAAACTCAGTTTAGCAAACGACACTGTGGTTTTCTCACACAGTATTTCATACAGAAGACTCCAGTTACTAACCGAGGATGCATGCTAGGGCAAAGGAGATCTCTTCCTCAGTCTCAGAGAAAAATAGCTTTGGAAAAAATTGATTCCTTCACTCCTTAAAGCCTTTATTTCTCACAGGTGGCTCCCTCAGCCTCTCCTGAAGCAGAGTCAGTCCAGATGATTACATATTATTTCTCCTCACTACTACTGTTGCCACGGGCTCAGAAATATCGCCTGCCTCAAACACCAGCTGCAAAGGGCTAAGGTGGAACCAAAGCTCTGGACATGCCACAGGTTTGATGAATTCAGCATCAGCCCGAGCCTGGTGGGTCTCGTAAGCTCCTATAATTTCATTTTTCCTGCTGTGATTTATGGCACAAGGTAGAAGACAGTGTTTGTGATATTTTTGAGGAAGGCACTGGGGGTTTGCAAACAACTTTGCTCTTTGGGACAGAGTTGACAGGGGGAAAGAAAACGGCACTAACAGCAGCAGCAGCACATTGCGAGATTCCACACAGCTTTGCAGGAAGAAGGGATGTGGAAACTTCTCACCAAGTATCTTAGAGTTGTGGATGGCAACAGAAATACTAATCTTTTCTTGATTGCCTGTCAACTGAAATTATTCATCCCGGGTGAGCAGAAATTTGCAAGGCTGCATTTCTTTGGTATTTAAACATATGGGCAGAGGATCCATCACTGTGATAAATGAATCCCGACAGATTTAGAAAATCAGCTACACCCCAAATCTGGACAGGGACCAGGAACTTTTTCCCAACTTTGGGGGAGCTGGAGCCCCCCCACCTCCATGCACCACATCACAAGAGAAACCTGCCCTGCGGCAGGCGCATGCAAAGCAGAGCAGGGACCACCTAGTCTGGACAACAGTAAATAAATCAACAAGTAAAACCAGTACAAATGGAAAGAGATGTTTATCCCCTGTGGCATCCCACACCACCTCTGTCACAGCCAGACCTCCTAAACATCCTCCTGCTTGATTGATACAGACCTGGGAGGTGATTCACCTTCACGTGCTCTGGTTCTGGAAGCCTGGCTCTGAAAAATAAGGGGAGTATGAGACCCCCATCACAGCCAGGAACCGTGGAGCTGGGTGCTTCTCCCTGCACCCCTGTCACCCCCAAACGAGTCTGATAAAAATGCAACTCTGTGTCCTGTGTACAGGAATGAAGCCCACAGACCTGATCCTCACTGGGGCAATGGAACACGGAGCCACTGGCATCAATAGAGCATCAGCGCTCTGTACCAGCTGGGAAGAAGTCTAAGACTGGTTTATTGAGTGCAGTCAAGAAAGCATCTTTATGCAATCCTCTCTATAAATCATCTATACAGCGCCTATAAATCTCATCAGTCAAAAGAAGCAATACTCAATGATTTATTTTTACAGTTGGCTGGAAAATTTTCCTTGAAGCATCTCTTTTAGGAGAAAATAGCTTTTTAACAATATGGACATCTGGCAAAGTTTCTCATTTTGAAAAGTTTCTCACCCAGAAAAGAGCCATTTCTGAAGATTTCTGGAATTTTGAATGATGAAAGGAAAACTTAATATTTCGGTTTAGGTTTCTCCCTCTTCCCCACAAGAAAAGGGATAAATGTATTTGAATTCTATTTCATTTTTCATGGTTAGTTATGTTTAGGCTTCTGCCACATTGGGGGGATGCATTACAGGGCATCCATAGGATTACATGATACAGAAAAATCTCTGACTCCAGAAACATAGTTAGGCATGAAATATAAGGGATGAATTGTGAGAAAAGAAAACAGGTAGAAAAAGCTGCAGACTTGGAGAGGCCAACAGGCTGGGACCCAACCATGCATTTAGTCCCTTTACCTCAAACTCCTTGTGCCCTTGACTGAGTCATTTAAACCATCCTCTCCCCAGCCGCTGGGAGAAGGGGTAAGGCTGTCGCATCCGCTGCAGACTTGTTCTTGCTCCTGTCGCTTCTGTCTCTCCTTCCTTGTCCACGCATCAGCCCCTATTTTCAGCCAAAGTCTTTCAGGGCTGCTGCAATAAACGATAACAGCAACTATATAATGAGATCCACACTTCCCCCCCCACCCCCCCGACCTTCATTTTCTTTTTCAGGCTTGATTACTGAACTCGTATTTCCTCCAGATAATTTACACTATCTTGGCTGCAAACAAATGGGCAGTTTATCTGCAATTGGCCTCTGCAAGAGGATTGTGGCTGTTCTTGTACCGATGGGTTCGAGCTCTGGGTTTGGTTTTTTTTTTGTTTTTTTTTTTTTTACCTCTGAACAATATTTCTAAGCCCTTTCCCGGGCAAGGAGAGATAGTGCATTTGTTATTGATAGAATTTCCATTTAAATTGAGGATGTTGCTCAGTGCAACACGTGTACCAGTTAAACGAGACACTTTCCTCTGGCAAAAGGCAGCAAATTGTATGAAGGAAAAAAAAATTGTTGGGAAGGGGAGGGACGGAAAGGGAGAAATCAGAAAACTTAATTTGAAATCCAGCCAGATGTATGTCTGCAATAAAACATCTAGATCTTAATAAAGCTGTGGGTAAAGCTTGGATTACATGCCCAGCTTTATATGCTATCTGCTATTCAGCAGCTGCTTCTCTTGAAAGCTCCTTTCTCTGCTTGCCAATCCGATTAGCTCTCTAGAAAATTAGAAACAAAACAACATGAAATCTTTTGCTTTTAAAAAATAAACGCAGCCATGAGAAGAGGGCTGGATCAGCCCCAGAAAAGCTTTTTTCAAGTGGATAATGGCTTCGTGGGACAGAAGTTTCAGGTGGATTTCCCTTTAGTCACAAATTGTTATTTGTACTGGAAAATTAAAGGGAGGGATCCACTGAGCCATAGGAAAACGCATCCTGGTGTGGTCTGTGAGTCCTTCCCAGCCCTTCCCCAGCAGAAAGAAGGCTCCAGAGCAGCAGGAGGAGGATGAGCCTCCTCTCCTCATGGCCACACACCACCAGCTCTGCAGCAACGCCTGGGCAGCCTTCTGCAAGCATATTAAGGGGGTCCTGACCACCCCCACACCACACACTCCCCCCCCCTCAGCTGGAGCCACCCAGGCTCTCCTCCCAGGTTAAAAAGCACCAACACAAACCAAACCCTGCAGCTCTCCCATTGCAATGTGCAGTGTTCCATCGGGTCACACACTGCAGCCCTCAGAAGGGGTTTGGGCTAATCCAGAGTTTGGGTCCAGGACTCTGAGCACCCTCACTCCAGCAGCCCAAAGCCAGGTGACTGTAACTGGGGGCCTGAAGATGCTCCTGTCCCTGTGGAGCCCAGGACAGCAGGCAGCAGTTACCCAGGGCACAGGGGGTGCAAGTGGCAGCTCGCTCTGCCATGGGTGCTTTCTAGCCACAAGGACCCCGTCCTACCTGGTGGGACAGCTCATCTCCACCCACCCTCAGCTTTCTATTTCTTATCGGGAAAAAAAAAAAAAAAAAAAAAAAGAAAAAAGAAAGAGAAAAGAAAAAAGCCTTGCAATGAACCAGCCTTGCCGATTACATCTTAGCGGCTCTGGGCAGCTGGGGCAGGATCCAGTAACCACATGCATGCTGGCCCAAGTCCCATCATCTTATTAAGTATAAAATACCCGTGTAAACCACCTTAATCTCTGCAGAAGTGAAACCATCCCGCATCTGCTGCTTCAGAAATATGCTCAGGCATGGACTCAGCTGGCCAGGCTGTCCCTGCTCTGGGTGCTGGGGACAAAGTGGGGACACGGGGACTGTAAGCTGCTTTCTAGGACTAACGTGCTGAGCCATGTTTCTGTGCTGGGCTGGTTTGTTCCTCCCAGCAGCACAGGATCCATGAGATAGGCTCTTTTTTTTTGCCATTTGCAGGGTCACCTCTAAGTCTAAATCACAGGTGTGAAGTAATCAGCTCCATATTGTACGTTGGCGGTTGCTACGGGGGAAGAAATGATTAATTTATCACCCATTCCAAGATCTGAAGAAAGAAAGATAGAAAGGGAAAGAGGGAAGGAAAAGAAAGAATAAAAGGAAAAAAAAGAACCCTCAGAATAATTCTGCCTGAGGTGAACAGGAGCATTATTTACAGTCCAAATTTTCCACAGCCATTTGAATGTAAAGCAGAATCAAATCATCAATAACATTGTGCCCTGATCGGAGGGAAAAGACATCCGAGAAGGAAGAGGAGGGAAATGGCATATTTTCAGCTAGCTGGGGAGATTGCAAAGGGATTTTAATTCCAAAGATGCTGAACAATTTGCAGATGAGACTCTATGAGAATAAATAGCGTCTGGTCATAGATCAGCACAACTTGATTTTCTCCCCTTTAAGTGCAATGGTATCAATCTTTAGAGGGGAGGGAGTGAAAAAATCAAGGTGGCAAATGAATTATTCCTCATACCTTTCTCCTTACACAGGAGAAAAAAAACCCCACAGTGTGAACCAGGCACGCTGCTCTGCTGGGCAGACAGGCTTTGGCAGAAGAAGGAACTGAAATGCAAAGCAGGAAAGAAAGTGATGGGGGAGAAGGTATTTATATACAATAAATATTTAATACTGCTTAGTGTTTCCTCCTGAAGAAACTTAGAGCAGGGATTAATTTTTACACATTCTGCCTGCTCCGCTAATGCCCTTCGGCAAGGTTAATCTTTGCCTGCTGCAAGTTTGAAAATTAAATCCATGGTGGTGTACAAACTTCCTGCGTAGTTAGGTTCAATTTCTTTCATTCGCCACCGAAATGATAGATGCATTTGGAATTCACAAACGCTTCCTCTTAGAGCAGGTAATTCATGAATAGATGCTCTCCTCCTTCCTTCTCCCTGCTCTCCCTGTTGTGTATCTTAATTAACGTTTCAAGTCTGGCAGCTTTTTGATTTCCGTTTCAACAGGGTCTCTGATCAGCCTGCTTGAAAGAAAAACCTTAAAGAGGGACAATTTTTTTTTTTTTTTTTTTTTTTTTTTGGCAGCTGCTCCTGCTTTCTCCTGAAATTCAACATCATGCCGGCAGCAACAAGGAGCAGCTCTGGGCTGGGGTCCACCCTGCCAGGGAGATGCTTCAGTGCTGGGGGAGATGAGGGGTGAAGGGAGGCACTTTCCCAACCCAGGCTTCTGTCTGGGACCCCCCAGCAGACTTTTGGATGTAAAGTAGCACTGCCATCCCAACAAGACCAAACTCTTCACCACACTTGTGTACGCGGACAAGAGACCACCTGTGGCAGAGGGTCCCCACCAGCAGGTTCATGGTCCCTGCTCAGCTCCCCCGGGGGAATTTTTTTGCACTTTAAGAGGCACAGTCAGTGCATTGCTTCCCTCGGGGTCCCCAGCAGGGCAGCATTACAACCCAGCATCCACCTTTTGCAGGGCAGGGATCACGGCTTGGCCACACCAAGGGATGTCCCCAAGGTCAGGCTGGCAGCCAACACCGACACGATGCTCGCCCAACACTGTTACTTTCTTGAGCACCCCAAGGTGCCCAGGGAAAGGTTCCCCAGGTGCAGCCCATGGCTCTGCCCTGCTTGAGCTGAGGAAATGGAGAAGAAGGAAAATTCACCAAGTTAAGGAGCAGCTGAAAAAGAGCCAAGCACAGCGTAGAAAAATTCCTGCAAAGAACATCTCATTGTCAAATTAACATATTAATAATTAGGCAGAATGAGAATGTTAAGTCCCAACACAGGGCCTGAAGATGGCATGTCTGCTCTCGGTGTTCAGCTGTGTCGAGCAGCGATTCCAGGGGTGCCTCTGAGCGTGACAGCCTGTGCCTTACAAGATGTAATTGTAGCGCTTCAGAGCTCTTTTAGTTATGCATCTCTTAAAAAACAAGCGTGTTGGCTTGTCTCTGAAGGAGAAAAACAGCTTCTTCTTTAGGGTTTTCGTGTATTTGATTTCTTTGGGGTGTTTATTTTTGCTCTGGGCTATTTGAGAAAACCCATTAAATACAAGCATAAATTGCTAAGTTTTGTTTGCTATGAAGGTAGAAACACACAGGGCCTGTCTGAACTATTGAGTTTGTGCCTCTGGAGAAAATCTCTTTGCTGCCATGATGCCCCAGGATGGAAAATATCTGCAGCCGGAGAAGTTACAAGGAATAAATGAAATGGCAATAGGTGTCATAAATACGACTATAGCACATTAACACTCCTCCTGTTTTGGAGATCAAAAGCAACAGCAGCTTTCAGCTCTGTGACTTGGGGAGAACCCATTATGAGCCCCAAATCCAGGAGATGGATTATGTGCCCAGAGAAGATGCTGATACTGAAGCTTTCCTTGATGCGAGAGGGGTCCACCATTCCCCTCAGCTGGAAGCACCAAGGGAAGGATCAGTTGAGAGTAAATATTTCCAAAGATCCAAAGATCCAAAGGATCACTTCATGGTGCTTTCAGAGGATAATCCTGCTGGAGAAGAGCTTGGTGGTGGTGACCTTACAGTGACAATCTCCGGTGGGTCACTAGCAGTGGCACAGCACCCTGCTCCTCTAGGAAGAGGAGCAGCACCACAGACCTATTGCGCATCCCAGTACTTGGCTGTAAGCACCAAAGGCCAGGGCTGGCATTCAAGCTTTGTGTTTTCTTGTCATTGCTCAAGTCACAAAGTTGCACTTTTATACTCTTTCGTGTCAATAGTGCCTCCTGGTTGAAATCAGAGCTTGGATTAAGCCAGACACCTTGAAAAGCATTAAAACTCCGCAGTTTTGGGCTGTTGCCTAACAGCAGGAGAGCAGCACCACTTAAACAGTGACTGATAGATGTTGAGAACATCAGCTCAGGTTGGCTTCAAAGGTTGCTTTTGCCTTAAAAAAAGAAAAATTCATGGAAAGAAAACAGGATGGAAAACCCAGAAGTCCTTACTGCAGTGACACTATGATTTATAGGTAATTATGACAAACCATTGCTTCCCACCCGCTGCTCTTGCACTATGCAGTGTGGCAGAGCAGAGGGAAAAATGGAGCGAAAACGGGAGAACAGAAGAGATGGCTTGTCAGATGAGCTCAGCTTTAGCCCTCGGCAGCATCAAGCAGCTGCAGGGCTGGATCCTGCCCCACCACCCCCCACAGCACTGGGCAGAGCCTGTGCACGGGCTGCCCTGGCCACCTGAAACACAACTTTTCTCTAGGAAAAAAAAGGCATCAAGTCACACAACGCTGGCAGGAGCCAGGGTTGTCCAGTATTAAAGAGGCCAAGCATGGCTGAGAGCCCTTGCACCAGTAACCCTCATTCCTGCTGCAAGCTGAGACGCTGCTGAGCATTTCCAGCCACGCCGTGGGTGAAGGTCCTGGGCATTGCTGCAGCCTTCACCCCAACCCCGGCAGAGGGATCCCAGGTTTGCAGGGCCAAGTGACACAAGAATCAGCCTGATGTGACTCACTGCTGCAGCAGCCGCCTGTCCTGCTCAGATCACCCATGTTAAAAAAATATATTTAAAAAAATCTGGAAATTGCCTGGCTGGCAGAAAAGGCAGAGCAGTGAGTTTGCAGTGGCACAGTTCCTCTGCCAGGTGTTAAGAGAGAGGAGATACACCTGACTTGCACGGTATTCGCTTTTGCTGGAGACTCTGCAGCTTCATCTACAGGTGGCGGTGAAATGCCAGGAGGCATCTCCAGCTCACTTGCTCTTTCTCATAGAAAGTCATTGAAAGAGCTGGGGAAAATCTGACCCAGCCTTTTGATTGAGACATTAATCAAAAGTCAAACCAGGCCCAGCTGGGGAGAAGATGCTGGACAAAAAGCTGCTGAACAATGAAAATAGCTCTGGTTTGCCTTGTATGCTGCAAAATCCTCACTCTAAATACTCTCTTCATGCTAAGGACACTCCTCTCCCCTTCTCATTGTAGCCTCCCACTTTGTCTTGCTGCTTCTCCTTTTCCAGGAGAGCTTTAGTTGCACTAAGGAAGCCCAATGCTTTGTATGAAACACCCATTCACAGTTTTTCTCCTGGGTTGTTTTGCACAAACTCACCTAGACCATAGGGAAAAAATGCCAAGGATTTGGTCTCTAAATTTAATTTTAGCCAACACTTCTTTTTTAGCTCTTTTTATTTTTACCAGCCTCATGTAAGCACAGTATTTAAGGAGCTGGGAGGAGCATCACTTTGAGAGATAATAATAGAGCAGGGTGCATCCCAACCGAAGCTGTTGTGTCTTGCAGAAAGCAAACGGTGTGATCATGGCACGTCCCCACATGGCACAGACTGGGCTGGGAGCGGTACCTGGCAGAGCTGCGCCTCCCGCAGCATGCTGCCCCCCCTGCCCGGGCTGCTGCTCCTGCCTCCCTTCCCCACCAGCTCCCAGGAGCAGGAACCTGTGGGTCACTGGTGGTGCAGCCCCAGGGTCGAAGCATGACTAGAATGAACTGCGTTTTGGAACAGCCATCCATGCCATGCCAGCCGGGTGCTTGGCACGGGCAGCAGGGCTGGCAGATGGTGAACCCATGGATCCATCCCAGCTGGCCCCCACGCACCGGCTGCTCCCACACAGCCCTGGCCAGGAGGTACCTGCACTTCACCCCGTGCCAGCAACAGGTGCAGGAGGCTCCTGTCCAAAGGGTAACTTCTCACTGGAGTCTCAGATGACTAATACATGGTTGAGCTTACACCAAAGGCTCTTTTCTCTGCCCCACTGCCTACACTTACAAACCATATAGGAATGTACTTTTTTAGGGACAGCCAGTGCTCTACCAGCCAAAGCAAGCCAAGGGACCCCAAGATAAAAGACAGAGCCAACAGACACACGGGTAGCATAAGGACCTGCAGCCCTTCCTTCAGGGAGGAAAAACCCCCAAACAAACAAAAAACCAAACCAACCAAAAATATCCCAAGCAGAGCAAAGCAGACACCAGTAGCACTGCAACCCCCCCCTCCCCTGCCCAGGCCAGCTCAGCTGCTTTTAAAGGCTGTTGGAAATGCAACTGGGCTCAGCTGCACTTGGTAACTCTCACTCCCTATTGTACGGGGGGTGGGGTGGTGGTGCTGCTCTGCTCCCCCCCGGGCTGGGGTGGGTGCTGAGCTCGATCCTCTTGCTGCATCCTGAGGTTTGAGCTGCTGACCCTGCCCTAGTGCACCATCCCTGAGGCAGGGGAGGCAGCTGCTGTGCCAGGACCCTGCCCGGGCAGAGCCCCTGGGGGGTGCATTGCTTTGGGGTCAGCGGTCCCATCTGCAGAGCAAAACTCAGCTGTCTGGGGTGCTCATGCTGTTTTGATAATCTGCTGCTTTCTGTTGTGGAACTTCCAAAAACTACCCTCTGTTTTGCACCTGGCAGAGTTACTGCATTGTGGCTGTAGCACCAAATCATGAACTTTCCTGTTATAGGAAAAGAGGTGAAAAATGTGCCATCGCTTCTGGGGCTGGCAGCACCAGAAAGAGTCAAATCCTTTCTGAGATCTCTGCTTTTTCCTAATGGCAGATCAAAGCTCCTCTTAGCAGTGAGACCGAGGCATTTGCTAGAAGTTTTTGCTGCAACCAGAAACGATTGAGTGCAAATCACAAGTGGCGAGTCAGCACGGGTGAGGTTAGTTCACCTTGAAGCACCATCAGGATCTAAGCTGAATCTTCCTAGGCAGTTCGAAGTAAGGCTATTTCCCCCCTAGTTTCTTCCAGCAGCTGTGGTACCTCCACATTTCTGGGGTCCATTTGGATGAAGATTTGGCCATAATATCCCAAACCTGTTATCTATTTATATACTTTGACTAAAGGACTTTTGCTCCTTATCTGAACATCTCTCTTAATGTGAGATTACTGCCAATTGCAGGGACACAGCTTGGCTTGCTCATTGCAAAGCTTTGTGCATAGAGGTGGGCTCGTGCACACACATGTGTTTGTGCTATATGCACCTGCAGTGTTGCGACTAAGGACACGTTTCTAAGGTGCAAGCATCTTCTTGAACCTGCAAACCAGCCGCACCACCCAAACATTCTTTGCAAGAAGCCCTCGAGAACCCGAGCGAAGCAAATCCAGCAGCGGCGGTTGGTGCTGGCAGGCAGACACGTGCCACTTTTTACAGTGGTTTCTAGAGAAGCCGTCATCTTCTGGCACATCCCTGGAGCAAAACCCACAGGAGTTAAGGAGGAGAGGATGACCATAGCATCCCCCACGTTGCTTCCCCCAGCACGTCCGTGCAGCGGTGCCCTGGGGCCGAGACATGAGTTTTGGGGTTGAGGAGCTCATCAAGAAGCTGGAAAAATGGCTTGTTTCCTCAGTTTGTCTCAGGAGGAGAAGATCAGCTAGAGCAAAGGCTGCATTGCCAAGCAAAGACTCCTCAGGTGCCGTTGCCGCTGGGGTGGAGAAGCTGGTGGCCACTTCATGTCCTCATCCAGATCCCAGTCACCAAGATCCTCGGGCTGGACTTTTGCACTGTTGAGCTGATTGGAGTTTCTCACTAGAGGAAAAAACCCAAAGATTCCAGGCCTGGAAGTTCTCTGTCTGATGGGTTTAGTTTATTATTTTATAGCATATATTACCTTTTAAGCAGTTTCCCTGCTACTCTGATGAACTCTTCAGGCTCCACTGAGCAGAGGGGTCGTGGGGAAATGATGCTGCAACCAACTTCAAGAAGACATTCACATCACGTTGGTTTAGGTGGAAACAGTAAACTTGATTTATTGAAAAAAAAATCTATTACATTTATTCCTTTATTACACAGGTTTAAAATATTTAAAAATAGCTCTTATGGGCATTACACTTAAATTTTGACATGTTTATTGGACTTTGAAGAAATGTACAATATGTCATTTGACACTATATTTTAAAAAGGGCCTTATGTACTAAATTTTTTTTCCATAGGTTTTATTTTTCTTATCAACATTTGTTCAAGTCATATATATTAAGGGAGGAGGGAAATAAAATTACACAAAAAGAACGTCTGCAAATACAAGTAGTAATTTTATTGCAATATACCGTAGCTAAGTGGTCTGGGGAAATCGGAACAGTTTGGAGCTCAGTACAATTACAACACTGTGGAATTCAACAGAGGATTTTTTTTCTTAAAGCAAAGAAATAAAGGGAAAAAATAAAAGAAAGAAGCTCCCTTGATGAAAATTTGTAACAGAATCACATGACCTAGACAGACACACACGTGTGTACATACATCAATATATGGCTTTTCTGTTGCAGAGAGGAATGTGCAACCTTTTCTGACCTTCCCACTGTTCCTGAACAAGGCTGTTGCCAAGGTGACTGAGAAGCTGAATTCTCCTATATATTATTATATACTCCTTTTCACTGCTTTGCTGCCGGAGTCTGCAGTTTTTAGGGTAGCACCTTTGTTTTTTCCCCCCAAGTGGAAAAAAAAAAATAATTACAAGAGAACACAACAGAAGAAGGGAGATGGATGGACATGGTTCTCCTGGACCAAAAAGCACCGGGCGGCATCGCCGCTCTCTCCAGCATGGCTTTGCCTCCCTTCCTCTGATGCTGCTGCTCTCTGCTCGGGAAGGAGGAAGGAAAAGACATCATATGTAGGCATTTCTTCACAGTAAATGTGATGTCTTTTCCTTTATGGTGAAAGACCCCCCTTGGCTCAAGTGTTGTTGTAATACTCCAGGCCAAATAATAATAACCCCCCCCACTCTGCAACATCTATTTTCCAGCTGAAAGATCTGAACAAGGAAAATGGCCAAGGAGAAAACAAACAAACAAACAAACAGAAAAAGAAGATGGTGTCAGCAGGTTGCAAGCTGAAAACCCTGCACGGAAGAAAAAAAAAAAAAAAAAAAAAAAAAAAGCCATCCTGGCAGAGCCACAGTGGGAAGACCAAGAAAACTGCAGACTCCCGGGAGCGCTCGGCGGGCAGGCACCCACACGGCTTCAGCATCACGTCAGGACATCCAACAAATACATAAATTAGCACCACTAACATTCAGCGGCTGAGTACAATCTGGTACGGTTCCCACCATATAAAACGCATGAATATTCTTGGGGGGGGGGGGGCGGGGGGCGGGAGGGGAAAGATGTAAGCACATTTAATACTTTTTCTACGTGGACCGCACAAGCTACTGTGTACAATTAAGGAAAGGAGCAGGTCTTCTACATAACAAATATGAAGGTGGCATGCATTTATAATCAAAGACTGTAGCAAAAGCCTGCAGTCTGTGTTGAAAGTGGCTATAAAGCAAAGGCTGGTGGGAGATTGGCCAATGGCAGGGTATCACCAGTGTTGTATTAAAGTTATTCAAATAGATAGCACCACAGAGACATGTAAAAATAAAAAGCACCTTTTTTTTTTTCCTTTTTTTTTTTTTTTTTTGTACCATTTTGTATTCAGAGAGGACAGATGGATTTCCCCTGCCACTGCAATCTGCCGCTGGGAATGGATTTCTTTTTATTACTATTATTTTATAAGAATGCTGAAGGAAAAAAAAAGAAGAATTAATTTAAAACACATATGTTAAGGTAAGCAAGTGTATAAAAAGGCAGAGAATTCAAGCGATCCTGCTTTTACATCAGGGTTTGGTAGAAATCTTGTTAAAAAGTGGCTTTAATTTGCTTATTTTGAAATTAATCATTCCGAAAGACATCTGGGGGGCCGGGGTTTGCCACTCACTGGGGCTTCATCCTGCAAAGACTCGTGCCTGGGCATAACTCCAGGGCCCCCCAGATCCAGGCTTGGGGCTGAGAAGAGGCAGGAGCAGTGGGGACGTGAGCTGTCGTCTTCATTCCCAGGTGGATGCTTGGCTGGGATGGCGGTGGGAAGGGTGGTTGGTTTTAATCCAGACAGGGTCACATGCATGTTTTGAAGCCAGAAACATTTAAACATTTAAAATAATATACAATACAAATATTTACTTACAAACATACAAAAATATAAGCACCTTTAATACATGGGAAAGAGATGCCCAGTGTGAATTTTAGCTATCAAATTCATGGGGTTAAATTTTAGAAAACGTAAAATTAGGCAATTCCATGGAGAGATTAAAAATTCTGGAAATGGCCATGATGTCTACTTGCTAGAGCTGATCCAAATCTCGTGGAAGTCAACGAAATGCCTCCGATGAGCTTCGGCAGGGTTTGGATTGGAGCCAGGACTGCCAGGACTTCAACGTCAAGCTGAACACAGGAGTTTCAAGTTTTTTTTCCATGTTTCCTTAGAAACAAACAAACACACAATAATCTATAGACAAGCGCTCGGTATCGCTCCATGGCAAGGAGAAGTCTTTGATGGTGGTGGGGTCTGCCCGGTGGCAGTGGAGCAGCAGGGGTGGCAGCGGCGGTGGCAGGGGCAGGTCTCCGGGCCATGCGTGCGGCGGTCGGTCATGCGATTCTGAATTCTGCGTCTGTCGTGGGAACGGTCTTCTCGGTCTGCGATTCAGTACGTGGGGGTGCGGTGGCACAGAAAAACTCGGGCGAAATGAAGAACAAAACAAAACGGAAAAAAATAACCCATCGCTGTCCAGTTTCAGAACGTGCATGTGACAAGAAATTCTTTTTTTTTCTTTCTTTCTTTTTTTTTTTTTTTTAATTAATTAAATGGCGCAATGAGGTTACGAGGTTGCTCATTTGGAGACTAGTTTTCAGGTGGCTCTTAGCCCATGAAGCAAGCTGGTCCCACCTCGAATCCAAATTTCTGTGATGCTTCTCCGAAGTCATTGAACATGATGTCGACTATAGGTACTTGCTCTACTTTGGGTGTGTTGATTTCCAGGATAGTCTTCTGATAGCCCTTCCTTGCCTGATGAGGAGAAGAGGGAGAGAGAGAAGCTCTGATGATGCCTCCAACTCAACAACAGCAAGTTAGCGTGAACAAGCATCCACCAGTCAGCTGGGAATACAGTGACGCTCTTGCCCAGGCATTTTCTGAGCTGAATTAGAGGCATCCAGCACCCAAACCCCTATTTGCCCTGCAGATTTAGCAGATGCTCTCCAGTGGGATGGTGACCACTGAGCGAACCCTGGGGAGATGACCGTCCTGAGCCCAGAATCTGGAGCAGAAGCAGCTGCTGCCATGCAGACCAAAAGACACCAACTCTGCTGACAGCACATCTCAAAGCTGGAATAGGAGCCTGGTAAAATTTCAGTGGCTGTGGTATAGCTGTTTTGCCTCCCCAAGGACACGCATGGGCTGTTGAGCAAATGTGAGCGATTTAATTTGAATATATTAGTTTGACTATTATCCGAGCACTACCGAAAAGATCACATTTAAAGTTTGATGGAATTCACAAGGTGATGTTGTCTTTTTATCGTGCCTGGTAGCCATACAGTTATTTCTGAAATATAAATAATTATTAGAGAGGAGCAGAAGTGCACCCGAGGGCATACAAAGCTGCACAAACAAGTGAATTTATGGAGCAGCTTTTGGCTCTACCTTACCCTCTGATTTGTGTGTCTCAGAAGAATAGGCTATATCACAGCTACTGAGAAAGGGCTGTAAGATCAGGAAAAACACATTCAACTAATAGCTTGAACATTAGCCCTGGAGATCATAGCTTGAACATTAGCCTGGCGCCGGCTGCAGCAGCCTCTGTCACGGCCGGAGCGCGGGCCCTACCAGGACCTCTGCAGCAAAGCCACGGTGGGCAGCACAACCACTTTTCACATGGTAGGGCTCGATCTTGAATATCCTGCCTCTAGGTCAAGGAAGGATGATCTACCAGGGTACCAGAGATGGTACAGGAGATGCAGAGCCTCTTTCTGCAAGGCTGCAATAAGCTCCCTGGGCATATTTTACCTACTTGTTAAAGCCTACAGGAACACGTCTTGCAAAAAGGAGGGATGTGGCACGCCGGTTTGGAAGCGATGCCCAAAGCTCTGAGCCAGGAGATGACACCTCTGTGCCCCACCATCGCACCAGGGCTTGATCAGCCTCTCCTGGTGTCCCCAGCACTTTAGATCTTGCTGTAGTTATTTGCAGCGCTGCAATTGGCTGTGCTAACAGCTGCCTGTGAGAAGCAACCAAGCAAATAAACCCCAAGGACCTCCAGTCCTCTTTCCATGCAAATATCCTGCATTAGGGAGGGGAGCACAGGGCACCTGATCACTTAAACCAAAAGGGTTTTCAGCGAGCACATCTGCCTTAAAATGTGCAACGTGGGATCCTGCAGCATCCCTGAGACTTGAGAAGGGAAAGGGAGGGGAGGGCACTTTTTACCAAGGACACGTTGCATTAGCAGGAGATATGAAGTGCTTGAGGATAAACTTCCCCACATGGCTTCTGAGTGTTTCCAGAAGCGGGATGGATGCCCTTTCCCTCTCTTCGAGGTGTTAAAAGAAGTGATTCTAATCCAGTTTTCCTCATTGCTCCTACAGTAGAAAACGTGCGTGTGCCAGAACAGAACCACTTTCACCTCAAATTATGCAAAGGGTTTTTTCTGTCAAACACCTCCATCTTTCCGTCCCGTGGGCTTCAAGCGCTGCAGTTGCAGAGGGTGAGAATTATGCGTGCTTTTGCACCAGCAAGCTGGGTCTCAAAATAAATGCAAGCGGCACCTGCTTTGCCAAATTTTTAGCTCCTGAAGACAGATATTTTCAGAGCTTAATCCCCAATCAGGCAGCCGACAGAGCAGGCAGAAGCAGAGGGAGGATGCTGGGCCCCTTTGGGAACCCTGACGGCTGCTCATGGGCAAAGTGAAGAGCACCGTGGGGAACAGAGGGCTGCAGCTAACGCCTGCTTCTGCACTCTGGGCAAAAGTCATGGGGGTCAGAGCTAGAGAAAAAGGTGCTAAAATTTGCATTTGAAATGTGAGCAGGGATGTGAACCTGTCTCCTGCATCCCATAGCATCACCTCATCTGCTGTACAGTCAGACCTTGCTTTGGTTTGTCTTTCGCAAGGGCACAGGTGGCTCCCGTGAGGGGCAGGGGCTTGCGAGCACAGAGCAAACCAAAGCACTGTGCCCGGGCTCCTCTGGTGGGCTTGGGGGATGCTGGGCTGGAGCTGGGTGCACCCCCATGACCAGCACAGCCCAGCGCCCTACCGGGGCTGCGTGCAACCATGAGCTGCTAAAAAAACCCAACCAACCCAATGCCAAACCCTTAGTGCTTGGCCTCCCAGATTTCCTGAGAGCAGTTAAAGAAATTATTGCCAAAGCTTGCAAAACTCACACACAATTGGGTGCTGTCATTGCTCACCTCTCTCCGTGTGAGTAAAAGGAATAAGAGCAAAAGCAAGGGGGGACATTTAAAAGCAACTGGTGGTCTTAGGCAGGTCCCTTCCTTTATGCACAGCCAGCAATAAAGCAAATTGATCTGATACCCAGAGGTGCTGCCGCTCCCCCTGACCTTGAGCGGCATCATGTATTCTCAGCATTAGAGAAGAGCAAGCCTGATGTCTCCCATGCTGGGGACAGCCCTCCAGGCAACTCCATCAACAGGTGCAGGGAACCTGGAGGCAGTTTGCTGGGAGCCAGATGGCATGGGACAACCAGGAGAGGGGGGCAGACACCTCCAGCAGCAACCCTTTTTGCAGGGACTGGCTGAGACCAGCTCTGCCCACGTACCGCGCAGCCGTCGAGGGCAGCTCGGATGTAAGGGTTGTTGTCGTAGGACATCTCCTCATCGTTGGAGCCCAGGAAGCGGATGGCCTTGTCGTAGCTGTTGGTGGTGGCGTCGTGCCAGGCTACAGACTGGTAGCAGTTGTAAGTGATGTTCTGGTGGGCTGAAGCGCTCAAGAGCCGGAGGAAAGTCATCTGCACCACTCCGATGGGGTTCCCATCCGAATCCACGTAGGAGAGCTATGAGAAGCAGAGAAGGAGAAACACTGGGCAGTGAGGGGCAATGCAGCGTGTCTGGGGGGGCTCTGAGGACCACCAGTCTCACCCATCTTTATTACGCTGTGCATGGGGCTGGGGCTCACCACCCCACCGGGGGGCAGACACTGCTGCTGCCACACTACGGGCACGGGGCTGCTCTGGTGCTCCTGCGGCCAGGGCAGGGCTATCAAGGGGCAATTACTTCTCTTCACTGGATGTGATCTGAGTGTGAGCTAAAAAACCTAAGGGTAATGGCAGGGCAGGAGGAAAAAGGAAGGGAGATTTCAGCCATGATTGCAAAAGGGTGCAAATTTGGGGATATTTGTCTCAAGTTTAAGCCAGTATTAAGTGTACTACTTCAGCTTTAGAAGAGGAAGAAAAGCAGATTTTTTTAAGGGTTTGGGGCTTTATTTGTCTGTCCTTTTTGACATGATTTTCTGACTCCTGTGGGTGTTTTGTTCTGCACACGCTGGGGTATTTCCCATTCATTTCTCCTGGACACCAACACACCATTTTTTTAGCAATCTTTGCACTTAATCTGCAGCAATTCTGTTCCTGCTGATAAGGACTCTGTGCTACCCTGGTCGGCCAGGCTATGCTCAGCTAAAGGGAAAATGTATTTGTTGCCCTTAGGGCATGTCATCAAACACAGAGCTGCACTTGCATGTTGGGATTTGCTCCATTCTGCTTCTCAGGCTTCTTTTTCTCCCTTGTAGAAGAGTGTCTAGAAATGTATTTCTGCAAAACACAATTTATTGAAACCCAATGCCAGCGCCTAGGGGATTCAGGACTTTCTGGGACTTTCTCTCATACCCCACCAAAGAAGCAAATGCACAGAGGCACAGCTAGTTTGCATGTATAAACTGACTGTACTTGAGGTGGCATCTGCTATGGCCAAGCTACCAGAGCTTCTGTTCATCACTGTCCTCTACAAGACAGCGGGTTTCTTTAGAAATAACCAGGAGAACCAGGCACGCAAACAGCGTAGTGTTCTTCAAGGTACATCAAGTTGTGGTGCAAGCTGCAAACAGTAGAAGAGATTCATAACCAGGCAATAAAATAACGAATAAAAAGATAATAAAAATAAATAAATATACCAACCGGTTGTCAGGATACTGTTGCACTGTCCTCCTGAGAGTTAAATATGACTGACCATGAGAGAGCCACGCATGCCAGAAGGAGAGCTACCAGAAAACCACCAGGACGTGGAAGGAAGGGGATGCAAAATGCTGACTACTTGGCACACACCCAAGGACACGTGGCACTACTGA
This sequence comes from Falco naumanni, assembly GCF_017639655.2. NCBI lineage: Eukaryota > Metazoa > Chordata > Aves > Falconiformes > Falconidae > Falco > Falco naumanni. The sequence goes on from NC_054062.1 coordinate 7,910,604, forward strand.
TCTGCAGGACCTACCTCTCTTTATTTGTTCTTATTTCAAATCGGTGCTGGGTTTGGGAGCCTGACTGCTAGATTAAGGGGTCTGGGCTGCTGTTCTGCCTCTGCAGACAGCATAAAGCCCTGCCCCAGCTTTGCAACTGGAGCCGCTGGGAACCGGTTGTGCGCATAAGGCTTGCTCGTGGGAACACGGTTTTTGCAAAAATCACTCCTTTCCTGTTTTCTCTGTGATAATTTCCCTGTGGCAGATGCCATATGGCTATGAAGGATAACAGGACAGGATGGGTGGCAGGCCTTGTTAGAGCTACTGGGAATTGTAACACACACAGAGGGAAAGCAGGGTCCAGAAGAAAACATCTGCAAACCTTTTATCCCTCTAAATGCAGTTTGGCTGCATCATGAGAAACGGTAAGGAATCAGCTCCAAGTACTCTGTGTTATTGTTTAATGATGGTGCAGAAGCATCATAACAAGACCGTTACTTTGTATTTCATATTTATGATATCCTTCTTGCTTTAGATAGCCACGGAAGAAAGGCAAGCATCTTCACAGCTGTGCACCTCCTGCAAGCAACTGAGATTCACACAGAGCCCCCACATCAGCAGCCTGCACTCTCTGCAGTGCCGAGCAGCCAGGTGGGAATCTTCCCCTTGGCTTCAGGGATCCCTGTGGGCTCAGCCCCCAAAAAGACTGTGCTTGGGCTGTGTGGAAAGACACCAGGGACCTTCTCATGGAGTAACAGGAGCAACGCCGCACCCAGAGGGGAACCCAAACTCATTCATCCTGCCCATCTACACACAGATTTCAACTGATCTTACATCCAGGCAAATGTCTCCCTAATTTACCAGTCTCATGGTTCCAAGCACTGACTGGGGCAAAATGAGAGGAACTTAAAAAAAAAAAAAAAAAAAAAAAAAAAAAATCAAAATTTACTTTCATGGTTTTATGGCTTGTGTTTTTAGCAGTTTATTGAGTTTGCTTAGGCAGGTCTTCTACGTGCTGGTGGCTTTTTTCCAAACAGAAAATGCAGGACAGGTAAAGGTGGCAAGAAAATGGCAACAGAGAAAGATGGAACAAAGGGCTCCAAGAGGCACTGAAATTCCTATTTTAGGAGATGGGCCCTAAGCTCTAGGTTGGCAATTCAGCTTCTAACGTAGCTGATAAACAGACTGCAAGGGGAAAAAAAATAAAAGCAGAGAAGATGGAGAAATGGAGGTACTCATAACATTAACTGATGAAGTGCTCTGTAATTAAGCTATGAGTAGTTGCCCTCCAAGGAGCTATGAGGCTGAAGCCTTGGCTTTGCGGCCTTATTTGATAATGCAGAAAAGCTGCAGAAGCCATATCCTTCTTGTGGGCAGAATCAGAGCAGAATGTGTTTAGTGGCGACGCAATGAGGCTTAGGAAAACAACGCCGCAATTTTCTTTGTTGTTTGCCTTTTAAGGTGGAAGTTTGGGGCACCGCAAGAAACCTCTGCCTTGGGGAAAGGATGCCTGCAGGAGGCAGCTCAGCGTGGGACGTCAGAGCACCTCCTGCTTGTGGGGACAAGTCAGTTTTATCTGCAGAGTATTTCTTTCTTCTCTAATTCTCCTGATTTGACTGAGCGTGTTGCCTGCATCCTGCTAATCCTACAAGAATTGATACACACGTGGGAGATCGCTGTTGCTTAAGGAAACCTGGCTCGCACTCATCAGTTGCTGCTCTGACATACCTGACCAGGGCTTAGGCTCCATGGCAGCGATCTATCCACAACATGAATGCCCTGTTACAAGACAAAATATCAGAGTTTTCTCTCTGTTTTATGTGTTACTGTCTTGCTTGACTGCTGACATCAAACGTTGTTTGACTGTACGACAGTTGTCCTTCCTTGAAAAAAAACAAACCTTAACTGTGACTAACTCAAATTCCTGCCCACCAGGCTTGGCAAAGGCACAAGGTTTGAGATCTTCCTTTAAACCAACAACTTCTTGCCTCCCAAGCTCCGGGGGTGGTGGGGGAGCCCCTCTTGTGGCTCATCTCCAGTGTGGGAGCCAAAATCCATCCTTTGGGGGAAAATTGCCACAGGTCAGCGATGTGCGGATTCACCACCTCAGCCTGAGTGCCAACAAGGACGGGCTGCCCAAGGCAGCTGCAGGCTAAAGCATCACATTAGGGGTGTCTCAGCTGGTGGTATATGGGTACGCTTCTGGGGGACAGCAGCATGTGGACACCTTTTTTTTGTCGTAATGGGGACTGCTCAGGAGACAGCAACAGCCCTCCTGGCAGGATGCAGCACTCCGGCAGCGCTCTACAAAGAAAGCCCTGCCACAGCTCCAGTTCTGCAGGGTCCCCAGCCCCTCCTAATGCAGGGGAAGCTCGTCACCTGCTCCTACGTCTTCAGTCAAAAAGAATGGGAAAAAGTGTCCCTAGTGGGTTTTGTTTCTTTTTCCGTATTCCACCTTAAATGTTTTTACTGCAATTTGCGATGGGTATTAGTCCAGCATGCAGAGTGCAACAGGTCTGGCCATACCAAAGCAGATGACGTGCTCTGATTCAGACTAGAGGGCCAAGGTTAGCCACTTACCAAAGACCCCCGCTTGTACTGACTATACCATGTGGAAGGCTGTTCTTTGGGCCAACGAGCCATTTTACTCTGTAAAATATGACAGGGGTTAAAGAAAACAGAAAGCACCAAGATGCATCTTACCAGTTTACCGCGCTTGAATTCACTGAACCAGGAGCCTGGGTTTTCCTTTGGCCAAGAAGTAATTCTAGCCTAGTTTGTGGATGGCAAGGAGGGAAGAGAGAAAGAAAGAAAGAAGAAAAAAAAAAAAAAAAAAGAAAAAAAAGTTACAATCAGTTCCACAAGCAAAGTCTGCATGTCTTACTGAAACTGTCCCATTTCCTCAAAAACATTTTCTTAATCTTTATACACCAGGAACGAGAGCAGTTGGCAGAGCCCTAAGGTGCCAGCAGCCTCTTGAGCAGAACGAGGTGCTGCTGCCCCGGCTCCCCAGCACTGCCTCGGCACCAGCCTCCTTTTCCAGAGCCTGATCTCTGCCTCTTCGGCACTGGATGCAAAACCAGCAGTGCTGTCTATCGGCAGGAGAGATAAAAGGAAAGATAGAGAGGACAAAAGGAAATATCAATGGTAAAAGATGCGTTGATCTTCGTGGGAGGGCTGGGGTGGAAAAGCAATGCTGATAAGAAGGCTGCTGTCACTCCAACGCCAAATCCAGACACTGTGGGACTGGGAAAGGCAAAGAACGTGATTATGGAGAAGCTTCTGCCTGCGCCCTGCGTTCGTGCAGCACCAAGGTAGAGCACATCCTCCACAGTCGGTGCTGGACCATCGCACACGATGGAGTTCCAACTAGCTGGAGCAAGGCAGGGGGTGACCTTGACAAGAAATGAGCTGTTGGAGCATCCTTTATGGCAGCCCCATGTAAGCAGCTGAATTGGTTTTTTTTGAGTCAGAGCACAAGGAAGGAGTGTGGCTGCTGCTTGCTCCCTTACCCTCCCACGAGCTCCCTCACTTCTGCTGTAAATCTCTCCAACAACAGCCCAGCTATAAGCAGGTGTCTTGGGATTGTCCTTTCCAGTACACGAGCCATAAAGCAAGTCAGTGTGTTTCTGCTGGGTTAGGGATGGACTGAGAAGGGATACTACTTCTTAAACTGCTGTGGCTTGTAATAAAACAACACGGCCAATACTTAATGCCGGTGTGGTAGCTGTTTTCATTTCTCTACATGGAAAAAGAGCAGGCTGAAGCTTTTTCTTATTTACGACAATATTACAGAAGCGTAGCACAATTTGCATTTGAGGAGCATCGCAGCGGTCAGAAGAGCAGCTCCACAGTGGATGAGATGGGGCCAAAGAGCCACTTGCAGAATCATCATGGCAGGAGTCTGAGCAGCTATAAGATCACGGGCAGACTCTGCTTTTATAGCTGTCACCATTTGGAGGAGAGCCATGGCAAGTTAATGCAAAGGAGAAGAAATCCATCTCCTATTTAAACAACCCGAACAGAAACTCCAGGAAGATTTACGTCGCATGTTATTTGCCCTGCACTGGCACATATTTCTGGTGGATGAAATTCAGCAAGCAAAGGGCTCTCCCTGAACAGCATTGCCTGCACCCTAACCCAGCTGAAGCACAACTGTGTCACAGGGAGAGCTCCCCCCGGCTCCTTTGCAAGTTTCTGCTTGGCCAGTGCAAGAGCTGCGCCCCAGGCGTCGGGGAGAGCAGCTCTGGAAAGCAGAGTGCGTGGGCGCAGGACAAAAATTATGAGTATGGTTGAGCTAAGAACATCATTACACAAATAACTTAATCAACCTTGTGCATCGGAGCCAGGAAGAATGCTGAGACTAGTTGCAATCATTTAAGATCATTTACCCACAAGAAACACCAGGAAAAATGACAGGAGAGAAACATTTATCTGCTGCGCCTGAAGACATGGTAAGGGTAGAGGAATCAGCAGTGCTGATGCATGCAGACGGCAGAGCAGCAGCCCGGCTGCGGGAGGGGAGGCAGGGAATGAGTTAAACAAAGCTCATGGGTGCCACAGTTCCTGTGCCAACACAGACTTCTCTGCCTTAGTAAAGCAAAGTAAAAAAAAAATAAATAACGTTTTAGTTTATTATGCCTGGGAAATCATCAAAGGCTTGTCCCAAATCACAGTTTAAATCTGACTTACTCAAAGAAATTCTCTTTGTAAACATATTCCTTATTATTTTAGAAGCCAACATTGCGTAACAAAGTAGTTCTGGATCTTTAATCCTTACTTGCTACTGTTCAATTCTCCTGAAATTGACTGTATATGAATATTCATATTAGGAAACAAGCTCTTAGCACCATAATATAGGAGAGAGAGAAAAAAAAAAAAAAAAAAGTTGTGTGGACTTACTCCTTCAGATTTCTTATCAGGGAAGATGCAAGTCTCTCCACCAGCTGTGAAATTACAGTAAACTTTGAAAGAGTCCCTGGAACATCCTTGGTTAGGATCAACCCAGTATTCACCTGGATGCACGAGAGGATAAAAGAATCAGCACTGTGAAGGAAGAATGATGAGCACTTCAGCAACCATCTTACCGGGGGGTGGGGGTGGGGGGGGGTGGGGTTCATTCCTGTCATAGGCTACTATTTACGTGTATTTTTTGGAAAAGTGGTTATGTTCTGATTCCACATGTGGAACCTTACAAGAATTAGCCAGACGACTAACCTGTGGCACCTTACAAGAATTTTTTTTTTCATCATCACATATCCCCATTCTTAGAATACAGTATTTCAGTTGGAAGGGACCTACGACAGTCATCTAGTCCAAGTCTCCTCTAAGTGTTCCTTCTTTGTCAGCCACATTCCTCATGGGGCACCAGTGCCAGGGACCCCTTAAATCACTTCTCTTCCTGCACTCCCTTGTATTCACTGCACGGAGCTGGGAAACCCACAGTTTTTTCCCTGCCCCCCCTCTGTCCCGGGACACACCATCTGGGAAATCAGGGTGACAGAGCTGCAGATCCTTGCAGGTACGCGCTGGGTTATGTTGAGTGCCCAAGGGATGCTTCATTTGCTCAATTTCCAGTTTCAAGGAATTCAGTGAGCCAAAAATTTCCTCCATGCCATCTGCATAGTCCATGTAGTTGTCAGCGTTTCCGTCGTCCACCAGCTGGCTGGCATCAATGTTTCGCCTGGTCCTCTTGGAAGACTGGATGGGCAGTGGCTGGATGACTTCTCCAGGAGGACCCTGATTTGTGGGGAGAGAAGATTTGTGGGCTTCTCATTGCATTGGCAGTGGGGAGGAGACAGAAGAGATGACCAAAGCAGCCACCAGTGCTGAGAAGCAGCATCACAAGATACACACTAGCCATGTAAAACACCCATGATGGTACTGATAAAAACGCTGGCCACCAGGCTTGAACACCGCATCCATCTTCTCTTGTCACCTTCCTAGTACTAACTTCTCCCTTCACATTCTGCTTTTTCCCCAGCATCTCCAAGTGCTGCCAGTCCACTGCTAGGACTCCTGATATCCTGATTCTTTGTCCAAAAATCTGCTTCTTAACACTACACCACCATTAAATCTGAGCCTCATTTCACTGTTCTTCACTGTACACACGAACTTCGCGTAATGGGTTCTACTTACAGGAGGCCCTGGGGGACCAGGAAGACCCGATTCACCCTTTGGACCTGTTGGACCCTGGGTGGAAAAACAAGGGAAAAACATATGAGTTACTCAGGAAAAAGCACTTGTCACTTATATCACATCTCAAACATTACTTCTTTTAATAGTCACTTGTGGCAAAAACTTTCTTCCTGTCCTTTCAGGCGCACAAGAGGAGTCTCCTCACAGCCCCCCAAGAAAATGCTGGGCTTTTTTTGTTGTTGTTTTTGTTATTTTCAATGCTTAGGTAAAAGAAAAGATCAGTCAAATACTTGGGGTTAAACAGCCAAATTTTGCATAGGCTCCTCCAGAAAAGGAAATATCTTCCAATATGTGAAAATGTTAACCCTCAAACCAATTCAAGGGTTTTAGAAATCAAATAAAATCTCAAAATTAATAAAACATTGAATTCTGCATGGGAACAAGACATTAGGAAGTTGCCTGAGAGGAATTTTTAGCTGCCTGCATAGAAGATCTGTTACATGAAGCTTGCTTCAGCGTCGTATTTCTCACCGAGTTCTTCGCTTTTCAGCTTGCCACCTCCCGCTTCACAGTCTATTTTTAATACCCTCCACCTTCCAGCAGTAGGTTTCCTTCTAAAGGACTAAGCACTGCATTCCTCCTCCTGATCTCTGCTGCACTGATGTTCAACGAAGTCCAGTGTGTGCAGCAGAAACCTTTCCCAATTACCATTTCTGCTTTAGACAGCCCAGACAGGCTGCATTTGCTACAGTCGTCTGGCTAATTGCCTTAATGCCACTGATATGCAGGAGTCGCAGCAGGTTATGCACTTAATAAAAGCCTCCTCAGCCTCTTTGTTTAACCATGTCTATACTCACTGATGATCCTTTAGCACCTTTGGGACCAGGTGGACCCTGTATAGAGAAAAATACAGAAAGGAGTCAGTACATTTCCTAGCAGAGAAGTCATCAGTCTTTCCTTAGAGAGAGACAGAGTGGTGTTATACAAGGCTTTTTTTTTTTTTTTTTTAATTCACTTCCCTTCTGTTTCCATTTTTCACATCCACTTGAGTTTGGTGGTGCTTTTATTTGCCTACATACAAAAAGCATTTGTGTCAGACCAATCTGTGTCAGCACTTGGCATTCCTGCTCGGACAGGGACTGGAAAAAGCTGTTGTGTGGTTACCGCAACCCGGGGCTAGCAAATGCTGGTCACCCAAGGGTGCAGGCTGCAGCCTTTGGGCATCAAATGGGAAAAAAAAAAAAAAAAAAAAAAAAAAAAAAAAAAAGATGCAACTAGCAAAAAAAAGCAAGAAATCACCATGTGATTGTAGACAATCCAAAAGAAAGGGGGAAAGAAACAAGATGGGCTCATTCCCCTGCCTCCATCACACCACAGCACATGTGCCCATCTCTCAGCTCACACATCACACGTCACCCCCCCCAGTGCCCCTGTAACTCAATCAAGTGGTTCTAATGGGCTCAGCTGGGCAATCCCATTCCCATCAGCATTCTCATACAAAGTCAGGCCAGAAAGACTGAGCTGGGTATATCTGGGAGCACCATGAATGACTCCAGGACTGTGTAACTCCCTAGGAATTAAACAATAATTATTTGCCACATACCGGTAATCCTGGTGGCCCTGGAGGTCCAATTGGTCCAGAAGGACCTGTGATACCCTGAAAAATAAAAGCAGAACAACATGGATATGCGTGCAGCGATGCTGGCATATAACTATACAACTAACACCTGCTCACAGATGACCACCTGGTTTTGCAGGACTCCATTCAAACTCGAAGCTTTAGCTGGTTTTTATGCATGTGCATGATGCAGACAAGAGTGTGACCAGGGAATCTCATATCTCGTTTAGGCACACAGCTTGAAAAATCAGCCCTCTAGATGCATACTTATTGTTACCATTTCTCCAAGTCTATTCAACTCTTTTCATATGACCCTTGAGAATCTGCTTGCTACTAAAATGGGTCATTTTGGAGCATCTCTACATTTCACATGTAGAATAAACCCCATTAATAGAGAAAATAGAAAATATTCCTCAAAAATGAGCCTCTTGCTAAGGTTGACCATCTCTGCTATGCCCTACCTCCTCAAGGGCAGCAAACCCCACAGCTCAAAAGCACATTCCATGAAGGTCTTATGGAATATTTACCTGTTCTCCTTTGGGTCCTGCTGAGCCCTGGGGGCCTGGGAGACCTCTGTCACCTTTTTCTCCTTGCTCTCCCGGTGGTCCAATAAGACCAATTAAACCTGGATGACCCTAGGGGAAAGCAGCAGATGTTAATTATGATCTCTCGCCGGAGGTAACTGAATGCGAAAGCGACCCAGCAAAGATATTTTTAGATAAAACCCCAAATATCTAAGCAAGGTGATAGGAGTTGGTAGCTGCCCCTGACACCTGGAAGTGGCAGAGCAGGAAAAGCACCAGATTTTTGCAACAGAAAATGCTACAAATGCAGAAAGGGAACTGCTGCACTAGAGCACCTGCTCGTTTTGTGTGCTAACATATATTATCTAAATTTCTACAACACTGAGAATCATGCCCTAAAGCAAGCCAGGTGTCTGCAGCTCCCTGTGCCCTCTGCTAACATGCCCGTGTCCAGGCAGCCTTGACAACTGGAGCTGCCATGGACTGCAAGGGCCAACATAGAGGAATGCAGCAATTCGGCTCCTCCACGTCACCTCATCATCACCACTGCTGGTGATACGGGGATGGGAAACCCAGACTGGGATCCAGACAGGCAGTGGCACATGCTTACCCACAGCACAACCTGTTTTATTTCTTGGGGCACACTCACGACTCTCCATTGCTCCTTTAAAGATATGTCCAATGCTTCCAGAACATAAGGGTGCGCACGGGGGGCTGGTGGCACTCCTCAGCCTTGTCCTGCCAGCTGCAGGACCCCTCTACAATGACCTTTTTTCCCCCACACCCAGGTCATGCAGCAAGATGGTGTGTGCTGTTCTTACCTTCTCCCCTTTAGGACCAGAGTCTCCTTTAAGACCAGGCAAACCTGCTGGGCCCTTTGGGAGATAGCAGGGGGGAAAGAAAAAAGGAGAGAATGAACTAATGTAAAATGCATTCACTCGTTTCAAAACCTCATGGAATTTGATGGTATGGACATACCATTGGGCCTGGAGGACCATCTGGGCCAGGGGATCCTGGGAGACCTTGTTCACCCTGTAAAACAGTGCAATTCCCTCAAAACAATTATTCATGATAGCACTGCTCCCACTGGGATTATTCACCCATCCTCATCTGGTCCCTGTGCCAGGTAACATTTGCCCTGGCTTCTCACAGATGGTAAAGGCAAGAAGATTTGTGTTCCTTTCATGCTCAGATCTCCACTGGAAAAGGGACTTTTGGAAGTCATGGAAACTCTCACCCATGGAGAGTGGGAGCTCTTGGGAGCAGACCCAAGATTCCAATAAAACACGCTGGGAGATGATATTCACTATGGGACTGTTTCCACTAAATATGTTTTATCTGCTGTCAGGCATTTAAGCATAGAGAGACCATTACACTGGGAGAAAGGCATCTTCCAAGGCAGACATTATGGTAAAGCACCAGGAACAACCCTGCCCAGAAACTTTCTCAGACTTTGCTCAGTTTGGGAATACTTACAACTGGACCAGGAATCCCTCGAAGGCCATCAGGGCCAGGCTTCCCTGGAGCACCCTGGGGACCAATTGGGCCAGTCTTCCCAGGAGGTCCTTCCAAACCAGCTTCACCCTAGATGCAAGAGGCAGCATGGTTTAATTTGCATTGGGGCATCAAATGATCTTCTCAAATACGCTGTGGCTGCTGCTAGGATGTCACAGAGAGAATGCAGGTCATGATTAATGCAGAATCCCAGAGGCAAAGTATGCAGAACTTTCTGTTCATTGATTTTCCTACCACTCCCTACCCCTTATGCACTGAGGACAAGCCTCCAAACTCGTTCGCTTTCCACCCTTGCCTGTTTCTGCTGATTTCCAGCAGGAACAGCCCTTTGGCTGTGAGCTCTCTGGAGCAGAAAGCTGTCCTGGGCTCAGTCCTGGGAGATGAGCTAGCAGAGGACATCCTTCGCCATCAGCTTTCCTGCAGCCGCCACAACAACTGGATCTATAATTTGCAATCCCACCCTACATGTCCCCACCACCCCTACCAGAACGGTCACGGTCCAGTAACACTGTGTTTGCCTTGGAAAGGATGTAGGGCTGTGCACACCATATTATTTACAACACATTAAATTACCAAATATGGCACTTTGTCATTTCAAAACATGAAAAACATTCCCATGACCTTATCGAGCCCTAATTGTCTCCTCCGAGTTTGTTAAAAGATGAAACATAAGCTTAGACCTGAGGCCAATGGCCCCGAATTCAGCCTAATTTTTTGTTATACACAGCAAAATCAAATCCCTGTCATTTAAACACCAGCGTTGTCAGAGGGTTATCTTTTAGGGATACAAAGGACACAACAGAAGTGAAATCCCGTTCGGCTCTTACCTTGGCTCCTTTCTCTCCTTGTCTTCCTTCAGGACCGGCTGGGCCAGGAGGGCCCTAGAGAAAGCACAAAATAGATGCAAAACAATTAGATTGCACTGATCTGCAACGGTCTATTGGAATTAGCAAAATGATGCTACAGCCCCAGGGAAGGAGACAAAATGGAGACAAATATCTCTGAAAAGCTTTTTAAATTAGCTTCTTGCTAAATGAATCCCTGAGCTCTGCCAGCAAGGCAGGAAGAGCAGGAGCACCTCACATTTGTGTTTTCTTTTGGGTGTTAAGATCTCAGAAAAATCCATGGGATTCGGTTGACAACTTCCCATCAATTTCCAATGGCTGTTGATGGCACATAAATGATTTTTTGAAATTATTATCTATTTTACACGCTACTGCCTTACATTTACCGTAGATCTAGAAATAACATTAGTTTCAAAAAGTCAATGCAAATACATTTGGAAAAATGCTCCTAAACAATCAGCTTACCCTTTTTCCTGGGGGTCCGGAGGGGCCTGGCTCTCCCGTGGGACCAGGGGAACCCTAGATGGAGAGGGGAGGAGAACAAGCCATAACTGCACCACGAGACATGGGAAGGAGGAGCAAACATGTAAAACTCGAGTCGAGATCTAAAGTTTATGCTAAGCCAAGGCGTGGGCTGCTAGTACAACTCCTGACACCTCCTCGGGGCTGCAGGTGGTATCTTGTTTTATCCCTTCCCACCACGAAGTACCATAAGGCATGGCAAAGTTAAGATGAAAGACTTAGATTTTGTTTTTCCTTAAGTTCATTTTTGCTTTCAGGATGTATTGCTAAGCAGCCTGGATGGATGGCAGCAGGCAGGCTGACACAGACAGGAGGGACAGGTATCAGGGGACCAGTGAAGCAGAAGCTGGTGGGAATTAGATGCTGTGCTTCATTCTGTGTTAAAAGCCTTTGGACCTGCACACAGAAGCTGTGGGAACTGGTGGGGAACAGATCTCATCTATCCAGTTACTTACAGTCTGTCCAGGTTCACCATCATCACCTTTGTCACCAGGGGGACCATCTTGACCCTAGAAAGGAAGAAGAAAGAAACAAGCAGGTGTATTTAGGGTATGAATAGGGTTGAGCAGACTGTTAGCAGCAGCAGATGTGCTTCAGCTGGTCTTCATGTCACCGAGTACTGTCCCTTCCCATCCCCTGCTGAGAACATGGGCAACAGCAAAGGTCCTGTGCCAAATCCTGTGGGTAGCAGCAGCCACATAGCTGCTGTCCCAGAGCTTGTAGCATGGTCAGATAATCTTATGGTAGGACTGCCTACTCTTCCCAAAGTAAAGTAAATGCCTGAGGAGCTGCTGGTGAATGAACAGCGCACAGTTGATTTTCCAGTAAACCAACAGGAGGAACTGAATGGCCCTTCCGTGAGACGAACACTTACAGCTGGACCAGGTTCTCCAGGAGGACCAGGGTCACCAGGGAAACCAACTGGACCCTGCAAAGAGAGAAAGAGGATATCCCCAAGTCAGAGAGACTGCAGAGCACTACTGCCTGCTACCCTAGCGACAACACAGGGAGTCACCCTACGGAGCAAAACCTCAGTTCCCTACCCTCAAACACAACTCCAGACCGCATCCCATCTTTGCATCTTCAGTAATTCCATTCAGTCACTGCCACCAGCTCAGCTCTGCATCCAGACTATGCAAAGCTCCGAAGGCAACACTAGGAGCTTCATCTAGTTTTTCTTAAATATATTGGACAAGCGACAGCGAAACCCCCACAGCTTTGGGGAATGCGCAGATTAGAAGACTTTGCTTTTGCTTACTACATGATGTGCAACATTTTTTCACAGGAAGATCCTCTCAAAGCATTTAATGACTAAAACATTTCACTATTCTTCTCCATACAATGTCTATTGTGTACTTCAAATGATTTTGAGACCAGCTTTCAGATAACAGACTTCAACCAATAATGCGATATCCCAAAAACCCATCTGTTAAGAGATGACTAACTCCCCTGCCTCCTCTGCTGTTTCATGCCATCTTTGCTTATCGCATAATAAATTTCTTCAGCCAGCAAGCATCAAAGAAGCCAGCAAGATAAATACTGTACCATTGTCATCTGGTATAAATCAGTATAGCTCTACTGGCTTCAATAGAGGTACAGCAATTAGCATCAGCGGGGATCTGATCCTAGAGGTACAACTCCCAAATTCACATAAATCTCCCCTAGACTATTTTGAAAGCTTCGCTCTGGTGCAGAGGACCTTGGCAATACGTAAACTCAAAGACGAAGTAAACCTGCTGCAGGCCCTCTCCATAGGGGTGAGTTTTCTGCTAGCCTGCAAAAAAAGACTAAGAATTCAAGTTTTTCTAGAAGATATGGTAGGGCTGGGTCTTTCCTTCATTACCATCCTAAAGAAGGGGACTAATATCACATATTAGTGGAGCGATGGTAAACCATTTCAAATTTCCACAAAAACCTCTGGAAAACATATCTCCATGCAGAAGTCCCTGCTGGGCAGACAAGGAAGCACTGCTTGGGCAGGAGGGGGTACTTACAGGGCTGCCTTTGGGACCGTCATCACCTGGTGGACCTTTGGGGCCAGGTGGACCAGCAGCACCAGAGGGACCTGCTTCACCCTTTTCACCTCTTTCACCTTTAGGACCCTGTAAAGCAAAAAAGGTGTTTCTATTATTCAGGAAAACAATTTACGGCTCTCTAATTATCCTTTAATCAGTTCTGAGGAAGAAGCTCTATTTGTATCTCCAAACACGAGGATATGATTTAGCAGTCCCTTCCCACAAAGATTAAATGGTGTTTGGTGTTCAGTCGTGGGTAGCCCGTATTCGGTGACTAAACGTTACGCTAAAAATAACAAGTAACATGGCACTGTGTTGCCCAGCACCCAAACCAAGGACGTGGCTGGTTCAATCCTGCAGCCCCATCCACATCCATGTCTCTGGCACCCCTTCAAGCAGCTCCCCAAGGGACAGCGCTGAAGATAAGCTCTCCTTCATCAGAACAAGAGCCACTCTGTAGCATACTTACCGGGAGGCCAACCTCGCCGGGAAGACCAGGCTCACCAGATTCACCAGGTTCACCCTGCAGAGGGCAAAAAGGGATGAGCATGCTTATATTTCTGCAGGGTGTGAAGTCTGCTGCTGATGTAGCGAAGCCCCTGCATTGAGTGTTGTAGCAAATTCCTGAGGGCTTCGATCAGGTTTGCCTGGATGTTTTACCTTCTCTCCTACTGCACCAGGATTTCCTATTCCCCCGGAAGGACCCTGTGGACCATCTGCTCCTGGTGGTCCAGATGGACCTCTGGGTCCAGGTGGGCCTGGTGGGCCCTGAGGAGAAGGGGAGACAAATTTAAGACATGTTTCTTGGAGCAACGTCTATGTCAGTGATGAAAAAAAAGTATGAAAGCATCTCACCATTTGCCCAACGTCACCTGTTTCTCCCTTCTCACCAGGTGGCCCAGGCAAGCCCTGTGGAGGTGGAGGGAATGAGTTTTAGCTGTGAACATCTCAGGTGGAGCCCCAGTTCTCGTTACCCTAAGCCCTCCCTCGATGCTGCAGATTACCTGCAAGCCCACCGGGCCAGGGGGACCGGGGAAACCTCGGGGTCCTTCATCACCTTTCTGACCAAAGAGGCCTTGCTGTCCTCTGGGACCTGGCTCTCCATCGGCACCCTACGAGGCAAAAGTCTAACACAGCTTAGCAAGGACACGAGGTAGATGCAAAGCCCCGGCCCCACCGCCTCCTGCTGCAACCAGCAGCAATGCCCTGACGATGTGCTGGGCATCATCAGCAGTGCCAGACAGAAACCGCCAACCCTTGCAGAACTTCCCAGATTTTATGGTAAGAAAGGGCATTTCTGCTAACAGGGAACAATACTCACAGCTGGGCCAGGCTGGCCGATGGGACCCTGCGGGCCAGTAGGACCTGGTGGACCCTGTCATGAAACACAAGTGCAATGTCAGTGTTAGGAGCACAGAGTGAAAAAAAACCAAACCTCACCTGGAAAAGGCAACGCCCTTCAACACAGCCCCCATTAAACATGCACTAATTCCCCAAATTCTCCGTCTGTACGGAGGACAGGGTCAAGTCTTCTGGACACACCAGCAATCCTCAGCCCTGGTGCCAGTAGCAAAGCAGATACGTCTAAACATATTTTTGCTCCAGCAAAGCAGTATCACACCACTCCTCTCTAGGTGCTGATGTGTAATTTATCTTCCTCAGGCTCTGAGCAGCACATAAAGGGTGCTTCGGGGTGCTGCAAGCAAGAGAAAAGGAACTACAGCCAAACCCAGCTTCAACGGCAAGGGCTTCTAATGTTTCACAGGTATTTACACAGTACATGAGGGACATGGAAACTTCTCAGTGTCTTGCTGGGAGCCGGAGGCTCACACTTCAGGCACTCACTCTTTTTTTACATCGTGTAGGTATTTGGAGAAGAAAGCAGATGACAAAGCAATGACAGAAGTAAATTAAGATTATATTGTTTTCTGTTTCCAGCAAGTCTCACAAATAACCATGCTCCTCCAGGGAAGCAGCTACAACGATGTCCACCCCACTCACCTGCTCTCCTTTGTCGCCCTTGCTGCCCTTCTGGCCAGGCTCCCCAATCTCACCCTGCCAGGTACAAAGAGCCACAGTTAGTTCACTTGGTGCCCACCTCCATATCTCAGCATTCAAGCAATAGTCCTGTGTATCTGCATCCCCATCGCAGAGACGTCTATTCCCACAGAAATACCCAAGAAAGTTCTGGAAAAGGCCAGAGATTTGGCCACCCCAAGTGTAGCCAAGCCCTTTTATATTCTCAAACCTTTCTTAGCTGCCATGTGATGCAAGAAACAGTATTTTGCAGACCTTGTTAGCAGCAATAAGTGATTCATCCCAGCTAACGTTTTCTAAGAATCCTTCAGTCCAGAGGGGCTTAATGAGAGAGTGGGGAAAGGTAATTAATTTGGAAAAGCCAGGCACCTGCGGGCAGGCCACCTGCTATAGGCTTTGGGGAGGCGAACTGTGATTTCAGCAAGCAGTTTGGCTGGCAGAGCGCACGCATCCCAGTTCTCCTGCTGCTCCTCAGACTGAATGCTGCGGGACTGCAAGCGCCAGAAAACATCCTGGTGTTACGACCAGCTGCACATCCAACCCGACGTGGTGGAAGGCAGCATGGTGACAACGGGGCACGTTGCCCGGTTCCTTCCCAGAGAGACCCTGCACAGCAGGGAGCTGCTCTCACCTTGTCTCCATCCTCTCCGGGGGGGCCGACAGGACCTGCTGGACCCGGCAGTCCCACTGGTCCCTGGATGCCATCCCGGCCAGCCGGTCCCTGGGGACCCTTCTCGCCCTGGAAGCGGAACAAGCAGGCAGGTCACACCGAGCTCTCCTCCACCCTCCAACCAACCCCTTACATCCCATTAATGTTTTATTCAGCTGCTAATGACCACCCCTGACTATATGGGCACATATAGCAAAACAGGTTTCCAGCTGATACTTCACTGGGCTCTCTGTGCTCGCTATCTAAAACAAGATAAAGTTTCTGTCTTGAAAGATAAAGAAAAAAAAAAGAAAGACAAGTATCAACAGTGAATACCCAGAGAACAGCTGCGATTTCATTGCTGTAGCAATATAATCAGATTTAATCTGAACCCTCTGCATCTCTCTCTGGATGCCAAACAAGACCCCAACTAATTTTTATTCTCACAAGCCCGTTTTTAGTGATTCTGTTCCTGGCTGTCCCAGCACACTCACTGCCTGCTCCCTCCCTGGCTGATCCCCAACAAATGAACATTTCTCAGGAGGCACCGAGCTCACTCCTGAGCTTCTGGACAAAGGAAAACACCTAAAGTGAATAAAGCAATCTCTGCTGGCCTCCTGCTTAAAGAGCCACTCATATTCCTCAGGCCTGGAGCCTTCAGTCAAATTTGTTTGTTTATAGAAACTGAACAGTGAATATTTTTCAGTTTCCTTGTACATAATTTAATTGCATCTGAATCCTGGGTGCTCTCTTCTGAATAATTAGATGCCACATAAATTGCCTATTCATCCATCCACTGGTACATCATATAGGTACTTGACAGGACAGACATTCATAAAGCTGATTCACTAGGAAATTTTTGCCTCTGGACTAGCTGCTGGAGTTTCTAATAAGCCAGCAAATGTGGAATACAGTGGCTGATAAAACACTTCTGATAACAACCATCAATCACCGTAAGTGTCCTCACGGAGTCTGAAATCACTAATGCCAATGTTTGCTCATTTTGCTGGTCTGAAGCTGAGCTTAAGATTGAGGCAGGCAACCCAAAAGTCCCTGCAAAAGCCTTTGGGCATGAATTAAGAGGCACAGCCTTCCTCCTTAGGTCTGTCATGGTGCTGCGCTCTTCAGGGACAGGAATAGTCATCCCAGCCCACGTTCTCCTGCCTGCACGTGATATTTCACACGCGTGCCTGGGGAGCGAAAGACGTGAGAGTTTGCGCGGGCTGGCTGGTGAAGGCTCAGGAGAGGGACCATATGGCAGGACTCAGCCACGCTCTGCTCGGGCTCCTGCTGAGCGCAGCTCTTTCCATGGGCACCAGCGGGATGCCTGGGAACACTGATGCTGCGGCAGCACGCAGCATCCCGGGAAGCGGAGCTGAAACCTGCACAGCACCTTCCTGCGCTGCCCTTCAGCTGGGGCAGAGTGTGGGTAGGGATTTATTTGGGCTCAGTGGGAAGTGCTGCTACCATTGCATCCTTGTGAACAGTGATGGAGCTAGCTCACTTCTTTGCCCAGAGGCTTGTCCTTTGGCTGTTTGTCACCAGAAGGTCACACAGGCTGTCATTCCACCTCTTCAGTCCTTATCCCTTCTCATTGCCTGAAGACATTTCAGCCCCTGGGATCACATCCATTTTTGATAGCACGAGTGTCACAAACAGGGCAGATAAGCAGCTAATGTGCAGTGGCTTGATGTACCCATGATGAAAAAAATTGCTTTCTAATTTTTTTTTTTTTTATTTAAGTCTTTTATACACCTACCCCAGGGACTGTGTCTCCATGCTCAGCTCCCTACTGTACACATTTCTATTTGACACACAGCTGTTAATATTTATACTGGTACTTACTGGGGCTCCCTTTTCACCTGCGGGTCCCGGAGGTCCCTGGGGGCCAGGTCGCCCTGGCAAGCCTATCGGGCCGGCTGATCCGGCGGGACCGCGCTCGCCAGGAGAGCCCTGTTCAGGGAAGAAGGAAGGAGGCGTTAACTGGAGTATCAAGCTTCATCTATACACAAAGAAAACCAGCAGTAGGATGCTGCAAATGCATCATCAGTGAGTGAGCACTTTCGATTGGGCGACTGCCACGTGATGATTTAGTACCACCAGCCTAAGGGGTCCTGCAGGTCTTTTTTGGGTTAAAATCCCTGGAAGGGCTGGGTTCTCCTCTGGATGGTGCAGGCAGCTCAGTTCCTGGGGGCACGTTATCAGCTTGGAACAAGAGCACAACCTCCCTTCATAGCCAAGGCATCAGGGAGGTTGGATCCTGAGTGTTTTCTTCCAGGAGCGCTGCACTGAGAACAAATCTCAAGTGGGGACAACTTGCAGAGGGCAAGCAGGTGATTAAGAAGCAAAATCCTTGATGTCCTGAATCATTCCAGTTCCCTCAGCTTGTCACGTATGTTCACAGCTGGCACCACAAAATGACTGAACTATTACATGCGTGTCTTGTGAAATAAAGCAATATCCAGCAAGTCGTTGGTTAGTGCAAAGGAAATAACGGGTAAAGGCCTGAGCTGTGACTAACCCTCTGGCTTGGCTTGCCAAGCTTGTAAAGGCATTAGGTGGTGCCTGTAAGGGCAAGGATACTCACTGCTGGACCTGGGGGGCCTGGGGGACCTTCGTTGCCTTTCAGCCCTGGAGCACCCTGGAGGGAGGAAAACAGAGTCATTTGGGGAGGTGGGTGCTGCACCGCCCAGGCATCCTTCCCTCTGGAAGGACCGAGCAGCCTCTACTCACAATGGGACCAGGGAGACCTCTCTCTCCGGGGAAGCCTCGCAAGCCGGGGGGACCGTCCTTCCCTGGGAGGCCGGCGGGACCAGGGTCCCCCTGCAACGAGAGTGACAAATAGCTGAGGATCTGCAGACTCCGTAGAGACTCAGCTCCTCTCTCCGGGCTCAAGTCATGATGAGACACTGTGAAGCATCATTTCGTTTCTGAACCATCCTTCTCCATCTCTGCGAGAGGGGCAGGCAGCCGGGCTTGCACAGAGGGTGAATTCAGGAGGCTGCTAGTTCCTACCTTGGTCCCTTCTTTTCCAGTGAGGCCAGGAAGACCTTGTTCACCTGGGGGACCTGGAGGGCCTGGATGTCCCCGCTCACCCATTGGCCCCGTCTCACCGGTCGGACCCTGAAGAAACAGAGATCAGGGAGGAGATGGTGGGTATCAGCAGAACAAGCACTGAAGGAAGAGGTACAGGCCATCAGTTTATAATCCTTTAGGCTGCAACTGCATGGAAGATGCTCCTTCCCTTAGTTGTCCCAGGCAGTGGCACCAGGAATCCCTGGAGAGATGCCTCCTTTGGCATCTAAAGGGACCTTGCTTTGGAAGCAGGCAACACTGCACTTGACATACTAGAGGCATTGGGAACCTCCGGAATGAAAGGGTTCACTTAAATGAGACATGATGACTACACCTATTACGCTTAGGGTTTGGGTTTTGTTTTGCAGTGGATTTTTCTTCAATTGAAAACTTCCTAGGTACTCTACAATCATGCTGATTTTCTTATGTGGGGCATAAATAATGGATTAGGCTTTTACTACATGGCAATTACTGACTGCCTCTGTGCTGTACACGGGCACTAACGGTGACGAGTGGAGCATTAGCCCCAGTGCAGAAGGTTCCCAAGTGGCCCATTTTGGAGGAGGACAAAAGCCACATGCATGAGACTATAACACCCCTGCACGGTGGTGTCCACTGGGACTGTGGTTGTAATTCATGTCACGCTGCAGGGTGCCACTTAATGTAAGCAGAACGATAACACTGCAATCGCTCAGCAACCACAGATCACGTTAACTACGCGCAGCAGAGCCAAATAAAATTGCCATAGAACCTAATTTGCACTTGAGAAGACAGACACAGCCAGGGAATTGCCCCTAATCAGGGAATTTACAAATCAGGGACTTTACACTATCATTAAAGAGGACACATTAATTACTTTCTAATTAAAGAGCAACCTCCCCAGTAGTTCAGGAAAGAAGACTCAACCCAAAGCCAGTCCTGTTCAGTCTAGGACTTCCTACAGAATTGATCAGTGAGCCTCGCATGCCTGTAGTTAAGGGGTACAAATTCTGGTTGTGCAGTTACTATTTCCAGATTTCACAGAGTTCTTTGTGACTAAAAGAAAAATAGCCCAACTCTGACAGAATCTGGCAGCACCTGATATTAAAGGAGGATGTATTCCTTCACAGCCCCATGTAAGAGCACTCTGGCATCACGCTTACACTGCCCAGCCACTGTACAGCCCTTGGAGATCTTGTTTAATTCTCTGGCTGCTTCAGGTTTTTCAGTCAGGTTGTGTGTAGCTGGTCTCTCTCTCACCTTACACCAATTTTACACCAGGGTAGCTCTGTTCAGCTCACAGCAGCCACCTTATTTACAGCAGCCTTCGGGCGCATTTTCTAAATAGCATCCTTACGCCCCAACAGGGTGGGCTGGGACCCACTGGGGTATTTCACACCTTGGCCAGGAATTTCAAAGCTATGAAGCTTGCTTCAGTGTGACTTCGCCTTCCCTGGCAGAGTCTCTATGCTGTGTAAACCTGCAGTCTTAGCAGCTCCGGCGGAACCATCAGAGCTGGGAGAGCCCACAGACCCAAACTGGGGAAGATGAGCTGCAGAGGGCTGCTGCAAGCCATTTGTTTCTTACCTGAGGGCCTACAACACCGGGGGGTCCTGGAGGGCCAGTCTTGCCTTGGAAACCCTGTAAGAGAAAGGTAAAAGAGAAAGAGATGACACTTGTGCCAAGGAGTACCCCAGCGAGGGTCACATACGCCACCCAACTGCTCCTCCTCTGGTGAAACTACTGACGGGGAAGGGATGGACACCCAAAGATAAAAGAAACAAGAAATCAAACAGAAAGTGGAAAATACGCCTTTGTACATTTATACAGGAGTGAAACAGAGGAAGAAGAAGGGATTCTGAAAGCTCAGCTCTGCTGTTTTCATGGAGCTTTTGTGGTTTGGCTGAGGGACTGGCCATATATATAAAAAAATCTGCTATGCTCATAAAACCTATAGAGGAAATAACTATTAAAAAATCAGTGTGTTTCTTCATGCTGAGTGATTCTTCAAAGCCATTCCCTTCTGTTCTGGTCCTGGTTTAAGCTTAGCTCTGTTTCAGGCTGAGCTCCCAGGAGCTCGGAGGCTGGGTGACCGTCACCCACTTTTGGCACTGGCAGCGCCAACCCCCGCCGAAGCCTGAACCCCCCAGCCTGGGGGGCTGAGCGGAGCTTTATTTCCTCCCTCAACATCTGTTGAAAGAAATCACAAACTTGTTTCTCTCCAAACGCTGACGAGTAGCGAAGTCTCCATGACAGCTACTCATAATGTCATTTTGAAGAGTGACAATAACAAACTATCACTGCTGCCATTGTTTAGCTCTCCTAAGCCACTCTTTAAAAAGCACATTAATTATCATTCTTACTATAGCATGCTGACAAGCTTGAGAAATGTCATTTAGGGCATACAGGCTATTTTCTCATTGCCACAAAGAGTATCAGATAAATCCCAAGCCAACGGTAATGTGTCATGCTAAAAAAACCTACTCAATGCTATTCTAGCTGTCTGCAGATCACAGAAAATATCCTGTCATTGATGGGGAAATAGCAAAACATCTTTGTGAAATGAATGTACAATTTAAACTCTTATCGCAGAAAAATATTTCAGCCATTTCTATGCATGACTTTTCCTGTTAATCCGAAGAAAGGGGTTTCCTTTTATCCTATTTGAGCCTTGGGCACAGGGTATTTAGAATTTTTCATGGGTTGTTTAGATCCAATCTTTGTAAATCTAATATGGCCAAATATTTCTGCATCCTTCAGCACGCCTATTTGCTGCTAAATGAAAAGCAAAGCCCAGGGAAGTTTCTGACACACAGATTTCATGTCTAGGTTTTCTTGCACGAAGGTACATAGTGCACTGACAAGGCTACTGCTGGGGAAATAGTATTTAATTTGGTTTTATGTTTCTTGCCTTGCTTTTTGGCACTGTGTAAGGGAAAGAGGGACAAAAAAGGGACTCCTGCTACCTGGGTCTGCACGTCTGCGTGCATCCCAAGAGGATGCAGGGGAAAGTGGTCTTCGCAAGCTTGTTCACAGCACAGATTAACAGAGTTTTTGCTTTCTGGAAGGATTGCCTGCGATAGGCAAGCTACTGCTGCAATGATTGAAGGAAGATATTAGGGAGTACTTTCAGACCCAAAATAATTGAAAGCCTATTTCTTCATCCATATCCATGCAGCCCTGGAGTTTGAGGCTTTATTCCAGCCTCAAAAGTTGACAACAGCAGATGCAAGCAAAGTTTTTACTGCTGCTTCCAATTTGAATGTAGGTGTCCTGGATGTTACACATCACTCAGTCAAAGATGACTAAATGTCACAGTTAGGCTCTGGCAGGTGAAAACTCCTCTCTTCACCTTTAAGTTAATCCTGACCTAAGGACTGTGCGTTCAAAAATACCACAACCACTGCCTTACAGTCTTACGGAGTGTAAATAAATATCTGGTGTTGTGCCGAGCAGTATTTGCATTGCCTAGCTTAGCAAATGCCAGGCAAGTTAATTAAATTGTTGTGTGATAAGTTGAGGGGAAAAAATGCATAATGTGCAAAGCCTTTTTAATGCTCATTTGCTAGGAAAGGCAGTGGCGAAAAATGCAAAGCTGAGTAGAGGAAATCGGGTTTTCTTTTCCCCTGTAAAATAAACACAGAACAAAGAATCTACCTGCTAACATGCAGCATGCAGTGCTGGGGAGAGGGACATACCAACAACAGCGAATGAGCTGGATTGTAAACAGCTGAGGAAAAAGAATAAACATCCCCAAAAATGCCAAACAGAAGGATGCTAATTACTGCATGCAGAGGAATACATGGCAGAAGGGTCATTTTTGCTTAGGGTATCCTTCAAGCAAAATAGGTGCAGAAAACAGACCAGAGACGCACAACAGCCAGGGTATCATACCTTCCACATGCCTCATCGTTCTCCTTTGGTGAGAAACAATGATTACATCTGTGTAACAAAACCTTTTAAAATGGACAAAGCAGTACGTGTACAATAGTGAGGTACCTAAACAGCCAGGAGCCGCTCCCTGGGTTGCAGCAAGGGGTTATTGCTGGCAAGGGCTTAAGCAAAACTTGGTGAGGCCCTTGTGTGTAGCTCTGGCTAAAAGGCAGTGTCAGCAGAGATGCTGTTCTTACTTGGGTGCTAAGGCAGCAGCTGATACACAAACATGCTGCAGTAACCGGTGTGGACAGAAAAACTACAGCAAAACCATTGCGCTCCTCATCTTGGCCAGGAATTGCCTTCCTCCCAAAACAAGCATGGCCAAAACTGAGCTGTAACTCTTCTCTGCTGTGTAACAGTTCTTGGCATTGGCCACATGGTGCATCAAGAAGCAAAAAGCATTTATTTCTCCCCATTGCAGGTTCCAGAAAAAATAAAACTGCCCCTAACCCAGCTGGGTGTGGAAAGCTGAGCTTGCAAAGGATGGAGCCCGTCTCACATGAAAAATCTCGGCTATCACAGCCCTAAAGTTACGTCTCTGGAATAGAGAGATGTAGAACCTGCATATCTCCAAAGGACAGAGTGGGAAAGCAAGCACGGACTCTGCCTGTAACGCTCCAAGGAGTGGAGGCACAGCCTTCCCCCTTGGGAGGGCAAAGGGGTGAGCGCTCTGGTGAGTCCTTGGGGTACAGAGCCTGGCTGAAGGAGCTGCTCAGAAATCCCCCCACAGCTTCTTCTCTACCTCCCGAAAGCAAGAGCCACACTAAGTGCTGGTTTGTGCTGGTGTTGACCCAGACTTAACCCCAGCCAACATCCTCCCACCTCGCAAGGAGCTGCCTTCCTGCAGCAGCCATCACGGCAGAAACCCAGCTGCCTCCGATGCTGGTCACTGACATCGCTACATCTCTGCTCACATTTTCTCTACGTGATACACATGTTGACCTCCCCAAACTACTAAAGGGATAGAGCTCAGAGAGGAGTTGGTGCGCAACCTCCACATAAATCATCATTAGACCGACCCGTCCTGCTCAGAAAAGGGTTGCTTCCCATAGACCATCCCGTGGAGCTGGAGAGACACAGACCTTCAGGGAAAGCAAACGTGTGGCCACATCTCCCCAGCTGCACAGAAAGGTTTAGAAAAAACAACCGGCAAGACGACTCAGGACTAATGATCTGCCCAGGATTTTTTGGCTACTTACAGTTTCTCCTCTCTGTCCGGGGTGACCAGGCAATCCATCCTTCCCAGGAGGACCCTACAGCAGAAAAACAGGGTGAGACGGATCATCACTAAGTGCTCAGTAGTAAAACTATGGTAAGGACTGAATCAAACCTGCTTGCATCCTTGCATTAGCCCCTATCCATTTTCAAAGTAAACCAGGGGTGCTCAGAACCCTAAAAAGATACAGCCCTTTCCCACACTTCTCCCAAGGAAAGATTTATCTCCCAGGTTCAGAGCAGGAGCGAGCTGTTCACCACAGGGAAGAACATCACTCCCAAAAGGTTTCTGAGGACCCCCACCAGTGTATAATAATTGCAGACACAGAAATGTTGCTCTGTTGCGCTGTCCTCCCAGTATACAGAGGGAAAATAAAGAACAGAGCAACCATGAAAGATCCTAGTGATATTGAGTCATTAGGAAACGAGCATGTATAATCAGCTGCTGCAATTTACTTGGCTATTTAAAATCTTAAACTGTCGGGTTATTATCATGATGTCTCAGTAATGCCTTTTATTGGGTACGTCACCGCTTGTCAGAGGAGCAGCTAAGACTGAGCTGGCACAGGCAATCACAGCTGGATGGGAAAGACTTTATGTATTTCCTTGCATGTTCTAGAAAGAGAGTTACTTACAGGGGGGCCTTTTGGTCCAGGAAATCCAGTCGGTCCTTGAGGCCCTGGTGGTCCCTGGGATGCAAAACAAGCCAGAAAACACGGTTAAGGAAGCTGTAACACTTTACTATGAAATACTAGCTCTGTATGAACAGCAGATCGGCACAAAGGTATGGAAAGACAGCTACTTCTACCCCAAAGAAACACCCCAAAGTGCAAGAACTAGCTGCGTGAGACCATCCCTTGAAAAAAAAATGCATGGCAAGGTAAAAACCACCAGGTATGTTTAACCGAGTGGCCTGTCCAGCTGCATAAGGCACTGCAAACACAGGCTAGCAACCTCTTTGTGCCTTTCTCTCCCGGTGCTAAGAAAAATATGTCTTTTCCCATCCCAGCTCAAGTGAGAGCACCTGGGAGCTACCAGCTCCTGCAGGAATGAAGGAGAGCCCAGTGGCTCCAGGGCCAGTGCTGTAAGGCAGCTGATGGTCTTCCGAGAGCTGCTTCCCTGGAACGGTGTCAGCAGCAGCTCCCCCTCGCCCCGTGGTCACAACCAGCAGATGCGAAGCAGGGACCGATTTCATACATTTCCTCCCTGGGCAATGTTGTAGAAAATTTACAAACAGTACAAAACCCAGGAGGGAAAATAAAAAAAGTGGAAGTTGAGGCTAAAAGTCATTAAAGTCTTACTGTTTCAGTATTTTCCCCTTAGCATGCTGTAAGCAGCATGAGGTTTTAGGGGACCACCTCCTTCAGAAAACCTGGCTGTCGGCACAAAACCCATGGGTGACTCCTCTTTTCCCATGGAGTGATGCTTACCAAGACACCCAAGGTCCCATTCAAGCCTTCCTTGGAGAGCTCAGAAAGGACCTACGGACTGCAGGTGACCTGCGAGACCTCTCTCCACACAAGCACCTTCACCTTGGACTTTGAAATGGATTTTTTCTTTTTGCTGATGGAGGTATGCTAAGCTACACTGTGGCTCCAGCGGGCTGCCCACCCCTCTCTGCCTGACAGGGTACTTGGTAGGATGCTCACTGCCAAAAAACCTTCATCACCATCTCAGTCTTGCAAACCCGCCTCATCTGCCATGTCAGACTAACAGGCTGGGACTGAGTCCTGCTTCAGCTCCACCAGTTGGTCTTACCCTTTCGCCAGGAGGACCAGGGGGGCCATCACCACCAGAGTTGCCCTTTTACGAATAAAGAAAACAACACACCATTAAAAATACATATATCAACATTGCAGCTGCTGTGCACAAAGACTTCAAATGGCACCAAGCCCACGATGACACCACACCCCACTGACTCCCCCGGTCCCTCTCTATTAATAATTCTGTATCAGGAGCAGCATCCAGTGACAAACAAGCAGCTGCTCGTTCCCCCCACATTGGTTAATAAAAATACAGGAGAGATAATGTCAGCGAGCTCAGGATATTTTCACCACATAATGGCCTCCCTCCGAGAGATAAATGCCGCTGCAAAGACGAGGTATTTATCAAAAATTCATGCCAACACAAAGCCAAGACATTTATTTTTTAAGCTGGCAGCATGGTGATGACAACGTCTCACTACAAAAGCTTTGCTTCCATCATCTCTGGCGACTGATGGTCAGTTAATTGGTCTCTGGAGCAGGTACCGGAGCTGAGCGTGCCTCCAGATTGGCTGGCAGGAAAATACTTATTTTGCCCGGTGACCAATCGTGGGCCAACAGTGTGTATGTAAAGTGGCTAAGCAAGGTGCAAGGTTCTGGAGACCACCAGCAATACCTGTCCCTTCATCCATGGCACAGCTTAAGGCTGCTTAGGTGGTTCAAACGCTACTTAAACACCAAAAAATAGGGCTTAGGGGAAGTGTCAGTGGATTGTAGGGTTGTGCTGGTCCCCGATGGAGGGGTGCTCACTCCCCTGCTGGTTGCAATGGCCCTTAATTCATGCATGCACTTAACGTCCTGCTGAAACACGGGCCAACATATTTTTAGGACGTGTGCGTACTTTATGGTTGGACTAGGAGCCATTTGGCTGGGTAACGAAGCTCAGGCGGGCTCAGCTTTCAAAATACGGTGAAGAAAGGAGAGAAGGGGAAATGGAGAGCAATGAACCAGGTGGTCTCCTACGCCAACACTTTTTAGGACACAATGCCACTAGGCTTCCCAAAACCTTACCTTTGGGCCAGGTTTCCCAGTGCTTCCCCTAGGGCCTCTTTCCCCACGTGGACCCTTAATAAGACACAAAAGACGAGATTTTAGTTCTTGCTACCCACAGCACTTTGATCAGTCAAAGCACCCAAGTGCCTGAGCTGCACCAGGTCAATGAGTTGTCCCTCCAGCAGCAAGGGGATGACAGGAGCCTTCATCACTGATGCTGGATGGTGATGACTTTAAACCATATTCACTGGTGAGATCCAGCCCCAAATCCCTGCATCCCCTCTGCTCAGCTTTAACTGCAGAAGGCCAGATACTTCCCAGTGAGGACACAAAGCAGACTCCACTTTTCCCTGGCCTTAACAAGCTTTCAAAATGCAGAAGAACAAAGAAATGGACTGTTACCGTTGGACCGCGCTGCCCCCTTGGACCTGGTTTGCCAGGTGTTCCCTGGAATGAAAAAGAAATGAAGAGGAGTTAGCAGCCAACATCGTAGGCTGAGCTCTCAGCAGGTGAACCCCAACGGAGCCTATCGCACACAAACTGCCCCCAAAACCTCACCCGTTCCCATTTGCAATGAAAAGGACAACAGCAGGTTTACTTTCATCTCCTGATTCTTCTGTTTATTTTGATTTATAATGCTTGGGCAGGGCAGGACAGTAATCCCGAAGCCCAGACGACATCTACCATCTGATGGAAGGAAGCTCTTAAGAAAAAGTATCCCGAGCCCCTTAAAACACCACACAACTTTCAAAGACAAGGCCACCCCCTCGGACCATGCAGTCTCCTAAAAAGCCAGCCAAAAAGCTATCCAGCTCTGCCACCAACACCCATAATCTCTTCTCCCACTGATCTCTGCTCATCAATTCACCCAGCTCCTGCTGTGGGGAAGGGCTGGTCCTCACCCCAGCTGGGAGCACGGCAGGCTGGCTTACACCGACACACACACACGTGTTGCAAGACCTGTGCTGTTAAATATTTAAGGAATGACAGCAGAAGAGTCGGATTCCTGCTCCGAGCAGTTATTTTATGCCACACAAGCCAATTAAGCTGCCCCACATATTTACAAATCTTTCTTCATCTCTGTGAACTTAGTGCTAAACAAGTAATTTAAGACATTGTTTTGCAGAAGCGACAAAGCAGCAGGCTCATGAGATCTGACAGATGCACTCAGCTCCCTGTAATGGGGGACTGTGATTAATCCTGACAGAAAAAAGACAGAGATGGCTGTGTCCTAAATCTGGCACTACGTTAAGCTCCATTACCCCGCGCCTAAAACAAAACGAATGGGCTAGAGCTTTCTCCCTAAAACCACTATTTTGCTGGTGTCAAGTTTCCAAAACCATTCCAACAGTTTTAACTTTCTTCCTTCGGACCTGCCGTCCACTATCGTTACCCATCACCTGTCAGAGGAAGAGAAAGACTTGCTTTCTATGTAAGGAACACAGAATGCTTAAAATATCACTTGCCATTTTCTGCCCCAAATCCATCATCTCACAATCCTGCCTTCTCATATTTGGTGCTAATTAACCAGGCGAACATAAAACAGAAGCTAGAAAACTTTACAATCAACTTTCTTCAAGCTACTAAAATTAGTCCCGCTGAATCCTCCTTGTTCGGCGGTTCCATTTAATAACGCCTGCTGGCATACCTGTTTTTAATTAATTGCAAAAATCATTTTAAAGTATTCCAGCTGGTTTTCCTTTAGCTACAGGAGGCTAAATTCAGAGCTGGTGGAGAGGAGTGTGTGCCACCTCCCTGCAGGTAGCCCCACAACACTCCCCTCCTTCTTCCTCAATTCTATTTTTAAGCAAAATATTCCCCTGCTTATTGCTATCATTAATCATGCATACAGCACTGTGTACTGATGCAAGGAATTTATATAGCACTGTAAATGTACACAGACCTATATTTTTCAAACAGGGATACCGAGGGAAAGGCATCTAAATTCAGATTATTTTCTAGGCACCCAAATAAATGGTCGGATTTTGGTACTTTGGTGCACTCCCCGCACCCCAGGCTCTGTCAGACCAGGCGAGCAGGGAGATCTATAACCCGGTGCTAATGACAGAGGTCTATTAGCTCTAAAATAAGACCACTTATTCACATCTAACTATTGATTTTATGATCAGGTTTCAAAAACAGCCAAGCAAGCTCACCCGAGCTCACCTCTGGCTGCGGGCAGCTGGGTGAGAACGGGCACGGCGACGAGCATCCTCTCGCCAAAACCATCTTGATATTTAACAGGTCACACTTCTCCGAAAACTCAAAAATTCCTCCCACATTTTTAACTTTGTGAGCCCTTTCATGCAGCTGAACAGCCAGGAGCTGGGAGCTTTAGCACCGCAGGCTCTGCCAGCACCACAATTCTGCTGCCCGTGCTCGTGCGGGCAGATCTGCTGGTGCTGCTCTTCTGCCTTCGGCTTTCACCCTTTTTTTTTATTATTTAAGGACTTGGGAAGACTACTTATATTGCTGAAATAATGAGCTGGAAAGCATATTTCCATTCCTAGATGATGATGATTGTAAGAGAAACGTGTGATTCATATTATCCTGGACACATAAACAACTGCGTTGAACAGCATAATAGTAACACCATGTAAAAAGGAAAGACAAACAAATGATTTTTGGTTATTTCAGCTGCAAATTGGGTTACTCCACAATGCACTGGAAGAAGCAAATATTAGAAGCTCTCTTTCTTGATTATATGTGGACGTGTTCATAAAAATAGCAAATTTCGTGGTCTCAGGAGAAACTGGGGGGGATTTATCAAGTCTAACTCAATGAGGCTTCAATTAAGTTGATGGCCTCCGTTTGGGTTGGCGCGGTGTGATCCCAGCTCAGTCTATCATTCTGTATATAATTGCTTTCTACTTATTTTAAATCGGATACTTGGGAGTGGAGCAAAAAAATGATACCAAAACAGATACTGAAAACCACTATTTCTGCTATTCTTAAAACATTTTCAGGCTGGGCTCCTTTTACTAAATGAGGCATTTCTCCATGAAAATCTCTCTCCCTCCTTCCCCCACCTCACACATACAAGTACACTGATAAAACAAGCGCAAGCTGCTGGATTGGGTGTAAAATGGCAGAAATAGTCCAATCACACATTGGAGAGAGAGAAAAAAATGAAATTACCCTAAAATAACCCAATATATTTCTCTTTGACAGAGGCGTGCCAGACCAAGCTCCCTCTTAGGGGTTGGGGTGCCTTCCCCTGCTCCTCACACACAAAACCCCCTTCACTTCTCCTCAAATTCCTGTCTCCTTCCATTACACCAGCGGTTTGGGGGCTGCTACAGCATGTTCTGGAGCCTGACCTGGCCCAGGAGAGGGACAGTGCCCACCAGGCACCTCTCAGCTCAGCAGCCAGTACAATATGGGCTTCTTGGCTTGAGATGCAAAACTCCCTTTTCAATTCCTAACCTGAAGATGTGTGGGGCATGCCAGGGGTGTAATTAAGTGTCCTCACTACCTCCTCCTACGAGCACAAACCTCATTTAGCATAAAAGGGAGCAAAGTGTTCCATTCTCCTCTTATTGCTGCTTGGTCCTGAAAGTCAGGCCCCTTCCCAGCATGTCTGCTCCCTCCCTGGTCCCTTTCAGGCTGGACATTGCCAAAATTCAACCAGCCTAACCCTTGGGTTTTTTTCCAATCTCATAAACCACCAGCTCCCGGTACCCACTCTGCTCCCTGAAAGGTTTCGCATCCCAGCAGTCTGGCTCTCCATCCCACCAGAATAAAATTAACAGATGGAGCAAACGGGATGCGGATGCTTGGAGATGCAAAGCAGCATGGCCCTGCCTCGCCGATGCCCTGTTTTTAGACCACCAGAAAATCCAGCCCAAGGATTTTATTGCTGTATATTTGATAAGGCGGGTGGTAATTATAGGGCTACAGTGAATTCAAGGCTGCCGTGGCAGCTGCCTTATTCATGGCCTCCCTCCTCCCGCCCAGCCGGAGCAGAGGGAGGGGAGAAGATGCTGCATTTGTAGTTTAGAATGAAATAAAATTACACAGTGGGGAGGAAAAAAAAAAAAAAAAAAAGAGGGGCGGATATAAACCAAATTTCAGTGGCATGATATTAATGCAGTGCAAAGTGATTTATGTTTTCTGGGCTCCTATCAAACACGTCTGTTAGAAGTCATTTGTATTTAAATGAGAGTAAAAAGGAAACTAATTCCACTCCTTCTCCTCACTCCCCCTTTTTGTCCCTGTGACCAGAGCTGGTGCAGAAAACAACTTTATGTTTCTACTCTTGAATTCAAGCTCGTCTTCCACAAAATAATAAAAAAAAATCACCAGTGTATTTAGATAATCCCTACCTGGAAGCAAAGTTGGTGGAGGTAGGGTGGGAGGTAGAAGCAAGTCTGTGGGATGGAGCCCCCACATTTAAGGGTGTTGATGAATTTAGAATAGCTCCACTTGTTAAAAGGATGAACTTGTGTCTTTTCAGCTACACGTTTTGAATCTCAAGTTAGGCTAAAGATGGTTCTTGCTGCGTCTGAACAGATTCACCCATCTCTAATAATTACTGTTAATTACAAAGCTCTTCGTGCCCTAAGCAAAGTCTGACAGTGCAGGACGGATTCAGGTTCAGAGAAACCTCTTAAAATATCTTGAGGGAAAAACTTCCAGCGTTTAATTGGAAAGCTGCTGTCTGCAGAGCTTACTGCTATTACCAGCATCCTCCTTTCCAACAGCCGGCATCGGGAGCCTACTGCCGATCCTGCACTCCCTGTGCCCGGGACT
The DNA here is from genome assembly GCF_017639655.2 of Falco naumanni. Classification (NCBI taxonomy): domain Eukaryota; kingdom Metazoa; phylum Chordata; class Aves; order Falconiformes; family Falconidae; genus Falco; species Falco naumanni. The sequence goes on from NC_054062.1 coordinate 7,942,159, forward strand.
TCATCCTGGGATGCCAGCAGGTGGGATGACGCTCTTTGGGCAACCCCTTTGTGCAAAAGCAACCTGAGCATCACCCAGCAGCTGCCTGCAATGGAGCATCCCTCGCGTCCTGCCCAAGGATCTTTCTTTGGAGAGGAAAAAATGAGCAAAGCAGCTAGACATAGCGGCTCTTACCCGTGTGCCCTTCTCTCCATTAGCTCCTGGAAATCCTGGGAAGCCGATTGAGCCCTTGGGGAAAGAGCAAAGAGAGAGAGAGAGGTTCAAGACATTGAAAGGGGCAGCTCTGTGCACCCACACCGGCACCCGCCAGCCTGGAACAACCCCTAGCGAGTGCCTGCTGGCATCTACAGCTCCCAACATTTGTTTTGTTTTAAACCTCCTTTTAATAAAAATAAAACTGAAACCAGACCCAAAATGACCTCAGAAATGAACATTAATCCAAAAATAACAAAAAACCCCAACCAACCAAAAAAATCCCAACCCAAACAACAACAGCAAAAAAAACCCAACAACCAAAAAAAACAGGTCCACGCCTCATTAGGAGTCACTGCAAAGGCTCAAGCCCATGGTTCTACCTGGCGCCTGGGGAACAGGCAGGCTTTTGTTTTTTAGCTCCTAAGTCACTACATTGCACATGAAATTTTAACTCCTGGCTTGTTCCTTTCTGATGTGAGTGCCTGGAGAATAGCTGCTGCTGCTGCTGCTTTTAAAATATAAATTAGTCAAAGAAATGCAAACCTCCTCCCACCCCCCCACCCCCCGATATAAAATGCAAATTAAAAAATAAACCATCAACACCACAACCAGGAAACAATCTCTTGCAGATAATTACGTCTCCAGTGTTAAACAAGCCTGCCTTTTTTCAAGCAATGAACATGAATAATAAAACATGATTCTAAAAAAAACCAAAAAAAACCTTAACAAAAACAAGTTCCCAAGGCCTCCAGGGCATGTAAAAACTGGGCTGCAGCCTCAGTCTATATAGCAGAACTCAGAGCTTTAATTTAAAAGAAAATTTGAAAATGGCCCAAATGAAGGTTGGTGCATAGCTAAGATGCAAAGGATGTTTGCAAATCTGCAAATGGCAGTTTTATTTTAATTTCAGGGAGACCCTGGTTCATTAGTTATTCTCCTTAATTAGTTAACACTAGTGCAGACCTTTGAAGACACAATACAAGGAGGACTGTTACGCCTATTAGTAGCATGGAAGCTCACATGGAGCCTATTTATAGCTGTCACCAAAGCTGTCCTGCATGCCCTTGGGGGCTGCAGCCCCTGTCCCCAGCATTCTTTCCCAGTGCTTTGCAGGACACTGAGGTGACACAGAACCAACCAGTCACCGATTGTCACCAGCTGAGGGCTGGGAGCTGTCGAGACCCATCTATATATTTGTCCTGCATGAGTGGGAAGGAGGGACCACGCAGGAACCATGTGGTAGGAAATACTACTGTTCCACATCGTCCCGTTAGCCGGGGCTGAGCCCTCTGCACAGCACCACCACCAGAGCGGGCCTGGTGGCCCTGAGCCCCCCAGCATACCCCACACCTCTCGAGGACAGATTCCAGCCGAGTTACCTTTGGACCCTGCCGGCCCGGGTAGCCGGGCAGTCCTGGCACACCGAGTTTTCCCTGAAACACAAATAAAAGGGCATTAGCATGGGCGAGAGAAACCTCATGAGCAGCTTCAGGTTTGCACCAGCAGAAAGGGGAGATGCAAAGTGCAGAGAAGTCAAGAGCAAAGCAGACCTGGTGCGGCTGGAACAAAGCTGTTAGGGCACTGCCATCATCCTCTGCCCACCCTGGGGGAAGCCCAGTGGGTGTGATGTGAGTGAGCACTGTAAATGTGTAGGGACCTAGCAGGGAATGCTTACTTTTTGCCATTTTTTTTTTTTTCAACTGGATGCACCCAGAAATTAAACTGGAGTCCACAATACTTTCAACTTCTCTATTTTTTTCCTCTGGACTTTTTTCAAGACATTGTGCCCAAGCAGATAACCCCAAAGAGACCGTCGTCTCAATGCACTCAGATCACATTGCTGCAGTAAAGCCATGTCCCCTGGGTCTCCTCTGGTCTTTGCATTGAACAACTCAGGCCAGCCTTCATCCCGCTGCTCCTCTTCATCCTTCTGCCCTAAAACTGCACCCCCCCCTCCAGACACTGCCCCAGTCACCCACCTGAGACACCCAGAAGCAGCTTTTACTGTAAAACATCCGTGGGCAACTCCACCCTTGAGCCTCACCTTTTCTCCAGCAGGACCAAGAGGACCAGGATCTCCGTTGGGGCCAGAGCGACCTTTGGGACCTTCAGGACCATCCTCACCCCGGGGGCCAGGAGGCCCAATTTCCCCCTGTTAATCACAAGACAAGCGTTGACAAGGCAGGCAGGTCCCAAACCCCGCGTTTACTGACAGCACCACCCTCACGGCTGCAATCAGGTACTTCATGGAGCTGCAAATACAATTCTTGGAGAAAGCTGGTCTTCACCAAGAGGCTCAGGTAAGACTGCAAACTGTAAAGCGTTATTAGAACACCAAGCTTCCACTCACACAGCCTGGCCATTATCTCCAACAACAGCCGTCTTTTCCTGCAGCCCAATTATCCCGTCTGCATGCAGCACCTCTCCACCGAAGCAGCCTTCATTAGCTCTGATTGCAAGGCACCCTTTTACCCACCCCCTGGTTCCCAAATTGCAGTTTGATGTGCAAGCAAGCCCTGGGAAGTGTTTAATTGAGAGTTGAACCAGACAACGGGAAAAGAAAGACCATGCTGGAGCTCTTGTACTGAAAATCATTAGGAAATCCGAGAGCAGAGGGGACCGAGCTATTAATGTGAATTGTTGTGACACTGCAGACTTTGGCACAAAACCCAACAGTTACCATTTTGTCACACAGGGTAACAGGAGATGCTGCCATGCTGGGAACACAGGCAGCCGCCTTCTTGCTCACCAGAAGCTGGGTGGGTGCAGATTTATCTGCGAGGCACTCAAGCATCCCTTGTCCTTTCATTGCTCATAAAGCACAAAGAGTTTGATGGTGGGAACTGGTGTCGCGAGCTTTGTTTGAAGGAGCTTATGTCTATCTGCATTTGGTTGGGACAAGAGTCACCTCCCTGAGATGCCACCTTCAGTCCTTCTTCTTTAGCAGGAAGTGGGGGCTGGGGAAGCTTTCAGTTGTTTTAACTGTTTAATTGCACAATTAAACACCAGACACGGAGGATTTGATGTCTACTTTCAGAAGCCTTCATGGAAGGCATTAATTTCTCCTTTAAACGTGGGCATGAATGACGGCAGACCTCTTGTGATCCCTGGGAGAGCTTCAGAGCTCGAGGGGACACCAAGCCCCAGGCGATGCAGCAGTCAGATGAAGAGGGGGGACAAGAACAGCCCCTTGTCCGCAGGGGCTGGCTGTGAAGATGGGCAGACAAGCTGCAAAGCCCTGTGCTGCTGCCGCTGCCTGCATCCAAGCGTGATTTGGGGTTTCTGGTGGTCTGTGTGTTCCACTCATTTTAAAAGCTTTTACAACCAGGCAATGTGCCCTGCTGCTACAGATACAAGCCTAATGCGACACTCCACCCCTGGCTTTTTTCACAGTGCTGCTGTGGTTTCTATTAAAGTCTGCTCCCAGTAACTTTACACTTCTCGTTGATGGTATGGAATCACATTAGGCACGGCAAATAAAGATGCCTACCAGACCCTAGCTGTAATATTATGAGGGGAAAAGAGATACTGAAAATAAATATGTGATACAGCTGGATCATGCAGTATTCCTAGCTGTGAAACCTCACGGCGGGGCCCTCTATCTATTATTACTCCGTTTTATTTTACCTTCAAGGTGGAATTAGCAAATCCAGGGATTTACAACATGAACATGAAATTCCTGCGTTCCTGCCCTGGAGGTCAGACACGCCAGAAGGACTCTGACAGGAGCCCACCTCACTGCTCCCCCCAAGCTGTGTTTGCAGGGTAACACACAGGCTTGAAAGGCAAAGCAGCACAAGATCACATCGGTCATAGACTCTTACCCGGTCTCCTTTGATGCCCATATCGCCTTTGAAGCCAGGGAAGCCATCTTCACCCTAAATAACAGAGGGGAAAAAACAGACAAGGTGTACAGATGGAAAAAAAGAAAAATGGCTTCTCTAGTCTCAGTGTATGGCCCCTGCCCAGGATGACAAGATTAGATTCCCACGTTGCCCATCACATTGGCTCCTGTAAGCCTTTGGCATGCAGAAATGGGCATGGAAACCCAGCCAGGCTGCGACTGCCAAGGTCCCCTAGGGACCACAGCAAGTATTCCCTACATCCCATCTTGGCTGCAAGTCAAGATCACAAATCTGGCCCCATATGAATAACAATACCTTGCCAGTACTGGGAACCAATTATTTCTGAAGTACAACTGGTTTTATTTTCACGGAGGATGTTTTACACCACGCTTCGAGGCAACCTCTAGGACAGTGGCAATATTTCTTTCAGCCAAGAAGGTTTAATTGCAGAGCTCAAATCAATAATGTATTTCCATCCTACAGCAAATCTCTCATAGGCAATGAAGACACAGTTCCCAGAAAGACTTTTAAAGTTTGGAAGGTCCCTGCCAGGATCCCCTAGCTGAAATTGCTGGCTTTGCTGCTGAATTGCTGGAGGCAGGAATGAAAGCACATGTATCTGCTTATGGGACTGGGCGAGATTTTTCTACACCTCCTGCTCTTCCTCTGGGAGAAACCAATTGCATCTTTGAAACATGCTGAGACAGACTGTGTTGCCTTTCTTATTGACCTGGGTTTCACAAGCTGCTCTGATGACCAGGCTGGGCAGCATACCCCAGCTGTAAGGCACCACAAATCCTTCACAGCTCCACTGAATCACCTGAGCTGCCAATTTTGTCAGGAGGAAATCATCGCAGTGCTGGACCCTGAGCCATCAGTAACGGCTGGCCCCAGCAAACAGCTCAACACCTGAGCATGTCACTGAGGCTCAGTTACTCCCAGGTCCAAGCCAAGATGTGGTAGAACATCACAGCAAGTACCCAGCCTGCACCCACTCCAAAAACAATGAGTTACCAGTCCTTTGGGTGCTCATCCCCCTTGCTTGTCCAAGGGAAACCCTCTGTGCAGAGGAAAACGTCACGTGGAGCATCCTGAGGGACCAGTCTGCAAAAATGCTCAGAGGCTGCAGAAGAATCAATCCAAATGTGCAGTGTTAACTCACCTTTTCACCTTTGGTGCCCTTCAATCCACGAACACCATCTGCTCCCTTGCAGGATATAAAACAAGACGTTACAAGGACACAGGTAAGCTTAAGAGGGAAGAATCACTACTTATGGTGATTTTTGCTTCCTCCAATGTTGGCAATGGTATCTCTGTGAACTGTGATGTTCCTAAACATATTGCAAATCAAATATCAGCCACCAATCTGGCTTTTGGGTCACCAGACAGCACCTTATAGTCACAGACCTCTGCTGATTTGATTTGGCAGGTGGGGTTGGTGGTCTCTGCCCATTCCCTGCCCAGGAGTTAAGCTTCCAGGGTAAAACTCACTATGAAAAGTTTTGCTGCATGTATCTTCCCAAAAAACATTTCCACAAATGCCTTGCCAGCACACTGCGCTCACTTGAGTATTGACAGAAAAACCAGTGCTCAATCTGTGTCTGGACACTTGGGAAGTAAATCCATATTAAAATATCTGAGCACATAGCCAGAGATTCCCCCGCTGCTCTCCAGTGGGTAGCAGCATCGCGTCTAACACCCCTAAAGGTTAAGTTTGGCTCTTTTTTACCATGGTTTTCATCTCTGTGCATGCACTACCTTATTTAAAGTACATTTAGGCACCAAAAAGCAAAAAAAAAAAAACAAACAAAAAACCAAATAACATGACTGGTGTTATGCACTTGTGACATGGTGCAGAAGCTCTCCAAAGCTTCACCAAGGCAATCAGTCCACGGTGGGTGCTGAGAGTGGTCAGGATCTGTCCCCTGCTACAACATCAGCCCATACCTGTTGGGGACCCCCATGCTTCCCATCAATCCTGCCTCTTGGGATAAATCACCTTCAGGTATTTACATCAGGTGTACCGTGCAATGCAACTCTCAGAATAAATAACCAAGCTTTTATTTTGAGGAATAATATTTTGCTTGGGGTATTTTAAATTTTTTATTCCCTTCAGCATGTCAAGAAAAAGTTTAATTAAAGTACATGAAAATTTGTGCAGCAGGACTGGGTTCTGGTAAGTGAGGCAAGATCTAAAAGTTATTTATAACTGCAAACGCAATGAGACACTTTTTTTTTTTCCAAACTGGAGGCTTGTGCAGTGAATAGAACACTGCTTGTAAGAAGCAAAACCTTGTCTGTATGCACTACAGGTTTGGTGCACGACACACTTTCTCTCTATCACTCTAATGTGGAACAGTTCCGCTTTAGTGGTAAACACAACAGCAAACCACCCCTAATGGACCACTACATCTCAGTCTGCAACCTTGCAAGAAATGAGATGGAAGCTTGCTTTGGCTAAATACATCCCCCTTAAATTTTGAAGGCAGAACAGCCCATGGGCTTCTGCTGTTGAAAAAAAAAATAAATGTACAAAGGGGCTTAAGAGGGCTTAACTTCACCTGTAGTCAGTCCCCAGGCGGTGTTTGTATCTGCTAGCACAGATCCCTGCAGATTCATTGGACCTTTGAGATGCAGGATGCATCTGCACCTGAATTAATACGTCTTGATGGGCATAATAGCCACAGCTGAATAGGGAAAAACATACCCACCGCCGCCTTATCAGCATGCAAGCGCTGCAGGCAGCGGGAACGAGGGAAGAACTGGAATTCAATCTAGTGAAAAAGCACACTGCTGAGACGCCCCAGCTTCTTCTGACAAGGTTTTGGATCAGAGGCATGAAAATCTTGCTTTGTTTTAGTAATAGGCTATTTTTTTAAAAATTAACAAGCCTTGTTAAAGTCTTCACATTCTGGCTGAGATTTACTTTGGTTGTAAACTGGGAACTGTTGGAATGGGACAGACGATGTTCACGAAAAATTAAAAGACAAATCTCTCCAAAGCGCTGAACGATGCTAAGGGTTATTGGAGAGCAGGGGACTTGCAATCCTCATTGCCTGAGAGAAGACCCTGGACCAAGGCTCACTTGAGCAGTACAGTTGGTCACTGAGGTGTCCCTACATGCCCTGGTAGGACATCTGCACCCACTGGCAGTGTCCACCTCCAGCACAAGCTGGAGAACTCCAGTCAAACAAGCAACATCACGGACACTGTCTCTGTGTCCTCCTTACCTTGACTCCGCGTGGTCCTGGATAACCGATGGGGCCCTGAGGACCTGGTGGACCCTGGGGCGAAAAAACACATGCGAACAAGAAAAACACATCAAAATTCAACGTGAAGGAGCATCTATAAGGAAAGCGCATGGAAAACAAATATCCCAGCCATCTGGCTGCTTCAGACCGGGTGGAAATGGTAGCGGCCACCTGAAAATAGCTCAAAATAGCACAGAGAGTGACAGGAACATCACCTTGAGCAGGTACACTGGGCTGAGCAGATGGCAAAGATCCATATAATAGGAAAGGAGGATGAGAGAGTCAGGACAGCAATGGTTCCTTAGAGAGGGGATTTATACATAAGGCTGACAATTTGCCTCTTGGATTAAAGAAAATGAGTTCTCTGAAAGAAGAAGAACATGTCCAGCTGTCTTCCCCCTTCCAAACCATCCTGGTTTTGCAGTAACGCAACAGAGCTTGTGAGGATGATGATCACAGAGAGGAGTTATTGCTTGAGGCACCAGCCTCGGGGTGATGTCCTTTGGCCTCAGCTATGTGGGGGAGGTGACGCTCATGAAGCTTCTTTTTGACACCGAAAGCTGCAAATCCCCAGGGACAGCAATGAGCTGTGCTAGACACGGTGCCCAACATGCCCTGCAAAAACTCTCCTTCCCACCCTCGCTGCCATGCTTTCTTATACCTGCAAATAAATCATGTTCTTTATTGAACCCAGTTGGCTTTTATTTTGCTCAACTCCCTAAAACAAACACCCTTCCAACTTCTCCCAGACTAAGACAGCCCATTTTTTCCAGCCTGACAGCCAGACGGAGCTGACGGGTCCACCAGCATCCCAGACCTCGTGCGAATGTTGGCTGGCGGAGACCTGCAGCACCAGTGCCGCTACAAAATCACTTTCCTGACATTTGCTAAATGCCTGCCAGCCCAGGGAGCACTGGCACAACCACTTAATTGGCTTCTCATATTCTGCAGGGGCTAACGAATGAATTTTCAGCCTGGTGTGACACCAGCCGGACAAACGGCTGCGGCTGCGAGCTGGGCTCTGTGCAGCGCCTGAGCAAGGCTCGAGCCGACGTCCATCAAAGCAGACTGTGCTCTAATCAAAGACTTTTGACAAATGTAACGTTTTTTCAACTGAATGGGACGCAGTGGGAATGCAGATGGTAAATCTCCCGGACAGACAGACGACTGTATAATTCAAGGACTCTAGCCTCCAGCAATATTCTCAAATATATTGTTAAAGAGGGACTTTGAGGTGGAGGAGGAAGAAAAAGAAAGACCAGGAAATACAAAAAGAGTTATTTTCTGCATTCCTTCTGCCACGAAGGGTACTTATTTGTGTCTGATTAAGGGAAGGCTTCCCTTCACAGCTTCAGTTTTTGTGCTGCTTGCCAGGAAAGCTGGGAGGACTTGAGAAAAGACCAGCCCAAGCCCCAGAAGACACTCTCAAGCAGACGCAAGCTGGGCTCAGCTTTCAAATTTCATCAGGGTTTGCTTCTTACCACTTCCACTGCCCCACATGCCCTGGCTGCCCGGCCGTCCCCGGCTCCCATGCAGATCTGTCCCATCCAGCTACCGTGACCTTCCCCTTCGCAGTGACGGGGACCTTCTCGACACCTACCTGACTGCCCTTCTCTCCAGGAGGACCTTCTTTGCCAGGGTGACCCTATTAATACAAGAGACAAAGAGAAGAGGAAAATGGGTTTAGCACACATCTAATCCTTCCGAAGCCAACAAGCTCACTCAGGCAGCTACAATTTATCTGTAGGAGAACATCTGCTCCCCGGGAAGCTCTTACTGATATAAGCAGCTCCCCCCCACCCCAAGCCAGCTTGCAAGAGTAAGTTTTCCCCCAAAGGAAGAGAGGAGCATTTGGGTCCTTGGTGGTATTCTACCTGGTTATTTATCCTTTTACTCTTCACTACCTTTCAGCAGAGAGGCACAAACCATTTTGCAATATTCCTCACGTATTAGAACAACCTCCGTGAGTTGAGCAGAAAGCCGCATATAAATTTTGCAGATAGGAAAACAGGTAAAATTTACTCCATGTGTTAGCAAACTTGTGAAGGTCACAAGATGCTCAGACTGGTCGGATCCCCTCATTAATTTCCTAATTCCTAGAGTCCATTACAAGATCCCATGACAAATGCTGAGCTAACCTGCATCCCTGCTAGACGGCGGCTGGCTGGATGCTGGCCAGCATTCCTCCTGGGATTTGATGCTGAATAACTCAACATCCAAGAGTTTCCAACATTCTTATTCACAGCCTTTAGAAGTCTTTTGCTGTAGATGCAGTCAGTAGAAAATAAAGGTGTGAATTGCCTCAGAGCTGGAAGGATTAGTGAGAAATGGGGGAAATCCATGAAAGTGTTTTTTAGCGTTGATTTCTCTGCTGTCAGAACCAAAATGGAGCCAGGTTGGAAGATGACTCTTTAGGTGGCAACGCCTGTACAAAAGGAATAAGCCCCTGCAAAGGCACTCACTGCACAGCCAGGGACCTTTTGTTTTATAAAGAAGATGAAAGCACATCCAGCTGCTCTAAAGCCACCAAGACCTTCTGCGCTCAATGGTTTCTTTACCTATGAACTCTCCTCTAAATACACAAAAAGCTTTCTACCAATATAACAAGGAAAAGCTTATGAGCATTTTCCATCATCAGTCTTCAGAACGGGAATGTCAGGCAAGCCAGATTTCAATAAACAAGCTGGCTTAATAAAGAAACAAAACGACAGCTGTCATTTTTACATCAACGCAATGTAGGAGGAAGATGCAATCTGAGTTTGTCCTGTGAGATTAAACGGCACCAAGAGCATCAGTGCACAAAAGGAGTCCTATAACCGTGCTTGCCTTCAGCTCCTGCTATCTCCCTGAGGGAGGCAAAATGGAAGAGCAGCAAGATTTCAAAAGCCTTTGTCCGCTCTGCACTAAATCATCACTATTTTCAAAATGCCCATCTCCATTACGGCTACTAAAATAAAAAACTGATGAGCAATTTGGTTGGCTTTCACAGCGAGATACTTCAGGGATTTTCAGGTATCTTCCAAGACCAGTTTCTACAAAGAGAATACGCGTGGGGTGTTTGTCCTTGGAAAGAGTGACCTGTATGTTTACAAACCTACAAACTGCATGCTACATGGCTACCTGCAGCAAGGGACCCGTGCCCAGGCACAACCACCTGTGCTCGGCTTGCAGGTCTTATACATCCTTCAGTCTGCATAAAAATAGACCTGGCATCTTCTCCAGCTGATCTTCCCTGGAGGCTGCTGCAGGACTTTCACATCAAAAGCTACAGCTTTAGAGATGTTCTGGGCTTTGCTTTAGCTGCTCAGCTAACAATTGTATGAATGTTCGAAATGCCCTCTGTAGGAATGATAATCCAAGGGTGGGAAATGTGATTTAATTTTTTTTTTTTTTTTTTTTTTGCCATGCTCTGCATTTGGATTAGTGGAATGTAACTATTTCACATTTGTCATTCTTAAAACCAGGTGCCTCTGAGGTGTGTAAAAATGAGATCAGGTTTAAAGGCCAGAGATTTTTAAGCCCAATTTCTAGAGGAAGGAGCAAATTACGTTTAAAGTAGGCTTAGGAAGAATGCACAAGAATACAACATTGACATGCAATTTCAGCCTGTGCTTATCACTGTTCTGCAGCAGTGCCCAGCAGCCCTGAGCGAGACGAGGACCACCCAGCGCGGGTGCTGCGGTTCACACAAACACACACATGGAGGAGACCATCCCGACCTTGGTGAGTTGCCAACCCATGTCAAACAGAGAGGAGAGACAGGAGGAGGGGAAAGAGAGGCCTGAAGAGATGGTGAGAAGCACGCAGCACCGTGCTGCGAGGCTGAGCAAAGCTTGGAGCAGGGACAGGGCTTCTCAAAGCCGTCAGCCCAGCCACAACGCAGGCAGGGTGAGCCTGACCTTTGCTGCACAAGCCCTTGGTGAACCCCAGGGTGGATGGGTGCAGGATGAGGCCCTGCAGCCCTGATGCTGCGCAGAGACCCAGGAGATAACAACTTACCGGAGGACCATCTGCACCAGGCATGCCAGGAAGACCAGGTTTGCCCAGCGGCCCCTAAAAATAAACAGAAAATCACCAGCTGCAATGGTCAGAGCCTCCAGAGCATCAGCGGACGGGGCTTTTCCAGACATGCCTTGTGATTTTCCTAGGTGTGAAAGGCTGCAGCGAGGCGAGTCTGTTCAAAAAGCTGCCGTGACTGGTAGGGAGTCTGCTTATTTCTGTGGGCAGAGTTGTTCCCACATCCTGGGAAACCGCGGCGTTAGTGCCAGCACCTCATGCATACAGGCCCAACAGAGCAAAGCGAGCTCAACGGGAGACTCTGGGTCGTAAGGCACCCAGGTGCCATCCTGCCACAAGGGCTGCACAGGTGGCTGGGGACAAGTTGGAGGACAGCAAACGATGGGGCTCACTGGACCAAGAAATGCCCATTCTTTGGTGCCCCATGGCAAGGCGATTAACTGGCAAAGGAAGAGCGGAGCTGCCCCAACCGACTGCGCTTGCCGCTTTAACGCCGCTCAATGATTACCTTTTTAATTAAGCAACCCCCTGCTTTCTCACACCACCGAGGAGTGCTGCCGCTGTTGCAAGTGTGTGACTCAGCACCGAAACCCAAGTGCCCTTTTTCTGGCAGAACTGTTAACGTGCTCCTTCACAGGAGAATGATTGATGCTTCGAGTCCACCCCACGCTGCCCACACAGGCAGGGGGTTCTCCTGGTGCACACACCGGGACACACGCTCTGTCTTTACTCAACGGGAGCTGAGCAAACACTCGGAGAACTGCTACTCTGTAGGCAAACCCCTTCCCCTTGTTTAAATCCTGATGGTCCCAGGGCTGCCTGGGGGAACCGAGGCCAGCATTGACCCCACCACGTCAACAGCAGAGGAAAATCAGAGAGAGCTGGCGCAGGCGGGGAGGAGGCAGAGGATCTCGGCTGAGCCAGCCAAACCCACGGGGCTCTTCCCATTACCATCCCGCTCAGAATTCCAGGCATTTAGCCACAGAAGACGACAATTTTCAGTCCTCTCCTGTTTTACCATAGGCTGCCTTCAAAATGTTTCTCTTAAGAGGGGAAATGAATGCAAATATTATGAATTAGAGGTAAACCGTGCTTTCTTGTCTCTCTTCTGTCTGGAATGAGAGGCATTAGACTTTCATAGACACGGCTGCAAACAGATGTTGTACATGGGGCAAAGGAGGAGCTGAAGTAGAAGCAAATGCATATCAATGGCAACAGTTGTCTTAAGTCAGAGCTGCAGCATTTAAACGTACTTTCTCTCCTGGGGGACCAATAGCGCCTTGTGGACCTGGAAGACCCTGCAAAAAGAAAAAAAAAACCAAACAACTAGGGTCATTAAGGAACAAGTTATCCCTTCCAAATGCATTTTGGCAGTGCCTCAGCTGAGCATCATTCTAGTGCCTGCAAAGGCTGGGGACTTCCCCAGCTCCATTCATTCTCAAAATGTCTTGCAATAGATGATAAAATTTTGATTTTGCATGGCATGCCTCCTCTGGAGGGCTGCACCGCTCGGCCATGTGCAGCCAGGCTCATCCCCAGGATGGAAACAGAGATGCTCAGAGGAGTGAGACTTGCTGAGATCCGTGGAGAAGGCTGACAGCAAGGCTTGGACATCTGTATTACCCACCTGGCTCCAGAGCAACTGGATCGGGGGGTGCTAAAAAACAGACATAAGCCACAAGATGTGGCTCAGACACAGAGACTGCTTGGACCTGGGTTTGGCTTTGCATCATGGCAGCAAAAGCCAGGTGAGAACTGGAGGATCTGAAACCAGGAGCATTTTCATGAAGACTTTGGGCCAGGAGGAATTGTCAAGCCAGTTCCCAGCAAATCCCCTCATTGCTGGTCCTGTCTGGTGGGGGAGCAAAGCCCATTCAAAACCATCATTCCTTCTTCCTACTGATGGCAAAGGAGTCTTCCTCTTACCTGAGCACCTGGGTTACCCTGCTGTCCTGGGGGACCTGGCTCACCTTGAGGACCCTGCGAGGAGACAAGGGCAGAGCTGAAGGCAGGAAAGGGGAGCGCAGAGCTGGTGCTTCCTCGGGTACCACAGCTTCTGCACTCCGCACAGCCCCGCGCCCCCCCGCAGCATCTTGACACCCTCTCTAACACATCTCCAGTAACCAAGAGCTCCTGGGAATGGGAAACAGCTTCTCTCCACGGTGGGAGGGGTGGAGTTATTTCAGGACACACGCATTTCTCTGCATGGACATGCAGCCCAACTGAGCTGAGCAGGGCTCTGACACTACCTGCTTTTGCGCTGGCTCTTCTGCAGGGAGTCCATTTTATCCAATTAGTGCCAAGTATGAGCACATCATACAGATTTCTTTTTTTCCTTTCAGTTAAATTACTATATTCTGATATTCATTACAACAACACACATCTCGATGAAAATGTTTGATCTTTCATGGGGAAATAATGTGTAATTCCATCAGAAATTATAATAAATTAACATCCATTTGCTGTAGGAAGATATTCTCTGTGGTTTTCACAGGCTCTGATAGGAATCCAGACCAGGTGAAAAAGCAATTAGCAAATCTAATTTAATCGAGTACATTTTACATTTCCCTCTATAGAATATCCGAACTGTCTAAAATTTGCAGTGAAAACTTACCACATTCCCCTTGGGACCTGTTTGTCCATCCATACCAGCCACACCCTGAGAAAGGATTTAAAAAAACAGCACTAAGAAAGTATCTCTTTATTTTGCATCATGAATGCAGAGAAATTACCATAAAAATAACAAAACATCAGGAGGCCTTCTGGACTGCGTGGAAAGGGAGCAATTTTCTAAAGGTGTTTGCTAAAGCAGCCAATTTCACAAATCCAGTTTACACTTTAAAAAGTCATTTCAGTGTTTTCCTCACCAGTTTAACCTGCCCGTGAGGTAGAATCAGCGCCAGGTCGAGCAAATCCCGGCTAAGTACCACAGCCGGATTACCTCCAACAGCAAGCAGGCATGGGGTAGCAAATAAAGATGAAAAACGGGAACAGGACAACAACAAATGAGAAACGTCTCCGCTCGGATGCAAGCGCATCATTCAGCAAGGCAGCGGTGAAGGCAACGGGGCTGCGCTGCCTTGTGGCAAAACGGACGGCAACTGGGGTCAAACACTCCCTGAGCATCTTCATTAAGGGAGTAACATGGGCAAGTGGAGATGTCCCGCTGGGGGTTCCCCTGCCACCATTTTGCTCTGGGGCAGGGGAAGGTACTGGGGTGTAACATCACGCTCGTGAGAGATGAGACAGTTTTGGAGCAGGTCCTGAACCCTCATTAAAGTTCAGCAGGACTAGGAGCTCAAAGCAAAGATGTCTTTGTATCCCAGGGGGGTTAAGGGCTTCACCATGCTCACCACCACACGCTGACTGCCTTAGCTCTAGCAGCAGCCCAGGTTTTGGTTTTTAAGTTCTGGGACTTCAGCAAGGTGCAGTGATTTATGGAGAGAGCCCCTGCATCAGCACTTCCAGCAGCGCACGGCAGATGAGGTGACTGTCTCACGAATTAAAACCGGCATGTTCCTTCCTTGGCTTTCACCCGAAATATGAACAAACTGCTTTAAAGTCTCACCAGCCCTCAGGCAAAAGCTAATAGCAAAGTCACTGTGTTAATAACTCTCATTCTTCCTTTTCAGCCTGAGCGAAGCATTAATATTTACTCAGGTGGGCCAAATCTTCAACTGCCGTAAATGAATGTGATGCCACTGAAAACGGGGGAGAATATGGACTTTGAGCCATCACTTTTTTTTAATACCACTTTTTTTCATTACACAGATGTATAAAAATATGCAGCTGTATCATCTGCTTGGATGACTTAGGGGGACAGGGCATTTTGCTCGGAAGGCTCAGCAGCCCTGGGAACTCACCGGTGGCCCCGGGGGTCCAGGCGGCCCCTTCGGTCCCAATAGTCCTCGGGGTCCCTGTTGGGGGAAACAAACGGGGTTAGTGGTCCCAGTGCCCTGCCACAAGCATGGATCAGGGGAAGCTCATGCACGGCTGAGCATCGCACTGCCCGGGGAAGCATCAGGGCTGGCATGGCAGTGACCTTCCTGGTTTTGCGGTAACAGCAACTTTTTCGGTTTACAAACCAGTAGAAGAAATCCTGTGGGCGCATATTCTTGGATTATAAAGATAAGTAATATAGGCACAGACATTTATTCTTTGGATTGGAAGAAAGCCCACTTAAACCTTTTTTTTTTTTATTTTATTAATTTAATCATATTCCTGGATTACCCTGTAATGCACACGACATAAAACACTTTGCAGCCAATTCATTCTAGCTGGGGAGTTTTACGAAGAATGACGTGATACCGCTAATGGATCATTAGGGTTAGCATTTCAAAACCTCTCCAGATTTAATTTTTATCATTGACAATCTATACAATTCAGCAAGGCTGGAAAAGGTTTTCAGCCTGTAGCATAAATGTACGTTTTCAAAGGCATTTGGTTCTTAAACCTTAAGCAGTCAGGACTCCTGGTATCATGGTGTTTTCTTTCCATTTCTAGCTTTCTTTGCAGATTTAACCTTGCATCATCTTCAGGCAAATTGGTAGGGTTGGAGCATCACATTGAATAAGCAGAGACATGGCAGGAGAATTGTATTCACTCTAGAGCAAGCTTTGCAAATCACACCCCTGCACCTCTTCTATCTGGAGCCCTCAGGTGGGTTTGTAGTAAAAGGAAAGGGATGGGGTCTTGTGTGTACTCAGCTGCAGATCTCAAAGCTCACCTTTTAAATGCAGGCCCTTTCTTAAATTAGGGAGAATTCTCTGAAGTAGGAGAACTCTGGGTATTGACAGGGATGGTGCTCACTCACTGCCATGGAGGAAAATCGTTCTTGATTGATGGGCAGTTTTATCTGTCTGCCCAAATATTATAGATCCCGTGTTTTATTATGCAGAGGGGACAGAGGAATTAAAACTAAATGTTACAGGATAAAAGAGCAGACATTAAGGAAGTATCTGATCTTGGAGACTGCAGGGATTTTGATTCTGCAAAAAACACAGTTTGCAGCAAAAAATAGATGCGTCGACCAAGTGGTCTGTCCCAGTCCCCTGAGACCTTCCTGGGCTAACGCCTCACACGCTGAGTCCCAGCAGAGCAGAAACTCGGCTTGTACCAGCTGACAATGGGAAATGGAAGGAAACAGAACAGGATGAAGAAAAACAATTTTTGTAAGGCCCACCACCAGTTTCAGTTACCACTCAATTTGGAAAGACCCTCTTTTGGCTCAGGGCAGAGAAAAAGAGAAACATGCAGATTTACTTGTATACATTTAAACAACACGTTTCCTGTAATGCAATTTAAACCTTTACCCTAGCCATCACAGGTATTTTTACTTGTGGTGTTGAAATAAAAATAAACTTCCCTGCATGCATTATCATTATTTAAGTTCCTCTTTTGTTGCTGTGTTACCTGAGCACATAAATGCTTTTAAGAAGTTAATAACCCATAAGTTATTGCTTAGACATGTGCTAAGGAGATAGCTGAGTTGATTAATCTTTCCCAGAAGTTAATCAGACATCTCGTCTATAATTTAGTTCCAGTGAGTTCGTAAATGCCAACCCTTCCCTTTCTCACATGAAGTGTGTCCAACAGTTCTCATAAATTACTTTCAGGCCACCACGCTGGGCCTTAGAACAACAAAATAAGACATTTTGAAAGCAAAGCCGGTGGTAAATGATAGGTAGTTAATGTTCTTTTCCTAACAAAGGAAATGCATTTTAGATGAAGTAAGCAGCCAACAACTGTACTACACACACAAATCTACAGCCAGCCAGCAGCAGCATTTACCATTGCCAATAAAGTAAAAAATACTCGGTATTGGAGGAAAAACGCTTTCAAGAGTTTCAAATCGACAACCCAACTGTTTCTTTTCAGTGGGATACTCCCTGAAAGCATTTCTTTGGGTTGGTCAAGAGATTTTTGTTCAACACCACCAGCACCTCCTTTAGCCTTACTGATAACAGGAATTCCCTCCTTCGCTAGCCCTGGCTCAGCCGCTCTGGCGTTCACAGCCCGTGGAGGCCCAACCATTGACAAACACTGCAGATTTATGAAGTTTTGTGCACTGTGAACAGAATACTGACCCCACTGAAGTCAGGGCTAAATGCCTCCTTGAGCTCAACCCTGCCAGGATTGCATCCAGCGATCTAAAAGGGATCACCTGCACCGCCCAGAACTAAGCGTGCGGGCAAGGGAGCTGCACGGCTCGCAGGTAAAGCCTCTGCTCACTGCAGCTTGCTATGGATGCTCACGAAACACTATTTCACATATGTTTACCATGCAGAACTTCTACCCCAGCCTACTTACCTGAATCCTAAATCACACGTCAGAAAGAAGGAAAACAGGAAAAGGATGAGACCAATCTAAGCTAAGCTTTACCTTTACATTTTTTTCAAAGAGTAGCCAATGAGCAAACAAAATCAATGAGAATTTTGCTCATTAAGAAAAAAAAAAACCACAAGCAAACCACAAAGAAAACCCCAAACACAAAAAAACCCGAAACAACAACAAAAAAACCAAAACACAACCAACCCCTCAGAAAGCATCTTATCTTCTTGGTAGCCATTTTAGTGAAAAAAAAGCAAAGCAGAACTGTTACAGCACAGGTACTCTCTACATCATTCACGTGGATCTTCAAGCAAGAGAAGCCCAGTCCTGCAGGACCCCAGGGGTCTTGCTTAGCACCAGAAGAGCTGCCCCCCGGGACATGCCATATGAAGACCTTGACCAAAGCAGTGCTGCAGCACGTCAAACCGAAGAAGATACTCACAGGTTCTCCAGGTAGACCTCTGGGTCCAACTTCTCCATCATCTCCCTGCTCAGCGGCGACGGCACAGAGAAAGGCAGCAGCAGAGACAAAACAAACCAGTTATATTTCACTCACATCACAGGTGTTTCATTCTTGTTAGATAATAATCACACAGAAAACCAGCTTCCCTGGAGCAATAAAAGGGCAGCCATGCATAAGGAAGACCTCGTAAACCTGGAAACTAATACAATGCGTGCAGAATTTACCAAGGATTAGAAATGCTGTAAGGATACTTCATAATTCACGTCGATGTTTATAAAGATGGATTTTGCTAACAGGCAAGATATTGCAGAAACAATTCAGGGCATGCGAGTCAATAACCGGAAGATTTATACCAAACCAAATGGCAAACCAGTACAGAAGCACCACCCTGGGAACGTGATTTAGCCAGATTAGGGCTTCTCAGATAAACCAGAGGTAGCAAAGGGGTAATTCCTCATCCCCCTGCTCCCATTGCCTGCTGATGCTCCACGGATCTCCCAGGAGTATGAGGTGGTGCTTCCCCTGAGCTGCTTTTAGATCACCCCAAAGCTGAGGCTCCCTCTCAGGAAATCAATCCCAGCAGCCATCCCTTATAAATTCTCTTCTGCTGATAAAATTCATGCTGCTCTTCCCAGTTACGCCCTCCAAGCTCCTCTCCCTGCACACCTCAAACGTTTTCTTTTTCTCTTTAGGATTAAAGTTCTCCAGACACTCGTTTTTCCGCCGCAAGACATGGGTTTGGTCTTTTCAACTTCAAAGCACTTTACAGCCACAACTAATTAATCCTTACAACCTCATGGTGAGGAAGGTGTTATTATCTGTGCTTTACAGAGGAAACAAATAGCCAAAGGTGGAAAGAAAACATTGTGGAAGGGGATTAGAGCCTGGGAAATCCATACTTGCTCCTCCAATTAAACCACGTGCTCCTCACAGGCATGGATTCAGCATTTTCAATCTCTCCCTCCTCTTAAACCAGGCATTCTAGGCCGGCAATCACTTAGTTTGAGCTTTGCTGAAGGCCTTAAACTATTAATGAAACAGTGGGGAAAAGAGAAGTGAATAATTTAATCTTTGATTCCCACACTGTCTGGAATTTCTGTTCTCCAAGTCTTCCAAGCTCACTTTGAGGATTAATATTTTTCTTGTGTTGTTCTTTTTCCTTCTAACAAAACCCGAGTTTTCTGACTAGATCTTCAAAACTTAATTATTCTTTTCACTTTTATTCCCACCTCATCATTCCCTCTCACCACGGCCACCCGCAGCATCCCCAGGACACAAGGACGGGCAGCCGATGACACACCGATGCTCGCGCGCTGGCTGCTTCTGCCACGTCTCTGGCTGCTCCTGCATCTGCTTCTTGTTTACAGGAGTTACTTATGAATTCAAAGGGCTGCCAAATCCAGAGATAGACTTACCCTCTCCCCATCCTCTCCGGGTGCCCCCGGGGGTCCGTGGGGGCCTGGCTCACCCTATGAAAGGAAGGCAGAAAAGGCATCAGACACACTCGGGCAATGGAAAAGGTTGGGTAATGTTGATGAACCAAGCAATGGACTTGACTTTCTGCCTCCACTGTGTGCTGAAGGTACTCATACCCTCACGGTTCCCATCTCTGCGCTCTCTGAAGCAGCAGACCCTGCTCAGGGCCATGTGTGGGCTCCAGCTCTGACAGACTCCTGTTCTTGAGGGTTTAGAGCTCATGGGAATTACTGGTGACATTTCACCAGGGGTCTGGGAACCAAGCAGGCGCCGTCGCTCCTTCAGGAGGGGGACTGAGCTCTGCATGCAGTTATTGCTTTACCCAAGGCATGTTATTCCATTTCTAGCTGATTAGGCATCTCTCTCAGGCACTGTCTTCCCGTTCCTGTGTAGCCTTGTAATCACGATGCAATCTCCACTGTTCAAACACTCCCTGGCTTTATAAAGCAATGGCTGCACTCTCTAGGGAGGGGAGGCATGAGCAGCCTGCCAAAATAACCGGCTTCTTGCATTTTTTTCCCCGTCATTTAATTATAAAGCAAAGAGAAGAATCGCATTATAGTTTTTGGCAATTTCCATCCATGACTGCACTGTCTAACAGCAGGTTTTGCCTCTTGCTTTATTTTTCAGTCAGTGTTTTGTTAAGGCAATTCCCTCACCCTGGCCCACCTTTCCAATTTCAAGCAGTCCCAGAAGGATCTTGCAGTTTCCCAGGATGTGAATACTGTGCCTGGAGGGATGCTGTGACATCCCACATGCTCTTACGGGACACTATCATCCTTTCCTAACTGCGCCACTGTGGCTTGTCCCCAGCAATTCCACCCCCCAGCCAGCACCTCCCTGCCAAGGTTTCATTACAGACAGTGGCCAGAGCACAAGGGGAAGATAACTTACTCTATTTCCCTTCTCGCCAGGCAAACCAGCCAAACCATCAAACCCTCGGTCACCCTAAAAGAAAAACCAGTTTAGTACACATTTCCACCCACTGTTGAATATCTTTCCAATTTGTTTCCTTTCTGTGTCAAGGAGGGATCGATTTTCTCCCTCAGAAATTCTGCCTTGAACTTCCCACCAGACCAGTGATGGTTTCAAAGTTATAGATTAGAAAAAGAGAAAAGCTCAAAGTTATTTTAACTCCCCTCTCTTCCCCCAGCACCTACAGTTTCAAATGTTTTCCCATGTGAATGTCAGAGCTTCTCTGGGTGACTTCTCCATGATCTAAAGCATCTCCCTTTTGCACAGGCTCTTCTAGCCCAATTATTTCTTTATTCATTTCCATGGAATTACAAATGACAATCCACTGGTGAGCAAACTGGACACTAGCATTCCCACACCTGCCAACGGGTCCCCCAAACGCCATCCTGAGTTTACTGCAATCCATCCCATACATCCTTTTAACCCTCCTGGACATCCTAAGGAGGCAAAGATTATATACAAATACATTATGGAAACTGTCTTAATGAAGTCAAGGTCTGAAGACAGATCTATTTTGACCTAAAAAGGAATTTCATCAGCTGGTAAATTTACTGACTTCACATGGATGCTTAAAGGTGTTGCAAAAGGGGCATCTCCATCCTACCCTGCCAAGAGCAGCCTGCTCTGCCTGACCCCAGCCTGAGCAGGCAGAAAGCCAGCTGTGAGACCAGGGACATATAGGGGATATATAGCCCCGAATAATGGGAAGGCAAACCAAGGCAAGGAGGGCTCCCAACATTATCTGTCTTCTTACACATCTCCACTAGCTCCTGCCTGCTGCTGTAAATGCAGTTCCAGGCCAAACAGAGCTTTGGGCATCCTTCTGGGCAGCATGATGCCAAGCGCGAAATAATGAGCTCTGCTAAAAGGCTGGGTGTGTTAATTTGAGCTTGGCACCGTGTTGAGAAAGTCCTGCAACTTCACGCTGGCAGAGCGCAGGCAGCGCTTGCCAGCATCTGCCTGCAAATGACCATGTGAATGTCCCCTATGTGTGCTCGTCGCATCCCTTGCCCAGCTCCATGAATACTCCCAAAGGAAACTGGCAACGATGAGAAATCCAAGTGTGAGGAAGAAAAAGCAAAACCCTATTAGCCCTAGGGCAGGTGGGCTGCAAGACCCTGCCTCCCTGGGGCTTTTGCCCATGCCCATGCAGCAACTCCAGGTCAGAGTGTGGACAGCTCATGGTGAACCATGGCAAGCCACAATAGGGTTTCTCTCCAAACTTGTGCCCTGATCCAGTCTCCTCTGTTCTGGGGGGAAATGGGGACAGGAATGCACAGAGACAGCCTTTTCCCCAAAGCTTCAACTCTTTGGAAAACAGAAAAGACAAAGGGATGTTTGCAAGTCATGGGTGACACCGTCTCCTAATGACCAAGGTGGAAGGCATGGAGCACCACCCAGCAGAGAGAAAAGTCCCTTTGTCTCTATAAAAAGGTGAAGCCACTTGTATTTTCACATACTGATGGTATGTGAAAATAGTACCAGCTCCTCCCTTCTACAAATCCTTTACCTATTAGCAAGGAAAGGGAAGTCGATTACACCTGAGCAGATGGGAGGACAGATGGATCAGGCCAAGGCTGGCCAAGGTGCACTCAGGGTAACCAGCAGCTCTTTCCTTTTGGCAGGTCCTAGAGTATCGCTCTGTCTCTGCTAGCAGCAAATCTCCTTCTCCTTTCCAGGCGCTGCTCGTTATTCTGTTTTCCCTTCTTCCCTGGCATCCACTCCTTTGAGGGCAGTCGACGCTCATTAGAGCACTTTACTGGATAAATGATTTGCAGTCTCCTGTCTCTGTATCAAAACCCCCATCTATTCCAGCTTTAAGTATCTACATAATAAAGTACTTAAACCTTCTAATACATGATTCCCTGAGCAAACTTTCTCTGCATTCAATTTCAGTGGAACAGCTTCTTTCTTGTTTGATAATACCAGCGGATCGCAGCTGAATGAAGGGATTTTGTCTCAAATAAAAATACAGGGCATTAAAATTCCTCACCACGCCCTCTACATTTCCTCACCCAGTTAATAGGTATTTTTTTGGTAGTTATATTTTAGGATATTTCCAACCGCTCATTCATGTTTGTTTTTCATAATTGGGATTCCAAAGTATTTGTTCTACAACTGCAGCCAAGGGAGCATATTTCATTCTTAAGAGGATCCAGCAATTTTTAAAAGTTGCATTAAAAAAAAAAAAAAAAAAAAAGAGAAAGAAAAAGAAAAGAAAGGAAAGATCACTATTCTGCCTTCTAGGTGTGTGTTTAACTTCCTCCTCTCAAACGCGGAGAGCCCATGACTTCACAGGAGCTGCTGAACCATTTCAAAAACCTCCTCCAAGCAAGGTGGGTTCCTTCTGCCATGGGTCCCCCAGTTCACGCTTGTTAAAAAGCAGATGCAGATTCTAAAAGCACATAAAATACGTGGCGCTACCTTTGGTCCTGTCTGGCCGGGCATTCCCCGGGCACCATCGCTGCCAGCTCGTCCCTGCAACAAAGAAAAGCAAAGTCAAATACAAAGGGTAAGCCAGGACCGCAGGGACATCTGCTCTTTGGTCTGCGGCTGAGTGAAGTTTTATTTAAGTCAGAGCTCACCGGCTGGGGAGCAGCTTCCCTTGGTGAGGGAAAAAATGCTGGTCTGTTTTTGAAGCAGCATTCCGGGCTCAGCCTGGCGCTAATGAGGGGTGTGAGACAAATAGCAGCAAAGCTGCTTCGCTATGTGGGATGCTGGGACATGGTCATTGATTTTAATTTGAAATAATTATCTTCCAGCACATTTGAAGATATGCTAATGATGATGTCCACAAATTGAAATGAGATAGATTTATTTATTTATTTATTAAGAAAGCCAGAAGTGGGTCACAGAAAAGACTTTCTCACTTCTTCCTCTGGCCAGCCAAATCATGATGAGCCAGAGGATGGTGTAAAATAAAAATGAGCACCAGGGATGTCGACAGAGCGAGTGAGCACAATTTATACCAACTCCAGAAACCCTCTGGGGACTGGATCCTCCTCGCACACTCCCGAAAAATTGGGGACCATACAAACCATCCCAGAGCATTTATGCAGCTACAACCTCAATGCCACAGAGAACAACAGAAAATAATAATAATAAAAAAAAGGCAACAGAAGAGTGGGAAGCATAGACTTGCAGTTCTCCCCACACTGTCTGCCTTTTAACTCTCATCCTCGTTTGTGTCTGCCCAGATGGATGGAGAGGTCCTGGACAAGCCACCAGCTGGCCTCCAGCCTGCTCTTGTGCAACGCTCTTCGTGCTCAGAAATTGTTTGGCAGCAGAAACAATTCCTAGCAGAAACTGTAGTTAACGCAGTCGTCAGCGCAGCTCCCAGGACACTCACCCTACGGCCAGGTTTTCCTGCTGGACCGGGAGGACCTTGGATGCCTCGTGGACCCTGCAAGGCATCAAGGAGAGAGGAAGAAATGCCATCACCCAAAGGCACAGCAGACGGACCCGGTGCCTGCTGGCATCGCAGATCAGGTGCTGAACCTGATGTGAACCCCTGGAGCACAGCCCGTAGTTCAAAATACAGAGGGAGGGCTCAGGACTGAGCATTTCTGGCCAGGAACTGCAGACGTTTCTCCATGAGGAAGTTTTTGCCCTGCAAGCAGCACCACATGGTGCAGACAAATCACTTCCCCCACCATCAGAAAAATGGGAATTTTCCCTCAATGCAGGATTTACAACTTGGAAGAACCATTTCCTGAGCATTAGCAAACTGCCCACACTCCAACCTATCTGGTATTTACAGGGCTCCTCCGTGGATATCTTTGCAGGAAAGGGTTACCACCTGCAGAATTTTACACTATTGCCTTAAAATTATCACGAGTCCTGCATTTGGATACTCGAAGGGACACTTATACGCAAAACAGGCGTTCCCACACCTCCCTGCTTTCAGCTGGCTTTGGGTTACCGATTTTCTCCTTCACAGCAGCCTCTAAAGCAGGATCGCCTGCTTCACACCTACAACTCCCCCCAACCCCCCAGTCGCCCAGTTTGCCCATACACACCTGGGGTCCCATTTCTCCAGCTTCTCCCTTCAGTCCTCCGCTGCCTGGGGGTCCCTTTGGACAGAGAACATAATTTATTAACTTTTTTCCAAAACAGAGCCCGAGGGAAGATTCATACCACATTAAGGAAGAGCCATTCAGGTAGGGTAACCCAGAGCATCCATGGAGCTGGTGCCAGCTGGCTCTGCTCCATCCTTGCTGGCCCGTTCACTTACCATGGGGCCTGGCCGCCCCGTCAGACCCATCGGACCCGCTGGTCCTCTCAGCGCCAGCTGCAACAGAAAGAGAAACGTTGCTCAGTTGGTGCCTCTGCTCCATTCCTTCAACGGGACAAAGCCACCATCACACCACCAGCCACACGTTCTCCCCCACGCCCCGAGAACCACGAATCCATGGTGCAATGTCCATACCCTCAGTGAAATCACCTAAAAACATCCAACCTGCTGTGCACCAAGTCCTTTCTGCACCCACAAACGGGCAAAGCTCCTGGACAGTGCATAGCTCTGCTGAGAGGACATGTGGACCTACACCCCGTCTGCCGGTAGCATCCTCCCCCCATACACCCACCGCGCACAGGAAGTACAAAACCCCTGTACAGACACGTACAGACACCCCCTGGCCCAGACCCAGGGCAGATGGAGGGGCAAGGAGTTACCTGCATTTAAACCAGATGAGAATCTGCCTCTGCAGGTCAGATCCCCTTCTCCATCATCACGTAGAGACACAATAAAATGGACGCTTTTGGCAACAAGTCATTGAAGGCAAATGTAAAAACTTTGCCTGGACAAGCTATAGGCATTTGTTCACGCATATTTAAAACCCCAATTATTTGGATTTAGGATTATTTTTTTCTTTATGATCCAAGGAGTTTAATTTTGGAGGAATTTTTTCCTTTTTTTATTAGTTGCTATTTCATATACTACAAACAGAACAGCAATTCTATTTGCAACAGGGGGCTTTTAGCTCAATAATTAAGGAGTCAAGTAACCATACATCAAGTCAGTAATTTCCATGGTGGGTAATGGGACTGGTCCACACTTTAAAACATCACTCAGACAATTTGTTCCCTCGTGACAATTCAACACTTTAAAAAGAGTTGTAATTATCTGTGTACTCCAGTAATTAAAATCTACCCGTGATTGCACTTGGAATGGCATAAATATTGCACAAATGCTAGATTATGTGGCTTCTTTTTACAACACCCCATTAAAAGGGAGATACTCTGAAACACTGCCGGCTGGGACAATGTTCAGTGTCTAATGAAAGCCAAATTTTAAGGGAATAAATCAAGCTAATAATGCAATTAAGAACAACGATAACGAGAAAAACAAACCCCCCAAAAGGAAAGAAGCCGGACTCCCTTTTCCATTCCTGCCATACCCTGTAACTTCCCCACAAAAAAAAATAAATCCATGTATTTCCCTTCCTGCTTTGCTATCAGGGCTGTCAGCTGAAATTGTCTGACAATAGGTTGAAGTTAACCAAAAAAATGATTTTTTTTCCCTTTACAGAAATATTTGACTGGTCATCCACAGCCCAAAAGTCACCCACAATTTGGTTTTTTTTCAATTTTTCCTTAAATCTGAAAACAAACAAAAAAACCCCACCACCAAAAACCCCAAACAAACAAAAACAGAGGAAAGGGACTTTGAGTGAGGGGAGGGAGGTTCTTTGTGTTTTTCATAACATCACAATATTCAACAGGCAGAAAAAAAAGAACAAAACCAGCGAGTCTGAGAAAGCAGATGCTTCTCATGGAATGTTCATCTGGTCAAAATTCCCTATTTCCCAGCAAAATAAAATGCTGATGGAAAAAAATGGAGGCAGCCTTGAAATAAAGACTGACAAGGTAACACCAGAAAAATAATTGACCAATACTACTCTCAGAGCAAGGTTTATGGACAGGAAAAACGCGGTGGCTGGTGGCATCAGGGACATGCACTCTACCTGAACATGTAGAAAATCAAACTCCTTTGTAAAAGGGGAGTTGGATGGAAACCAGAATAGCCCCAGCTAAGCCAACCCCCCCCTTATAAACCTAAAAGGGGCACGTGCTACCCTGCTGGGTGGAGACCCCAACGGCCTTTATTTCATTCAAGGGTGAAATAAATGGCTTTTTAGCTTATTTCAGCAGACTGGCCCAAAAGGTCTGTGCTAAAGTGACTGCCAACAGCTCAGAATGACAGACAGGCTGTGCCCGAGCCACGCGTCCCAGGCACAGACAGACGGGGGCTTTGGACCGGAGGAGCACACCTAAGCTCCATCCCTGGATGGCTGCATTTGGCAGGGAGAGGAGCAATGCCCCCAAAGCTGTGTTCCTTTGCAAACTGCCTCCCCAAACTATCTTCTGTTTCCCCCTTT
This sequence comes from Falco naumanni, assembly GCF_017639655.2. Lineage (NCBI taxonomy): Eukaryota > Metazoa > Chordata > Aves > Falconiformes > Falconidae > Falco > Falco naumanni. Next base: position 7,969,091 of record NC_054062.1, read on the forward strand.
ATGCAAGGGTGTGCTTACAACCAGAATTTGGTCCCTCCCAGGCAACATCGGGGCAAACACAGGAGGAGGGCACTTCTGGGGTTGCCACGTGTTTCCTTTTGCTGAAATTGTGCCTCTTGCATCTCTGCTTTTAACATGCCGATGATCAAATGTAACTTCACACAAGTTCTCATGGAAGAAAAAACCTCAAAGCTATACTGGCTAGAAATTAAGTTTGATTTTAAACAGATGAGTATGAAGCCTTTTACACTAAGATACTCATCTAGGTAGGGAACAGGAGTTGTACGGGGAACATGCATGGTTGATCTTGTTTCACCAGTGAGCTACATAACAAATGCCACCAAGAATTATTTGATCATCAATCAGTAAGGTCATCCAAGGGGAAAACATTCACAGGGATAGTCACCATGGATTTTCAAATAAATATGTTGAAGAAAACGGCAGCCTGCCTGTTGAGATTTGCGGAGTTGGGAACCTTTTAAATCTATGACATACATTTAATTATTACAAATTCACTGGAAAAGGGAAAAAAAAAAATCCTTACAGCACCTTACAGCACATAGCACAAAGGTTCATATAGACTCAAAACTGTCAGCATAAACAGCAAACACTACTGAGGGCAACAGGTGTGTGCCTACTGGTGCCAGCAGAAGGCCTGGTCCAAGGTCCGTAGGCAATTTAAAACCATGTCTCTAGGGCTTATTGCTGGCCATTGGTAAAAGGCCAAGTCATCCAGATGCCCTCACACCTCAAACCACACAACCAATTCCATCACAGATGAGAGGCGTTAGCATTGCCAGCACCATGGATGGTGCAAGTATGAAGACATCTCCAACACATTTATCCTGATTCTCCTCCGCTTCCTCAGGCAACTGCTGCAAGAGACATCCCCACCACCCTTCACTTACCCTGGCCTGCTGCAGGATGGCTTGGGCTTGGGCCTCCTGGGCTGAAACGAGAGGTCCCTTAGAGCCAGCATCTCCTCCTCCACTAAAGCGGAACTGATGGGAACAAGATGGAGAAAGCAGGTCACAGGGTTGCTGTCCCTGCACCCTCACTCTGGCCTGACTCCTAAACAATTCTGTTCAGCATGACTGACCCAACCCCATCCCTGTCCTTCCAGACCATCCCATTAACCAGCTCGATCTCAGGTCACCCAGCTCACAGGCACAAACCGACTGTTCCCCGTCTCCGTCCCCACACAGCAGATTCTGCCAGCTCAAAGAAATGCACAACAAGAGGGATTGTAGGCTCTGAACTGTGAGGACCTCACACACCACTGTTCAAAACTAAGTTCTCACAAGGCTGATGTTCCCATGCGGATGCTGTTGGCCTGGAGACCCCTGGAGATGGGGTTGCATCAGGTTACTTGGCTGTAGCTGCCCGTATGCCCTGGGACAAAGGCTGTATTTCTCAAGCGTGGCAGGATGCTTCAAAGAACAGAGTTTGGCCGATTGTTCAAGCCAGGATCCTTCAGCACACAAAGGATTTAAAAAACCCCCAAGCATTAATGCTTTATTTTCCCAGACTTGAAAGGAGTTTAATGTTTTCTTCTGCCTCTTCTACCCCCCCAGCTACAAGCCCACTTCCCAGGACACACCCCCTCCTCCTGCCTTTAATTGCATGTGTGTTTGGGGTTTTGCAAGGAGGACTCTCCAGGCTACAGAACCTACTTGGACGGCTCTTTCACCTCCATTTCACCTCTGCATTCCACTTGGTTGGCGCTAGGTATATGACCACATGAACTTGGCAAGCAGATTCAAAGAGATGCAATTTATAGGCCTACGGTTGATTACTGTAGGGGCCAACAAATGTATTGTAATGGCCAGCTAAGCTCCATGTTGAGCGCTTGGCCCAGGCTGTCCTAGGCACCCTGCCAGAAACCTACACAAGTATCACCCTACCATTTGGAGCTCATACAAGAGTTTTGCGGTTTTTCACTAAAGACGCTTTCCCTTTGGTACCTAACCACTTATTTTCAGCAGCTGGTTTCCATAGGGTTTCCTCACATCAAAGCAGACACAAAAAATAACCATTCCTTTAGCATCCCAGGACCAAGAAGGCTGACTTGGTACTTGCTAGCTTCATGTAGGAGGGGAAAAAAAAAAAAAAAAAAAGCAAAATAACCACTGGTCATTAAAAGAGAGCGGTTCATTCAGGTGCTTACAATTTTGGCATCTGCTTTGAAGAGCTGCTAGAAGGAGGGGTCTGCCTGGAAACTGGGCCCTTAGAGGTGTATTCCATTGCTTCTTCATGACTTTCACTCTCCAACACCATGCCCAGTCAGAAACACTTAAGCTCATTCTTCATTTATGGAAATTTAAACCTGCCTGCCATGTGCTTTTGACCAGTGAAGAAGTTACAGCACTTTGCAAAGAGCAAATTTAAACAGGAAACTACCTGGACTCATCTTTTATGCCAAGGAAAATGTGTCCTTGGTATAAGAGATGGGAGATTTCTGCAAGAACAGTCATTAAGAAGCAGCAAAGCTGAGAGGCCCAATTCATTTAAATGTTTTTTTAGTTACATTTGTACTTACAGGCAACATAAGCATTGTCCCTGGTGGTCCTGGTAAACCATCTGCTCCTGGAAGACCTGGGCGACCAGGTGGTCCCTACAAGAAGAATAAATAGAAATAAACTCCTGTAGTGTCATTTTAGTCGCAACCATACTTGAGCAGTTGTGGCTGTAAAGGCACGTATCACAATACAAAATGTCCCCTATCTTGACTGACTGGCATCGAGCACAGAGGCATCCCAACGCTATGGCAAATTTTGTAGAAACACATCTGTAAGCACGTATGATTTTTCTTAAGTAATTCCCTCTTCTTACATCCTGGCCCCCGTATTTCCAGGGTCTGCCATATGCAGTTTTCGAGCAAGCAATAAAAGTCTTTGCAATGTTCCAAGTTAATGGAATCAATGCTTAGTTGGGTCTGTTAAAACCTATTAAAAAAGTATATGAAACTTCATAATTCAAGTCAGTGAGATAGAAATGTGGAAAGATAAATACATTTCTGTGTATGCTCAGTCGTCTGGGTCATTCCATTTTTCTCCCTTCTGTCTTTTTCTTTTCCCAGTCCTATGAGGCTACTTCCATCTACAATGGAGTGATGCTGTCAGCGGCTGTAAATCAGCAAAACTCTCAGGATCTCAATGGAGCCGTGCTGATTAACATCCGTTGTGTATCTTTAACTTGTACTAAAGAAACAAGCATGCAGTAAAAGATCTATTGATGAAGCTATAAATAATCAAATATGGCCAATTTTCCTAAGACAGCCCATAGATTATTTGTATTCCCAACTGCGTACTTGGCAAAAAGTTTAAGTTAACACAAATGTGCACATCCATCCAGCAATCCTACATGCAAATGAGGATGACATCCAACTACTCGATGCGCATCCCTAATTGCAATTTTCACATCAGCTCGAGAAGCTGAAGGCTTCACCACTCAAGTCCCAGTGATGCCAAGAGGAGCCCTGGTGCTCATTTCGTGGCAAGGCAGGCAGGACTGCCCGTCCAACAGCTCCAGCTTGAGGACTTGGAAAGTCCCCTATTTACTAAATGCCAATAAATCCAGCTGCGGAGAACCAAAGTGCTTCGAAGGGCAAGCAACAAGTATCTATGTTAGTTCTCACTCTCTTCAACCTGCCTGAAGCCCTCCAGCCTGTGCCAACGCCAAACAAAAGTAAAAATAAAACCCTGCCACAAATCACAGACATACGTGGACACGCTACAGAGACACAGAGGAGCCAGATGCTGCCCTAGGAAGTCGCACACTGATCCCACAAGGCAAAGGGAGGTAGATAAAGGTGGGAAAGGAGGAGGGAAGGAGAAATAGCCAACAAAGTCGCTAAAAAAATGGAGCATTTAAAAACAACAAACTACCAAACCAAGACATTTGATGTGTTATCCTTGCCTCACTGTCTTCCAGCAAGATTTTGGCGCATGACTTGGCACCTCTCACAACTCTTTGCTCCCTCTTCATCCGTTCCCCTCTATGCCACACTCCATTTAACATTTGTCTCCCTCTTAAACAGGAACCCAAAACATGGAAGCCAAAGTTTCAAGCGCTAAATTAGAGCCCAGCACCAGGGTGGGGGTGAAGAGCTGCCGGGGCTCCACCCAGCCACAGGCAGAGCATCGCTCCGCTGGCCTGTGGCCGGACCCGCTCCGCAATTACAGGGCAGAGCAGCGCTGCGGCCGCCGAGCCCAGGTCTGCACCGCAACCGGCCCGGAATAACAACGCTGCTCCCAGCGCTGCAGCAGACAGCACTGCAGCCAGTGATTTATCAGCAAAAAGAGAAAAAAAATCAACAACCCAGCAGCTCCCTCAGCACTGAAGGGAGACTGCATAACACGCCAGCCCATCCATTTTTCAAGACAAGCTCATGATGTTAACATTCACGCTGTTTACTTAGTCTGGCCAACACTGGAGTCCCTGACTCCGCCGATGAGGTGCAGAGGGCAGTCCCATCTGTTGGAGCAGAAGCACAATAAATAATTTAGGCCAGACTCATTTTATATAATAAACGTTCCTCCATCTCCCTCTTCTTTAACTCTGGTCCTGCACATGACAGATCAGGAATGAGCCTGTTTAGCTCTCTGTGTGTACTCTGCCTGACAAGCCTTGATGCAATCTTTTTATCCATAAGCGCCTCTTTTTGTTTCAGGTTGGGTGTGTGAGGTCTTTGCCTTGTGGGGTGCAGCAGCAGGGGGCAATGGTATGGAGGCAAATCAAACCCATAAAGCACTTTGTAAATTTAAATTCATGAATGCCTTTAAGAAATGCAGCACGCCAGAGTCTCAGTTGGTGTAAATCTGTGCACTCTCATTATGTAAATAGAGATCTGCTGATATATAGCAGCCAGAGATGGGGACTTCAGCTTTTATTTGGTGCAGTGCACTAAAATGCCATGCTGAGTGCAAACACTAGTGCAATAATTCAAGGGAATGTTTAAACTGAAACCTCGGGGTGTTAGTGCTCAGGCTCCTTGAGCAGCAGACAACAACAGACAGAGCAATGCCCAGCAGCCCACAGTATTAAGCCTCAAAATTTGTTTTAAGTGTCTCTCTCTAGGATTATTTTTCTGATTTTTTCAGCCCTGGTCAGAAAATTAGGCAACTGAAGATCTTTCTCACAGTATTTAGTGTCTTCCAGGTAAGGCATTGCTTAACATCTGATGGAAAAAAAAGGGCGTCCCTGAAGATGTCAAGCCTTTCAGAACCCCAGTAAGGATTTTAGGGATCCTCTTAGACTTTCGAGATGCAAAACTGTTCTCAGGGGGAATAAGTCCTTTGGGATGCAATGATTGAATGGTCTTGGAAGACACAGCTAGTGCTTTGCGACCAGCCTTACCCCAGAGGCGTGCTGATCAAGCCCAGAGCACCCAGACACCCCAGATTTCCAAACACACAGCAGGGTCAGCGACAGAGCTGCAGTTTGCTCTAACGCTGCGCCTCATCTCGTTCAAAAGTGCATGTTTTCCCACTTCCTCCATTCCAGTCTGGAATATCCATGAAATAGCTGCCTGGTCTCCTAAGTGCCATATTTCCTTTTGCCCACAGCTCAAAGAAACCTGCCTAGAGTCATCCTAAACCACCTCCCCCTAGATGAGTCCTCTGAAACCTCCCACTAACAGGCTGCTCTGCAGCTCTGCTGGTGACACAAGCTCTTCTTCGCGTCGTAAAGTAACTGGGATAAATGAACAAACTGACATGATGAATAAACCAGAGCTAAACGAGTGTTGGCCAATATTAACATAACTGAATATTGTTGGTGTATTAATTCAGTGCACCTGCCTGATTGCAAATAGAAAGTCTTTCTATCAGAGGCGGGCATAGGAAATGTTCCTCACCGTGCACATATAAGTGTCATGTAAATTCATGAGCTATATGCAGGGTTAATAATAAACAAATTAAAAGAGGAGCTGCTCTAATTGAAAAGGAGTATTTTAATACAGTTGCCGTTCCTGGCTCTGCAAGTTCATTGCTTCTCTATGCATAATATGTTGTATTACACTCTGTTCTGGACGCTCAGAAAAGCAGGATGTGCCGTCTGTGCTAGAATGCAAATTACGCCTTTCATTGCAGGGTGTGGAACAACATTATCGGGGACAGTGTGTCTGCTGCTGATTGGCTTTGCACAGCCATTCAAGGGGAGCCTGGCCAGCAAACGTCTGCATCTGCCTGGACAAGTGGCAAAGATACAGACTGCCTCATCACCGGGGTCAGCATCCATCCTGCCAGGCAACTGAACTCTTTGGAGCAGAAGCAGCACGTCACGGGGAGAAGAGCAAGCTGGACAACACGTAGCACCCATGCAGGATGAAGATGCGCCAAGAGCCCCATGAAGCCACATGGCTCTTTTGACTAATCTTAGACCACTGCAAGATGCAAACCGCTGCTGAGACTGTTGCCTAGCTCGCCCATCCTCTATGAAGGCCAACACCCAAGGATGCAGAGCCCTCGCGTGGTCCTTCTGCTGGTGTAGTGTAAGAGGAAGCAGGACCTCAGTGCCTCAAGGGTTAAGCCAACCTCTGAGCGGTGGCTCTGGCTCCCGGCCATGGGCTGAGCCTGCAGCTGTGTATTGACTTTCTGAGCTTGCAGGCACCCGATCGATGGAGCACAGTCAGGGTTTCTCGTTCTCAATCATGTCACAACCGCAAGAAACGTTATTACTGTGCCATCAAAAAACAATAAATACAGCAGGAGTGTAAATGAGGTGGGGCAATGCTCTGGGGAGGGGTGTGTGTGTGAGGGGGCGGGGGGGGGAAGTGCAGCAGCCAGCGGACTCTAGCCAAGTCCCCAGGGACCAAGGCGGCAAAAAAAAGAGCCTTAATTAAAAATAATACAGGACCCAGGTTAGGGTCATTGCCACAGGAATGCCCCCGACACCCGAGTAATCTCCTCAAGTACACCTTAAAACTGCAGCACTTCCCAGTGCAGGCCAGCAATGATTTTATTTCTTTCAGTGTTTGTATTTTCCAACGTGCACATCATGGGGCTCGGAGGTGAGTAATGTAGCTTTGGAGCCAGCTGGTTGCTTGGTCCTCCAGCGGGCAGGGAAGCTAGGAATCCCACCCCTCCTGCCTGTGTCCCCCAGGAAGACAGCCAGGTCCCAGGGGATCCCAGACCCATCCCGATGGGATGGTAATTTGGAAGAGCACCAAATCCCAGAGGGGCATTTTCCCATCTCTTGCTTACTGCTGACAAGCAGGTGGGATGGAGAACCACCAGGATGGGTGGGAAAGGAGCAACGGCAAGAGCAGCACTAGGGAAGTACAACAGCTCAAGGGTACATCGGCCAGAAAAGGGAACACAGCTGGATTTTAAAAGCTGAGGGGAGAAGGGAAGGGTAAATACCAACTTAAACACCTCTGCAAGGTAAGGCACAGCGGCTCAGCCTCAACTTAACCATACAGAGAGCCAGGCCGGGAAGGACTTTGGGAAAAATATTCAGTCTTTCTGTCTAATTGGTGTTTTCATGGTTTGATACATCCCTTCCTGTGTTCTGGTGGATAACCATGCTTGGTGGCTTCCAGGGGTGCCTCAGCTGGTGTTGCCATGCCCGCAGCCAGGCTGGCAGTAAGAAGAAATGAAAACCAGAGGGTTTGATGCACACCTGATGGTGACCACAGAGACAGCCACGGCAAACCCCTGGCATCACTCCGGCATTTAAAAAGAGGCTAAGGTGAGATCCTAAGTAGTGCAGAGATCTTGTTCTGATCCTCTGCAATGGAGTGAATACTCCTTCCTATTCTTTCTGGGTCTTAGATTGCTTAATTAAGACTAAAAAAAAAGGGGTTTTGAAAATAAAAGATAAGCAAGGTCACAACACAAATCCTTAACAGCAGTTACAGCAATTAGCGGTGCTAAGACACACAGCAGAACAGCACAACCTCTTTATCTATCCCCATTCGAACCTGATCATTGGCTTTTTCCCCCTTGTCTGGGCAGAATTCAACCAAAATCTGCCAGAAGAATTGGAAGCCCTACAAACACAGAGAGCCTGGGTCACCCCAGCTTATCCAGCAAAGAGGATGCGGTTCTCCATCTGGAAACAACTGGATCAGCGGAGGATGCTGTGGTGCACAAGAGCCTGCCACGGGTAGCAGGCTGCCTTCTCTGCCAGAAGAACAGAGGTGCTCACGACCTCAGCGATCAGATTAGGGAAGCGTTTGCTGATAAGCGCTCCCTTCCTTAGAAAGATGTTTTGCATTCGCGGGTGACAGCACTGAGAGCAGCAGGATTCTGCGTGTTCAGGGGTATCTCCTGTCATCTGTGTCACCGCTGCTCTCCTCCCTCCTGTGCTTTCCAGAGAAATCCTAGAAAAACAGACCTCCAACCACACCTGCCTTCGGAAACCCACCTGTAGGCACAATTTTTGCCCTTTTTGCTAATGAGACTGCTGGGATGCCTCAGGCCAAAATGAGCCATAGGTAGAGGCTGGCACTGGGGCTGCTGGGAGTCCCATTCCCCAGGTGAAACAGCAGTACGCTAGAAGCTATTCTGAAGGCGTATCTGACGGCACTCAGCATCAGGATGTGCCAAGGCACTGAAGCAGTGTCAAGCTCCAAGCTGCGTTTGTTTTACTCATGCAAACCCACTGAAATCAATGAATTTACTCAGGCGAGACTGCTGCTGGTACACACACAGCCCTGTGCCGCTGCTGCACCAGCCCGTAGCCCTTCACGCTGGTCCACCGGGCTGCATCGCGGCAGGAACAGCTCTTCCCTGCCAACACTGCCCCAGTTTTGGTGCTCCATCACCCAAACCAGTATCGCTCAAGGGTGCTGTGTGCACTCCTCTAGTTTCAGACCCAAACTGAGCTGCTCTGGCAGCCAGGGCTGATCCCACCTCAGCCTCTGTGCAAAGCCAGAGCCCATCTGTGCTGCAGGGAATTTCCCCCTAGGTATCAGGCCAAAATTCCCACTGGACGCAGGGTGCAGCCTGGTCCCCATCCACCCAGGCAGCTTGGCATGAGTACCTGCTTACCTGGCTGCCTCTGCCAGGGAGGGGGAAGAAGCTTGAATGGTGGGTGGACAAAGGCAAATGAGGAGCGTGTTGGTATGAGGGTCATTTCAAAGGCTCAGCTTGGGGAGTGAGGAGAGTAGGTTTTAATTTTTGGCGTTGCCAAGTACACAGATTGCCACTCGAATGGTGCTTGTGCACCACTTACTGACCCGAGGCTCAAGTCCAGCAGCTCCCAAAACACAGGTCGTTTCTGATCCCAGCTGAGGACTCCACAGTAACAAATAAATATGCAGCTCTGACTGAACTGTGGTGGTAAACTATGGAATTTGGGGTCACAGTCCACACAAGTGCTTGGGAGCAGCTGCCTCTGATGAGACACCCTAAAGCTGGAGGCTTCTGCTGGCAGCAGTTCACAAAGCAGCGGCTGCCAGGGACAAAACTGATTTAAAGTACCATCAAAACCAAACACAAAACCTAAGTTACTGCACTGCTAAAGCACATGAATCAGTCTCTAGTGCTCACGGGTACAGACCAATAATCCACCTACAGAAAAGGCGAGGTGCTGCACAAGAGTCACCTTCCCACCAGGTGCAGTCTGGGACACCAAGCGGGGGTGAGGAAAGACCCACAGCAGTGGTGCTGGTGTGACCCTGGGACCATCCTCGACCCAATCAAAACCACCCCCCCTGCCAGGACTCACGGCATCAGCTGGAATGAGGATGCAGAATTATGGCTGAGCTTTGCTTTACTGTGCCAATGGCTATTTCATGTGTGTTGTGCTCATCCTGGTTTTCCCAGTGCCCCAGCCCAGCTCCTGCACTGGAAGGAGCAACCACATGCCAAAGGGCACGGATAGAGAGCAGAGGCTTTGTTAGCCATACTCTTGCTTTTTACCTGGAGAAAACTGCTTACTGCATTTGACTAGTGTGGTTGTTCCCCAGCTTTTTGCCCCTGGATGCAAAGGTCTGCCCTGTACCCTACCCACAAGCTCTTTTTGGGGCTGATCCAGAGGAAATTGCTATTGCAAGATGAGCAGTATTTTAGGGCTCCCCACAGTCCCACTTTGCACACAGAAAAGGACCGAAGCCTTCAGCCAAAAAGGAGAAAAACATGGGTACTCACTCTCTCCCCAGGGTCACCCATTAAGCCCACAGGTCCAGTTGGTCCTGGAGGTCCTGGAAGGCCCTAGCATAGAAAAGACAGAAAAAAACATATAAGCTGCTAAAGGAAAATGTGTTATTATTTGTAACATATTTGTAGAAGCAGGAAAAGAATTAGAGCTTTCTGTTTATTTTTGCACCAGAAAGCCGACCCCAAAGCAGTCTGTGCACATGCGTGGCATATGGAAGCAATAGAGCCCAGGAACAGCTGTGTGTTGAGCCCTGCCATGTGCACTCAGCACCCCAGAGCCACGCACATCCTTCCCTGCAAGGTACAGACAAAGTGCCACTTACTGCTGGGCCTTCGGGACCGGGCGGACCTTCCACCAGCATGCCCTAAGCAAGAGGAAGAAAAAAAGGTGATTAGCCAGGAGCATCCTCAAAGTCACTTTGATTACAGAGCTGGAAAGCCCAATGCTTTATCCGTTCTCAAATATTTCAGGTCTTGCTGCTAGGTCTAGGCATCCCAGAGCTGAAGGGCTTCCAGTCCCTCTAGATGACATCTCCTGTGTCCCCGTTCCCAAAGGCACAAAGGGCACTGCCCATCAAAAAGCCAAATACCATTTATTTGAATTGCACAGGGTGCAGCAAAGCAGTCCTTCCCCCAGCACCAAGCCCACCCTTGTCCCAGCACAGGGTCCCCTTCCCAAACACAACCCTTCTGCCTTAGCTCCTGGCCAAAGAGCAAATCCTGGGGTAGGTCCAGCCTTGATGGTGCCCAAGCAGGGGAAGAGCTCATCTTCAGGAAGAAGCTGTTTCTAGACCCAAGCAACTTTAAAAAAAAAGTTAATAATCAAATTGCAAGGGTTTCTTTTTTAAATTACTTTCCCAGCAGACTGCATGCTGTGATTTACTTTGTGTACCTAGGAAATCACTGTGTGGGCAAAATGGTAGAATAATGTTATTCCATGCCTTTTAATCTAAATATTTTGTCATAACTTTAAATCAAGTCTATCATGTACTCAGTAGAACTAAGCTGCTTTTTTTTTCTTCCTCCTCATGGGTATGTAAGAGGCAGGAAAGAATTCTCCCAATAAAATAAAATTTGCCCATGGCAAATGCTTTCCAGAAGGCATCAGCACGATCTGTTGGGAAAAGCCCCACAGCGAGAACTACCCTTTTAACTCTGGAGCAGTGACCACGCCCCCAGCAGCACCCAGGTAAAGCCAAAGCAATCCCAGTGCTTCCCAGTTCTTCCATAGCAAACAGGGACATCTATCCTGTGAGGTGAAATCAGCCCGTGAAAATCTGTAGACAAGCAGCTGGCTCGTATGGGAGAAGCCTGGAGGAAGCCAGTGCCAGGACTGGTCCCGGGTCATCCTTAGCCGTTCTCCTGGGCTCAGGCTCTGGTGCTAAAAGCCTCAGCTGACCCCACGGCAGCAGACAGGGCTGAACTGAACAAAACTGAAATATCTGAAGGAAAATCCAGGCGGTCCTGCCCCAAAAGTAAAACATGCTGCCGTGACCATCCCTGCTTCCATTAGTGGGATGCGTGTTTCTGCACGGCTAATGCGTGGCCAGCACTACTTTCTGTCTTTCCCCAGTGTCCACACTACTCATTACCACCTCATTTACAATCTGGCTTCCACTTCGTTTGGATGTGTTAGGGGAAATTTTTTGGTGCTGTCATCACCAAAGCACCTGCGCAGTCGTTCTTCACCAGTAAAGAATTTAGGTCACAGACTTCACCCCATGCCCATTCGACAGCGGTTTGCTGCCTGCCTGCCTGCCTGCCACAGAGCCGCTGCTCTCTTCTGAGGTGGGGAGGAATTAGGGGTCGACCCTGCATGACATCCCTCCAACCTGCCCCAAATATGAGCTGTTTGCTGTTGGAGCCTACCGAGAAGCAGTGAGCTATGCTGATGGAGGTGTCCCCCAGGACACCCACTAAGCACCAGCTCCCTCTTCAGACACATGATGAGGACATCGCACAGGAAAACCCAGAGCTCCCAGCAAACCTCTCCCCTGTGTGCTGGCTCCATCCTTGTTGAGACCAACCACGGGACATTTTGGCGTGGGTGTTGTGGCTGGGCTGGTGCAGAGAGCCAGAGCCCACACTGGTCTCTCCCCAGGACACTCCTGGGCTGCTGGGTGCCATGCTCTGAGCACGCACAGCACCACGGCTCCACTGCCCATGGCCAGCTGCAGAGGCTCCTCCGCACAGGGGAAGAGGTTGGGGTAATTAGCCAGTTTGCAATGCAAACATCCTTGGCATCTTCCCATATTTATCTGTTGGTTTATGTTGAGCTCTAGCTTTAGGGACAGCTGGAGATTCTCCTTGGCAAGAAATCTCCACTGTTTATATGACTGCTCATCAACAGGAGCAATGGAAACGTGGGAGGGTTCTGGGACCAGGACCGGTGGGGAGATGCCACTGAGGGCAATCACCTTGGGGTAGCAAGCAAACCATGGATTTAGGACTGTCCAGGGGGTGAAACAGGGTGCTTCTTCTAGTCAATCAACACCCAGGTGCTACCCACAAGCGAAGCCAGTATCACAGAAACAGCCCAAAAGCTGACTGCAATGCACAGAGGTGCTGTGCAAGCGCTGACCACCACCCCGCACACCCCGCCCGTCAAAGAGTCTTTGAGGAGGCGAAGGCAGCCTGGTGGCTCCAGAGCTGGGATGCAGGGTGTCCCAGCCAACCCCAGCTGCATCCTCCTTGCCCTGCTCCTGTGCTGCCCCGCTGCCTCCAGCAAGTGTCAGCACAGAGCAAGGATTGAAGGACAGACGGTTTGAACGAAAAGGAGAGAAAATCCAGCAGAATGACTTCTGCATTTGGTTTTTATTCCCCCTTTGCTGCAGCTCCCATTTTTAAAAAAAAAAAAAAAAAAAAAAAAAGCAGCACAGCAAATCTGAATTTCTCTCTGCTGAAGAAGAACCGCACGGAGAGGGAAAAGGCGGCATTTGGTCTTGTTTACTTTCTGGCAAAAGCTATACATGCTCCAGTGTTTTGAAATAGCAAAGGCAGCCAAATTCTTTCTGGATGATTAAACTTAACTATTTTGTTCGCTTTGTAGCATTTCAGATTGGTTCTGGCCACGGCAGGCTGGGTTTCTGCCATCGTCTTTGTGGGGTTCGCCTGCCCTCCGCCCTTCCCACACCTCCAACAAGCAAATCTCTCACTCTTCCTTTTGTTTGCAGAGCGGGAGCAAGACACAGAAAGGAAGAGAAGGAAGGAAAGGTTGGAAATGCCTTTGTAAGGTGCTCATTCAGGCCTTTCAAGCCCTAGTGCTGCACCCCAGCTCTCCCTGCCCCCCACCCCGCCCCTGCTATCTGCAAAAGCGTCAGGGCAAAGGAGGGAAGGAAGGAAGAATTAAAAGAAAAATAATGGCTTCCGAGTGATGGGAAGTGCTGCCGCGATGCTGGGCGCCACGCTGGCCCTCTGCCAAGGAAAATTAGGTTAATTGAGTTGCTGGTGTGCAGTGAGCGTGCGCTCAGCCCTTCGGGGACAAGGCTCAGGGAAGGTGGTTGCAAGGACCTGAAGCCCCATTTCCAGCCCAGGGAGGTGCAGGCATGGGACCCTCAGCATCCTGCCACGCCATGAGGGACAGACACATGGCCATGGACCAACAGCCTCTTGCTCTGCTCAGCGGGCACCTTGGAGCCAACAGCAGCCGTCCCCCACCACCAGGGAAGCTGGGGAGCGGCTCCATCCTCACCTCAGGGGGTGTTCAGTTGGGCACCCAGGTTTTTTTGCAGACTGCAAAGGCCACAGGCAGTTTATAACTGTTCTTTAATAAGAAAAACAACCTCAGAAACAAGCTAGGGCAGAATCACAAAGAAAAAAAGCGCCAGATTCCTTCCACTCCACAATGATGACACACAGAAGAAACCCTGTGTCATCATTAAGTGGAAAGCTGGTGGGACACTGGAGCAGGCGCAGGAGCAAACCTCTTCTCCCCTGCAGCTGTGTGCAGGGAGAACCCTTTTATTTCCACAGAGATGAACCCATTAGTTGCACAATTAAAGCCAGCCCCAAGCTGCAAGTTCAGGTCAGGATATGACCTGGCCGCTGCCTGTGGGTGCTCGTGGGAGCAGCATCGCTGCTGAGCCAGGGGCGCTTCAAAACCTCTGGAGAGGTGAGACATGCCCTCTCTGCCGAAATGCTTCGGTTCTAAAAGGCCTAGGTTTTATTTGGTAAATGAGAGATTTCATGGGAAATTTTGCACTTCCTTCATAATTTAGGTCACTTCTTGAAGTTTTAAAAAAATAATAATTACAGTATTTTAATATTAAAAGTTTTTAAATCAACCAAGGAATTCTTCCATGGGAAATTTTCCTCCCAGCTGTACCACTGAGAGCACCACACCATACCAAACATACCCCTTGTACCTTTTATCTTGGCGGGGGGGGGGGGGGGGGGGGGGGGGGGGGAAACAAAAAAGGGAAAAACCACTGAAAAAACAGATGGTCCTTACCGGCTCAATAATTGCAGGCTCCCCCTTCTGTCCTTTCTCACCCCGTGGGCCACCGATCTGTAGCAAACAAGGGTGAGACAAAGCCAGACCGTCAAAGAGGACATCAGCATCACCACTTCCAGCAGGAACTGGAGGTTCTGGGACAACTTCTGCAACCAAAGCGCTGCTGATGCTCGGGTGGGAAAGAAACAGGGCACCTCCTCCTCGCCCCGTGCAAAACACACGTGTTGCAGGTGGCTGAATCCAAGCGAGATGCTCTCACGGGTTTTGGCATTGCTCATCTCTATGCTACAAACCATAGGAAGACAAACACTTTGAATGGGGCTTACCCTCGATGGAAAATTAACTCTTACCCCTTCGTATATGGTGTCCTGGTTAGCAGGCATGCCAGGGCCAATATCAGGAGACACTGTTCGGTCGTAATAGTTATCGTAATAATTCCCATCGTATTCTTTTATTGTTTCCTCGGTGAAATCTTTATCCAGGTCATCTCCTCCTTGAGCAGCCTGGAAGCAAAAGAGCAGCAAGATGTCAGGCTGCAAATCTCTCTAGGCTGCACACTTCAGAAATATAAAGGGTGCGGTTTTTGCAAAGTGAGGATGCCTTATAATAATAGGTGCAAATAAAAAGCATAAGATAAGTTAAATTCTGGAGATTTTAGGCCTCCAGTGGCCTCTAAGGGTCTTCTCCAATAGCATCCAAGAAGGATGGGAGAATCTTTACGTCAAAGTGTACAGCCTGGCTTTCCCTGGAATTTCTCTGTTGACCCCTGAAACAACACTGTGAGTGTAAAAGTTTGAACAAAGAAAAGAAAACACAGCACAAAGCATCAGCTCATGTCAGGAGGGTACCCCACAAACACTGAAGGCCTGAAGAAAGAGGGAATGGAAGTTTCAGACTCCAAGCCCTACCCATCTCTCACAGGCTCAATACTAGAGACACTGCATTATTAAGCCTAAAAAGTCACACTTCCAGTCCTTTTAAAATGCACATCAGAAATGCAATGTGTCATTATGAGTATCCGATTACAGGAAGAAATGTGGAAAAATCCGAGTTCGCTTCTACGAAAACCTCCTGTTTGTTTAGTCTGGGATCCAATTTATGATTGTGCTTGTCCAAAGAGCAGACGAAGAAAGTTTTTACAGACTTGAGGCATTAATCCCTGAACCCTTTCTGAATCCTTGCAGCAACAGATGCTACAGACCACAAGCAAGGACATCGAGACAAGTATCAGAATTTCCTTGCTTCTCTCCATACCCCTCTGTTTTCTGCAGCCTGCCAGGCAACCGTCTCCTGGCATCCTTCGCTCCGACCAGCACCGTAAAGAACAACATGTGCTAATGATTTTTTTGTTGTTGTTTCTGTCCCATCCAGGTAATGATCCACAAGTGGACTTATTTCCAGTGCTTCCCAGAGATATTATCTCCTCACCACTATGAATTCAAAGTCACTCAAACGCCACCACCACTTCCAGACTTTGTTTCTGTGCCAAAACTGCTCAGAACCCATAAGCGTGAGCATCTGCACTTAAATTCAAGAGGTTTTAAAGTAAAACTAAGCCTAGTGCTAAGGCAATCATCACACTGCTACCCCATCTTCTTTTACCTCTGCAAATACCAGCTGGTCTTTGCAGAAATTATGGTTTGGTAATTACTCAGTCAGAAAACTTGGAAAGTTAGCATTATTTTGTCTTTGTACCGTTCAAACAGATCTATCACACGTATCTTTTATCCTCTTCAAAATCTTTCATCTTGGTTTGCACTTTGAAACCTTAAAATCTGTTTATCTTGCTAGAAAGGCTTTTGAGGATAACATAGCAAGCTTTCTTCAAATTACATTTCTTGAAATTAATGTCAAAAATGTCTGGTTTGATATTTTGATTAAAGGCCCCCAAGTCAATATGCATGGACAGATATGGTATTTTGAATAACTGGGCAGAGGGGGAGGAAAGTTCTCCATGCTGAGATTTGCAAGTGCTTTGGAGAAAAACCAAACCAAAAGCATAAAAATAATCTCCTTAACAATGCTGTTAAGGCAACCTGCATCAGAAAACCGTCCGCAAAGAAAAGAGGAGGTCCAAAAATCAGTGTGCAAAGCACTGTGACTCTCCTTTGTTGGTAACAGCTTCATTTAAATCACCTTTTTTACTCTTCCCTTCTGAGAAGCGATGCAGATACGAAGCCCTGGTATATGCATCTGGACAAGTAAAGCAAACTGCCTGATGAATAGCAGGCAATGAACAAAATATATCTGTCCCCAGCTCCTCTTGTTCATGGGAGTATTGCTGCCTACTAAATCTTGGAATTGCTTCACTGGCATTTATCACACAGTTATTAGCCATAATGAAACCCAAGCCCAGGAGAGTTCAGTGAGTACACCTACCTCCAAAACCTCTCACACGGGCTCCACAAAGTTTCACTTGTGTGAAACTAAATCCCCTTTTAATTCCCGTTGTAGCAATTAAGAGTCTTCCCAAAATACAGACGGGCAAACTTCAGCAGCGACGGGCACATCCCAATCTTGTGACAGCTCCGTGAAGGGGTGCTAAAAGTGCACCAGACCAACATTGTCCTGCTTGACCCCACAACCCACAGGGAGCAGTGCTGGGCTGCTGGGGGGATGCTCAGTGTCCCAGCCCACCTCTGCCCTCCCACACACCTGTATCCTTTGCAACAGCGTGGGGGCTCTGGCTGCCTTCCCAGCAGCTGGCAGAAACCCGGGACCCCTTGAAATTATGCCACACTTACTCATGACCATAAGCACTACTTTGCTTCCTAAACTAGCCAAAGAACTGATGAGATTGGTTTATTTTTTACCTTTTTTTAAGAGCAACTACACTTCTCCAACCACTTTAGCAGGCTGTGTTCTCCCCTACTAAAACCCTATTTCTAGTAACAGGCAATTACACACATGAGATCCTGATCCCCACTTTCATATTGCCCATGAAGCAATAAGCAGGGGTCTTAGCTCGCACATCCGAGGTGTAAACCTGAAATACCTCTTGGGTATTTGTCCGGCTGGCTGGCATTTTTGAGGAGTCTTCCCTATGTCACGCTGCATTAGCCTTTGCCTTAGTGCATGGGAATCTCCTTCAGCCAGGCAAGTCATGTCCTTTTCTCTGCTCATCAGCCAACAGATTCCCTGGAGCCTCCTCCTGCACTGGAGCAACCCTGCAGCCCTCCCCTAGACACCCGCTCTCCCGGCGCTGCTACAGGCGCAGAGTTTGCGCCCTCTCCCCACGAGATGCTTTGCCAAGAAGAGGCTGAGCTTTCACATCAGAAAGCTGCGCCATGTGTTTCCCTGCCTGAACTTTCCTCCTCTTCCATTTCCTTTTCCTAACTACTAAAGTGGCCCTTGAGCCTCTTATTTCCTCTTCCTTTTTTTTATTTTTTTTTTCCTTAAGGTCCTTCTATCCAGTCTTTAATTCCTCTCTCTTAGAAAGTTCAAGCTTGGCCAAAGATTTCTGGCTTTTTGTCAGGAAACAAAAAAGTTTCCCATCCATGGGCTCCCTCCGGTTGGCATTCACTTCCTCAATCCACTGGAGCCTTTTCTGTTCCTCTCTGTGTATCACTTTGGGCTGCTCAACCTCCTCCACCACATTTTTTTTTAATCCCCAGCTGGCTGGGCTCGATCCCCGCCACGCCACCAGCCCTGGGGGTGGCTGGCTCTCCTCCTGCCTCACTCCAGCTGCTCAGCTCTTTGCTTGGACACTTTCCCCGACACCTTTTCAATTCAGGCTCCCAGGTCCAACTCCAAATACGTTGGCCAACTTTCGCCGTCTCTTCCGCCACTCTCCAGTGCCTCCCTGAAAGCCTTGAGTTTTGACAGCCCCACAATTCATTCTCCATTTCAGGAACCACCCCAAACCTCTGCCAATTCCCACCCTACCTCCCAGGAAACATCATCCCACTATCGACTCCCCTTGCTGATGATGCTCCTGGATAACAAATAATTTGCCTCGTCTGGAGCAGTATTTTCCCGCACGGTGAGCTATACCGCATGCAGCCCGGTGACAATTTATCTCAGTCTCATCTAAGGACAAGACCAACACTGACCTATTTGAGCACCAATATAAAAGGCAAGAACTGGGCAAGTCCTTAGAAAAGTCTCAGTGCGATGTATTTCAGTTAAAGCATATTAAAGTGTGTGTAACTAAAACTGTAATGGCTCCAACAGAAACGTCAGCTGTGGGATCTGGACTGACCTCTAAGATCTGTGCACAAAACAGAGGGGCTCTCCCTGGGTGTATGCAGTAGTTTGAAATTAAGGGTTTGTCCCAGTGTTGAAATGTTTTTTAAGAAATTATGGTCTGAGAGGTGCTATTCAATGAGAATGACAAAATAAAAAACATTGATGTTCTCCATCCAATCAACATTTAAAGGATTTATATTAACAGCTTCGAAATAAAATGTTTTAACTTAGATTTTAACATTCACCCTCAGTTTTCTTTTTGTTAGACAAGCACTTCACACAGGGAAATGCAGATGTCAGTATGAATAGATTTTTCCAGGGGAATAATCCTTAACCAGATTCTAAATGTCTGTGTTCCGCACCCTGAAATATCTGGAGTGAAAATATTTTACAAGAGACTTCCTCTTCCAAGAGCTGCCCAAACCACTTACAGATTTACCATATGGATGACCACATCTCCTTTGCTCTCAGGGCTATGACATACCAGGATTAATAAAAAACAAAGAGAAAGGAAAAAACACTCATTAAAATTACATCGGTCTCATTGTAGGTGATGACAGTACTCGTGGGGAGTTCAGCTTCCACGGCGTTTTCAGTGAGTCCACCCTGGGGGTCCACTTCTTCATTGTAGTTGACATCTTCATAGGGGAGAGGCGTGAAGTACTCTTCATTAATGGTTTCATAGTTGTACTCATCCACAAGCGGGTCATCCACCGTAGCATCCTCTTTCACCTGCTTGCCAGGGTCCCCTCCATCAGGTGATGGTGTGGGGGCAGGGTAGTCCTATTGCAGAAATCAAATGCCAGAATCAGGGGTGGGGGAAAAATAAAAGAAAATTCTGCATCATCCTCCACCTCCCCTTCTATAAAGGTGCCATTTGTCAACCACAGCTTTGCCAGGACCTCACGCTGGTACCTGCTTGGTTTCAGGTCTCTCTCCAGCAGCCACTTCGGGAGCGCTGGGTTTGGCGGTGGGTACTTCTAGCTTTACAGCTTCATCAACGTCTTCGTAGTAGGGGTACTCATAGTAGTAGGTGTCACCTTCTCCCTCCCCGTCGGTGTACTGCGAAGAGAAGATGAGAAGCAGAAAACAGACATTTTTAGACTTCATGTCAGCATGGCCATGTTGTGATACAGATCCATGCAGTGAAATCTTTCCCTTCCTCTTGTTCACCAGCTTCCATGAAACCTTCTCCAAGAGGCTGGCTTTGGGCTGCTTTGGCAATGGTTGTGATCTGAGGAGGTTCCCAGTCACCTCTCGGTCCTGTGGCACGTTCTCCCTTATCAGAGAGGATGGACCTACCCTGCAGCAGTTCAGTCACCCACAGTAACACAATAAAAAAAGAAAAAAAAAATATTTTTTTTAACCTCAGACTGTTGAGACCTCCCAGGTCACACATCTGACATATCGAGAGAGGGGAAGAAAACATCGGAACCGTGCAGCTGCTCTGAGAAGCAGGGATGCTATTTTCACTCATTCAACTGCACTAATCGCATCCGTGTGACTTCCCATCTGCCCGTGGCCTGCAGGCAGGAGGGCTCGGAAAACAAGATATTTTCAGCATTTTCCACAAGGCGTCAGTCATTCTTCAAAATGAAATACAAACAAAACATTTGGTTACAGCCTGGCATGGCAAATTTCTTTGCTGGTCCATCGCTCTCACTGGCAGCCAATGCCGGCATGTGGAAGAGTTATTCTTACACGGAGCAACACAGCCCTAAGACAAGCCAACCCTTGTTGAAGTGCTGGCTCCAAAATAAGAATTTTATTTTCCTGCTACCACATCTTTTGACCACGCCGAAGACTATTTATTTTACTTATTTATCGTTTCTCCAGAAGCACTGGCAGAGTGGTTATGGCACTTCCCTGGGGTTGGGCAGCTGTGCCTCATCCATAAGCATCACTCTGCTCCCCAAAGCTCTGCTAGGCACAGGTTTTTAATACAAACCCAAAAGCTAAGCCAGAGCAGGCTGACAGCACTACAGCTTTGTGGGCATTCGGCAGGAGCCTGCAGATCTGAGAGCAGCCGAAAGCAAGAATGTGCATGGACCAACAAATCAGCCCAGGAGAGCAGCCAAGATGCTGAAAAGTGTCTGAGGGTGCCAGACACTAATTGCTGTGAGCTGAGTCTAAGACCTCTTAAAAGTCTGTAAAATTCAGGTGATGCTCTTCTAGGAATCAGCCACACAGACATGACTAATTGAGCAGCAGAAATAAAAAGGCATCCTGTATCAGGGTGGTTTTTTTCTTTTCTTTCTTTTCTTTTTTTTTTTAAAGAAAAGGTCCGAGGCCAACTCTTTGTAGAAAAGATACTGAGCACAAGAGCTTATACAGATGAGCAAGGAGCATTCCTGCCAAAATGAAATTCCAATGTCAAATTCATAGGCAAAAGCGTTTCCCCCTTCTTTAACACCTGTAGTTTTAAAGAATGGTGAAAAAGAACTGCTTAATCTTTTTACAAGTTCAATAGTAAAGTTGGAAATTTAAAAGTAAGTGCCTGTTTTGGATAGGATTCGACCTGCAAGGGAAGGTCAGTGTTTCACACTCAGCTCAGGCTGTCTCTCCCACAAGTTTTTGAGCTCCAAGCAAATATTCATTTCAGTCTGAAAATGCAAGGAGCGCAGAAAGGAAGGGAAACTCCCGAAGGCAAGAGCCAAGACCAAAACCTGCAAATCCTAAACCCAAGCTGTCTCAGCTCTTACAGATGAGTTGCAGGGAACCTGAACAGGAGGAAGAAGCTGAGTGTGTTTCCAACCGCAATATGGAGCTGGCTCCTGGTGCCCCAAAAGCGTCCCCAAACCCTGCAAGGGACTCACATATTCATCCTGGTTGGGGTCCTGGGACTGGGGGGAGTCTGGGATGGCGGTGTCGCAGTCAGGGCTGTAGTGTTCACAGTAGTCATAGGCTGCTCGGGGGTCTGCCACGATCAGGAGCTGCTGGATGTCACCCTGCAGAGAAGGGAAGATAAGAGTGTCAGGGGGATGATGGATGGTGCACGTGGAGCCACCAGCCTGAGAACGCAGTCAAGAGGATAAACGCCACCAAGAAATGGAAAGCAAAACACTTGGCAGGGCCACCTCCCTGACCAGGGCATGTCACCTGAGATGAGCCAGGCAAAACCCCTCCATGTCCAGGGCAGGGTCAAGCAGCTGCTTATCTCTGGCTGTTCCATGAGGTGTAAAGGCGCTGTCCTTCATACCCCGTCCCAAATGCACCTTCCCAAAAGATAACCACATCTGCGGAGAGGTCACCCCCACGTCTGCAATGCAGCAGCACTGACAGCCCTGGGCAAGGCAGGTGCAGTAAAAAGAAAAGGGCTCTACACACCCTGAATCAGCAGTGTCCTGTGGACAATAAAAAAAAACCAAAAAACACACACACCAAAAAACCCCACTTCCCTGCCTGGTCCCATGCAGCTTCACAAGCTCCAGTCCAAAAGGCTGTTCATTGGCCTCAAAATTTCTCTGCTTCTCCCACCCCATCAGTTGGACTCATGAAAGACATCACCACCACCAGCCCTTTCTATGTCCTGCCTCACCTCAATTTTCCACCCACAACAGTGAAGCAGACACAGAAAGAGATTAGAAATGCAACTGATAATCCGAAAAAGAGAAAAGAGGGAGGGGGGTTGCAATGGTTTATTGAAAACCAGGTGCAGAACAAGCCCATGAGGCGATAAGGCTGCTTATCAGACCCCTCACTATACAGCAAGGAAGTTAGAGCTGAAATCACGCTTTAGTTTCCTAAAGAACCACCACAGTGCTTAATCACAACACCAAAAACCAGTTTACTCAGTAGACAGTTGCATAAGACAAGAGTTTACTACTTGGATTATTAGAGCTGATACTTTAATTAGGGGAAAAAAGATCTTATTTAATAATAGAAAAACATGGCTAAGGCATCAGGGGAAAAGGAAGGAGCATTACAGCAAAACTGGGAGGATGACTTGGGCATGTAATGGGAACCAGAAGCTCTGAATGGAGCCTGGCCAGACGGGTGAACAGCCCCATGGAAAACCAAAGGATATTTTTGAAATTACGGGCCAAATCTGCCTTTGTGCATGCAGGCTGCAGACGGTCCAGCCATAAGTGCCACTGGATCCATGGGGAGCTCAGCCTCCCATGAACGTGTGAACATGTACCATCGACTCCACCAAAAAAAAAAAAAAAAAAAAAAAAAAAAAAAGCAGCATTGTTTACACTTTTGGCAGAGATCCACTGGTAACAGAGGTTGTAAGGACTGTGGGAACCTAGCTCCAAGGGACAGCTTCAGCTTGTGGCTACCTGGGGTTTCCCTCCTTGATTTCCAGGTTATCACATCCATCTCTGCAGCACCTCACCGTAATGTCTGAGCACCTCTCGGATGCTACACAACTTAAAACTGAGCATTGGTTTAAGCTTATTAGTCATTGTTTCCTGTGAATAACCTTTAAAAAATTAACAGCAATGTCTGCAAAGTGGTTTTCAATTTTCTATTTTGAGAAAGAGAAATAGTCTCTTTCCTTCCCTTTCCTTCCCCCCCATAAATCTGTAGAACAGTTCTGTCATTACTGTTCTGGATTTTTTTTTCTTTTTATTTTTTGTCCCCTCAACGTAACCACCAAACATGGGGATGCAGTATTGGGGAAACAGAAAATGTCACGTTTTTGTCTTGTAAAACATTTCCCATTTCCAGACAGTTCTGGCCATCACCTGACAACATGATCTGCATGGGGAACTTGGCCATGGTGTGACCTAGAGGACATCGCCCAGCCCTGAGCAGAGGCTTGAAGGAGCCAGGGGGTGCGATGGGGTTACTCACACCCACATCACCATCCCACCCTTCAAAGGTAATTCTGAGCCACAATCCCTTTGGAGTTTTCTCGAGTGGAGGATGCCCAGCGCAGCCAAGGCAACTTGCTTGAAGTTGATGGTGTGAAGGTCCCTCCAGCTGCTATTTCTGCACCCAGGACCTCAGCCACCCCTGCCCCTCGTTGACACCCCATTAAGCCATTTATGCCCTTCTCTCATTTAGGTGGTTAAAGCTCCCCAGTTTCCACAGGGTTATGGGGACTGTCCAGCACTTTGGGATAAGCTGAAATAAAACAGCCACACAAGCAGACTTAGTACTTGTCTCCAAGAGGCAAGGAAGGAAGGCTGAAAGCTTTTTCTTCCTGATAAGGTTGGATTTACACCTCAAGGAGAGCTGATAGTCTGTGTCCTATAAGTGACCAGGACTATAACTGTGTTTCCTCGAGGAACAGATAAAGCAAAGAAAGGCATGTTGGCTAAACACAGTGCAAAAGGTTAAGCAGAAGAGAATTTGCAAAAGCTGAGTTTGCTTTTAATCTCAGCTGATGGCAGCTCCTGAGCTCTGCAGGGGGAGAAATCCTGGCCTGATCCCACCCTGCAACACAACAGGAGCTGAGCATCCTCTGGGTCCCATGGCTCAAGGCACTGGCAGCACCTTTGAGTACATGGAAGGACATCACCTGCATGTCCCAGGAGCCACAGGCTCAAGCCTTGGGGTCACAGCAGAAACCCCAGCCCCACTCAACACCCCAAAGGACAGTGTTGACCTGGTGGTTGCTGCTGAGTGAGCAAGGGAGGATGAACAATGGAAGCTTCCTGCTAGTTCTGGGTCAAGAACCTGAGAAAATCAGTGCGTTACTGAATAAATTTGGTACACGAAGGGTGCCAGGAAAAAGCGTGAGCCGCATCAGACAGCTCCTTCAGAGCTCACCACGCTTCATGAGCATCGCTCAACATGCCTACTATTTTCCCATTTCCTTTTCAAACCAAATCAATCACCCTGCCTAGCAAAGTTCATCCTTTTCTTGTTGTTCCAGCAGCAGCGCGCAAGCATGCAAAATCAAAAGAAAAACCAATGCACCCAATTTTGGAGGAATGAGAGCCCCAGGGAGCATCTGAACTCAAGTACACTAACATGGGTTGAGCAGCTTAGTGGTAGGGGAAGGAGGAGAGCTCTCGGGGTTGCTAGACCATTCATCTTTGTTTCATTAACAGCAAGTGCACAGCACTGGTGGATACCCTGTGTTAACACTTGTAAAAAGCAGACAGGAGTAAAACCTTGTTAGAAAGATTCCCAGTCAACTGACCTCATCCCTCAGTGCAAAATAATAAAATGGGCTAATTTAGCCTGTAATAAAAAGCCCCACTATCTGAACTTCACAAAAGATGCACAAAGCTCTGCTGTCAAGAGCACCATTTCTTTGATTTAAAAAGCCGACTTTAAATAGAGCAAGCCGTGATGGGAGGTTCACAAGCCTTTTGTGTCCTCTCAAGTGTGTTGCCGCTAATAAATTTCACCAAGAGATAGCTGCCCCCAGCCCCGGCGTGGGCTGACAAAGGCGGCAGCCAGCTCTGCTCCCCTTCCTCACTCAAGTGTCTATTTGTTTCACTGTTACGGTTACACAAACCACCCAAGCCTCTCTCCTTCCTATGTCAGCATCTGCTTTTTCAGCAAAAGCAGCAATAACAAAGATACTGTTAATTCCCCCCCAACACACGCACACACACAAGACCTATGGATTTTCCATGAAGCCTTTGTAAGAGAGCAAATTTACAATTACACTAAGAGAATGGTTTAAAGACTTTACCAGCCAAGTCCTTTACGTTTTTAAAACTTATTTTCAAGTAAAGAGGTAGCTAAGTCCGGGAGCAAGGCAGTAACCTGCTGGTATTGCTCTGAAGGTCACCAGCAGTGTCCTCCAGGCCCAGCCACCCATGCAGACAGTGGGGAAAGTCCTCTTTTGGCACATGAGCAACTCAGGTGCATCTGGGCACACGGAGCTCAGGAAAGTGCTCCAGAAACTGGGCTACTTCTTAGCATGCAGAGGCAAGGCACAGCTGCACTTTCCTAGTTTGACAAGAAAAAAAATCTGAAGCAGAGGGGAAAAAAAAAAAGGTCAATTTTTGCCTGAAAGTAACCAATATTTCATCCATCAGAAGAGCTAGTTTTTAAAAAGGGGAATAAATCACATTTTGACCTTTATTCCTAGAGCTTTCCATGAAGAGGAAGAGGCAGGACAGCACATTTATGAAAACGATTGTGAGTTGCGAGGCTTTTACTTGCTCTACCAAACAGATGTAAGCGCTAACTGTCAGGACCAGTAAGAATCTGTCTGACATTTATGGTAAAGCCATTTATGCCTGATGACTCATTTGCTTTATGGATTAAGTTCCATCAAGCCAGTTTAATTCAACTTCCCAGCCAGACCCCAGACAAGACTGGAAAAGCTCTTCTGGAGCATTTTTTAACACTTATTCTATATGCGTGCAAAAATGTCACATCGCTTCCAATGACATCAACTTCAGTAACTTGGAGAAATCGCTGTGGTTCAACAAAAACAGCTGGCAAGGATAATGGGAGTGACTTCATCTGGCATTGGCAGCAGCTCCATAAATACTGGGATTCTTCAGGGCTCTCACTGCAACGTACTGATAATTAACTGGACTGTTGCTTTAGTGCATTACCCCAGAAGTCTTAGAGACTCTTTAACATCCATAAGAATAAATACTGCTTGATGTGCTTTTTTTAACTCCTACGTTTAAACTGGATAACCGCAGGCCCAGGATGTACAATTGTACCAACCCCCAAGACAAAGAAATTCTTAAAAATTATTGGAAGCAATTGGGATGTTGCTGACTTACAACAACAAACTCACCGGTTCCATAAATGCAAACCCAGTCCAGTGGCTTAAGAGTGGCAAAGGTTCAATGCAGCTTTATGATGAAGTGAAAGCTTAGAGATCCCAGCCACCAGCGAGCTTCCAAAAAACCTAATCCCTGTCTTGGAGACAACCTGCCAGCCCTCAGATGTTCCACTTGATAAAACCTGTCATCAGCACTTGCCCATGGATGGAGGCTCTCCACTAAGGACACAGCAGCTGCCCTGCTCCAGGGCTCCAAGCAGCTCCTTGTCTGCACTGGTTGGAGTAAGAGTGGTATTGGAGAAGTCAGTGAAGAAAGGAGTAAGGAAGCCCACCGTGCCCTGGCTCTGCCGGTGTAGTGAGACCCCAGAGGTACAACTGCTCAGAGGATCGGCACATCCTTTGTTGTACCGGCATCATCCCAGGGATGCTCATTTAAAAACAGCTGCTCCAGGAAAGAAGTCAAATTGCAGCAGTGGGGTCAGACGAAGCCTCCTCACCCCCACCAGCTCCTGTACCTGTGCCCTGAACCCCTCTCGCTGGCCAGCCACAGGCAGGAGCCAGCTCACCAGATGAAGCAACTGGTACCCAAAGGGCATCCTTTGAGCTTCCAAAATTTTCATGCTACGAAACAGGAAGGCAGTAGTTGGTTGTCTGGCTCAAAAAGAAAAAGAAAAGGCTTGACTCACATGCAGTCCTGAGTCAGCTACAAATACTTGGTGGTTTGGATAAATCCAACCAGGATGTTTGCTTCCCCATCCTGAGCAGAGGGGCTGCAGGAACGGACAGGGCAGCTTTGCTGTGTGACCTCTGCTATTACCCCTCTCGGGCTCCAGTTACAGCAAGAATGGCTCCCTCCGGCTTTTGGCACTCAGATAGGAGCCTCTTGAGCCCTCTTTAGAGAAAAAAAACAGGTTGAATTAGGCAGAAAAGGGATAGAAGGTTCACTAGAACCAAATATGGCTTTCAAGGGAAAAATCTGTCTTACAGGCTGATAATAGTTTCTTTTTCTCACGGCATCACCATCTGGAAGAGGAGGTACCCTAAGAAACCCTGCTTTCATGACACATCAGCCTAGTCCTGCATCCCCACCCCAAAGCTACATTGTTAGCATTTCTGGTATTAACCTTACAGAAAAAAAACAAACTACGGCAAGTATTTGGACATGCCTCTTTCCCTGACCACAGCAACAAGAAGAAAATAAGCTCTTTAGCTCAAAGGTAATTAACCTCCCCAGTAATTTTCAACCTTTATATTTTATAATCCCAGGGATGAACCCAATTTCCTATCATACAGGGATCCATTAGCTCCCTGTTAGCCCTGGCCACTGGCTTTGAAGGAGCAGGGCAGGGAAGCGTGGTCCCCTCCTCTGCACCTCTTCCCCCTTCCCTGAACCTGCTGCCCTCCCCTCCGAGCTGTCCTCAACACCCAGCCCTGCTCCAACTGATGGAAAGGGATGGATGGATGGAT
This sequence comes from Falco naumanni, assembly GCF_017639655.2. Classification (NCBI taxonomy): domain Eukaryota; kingdom Metazoa; phylum Chordata; class Aves; order Falconiformes; family Falconidae; genus Falco; species Falco naumanni. Next base: position 7,996,959 of record NC_054062.1, read on the forward strand.
GGTTGGGCAATGCCACATCATGCTTCATCCATCCATCACTGCTGCGTCCCTGGGTCAGCCACTCCACGGCTGTTTCTTAGAAAAGCGTTTTTTCGGAGCAAGGGGCTGTATTTCATACACGCTTGCAGAGACCCCAGCATGCAGTAGGTCTGTCAGTGTAACATCGCAACACAAATTATGAGCAGTTTAGCAAGGACTCCTTAACTGGAAGGGAAGGACAAGCAGTTGTCTAAGAGAAGAACAAAAGCCAGATGGCTTTACTAATTCTGGAAAGCTGTCCTGAAGAAGCTGTTGCTCTGCCAATACCCAAATACCAGTCAAGGACTCGAGTCATTAGCAGAGCAGCAGACGCTAATACGAGGTTCATTTCCAGGCAGCTACTTGCCCACCCCAGCCCCAGCTCCGATAACCACGCAATGTAAATAACACCCTACCCTAATGTAAACACTCCCCTGGCAGCAACCACAGCCGCCGGCGCAACACCAAGCACTCTCTGTGCTTGCCGGAGCAAATGTGAAGCCAGAGCTTATGCCAAAGTCCTTTTTTGTTTAAGTGACAACGCAGAGCTAATTCCCAAAGACAATATACACAGTATTCATCAGCAGTATGGATTATTTACATGACAGCACTTTACAGGCGACAGATGGACCCATCCACCATTCCAGTTTCCTATCCTCAACGGGTGAAAGATTTTCTTGCCTTTCCAAATGGCTGAGTATGTCAAACCCATTAATCATTGCTGACTTCTTCCTGCCACTTTCCCTAGATTCCTCACCAAATCCTGACAGCCCAGAGCCCTTTGCTCTCTCCAGTCCCACGCTACATCTCTACAGTTGCCCTTTCCTCAGCCCCCTGCTACCCTCGGGCACTTAACCATCACATCCTGCCCCGAGAGCTTCTCATGTAGGCGCTGGCACTGTCCTGAAGAGAACAGAAAAGGGATGAGATGAAAAAACCTGGCCAAGCTTAAATGGACATTTAATGATGGGGCAAGAGCCCAAGCCAAGCTCCAAACTCACCACCCGGACCGCACAGTCCCATCCTCCCTGCCTCAGCTCCCCATCCCTTCAATGCCAACACTGATTCATCCCCAGGCGCTTCGCCTAATTGAAACCTCCATCCTTTCAGAAGAGACATCTAATCACCAGTTTAAAGATCCCATAAAGCTCTGGGGCTGCTTTATGCTTTGAGGCAATCGCAGTTCACCTTATTCAACCTTGACCCTGACTGACTGAAGGGGACCATAGTGCTCAGATGAAGCATTACGTGCGCATCACACAGTTTGTTACCCCGTGGCTCCCACTGTAAGCCATGAATGAGCATTGCTTCCAGCCAGCGACACGTCCTTCCTAGCTAAAAGCTCGTGCCTAGGCCTTGGAGGACAGTTTTTGTTCAAAAATTTACCAAATAGGTGGAAAAACCCAGATAAGGCAAATAAACAAACTGTTGTGTAATTAAGATCCAAGATTTTAGGGGACACAGGGAGGAGAGGAAAAGAATCCTTAAGAAAGAGGCAGCTTAGAAAACAGGTGGCATTGGCAGAAGCACAGAAAGCATCAAATCTACGAAGTATTTACTGCAAGGTTATCGTAGCAATGCCTTTCTCCAGGGCTTTTGTTTCAGAGCTGGAAAAACCATGGTAGAGACAGGGCAGCATCCCTCGGCAGGTCTGCCCCGCGCAGCCCTCCTCCAGCCGGGGCACTGATGGGGCAGGACCTGCAGAGCCCGGCTGCACATGAGGCGCAGGTACTGATAACAAGGGGGGTTTTCTTCAGGAAACGGGAAAATTTAAGCGGGGGAGGGGGAAGGAAAAAAAAAAACAAAAACCCACCCAGGAAAAAAAATCCAAGGATATACACAACCCCAGCAGCAACTGGACTGTGGTTTAAATCTCTTGTCCTTACAATGCCAGCTGAGAGGCTCCCACAGGAGCATCCCAGGTCAGGCAGTGCAGAGCATCCATCCCACGCACGTACTGGGGGACGTGTCCAGCTTTCCCTTGACTCATGTCTGCTGCTGCAAGCCACCAGACACAGGCTGCGTGCTCCCCAGACTGCCCTGCAAAGCGGACAAGTACTTTTATTAACTTGCAGCTAATGGCACAAGGGAACGGGACCCACCCAGAGAAGAAATGACTCCTCGGCTTCTGTTTATCCTCATAGATCTATGCAGGCGGCCTGACATCAGCTGCTGCAAACGTGATGGCATCACCACCATGCACAGAAGTTCTTTGGAACAGAATATTTGCAAACTTTGATTTTTCTTTTCCACTTCAAGCTCGCTGCTCCCCTGCTAACCCAGGTCCCTCTTAAAAGCGCCGTCATCCCCAGGGCTGGTGCTCCACTGTTGATTTGTCTGCATTCCTCCTTTTTCCAGCAAGCACAAACAGTGTAACCCTACGGGATGGGAAGGGATGGCCAGGGCAAAGCAGCAGCCAAGCAGTAGGGACTGCAGGAAAGGAAAAGGCTGCCAAGGTGGCTTAAAAAATAAAGCAAAGACCTGCTAAAAACACCCCAAAAGAAACAGATAGCCTTAAATCAACAACCGTCATGCTCAGACACTCTGCCGGCTATTATTATATATTTATGTCTGTTAAACAAACCACAATCTATCTGCTAGGATTTTGGGGTGTGAAAATCAGTTATGGACACAGAAAGCAGGATGCGACCGAACCTACTCTGCAGCCCCAGCCTGGAACGATGGAGAAACAGGGAGAGGGGCTGCAAGACTGCTGTGACAAAAGGCTGCTTTATATTCACTCCTTCTCTACAGCCCAGCCAAGCACTGTGGTAACACAGGCAAAAATAATACGAGAGGTTTCTGCAGCTATTTTGCAAAGAGGGGAAAAATAATCGTGCACAGTTCAGGTTTTTAAAGGAGGAAAAAAAAAAAAAAGAGAGAGAAAGAAAAGAATCCCCTGACAGTACCACCTCTCTCCACACCAATAAAGAGAGGACATGACTCTCAAATTTCATTTTCCTATTGTAAAGTCAGTTCTTTATATTTGCAAAATGAGCATTTTTAAACTTTTTTTTTTTAAATAAATTGTGTGTTCTGGGCAGATGGTCTAAACTCCCCCAGCAGATTAGAAACACATGCGAAGAACAAGGAATCTAAACCACACATTTTTATTAAACTGCATGACTTCTAGTTCAAATTTCATCACATTGAAGTAAATATTTTCTCTCTAAAGTAGCAGCTGCATGTGAGGTTACGCAGATGTTTCATATATGTACACACGTGCACACATGCATGCAGGTGCCCATATATGCACATCCCATGCTCCCTGATAAACTTTCTAGCTGTCAATGTGATACCACTACGGCTGAAGCCAATTTTGCAATTTTTCTTTTAAAAAAGGAATCTGCCTGTACGCAATTTAAAAAAATCAAAGCTGCAAGGGTTGCAAAATTTCCGAAATACCAGATTTAAGGTTGCATACCCTAAATATATCACTCTGTACAGACATATTAGCATACAGTCTTTAATTATTACCCAGGAACACAATACTTTTGCAGTGTTTCCACCTTGTGTGGTGCACAGGTGACAAAACCACTTTCCTCCACAGCCCCTTTGCAGGCTCCTCTAAGCTCCACTTTGCAGCTGCGGTGCTGCGTACATGTTTTGGACATCCATACTGGTATCTAAGCATATCTATCTTTAAGTGTGACATCTACAGATGCAGATGTTAAGCGCTGCTAACTTGAACGAGCTCCTCCACTGATAGAGGAGGAAAGTATCCAGATTTGGGTACTTTTGAAAGGCTCTGACTTCCTAATGACTTAGTTTCCACTTCTGGCACGGGACACGCACCCTGCTAAAGCCTGATATATCCCTTGCGGCTTTCCTGAAGCCAAGCCTTAATCCTTATCCCTGACGTCTTTCCTGCAAAAGCTGGGATGTGTCAAACACAGCTATCGCCGGGTGTTTACAGAGCGCCTGGGCACTGCCTCCGGAGCCGAGCACGTGTTTCCCGCTGGAGCACTGACCACATGCCACATCCACAGGGACGGACCCTGACCCAGCCAGCACAGCCTCGGGAGCCCATGTCGGAGGTGCTGATCTTACCATGAAGCAACCTGTAGCTGAGGGCAGGCTCCCTGTCCACCCAGCCCTTTGGAGGACACCAGTGCTCTCCATCAGCCTTGAACCCCTCTCCTCTGAAGGGCTGACCCACACCAGCTTGAAGCCAGCTGAGCACGTGCCATCTACCTTCCTCACCAGTCACCCAAGCCAAGCCCTAATAATGCTGCAGATGATGGAAATCCCAACCAGATGCAAAGCCAAGCCACAAGACCTGCTCATGGTATCCACCAGTGCTCTGCTTTCAGCCCCAGCCATGCAAGAAGCCCACAGCCTCAGCTGGTGAACACCAGCTCCAGGGGGAACCTTAGGGCTGGAGGATGAAGAACTGCATCCATTTCCAACCAGCAGCCTGCTGTGGCTCTCCTGGCCAGCTGAGGACCAACCTCAGCTGACACTCATGAGAAACCATTTGCAGGTCTCCTGCAGTAACACCTTCCCCAAGAACGGAAAATGGGACAGGAGTTGGAGTCCCTTGGATTGCGGAGACCGAGTCACCAAAGGTTCTCATAGCTGTGGGATGGAAACCTTGCAATGTGATCTTTCTAGACCATGGCTTGACTGGAAGAAATAACCCCTTTGCTGGCTTGTTTTTGAGGCGCTGGCTAGGCAAAGGTGTTTCTTCTATTTCAGGGGAAGAGTGAAGAAAAAAAAAAAAAAAAAAAGGTAAAAAACCTGACTGCAGAGAACCCTTCCAAAGTGACTCAGTTTTCTTTGGCTGCTCCAGATCTCCCATGAACACGGTAAATAGTCTGCCTTTCTTTTCCCCTCTCCAGTTTTGACTGAAAAATAGGAAACCCAATTCTGAGAAGAGCTGGAATGAGAGAAAAGCAGGTTTAGACTCCGCATGCAGGGCCAGCTTGGCAGAAGGACTTGGCACACTTGCACCATCTCCTAGGGAATCTGTGAGATGTTAAGGTCAGACCTGGTGTAGGTCCTTAGCAGACCTGATCTGTGCATACTCCTTGTGTGGGATCTTAAATGCCTCCATGCAGCTGGGCAGAATCAGTTCTTGCATTTTTGCCAGCACAAGATGCTACAGCAGAACAGGGTCTCTCCCTACAAGAGGAAATCGGAGCAGAGCTGTTGTGCACATGGCAGGCACACCAGAGGGTAACACCTTCAACCCAAGAAACAACCCAGCCTTCTGGCTACGTCTGTAATTACAACCACTAGCAACTAAATATTCATCTCTTGTGTGGATCAGAAATGACATCGGGAATTATTTGATTTGAAGGTTTAAACTAACACATGAAGAAGCATTCCCCCCTAATGAATTCATTAGGACAGCAATGCATTTTTTTGGCTGGTTTCCCCTGAAAGCAAGCCATGTGTGATCTCTTTGTGCAGCCACAGGTGTGTCCGTCTATCTCAATAACTCTTGAATCTGATAGCTGATTTCAATCACTTTTGACAGAGGAAAAAGGCTCAAGATAATTAAATTCTTATAACTGTCATGGAAACAGACAGCTAGGTAAAAGAAAGGCATCACACAAGTTCATTGTCTGAGGGGAGGCTTTGCAGCAAGTTCACATCTGATCAGCTATAGGCATGCACAGCAATAACACATCTCTTTTCTTATGGTAGAAACATTAAAGTTTAAGCAACCACGAGACACAAATTAGAAGGAATCGAGACCTGACTAATCTCAAGGCATCTCTAAGATGCCCAGTTCCCACAGTAACTGGAAAAAGATGAACTGAAGCACCACAAAATAAGCAGTTGTTCTTGCATTTCTGCCTATACATGGAAAACACCCTCTTCTCAATTTTCCAGACCCAAGGAGAATAGAGTTAAAAATGAAGTATCTCCGGGTCTCAGCAAGCCAGCTCCTCTGGCAGCTCCCCGAGGAACATCACAGAACACAGCAGAGCCCACGGGTTCCTTGCTACCTGTCATCAGACGCCAGCCACATGCAGGCTGGCATTGCCACCCATGCAACCTCAGACGAGCCTTTACTCAAAGAGCGTGGCTTCTTCATCTGCACAACAGACTTGTAATCGGTACTGGCTCTTCGGCAAACACGCGAGGATCAAACCCTAAGAGCAATTTTTTCCGTATGACCACACAGCAGCTTGTAACTCTGTGATTTCTGCCTCCAAACTCTTCATTTGGTAGCTCAAAATCAGCATTTATGTCATACGCCACACAAATTACAGCATTGATCCCTAAAAATAGAGGCCCCACAATCACCATGTGCTCTGTTGTCACTGTCTTTACATCTAGCCCAGAGACAACCTTTACAGTGTGGTCACTATATGGCTGCTGGTTGCCGCCCCCCCCCCCCCCCAGTGTAAACCTACAGGATAGCTTTGAAAGAAACACTAAAAACTGCTAAAAAATTTGTATTGCCAAGTTTCCAGGTATTCTTTAGATGTACCCATCGTCTGTTTACGGTATTAATATGACAAGCTGAGAGGGGCTTCATAGCAACAGATGATTAAAAAACCCCAAAGCTATCCATCAGATATCTACCCATCAGATATCTACACAGAATTTAAAGGTGGTTTTCTTTTTTAAGTTGTTGTCTATTCCAAAGTGTTCACAATGTAACGAGTGTGAATAACTCCACAGCAGAAGTTTTTTCAAGCATGTTCCTTCCGATTGTTTTCCAATAGGAGCTGATTTGGCTCAGGTCTATTCACACGGTGTGGTTTTGTTCCCTAATTGAAGCATCAAGTCAGATTATGCTTCTGAACCCTTACAAGCAGCAAATTAGTCTATTCCAAAAAAAATAAAAAATCTCTTAATACTTGCTCAAAAGGTTTGCTTCCATGGCTATGCTTAAGCAGGGCAAGTCTGGAGGCACCTGGCAATAGGCTTTTGCAACTGTAGCCTCCTCTTGACAGTCAAGGAAAGACATTTTCATGCAAGCATAAAATCACAGGACAGCGTGGTGGTGCTCTGCCCAACAGGCATCACAAGTGCCCAGCAGGGCTCAGACCCCGCCAACCAGCGATGCTGACCGCTCCGACAATCTGGCAAGGTACCAGGCAAAGTTTGGCTTCAGATCACTGGTTGCAGTGGAAAAATTAAATTTAAAAAAAAAAAAATTAAAAAGAAAGATTTTCCCCTCCTCTGCATGCACACCCTGCCTGATGCTGCTGCGGTGCAGGGGAGGAGCAGGCAGCAGCTTGCACCCACACCACCATGCTCAGTCTGGGTGCTGATCGCTTTGGTGGTGCCCGAGGCCAGGGTGAGGGGACCAGCGCAGGTTGGTATTGCTGGGACAAGAGCCCCACGGGCAGCATCCCACAGAACCCATATTCAAGCCTGCTGGAAAGCCACATTAACCCATAGCCTGCACACTGTGGGAGGCATTTACAGAAAGGGAGGATAGTGTCAGCCTGACCTTCCACTGTCCGGCGTGGAAATGAAAAAAAAAACCAATAAAAAAATAACAACCCCCACAAAAGCCCAGCCCAGGCCTCTGAGAAATGAATAGGACAAAATGAATGGATGTCATTGTCTATCATGATCTGCCAGCCCTTTAACTAGAAGTTAATAAAGCTGAGAGGGAGAAAGATGAAACAATGAGCAGTTTTGAAATAACACCCTCATTTTGCATCCGGTGTATTCCAAATAACTGCCTTTCTAAAGCATACACTCAATATCCTGCGCTCCATAGAACAGGCTCAAAAAAGTGATTTTCTCCATCTTCCTCACTGCATTCATTAGGAACCCCTGGAAGAAACCCAAGTCCCCATTTCCCCTTGTCCTCCACCGCTCTTTGGGCACCAGGTAGCCCAGGGCAGGCCCAGCTCTCCCCCACTAGTGCCACCACTCTCCAGGTCCCCAGTTGTCACCACCCAAAGGTCATCCCCGCTGCAGCAGGGCCCAACACACGTGGCCCGATCAGGCCCCCCAGCCTGGCTGGTGTCCCCATCCGCAGCCTGAGGGTCAATGCCCTGCGATCCAGGCTCTGTTTCACGTACAGAATGAGGAAACTGCTGCCTTTTCCTTGGAGAGGAGATGCAGCCTGGAGGGGAGCAGCGTGCAGTCTCCGAAAATGCCTCATAAACCCAAATTAGAGCCCGAAAGGCTGCCAAAGGCTGCCCAGCCTTCACATTTCTTCTTGTGGTCGTGCAGATCTGACCACATACTCAAGCTCCCTATTTTCTTTACTGTTCCATTTCGTGCTGCATTTCCTCCATCCAACTTATCTCCTGATGTCACCGCCTTACCAAGGGCTGATCACACTGTTCCAAGTTTCCTCTCCTCATCCAAATCAAATAATCTGCTAATAACCAAGCTAAAGGGCTGGCTTTTTCCTATAGAAGTTATTTTTCAATGACATATGTGTGAACCATAAGGGATAGTTTAAAAACAGATTCTCCCTCATTACAAGCTGCGGCACAGCACATCGCGGCGTTGCTCTTTTGTGTCTTCCCGCTCCGCGCTGAACGATGCCGTTTCCTGGCTCTGGTTTCACGTTGATTTATTTCCCTTTCATCTATGGAAAATTAGGAACGAGATCAGCTTCTGCTGGCTGCGCCGCCCACACGAAGATGGATACGCCAGCGTATTGTAAGGGGGACTCTCTCACAGTGGAAAATATGTAGTAAAGCGAAGCTCTTGGCTTAAGTTACACATTTGAAAACTCGCTGTTGGAGCTGCATTGAAGCAAAGTGGAGGTAGTTGCTCAGTTTTTACTCAGCCCTGTATAAAAGGGGGCACAGTGTCTGCCTGGGAGGTGTTGGTCCCAATGATCCAGAAAAGCTTTGGGCTTCATTCCCACCCCTGGCTACAATGGAGGTGGGGGATGCCAAGGGAAAGAGAGGGTCTAGGGAAGGTGGTGAACAGTCAAGAGAGACTTGAGGAGCAGCCAGTCTTGGGACAGAAAAGGAGGCGGCTGCAGGGAAGAAATCCAACCCAAGGTCTCCAAACATTTAGCCATCCGTGATGGTCGAAGAGCAGATGACATTTTGCAGCTCCACCAGCCACTTCATACCGCTGCTACAAGGGCAGGGAGAGCAGCCGGGGGCAGCCCCATGCTGCTGCTCTGTGAATTTCCTATCCTTTCCCCTCCTCACTCCCTAAACACTTCCCAAACTCCAGTACAAAACCCCAGGCCAGCCCTCAGACAGCTCCAAAGCCCACTGCTCATTTTGGAAAGCCTCAGCCTGCCCCCCCCCCCCCCCCCCCCCCCCCAGTCTGGGCTCACTTCCATCACCAAAGGGTGGCTTTTTGCTTCCAGCATCACGTCAGGGCTTCCTGCTCCCATCTCACAACAGCTGGAGCTCTTCTGGGTACTAAGGTACCCAAAACTGCACATCCCTTGGTTTTACTCTTTTTTTTTTTTCTCTTTTCTTTTCTTTCCCTCATAGCTGAATTAACCTGCAAGCTGAGCTGTCATTTTCTCAGCCCCACAGACAGGCTTTTCCATCCCTTGGCTGCCACAACACCAAGATCCACCCTAAGGTTTTACCCTCAGCCCTCTCTCCACACATTTCGCTTCAGTGGCTAAAGCACTGTCTGTTTGAGCAGACGACCTCCTGAACCACAGCCAATACGTGGCTACGTGTGGAGAAAATAAGCCCACGGTTAGAGACTTTTTTCTGTGTTCTTGGAGGGAATAGAAAACACACATACATACAAATACACCAATCCCATCCAATATTCTGCACAACTCATTAGGAATACCCTCTTCCAGCTTCCGTCCCTAGGGTGATGCATTTATTGTGAACATATACATTCGATCCCGCTCTGCTCTTTCAAAGTAAGTAGTACACCTGCACACTGGGGATGTCTGGAGTGGGCTAGGATTTTCCTTTGGGCTTTGGCAAGCAGCCCAGACTGCCTCAAAAAAAAAAAAAAAAAAGAAAAAAAAAGAAAAAAAAGAAAAAAAGACCTCACCATGTGTAAGGAACATGTGTTTCATTTGTTCGTACCTAAATGACAAGGGAATGGGTTGAATGCAAAGTCAACTAAGACTCTAACTTAGGATGTTATGTTTCTATGTTGGGTCTACTCTGTCCTCGCTGCAAGGAGAGGCTATGTGCATAAAAAACGAGCTTAGAGAAGCGACAGACTTCAAAGAGTTGTCCCACAAAGATGAGACAGAAGCAATAAAGACCTAAATTTCAAAGAAACAGCTTGATCACTGCCAGGTCAACAAGAACACAAGCCCACCCCCCTGCCTGACCAGTTTGTTGCAGAGCTTAATGCTTCACCATCCTCTTCCTCGGTTCGGTGGTTCTCCCGTGAGTTTGGCTCAGATGAGCCTGTACTTCCTAAAACAGTTTGCTGCAACAATGCAAATCAACCAAGCTTTTTGTCTATAGAAGAGGGATTTTTCCTGTCTCCGGGATTCTGTTCCAGAAATTCACTTTTATGCAAGTAAGGCTAATTGGTGTGTCACCTCCCACACAGAACAAGGTTCCCAAATTAGCGGGGAAGGGGAAACATGCACCGATCCGGGCCGGTGGCACGCTATCGTACTCTGTTCTCAATAATCACTTTTCCATATTGCATAGCAATGCTGCCAATGAAGTTCAGCTGGAAGCTTCTCCCCAGTAGCATGAGCGTTTGGCTTTCCCCCCATGCTCAAGTTGAGGAAAATCACCTTCCCCAAACATGTCCAGCTCTCCTCTTCAGTACCTTTCTAATGCACTCTGGGTCCCTTTGTTGCGCCTTTTCTGCTCCTGAAGACCTGTCCTGCTGCCTGCTCCCTGCAGACATCCGTGTCCACAACGCCGCTGCAAACCTTGGCATGATGTCACTGGAGAGGAGCAGGTTTCCAGCATTACATCACCCTGTCTGGGCTCGGCCATCAGCCTCCTGCACCTCAGAGTTTCCATGGAAGAAACCAAGCCCCCTCCTTCTTCCTCCCAGTATCCAAGGCGGGGGAAGCAAACTACAAATGAAGCCATCAGCTGAAAGAGTAATGACACTACACCTAACAGCATCCATCACGTGTGGTGAGCCTGCCTGGGCTGCTCCCTGCCACCATTTAAATATCAAACTCTGCCAGGTGACAGTCAGAAACAACCAGACACAACTCTGCTCCCCAAACCCCACAATCCCTGCGGCGGATGGAAATTCTTTTGTAGGATGAGATTTGCTTTCCAGGACCACTCCGTTTTCCTCCTTAGCAGTTCCAAGCATTTACCCCACTCTGCAGGAGGTATCCCAGGCCAGAGTAAGTTGAGCAAGAGCCTACCTGTCCTCTCTGTGCCATGGCCCACGACAGCAGTGACGGAGAGCATGGTATTGCTCAGCATCTCTCCCCAATGACAGTTCCTCTCAGTTCCCACCCAGCGTCCCTGCCCACCCCACCCCCCACCCCACCCCCAGAATGCAAAAGCTCATCCCAACCAACTAGCATGCAGGAGTCCCCAGTAAGGCAACCATCAGGCTCCAAACTGCCTATTTGGACCATAATAACAAAAAAAATTGTTTATTCCCCACTTTGCCAGCCCCTGGAGCCATGGCACATCACTGCTATTGAAGTGACTATCCAGGAGCAGGCAGGGAAGCCAGTGGTTCCTCAGACCAGGGTGCGGTCCCATGTCCTTCACTGGCCGTTAATCCTGGATTTTAATGCCTAAGTGCCCCATGTCGGCAGCATTCACCATGCTCTGCTAACAAAATTGTGATGAGGAACCCCTCCAGAAGAAATCACTGGGGGCTGGATGCCTTTTCCCATTTACTATCCTGCACGCAGGCTCACGATGGGTGAGCAGGGCTCCCTGCAAACTGCATCTCACCACCAGGTTCCTCGGGGTGCTCTGATGCTACCAGCGCTTGAGAGACTCAGCCTGTACCTGAGACAATTACACATTAAACAGGCTAAGCGGCATGCCTGCCCACAGGTACTGCACAAATGGGACTGCGCAGTGAAGCATCTATTAAAAAGCCCTTACAGTGACACCGAAAGGGCTAAAACCCCTTTTCTAGGCTAACGGGACACACCAGCGCCGAGGCCAGGACAGGCAGCCAGGCACACCGCTATTACACACTGCCCGGCTTCCTGGGATTCTGCTTTCTCCCCATCTCCTTCCATGCAGAATCAAAAAAAAACCAAACCAAAAGCCTAAGAATAATCTCCTTAACAATGCTGTTAAGGCAACCTGCATCAGAAAACAGTCTGCAAAGAAAAGAGGAGGTCCAAAAATCAGTGTGCAAAGCACCGTGACTCTCCTTTGCTGGTAACAGCTTCATTTAAATCACCTTTTACTCTTCCCTTCTGAGAAGCAATGCAGATACGAAGCCCTGGTATATGCATCTGGGCACATCCTCTGCTGGACACAGGAATACAGAGTGCTTTGGATAACTACAGCTTCCCCTTAGCACCACCTCACACAAGATCAGCAGGGCATAAGGGCCACTCCACCTTATTTTTTTTAATTACAGCACACCCCACATGCCCCTGATTGCAGAGGTCGGGGGAGGATTACTCATATTAACTCACACAGGTGTCAAAAAGAACCCCAGACCCCCAGCAGCCAAAGCCCATCAGGCACAAGGTAATGCTGTAAGTTAGAAGCAGCCTCCACCCAAAGGCACCCTTTGCCTTGGGGGTACTGCACAGCACCCATCCCTAGGCGAAACGTCTTGCAGGAGGACCCAGGAGGTCTTGACTCTGGACAAACTGCAAGAAGCTCTACAACCATGCAGCTTCCTAGGCTGATGTTTTAACTTGGCGATATTACAAGATAAATGATGCACTGCATAACCGTTAGACATCAATAAAAGTACTTTTATGATCTGTTTGAACAATAAAGCATGTCTACCTGCACGCTGTGTGCTATCAGAGGCCTGAAGGCATTTGATACCAGCAAACTGCAGTAATTACCTACATATGCCAATGCACAGTTTCTTTCAGTTTATGAAGTTTACCACTGACCAAAAGAACCCATCCCCACCCCACGCCCCAAAATCAAGAAAAGTTAGAAGCATTAAATATATGTATTTTGTAATCATGACTAATAAGGCTACATCATTACAGGCAACCCTGACCTAGTCACAAAGCTTGACTGCAGTCCAGATGGCTAAACTGGCAATTACCCGGCAAATCTAAATGAAAAACAAGAGTTTCAGCTAAGTGTATGCAAACAATTAATCTGATGTTTCCACGCAAACTCTCACTTTCCTTGCTGGCACCTGACAGTGAGAGGTCAGATGAAATGGTGTCAGTTTAGGGTTGAAATGAAACGACCTGAAGCACAGACTTAACTTTTACAAGCTGTTTTGCAATTCTTATTCTGGATCCAGTCCTGCCCCTCCCTCGGTACAGACACACTGATAAAACCAGATGACGTCCCTGGGCACCTGTGTAAGACGATGCTGTGCGTGAGACTTTGCCAACTCGAGCCAAATATCACATTTGGGTTTTGATTAGACTGACTGCATTGCTTGGACTCTAGCACAAATATCTCACTATTAATTGCAAACCCATCCAGAGGAATAATCTTCAATAATTGTAGACATTTTCTAGGCAGCATTGCTCTTCTGGAAGAACCTGGTTCTCTGATTTAATCCATATGTCTCAAGTGCACCGTTTTGCTCAAGAGGATCCCTTTGAAAAAAAACAAAAGCTGAAGAAATGACGAGAAAACCAGTGACTAAATGGAGAATTATTAGGAGACTGGGGAAAGCTACAGACATCTTCAATAAAGAACCCTAATGCTGGCTCAGAATGTTTTATTTTCCATCATCTCACACCATGGTATATGCTGGTGGTGTAAAACATTGACTCTTTGCACTCCCTGAAATGCTCTACAGCAAAAGAGGTGAAATCAGATTTGGCAGGACCAGGAAAGCAGGCAGCCAGAACTGTAAATTAGCTTCTTTCAGCAGTCTGCCGAGGTAGGGAAAAATACACGGGAGCATGGATCTGTGGCGCATCTTGACAGAGAAATTCACCTTAGTAAAAAAAAAACAACAACTAATTAATTAAAACAAATTGCTTTTTGAAGGTTAACAAAAACTTAATAAGCACGAGCTCTGCCCAGTTCTTTCCTGACCCTCTGGGCTAAGCCCAGGTCTTGCAGAACATGATGGGTTCCATGCCACGCTCATGAGAAGCCTCACTGAGCTCAGCGAGGCCATTATGATGGTTTAAAGATATTGGGGACCTTGGTGCTTCCTCCTGTACACAAGTAAGTGTTCCCTCACATTTCACACCTCGGCACTGCTGTTTATATTTGCACAAGACCCCCCTGGCAGCAGGAACAGCCAAGACAGCTGTGCCAAAGCAAGCTTGCATCTAGATGTGACTCAGGCATGGATTCAGCCCCGAGGTTCCCATGGTATGTTTGTCCCTGTGAGCTCAGAAGTCTGCAAATTTTGCAGTTACCACCAGTTTGCCTTGCCCAGCCTCCCACAGTAGTAGACAGAGGCTATGTGACATGCTTACAGCAGATCTGCCTGCAAGAACGGGCTCCTAAATTTTTCCATGCTCAAACACCAAAAAAAATACCCTAAGATGCACCTACATGTATAGGAACCTATTTTCATTTGTACACCATTCACTAAAGCAAAAGCTATTGATGATAATCTTATAACCTCAGAGGTGTCTGAGAAAAATAACATGCAGAAACTTTAAAAATTGGAGCACTTTCCAGAGCTGGAAATGCTACAGCCAAGAGCATGGGAAGGGAGGGTGAAAAGCCTGACAATAGTGAAATGAAATCTGGGATTATCAACCGCAGTGATAATTGTTCTTTAAGTGTAAACAAGGCAGAAGATGAAAAGAGAGTTGGCATTTCAACCCAAGAGCAACACAGCACCTGAACGGCCCCAATGTCTCTGCTAAGAGCATTGAAGCGTCTATTCTGCTTTGTCTTGTTGCGCCTTGAAACATTCAACAGCCCTAAGAGCACCTCTGGCACCTTGCCCAGGCTTTCTGGCTCATCCCGGCACAAATTGCTTTCCCTCCATTTCTGGATGTCTTGATTTCACCAGTGGTCTTCAAAAACACAAAGGAGGAAAGAAAATAAAAAGCACCATCCTTTCAGCATCATCAAAACCCCAGCAGCCCACCGTATCTCAACCCAGGACAAGCTCTGGCACAAACTAACAACAAATAATTTGTCAGCCCCTCAGGGTTTCATGGTGGTGGCAGGATGGTGTCTGCAGGTGTCTGGGACCCTCTCATTTTGCACCATGTTTGGCAGGATCAGAGGAAACCACTTAGTTTTACAGTACCAGCTAGAGCAATGAGACACAGTTACGGCACTCAGCTGGGCAAAATAAGCTCCTCTTGTCTCCAAAGGAGCCAGCAGAAAAGGACATAAAGCTTGAAAAGCAATACAGACATGCACTGAGCTTTTCCACTTATGGGAAAACTAATATCATCTACACCAATACCAGACACCGCTGCGAACCAATGTTATTTCCAGAGGGTCAAAACACCAGTTACCTTGTGGGACAGTGCTGCAAGATTTTAAACGGGTGAACCAAGTATAATTTACATCAAATGGACTTGCCTGTTGTTAGGGTGTCCTCTGCAATTTTACCAAAACACCCACACCACAATTTTAATGATGCCATGGCCAGCTCTGCCAGCCAGGTGCACACTGTCAGCACAGCAGCCTCACGCAATAGCCTCTTCCTGACAGATCAGAAGACAAAATGGGATATCTAGCAGAAATATGAAATACGTCACCATCTGGGACTTTGGCAAGATCTGAACAAATTTCATTTTGTTCATCAGCCCATCGCTGTGAAGCGCTGGTCTACAGAGTAATGCTGAGCAGTAGAACAGGGTTGGACCACACAATACTGCAAGAACTAAACTTCTTTCCATGGGACTACATGATATGCTTCAAAAGACCATCACAAAGGGGTGAAGTTCACCTAATGCAGCCCAGAGACAGTAACATTTACCTGCCACAGACACTGTGCAGCACTTTCCACGCATAAAGGTCCTCCAGCTGTGGGTTATGGGATTTCTCAGTTCACTGCTGTAATACAGCCTCTTCCAGGACTGAAACGCAGCCCAGTGACCTTACTGAGCCAGGGTCTGAACTTTGTTTCAACCCACATCTGCTAACCCAGAACTTCTCCAGCCCAGAGCCAGCTGAACTGCTTTTCCACCAGACCACCACGGCAAACAGCAGGTTGGAAAAAGCCACCCCATGGGGAGGTACCATCCCTGTGGTCCTGGGACACGGTGGCCAAATGGATTATGTGAGCTTCATGCCGTTGTGGCTAAAGATGTCAGAATTTTGTCAGGCTTTGGCTAGGGGTGGGAGAGAGACCGTATGCAAGGCTGACTGCTCACTGTGAGGGAAGGAGCAAGCCCCAAGGAGTTAGATGCTGTCCCCTGACCCCAGTGACAAGTTGTGCACGGAGCAGAAATTCCTTGGCATGAGCATCCTTCACGGACAATCTCAGATGAAAGCCCACAAAGCACCCCAATAGCCTACAGCCAAGTTTGATGGGTGCAACGTGCAGCAGAAGCATACTTACAACAGCCAAGTAAACCCTCGGGCAGGCAAAGTGTTGGCCTGACAGTTGCTCAACTTATTCTCGGCTCTTCTTACACCAGCACAGGCTAACAGGGATCAGCCCAAGCAAAGGCTGACAGCTCAGCTCTGGGATCCACACCCTGCTGCCAGCAGGGACGGGCTCACAGCTCCAGTTTCTCGTTACCCGTGCAAGAACTGATAGGGTCCTGCACAAAAAGGTGACTCCTGCAATGACCACAGGCACTAGGCAGCTCCTGAGGCGCATCGCTGCAGAGTGGAGGCAGGAGCGGGGTCATCACATCCCTGGGATTTTTTTGGAAAGTCTCCCTGGGTTTCAAGCAGAAGATGCTTTGCTTTCTGGGAAAGGGACTTTCCCAAACTTCATCCTCTCTCTGTTCCTACGCCTAACCATTAGACTGTGCTAGGACTTTGTTTCTAATGCATGTTTAAAAAAAGCACATCAAAAGAAACAGTTAATCCCTCTAAAAATGAGATAACATTCACATGTCTTCTAACTTCCTTCCAGCACTGCTACAGCCACAGGAACGCTGCTTACTACAGCCTGCAAGCAGACAGAAAGTGTTTATCCCGCACCATGGGCTATTTCTTTTCTCCCCCTCCCCTGCAAAAAGCCCTTTGCTGTCTCACAACAGCATCCTCTCAGTCACAGCTTGAAGCCGGCCACCACTTCCCAACCCCGGCGTGAGAGCCTGTCCTGACATTTGTAAACTTCTGTTTTGAACAACAGCTCAGCACAAAACTTAACTTGTATAACCTAGGCTCCGGGCTTGGCCCCTTTTCAAACCTACCCAGCATTCCCCCAGCCGTACAGAGATCTCCACACAGCCTCCGAACTAATTGAATTTTAATGAGAGGAAGTAGGGTTTTTTTTCCACTGGAAGAATGTTGTGCTAGAGAAATATTTTGAAACTCCTCTAACCTTCCCTGCCAGGCTTTTTCTGCAGCAGAGCACGAGCGAGGGAGTCCCCATCGGGGCACTCGAGGGACGAATGCAGCAGGGCTGCTCCACTTGTGACCCCAGCTAGACCCCCGAGCTTGAATAATTACATTTTTCAAAACAAAACAAAAAGCGTTTGGGGTTTTATTTGATTTCAGCCCTGACAAGGAAGAGTGAACTCCCACTACTTACAGCTCTCGCTGATTCGTGCTGAGGCACAGCCCGTCCCAGCCCTCCCACCCCACTCCCAGCTAAACTGGGTTATTTTCATTTCCAGCAAAAAAAGCAACAAACATGTAAGAGCCGGGCAACTCCACAGGTCCCAAAAAGACCTGGGGAACATCTTGTTAGCTAACGTTTGCAGAGCAGTCGCCTGCAGGATGCAACGGCTTCATCTCATCATTGTGCATTCAGTCCAAAAATTATCAGCTTTCCAGGAAAACCTAACTTTAACAGTTTACACACATTTCTCACTGTTTTGAGCCACAATTTTCCCCTATAGAGAAATGGGTTTGCTTGGTTCTGCTTAGGCTTGCAGAAAGAAGAAAGGAAGGGCCAGAGGAAATAAAGTTGCTGAGATATGAAGGAAATTAGGTTATAGTCCACTGTCTTCATGAAACCTATTAATTACATTCATGTAAAGCTGCTGGTATCTTGATTAGCCTGTGTGTGGATATGCCGAAAACCCTCTTTGCCTGATGAGCATTACAAAAGAAAAAAGGGCAAATACCAGAACTAGAGGTGGCTTTTTATACACATGCTGCACAGCATCAGTACATAAAAGATAGAGGAAAAAACATACTTGGTAATTGTCCAGTTCTCCGTAAGCGCCTGCAATGATCTTGTAACTACATCCCGTACCCAGGACGGGCTCCAGTGGAGGGGAACACCTGCTCTGTTTTACCCCACCTCCCAGGACTGAGGAGGTTTCACAAGCCCTCTGAGCTGGTACCCCCCAGACAAGTCCTTTTCAGCAGGGGAGCTGTGGCCAGCCCCATGGGATGGGCTGACAGCAGAGCTGGGAGAGCTCTGCCACCCGTAAATGTGCATCCCCTTGCCTGGCAGGGGGATCAGCGGTCCTAAATTCAGGTGAGCGCTAAAAGCCACCCCGGAACATCTCAAGCTTCAGGAGCAGTTTTGGAAACGGTGTTACTTTGCAAAAGGAAGTAGTCTAAAGTGCAGGTTTCTTATCCAGTTTGGATGTGCTACAAGATCTTTAAGTGGCTCCCCAATTTATATAACAACTCCACTTAAAATAAGGCAACCAGTGCTGAGATTTTTGGCAGAATGTCCCACACTTGCAAAAGACACTCCAGTGCCCATTAAACCCAGCTTTTACTTTCCGTTTTAATTGTTAAACTTCCCAGGGAATGTCTATTAATTGAATACAATTTAGAGATTCAGCTCTAACTCTGTAACTGGGATTTTGGCAGCAAGGGTCAGCCCATGCATTCTTGCTCTGTTTACAGCAGACCAGCTCCCAGATGTTGGTAATGCTAAACAGACTGGAACCCTCCTCCCGAGCAACAGCAAAATGCAGACGAGAGCTGGCTTCGCTATGGCTGTAATTATCCACTGATAAGAGATGTTCCCCATCCCTTGCTGGGTCAGGGAGGCCCATGAGATACAGCTCTTCCTCCACATAAATGCAATAAAAGTAAGGAGATGGAGATTAATAGGTCTGAGTTTACACTTCACTGCACTGGTGCTGATTTCAGGGAAGCAATTCTACCTTGCAAGAAAGACCAGAGACAAGATTCTTATATACTTGAAAGCCTCAGAAGTGCAGCAGACCACAGAAGTTGAGATTGCTAGTGAAATATATGTATTAAACTAGTTGCTGAACTACGGGAAGACTACCATATGTACCTTGTCTATAAATAATCCTCTCTCTCTTTGCTTAAATCAGAAGAGCTCATGGGAACATGCCACCCATCACGATTTTGGTTTGCTTTTTAAAAGCAGTTGCTGCGTGGGAGGTGACAGGGCTGCCAAACAAGCTGTCGAGGAGAGTCCCCTTATGTCATGGTGCAAGAAACCAAGAATCAATGGCCAAGGCATGGGAAAAGAGCAAATTCCAACAGCCCCAGGGAGAGCTGTGACTTGCAGGGGAGCTTCTTTCCTCAGCCTTCATTTACTGCCCCTGCAACTTTATCCAGATCATAACACAGGGATGAATGAAAACCTCATGAGCCCTTCCCATGCTACATGAGCCGAGACCACAACAGCTACAGACCTACAAAATCCCAGGGCAGGAGCTGGTCTAGAACCAGTGCAAGGGCATAAAAGCAGAGGAGCTCACTCCAGTCAGTCATCTGGCCCACTGCTTTCATCACTACTGCAGAAAATATTTACCTAGTCAAAACAAAAACTAAAAATAAAATAATATTAAAAAATTCAGATTACATACCATGGTGTTCTGTTACGCAAAAATCCAATACTAGTTTCAAAAGATGAGCTGTAAATACCTCATCAGCCAGAACCCAGCTCATCATCTCTGTGGAACATCTTCAGACCTGCTCATTGTCATGACTTACCTCAAAGACTTCCTCATCCAATATCCTTGTTCCAAATACAATGATGCCATTGACGTCAATGATGGGATGGTCACTTCGGTCCAAGAACTTGGTTATCTTCTTTTTACAGTCCAGAATCAAGGTGACATTTTTCTTCTGCACGCTGATAGCTACTCTGTGCCACCTAGAAGAATACAGTCCACAAATGTATTAAACAGAGCCTTGGGCTTTCAAGAACAAGGTAATGACTGCACAACAGTGAAGCTTTCATAAAGCGATATTCTGCAAACCTTCATGCCAGCCATCGTCTGCAAACATGTGAAAATCATCCTTGGGCAGACCCTAAAGATTGCATTAGAAATAGAAAGGCTGTATTGACAGATGATGCCATTCACTTCTCATCCCTCCAAAACAGGTAGGAGGGTGCCAGTTCTGGCTTCAACAAGAGGCAGAAGAAAGAAACCACACCAGTAACTCCCTGCCTATCCCCCTTTTTCCACCCTCCTTAAGTCCTGCAAAAAATTCAGTGTGGATTTTGCAAGACAAACTGATTTCTTAAGGCCCTTTGCAGCACAAGTCAGCAGTATTCCTGCCTCTCCACAAGTGTCAAGACAATTTGTACTGACCGGTGATTCACACCTTTTATACGTGCAGCATATATTCACCGGAGGGCAAAGCTCAAGAACGGGACACTGGGCAGCAGTCAAGTGTGTATGTACATTTATATATGCACGACTCCTATTTTACACAGTTTGCAACATGCTGGCATTGACATAAACAAAGTACCGTTTTTTTTTTCCTTTGTGCACAAAATTTCACTTACTTGCCATCTGCTAGGTTAATGCCTCTAAAGAGAGGATAGTCTTCTGGGCCTGGCTTTCCTGTATGGTCTTCATACAGGAATACAGGAGATCTACCCAACTCCACACCAATTTGCTGGATCCCTTGCTCATTGTAAATTGAGATCAAGAAGGACTGACCTCCTTTCTTCGCTTTTACAGTGGTTAGAATGGAGAAGTCCTCTGGGAATGGGGAAGCTGGAGTGGAAAAGCAAAGAGGTTAGTCAGGTTTTCCTTGAAAATTAAACCTTACAGAAACAGCCCTGTTGTCTAATAACCCATGGGGAGACCTCTGGTTTCTCTCTCCAGATGCATGCACATCTGCAACCCTAAGAATTTATACAGGGTGGCATCTTAGTTGCCAGGTGAAGATCTGGCTTTCCCCCAAAGCCTATTGTGATACAGCGTTGGGATGAGCTGCAACCCGAAGTAGACTACACCAGCAAAGCTGGTGTAAAGCAGCGTCCTCCAAGGTCTACCTGCTCTAATGGCACGTTACAAACCCAAGCACAGAACTCAGCATCTCTAAGGATCATTCGTTTATGATAAGAAAGCCTTTTCCCAGCCCTTACTGCGACCTGGCCCAGTGCCAAAAGCCATCCCACATTTGAACTTGTGAGCAAAGGATGGCAAGGGGTCTAGTGTTTTGGGATCAGCCCATAGAGCTGGGGAAAGAGACATTCTGAAAAAGCTGTCCATTTACATCTGTATTATTTGCACCTAAGCCTTCCTTAGTATGCTCTAGAGCTTTTTATGAGACACGGCAAAAAACTTTTTGTTGTATACCATGAGGTTCCCAAATTAACTTAAGATGTCAGAGGGATGGAGGAAATTAAGCATCCTGTGCCATTTAGGCACACACAATATTGAAGGGTTTTATTTAAGGAGTAGGGAAGTTGCATCAGGTTTTGCCTATTCCAGACAAGAACAGAGCATTCTGTGGCTTTGGCTTTCAGGGGTGGTGCAGACACAAGAATCTGAACACAGAAATAAATCTGGCAAATAATTTGTCTGCCTATTAAAAAGCATGTAACAAATTTCCCAGCTTTTTCTCCACTCAGGAAAGCAACCCTGTCTGATGTCAGGTGACTCCTGTCTGTAGTTTGGCAAGGTTTGGAGGATTAAAGCAAATAAAGTATGGAGCGGTACTGTCAGTACAGAGGCAAAGCTCTGTGCAGCAGAAGGGTCAATCCCCTGCGACACCAGACAAATACATTTTAAATTTCAGGTCAATATGGGCATCAAGTCACACCCTGTGCAGCATATAACTCCCCTGCTTGGGTTTTCGCTGCCATTCGGACTGGAAAGACAAATCCAAATAGAAAAGCCTGGATGCATATCCCAAACAGAACATCTTAAAAACACCAGAAGTATTGGTAAAGGAGCTTTCTTGATCAAATTATTGGAAACAGCACCCATTGAAACAGAGGGTACATACAGCCCATAACCTCCTCGATGCTGGATGTCAGCAGCGTGAGACTTGCAGGCTATCTTTCCTTTAAGGTCCAGGCTTTCAAAAACAAGGATTGCATTGTACCCCTGGGTATCGGCTTGAGAAATCTTAAACCATGGCGGGGCAGAGTAAAGTGGGGCAGCCCCGCCACGGGCGCAGTGGGGTGTGTGCCGGGACTGTCCACATGTGTGGCAGCCGGCAGCACGCAGGGAAGGGAACACCACAACGGAGCAGTTTTAAACTGCAGATGCAGAGCTGCATAAACCACAAAAAAATGTCAAGCTCAGTGCCCACAAGCTTCAAATAGATCCCCTTTAACCCTTTCAGGCTTTTCTTAGATGGTATCCCAAGGCTGCATCAGGGATTTTGACCCAGGGAGGGGACCAGGAAGATGGGAGCAGGGAATTCTTCCAACCACAGCAAAGCTAGCGAGTTCAAACGCTAAAGGGCCAAGAGCTTTCCTCTTTTGCCTGGGAGTTGCTTTAACTTTTGTTAACAAATCAGTGTTTTAAATGCTTCTAGCTGCCTAGCACAGGGCTGCATCACCCGGCGGTGGAGGAGGCAGGAGGCACGGGCAGGCTGGGTTGCATCAAACCCCAGCACTGCTACAAACAGCTTGTGCAAACAGCAGACACTGAGGGAGATCTGTGAGGATACCTACAGAGACTCACACTGTTTGCACCGACTTAATATTCCTCACCTTAGTTAAATAACATTTGGAAAGAAGCACAAAGCAGTATCCTGAATAGAGGACTCGCAGGCAGTAATTAAATGCCATGATTATAGCCCGATTTCCCCCTAGGACACAGACCCAGATATTTTGCAAATGCAGGCATCCGATTATTGTGCCTCCCATAGGATGCACTGAGCTTTATCTCCCTCTTGCCGTATACAAATCCTCCTGTAGAGCTGAATCAAGACCATACGCCTTCCTGGTTCCAATTACAGGCTACAGTTTTGGGCCTTTTATGTAAAATAGTTCATGTCCAAAATTTCATTATGAATCCACAATACAGTACCTTTCAACTTGGACAAGCTGCCAACTCATTAAAAAGCTGCTTTTAAATTTTTTTTCATTATTATTAAAATGTCTCCATGGTGATGTGAGTTTCTCAACCCAAATAACCATAATGGATGAATTATAGCTGACATTACTCTGTTACTGCTCTGCTGTCCTGGCAAAATAACAATGCCTTCACTGTCATAGCCAGAAATGACCCAGGCTATTGAATGATGTATGAAAACACATCCACACAGACAGCGATACTAATAAATACATCATAATAAATATATGAAGCACATAGAAATTGACCCAAATCCCCTTAAAGACAATGGAGACCCCCACCCCAACAAAGGGTTTGGGATTAAGCCCTTATATTTGATTCACTTCAAATGAGCTCATGCTGGGAGATGTGGCACATCCATCACTGGACGGCACTGCACCAATGCTGAATTTGGCTCAGCATCACTCTTTTACCCCATGGCCAAATCCTTTCAAATTCACTACACTCAGCCTCCTGCAAGGCAGCAAAGGGTTAAGACTCCAATTTCGCAGATGGAGCCACGGAAATTGCTGAGGAGGTGCAGGGTGGGCACAGATCTCTCCATCCCACTTGGCTCCCTGCACAGCCCACCGATGTCACTAGCTTCACTCGAGCAGACTGCATCTGTGCTATGCCCCAATATGCAAACCAGTAGAGCCAGGCTGAGTTCCTTCTTTCCTAAGGACCACAACCAGGGATAAAAAGCTTTGGTACAATCTCATGGTCTTCAAAATAGGAAGAAGGTTCCAGCTGTCCCTAACCCAGATTCTGCAGGTGTATCCCAATACAGCCCAAAATAAAGAGCCCTGCTGCTGATCTGGGCAGAACAGGAAAGCTTTAACTGCTTAAATAGCAAAAAATCAGCAAAAACAATGAGCTGATCCAGTTCCTGACACAAACACAAAGTGGATCTGCTGTGCAAGATGCTATCATTTCCAGGGCCACTTTTCAAAGGAAACAGCTCTTCAACAGTGTCACCAACTTCTGGCCTTTTTCTTCATCTGAGAAGACTCTCAGTTTTGGATTGGCTTGTTTTCCTCAGAGATGACTGTTCAAGCTATAATAGAGATTTTTGAGCTCTTTTTAAACTTATATATACATATATATATGCAGACACCCACAAGCAGTGTGGAGAATACAGAGTTTGCTAGAAGAATGCAAATGACATTTTGCTGGCTGCCACTGAAAACTTTGCCTTTCTTGCCTCCGCTGGAAGAGCACGGTTTTTGATGGGAAGCAGAACTTATTTAGGGAGCAAGGACAAAGAGCATCTCAGCAGATTTTCTCACTCTTGTGAGCTTGAAAAAACAGACAAGCTTTCTAAAATATATATAGATATATCTTGCTTTGCTGGCTGTGGCAGCAGAATGCAAAGCCCATAAAATTACCATCTTAGAAAAGCACTGACTTCTAATTAGCACAAAATATTATGTGCAGTGTACATTTGCCTAGGGTGCTCTATAGCAGAGAGGGAAAGTTATGCTACAACCCACCCGCCTGTTAACACGAAATCACTAAAACCACATCTCCCCTGGTACATTGCACTGCAATTACTCTGTTATCTTTATCTCCTCTCTCATTCATTTGGTGGTGTGAGCTGAAGTCACATCTAGTTATGGAGATGTACTGAGAAAACATCTGTTGATCTGATGGAAAACACTGGGGGTTCTTCACTTCATTCTTCCCTTCCATCTCCTTAGCAAGCAGCAGAACAGACTCAATGACTTTGGAAGTCTCTGGAGACAGGGCTGTTTCAACCACCCTGTGGTTGTCCAGATGATGAAATGATTGAAAAGTTGCTTGATGACACCAGGGAAACACCATCCAGATCTTCTCACCCAAGGAAGACAGTAGATGCAAACTGAAAACTCGGTGAGGACATGCAAGTAGGAAGATGGGACAAACCCAAGAAAATCTCCTACAATGCTGAGTCCTCCGCCGTGACCACGATTCAGCTCTTCACGCTGTTTTGTGTTAACCTTTGTCACAAGGGGTATCATCCAGTCTCCTTTCTATGACAATTAGCCAGAATACTCTATCCTTTTTTTTTTAAATCTATCTTGAGGTCACCACTGTTAGCTGGTTTCCATAACACAATTGGCTACGGCAATACTGGAAAGCTCTCGAATCCACTACAGCTGTATGTTCCCAGCTGGAACCATTTCTTCAAGTGCTTCTGAGCCTGAAGATACCAGCTGGGCTAACACTTGGAGTCATTTCAGACACACAGAAAGAGCACACAAAAGCTGTTCAACACATGCTGGGGAGGTTGGGCTGATCTTGCCTTGGGACAGAAGGATGGGCTCAGAGGCCACTGCAGGGCACTTGCAGCCTGTCCTTGGGACAAATATTCCCCATATCCACAGGGCACAGCCCTCTGGGATGTGAAGGTACAGCCTGGCAGAGGGGTGCAGCTGGACACTTGATGGATTATCTATGGTCAGCAAAGACTGTCCTGCCTTGGGCAGCAATAAAAACAAATACACTGTTCTGCACATGCTGAAACAGGGCTTAAAAAAAAAACCAAAAAAACCAAGCAAGCAGGTCCTTTGCTAAGGGTTGACCAGGCGACGAAGGGCTACCAGCCCACAGCTGATCTCATCTTCATGTCAGACTCTCAGTTTGTATGCAAGACACAGGGCATGCTCCTGCTCACCACGGAGTAAATATAATTCACCTGCTAATTGTCACAGCAGGGTAATAATGAAGTCTGAAAATAACCTCAGTAATAACACATGCAATGAAGGAAACAGAGGACTGGAAGATGCAAGCGCATCGGCAGTCCACCTCCGAGTCCTCATTTAGGCCATTGACAGCCTGGGTCTGATAGATACAGCAAGTTAATTAAAAAGCATTGGTAGTGGCATGCCACATTACCTCTGATTTAGCTAATGCATTTTATGTCATTAATTCTTTCACAAACACCAAAGGAGAATGCATGCACCTGCTTTGCTTAAGTTACTGCTTCACAGATGAGTTACATGCAGCATCTTTCTGCCTTGTTGCTAAACCTCTCTCAGCAAAGGCGCTTTTCTCACCAAACCCAGAAAATCCCACCACGCCTAGTCCCAGCGCCCTTGCACCCTCCCCTGTAAATCAGGGATACAGCAGTGCTCCTGTATGGCTTTGGAAGGAAGAATTCTGATGTTCACTACGTGTTCAAGACTGAAGCTCTCAGGCACTGAGAAGGTTTAGGTCCATAATTATGTCCAGCCTTTTTACGAGCACATTTTACTTCACAGTAGTGATTGTCTCTTGGCCTGAAAAATTAAGCTCCAGTGCATCCTCAGTGACAAATGAAATAGTAGCCCACAAGCTCTTCAAGGGCTTTGTGAACTCCCACATCTTAGTGGCATTCTCTAATGAACCTCCGATTTCTTCAAACAACTGTTCTTGGGACATCTGTTCTTGTGGGGCAGTCTATTATTTTTATATGGTGATTATTTGTGTTATGAGAGACACCACAGCCACAGAATAAGACCCTACTGTGCTTGGCACTCCACAAACGCAGAACAAAACAGTCTGCGTTCTTTTGCATCTTCCAAGTCTCTCTCCCCAGCTGGATGTCACTGTGTGATAATGAGACAGTAGAAACTTTCTAATATAGGAGGGAACAGATGTAGGCACTGGCCGCGTCTTCTGTGGTGAAACCCACCACTATGTACAAATGCAGTAAGAAAAGAGCCTACTGTAATGTTATTTGATGACTGAAAGTTTGCAGCCCCCTGAAACAGTAAAATCACTCCCTGCCAAGGGAGCATGCAAGCACACTTAAAAGATGAAGAAATTATGCAGTGCCCTATACATGCCTGTGGAATCTGAGAAAAAGGGTCAGATGGTTACATATGACAAAAAGCTGTGGACTCACCAGGATACAGCTGCTTTGTCGGTGCACTAAGCTGAGCATCTTTTGTTACTCTATAAGCAACATCTGCTTCTTTTGAAGATCTTCTGCTTGTGCAAAACCCTGTTGTTTTTGTTATACCATCAGGTAAATTATGAAAATCTAATACCTTCAAGAGGTCTGCAGGTTCAGCTGTGGAAAAAGAAAAGGAGACAAGAATTAGCAGGCAATAGGACTGGTACTTGCTTACTTGCTCAGATCGAAATCAGTATTAGCCTGCACCCCACAAATCAATCATCACAATTTTAAAAACATGAAATAAGTTTTCAATACGTCTACAGATACAACATTAATACCAGCTTCAAAGCTAGGATGTTGTACTGCTGGTCAAAGACACTAATTCAACACAGAGACGAACAGTTGATCAGCTGTCTGCGCTGGGGCAGTAGGGAGAATATACCATCTTATTAGCTACAGCAGTTATATTTTCTGGATGTCTTCACCCAATCTCTATCATTCAAGCACATGCTGAAGACTAAGCATTAGACAGGAAATTCATGATCTGAAAGAAAGGCTTTAAATCAAGAGGTTGCCAACATTTTCATTCTTTTTTTTCTTAAATTGGTTCATCCAAAAAGTTATTTGGAAGCAAATACCTGAGCAAGCTTCCTTGAAGGATTACACGCACCATGCAAAACAACCGCATGCAAAGTCACACTAGCTGGGATAACAGCTAAACCCACAAGACGCGCCTCAGGGTACGAACAAGTTATGGCAGAGCAGCATCCCAGCACAGCGCTTTGGTGCTTGTGGGCTGGCCGTGCTGCCAGCAGGCTCACCCAGACCCTTGCAGGGTTTGTGCACAGTGTCTAACTCTGCCCAGGGTGCAGCAAGGCGACACAGGGCAGGGATGCAGCACAACTCCACTGCAGGCAGCCAAGTGTCCCCCTCTTAATTCAGCTCAAGCCCAGGCAAGTCCCGTTAAATAGTTCCCCCTCTCTGCCAGGTATTCCCCCCTGTGACACCGGAATTATACACACAAGCACCAGTGTGTATAAGCAGACAGAAAGCCAACAAAACACATATGCTGCACAGAAGAAGAAAAATCCGCGTGGACATTTTGACTGATGACATGAAGAAAAAGGCTCCTTCCCTCAACAGCCCTCCTTGACCACATCCCGTTAGGCTCATATCCTGGGGCTCCTGCTGCTGCAGACATTAAGCTAGTTAATGAAGGGAGTTTGTCTGACACCCAGTGGTCCCCACACCAAACTCAGCGCCAGTTCACCTTCAGATATTCAGGTCTCTAGAGCATCAATTAAGTAATGCAAGTGATACATCTCACTAACTTCATAATCTGGTCTTGCTCACATCAGGAGATATAGTGTCTCCAGAAGTGGAATATTCAGATCTGACTTAAAATGCTTAGTTTGAATTTTGACTTGATATTTGGAGCAAAGTGCTGTCAGAAATATGAGCCACCCAACTCAACCCACCAGCAGTATTCAAAAGCAAATGTCTGCCTGACAGCTCCATTTAGCCTTGCCTGGGCGATATATCACAGCTGTATCCTTTTGCTACCTGATACATTATTTTTCCCAAAGAGTGATATTATTCAGATCCCTCAAGGACAGCCACACATTACATAGTCTGATGTCTGCAACGATACCCAGGACTAACCCCCTGGTCTGGCTGCCCCAGCTTCCATCAGGATCTCAGGGCATCGTGCCATGCTGCATGGCCAAGGGTGCAAAGCTTGTTACCAGTTTGCAGACTGATCACAAATAACCCAGCTACATTCAGGAAGGTGCATGGCATTTCTGCTACTGCAAAAAAGGGGACAGCTCCGAAAAGGGCAGGAAAATACAGGACTTCTTGCAAAGGGGAAAAAAAAAAATTGGCCTCACATTAGCATCAAGCCTATTACTAGAAAGACCAGGGAGGAAAGAGGGAAAGGATTTGCAAGGGATTCGCCATCCATGGGCAAGGGCTACAGCGTGGCCATCAGCACCGAATCCAAACACCTCAGCAATGGAAAGAAACAGCATGAACAAATCTTTTACAATATAAAAGGTTTTGGTTACCAAGATGATCGGCCTAATATTTGGATGGAAAATTCGTGTACGTTGTTCAGCAGTTTTTACAAGTTTCCACAATCCTGAGGATTTTGGCTCTCAATGAGAGATTACAAACATATGGCAAACCCAAGTCAACACTGCAGATAAACCAGCTGAGAGCTTGGCCTGAGCAGCATACAGCTGTAACGTTTCCTCATCTCTCATTCTTGTTAGACAGTATGCGGATGACACACATTTGTCTAAGCTGTCCTTGCCGCCTGGATCTTCCTGCTGCCTTTCAACCATGTTTTCTTCACACAGGAATATCTGTATACATACAACCCAAGCTGCGTTTAAGCAACTAAAACTACAATAAAACACCAGTTCTGCTTCCAGTTACCTCCCTCTGCTCCAAGAGATTCAAATCAGCCAGCTCCTAAGCTGCCTCCAACATTTATTTAGGGAGGAGAAGGGAAAAAGGCAAATGCAAGGGGGAGGGGATGTGAATTCCAGACTCCTGACATCAGCCCGGTCCCCACGCAGGGGGATCTGAGCAGGGGGATCTGAGCCTCGCTTGCAGTGCTGCACATCAGCCATCCTGCGGACAGTAGCCACGGTGGGGCTGAGGCATCTGCAGGACCAGAAATGGCTGCAGAAGAATCCATCATCCAAAAGCTCAGCTGCTGTTACGACAAAAACTGTGTGAACATCATCTCCTTTGGCAAGGGAGCCCCAGCTGACACCAGAGCCAGCCATGGTCATCTCTCACAGGAAACAAGTATATGGTGCTGGGCGAGTGAAACGCTGCTCATTATCACGATCTTATAGCTAAAATCGTGGAGTGTATTGACAGGAAGGAAGCACAACATGAAAACTGAAGGTTTCACCAGCTCTGTACCTCAACAGAATGACACCACTTGCGAGCCATATGGCAATTGCTGGCCAAAAGCTCCAGCAGTGGTTATAGCAAGGTGATGGGCGTCCAGGGGAGCTGGACCTCCTCCAGAAGCAACCAGCCATGAGCAGGTAGCAGGCTCCGTGCTCCAGCTCCTGCCCCGAGCCCTCTCATCTCCCATCCATCTCAGCTCCCACCCATCATCAGCGCCCTGGTACAGAACTTCTCATTTGTAAAAGATGATTCAAGCATCTGCCAGCCTCCCTCTGCTGCTGTGAGCCTCCAAACCTATCACGCAATTAATCTTCATTTTGAAGGAAGATCCTCTATACCTCCATAACTATGATGGATTAGGTCAAGGCGAGATACTAAAGTAGAACAACAGTCTGGGTATTGCACAAACAAACTGCAAAGCATGCAGGTAATCAGCAGGAGAGGAAATACCTTCTGTTCACAGATGTGAGCAAGTGTCCCACCTCTGCTTGCTCCTGGAGATCAAAGAGGAGGCAAGGAGCCAGCTGAAGCCCTATAGACCACTCAATGTTGCACTTCATCACTAAGGGCATCCGTTTGAGTAGGACTTAAGGAGCATAAAAGTATCCATCTCTTTCCAGAAAGATGGACTTCACACAGGAGCAGCTCTTATTCCTGTCCAGCTAATCAGTTTGTTTATTTCCCCTTGATTTTTCAGCCCAAACTAAATGTAATCTCCTGTTAGGAGCTCTGACAGCATCATGCCCAGGACAGAGACGGAACTGACCAAAATCAGGCTCTACAGGGTATTTCTTACAAGCTTGCACTGGGTTTGGCCTTCATCCAAGAACTGAATCAGCTGTTGCTTTATGAAAGCTTTTTTTTTTTTTTTTTACTTGCTATTTTATGAATAACATTACTATGCAGCATTACACACAGGATCATTCTTTCACTCGAGATGCACAAGGCTCCCCTAAGAGACCAGCAGCTCAGTCCCTGCTGTGCTGGAGGAGGGTATACAAAAATATATAGCCAGTATACAAAGAGGCAAACCCCAAACATCCCAAATTAGACCAAAATCAGACCAAAGGCTTCCCCAAAAGCATGTACAGCCCTTGAAAAAGACCCAAAAGGAACATTACTTCTCATTTTAACAGTGGAGATGAGTGCCTCCCTGACAAACCAACAGTGGCAAAA
Organism: Falco naumanni; assembly: GCF_017639655.2. Classification (NCBI taxonomy): domain Eukaryota; kingdom Metazoa; phylum Chordata; class Aves; order Falconiformes; family Falconidae; genus Falco; species Falco naumanni. Next base: position 8,028,233 of record NC_054062.1, read on the forward strand.
GGAGGAATTAAATCCTTAATTCCTCCATGTCCAACCAAGGGTTTAACCACAAGACCAATCCTTCTGTGTTAATCTGATTTCTAATTATTTAATTACCTGTTAAAACCTGGAACAGAGGCAGCTGGTATTAAGTTTATAACTCTACCCCCACTCAGCAGTGGACAAAAGCCACTTTTTTTTTTTTCTTTTCTTTCTTACACTTCCATATTAAAGCAAATTCAGCAGCATCCATTGAAATAAACTCCCTGGCTTTGGGCTGGGCACAGGCTCCAGCCAAAACATGGTCAGTGTGGCCATGCCCTGCCACCCTCAACGACGGCCAAGCCACCTGCTCGGACTGAGCTGTGGATGCGGGAGCAGAAATATCCCCAAGGAACTCCAGAGGAAACAAGACCATCATTAATCATCATTAACAGCCCCAGGCAAATATTAGACCACACTGAATGCCCCTGCCTGTGGGCAAACCCCATTCCCAGCATGACTGGGTTGTCCATCCTCACCTTTCCTTTCCTTGACTGTTCTTTAAATCAGTTTTTAAGAGGGAAAGAGGTCTTAAGCCCTGCTGATCCTTCAGGACATGTGCAATGATAAACAAAGATTTTTTTATTATTTTTTTTTTAATGCTATTACACTTATAAGTCACAGAGCAGAAAAGGCAACAACCAACCCTTGTTTAGCAGCTGCAGTAAAGGTCAGTTGAAGTCTTTCTGCACACAACCACTATGCAAAGGTTAAACAGTTTGGTTTCTCTACCAAGCTTGATATCAAGCCCAGACCCTCCTAATTTTGCTCCCCCCGCCCCCCCCCCTTCCCCCCTTCCCCCAGGGCCAAGGCATTTGCTTTGCTTTCATCAGGGGAAGCCACACTGTCCTCACTTCGCTCCAGTGTGGGCTAACAGGTGTCAGCCCAGAGAAGGCACTTGCCACCAGTTCCCTCTTTGTCTCATTTCATCACCCCCTTGTCAGCCTGATATTCTTAAAAGCAGGATGGATCAGCAGGAACCAAGACATTATTCCCACCTCTGGAAAAAAAACTAAGTCAAGACCCTAATGGAAATGGTGCTATTGAAATTCAGCGCAAGATGGACCTGCAGCTTCTGTAGGCTACGCTGAAAATCCCAGCATATACAGCATTAGCCAGAAGTCATTAATCTAAGTCATATTTATGCCTGCAATAATAATTTTTTAACACCTGAAACAAAGCTCTCGCAGGGGCCCCAAAGCACTTTACCAAGCGTCAGGATACATAAGTCGCTTATACATTACTTGTGGGTATCACGTTTCCAGTGTCTGAAAAATTACCAAATTACAAATAACAAACCTCAAAACAATTCTCCCTCCCATCATTTTTCAAGATCTTTAATTAAATCCTTATCCCCAAGGAAATTCGCAATATTTAAACTTGCCACCGAGTTGAAGGCTGCAGCGCCTGTAGCCATGCGGTGCTGGCGCCGGACACTCTCTATGGCCTCCTGCTTTACACCGCAGCATTCAGAGGGGGCTGCTCTCCCTGACACCCTGCACAGCCCACTGGGGTGAACTGGGCAGCACAACTGGTCAAAAGGCAAAGCCAGGCATGCCAAATGAGTACAATCTGGATTGCAGTAGATTACAGAGTTAAGTATGTTTATTTTCCCAACTATATACTGTCAGTTTTATAAATCTGTTGAAGTCAAATCATGCACAAAAAAAATTTATTAATCTCTTCTGAAAGCCGTCTCCCAGTTTTTCAGTGTGATCTTCAAGCTTTTTCAGCTGCCATTTGGGAAGATTTTTTTATTTTTTTTTTTTGCAATGAAGCTATCACATGGCTCCAGGAGCAGAAATTTTCAGAAAAAGCAAGAAAACCCCACTAGGTATCACAAGACTCCTCAATACAAACCCCAGCAAGCTGGCAAAGTCACGACACTATATCGCAACAGCAAACATCCACTGTGCTAAGCCTGGACTGCTAACGAGGAGTCCAAACGATGCAGCCTCCAGGTGTCGGGTGCACAGCAAGGGGTGGAAGGAGCAGAAATGCTGTTTCTGTAGCACAGACAGCACATCTGGGAGACCCTCCCCAGTTCTTTGGGGCTCCGTTGCATTCGTTTGATAGCTGGGGAGAGGCTCTTGCCTTGACATTCCCAGAGATCAAAACCAACCCTCTGGAACACCCGCAGTAATGAGAGCAGGTGAGTTCCCACACCATGCCCAGCCCGTTTGTCCTCCGAGGGCCTGGGAAGACCACACATCCACCAGCCAGCAAGAAAACCACTTTCCCAATCAGCCCAGCATCCTCATTGCTATGAGCGCCGCACCTAGAGCGGTTTGCACACTCCAAATGAGTTAGCACCCAGACCTAGCCCTTCCTCTTTGACCTCTATGCATTTTCTAGTGGAGCTGCCCAGGATGCTATGTACTTGGTGTACTGCTGAGAACAGATCTGTTTTTCCAACTACCCTTTGCTCATCTCACCGAAAAGGTCAGGAAGCCCCCAGGATCTCAGTGGACCAGAAGCTGAAACGAGTTTTAGAGAACAGTTCAATCCACCAAAACTGCACACGCCCCACTAGCACCGCCCGGTGCAACGTGCCGTCCACCAGACAAGAACGCAGCTGCGCTGCCACGCAGCAGCTGTATTACAGCTGTGTCCAAAATTGGGCTTAAGAGATCAAAGCCTTCCCCTTTCACTAACTACCGCTGCCGTCTTAAGGTACACCTTATTCAGTCTTACCTGGCAACATTGAGCCAGCCTTCAGTCTTCACTGAATGCATTCCTAGAACTTGAAGAGTTAAGAAAATCCCCTTTCTTCCACTTTTTGCCTTACAATACCCTTCAAAGTGGAAAAAATCCCTCATCAGCATCCTGAGACACACATTTATTGTGCACAGCTGACCCGTTGTATTAATGCAGTAACTGAGACATTTGGGTGTCTGAAGAAGGGGTCACCATCCCATAACAGTGGAGAACCATTCTTCTATATTCGGTTTCATAACAGCTAAAGGGCATCCAAAGACCTTCAGCACTTAATGACACAGCACTTAGTCGTACTATAGTTTATGTGCAATTATTGCCAAAGATTTCAGGTCATAAGGTGAAGAATGAATAAGCATTTATGTTCCCAGCTCATTCCAGGTGCCCTCTGCAACTTTTCTCATCATTTAATACGTAACTCAGCAGTCCGGGTATTTGTATCCAAGTGTCTGATCATGAGTGAGGAACACTTACTGGGAAGCAAAGCCTGCCTAGACGAACAACCACTATAAAATAAACTTGTCATCTTATCCCACAGCAAGTAATAACAGTGAAGTGAATAAGGATTGTTTCAAGAGTAGCATCTCCTTGAAAAGCGCCTCAAGTCACACAGAAAGGCAGAGTGAGTCATTTTCATAGGAAAAGCAAAGCTATGCACTGCAGTTAACCTGCCCACAATTAACCAGCTGGCTTAAATCGCCTTGTTTCTCTTGCACACAGATGTCTAAACAGCACCCAGGCTGGCTGGGGCGGCTCTGGCCTGCCCACACTGCTGTCCTGCCTCCTCAGCATCAGCAAAGTGAGCAGCTGGACCCAGTGGCCTGGCGCTCTGCTCCAGTCCCATGGCTGTGTGTGGAAGCACCATGCTTGGACATGTCCAGGAGCTTTCCTGGATCTCCTTCCCTGCCTCCTTAACCACTCATCTCACTTCAGACCTTCACCAGAAAGGTAGTTTCATATGCTTCAAAGCGAATGGGGATCACACAAACTGATGCAAAAAAACAAATAACGTGAATCCTATTCAACAGATGAAAAGCAGGGACCTTCTGATATAAAGGCAGTAGATTAAAGAAACGAGAAATTAAATAAAAAGAGTTGGATCCTGTGCTTGACTACAGCAAGGTAAATTCAGTGATCTGAGTAATAGCTGCCCCAGGTTTCCATCACCACCTCCGAGAGCAGAATACCCGGCCCCGAGCAGGGGCAGATCCAGCTCCTGCACCCAGCTGGGCTGCTGTCTCACCCGCACAGCTCTGAGCCAGCCAGCTAGTGCCAGGTAATCTGGTAGGTAAGGTGAATCTAAAAGTCCCAGCTTTAATGAAACAAGGTCCACTTCTGCCACCCAAGAACCTACTCCTTAACATCCCCATCTCTCTTGTTTGTCATCTTTAAGCCAGAAAATGTTGTGTTGTGGGGAGATTAGAAGAGGCACAATTTTATTAGGCACTTTCAGGTACTCAGGTGACAAGTATGAAGTTATTACCATATTTTCCCCAATTAATATCAATGTATCCGGCACAAACAACATCAGGCAGAGCACTGCTCTCTCACTGCATTACCATCTCCAAGCGGAAAGGAGGATTCTGCAGGGCTGCCTGAATGCAGTGAAAACCCATTCCTGGGAAAAGAAGCCATTACATATTTTTAAAGGAAAAGGTGACTTCCAACAGAAGCCCAAAAAGCCCCCGAGCTGCGAGAGGTCAGACCTCTCGCATCCATCAGGGACAGGAGGAACCAGCTGTGACGCAGCGCCGCGCTTTAATCCTGACCTAGGAAACCCAACCAAGGTCAGGATGCCCCCGGGAGGGTGCTGAGCCTCCACACTGACCAGGCTCCAGCAAGGGGAAACACTCCGCTCCAAACAGACCCCTTCCCTTCCATCTTTACCGCCTTCTGCTTCCCCAAATACTTTCTTAAGATAGTTTATTCTTAGCGCTAAATAAACACCCAATTATTTCCTGTAGGGGACCAAACTCGGACCTGCAGTGAGGCAGAGCAGAGCACGCAGAGGGCAGGATGCCCTTTCACCAGGCTTAGGGTTTCTCGCTCTCCAGGCTGCTGCCCAGAGGTTGACATGGACGTCTTGCCTTATACCAGAAATTAAACACCAAGGGGTAAATGCTCCAGTGCTCAGATCTGTAAGAGACAGCAACACAGGTGAGAACTGGAAGCTGCTTCACTTTGCACCGTATTTTTATGGAGCCTGGAATCTCCAGGTAATGTCTATGGGATTTCAAGAATGTCTACTCCTTATTCAAATACTTTTCACCACTGTTGACCTCCTAGCTGCAGCACATGGATAACGGACTAAACCAAGATGGAACAGGTTAAAACAAAATATAGACAAAAAATAAGAATATAAAGCTTCAGTTGCCACTGCTCAAGCATCCTTTGGATGGACTTAATAGAGCCCCTTCAATTCTTCAGCATCCCAGTAGCCCAATCAAATAAAATGATATATTTGGACAAAGAGGAAAGGCACTTTGAGGAGAACCAAGGAATCTGAACTGCAGGACTGAAGATAGGGAAGTTTGTTCCCTAGAAAGGGGCACAATGCAACAAAAAAAGGCCAGCTACGAAAGGGGTCAGATACTCATCCGGTGCACATCAGCTCCTTCCAATTGCTGCAACAGAGCTGTGTCAATTCCTATTGCTCTAGATAGCCGAATATTTCACCAATGACTCATGTCATCCCCTTATGGTGTTTTTTTTTTTTTTAAAGGCCCAAATAGTCCCAACTGTGAACAAAGGAAACCATTATGCAGAGCCAGATTCGAAAGATCGTATGCATAATCCCAGAAGGGAAAGAAAGAAACCCAGAACTGATACTGGAGCAGCTCTGCAAGACTACATTAAATTCAAAGAATCAAATAATCTTTGTTCCTTTGAGCGTAAATTTTTTTTTTTAAATAATCAATCATTTTGGTTTCTAACAAAGCAGTGGTGTTAGCAGCTAACAGCAAGCAAAGAGCAGGCCTTTCCCCCACAGAATATAATTAAACCACGCAAAAAAAATCTCTGCTGTGAATGCCATGCAAAACTTACAGACACAATGCACAGAAGAGAAGCAAACACTTAAGATTTTGGGGGAAATCCCAGCCCCTTCCAAGAGCTTCAAATATCCCATTCATTTTGGAGAACTGGGGATTTCAGATTCTCCCCTGCTAAGGGAAAGAAAAATCCAGCGGTACAGGGCTGGCTCTGTGAGCACAGGGATTGCTCGGCAGAGGAAAACAGGGTGCTAAGGGGGAAGGGAGGAGGACAACGGGCTTTCTTCTGAGATGGGAGAGGATCTGGCCAGGGTGACTGCTGCCCCACGCCAGCGTGGGAGCCAGGGCATGGCAGTGACGCATCTGTCACTGGGAAGCTGGGGACAGCCTGCTGCTGCCTGCCAAGAGCACGCAGAGGAGAGCGGCCACAGTGAGGGTTTCTCCTCCGTTCAAGCAGCTGCTGACCCCCATTTCCACAAATCCTGGGGGAAAGCGATGAACGAAACCTAGAGCACAGGGAAAAAGTGGCAGTGGGGTCCCCAGGAGGGCAGGTCCGAAGGGGCAAAGCCAACGCTCAGCGATCCTTTCCCTGCTCATGGGCAGCCTCCCCTGGCCCCACACGGACCAGGGGGATTTGCACCAGGCTTCACCAGTTGTCCCCAAGAAGGGGACAAACACAACTTCTTCCTTCCCCCTCGCTCCCTGCTGAAGCAAACCATCCCGTCCAGCCAAGGGAAAAGCACGGAGCCTTTTCAGACAGAGCGCAAGCCGAGCCCCGCCAAACCCCCAGCCCACGTCAGCACTCAGCACGACTGTTCAGTGTCTGAGGAGTTTTTACGGGCCAGTCCTGACAGCAGGGTCAGAAGAATTAGGTGAACCCTCAGCGTTGCAGTGGCTGCCGTTGCCTCTGCTCGCAGAGCTGGGCTGCAGTGGAGATGCCTCGCATACCACCCTGCCCACGGCGCTGCTCCCATCCCCACCAGTCCCGCTCCCCGGAATCCACAGGGAGCTTTCCAATCCCCCACCAGTTGGATCAAGTATTTCTGGGTCGCCGTGACATTTCGGGAAGTTTTCCAGCAGAAGTTTGATTACTGGCAGGAGTCTTGCCCTTTACGAAACAACTGAGGGTGAAGGGAGTCTAAAACTTTTAGAGCTATTAAAACTAAAAACTCACACACTCAGCAGATCCACAAAAGGAAATGGTGACGGAGCGTGACTCCATCTTCTGAATGATTAACTGAGCGGTCTTAGAGAGCACTCAGCTTTAGAAGCAGTTTCTGAAAGCGAGCCATAAGGGGACACAAGTTATGTTCAAACAAACAGGCACTCTCCCCTCCTTCCCTCCCACCCAAAGTCTCTGGTTCCTTTACTGAAAAAAAAAAAAAAAAACAAGAAAAAAAACCCACAAAAAACAAAATCCCACTTTCAAATCCTTGTGAAGCCCCTGGATTGTCTCAGCCCTAAGGGAGCATTTAGAGATGTACCAGCAAAAGATGGAAATCACATCCAAGGCGTCTGTTACTCTTCCCGAGCAAAACCTTGGCACAGTCTTTTGGAAAAGAGCTCCACAGGTGCAGCCCCGGGGGTTACTGGGCTGAGGTGGGGCAAAAGCACCTCTGATGGGAGAACCGTCGCCTCCCTGCCTATGGCCTATGCCTACTTTCTGCAGGAGGTAACCAGGAACCGGTTAGTACCCCTGCAGACACCCGACCACATGGCCCAGCTTGGTGACAGGGAGGTTCTGATGTCCACGGGCAACATCTCTTTTACGTCGAGCTGTGCCAGCACAAAGCAGAGCTCATAGCTGGAGCCCAGCACCGTGTGTGCAAAGCTGAGCGCTGCAGGGACCGTGGGCACATCAGCATCACCTGGGGACCCGAGTCAGACCCCACCAACACTGCATATCACGCAGTCAAGGCATCCCAGCCAAACTACAGGTTTCACTTCAGGGTAATGACTGCTTCAAGCAAAGCATTCTTCACTGCTTCTACAAGTGATGGGTATTTGCCTTGCCCAGTTGCGCTGTGCTGCCCACGGGACTCGCGCCTCAGCCAGCTGCAGGCAACACCAGGGTTCCTGTAGCTCCCAAGCAGATGCATTTGAAGGTGGAAAAGAGCAGTTCAACCTTTTGTCTTTGCTCTAAGGAGCACCAAGTGTTTCCAGACTATCTGGCACTTGGACTTCATTTGCATTTTCAAAGTACTTTGTAATGATCAACCACTTAAAGCTCTGCAAGATTTAATTAGGGCCTGATCTTGCAGCAGCACATTAAACTCAACAGAAGTTTTGCAACCAGTTTTAATGGGGTGCAGAGCAGTTACTCCTCCAAGGAGGGAAGAAGCTGCATACTCATCTCCCAAACAGAGTGGAAGCAACACATGAAGACCTGACATATCTTTGTCAAGCAAGTGTAAGCATCCTTCCTCAGCCGCTGCCAGCTGCAGTGCGCTGCCAGGGCCACCATCTGCTCCAGCCTGCTGCTCCAGCACATCAGAGGGCACCTTTCTTCCTCCTTTTCGTATCCAAAGCTATTTGGCATTGAATCAAGAACAAGAAGGGCATCACCCTTTGATGAAACCAGGGAGGCATGGATTAAGGTAGTAGCCTCCTCCACCTGACATTTAAAACATTTAAAAAAAAAAAAAAAAAACAACAACAAAAAAACCCAAACCACAACAACAACAAAACAGCCTTCCAGAAAGAAAACCAAAGTTCAAACCGCTGAACTAAGATTTTCCTGCAAAAGCAATACTTTCCATCCGGTGGGGTCATTTTGCATGGGCAACCATCTCACTGCATCCCCAGGATGTCACAGAGCACTCACAGACACGGGATGGGAATTGCATCGGGCAGGCTGGAGCCATCACAAGCAGATGTACTGTCATGCCCTACATGTAGGAAGCCCCAGCTCATCTATACTGGATGCTTACAAGCACCCAGCAGCCTCCATATGTGTAAAGGCAGTTTAGGAATGAAAGAGCTGTGGTCAGGGCTTTTCCCCCTCCTCCTCCTCCCATGCTAGTGGCTGGAAGCACAGTGGAATGCACCAGGATGAACTTAAGCAGCCTACAGCCATGTGAGCTGACCAATGCTTCATCTCTTCTTAACACTTCAGAGTTAGAAAAAAGGTCACGGGCCACTTCCAAACTGGAAGGCTGTGCCAAGGGAAATGGGACCACCCTCACAAGTTCATTGCAAAGGATTATGTTCCCTCCCAGCATCTTCCAGCAGTACTTGGGGAAAATGAGAGATGCTGAAGAGGTACCACCAGGGCAGGCTGTCCAGCAAGCACAGCTGGAGCTGCTGTGGTGCAAGGAAAGATACAGGGACAAGAGATACAGAGGGACAGGCCGCATCTTCTGTCAGCTAGACCAATACAGTCTGGAAAGAGCAGCCAAAATGGACAAGCTTTGAGGGAAACATTAACCATTCTGGAATAACACCCTCTCTGCAACCTTCCTATAGCCATGCCCAGCACTTTAATTTCTGTTGTGGTGCTGTAAGTGGATTGCCCAGCTATGAGCTTAATTAAACACATTAACACAAGCGCCTGCATAATTACAGTCATTTCCACCACGGTAAACATTGCCGCTACAGTCAGGCTGGCAATCAGCATCGCATGGTTGGCACATAACATCAGCCACTTAAAAGGGAACAAAACCACAGGGGGGTTTACTGCAGGGCACTACCCCACACCCATACAGGTAGCCCAGCTGGGACGCTTCCAGAACACAGTCATTTAGGAGCTAAAGACTCATTTTCATGCGCTGTGAGGTTTTTAGTTGCCTATAAAGTTAATGGGACCAAGCACAAGTAATTTTTATTTTTAAATATTTCATTGGATGATTTTAAAAGCCCAACACTGAATATTTCCAGCACTACTGTACACTTGAATAGTTTGACACAGGGAAAGAAATGTAAAAGGAGTTTTCTCTCAGACGTTTAAAGCTACGAACTCTTAGCATTTACTTTCTATCTGATTTTTCCTCAACAAAAATGTAGCCAGGAGGCAATTTTCAAATTAATATCCGCTTGATTTCATGGAAAGTGTGCCTGAAGCTTGTTTTCCAAAATTTTCTCAGGAGCATTAGTTCCTTTGAGTTTATATAGCCCACATCTGCACAACATAGGTGCTGCTTTCAGGGCAATAGCAGGAAGATGACGCAGGCCTGAGTTACCCACCCGCAGCCATGAGTTTCATCAGTTCTCAGCAAACACCACAAACCGACCAAAGAGCTGCGATGCCCTCAAGGGAAGCCTGCAAGCAGGGAGAAATTCACCACTGAAGTTACTCATTCCTAATGATTTTCTCAGTCCTAATCAATATTTATTCAGATCTTATTCCTGATTAGGTGTTTAAATGGATTTCTTTGTTAACGTCACCAGGGAATGAACATTTTTTTTACTTTAGGTCAATTGAGGTTTTTTATGGACCAGCTAGAATAATATATAATCTGTTGATGTTCAGACACGCAGAAGAGGCTTTTCCAAATACAACACACCAGCTCCCATTCCTTTCCGATTTCCAGTCCTATTATAAATAAAACGCAAGTACACGGCGTATTTCCCTACTGCCCAAATTAAGAAGTGGTACATCAGGAGGTTTTTGCATTAAAAGCACAGGATGCCTCCCCACACCCCCCAGCCCCTTGGTCCAGACAGCACCAAACAGTGGAAGGGGGTTTATTACCATGAACCCAGCACATCAAGTGGCATTAGGGTAACATCAAGAAACTCCCGTTCAGCCTTGACAGACCTTTGTGATCTCTGACCCTCGGTCATTAGGGGAGAAAGCCAACCCATTAACCCCCCTCATACACTCAGAGCAGTATCTCCATTACAAACATCTATCAGGAGCCAAATAGGAGCTAATTACCCAGCACCAGCCCCCTCCTCCCTGCACCATCCTCCCCGTGATGGGAGACAAACCCTCCCGGAGGCAAAGCCACCATCAGAAGCCACCCCTCACTACTGTTTCAGGAGCTGATTTAAAGATGTGGATTTTGTGCTCATCATGTGGCAATATTCCTAGAAGATCATAGCTTCATCTGCTTGAAATCCATGGCTGACGCTATGGTGTTTGCAGCAGTGACCAAGTCACACACGGACAAGAACTGATTTTAGGAAATTTGGGTCACAGCTGCATGATCATTTCCCACTCCCTTCAGATATTTTCCGTTAAAGTTGTTACAAAGTGATTTGTACATTGGCTGTTCTTGGAAATATCTGCTGTACTTAGGAGCTGAGATGTCATTTCAGGTTCTCCATTATACATGAAGGAGAATTCAAACCCAAAGATAGCATCTAAATTGAAATATGCTACTATAAAAGCTAGCAAGAACTATCCAAGATACCCATCCAAAAAGCTTTCCCAGGCCTCTAACACTGGCCCAGACAAATATTTACATAATCATTCACATGGGTTTGTTTTAAATAAAGAACCTTTTATTATTATTATTACTATTGCTTTGACATCAACCATCTAATTAGAGGCCAACGACAGTTCTAAAAACCACTGTGAGTTCTCCCAGCAGCACCGACGAGAAGTGGTACTGAGTGACAGGCAGCACCGGAGCTGTCGCTGGCCTCCTGCTTTCCCAGGAAATCAGGAGAGGGGAAATTTTGCAGGAAAATCCTATATATTCCCAGGAAATCAGGAGAGGGGACTGCTGGGGAAAAGGACTATTGCCCTGCAGACGCGAGGGGATGGAAGAGGGATGGCTTCTGCCTCTGGCAGACTGTTGGGGAAATGGCAAACTGATGGGCAAAGGGTCTCCTGGCACAAATAATGCCCACTCATGCCTTGTTTTTTCTCGGCTGTAACACCAACACTGTGCTGTGATGCTGGACTAGTCACCTTTATGCCTCTGCTTTACAGACTGGCTTTGGGGACTGGCCTTTCCCTGAATTCACACAAGCTACCTAGCAGAGCAGACCTCAGTTCTGAAGTATTGCTGTAGCATACAAATACAATATGGCTAGAAGTAATCTACTTACCACAGAAAGATCTAGATAAATGCATGCCAAGGCACTTATGGTGGTCTTTATGGTGAATAAAAGTGTGCAGGACCCAGTTTTAAGGTGAGGTTTCAAGTATACCGATGAAGCAGAAAGATAAGAAAACCCACTCCTGGCTGGCAAGAAGAAACAACCAAGAGATTTGTTCAGAGCCACCTCTTGCACACACTTCCAGATCACACCGATGGAGATCCCCAGGGCTTCCTGCACATGCAGGCAACTCAATCCTATTATTAAAACTGCCTCTTTCCACTGCTGGAACATAACGAAGCTCTGCCTCCAGGGACCGTGCTTCAACAGGGAGCACAGCAAAGGCAGGAGAGCCAGTGAGAGCAGAGCACGAGCTGCAGGAGTAACACGTAGATGTGCTGGTCTGCAGCCCGTCTCCTCCAAGGCACCTTCCTTCTGGGCGTTTTTCTGGCTGTCCTTCATGCAGTAGCTGTAAAGGTCCCCACCAAACAAGGTCTTCGCTACATGGCCACTTTTTCCTGGGGCCTGATTCGGGCGCTCAGCTCACAAACTCACAAATCTGAGCAAATAGTGAAGTTCAGCACCTAAATCCCTTCATGCTCCTGACCCTCTGGAAATGACCTTCCCCTACTGACTTGTTTCAATGAGTTCCTGCACGTCCATCCTCCAAGCCCCACCACCGCTTCAGCTGCTGGTTCCTAAGCCCCTTCCAACTTTGCCAAATCTTCTTGCCTCCTTCCCTTAGGAGACAGGCTATTCCCATCACAGCCTTGCTCACAACACGTGGGGAGGGAGCAGAGACCATGCTTGCTCCTGGGCACGACCCTCATTTTGCACGTGTAGCTCAGAGGTGTGATGGTCCATCTCGCCCCCACACACGCTGCCACCTCATGCCACTAGCCCGTATCTAGCAACGCATGGCTGAAATACATAATCACTTGCTGAATCTTTTTCCTTCTCTTTTTCTCACAGTTTTATTGTGCTCCTGAGGCCGTTTGAGCTGGGATTCAAGTTACTGAAAGCAAGACAATCCATCAGAGCATGGCTGAGAAAGAATAGAAATGAAGCTATCTGGGGCCATAAAGCTAAGCTAGAACAGTAAGAAAAATTTCTCAGCCCTCCTATTGATCTTTCCACCCCCAGGACAGATGTGAAGAGAGGAAAAAGCCAGCAAATGCTGTATTTAGAAGCTGCTACCTTCACAATAAGGAGGCAGTGCTAAGACCCCTGTGCCTCATCACCAGTTGCTTGGTCAAAACAGAAGTCTCTGCAAGATGTTCCTGGGGAGCCCGATGGAAAGGTGACCCTCTGTATTTGCATTTGCAGGGAGAACTTGAATCGCTGCAAATCCATTTAAACTCAAGCAAGAAAGCAATTAGTTCTCCCTCCTAGCAAAAAGGTAGATAAATAGCAACTAACCATCCCACGAACCAGTCCCAAAGAACCAATAAAAATACATTAAAATATATTTTCCTCTACTCATTCCTTTGCAGCTAATGCATGGAAGCAACCGAAGATTTCCTTATGCAATATTCAGCTAGCGTGGTGACCAGTGTTGTACTTCTTTCTGTAGGTAAGAAAAGGGCTTTGTATTTCAGGAGCTCTATCTCCAGGGCATCTTTTCTCAGGCTGCAAGCTAAAGAACCTTGCAGCTGGGAAAAGTCAATTCCAGTCTCCAGCTTATTTTCCCTTGCCTGGAACTGGTTCGTGGCATGACCTCTTAACCATACTTGGAGGTTTAAAGAGCTCAGTTGCAACTTTGATCAGTCAGGCCTGTAATATTTGCAGACTGCTATAACGATGCTTTTCATATCCTAATACATATATACTCCCAACTTCTTTCAGGAAATTATACTTCTGGCTTCTTAACTGCAAGCAACTGAGATGACATTGAAAAAGGAGCTTGGCAGACAGATGAGGCGCTTGGCACTGCCGCAGGGTGAGTACCACCGCGGGCGAAGACAGCCAGACCCTGGCAGCAGGAAGATGCTGAGCCCTTCGAACCGCCACTGCCTGCTCCTGACAGGCAGCTGGGCACATTTCTCATTCCCAGGCAGGAAAAATGAACAAAGCACCAAACAAGCAGGGCACCACAAAGGGTGGCACGTGCACGCTCTTGGCAAAGGGAACGAGTGGGATGATCTTTCTTTCACACTTCTGCAGAGCAACTTGGCCCACCCTTTGCGCATTCAGCAGCAATTCCCACCACATTTTATTTGCTCTGCCTTTCCAGTCATGGCAGTCTTCCCTTTCAGGCAGAAGAGGGAAGCCCAGCAAGATATTGTCCCTCTTCAATACAGGTTCCCCCCTCCCAGGTTACCATTGAACTTGTTCTTCAGATTGCAGTCTGTGTAGCACCTTAAACCCAAGCGCATGGATTTTGGGGGAATTAGCAGGACAAACAATGAAGAAGGAAGACACATAGGGACTGTGGGTGTAAAGAGTAATGAGTCATCCAGGTCTGAGCTATTTCAGAGCTCTACCAGGGGTCAGACACAACAGCAAATATAAAACAAAGTCTTGGTGCTCCATTACGGAAAGATCAAAGAAAAATCGAGGCTCACTGCCAGGAGTAGTGAAATGCCATTTTAATCCCAAATACAGACTCTTCCTCATGTTTCAGGCTAAACCCAGGAAACAGATTAAAAAGATGCTGAAAGAATAATTTCACTGTAGGGCCACACTCCTGATGTCCCCCAACATAAAATGGTGCCAGGTTTGGAAAGGAATTCAGAATTTTGTCAAGGAACAAAATACTTCAAGTTGTTCTGAGTCCCCATGGCACAAGTCAGACAGCTATACAGAGTCACTACATTTAAAGCCAGTGGAGTGCACAAGAGCAACACCTTGATACACCAGCCACTAAAAGCCACTATTTTTTTGGTTTTGTTTTGATTTTTGCTAACACTGAAGAACCAGTTTCCATCAGACAGCTGAATTTTCTAAAGAGAAGCAACTGAACTCCAGCTTTGTAAATAAAACTGCATGGCAGAGCTGAAGCTTTTTGCAAAAGCGTAGCACAGCCATATGCTCCCCCCATAACTCTTCCAGGCCCTGTTCCCACTGAGGAACAGTATCTCACTTTCCTTTCAAATGATTCCAATATGTTCAGTGGCAATTTACTTAAGGTAAGTAATTGTATTATTGATATATATATATAATATACTAAGGTAAATATAAAATGGGAAAACTTGTCCCTAAGAGATGAGTAATCAAAAATTAAATTCGTATCAGAACACAGCACAACAAGCATTCATTTACGTGATGTTGAGCAATGCAATCACAGCAAAAGAGACACCCAAGCAAGATTTAGCACTGCAACCCTGGGTACCTCCAGCAAAGTCAGTGCCCCAAGCTCCAAGGGTAAGGGACTCTGCTCCTGCACAGCCCCTGAAAGCCATTTGGCTTCAAGTGATCCATCCAGCCCAGCTAGACTAAATGTAGATTGGTATTGATGCGTATTCTACCTGTGTCTCTTAACTACAGTACCAGCAGAGCCCACATCATTCTTACCCTTCCAAAAATGCAGCAGGTGAAAAACAGATGAGTAAAAAGCAGCATAGAAATCAATGCCCTGACATATTAAGCATTGTAAACTGTTCTCTGTAGCATAAGACATTTACCCTGACAACATCCCCTTTATTTGTTTTAAAGGCTCACAACAATTCTTGTTAAATATATTTTCTGCCATTAGCATAAGCTAATAATATAAGTGGCCTTGAGCAAGGTCACAGGATTCAGTGAGAGATGAAGGGACAGTTCATCTGCAGCTCTGAACGTCAGACCATGCTGACTTGACCAACCAATAAACTTCCCCTTAATCACCTACGTTACACATTAAATATTAATTAAGCATGTGCTTTAAAAGCCTTACAACAGATTTTTTTCTGCCACTGCTATTCAGTCCCAAACATATCATAACATTTCCCCCAAGCACATGACAAGAACCTGCCTCGGCTCCCAAGCCATTGAGCAGACCCTCCGTGATGATGTGTCAGTCACCCTGTGAGGATGGCTACTAACTTGCCCTGTTGCTCTTTATCAGTTTTTAACAAGATCCCAGGCTGTTCTGAGCAACAAGCTCACGGGGCAGGAATCTGCTTGCACACAGTGTCTGCAAAAAGCAGCTGCTGGCCACCTCCATCCCCAGGCAGCCCCAAACACCCAGCACCTCCCACACACGCGCAGCCCTGGGTGGGGAATTTGTAATTGTTTGCTTCTTTCCATTTCATCAATGAAGATCTGGCAAGAAACACACCTGTTTTTTAGAGCAAAGCATGCTGGAAGCCACTTCTCACCATTGCAACACTCACCCTTCCTTCCCAACTCCATCCTCTATCCCCTGGGTGAGTTCATCGCATTTCAGTGCAGCTGCGAGCAGAATCAGCACTTCTATCCTCAAAGTTAAAATGTTCCCTTATCTCCCTTGTTCTTCCCCATTTCTGCAGAGGGCATAGGGAAGAGACCCCCTTTCAGGCCCCTGCCCAGCAGAGCACTGTCTGTGACAAACTCACTTTCTGGTTCTTTCCCCTGAAGAAATTGTACAGCATCCCAAAGTGTTCTGGGTTGTTTTTGTTTTGTTGGGGTTTTGGTTTGTTTTGTTTTTTGGTTTTTTCTCTAGAAAGCACCATGGTTAAACTGCATGCAACACCAATCTCCTCTGCCAAGCACACCTTGCACTCAGAAATAAGTAAAAGCGTCATCCTGGCAAAGGCATCAAAATGAGAGAGGCCTTCAGGAGGGAAGGGACATACAGGGATGCTCTGGAAGGACAGCTGGCTCAGATACATTTGGAAATATTGCCAGCCTACATCACCTCCACCCCGCGTGGCAGCAGCCACCATTGGTACCAGCCCAAGGCAACAGCACAGGTGGCTGAAGAGTGGAAGACAGAGGATGACGCTGGACCTGCAGAGATGTTCTAAAGCAGCTGGCTGACAGGGCAAGCGGCACTTCGGCTGGGGACCATAAAAGTAGCCAGGTGACTGAGGGATGCTGCATTCCAGGGTGGTCACCGAGAACAGAGCTGGAAGTGTTTTCTCAGATAAGTCTGTGCCTGCGTGAAGGCCAGGGCTTTGATCAGCAGCAGAAGGGGGATTTTGATTAATGAGATATTGATGAGGTGGGAAAACAGCTCAGCTGTACATAACCAGGATACCACAGCAGATCCTCACGTGGTGTAAATGAGGATCACTCCACTGAAGTCCTACAGAAGTGGGTAATTCATTGCAGGGAATGATCCTTCTCCTACACATGTAGAAACCACAGCCTCAGCACGTGACAGTTGGCACATGAGAAGTTATCAGGTCCTTTGTTTGGACGTGATCCTTGAAAAGCAGACAGCCAGGATGAATGAAGATGCCACTGAGTAAGAATATTTCAAATTCAAAGATGACAGCAGTATTAAAATACCCATGGAGGCAAGTATTTGAGGGAGTCACAAATAGCTGCCAGCTTTAGGCAAAAGCAGATGGAAAGATAATCCGAACTACAAGTGTGCAGTCCCATCCCAGGGGAGCTTTACAACACAAGCAGGAAATATTTGGGAAAGTTTGGAGCCTTGCAATTAAAGTTCCTTCCAACTTAATCCAAAGAGAGAAGACTTGTGTGAGCCAGCACAGCTGGGTATGCACAGGTAGAAAGGGAGCTGAAAAACTTTTCAAAAACTTTAGTCGCCGAGGTAAAAAGAAAGGGTCAAAGGAGAAAAATACAAGCAGGATCAAGTCTAATTAAAGGAGCAAAAATAAGTGACAGCTACAAAAAGGCAGGGGCTATTTTCATACAGAGCAAAGGGTCGCTGGCACATATTTGCCGAGCCCCAACACCCAGAAGGCAGGGAGAAAAAGAGGTCCTTTGTGAGAGGGATGGGGAAGGCATGGGAACGCAGGAGCCCTGGGGTAGCTCAGAGGCATTACTGTACTTAGCACAAAAGAGAGAAACAATAGAGGGCAAAAGGAGACGGGGCTGTTTATTTTTCCGGGTATGGTAGGCAAGGGAGGGCTCACGAATTGTCTTGGGAGAGACACTGGGAAAATTGGCCACTGAGGAAGAGAAAGTATCAGGCCCAGGTAACAGACAGAGAGGCACAAGGACCATGAGGTTAAGAATGGGGGAATTTCTAATCTAGGAATTAAATAAGATGTTTCCCTCAGGTAAACCGTAAACTGGCAATCTGCCTAAAGAACTGCTGCAAGGTATCTTCTGAAAAGTGGAACAAGGGTGTTTGAGAAATGCGAAGGATTATTAGCAGGTATTCTCTAAAAAATCCTTTACAAGAACACCCTCTCTTTTTATACAAGGCAAAATGCAGGGTGGAACCCGAACACTTCAGCATACATGCACAGTCATTGTTTCTACAAAGCCTCTCGGCTCTGCCTCCCACCCAGGGGCTGCATGAAATACCGAGCAACTCCCCGGAGCTCTGCTGCATTGCCAGAACAAGGGTAGCCACGACGCAAACAGACCCCAGGAGTGAAACGGCAGCAACCAAGAACTACATTTTCTGTTATTGCTTTGATTTCAACAGGACTGTCCTGAGACTCACCCACCCCAGTTTCCCAAAGCGCCAAGAGCTCAGAGCTCTCATCCAGAGAGCTGTTCGGCTGAAATTGAGTCCTTCATTGCCCTAACTCAGGCACCCAAATCTAGAGTTAATCCCTGGAGCTCTGCCAGCATCTGACCACAGCAACTTCTCTACAACCCTGCTACAATTCCTATTCCCAAAGAGCCTAAGAACTTGCCAAGACATCTTACAAATAAAAACCCCACCAGCATCCTCTTGCAGATAAAGTAGAAGGGCAAGATTAAGAAGATTAAGGGTAGATTTAGAGCTCACTGGAGTGCAAGAGATGCAGGTATCCCGGCACTGCAGCCACAAGGAGGGCACCAGCAAGGCCCTTCCCAGGCAAGCTGCTGTGTTCCTGCCGTGCGCAGCAGAGGAGAAATCCAAATGGGAACTAGATAACCCTTAGGGCCCCTTCCAACCCAACCCACTCTATGATTCTTTCAGTCACCGAGCCATTCTTCCCCCAGAAGACATCTCTCCCTACCAAGGCCAAACCCAGCAATCCCCATGAAGGCACACAAAGGCTGGTCATCCTGCTGCAAATCCAGATCCATACATTGTTGGAGTCACATAGTTTGGTGATTGCATTTCAACTCCCGAAGGCTGTTTCTGCTACAGAACATGCAGCTTCACTCCACGCTGGTGAAATTGAGACAAATATCACTCCATCGCTTCAGTTCAAGTCTGGCTGTAATTAATTTCATTGAGTCTGACATTTGAAATAAATGAAGGAACATGCTTCCACCATCTGGAAAAGCGCATGCTGACACTTCCAATCATTTGTGCATCCACTCGTGAATGTGTGTAGGTAATGTCTGGTATTTTTACATATATAGAGAAAAGGTAAATGACAGATTAAGGCATCAATCCACGCAGACAAGTACAGCAGCCCAGCACCACTCCTCATACAGATGAGCAAAAGGCACATTGAGTAGTGGAAGTGGCCAAATGTGGTAAGAAAAATATTTGGGAAACTGGAGACAAGGCAAATGCCAAGAAGAGTTATCAGTATATTTTGAGAAGACTGATTTATACATGGAGCATGCTTGATATTCTCTCCACCGCTAAAATAAGCAATATGTATAGTACTTTGTACTGGGGTATACATAATAGCTTAAAAGTAATCTGTGCACATTTTATAGGCCCTCATTTATTACTCAAAGGGAAGACAGAATTTTCATAGCTACAGGAAAAGAAATTTGTCCTTACAAAAGTGCAAAGAGGTCACTTACAGTATGTTTCTCTTCCCTTCATTAACATGCCAAGATATCTTTTCCAGAGCAAGAAGGGAAGAGGCATTCCCTTTGACATTAAGACAGTCATCCTAGGAAATACAACAACAGCTATACAAGAGTCAAACCCGTGAGAGTTTGGAAAGGACTCTGCCCTTTACCAGTGCCAACCTGGCTGCTCTTGCCCACTCCTGCCAAAAGCATCTGGACGTGCACACAGGGAAGTTCCAGTTGCAAATCCATTGCTATATGCACAGATAGTAAAATAACTTCACATGAGAAACAGGACATTCATACTGTTAATTCAAAGCAGCCATAAACCCAGTGTAAGCATCGCTGAGCTTGGTGGCTTGAAACAGGAGTTTAACACTAACCAGGACCAAGCAGCCTGTATGAAAAGGCTCCACCAAGGCTGGAGCCACAGTGCACACAAGTCCTCCTTGTTCAGCCCTGCACTCTTGCTTCTGCAAACATCTAAAATAACCATACTGCAGCCCTCAGTACAAAGGCAAAGAGTTTCTGCTTCTCACACCCATTAGTCCTTGGTGGAGCATTAGTTCCTCCAGTGGCAACTGCCTCCTCTCCAAGAGGCACTGACATCTGGCCGCACGGAGCAGCTCCTGCCCCGCATCCATCCCTTCCTCCACTCGCCCTGGGAGGCTTTGTACACGGTGAGACACGTCAGAGCGTGGCAAGGCAGAGCTGCTTTCAGGGCCGGGGGGTGCTCTGGGGCTGGGTGCAAGCCTCACCTGTGCCAAGTATGCCACTTCCAAAAGGCTGATCCATCACTTGGCAGATTTCCAGGGGGCCAGATTAGAACTGTGGCTTGTCCAGAGCAGGTTGTTTCACCTCATGAGTTCTCCAGTGATTATTTCTCACTAGGCTTTCCTTCCTAGAAGAATTTTCCACATGCCTTATTTAATCCTGTGTCGACTGACATTACACAGGCATGACATACCTGCCTGCACTAACACTCCCCTCCGCTACTATTCATTGCTCACGAAAATGGAAAGAAAATTGTTGAAACTGATCCATTCCCCCAGATACATTTCCTGGGGCACATCTGTACCTTTCGGTCCTCAGCAGAACAGAACCCATTTCAGTTTCATAGAAGCTCCCCCTCGCCTCCCACATCTATTTGCAGCCTTTCCATTGACTAAAATTTCCTATAAGCTACTCCGAGGCTGGGCATTTCACCATCATCAGAAAAATAATCAACTTGACCCACAAGTCACAACAGGAGCAGGTATAGGGGGCCCCAAATCCCACCCAGGTTCTTCAGAGGCCACATAAGCTAAAGCAAAGAAGTGGCAGATTTCACACGCACCCCCAAAAGCAGATGTTTCAGTTTCATCCATAAAAAGCTTAGTCCCAGGCCACAAATTGGCCAGCTCTGCTCAAGCAGCAGAGACTCTGCTATTTCCAGGCTCACAGGAATGGTGCTCATTTTAGCAGCACGTCTGTTCGTTATTTGGGATGAGTGTCCCCAGGGCAAGGAGGGCCCCGGCTTGTCTGGCCAAGGCTTTGGAGAAGGGAGCTGCAGGCAGAGAAGCACGCTGGTTTACTCGGTTACTCTAAATGTGCAGAACATCTTTAACTGATGTTCTGACTCCAAGAGTTTCAGAGCATCTCTAAGTTTATTGGTGTGAAATCTTAAGTACCTTCCAATGAGGAACTCAAAGTTCTTCACAGACATTTCCACACCCAAAACAAGCTCCACTTTTGGTTCTGGTTCATATGCCGTAGGAAAAATCTCAACCAGCTTGGTGTTATCCAAGCCTATTCCCCATTGCCACAAGAAATCACACTGCATTTTCCTAGGCTGAATCTCAACCGCTATGTAAAATGCTCCATAAACTGCCAAAAAACCACAGGCCTGTGGGCAACGAAGGCAAGTCAAAAGCAGTGGTAGAAAAGAGACGAAGGGTTGGTTTGGAATTTAGGCTTGACGATGCTATGCAACTTCACTGCCTAAATTCCCAAGGTCCACAGGAGCCGGGTCCCAGCCCGCATCCTCTCGGCAGCTCCACGTGGACAGACTCTTGCAACAGCGCAGTGCTGCAAGAGCTGGACGCACAGCCAAGCAGCAAAACCCCTGCATCTGCCCCACCACAGGGCCTTGGGCCAAGGCAAAACTCAGCGTGTAAGTGCCAAAGGGTCGGACCAAACCTCCTGGCTCACACACAGGGATGCTTTCCCCCTTGGTGCACTGGAATTCCCTAAGCAGGGGCCGTGGCTCCGTTCAGAGGCTGGATACAAAGCACTGCATCCAGCATCCTTGGGCGCTGCTGTCTGCCAAAGGTCGCCGGGCTTCTCACCGTGCTTCCCCATGCACTGGGGGAGTAAAGGGCTGATCCTGCGCTGCGAAGTGCTCACGGGGACCATCCGAGAGTCAGACCCTGCTGTGGGAATGTGTCTGTGGCTGGGAAAGAAAAGGATAGTGAGACACTGCAGAGGACTTTACCCTCCGTGCTGGCCCTGGCAGAAGGGTTAAGCATGCCTGCTGCCTTTTCTATACATAGTCTTGTAAGACAATAGCCTCCAGCACATAAAGTCTTCACTGCTTCCTGATATAGCTCTTTAATTACAGAGCACTGGGAAAATTGATGGTTCCAGAACAGATACGGCCCTTATTGTTTTTTTCTGTTTTGCATCCTGCAGGGAATCAGGACTGAAATTTAAAAACAAAAAAGCTATAGTCCATTAATAAGCACTGGGGTCTGTTTGCTTCTCCTCTCGGTCCCTGCTCCTGAGGTCAGCAAGGAAAGCAACCAACAGATGCAGAAAGACAGATTGTTTTAATTTAAACATTTGAGAGAGGCAGAGTGAGGGACTTTCTCCCGAAGTGTACAAGACGTGATAATATGCCTCTCCCGATCCCTGCAAACCCTTGTGAGAGAACATTCCTAGCAGTTTTCCTATATGAGCACTCACCAGCAAGTGCCAAAGGCAGTGACCAGGATGAAAGCTGCTTCTTCTTCCCACCCTCACGACGCTTTTGGAGCACAGAAACGATGAGGAGATTCTTACTGATCTGCCCTCCCTGTTACAAAAAGCAGAGTACCCAAGGGGATCAAGAGAAAAACATCGGCCTCAACAAGAAAAGCATCTGCAGCCACAGGGCTCCAGGCAAGCAGTTCTTATCCTTCAAGGAATCAACAGCTTTCCAAGATGAGACACTGAGCAGCCCACGGGCAGAGAACAGATGCTGTACTCTGGGGATGGACAGCCTCCTATCTTCCACGGAGAACCCTCCAGGGGCACGTCCAGCGTGTCTCCTGCCCTGCAGCAGGCTCCTCCTGCACACTGGCTCCCACAGAGTCACACGCCAGCAAGCACAGAGCAGCTCTGCTGGTCCCGGGCATCTCAGATGCTGCCAGAAGCTGTCCCCTACCTATCAGCAGCCAAACGCACCTACCACCCACCTCATCCATCTGCAGAAATCTTTAACTTCCATGCAATACCACCACAAGGGTTATAGTCCCAATGCTTCACCACACAAACCAGGCACAGTCCTCCCACACATGAGCTACAAGCCATCAACTCCTGCCTTACTACAGCCCTCAGTCAGCATCATATGCTATTCCATCACTAGCAAATGACTCCCAGTTCCCAGCCATTTGAGATCAAATGGAATTTGTGCTGAATTTTCAGCCACCTTGGATCAAAGCTAAACTGGCAAATTAATTTTTGAAGTTGTTTACGGAAATGATCTTGCATTAGATGGGCAAGAGGAACAGTTGGCTTAATTTTCTACCAAAAGTGTATTTTGATGGAGGAGGATAAATCAAAACTCTTAAATTCTTAAAAGCTTTAGTTATTTTTGGAGGAATATCTGTTTTACACCGGAGAAGTGACCTCAGAACAGGAAAAATCCAATGGCTAGAAATCAAAAACGTAAATATTTTTATGTAACATCTCTCAGGATCCAAGTTCTGCCAAAACACCAAAGTGGTGCTAGACAATACGCAGGGGTGTCTGCCACAGCACAGCACCATCTCAAATGAACTGTGGATGTTTCCTTTCCAGGACAGTGAAATGCAATTAGACAAAATGCTAATCACCCCAAAGGAGGGTATTTCAGCCATGTGCAAAAGGAAACCCACAGGCACAGGAGCCCGTGACTTAAAGAAACTCTACCCCATTTAAAAAAAAAAACAACACCCAAACAAAAAAACACACACAACAAAAAACCAACCCAAACATTAACAACTTCTGAACTGGCTTCTATTTTCTGGCCTCCTGGCCACCACTGCTGTTTTATTGAAGTTACCCCAGCAGTATCAATTAAAGGAAAACTCTGACCAGGTCCTCATCCTATCCCACCCACTTGGCATCAGCCCATCCACAGCTCACCACTCCCCCTTCCACACGTGCGACCCACGAGCCACATTTCTGTTTTCAGCACTCTGCCAGTGTGGTTAACCAGCTGCCTGGGGCTTGTCAAATGAAGCTTTTGGGCAGGAAATTAAAAAAGCTTAATTTACCACCGGGCATTTACTAGAGCCAAGGCAAGGGATGGGCCCCTGTGTACCTCCAGGCACGCTGTAGCTCACAGATGCCACCACCCTGCTCCAGCGCTGCAGCTCTGTCCCCTAGGATGGTGCAGGAACCGAGCTATGACCTTGCTGACACCCGTTGCTCAAGGTGCACACATTTCCTCACCAGCATTTCAAGAGGTAATACCGTCCCACCAAAGCACCTTCGTAACACTAATAACCCTCGCTCTAAGTCTTGGAGGAAAGCAGCCTGGCTGAGTATTGGGGGTCTACACATCAGTTTGGAGGTGGCCTTTTCTTCTGGGTACCACTGGGTGTATAAAGCTGAGCACAAGAGCTTACTAATACTGCAGGCTCCGGCTGTTTGTTTTGCAAAAGAGCAGCAATGAGTCCCATGCTTCCAGACCATCACCTTGAGTTTCTGCACACAGCCTACATCAGCCTTTGGAGCCCCTGGCCACTGCAGCTGCCGAACCCCATCTCCAGCCCCTCACTCACTTGTAGGTGCTTCAACACTTCAGCAGATCTCAGCTGAGATTCACTCTTGTAACTCCCTGAAAGTACAGTGAAACAGAGCTGTTTGGCACCAGCTGAAACACCTCACTTGGAAGCTCCTTTTTTTCCATTTCTTCTGAGCAGAATGACACTTGTATTCACAGTGACTCATCTCCTTGACCTTTCTATTCACTTTTAATGGTGCAAGCTAGAAATAAGGGCATACAAACAATGCATTCATTATTCAGCTGGTGAACTGCAGCCCTCAGACCAAATCTCTACCCTGCAGCAGACAAGAGCAGAGTAGATATTCCAGCACATCTAGGATGAGCCTGCTCAAAGACCATACAAACCACTAACTTGGTATTCGAGGGGTGCAGCTGAATGAGCTGCACCAAAAATCACTATGTACAATGCTGCAGGAGTACGAAAGATCCTGGGAATCTGGCAGTGTCATCTCCAGGAATTCAGCTGCAGTGAATTCTTACTAAAGTATTGTCTTGGCAACAAAAAAGGGGGTGGAGGGAGGAACAGCAGAGGTCTCCATGAGGATACATGAGCTCAGCCAACGAACAGCTCTTCCTATATATCCATACTCAAAAAATAGAAACTCCAGCTGACATGCAAATGAAACTCTAAATCTGGCCACTAAAACTGCCTGACAGTCCCTTCAAGCAGGAACTCCAGCAGACCCCTTCATGACCTCTCTTCTCTTTAGGAGCTTTCCCCCCCATCAACTTCTTACAACACTTCCAGCAGAGCTGCAAACTCCCCCATCTTTGCAAGTTACAGCAGTGAAGTGCAGAAAAACAAGGAAGGAAAAGGGCTTTCAACAGTTTGCTTAAAAAGCTGAGCCAGGGGAAAACTTACTGCTTTTTATTTATTCTGAAAGAATTAGCATCTCCCTGGCTGCAGATGCAGAGCTTGGTCCAGGCAGGGATGGCATACAGGGTCATCCCCAGCTGACAGTAAGATCTGCTGCATCTAAGCTTGGCAGATCATTCAGGTCTTCAGCAAGCTGCTGCTTCCCAAGGAGAACAAAAGCCCCCACCCCCAAAGGTGACCCTCAGCCCTCATAAGAAAACAGGGTGCCTAGCTCCTTCGGGTGACACCTGGACACTGCTGAGGCTAATGGAAAGCTGCCCCTGAGCACAGGAAGAATGGGGTTTGGTCTTCAAATGTTTCTCCAGTGACTCTAGAGCAGCAGGGCTAAGCACCCCAGGAATACAGCATCAGGCATAGGAGACATCTCAAGGAATCAAACCCACCCTGTCAGGATGAACGCACTTAGCCCACAGCCTGTGGCAGAGCACTCCTCGACAAAATACCCAGGAATTACTTTCTCACATCAGCAAAACTATTGAGTTTCGCCACCCCAAAGCCAGCTAACAGATGGACTGACAGCAGCTTACCTGGCCTCCTCTTCCTGCCCACAGCACAGGCTTCACATGCAAAACCCCACAGGGATATCCAGCACCCTGCTTCCATTGCCATCCCTCCACTTTCCAAAGAGTTTTTTCCCCCCCCAGTAAACTGAAGCATGTGGATGCCCCAAGAGATCTGCATGCTTTGAATTTCATTTATAGATCCAATTCTTCAAAGCGTTCCGAAAGCAGTCAATAGAACAGCATAGTGGTCTGTATTGTAACCTACCCTACCAATCTGCAAGGAATCTGTCCAAATCTAAAGAAAAACTCCAAATAACCTCCTGGATTTGCAATGTGAGGCACTACTGTTGCTAGACAGGAAAACACCATCCCAGAGAGGAAAAGTATTTTTAAAGTAGAAAACTCCTAGACCACAACCACTAACACAACCTGAGGCACAGGGATGAAAAGGAACTCTTAGAAGGCTCCAGTGCTTGAAAATATATGTTGTTGGCGTATCAGCATCAAACATGTATTAAAGCAACACCTCAATACCAGGTTCCATATGGGGAGACAGGATCAGGCCCCAGGGCACGGGAGACAGACTTGCCTAAGGGCTGGGACAAAGTCTGCAGAGTTAGGAGTGTGCACAGAGGTAGCTCATCCCATTCATTCAATCCCCAAACGATCCTTTTTCTCTCCAGCTTATTACACAATCTTGAAGGAAAACTCCAGCATTGTAAAAACATTAATACCATTTTCATAGTTTCAAACACTACGTCTCTCAACATTCTGAAAGCTTCCAGATGATGCTAAGAATCCTGTTGCTTCTGGAGAAAAAGAGCCCAGACTCAGAGCAACCAACCTCAAAAATGCCTTTTGTGTAGTTCCTTCATTTATTTATTTTAGTTCTAAAGACTTTCCAGACACGTCCACAGAGAAACCACGACATCATTTAGATGGCTCACTCAGTGCTAGGCTTCGTTTCAAGAGCCTTAAAAACTTGCCAAGAGTAACCCAGTGGCTAATTGTACCATGTTGCCAACCTAAGATTTTTCCATATAACATTAGATTTCAACAAAATTTTTCCATTCTTTCATGTCTCATTTTTTTTCCTGGTTTTGCTCGTTGTTCCCATGCTGTTGTTTTTTCTTTGCTTCACACAAAGGTTTATTTTATTTTTAAGAAAAAAACACCAGCTTACAATCTCAGTACCTATCACATAAGCTCCAGTCTAGCTCCTAAGAATAGAATCTTTGATACACAGCAAGGCTTGGCTGCAACTGGAGAAGACTGTCCCAGGAACCTTCCTCATGCAAGCTAGGAAGGCAAAGGAGAGGGAATGCACTGCCTAGATTGGCAACAGCCAAAGGTTTAAGCAGGTAACAGGCAAAAACAGGAGGCAGGAAAAAATCTTGAGGATCTGCAGATTGCATTCAGCTTGCCTTGGTCAAGGATTTCCACCCACAGCCGAAGAACCAAGCTGCTAGCTCAGGACACCACTGTTGATGCTCAGCCAAAGGGGGACAGCCAAACTCGATAATGGAACTGTTTCCTGATACAGATGTGAGGCTGCCTTCTCAAGAAAGCACAAGACAGTGTCCACCTGGAAGGGTTTCCCTTCCCAAAAATCTCCCAAAACCTCCCCAGCAAGCCACCATGCCATTAGCAGGGAATAAAAACCTAACCAACATTTTCAGACTGCTATTCCTGACAGCTCTGCAATAGCTGCACTCCGAAGGGGCCAAAACCAGAGATAAATCCAAATAAAAGTAAGAAGAGCCCAAAAAGGCACTGAGCAGTCCCAATCCAGAACACAACCAAGCACCATGAAACTTCCATGCTTCAGTAGAACGAGAGCTTTTGGTTACACTAGCCCTCCCTTGGGGCTCCCCAGCACATTAGTTGATCCAAGGGGGACCCCCTTTTGTGGGGACAGGGTCTCTCCCAGCGCAATGCCAGTACCGGGCCCTACTGCTTATATCAAACACGCTTGCTGTATAGCCAAGACAAATGGTTGCGCTCCACACTGAGAAGTTAAAAGTCAAGGATCTACAAAGGTAGTGCAGGGAAACTGGTGAAGGTTATCAGGTTATCCAGCTGAACTCCAGAAGCAGCATAAATCACAGGCGCACCCACCTCTGACACAGACTTTTACTTTGGGACAAATCCTGCAGAACTTAAATTTGACCCAGCTCCAGCAGGTGACTGTTTAAAGCCTCAGCACTCCCAAAATATCCTCAGCAGTAGCAATATTGGAGACTTGCAGCACAGTCAGGGCTTTCCTAAGTATGAGTAGAGCCTACGCTGGATAAAAAGTGCAGAACAGGGAGTGGAAAAAGTCTTCCTTTACATGAAAAGAAGTCTGGGAAGAGGTATGTTTTGTGGTTCCTTCCTGGTTTACTTCCCAGACAATTCTTCTCTTTGCAAACAGCAGTTTCCATTCACCAAACCTACATACTGAAGAGTTATAATCAAATCTTCAACAGAACCCAAACAATGTTTTAAACCTTTCTCTGCAGCATAATTCATTTTATGAAATGATAGCTGCATCCTGAGGATAGGACTCCTGCTAAACAAACCAGGCAAGAACATACGTGGGCGAGTGTGTACATACATGATGAAGTGCCAAATTTATACTTGTAACGCAGCAGGAATTTCCCCCGTCTTAGGGGCTGCTGCACTTCAAAGTCAATTCACGCGACAGCAGAGCATGAGCTCCGAATGGAATCGCTCTTCCCAAATCATCCCAGACCTGGGTACCTCCACCCCAAACCGTGCCATACGCAGACTGTCTTAATGCCAGCGGCAACCAGCAAGGCCCCTAACATGACCCTTTGGAAGTCCTTTAAGGCCAAACAGCCCCCACCTGCACCATTTGTTTGGACAAAGTGCTGGACCCATGTCCACACCCGAGGCGTTTGCTGCCAGCCAATAGCTGCTGGGCTCAGCTGCACACTTTTCCCAGGTCCCACCGCTCTCCAAGACGTAGCCACAAGCAACCACACAAACACACAAATAGTAAAAGCATGAATCACCATGGCGATACCTCCATTTGAGAACTTTTCTTTTTTCTTTTTGTTTTACATACACCATTTCCCCAAGGACCTGCTGGTCTGCGCCCCCCTCCCCCCCTTCATTACCCCTTGTAGATTTGCTGGGCCAGAAAGCCCCTAATCCTCAATCTGCCCGTGGGGAAGCGTTCACAGCAGTATTGCTGCTCTGTGCCGTCTTCCCAAGCGTAGACTTTCACGTTCACAAAGAGTGACTGGCATCCATCCTCCACCAGCTTTGGGAAGGGCAAGGTTTGCGGTGCAGCCCCAGCATTCAGATAGCATGGGGAGAGAGAGCGCACAGGGAGCACGTCAGAAAGTCAGGGCATAAGACAAAAAGCTAAGAAAAGTAATTGTTGAAAAGACTTAATTGCTAATTCGCTTTACCTCCACAGAAGAGAAAAACTCAGGACTGAAGAGCAGTTTCCTGGAAAGTACTCCCACAGATTTACTTCTGAAGTCCAGACAAAACTCAGATTACCTAAAACGCATCTACAAATGGTACTTCACACAAATGCCTCTGAGTTACTGGCATGTGCCACAGCAGCGCCTTCTGCTTCTCAGCATCTGTCGCAACGCTCTGTTTCATCTTTGAGATCAGATCAGTAATTCAAAGCAGTTGTGAGAACACACACTCTAAGCCAGGCTGCAGGACAGACAGGAAAACTTTGAATCACCAAAGCAGGGATGGACAGGCAGCACCAGACCACATCTTCAGTGTCTGAAGAAAAGCAACTGGGTACGTGCTACAGAGGGTTATAGGACACCTACGTGCCATTAAGGGTCCGGGCCTCTGGGACAGTGGCAAAGATTTTCATGTTGGAGCTCTGAGAAAAAGAAAAGGTGCTAGAGAATTAAAACTTTTATGTTGAACATAGTCTACAGCACAGCTGCTGGTGCCATACACAGAGAAATGGCACTCTGTCTTTTCTTGGGAGCTACCAGTAGGCTACACCCAGTTGAATAAGGCTCACACCTCCGCATCTGCATCACCCTCCCACAGCACAGAGGTGGGAGATCAAAGCAGGAGCCCCATCACCGAGTTACACCCCAAAGGCTTCTGACAGATGTTGGTACAACCCCTGCAACACTGTGATCTGACTGCAAGTCACCACATACAGATCTCAGGTTGGAAAGGACCCATTAGGATCAGAGTCCAACTCCCCGCTCCTCGCAGGACTACCTAAAAATAAACCATATGACCAGGGACATCATCCAGATGCTCCTGGGACTCTGACGGGCTTGGTGCTGTGACCACCTCCCTGGAGAGCCTGTTCCAGTCCCTGGCCACCTGCAGTGAGGAGCCTTTCCTAACGTCCAGTCTAAGCCTCCCACACAGCTTCATTCCATTTCCTTGTGTCCTGCCCCTGGGGAGACAGGAACCTACTAGCTAGAGTTGCTCTAGATTTCAAAAAGGAATGAACCTGATAAGTCCATCTCTGACAACGAAGAGTAAGGGGCAGGGACAGTACCCATATAAAATAAGGATACACATCCCCTTGATGGTACCTATTTGTTCTGGGGCAGACCATGTCTGCAAGCAGCAGGAGTAACACCAAGCCAGTTTTGTTCATTGGGTTCAAAGAGGTTGTATACGTGAGGATCCAGCATTACAGACCTTTTATTGGTAAAAAGAAGTTGCATATGTGAAGGATCCTGCGTTACAGACCTGAGCGAGCAACGCCAGCGGGCGAGTCCACACTTTTGTCCCTCTTTGTATGCCAAGAATTAGCAACTCTTCAGCAGGTTTTTGCCTTAGAGCTACCCCTAAAGACCAGAGATGAAACGGAATTTCTTCAATCCTCAGTAAGCGATCGCCCAGGCAACATTGTGATGCTTCAGACTGAAGAGCTAAAATTCCCATCAGCTTTGGTGGGAGCCATCTTGTTGGCCGCGACTCTGAAACCAGCTCCCGCATCCAGCATGGCTACAGCACCGCAGGGCAGCGAGCGCGGGAGCAGCCTTCAAAAACCAACTCGAAGGGAAGGGTCAGCAAAATTTCCCTCTTGACCCCAGCTTACATGGGAGAATAATATATTACGTCAGCTGAATGCCTCTGCTGCGTCCCCTGGCCGGGGCATGTTCAACAGCTGGGTGCTTTTAAGTTAAAGCCGTGTTCCAATCTGGCAATTCATTGACAGCACAATCCAGGTTTTACACTGGAAATCAGATGCGCCACCAATTCCAGACTTAGAAAGTCATATTTCTTCTTGTAAAACAATATCAACACTTTTGATTGGCAAAATATTAAACAAAACACTTCTAACTGGCTGGATAAAGATTATTTTTTTTTTTAGTTCATTCTAGATGACTGGGGAAGAGCCAAGGAGAAAAGCAACAGATGGTAACGGGATACTTCATAATTTCCAGCATTTTTCTTTCTTTTAAAGGGCTCGCCATGTATTCTTATTACACTTTTCTTTGCCACTAAAGGAAACTGCTGCTTCCAAAAATTTTCACCCAGAAAGCTGATTTAATTTTATAGGGATTTGTAAAAGCAGAGACAGATTCCAACTTTGTCTGTGAGTTAGATTTTTGTGTGACATCATCTGTTAAGATATGGAAAAATCTGAGCTGCAAGGGCAGTGTTCAGAGGCAGTTCAGTTCGTGTCGCCTTTGACATTTTTCTCTATTTTTCTGGAAACCTCTCTGCAAGGCGTCTTCCCTCTTCCTTTGGAGCCACCTGATAAATCTGCTGTTTAAGATTACAGAGAGGATTCACCTCTCCATACAGAACAGAAACAAACAATCTGAGCCGAAATAAAACCAAAGAGAACTTGGAAAGATTTAAAAAAAAAAAAAAAGAGCGACAAAGAGCATTAGTCAATGCCATCAGCAGTCCCAATCTGACTCCTCCCTCATCCAAATTATTTGATGTCCCATTAAAAGGCTCATTAGGAAAACTCTGAGCTTTTCATTGCAAGAGGCATTACTTGGAGCTGCATACTGGCCCTACAAAAACTCTCAAGCCACGCACCACAGCTTCGCTCCAGCCAGCCCTCTGCTTCCCACCGCTGCGGCGAGACCAAAAAGTTTTACTAAAGTTCCTAGGTACCACTAAAAGGAGCTAAGTCTTCTGTCAAAGCTGACTGAAGGATATTCACCAACAGGCAAAATGCCTACGGATGCTCTAAAACCATTAAACCGTTCACATAGACAGAAAAAGGAAAATTTTTTCATCTTTGCCTTGAAACTGAACTGGTAACAATTCATTTTCAACTAACACAAAGTAACAGAGCAGCCTGACAAGCTGGCTGGGCAAAAGGGGAACTTGGAATGAGCTAGGATCACTCCTAGATAGAAGAGTTCTTCTAGTCACAGAACTCCGAACAGTCCCTTACTTTCGCAGTACAGCAAAACTCCTGTGGTAGCTCCGTCGACCGTTAGTTTTTCCCACAGTGATGTTCTAGAGGCATTTTATTCATTGACTAGCAACTAATTTTCCATCTTGCTCAGACTTTGCAAGCAAGCCATTAATGAAAGCATTCCTCATACGCCCACCTTTTCTTCCTTAAGGTCATTTAACAACCTCGAAATTATAATTTCAGGCAATCACACTGCTATATACAGAATCCCACACGTGTTTGTCCTGGTAACACACAAACCACCCTGCAAACACCGCTTCCTAGAAAAAAATACCCAGAACACACAAAAATCCAGCATGAAAGTTGAATCCCAGGCAGCTCAGCTCTTCGGGGCACTTCTCCGTTTCTCGAGTTACCCTGCAGAACTCAGTTTAACTATTCCCATTTCAAAAATCAGCATCGCCAACAAACCGCTTTGCATTTCCCCCCCTTGAAATACAACATCAAAAGCCCTCAAAGAGCCGATGCCTCCAAGTGTCTGCTCCATACTCAAGGAAACACTGGGAAAACACAGGGAAAACTTTTCCAGCAGACCTCCCGGTCTCCATCTGCCCTGCTCTGGCATTGCACAGCCCACCCGGGGAAGTCAGACATTTGGAAAGCAGAGCTCTCCAAACCCGCTCTGCAAACCCAAAGCGGCCAACTAGTGAAATAAAAGTATTTAGCCTCGCTCCTGTATGATTGTAAAATTTGAAAACAAACAAACAAAAAAAAAGGCATTCCAGGATTTTTCTGGCTGCGTGGCTAGTGCTGTTGCACATCTGGTACTTCACAGACTTTCCTTTTGCAACACTCCAGGATTTTAGGGAGAAATCCTGGTTTACTGGGGCTGGGGAGACTGGGGGGGGGGGGGGGGGTGTGGGGGGGGGTGTGTGTGCAGAGTGAGCCTTGGGGTCCTGAGCAGAAGCGGCTGCAAAAAGCTTTTGTGTAGCGAGATCTGCCGCTTTGATGCAGAGGGAACAGATTCCTGCAGGACAAAAAAAGTTTCTTCTCCTCAAGGAGGAACTGCGCAAGGCGAGAGGTTTCCAGTTGCCTAAATATGCACTCGCAGATATATCCACGTAGATATATAAAGACCTAGAGCCTCCAGAAACCCATCCTGACTTTTGCTCCAGAAAAAAAGAGCCCAGCAACAGGCAGCTCTGCTCTAAGAAAAGCGAATAAACTATTGTTTTAGGTTTTTTTCCCCCTTTTACGGGCCCCCTGACAAACGGCATTCGGAGACTCGGGCAGCTAAAGGAGGCTGGGTGAGGTTTGGGTTTTGTTGGGTTTTTTTTTCCTTTTTTTTCTTCTTTTTGTTCTCCTCCTTTCTTTTATATTTTTTCTTTTGTCTTTTTTTCTTTTTTTTTCCCTTTTTTCCCCCCCCCCCGGAATGCACTGAGCAAGGGAAGGCAACTGCCTTGCCCCACACAACAGCCCGCTCGCCCTCCCCGCTGCCACCCGCCTCCCCGCCATCGTCCCGGGGATGGGGTGGGGGGCCCGGGGGGTCCCTTACCTGCCCGGCCGAGGGACAGGGCACCCAGCAGCACCAGGGCAGCCGGTACCCACCAGCTCCGTATCCAACTGCGCCTTTTCCACCGCGTGTGCGTATCCATGGTCCACAAAAAACGGGGCACCAGCTCGGGACAACTCGAGGGGAAAGGGTGAAAAAAAAATAATATATACAAGCGAAGAAAAACCGCTCAGACCCCCCCGCCAGCCCCCCCCGGAGAGCAGCCGCTTTTTATAAAGCCATGGGGCGGGCGGAGGGCTGTGGGGGGCTCCGCCGCGCTCACTCCCGGCCCCTGCCTGCTCCTGCAGCGCAAAACTTTTCTTTCTCTCCCCCCACCCCCCTTTTTTTCCTCCTTCTTTTAAACCCAAGGGCAGAGTTTGTCAATCCCGGAGTCGCGCAGCAAATCAGGGCCGGGAGGAGCGGCCCTAGCCCGGCCCCCGGCCCGCCCCGGCCCCGCGGCAAGTTCGAACGCCGCGGGGCTGCCCCGCACCCGGCCCGCGGCTACGGGCACCAGCCGCACTCGTCCGTCCCTTCCCCTCCTCCCAGCCCCCTGCTCTTCCCGACCCCCCCGGGGATAGGGCCTGGCGCTGGCGGAAGCATGGAAAGTGCAGGGATTTTTCTTTTTTTTTTTTTTTTTTTTTTGGGGGGGGGGGGGTGGGTAAGAATAGAAAAAATAAAAAAAAAATTGAAAGAGGCCACCGCCTCAAAACGTGAGTGCAAAGGGTAAAACTGCAAAAAGTGCAAATAGGAAGGAGTGGGAGGGGAAGGTGGCATCCCCCCTCCAGGCTAGCCAGGCACTGGGGGGGCAAAACCCTCTGGCCAGCCAGCAAGGGGGCAGCTGGGTGTGTGCATGTGCGCGCGCTTCGGGACATGGTTTAGTGGTGGACTGGGCAGCCCTGGGTTAACAGCTGGACTTGAGGATCTTAAAAGGATTTTTTGCAGTCTGAAGGATGCTGTGACAGTAAGGGATGGAAGCGCTGCTGGCCCTCTGGCCACACGCAGCTTGTCCTGGTGCCCAGCACTCTCCTGCTCCTTGAGGCTCTTCCTCTCCCTGTGCCGCAGATCACCTTCCCACATCAGTGGTGGCTCATGCATCACACTGGTAAACATCAACTTCAAGTGATTCTACTCATTCTGGCATTGTATAACAGCAATATTACAACAGGACTGAGAAAAAAAACAACACCACAAAAGCTGATTGACTTCCCCACACCAGATCCCCTCCAGGGACCTGAGGGAGGGTACTGCTGAAGGAAAGGAAGACAGACCTCACACTGTAGGAATAGGTGGCACATGATGCTGCAGACCCCTCAACAAAACCAAGATCATGTCACCTGGAGACCAGAGGAGGAAGAACAACCAAAGGCAGCCCTCTTCCCTTCACAAAAAGGCTTTCAAGAGTATCCATACCTGCTTTGTCAGTGCCATTAAAGACCTGAACTTCATTGCTAGCACCATCCAGGTGACAGACCCAGCTCCTGTGACTTTTGTAGTTGGAGTTGTAGTGATTTTTCACGGAGCAGTGATTTCATCTGTAGACTTACACCCTGAGCCACACCAAAACACCTCAGCCATCCCCAGTCCTTGCACAGCAGCATCCTTAAGGCCTCCATCGTTCCACAGGGAAAACACCATTGCCATCACCTGAGCTCCCACACTCTGTCTACCCGGGACTCCAGTTGTCTGTAGGCTCGGTCATTCAGCACTGCAAAGCACCTGAGCAGTCACTGGCCATTCCATTTATTATATTATTTATGTACAAGGAGAGCAATGTATGAGTCAGGGGTCACTCATCCTGTCCCTGCTTTGGGCTGCCTGATGGAAGACCTCAACACAACAGAGGCTTATGTTGAGCTTTAGCTTTTCACTCAGCATAAATCTTTGACCTGTTGGAATGAAAGTTACTTGGATGGATAACTGATATCAAACTAATGCACCAAAACCTACAAGCACAGGAGGCCAAATCCAACCAGACAGAGGGGAAAGGGATGCTCCCTGTCCTCTCAGTTTGTAGCCTGATTAAGTTATCTAACAGTTCAATGGAAAGAAGGGCTGTAGGAAATCTCTCCTTTACCTCTGAACCTGTTGAGATGCCTTTCTCCCCCTCCTACAAGCCTCCCCATGAAATTGGAAAGGCTGGAGCATGAGCCACACACGAGAAGAGATTCTTTGCTGAAAGAGCCTTTCACCAGAGGGAGGTGAGAGGCAGATTGGCCGCAAGCCCCTGCGTCAGGAGCTGGGAGGAGGCATGCAGCATGCATGTGCTGCCTGCAGCCACGTGTAAGGTGGGTACGGTGCCAGTGGCACTCCTGGGCAAATCTCTCAGATGAAAAGCCCTTCCAGTTCTTGCCTTTCATGAGTAACCAGATGACTAGAGGCTGGAGAGACAAATTAAGTGATTCTCCATATCCAGGAGGAGCCTGGAGGCAAGCTCTTCCAGCACAAATAACACCTGCACAGCCCTGCAAACACCACTGCAGAGCACCCACTGGATGCAGCCCAGCAATGGCAGCGTCTGTCACCACTGCACCTTCCTCCTGCTTTTAAAACATCCCATCACTCACAGCAGCAGCCCTTTCCACAGGCTCACAGCTGTCTCCGGTATGGGGCAGAGAAGCTACTCCACAGCTCACAGACACTGCACGACAGATGCTTTTCTTCCCATTTGTGTGGACCACGAAGCATCCCAGGCATATGGATGTGGAACTAGGACAGCCAAAAGCACCAGCAGACCCCGTGGGTTGCAAATACCCTCCCCTTCCCAGTAACCCTTCTTATTATGATAACAAAGTAATAACTTGAGCCACAGTATTTCTGTGGATGCCTAGTCACCCTTGAGAAGCACTACCAGCCCCGCTGACAGCAGGGGTGTCCGATTTCGGCCCCAGTTACACAAATGCCAGGATCCTGGGTCTTCTCATCCCAGACTGGCATTTCTGATCATACAAACAGCTCATTGTTTTGGAATGAGACCCTGTTTTGTCCTCTCCAGCTGCAAATGAAAATCCCAGTAACACCTGCACGCTGTAACCAAAGCACTGACATTCCCTGCCCTTCCAGAGGCATACAGCTGTAAGAAGGGGGATACCTGAAAGCATCAAGAGCGCTGCAGACAAGGAAATAAAAGCAGCTCAGAGCAGTACGCTCACTCACCCACCACCCATTTTCCAAGGGCTCTCAACTCCAGAAGCAAACCAGATTACCCAAACCTGGACCCACATCAGATGCAAAGCAACTTTGCTTTACACCACTTGAAAACCTGGCCCAGGGAGATTTTGCCAAGTAGTAAGTCTGAGTTTCCAGGTGATTTCAAAGCTTGCACAGACCTGTTTGCCCCTCCTTGACAATAACAGGGAAACACAGAAATCAGCTTGTAATGGCAAACTGGAAAATTCCAGCATCTACTTGCCAAGTTTAAAGCACCAACCACGGAGTTGGAGCAGGCTGGATCATCTGGTGGTGCGAACTCCAGGTAGGTTTACATGAGCTGGCTTGGTCAACACCAACTCCGAAATCCCTCCAGCAGCCAGTTGGGGTAACACCTGAACAGCCAAAGGAATACAGTGCAGCAGTGGCAGATGGCCAAATATCTTTAAGGAACAGCAGTTTATAGAAGTATTTTCATGACTAAATGCATCTTGAGCCCAGCTGGCTGTTCTTTATAGGACAGAGGACACATTTGTGAGCTTTCAAAAAAGCTTACAATACATAGGTAATTTTTTTCCAAAACCGTGTATATGCTATGAAGCCAGACATAAGCATTCAGCCAAAAGCCCCAAAAGGCCATTACTCTGTAGTTTGAAAAGAAATATTGGGATAATCAGAAAAAATAGCCCTAAGTGTTACTGATAAAGCAGTTATACCCTATGACCAGCTGATGATAACAGACTGAAAAATGAGACTTTCTTAGAGTTACCTGAACTATTGCATAAATAACCAGGAAAGACAGCTGCTCTCAGGAATGATTTCAAATACTGTTTATGAAGAGCACATGTATCTGAAAAGACTGTTTTCCTCTGCAGTCTTACTGTCTGCCTTTATCTTTACAAACGTATAAACAGTTATATCCCCACCCCTAACTCAAATTTTATGAATTGCCTTATGCTGAAGTCACAATCCTGACTTATGATCTCACACCTGTTGCCATGGAAATGATTGCTCAGCTTCAGAAAAAAAACACACATGAGAATTTAGTACTACTGAAACATTTTGGATTGAGCAACTTGACAAATAAAGGTATCCATTTATCCACAGCAGAAGCACCACATCTGGTATCCCAAAACTGAACACAGTCTCAAGCCTCAGTGCTCCATACAATCTTTAATCTGAGCAAAGCATTTACTGCACTATCCAGGACTGTTCACATCCATCCCCATCTTGTTGAAGAGCTGCCGTGTGGCAGCAGCTTCCCCAACACCCCAAAACCTTTCCAAAAACATTGTTTTGAAATCTGCATTTCTAGAACATGGTGATTCACAACACAACACCACCAATATTGCAAGTGATCAGGCAATACCAAACATGCAGAGCAGATACTGCTATGTTCCATCTAAGACTCCAGGCTGGCTGGTGACACAGTGAATAGATTCAACAGGTACCTCCCATGCATGAAAAATTTACAACTCTAGAAAGAGTTAAGTATTTTCCAACCAGGAAGGAAGAAAAAATAAATAACATAACACAGAAATAAAAACACCACTCCCATGGTTAAGCACCTGTTTGGGCTCTGCAGGCCAGTTTCTTTGCAAAACAGACACAGTGCTGTGAGAAGAAGAGCTGGACAGCCAATTCTCCCAGATCCCAGCTGCTCTGGTGGAAATTCAAATCTGATTTTTGCCATGAGGTGGCACCGGGACAAGTCCCATCAGTGGAAAGATCAGCCAACACAAGGTGGGATTTGTTTTTTGTATGTTTAAATGTTTCATAGTCAAAGAGGTTTAATAGAGGAAATAACATTATAAAGAAAACAGACTTTCCACTCCTCCTCTTTTTCCAGTGTTGTTGCCTTCTCTTCAGCTTCGTGTGAAACAACTCCAAGCCTTGTATGTGTTTGAACCATACTGATCTATTAAATGCAGAAGGACAAATTGCACCACGGTGCCTATTGAGG
This sequence comes from Falco naumanni, assembly GCF_017639655.2. Taxonomy (NCBI): domain Eukaryota; kingdom Metazoa; phylum Chordata; class Aves; order Falconiformes; family Falconidae; genus Falco; species Falco naumanni. Next base: position 8,067,125 of record NC_054062.1, read on the forward strand.
AGGATGAACTCAGTTCACCTTCTTCCCCTTTCGTCTAGCTCCTCTCCGTGCCCAGAGCCAGCCTGGAAGACTGGTAGGAGTTGCCATTCCCTCTTCATATCCCTGTGTTTTATTTCCTCATGCCCTATGATCTGCAGTCAATGGCCCAGGCTAAACCCTGTATAATCTGTCTAGACTTGAGGGAGATAATCCTTGGTGCTACAGAAGGAGTTACATTAAACCACAAGGCTGCACATTAACAAAGACCTGTGACTTACCCTATGATCTTCACAAGGGTCAAAAAATGAAGAAGTCCCAAAGTGACTTGGACTAAACTCTCACTGACCCCAGCGAAGGTTTTGTTGAATACCGAGTTCATTTTCTAGCTCCAGTTTGTCCATCGCAATCATGCCTGAAGATTGAAGGTGAGCCCAAACCACAAAGCTTATTCACAGGTCCAAAGTCACCCAGCAACATCTGGCTGCAGGGGCTGAGCTTGGATGCCTGTTAGGAATGTTTCCAGCTGGACCACTGTGGTGTTCATTTTCAAGCCTTTCACAAGGAAGGCTTTAGATATTTTTCCCCAGGAAAAAATTTTGGTATTTTTCCCCAGGTTTGGGGTTTCCCCCTCCCTGTTACTCCAGGAATACAGATAAGTAGATGTGCTGGTAGTTTTGAGAACTGAGGTCACCTGCTGCCTTACATTTTCTGAAATAATATCAGGACAGGTGTTAATTGTGCTCATCCCCAGTAACCTTCCCTCATTACCTACCTCTTCAACCAATCACCAGGCCATTTTTGCCAAACATTCCTTGTATAGTTACTTCATATTAGTAAAAAAACCATCTTCGGTAGCTTCTAAGCATAAGCAAGATTTGGTGTCACACCAAGGAAAAAGCCAGTAATTGATTTTCCCCTACCACATTAGCTACAATTAGCTTCTTTGAGCCAAGCTCATTCCTAATGAGATGTGCACTAGAGCCCTACCCAAGAAAGCCCTGAATCCAAAATACAAATTGCTGGAAGTGCTGGGATACAACTTCTGTTGACTACTTATTCTGTGTAAGTCTTGGTCTATAGCATATGGAATAGCTTTTGAAGCACAGCAACCCAGCTTCTTCCCTGCAGAGCTTTCTTAGAAAGATCCATCTCTAAAGTTGTCTTTGAATTTCTTTGGGGGATTTTAGGACTGTTCCAGAGCTCTGTACTCTCCAAAGCAGCCCATGCAACAAGTGTGTGCTACCTGTGCGTATGTGAGGGCACAACACCAAACACTTAAAGGTTAGGGCATGCATGGGAATACTGGATGGGAATTAAATAGTGCAAAATTCAGCCCAAGATGTCAGGAAAAAAATCCTTACATTAAGATCTCCTCAACCATAGAAGATCTGTTAGAGTTCCTTGAAAGAAGCAGTGAAAACGTCCCACTGCCTGAGTCATATCAAAGCCGTCTGGATAAACATGTACGCTGTTGGGAACAATCCTGCACTGGCATGGGAGTGGGTTGGGTGACCAGAGATCTTTCCCACTGATGGTTTCCGCAGCTCAGTAATCCTGAAATAATTTGGATTGATTTCACAGGAAAACGTGGTCACAGCACAAAGACAAGCCTCGTGGCTCCTGCTCCCACCATTGAGCAAGCGGGTCGCTGGCATGTACGAGACACCCCAGCAGGCCCTCTGCCCATTTTGCCTGTGATAACGGTACATGCTTCAGGATAAGGAATGTCGTTTGCTACATTTTCCACCCATACACACAAACTGACAAAAAAAAAAAAAAGGATTTGTCCCCATGAGCTCTAATGAAACAAAAAATCTGTATGTTCTACACATGTCCAAGCACACCCAAAATTAGCATCATTTGTGAATTATTCTGCGCAGGTCTAGTAACTGCTTAAAGCATCCCAGTACATTTTGGTTGCATCAGCTGATGGTCCTTCCATCCTGCAGTCCTTCCTCAAAAAAAGCAGAACAAGTTAAAGCTTAGAGATTTTATTTTACCAAATAATTCTCATCCACATTTTCCCTTCTCTAATATTTCTGTCAATTAACCATGTAACAATTTCCAGACAGCTATTTCCATTTATAATTTTGTTTCATTAACTATACCAAAAATGGCACATTCCATAGATTCCCCTTTGATTTCACAAGATTACAGGTTCATTCCACCGAGGGCTTCTGCAGAGACAAAACCCTTCATTTTGTCTTCTCCCCCTTGAAGTAGTGGTTTAGAAATTATGAGAGTACAAGGATGCTATGTGCACCACCCAGCCATCAAAAAGCAATTCAGACAACGGGCAACAGTCTTCGTACGTCTAAGCTACTTTCTAAATAGAGAGGGGAAAGAAAGTGTCAGGCAAAGCAGTCATTTTTGTGGATGAATCACTCGAGGAATCCAATCCAGCTATCAAGTGGTCTCTAACATGACTAATTTTTACTTCTGTCTGTTCAGTGTTTCCAGTAAGTCACCTTCTCAGATGCATCAGCACCTTTCTACAAGTCCCCACAGTAACTTCTGCTTTCTCCCCACTGATGCCTTTCCCAGTTTGGGGAGGACTGGAGAGAGCCAGACAGCATGGCCAAAGGTACAGACCTTGGCCAAAACAAGGTGCCAGATCGTTAACATTTTTAACTAGAGGTACAGCGCTTGTACATCCAGATTAAGCACCAATATCCCACAGCAGCTCACCCTAGCCCTGCTCCAGTCCATGCCCTGGTCCGTGCTCCAGTCTCAGCCTCCTACTTCAGCTGGGTTTGCAGGGTGCAGCACCCATGTATCAACCATATTTCTACAATAGATGCTCAGGTACCCCTTTGGGGACGATACCTTCTGGTGCTGGTGTCTTTCTATAGCATTGCGCTCTTCTGAAATTGTTATCAGGTTTTACAGCTATCTGAAACTGCAGATTGGTTCGTCACCTCTTACAGGATGTCTTGATCCTTTTTTTTTTATTACAGGCCTGCTTTTGTTCCCAGTTCAATTCCAGACCAAGGCAGTATCCTAAAGCCTCCTGTCTACATATTTTATATGTGATTTTTTAAAAAATTATTTTTACATTTCTTAGACACGCTTCATGGAAGTCCAAGGAAGTTTGGCCACACATTCTATCTTCAAGATCAGCAGTGCAAAATACTCTACCAGCATTCCACGTCCCTTTGAGGATCTGACCCAGAAAAAAATAGCCTTAATTGTTCTTTCCTGGGGCATTAAAAAGCAACTGTGTCTGGAAATGGGTAGCAGACAGACTGTGCTTTCCATCTTTGAATTGCAACTAGACCATACTTTTCTGAAAACATAAGCTATAAAGCTATATGTATATAAACACTATCGGCTTTTTTTTTTTTTTGCCTGTAGCTCCCTGTCCAGAGGGCAAGATTTCTCAGAGAACTTCTTCTTGCCCTGTACATTATGACTATCTTGTTGGGTTTGAAGGGTTTCTGTATCACCATACCCAACATCAAAGTGCAATCACAGCCAGAGCTTTGTCACTCTGTGCAATTTTATTAGCCCTGTGAAGCAGCACTGTGCTTATTAGAGGTCCTGCAGATGTATACAGAGAAACCCCCAGACATCTAATGGGTATAGACAATTCCTAAACACTAAGAAATAGATATCTGCATAATTAAAATTTGGGGGAGATTAAGCTGGCATAGAGATTCATGTGGTTCTGATTAGGACCAGATGTGCTTTTTTTTTTTTACTGCTGGCGATCACAACAATAGGGATTTGGCAGCGCATCCTGAACAGGAGGGCTGGGACACTCAGCTGGGTCCTGCCCCTTCCCCAGGACCCAGCCCTGATAGCTGCTCACCTGGTTCAGTCCCTTCCACCTCTGAAACACACAGCCTCAGGATGATGCTATAGATTATCCCCCCCTCCCCTTATCAAGCCTATTCAGATTCATACAAACAAATCAAAAGCACAGGGCCATGGCAGACCTGTCCCAAACCCTCTGCTAAAGGTCATCAAATCCCCCTCCACAGAAGCAAAGTCCCTCTGGGAGGGCAGAGCCCTTGACAACTCATTACACCTTCCAGCTGCATGGCTTCCACATTTATGGATGTCTTTAACCCTTTCCTGCCCCAATGCCTTTTATTTACCCATCATACAGCTTGTTTTCCTCTTTTGAGGCTTCCCCATGGATTGTATTCATAAATCAAGAGGCCAGGGGGATTCATGTTTCACAGAGGCCAGGGGGCTTCAATGAATTAAGTCTTGTTTGAACTAGAGTATTTTTATTTTTTTTTAGCAAACCAAACAAACTTCTTGACCTCACTTGTTCTGCAGCAAAGCAAGCACAGAAAGAACTCCTGGCTGCAGTGAGAAGGTCTTTTGCTTGAAAAGTCAAGTATAGCAGCTTCCTCATGGCACTGCTGAGGGAATGGAAGATCTGAGGAGACACCATTTTGGACATTCTACTGGGTCTAAGGCTGACTTATGTAAGGGCCCTTTACACCCTTCTGGCAGCTCTGAAATTGCCATCAGTACCTTCTTGCACTTTAAAATGCTTTTCTTGGTATCCTGTTTGGTCCCATTGAGCAGTTTTTCCTCCCCCTTAGTCCCTAGCTTCAGCAGCAGAAATATACATATATTACCCACATCAGTTGCTCAGCTGATTTTAATTGACAAGGCTCCATCAAAGGCAACAAGGCTTCATGAATTTATGCTCACAGCATCTCTGCCCCCATCCCTTCCTTTAAGTGAAAAGTAGTCAACTACTTAATCACCAAACATGACTGCAATTTCATTTCCAGGGTGACGTTAAATCTTATTGCTAAGTGGACTCTCACTCCATAATCTTCCCCGAGATCCACAGAAAATCCAGTCCTTTTCCAGAAATGCTTTTCCTTTCAGACAACAATTTATTTCCAGCTCGTATACAGCTTTCATGCAGGACTTTAAAAACTTACTGATCCATTCTACAGGCAGCACCAAGTAGCCAGCTGCACAAGTGAGGCTCCCACAATGTCAAACCTAAGATCAGAAATTCTGGGACTATTCGCCTCAGTCCTGTGCTTTGTTAAACCAGCTATTCACCAGAGGGATGGCCGATTCCACTTTTAAGGGTCTGTGTATTTAAAAAGACAGAAGAGTCTTCAGATGAAGCATTCAATTGACAAAGGTCACCAGCAAACATGACTAATCCATTATGCTGTTAAACAACTCAACATGCAGGGGTTAATCAATGCTAGCCCAAGGTCTAATCCCTCTTTCTGCTAAATAACTCACTGAAAACAAACTCTGCCTACTAATGTTCTGGAAAGGAAGATAAATGCATACAAGGCTTGAGAAGGTTCAGTTTTCAGAGCTCTCCGTTACTATAAAGCCTGACTACTGTCAGTCCGGCCAGATGTTATTTCCATCCTTGCAAGGATATGGATTAAGGTAGGGTTGGCTGGCGCTCTGCCCGTTTACAAGAGTCAAGGCACTGGTCTCCTCCTCAACCTGGGTTAGCAGGGCTGTCCTGCACAAAGCAAGAGTCACTATTCCCTTGGGGTTTCTGTGCATATTCCAGACCCCTATTTATAGCTGTGATTTGTGCTTTACAAGATGGTAATTTCATGCTGCTCATAAATCTTTCCCTGAAAACTGGTATTTGTAGGTCAGCAAGGAGAGGAAGCCAGCAACCAAAATTGCTGAACTTCTGCAGAAACCGTACAATCGGGCCACAAACACTGAAATGCAATTAGGAGGAATCAAAGAACCTTGTGTTGTCTCTTGTGTTGGAAGGGGACATATTTGTTCCGTGAGGATCAGCGGCTGCTGCCTACACATTGAGGAGGTTGTTTGGGATCTGGGAAGAGGGTGACACCATTTGCTTACCCAGCGGATACAGCTTACTGTAGCAATATGCCAGCCAAGTTTGGACTGGCAAGTCACATCACTGACATTATGTCATGAAAGCATTCAACCCTTTTGATATATATTTTTTCCCCTTTCTTACACCTCTGGAATTGCATTTTCCCTCAAAAGGGAACAGACACTCAGCACAAAGCTATTTCCTTTGGTGTTTAAAGATACCGGGAGGAAACCAATACTAGTTTAGGCTCTACAGTGTTGGAAAGCCCACAGGTACCAATGCCAACCTGTGCTTAAGACCCTCCCACGTCCCACTGGTTTTGGGGCAGCCTTGCAGGAATCCAGTCCTTTCGAATAAACTGCCACACCAAGAGTTACTGCAGATCAGCCCAGCTTTCAACGAGTGGTATTGCAAGCTGAGAGCCTCAATATGCAGGGTCTGATACCACATTTCTTTTTCCCCATCAATGCTTTCAACACTAATAACTGAAACCCTCAGGGCTATGCCCATCCTTGCATTCATTGCACTCATGCTGCATCACTGAAGTAAAATAGCTTTTACTCCAAATGCCCGTCATGTGCAAACAGGCTTTTTACAACTGGAAAAAGAGGTGCTCAATTCCTGAAGAAAAATGATTAAAATAACCCCTTTCCTAAGTTGCATTCAATTGCAAGGGCACTCCAACTTCCAAATAACTTTATTTTTCATCACAGCTGTTTAGCCTGCCTCTGATCAGCAGCAAAGTGACTTGCAGGATGCTTGTTGTTTGCCTAAGCACCCAAAACACTTGCTGCTTTTCTAAGCTGGTCTTTTTTTAATGGCAGGATAAACTACAAAGTTCACAGAATAGCTCTACAGTGAACTTGCAAGCTGTTTCTTCCCCTCCGAGTTCTCCAGGATCATCTACAATCTGATACACCAGAGGCAGCCAGCAAAAAAACAGTGATTACAAAGCAAAGGGTTAGTCTAAAACTCTAAGTAGCTTAAAAAAAAAAATCAAGTCTCCTCTCAAAGACCCTGTGCCTGACCTCTGGTTCATTACACCCATGTCAGTAGAACCACATACAGCCAAAGCAATCCTGCTGCCCTACGAGCCTCTGACTTCATTGAGGTTTTTGCATACAAGAGAGCCCAGGTGCTGGTGCCTGGGATCTGAATAAGGACAGTCATTCATGGAAAGCCATAACTGCATTCCTGCATGCCGCCTTCACCATCCCTCCCTGCATGTTTCAGGCTATTAGCAGCAGGCAGCGCAGTCCCCATTCTCCACCATCAGGACTGGAGGGTCTGGGCTGGGTGAGCCCCTGTGGATGGTGATGGGGAGCTGGGATCTCACCCAGCAGCTCTCAGACCCTTGCTGGAGCAGGGGGCAGCAAATGTGGAAAGCAGATGTGCACGCGGAGGAAATCGGCTTTGCAGAAGACAAGGAAAGGAAGCACAGAGCAGCCTGTGGGAGCAGCACCTGTCCTGCTGAGGCAAGCTGCATGCTCTTCATAAAATGCCTTTGCAGCAGAGGCCAGAGCTCCAACCAACCAGTTCTCCCCCACATCCTCTGCTAATTTGTCTTAACGCAGCAGGAAGCAGTCTAGCCTTTAGGATACCAAGGGACATCAGCAGGGACAAGGCTGAGGGCTTCCAGCAGCAAGACGTGCATAGCTCCTGCCTGAATTGGTAGCTCACCATAAGATCCAAAGGCAAGAGCCTTTTGACTGAGTCACTGGCACGGGGAAGAAACCTAAAGTATTTCCCAGCTCCTCTACTTACTGGTAAATCAGTCACTGAAGTCCAACAGCAGTCCCTGTACTGGCTGCAAAACTATTTGAGAAAAAACACTGAATGCTGGATATTTTGAGATGTAATACTCTCTACCTGATTTGGAGCACAGATTTTAGCCTGGCCGCCTCCTCCCCAGCTGTGGAAGATAAATGATAAGTTTCCACAAGGTTTAGTCCCAGAGAAGCAGAGCTTGCCAACTGCAAAGGAAGCAAACATATCAAAATTATTCTCAGACAGCTCTGAAAAATAACCTGTAAATCTTTCACCTGTGACTTTTCACTTGATCTGCTCCAAGGCAGGATGAAGGAAAAAAATTCACAAGTGGCTCTTTTCAGGTATGAAGGTTTAATTCAGTACCAATTCTGGAGTACAGGAGCATTGGTCATGGGCACATGTGTATGTCACACTGAAAGCTGTTCAGCCACATCATATAAAGTTTAGAGGTTTTGGCATATTATAGTAGCTGAACTGTGTCCTAATGCTAGGAACATCGCAGATCTGCTGGTTCAATCATTTCCCAATAAAGCTATACCCTGACCTCTTCAGTGCCTGCATTTTTGCATCCCCAAATGATTAACTACATATTTCTGAATCTCTGTATTCCTAGAGTCTGTAGTTTAAGCATGGATTGAGCAAATTCCTCAGGTTGGAAGCACACTTATGAAAATATAAGTCTAGAGTCCACTGTAAAATCATTATCCCACACACAAATCCCCATGGTCTAAATAAAGCCAGACAAGCCCAGTTGCTACTCTGCATTTTCCTTGCTACAGTCCAAATTCCCTGACACACACAGGAGGAGATGCCAGCCTCCCAAGGGTACTCTTTGAAAGGCCTAGAGCACACAACACCCCTCCACCCCGACCCCAACAGTGACTCACTTTGCTACATTTGCTTCCTGCGATTCATTCTATCACACACAACGTTATCCCCATGGGGCACGAAGAAAAAAATCTGTCTGGTGGCAGTTCTATTTACTGCCAGCTGCCAACTTCTACTCCAAGTGCTGCAGCATCTGATATGTGAAGTCTGACGAGCTGTATACATGTCTTCCTTATCATCCTGCTCCGGCTTTTCATTTACTCAAGTCCCACAAACACAGAAGGAATATTGTCTTGCAATATACAGTTTGGCCTTCAGAGACACTGAGCATCTCTGTTCACTACAGATGTTCAACATGTGGCAGCACAAGTATTTAATAGCAGGATTGAGATCAACATTTGCTGCTAAAAATGTCAGTTCAGTGTAACTGAAGTTAATTCACATGCAGATCTTCCCAAAGCAAGATGAGGATGGCTGCTTGAGCACAAAACTGAACTTTGCCAAGAACTAGGCATACAACAGAGCAGATTCAGCATATTCCACAATAGCAGCACAAGCAAGAGAGTTTGGGGTGAAGTTAGGGCCATTTGTACGAAACTCCGGGGCAGATTTGCAGAATTTATCCTAGCAACTGTGAAAAAGTGGCATGCAATGGGAGCACTGGCGTTAAGAGAAACCACTGAAGAGGGTGGCTCACCAAGTGATGCACCCTGCAAATATTGCCACCAGGAGAGCTGCACCAACACAGAAGCACTACGTGCCCATGCAGTGCATCAGCAGCCCAGAAGAGCCTCTCATTGTCACTCATTAACTGATCACCTTGTCAACAATCCAGTTGGAAGCAGAATGGGCAAACTGGAGCACTTGAGCCATTGCAGCCCTCTTCTTGTGGCTCTCCCCCCAGCAAGGACTTCTCCCCTTCCCAGGCTCCAGTCATCAGACTGCCCCAGCACCAAGCATCACCATCATTTCTCCTGCACAGTGAGGGTTACACAATATGAACAGAATGTTTTTATCATTGTGCTTAAGCCAAACTGCAATTAACTGTACATGGTTATTCATCCCCTCGCTGGCTATGCTATGACATGGAGTTAACATTATTAGTTTAAATAGGAGCTCTGTTGTTACCTGAACACTGTGTTGGCATCAATAGCCCTGGGGATGAGGAAAAGAGCTGCGCTGTAGCCATCATTCCCATCTTTTAAAGCACAGAAACACAAAGAGGAGATAATCTACAGCCTTTGTTAGAAAAAGGAGAGGCTGAAAAACTCCAGCTCGCTATGGCTTTTGCTAATTCTGTGAGCAGCCCTGCCAGAACATCACTCAGAGGCTGCCCAATGGCCCTTTCAGGCACACTGTCCCTTCTGGGGCACTCACCATTTGTTTCTTCCAAAGAAGAGGCATTGCTCCGGTGTTCCCCCCTCCTTTCCCAGTCCAGCTGCCATAGTGACTGCAACAGCTCCTGGAGGCCTTGGAAGGAATGATTTCCAGCATGCACTTTGAAGGAGCCACCAGGTCATAAACACAGATGTGCCAGCAGTACAAAAAAAATAACGCCAACTATTACTGCCACAGATCTTGAAATAAATGCAACTTTCTTGCCACCATGTCATGGTTTTGCCTCATTACGCTGCAGTCTCCTCTTTCCAGCTCAAGGTATTTACTTGCATGAACTGGGACCAGCATGGAAAAGATTTGGTATTCAGAGGTGAGAGACAAGACTACTGCTACACTTCAGAGAAAGGCAGAAAGAGGAAAGTGCTGTCATAAGTGTTTTGCTCTTGAATCTGCTCAAATCCTGCATGCAAGTTTAGAAATACAAGTCACATTGCTCCTAGTGAACAGGTAGCATGCGTGAATGTGCATGTGTGATGTAAGTGTTACTTTTTTTATAGCCAGGGAAGAGTTAAACTTGAACATTTCCAGGATATTTAGCAAGGTTAACTGAAAATAAATCTTTCAAGAAAAAGAACAGCACAGTATATCAGCCTTCTCCGAATTGCTGAATTACTTCTGGCTTTACCATGTTCATCACTTATTCTGTCCAGAGGTTTGACAACAGTGCAGTTGCAGCTGACAACACACATGGTGTGAAGATCCAGGACCAAGGCTTGATCCCACTCTGCAGGATACAGGCCATAATCTTAGCTGCTGGCTTCCAAAATTAGCCAAGCTATTTTCATTTCTCATACATACCATGGCTTTCTTTTGACGCAAGAAGAGAAAAAGGGATTTCTTCTTGCCAAACACATCTTGCAGCTAGAAGACATCATAATGAGTCTACCAGCCCCTTCGACACACAAGAAGATATCATATGGAAAAAGCTACAGTCCTCAGGACTGTTGGACAAATTTTACTTTTTCCCCTTGTTAGACCCGAGATGGACACAGGGAACAGCTGGGATGTTGTTTTTAAACAAGAGCAACCAGTTTAATGAAATGTGAAATTTATGAGCTGGTCAGCCTTAGGAATAATTAAGTTCAGGGACCCTCTGGGATCCAGAGGGTTTCTCAGTAATGGAAAATCAACTATCTTCCTCTAGGATCTATAGGCTGCAATGAAGAAACACGTAACCCTTTTGAGTAGCCCAGGGACTGATGTACTACAACTGGTATCACGATACAAAAGTGAAATCCCAGTTGTGAGCTGGAATAGCAAACTCTCAGGGCTTCTACTACACTACACAGCTGGCTTTTTCATTTCTTCTGTGCTTTTGTTTTCCTAACTGCCTCCAGCAACACAAGCCTAGAGTTTTGTGAATCAAAGCTGCAGCAGGAGCTCCGAGTCCAGTTCTGACTTGAAGAATGTAAATCCACTAGCAAAACTGCACCTACAATAAGAAAAGTTGACATGCTCTGGCTGCACACAGCAGCTTTCTGAGGCCATGGCAGCAGGTGTGGGATGAGCAGGGGTAGCGCTCCCTTGCCACTGCCAGCAGAGAACATCGCTCCCTTATAGCACTGCTCCAGACACCAGTTTGTGGAAGAAATAAATATATCCCACAGATCAGGGCACCAAAGATCACGGATATGCTCCGAGTGCCAGAACCTCCTCTAGTATTCCTCCAAAGAAAAACAACAGCAAAGCACAACAATAACTGTAATAAACACGGCAGCTTCCAAAAGGGACAGATTTAGCCAGTCCCAGCTAATAGGACGCGCCTGGTGCTCACAGGGCTGTCCTCTTCACTTACCCACCAAAACACGAGACAACATTGTACAAAACCTATCACTAATACATCTGGTATCACCCAGCATCCAACCCCCTCAACACTCAGCATCCAGCCTCCTCCTAGGATGATTCCAGCACTGCCCAGAGCACAAGTGCACCCGACAGAGCCCTGCTGCTCCTAAACCAGCTTCCCTGGCAATGGCAGCTGCAGAGGCCTGCAAACAGCAGAGTATTTTGCAGGAGCAACCAGCCCTGAGAAATATCCCGCTCCCAGCTCTGAGGGGCAGTCCGCAAAGTAAGCAACTTCCAAAGCTGTAAACTGAAACGGTGATTCGAACCAAGGAGAGTGGCCCAAACCTGGCTCCCAGAAACGCTGGCCAGCCATCAAGCCAAGCAAAGCGAGGGGATTGCTGTGGCTACGCTGGCTTCAGGCCCAGGGCTGGGGCTGCATTTGCCTGCCGCATCCAGACCTTCACCAGCAGGCTGGGAACAGCAGCAACCCTTGGGCAAGGGGGATCTGGGCAGCTCCACCACAGCCTGACCCTTCTGCAAATGCTTCCAGCTTCTCCAGATGCATCTGCAGTCCAGGAGCAGCTTTGCCACTCTTGTCATCACGGGAGAACAGAGTTATTTTCCCCTTCCCCTTTAAAAAAAGGTCCCACAAATCTTTAACAAATAAATCACAGTACCTTTGCGAAAACTTAATACCTGGCATTAGTAAGGAGCTGCCAAGACACTCTCATTTTTGAGACAGAAACAGTCTTCTCAGAAATCCCAGTGTAGTAAATTAATCCCAGGAGGTAACAGACTGAGCTTTTGCTACTGTAAATAGAGTTTTTCATTATTCTGGAGCATTTTGAGGCCAAAAGACTGTCCCAACATATTGGAAAGTGTAAGTAACTGTCTCACTTCTTTGCAGAAGAGGAACATTAAACAAGCAGAGCAAGACAGATTGATTAGTTCTTCCATTCAGCTGGCAAGGTGTAAAAAGTGACTGTTGTTGCTACTTGCACTTTTATCTTTGGCTGGGGCGGGTGGACACACACCCCAAAGCCCTCTCCACACACAGTGGAAAGAGCTGATGCTGGGAGAACAGGGGCCCAGGTCCATGTTGTCAGCAGCTTCAGTGATGTCAGCCACAGGGCTGGTACCCACCAAGAGCTGCCCCGCTGCTGGTTTTGCTCTCAGCTACAGACACCTTTGTCTCTCTTGGCCAAACACTACAAGGTGACACATGCAAGCTGTGATGGGAACTATAAATGGCTTTTCAAAACCCTGCTCATACTTTTACCCTTTTTTAAATTAAATTAGGAGGTACGTGTGCCACCTTCCTTATAGCAGGGTGATGGCACATGGTTTGTCCTAAGTAGCAAATTATTTGGGGAAGCTTTAAGCCCTCTCTGCTTCATGGAGTTCAGCAGTGCAATGAATAAAATGCAGCACAATAAGCATCCCCACATCTTTGCTCTGAAATGAATGCACCAGTCTGGTCCCCTGTGCGGGAAACATGTATTTAGGAGACAGCTTGCTGCACTGAGGTGAAAGTTGAGCTTCCCTAAAGCATCTTCCCCCACACACACACCTTTTTCTTAAATTGTGGAATTATACAAAACTCAATTCTGGAAAAAGAGTAAAGCATTATTTCAGCATGAAATTAGAGTAAGAAGCTATGCGAGATTGGTAATGGTTAATGAAGATTGACTGTGAAGCTGCTCAGTAGGAAAGTATGAGGTCAAGAGCCACGAGGCTATAAGCAACCTGTAAAGCCAAGAGGGAAGGGAATAAATACTCACTCCCCTGGGGTGAGCCTGGCTTGTGCTTTCAGATACACTTCATGAGTCCAGACCCAATCCCAAAGTCCTTGTTTGAAAAAAATACATCAGCCCAGTGAAAAAAAAAAAATAATCTGCAATACCATTTTTACAGGGGATTGGAAGCAGAGAAAGACAGAAGCTCAAAGGACCAGATTATATCCTGAATAGGATTTTGGATCAAAAGCAACCTTTCACTTTCCCTCCCTACTGCTAGGCAGGGCAAAACACTTCCCCCCTTGTTGCAGCACAAGCAAGCTATCAGGCTGCAACAGGGCTTTACCGTCGGTCAGCGCTGTATCTCCCTCCTCCAGAGGCCAGACCACCCTACTCCTCCCCCATCTGACCCTCTCTCCCACACTCCTCGGGCTATTTAAGCACTTAGCAGGAACCAGCTACACCTGCACATCATCCATGTCAATCAACCCACTGCCGCTGAAGCAAGGCCACAGCTGCACCTTATCAATGCCAATCAACCCACTGCCTGCGTTCCTCTACACCCCCTTCCCTAGCCTGGGGGGACCCACTGCCCCCACCAGTAACCACCCCCTTTTCAAGCATCATCCCCACCACGTCCTGTGTGCACACACGGTCAGCCCAGTCTGGGCACAGCGCCTGGCTCCGCACACCAAAAAGCCAAATACCTGCCAGAACCTCCAGCTTCGGTGAGCTGGCTGGAGGGGCCCAGACCCTGGCAGGGCAGGCTCCCTGCCCCAGCCGCACCAGGGCACTGGGTCCAGCACAGCCCCAGGGATGTGGCTTCGGGAAGCAGAGGAAAACCCTGCTCCAAGCTCAAGCACAGCAGCCACACAGCCACAGGGCCTCCTGACAAGCAGCAGCTGTACCTGATACCAGAGCTCAATTTCCACCTATTTAGCAGTACTGCAGAAAATACTTTTAAACAGCCTATTTTCCACCAGTTTCACATTTCCCCCCACCACTTCAATTAATTTCCCCAGGCTTTTAGCACCATTTTCAAGGGCCTGTTTGGTAAATGATGTCAGACAGACTGCAAGTAATGTCACCCTATTTCCTTTCACTAGTTTTATTGACACAGAGCAGCACTGATCCCACCATCCCCAGCTCCTGGACTCCATAGCAGACTCCCAGCCACCTCCCTGTGCTGTCTCAGGGATTGGGAAGACTTCCCAGAAGCCAGAAACTCACTTATCCCATCTTTTTCCCCTCCCTCAAAGCCAGCTTTGACTTGCAGTCTGCAGAGGGATGCTGGGTGAGAGCCACCACGTAAAAGAGATGAGCTTCGGCTTTGATCTGGGCATGGAGAAGAAACTTCTTACGTGCCAAACACAAACATTTCTGCATTGGTGCACCCACAGTGTGAATGCTGCTTAGTGCACCTCAGTGTGCATTTACAAGCAGCATGAACAACTGTTTCTTGTAACTAGAGATACTGCACATAAATGGAAGCACCTGAAGACACCTAACAAGTGTTTGGAGAGAAACCTGCAGCTCTGCAGCCTGCAAAACTCAGCTCATCTTTGAGGAGAAGCTGGCAATTATTGCTAATAACTGGAACTAATCCACCATTGATTGGGAGCACAAAAGACACTTGAGAAGAAAGCAAACCAACTCTCTAGGTGCATCTCAGCATCAGCAGAGCTACAGAACACCCCTCAATGTTGTGGGCACCCCAAACCTCCTCCTCGTTAATTCAGCACTACACATCTTAATTGTTCAAAAAATATTTGCTTTTAGCAACACTGCAAGGGGATGTCAATTCACATTGTTCCGGGACTTCAGGAGTTTTTCAACTTCAATCACAGCATCATGTTAGAGCTGCTAAACTCTTTTCTGCAAATAATTAAATGTTAATTAGAGATACTCCAAAATTACTAAGGAAGAAGGCATGGTGCCTCCAGTCCCTGGAATGCTATTTTGTGGTTATGTTACAAATTTTATTGTTTTAATTGTTTAGGCTGAAAACTGTCTCCTCCCCCCATGAACATCACCCACTGCTCCTTCAGGGCTCAGCTGGACCTGAGCAACCTGCACCAACTTCCAGGCTGAAGCTACAAATGCGTTTTCATTATTTTAGGTCCCCGCTCACACAGAAACTTAAAAGCACAGGCATTGTATGCACACGCTGACTAGAAATCTGATTTTGCCACCAGCGGTCAATGGGGATTTTCCTATTGATGAAGGTATAATCGTTTCCCCATTGGCTTCAGTGGGAAGTATGCATAGCTCCGTGGTTTCCCTTCCCAGGGATCCCAGCCAACAGACATTTGGTTTCAGTTTAATTGGATTCACACCCCTTGACTTTAGTGTGGCTTTGACATGCAGGTTCAAGTGAATCAAGCTAAGCTGTGAGCAATAAATATCACAAACCAAGTTATTTTGCCTTCTTCCCTATCAGTATTAAGCAAAGCAAAAAAAACCCATTCATCGGAAAGTTCATCACTGTATTCGAAAAGCTACTACTCGTTCACAGGAGTAGTTCTTGTCCTCTAATTACATCCCACTTCAGCAGAAGTTAAAGTTTTCCAGCTAAAAGCAGCCTGTGCTCTCTCAGCAGGGTCAGAAGAGATGCACCGCTCCAAAAGCCAGAGTGACCTGGGGAGTGTCCTCAGCCCTCTGGGTTATAAGGCCATAGGAGAAAGGAGTGCCTTTTAGCTTTGTATGTCACAGTCTGCACAAAACAACATACTAGTCTATTGCTAGGGTGCTGCTATAACACAAATACATTGCTTCTACCTAAGTGTACTGACTAATGATGTATCTTTCATACTAAAAATACACACATAAATAGCACCTCCCCACAATAAACACCTCTACCTATACGCAGGCATATGTCTGCAACTTCTAGATCACCCAGTAGCAGACTTGTTCTGATTCAAGCTATAATATTCAACCAGCTCAACATCACTCAGGAATTTTAACCTGTCGTTACCCATGATACTCAACCTGGCCCACATCAAAAGCATACAAGCTTTTTTTAAAATCAACACACAAGGAATATATGATAATCACTAGAAAAAAGAAAATACTCCTTTTAGCTTCATTCCCAGGCAGGGAGCCCTCCCCAGCTGCCTACAGCATCCTCCATACCAGGAGCTGGTCCCAGTACCCAGTCCCCACCAGACAGAGGGAAGCACTTTGCAAGAGAGTTCCCAGAGAGCACACCCCACCTCCAGCATTCACTAAGGATCAGCATCTTGAAGGTGCTTCCCAAGGACAGCAGGCATGAAGAAAGACTGACACCCTTCAGCAACCTCAGAGGAGCAGGACCCAGTGGGAGTTGTTACCTGGTGTGTCTGTCCTCCAGCTCAGCCCTGCATGCTCCAGCACCACTCCAGAAGAAAAGAAGGCTACCTACGTGCTCCTAATAAAGCCCACTCCTGCTTTGCTCAATCACCCAGAACTAGGCTCAGCTGGTAGCTCAGCTGTTAATAACATGAAACTTCAACCTCTTGCTGCTTTTTTCCTAAGCTTGGCTATTCTGAGGTGTTTCCTGTAAATCCTTCCCTCCTGTCCCACAGCCCTTCTTCTCCGGCAGAGGTAAAAACGCTGCCTACTGCCCCGCCAGGGCAGGGCTTGCCCAGCAGCCCTGTGCAGAGCCGTGACCTCTGCCAGCAGGACAGGAGAACATGCCATGGGATTTGTCCTGATTGCCCTGGAGCAGGCAAGCAGATGCGCTGTTGCAGATCTCTTGATGGGAAATAAAGAGGACTGCTCCCACCAAAGCACCGCTGTGCTGCGAGGGAGAGCAGAGGTGTCAGCCACCACTTTCCTGGCTAATTTCCACATCAGGGATGTGCCTTCTGCAGACACGAGTTCCCACTGCGGTGTAAATGAACGCAGAATTGTGTTTTATTTCCAACCAACTGATGGCAACCTTCCCTCTCTAACATCATATATATAATTCATCATACGGTAACATTTTGGAGCGTATCAACCCCATAGCTGCTACTGTGTCGCAACTTTACAGGTTTAAGAAGCGTCTGTTCCTTTGCATTTCTCTTCCCTTCCCAGCTGCCATGTTTCAGCATTCAGCCATTTTGCTGTACATCATTAAACCCCTGCTACGCTGCAGCTGAAAGATGGCTGCACGTCGCAATGCCAAAAAAATCCCTTTGTGTAGTCAGCTTGTAGTTCTTGTAAAGCACCGAAAGGCTGCGGGAAAGGCACCATCATAAATCACCATTCGGTTGGAGATTTGTGCAGCGATTACAAAACCAGGTCCCAGGTTAATGGATGAAACGATATATACCCTGTAATGAACCAACAGATTGCAGACTGTGCAATTTTCCGTTTGTATTTACAACTGTGCGATACCTCTTGGCATCAGAGCTCTGTTCACAACAGAAACCAGAAATAGGATTAGAACAGGACAACTTATTTACGTCCTGCTCTAATGGACGTTTGCCCAAACGCTGGATGATAACATCTGCCTGGATCCTCGGTGTTCGTGGGCCACCCCTGTTTATTGTATGTCGGTGTGGTTAAGTCACCGAGGCAGTGAGTGCAGGGGTTTATTAACCCCCCCAAGCCCACCTCGCTCTATGGCAGAAGCAGCCCCTTGACACAAAGCTGCCTGTTGAGGCCGGGGTTATTGATATGAGACAGAGCTTTATCCTTGCACTTGCCTTGAGTCCCAGTTGTCTTTTCTAGGTTAGTGTTAGGAAACCAGCAGCAACACCTTGTCGTAGAATGCCATGAAAATACGGAAAGCACGAGCCTTGGCATGAAGTCCACTCCACCTCCCTTATTTTGCCTTCTTCCTACCTGACATATAACCCTGTAGCTAAATACACGCACCTCAGCGCTTGGTTTGTTTGGGGCAGGTGGTCCCCATCCCTCCACGTGGGAAGCAGGACCCTGGTGCAGCACCGACTGTGTGTGGGAGCGTGGAAAACAGGCATGGGAACCAGCTGCAAAAATCCCACCTTTGGGCTGACTCCAGTTTATGGGCCAGGCTCCATCTGTTCACTCAGTCTCTTAATCTCCAACCCATTTGTACTCATCAGGTGCCGCAATCGGTGCCTGATCAAAGCCCTGACCCACTGGTCAGTGGCTGCATCTGAAATTTCCTGCCACCACAGTCACGATGCAGCTGCCTGCTGATACCTCCAGGGCTATAAATAAGAGAGAATATACGTTGATCTAGCAGTAAATACAGTTGTGTAAGTCAAAACCTGAAGCAAAACTTGCAGCAAGAGTGCTAGAATTTGATCACTGGTGACCAAAAAAGTGTAAGAAGCAACTCCTCATGTCCCCTCCCATACAGAAGGGGTGAGATCTTGGTTTCTAAAAAGCTTTTTGTGGAGCTGTACCCTTAGGAAAACCCTGCCCGCTGACCCCGACCTTACCTTGCCTCTTACCAGCTTTGCTGGTCACGGAGGGGATGGAGTGGGTTTATTTCTGGGCACACGACATATGACTTACTGCAGAGGGACAAAGCAGCTCTCTGCTGCAAAGCAAACCTCCCAGGTGAGTGGTGAGGAACCCGAGAGCCTTGCTGCCCGGCGTGCACCAGGCTTTAAGTGTTTTGTGGGTCCGCAGTGGAGAAATCCCAGCCTGAAGAGATGAAGGGAGCACTCATCGGCATGCACGGGGAGAGGTGCTGGGGAGAGGGTGCCAGGGATCGGAACCCACCACGGAGCAGGGCTTGGCTGCCTGGCTGGATAAGCTATACCATGGTGTGGGCAGAAAGGAGGTTTCTTTCCTGTAAAAATATCCATCACACCTTCCAGTTGCTCTGGCAAGGGCTAAGTGGGGGATTTGATTTCTGGTACCCAAGCCCTGAAGACAGCAGTGCTTATAAACAAGCTGATGTTTATACTTGTTCTGTGCTGCCATGCTTGGAGCTGAATCCACCGTGTCTCTCCAGCACAATAGTTTATTATTAATATATTAATAAGAAGAATGGAGGGAAAATAACTCTCTGGGGAGAGGTAGAAACTTTAATTTACCAGCTAAAGGCTTGGCTGCGCCAGCTGGAAATTCCTGGAGTTATGAACATGAGGTAATTCTGACGTAGGTGAGATGTGAAGGTGGAGCATGTCCTCGGAGAAGGGTTCAGAGCCTCCCTGGCACCTTGGGCTGCACCTCCCGCTCTGCCGCAGCCACAGCAAGTGCTGTGATGGTTGCTCTGCACCCCAACATTCCTGCAGCCCCATGTCTCCCAGCAGCTCCTATCGGACACACATCTGGCTCTTTCCCACTGGAGCTCAGCCCTCCAGCCTGGAGAAGCCACCCTGGAATACAAAGACCAGCATGAAGGCTGCAGCCCTGCTGTTTGCTGTCGCAAGGGCATCCACGTGTCCTCTCCAGGACTGGGGCGTGAAGGTTGCTCACCAGCATTTATACTTTTATTTGGAAAAGGGACACAGCTCAGGAGCAATTATGATTTGTGCTGCAGCAGCACACAGAAAAGAGCAGCCTTGTGGTTAAAGGCTTAGATCTGGATTTCATCTCAGCTCTGCCACATGGTCTTTGCATGACCTTTGTCAAGCTGTTTAATTGCTCTGTGCCGGGGCTGTTCAGCTGAAAATGAGCAAATGTGGGTTTTTTTCTACCACTCCTTATCTTGCTTGCGTAACTTGCATCTAATTTTGGTCGAGCAGCTCTCTCTGACCATGCATGTCCAGCACTGTGAGTCCACAAGAAATCCTCCGGTTTCCCTTAGTAAAGGAAATGGACAGATGAATCACCCGTGGATGAAGAACTTCCCTTGCTAAAGCAGCTTGGGTTGTTTAGCCCGGCAGAAGGGAGCAGAGGAGGTACAGCGGGGGAGCTGGACATGGCTTACAATGGAGTATCACAGTCAGTGCCACTCATACTCAAGAGGGCAGGTTTAGATTAGATAGTAGGAAGAAATTCTTCCCTGTGAGGGTGCTGAGGCGCTGGCACAGGCTGCCCAGAGCAACTGGGGATGCCCCATCCCTGGAAGTGCTCCAGGCCGGGTTGGCCGGGGCTTGGAGCAACCTGGTCTAGCAGAAGGTGTCCCTGCCATGGGTTGGAACTGGATGATCTTTAAGGTCCCTTCCAACCCAAACCATTCTATGTTTCTATGCTGTAGCTGCTGGCTGAAGGGAGCGAGGGGATATGCAGATACCCCCTGGGAATAAACATGGGAAGAGCTGACACTCTCAGAGAAGGAACAGAGGTGGACAGGGGAACATTTTATTTTTATGAGTTGAGATCCCTTTTCGGGCGAGCTATCAGCAAAGATCACACACAGCTATGCCCAAAGACCATTGCAGAGTTTGTACATCCTGGCCAAATACACATCCATATTTATGTATGCATATTTGTACAGGGTCATGCACTCTGCAGCACAGGATAATTCAAGAGAGGGTTAAGAGGGGCTGGCGGATCACAAGGGACCTATAGTGGGCTCCTGGCCTCAGAAACCTCCAGCTGCTGATCCATATATACAACGTTCCCAACCCTGCATCATTGCTTGGCACCCTGTATCAAGCAGCTGATCTTCCGAACCCGCCCAGGACCGTAGCCTTGCGGCACATGGCAAGTGTGCAGCCCTGCTCCGCTGCAGTTAAAATCCACAGCTTCCAGGCCTTTCTGCTGAGCTGTATTTTCCATTGACCACTAAACCATCTTTTTTTATTTTAACTTCAATATAATAATCTTTAAGAACACCATATCTTTGACTGGCTTCAGCATTTGAAGGGGACCTTGTGGTACTATTGGCTTTAATCACTTTCAGCAATAACATTTTTCTTTCTCCAACTATTCCTTTGTTAAGATGCTGCTTCTTCACTTCCCAAATAGTGGCAGGTTCTGGTGAACAAAGAAATGTGGAGAAAAAATATGACATATCCATCTTTCTTGAAGGCTCCTATGTTATAAAAGAGATGTTGTTCCTATCCCAGGTTGTGCAAAACAACCTGCAAGCAGCCAGTCTGATGTTAGAGGAGGGAGCAGAGGCAGCTAATCCAAACCTGGAGTGACCCGGTCGGTCCCTGTGCTCCTCTCACAAAAATCGCTGTTTAAATACCCAGGTCTACACAATGAAGCACAATGGCAAGAGTTTTACACCCTTCTTTTCCACTGAGAATTTCTCCTCAGCTTTAGGAAACCTCGGTTTGTAAACAGGATTTTTGCATCTTTGCCAGGACCCAAAGATAACCATGCTCCCTGCAAACACCCCCTTCCGAAGCCCAAGCCCGGGTCATGCTGCTGCTTGGAAGAGGAGGATGCAGCCAGGGCTGCTGCTCGTCTGGTGCTTCCTCAGCCAAGAGATTTCCATTTTATACTTTAGCAAGAAATGCCATTCCTCTTCATTTTAACCGGGGAGCAGCTAAATAAGAAGTAGCTCAAGTGAGGATAATTGCTGGCTGGTAAATAGAGAAGGCAGAACTATTCCAGCAGACAGTGCAGTTATAAATTGAGCCCCTTATGGTTATTATATGACAATTTTTGTGAACTTTCTGTTTTCAGCAGTGTTTTTCTTGTAAAACCTGGGTAAAACTTTGCCAGCAGGAGGTCGAAGCACACCTTGCCTTCAAAGCTGGGCTGAGCCGAGGGCTGGTAGCGGAGCTGCCGGTGGGCTCTGGGTGCTGGCACCCCTGCCACAACCTCCACGGGCATGGGCCAGCAGCGGGCAGGCACTGCCAAGCTGGCACAGAGCCCTCTTCTCCAGGCCTGATCCAGAACACACCGGTGACAAGGGGAGCTGGTCCGCTGGCTTGGCTGAGCTGTGGATCAGGTCCTCAGTCAAACAGAGGACGCAGCTGGCCTGACCCGAGCTGCAGTTTTGTGAGCTGACAGAGGGAGAGGAGCGTCCAATTCTGAAGGAAATAAAACCCGAGTAAAGCTTAAACAACGGCCTCAGGACCAGGCTCAGGTTTTTGTCTCCAAGAATACCTACTGGCTTGCAAAGCAACCTGGCAGCTTTCCTTCTCTGTATAACATGCAGCTTGGAAGATGACAGCAGTGATAACACAGGATTCCTCAGCAGAATATCAAGTGCCAGCTCGAGAGCAGTATCCATCCCCTGTGACAGCTCTCAGAGCAAGTGGGACAAATGCAAATCACATCCAGTTTCATGGCTGCAACTCCTGTGTAATCTGCCAGCCGGAGCTGGCATCATGCTGTAATCTATTGAGCAAAGTGCCTCAGACAGCAGTAGATCAGGACTCAGCATGGGAGAATCATTTTCAAAACGAGTTATGTGTTACATTCTCCTTGCTTGCTCATGACCAGCTTCAGGAAAAGAGCTGCCTGAAATTAGATACGACAAAGCAGTACCAGTTGCCCTGTTTTGTTTGCTGCGGGAAGTGTGCTTTCTTTTTATCCCGGAGAGATGTTAAAATAGAGAGGCAGCTTGAGCTGATGTAAGCCCCATCAGAAGACTGGAAAAAAATTCCCTGTCACAGGGTATGCAATGGACCTGGAAAGCATTGGATCAAGCTGAATGTCTTCCAGGCTCACCCAGAACAGGAATTCTTGACTGAGAATTTGGGATTGATGCGAGTCTGAAGTGAGGTCACTGGCCATTTCCACTGTGCTGGGTGCCAAGCCGTCCCAGTGAGATGCTGGCACGGGAGGAAGGATGCTTGTTTCCTTCAGCAATTTTGATTGCATTTTAAACATTTCTCAAAGTGTTACGAGAGCACCTCTTGGCATTCCATGCACCCAAACAAACATTTAGGGCAACTCTGCAAGTGCCAGGTGGCAACTACCCAAGTCCGCCAGTCACAAGGGCGCACTGGTGTTAAGAATTGATTTAGCTACAAAACAGGGGACGGGGAACAGGAAAATTCCTTACCCCAGGCACAAACCCTGTGCATGGCTAAACTGGAATTTGCTCCCAACTCAGCGGAGGAGCCAGACTCTTCTGTAAGCAGATTCCTGTGACTTGTGCCTTGGGCGCTGTGGGACTCCTCTTCTGCAATATGCCAACTGGGCTTGAAACACGGCGCTTTGCACAACTTGCTAGTGAAGCAGAAGGGGCCGTTCCAGCCATTGACCCTACAAAGTCAGGGGCATCTAATTCACTTCTCTGCAAAGGCTTTTGGAGACATGGCATATGGAATGCGCTGTAAAAATCCATCTTCTGCTCTATAACCCATGTCACCACTGGAGCTAATTGCCTATCAATATGCCAGGTTTTTATAAGGCAATTCATTCTTGTGCACTCGAAGGAGCATGCTATGGCAGGAGAAAATAACAGAGTTTCTTTGTTGTTTTCTAGCTTATTTTAAGCCTTTCCTGAATTGGTGTTTGCTTGTTTTACCGGTGTTTTTGAAGCATCCCTTGGTCCATGAGGCATATGTGCATATCATCCTACATACAATCATATGGTACAATATTGAGTATTGAATGAGAAATGTGGCTGCTCTGTGCCTGAGGAGCTGGCCCTAAAGGAACCAGAGGCAAATTAAAAAACTAGCAACTGTGTTTTTTTCAGAGGAAAAAGATTTTTTTATATGTTCAAGTGCAACAGCACAAGTAAGCAGTGCTAGATTCTGATTTTGATTAATAGTTGGCTAGAGATAAACTATTGGGGATTAGGGAAACAGTCCTCCAACAGTGAAATCTTGGAAGGGAAAATCTGTCTGCAAGCCAAAAAGCTCAAGCACCAGCTTAGAAACAAAATAAGAAAGCAAAATTGATGTGGACAGAGTCTCAGCTGGTGGCAGCAATATTGAAACCTGTGGAGCTCTATGGCATCCATGGGCAGCGTGTTTGGCTCAGTCAGAGGGCTGATGTCCTTGGAATCAGAAGCAGGGAAGTTCATCAGGTATTTTCTCTGTCTGTTTTAAGGTGAGGGTTTGAAACACATATACCTGCATCAAAAGCTTAAAAAAATCTGCAGCTGTGAGAGCCTGGCCAGCGCTGACGGGAGCTGCTGGAGAGGAGCCTGCGGCAGCCAGGGCAGCCGGCAGCTTCCCTGGGGGGATGCTTTTGTCCTTCATCTCTGTAGATTTTCTCAGCATGGAGGTTTATATCTGATTTGGGGGGCACCGCTATTTTCTAAACTCATTCCTACAGCCGGGCCAGGGCTAGCTGTCTATTTGGGCCAAATCCCAGGTGGATGGAGGAAAAACTGGTGCAATCTGCCCCGCTCTGCTGCAAGGAGAACTCTAGCCCAAAAGGAGCAGGCACAGCACAGAGGACCCAGCTGCGGAGCGAGGGACCCACGGAGCAGCCCAGGCTGCCTCCAGTTTATTTCCAGTCCCACAGAGATGCCATTAAACACACCAGGCAAAACAGCAAGTGCATTTGGTAACCAGCATCCCTGGAGTCTCACTGATTTAGCCTGATAACAAAAGTCATCACAGTGGAAGCTGAATTGAGAGCAACTGAGCCTGGTGGTGTCCAAAGAGCTGCCAAAACCCCAGCGAGAGTCGGGTCAGAGACCCCAGACCACGACGGTGGGTCCCAGGGGACCTAACCATAAGATGCAGTTTGCTCTGAGCATCTCCACTCCAGTTTTGATTTAAATTCTCCAAGCAATTGAGGATGCATTATATCCCTGGGGAATCTGTTCCAAGGCTTAATTATACTCACTGTAAGAAAAGGATGGCCTATATTCCACTTTTATTTTCTGTATGTGGTGCAGGGTGTGCAGGGAGGAGGAAGAGCTAAGATGGACAAAGTGCTGTGAGGATCATTAGGCAGTAATACACAGCTAGGGCCAGTTTCTTCCCTCTTATACAAAAATAACTGCCCGAGTAATATTTAAGAGCTTTGCTCAGGTCTCTGAGAGCAGGACTGACCTCAGCCGATTGTGTTCTCAGACAAAAATCTTTTGAAAAGCACGTGGCTCTTCTCACCAAGGACTTGGACAATTATTTCCCCACTGGAAAAAAAGGCAGTGCTGGTACCTCTGTGAAAATACGTCCGCAAGTGAATGCAGTTCTGCAAAACCCCATCAGTATACCCCTGCGATGACAGCTGCAGCAAGGTTTCCAGTTTTAATTTTTCAAGAGGATATAATCACCAGGAATTGGGAGCACGACCGGCTTCCAAAACTGCACAACTCCCTAAGAAATCTATCGGTTTGCTTTGCCTATAAATCTCAAAGATGCAGAGACATCTCAACACGTTTGATCCTTCTTCTGTCTTGTGAAATCTCAAATTGTTAAGAAGGAAATTCCCTTGTTTGTCTTTATTTATTAAGTGTGTCCAGTTGTAAAGTTATAATGGTAGGGTTTCTTTATTTCATCAGTGTATGTTTGATAGATAATAATTGTGGTTATGACTACATGTATTCAGGTTTAAGAGGAGATCCTTTATATATTACTTTCCATCAGATATTAAAGACATATGCTTTTGAACATGCAATAAATGTCTTATAATAAGAGAAGGACTAGATTTAGTAGCATAGGCTTTATTAATTTCTTAAAAATATTAGCCAATTATTGAAAACATACTTGCTGAAACTTAGCAAATCTGAAAGAGGTCTATACCTACAGCACAGCTAATCCTCAGTGTATTTATTTAACAATCTATTGACGTATATTTAACCTACCGGCAGAGCCAGTGTAGGGAGCAGGCAGGCAGCAGCAGGCAGGAGCTGAGCTGCCTTCACCTGCTCCTCGCTGGGTCTAACGCTGGCTCTGCTACCCACCCGTCCACCCAGATCACTATGGACGACACCACAGCAGGTGCCAAGGAGATGCTGAACAACTCCTCTGCACCCAGATTCGAGGTGAAACACCCACCTCACCTAGGACAGGCAACTTTCCTGCACTTGCAAGGGACCTGTTCTCCCACATCACCATGTCACCCCCATGGTGCCCAGAGGAGAAGGCCCCTGCCTCCACACTCCCAGTTACAAAGGCAAAGTGACTTGTCCCATCAGGAATTCAGGGATGTATATTCCTATATGATCCACGGGCACCACGCTCAGATCTTCCACTCAGGGCTGACACAATTCTGGCACCAAAATGGGCACCAGCTGCTCCTTCCCCTCCCCAGCATGCGGCTTCAGGGACCTCCCCATGAGCCCTTCATCCCCAAGTGCCACCCGAGGAAGTGCCTAGCCCTGCATATCCCAAACTCTGTTCTGACCTGTGCATGGGGGAAAAGACAGTCAAAATCAATGAAGCAGCAACCTCAGTGCAAGGTGAGGGGGAACAGGAGCTGCTGTTTGCTGCAGGCTGACCGCTGGGTACATCCCACCGCTCTTCTGCATATCTCTGCCAGCTCCGAGCTGAGCACGTGCTCCTCAGCCCTGGCTGTTCCCAGACAAAATCTCCCATGCGTGTGAACTCCCTTCCCAATTTTCTCCTCCCTGATGCCAGGGCCGAGGGTTTTCCTAGAGGCGGGTTCCTGGGAGTGAATACTCCATCTGCAGTTGAGTCTTCAGACGGAGGAGGATGCTGGGCAGCTGCTCCCAGCCCCGCTGCAGGGCAGTGACCCGCTGTGCCCACGGCCGTGTGGTCCCACAAGGCAGAGCTGGGGCAATGGCTTTTCGGAGTCATTCCCCATCCTGAGCCCAGCGCGGCAGCATAGCCTGTGCCCAAAATGCCTGCAGTGCACACAGGTTTATGTTGGCCTGCTCAACGAGAGCTGCAAGGGCCAAGGCAAACAAAAAGGGAGAAGTGATTCTAATTATTTAATGCATTAAGGGCAGTGACATTTCCAGGAAAAACACAAGGGGTGAGATGAGGTTTTTTTCTTTTGTGTGTTAAAGCACATGATATATTTTTTTCCTAGCTCTGGTACAAAGCATCACTTGTGAGCTCTGCTCGGGGATGCAGAGGATAAAAGGCAGCAGCAGCAGCAGAGCTGCTCGCCACATGGATGCCACCTCCAGGAGAGGGGTGAGATGTGGATTCATGGGGAACCCACTGTATTGACAAAGGAAACATTGCTCGTGGTGCTGGGGGAAATTGCCCTTAAAGATGGGAGCTTTGAACAGTGCTGCTACAAAGGATCCCATTTATTGTGCATCAGCAGAATTCAGCTAGTCTGGAAATTCCCCAGATTTTATTATCCCCAGATAAAAAAATCTTTACCTGCAGCAGCACTGCCAGCCCCAGCTCCCTGGTGGGGTTTCGGGTCCTCCTTTCTGCTTTTCCTTGCAAATTAGCAGCCTGGGGCTTGCCAGGGTGCTCGACCCAGTGAGCACCAGACTTTGGATGTGGCTTTTCGCCAGTCCAGGAACGTACACATGGGGAGTGGAGCTGGGCCCTCAAAAGAAGCAACAGCAAAGCTGCAATGATACAGTGGTGCACATGAAATACCCAGACTAACATAAAAAGGGAGCAAGCCTGGGCAGAATTAAGTCTGTCAGGCTTTTGTTGCTGTCCTTTTTGGTGGAAGTGCATTTTGTTCTGTGGATGTTGAAGGATGTGGCCAGTGGGCTCTCATGTGAGCCTCCACGGAGGCTGGTACTGTGTGCCAAGAACCTGATGCTCATTTGACCGCAGCCTCATCCTGCCTACATGACTGAGCATCTTTACCATGTATCAGCTGCCTGAAGTCTAACATCTCCCTCCTGTTCAGCACAAGGACTGTTCTTCCCCAGAGCAGCCCCTTCGGGCAAATCCTCCTTTTTCAGAAAAAAAAGCAGCTTTGGCTGAGTTTTGTTTAGCCGTTTCCCAGAAGCAACAGGCTGCTGCTTTCCTAGTTTGGCAGAACAACAGCCACGCTGGGGAAAATCATGCTTTGGACCTAGTGAGCTCTAAGCCAGCAGTGCTGAGCAGCTCATTGCAAGCAGAAGTCACTTGGCTCAAGGGCAAGAGGCAGCTCAGCACGTGAACGGTGTGGTTGTTACAGGCCTGGTACAGTTAGACCTGTAAAGAAGCAGGCTGTGGCAGTAAGTGAGATGAGATCCTGGTGAGGACTAGGATTTAGCATGCTGCCTGGGGCATGCCTGCTTGCTTTCTTGCCCAAATTTCCCCCCACAAGTGTGCGGTGAAGATCTGTGAAATCTGTAACATCCATATTAGTGCTGTTCTGCTGTAAGGGAAACTGAAAGGGGAGCCTGGAAGAGCTGTGTGAGCACAAAACTTCAACGTAATTTTGCTGAGAACATCCCCTCTGCAGATATGTCTCATGTCTGTGGCTTAACCTGACCTCTGCCTAAAGCAAAACGGTTCATGCAGGTAAAATGCACCCACTTCTGCAATTCCCATGACTCTGCTCACGTGCAACGTGAAGTGCATTGAGCACCGGCCAGCGGCAAGGCAGGCACCGGGCAGCTGCTGGTGAGCCCTCGGTGTGGCGGGCAGATGGGCTGCTCGGCACCTACGTGGTGGCGAAGGGAAACCACACCATCCCCGGCAGGTACGTGCCTGTCCAGTGCTGTTACTGCTCCTCCTAACGCAGCCTGTCAGAAGATATTAATAGCAGTGTCCTCCACCACCTTGCAACATCCCGCTTCCAGTTCATTTGCATCTCCCAAGTGGATCTCACGCTGTAGTAATTACTTAGCAAAAAAGGGTACTAATTAAAAGGCTCATTAATAGGGTAACTGGAAGAACCGCTTAACTAGAGAACTCCCTTTGACGCAGTAAGTGCAGAAGAAACAGGGAAGTGGTCTGGGAGCACCAAGATTGTCCCTGACCTTACTGGAGGAGGGGCTGCACAGTGGGGTTTGCCAGAGGAGGTTTGGGAGCCCCTGCAAGGGCTGGTGACCCAGGGAGCGAAGCAGAGGTTGCTATGAAATTCAATTACAGTCCTGAGCGGTGAGCTTCGTGCAGATCCTTAGTGCTGGAACTTGATGCCTCGTTACTAATATCAGCATAAACTGCCTTAGGCTGGGGTAGATAATATTGATTTGAGTTGCCGGGTTTAGCTCCAGCACAGACTGGACCTTCGCCAGCTAAGCAAGGACCAGCTGCTGCCAGGAGAGGGTGAGGATCACCATGTACCCTGCACTGAAAATCAGGCAAATGGGGAAATAAGTAACTGAAATGTTGAGCCGTTCTGGAAAGAGAAAGAAGAGTAATCAAAAAAAAAAAAAAAGTTAAAATGTTGTACATTAAGTTCTGTTATGTCAAGGAGTGTGCTGGTTGCTGCAGTGTGAAAGCTGGGGATGGGCCAGCTGGCCCGAGGCCACCAAGGACGATCTCACAGGTCCCCTCGTTGCAGACCCATGTGCGAAGCGAATGAGCAAAGGCAAGCCATTGAACAAGGAAGGGAGGAGCACGAAGAGGCTGTGAAATGCTGTTAGGGACACAGCTGGCAAGCCACCCGGCCATGCAGGCCGACACATCGCATTTTCCATGCAAAAGGGCCAGAATCTACTGGCCAGACAGTCCTGCCTGCAAGGAGCTGGGCGCTGACTAGAAAATAGCCCCAAAGTTCATGAGAAGGTCATGTTTCTGGCATGCTCTTTGACATGGGCTGTCCAGCGGTGCCTCCAGGAACACGTATGCTGGAGCTAAAGTGGAGGAGACAAACCCTAGTCCTACCAGAAACTGCAAAATCCCAGGGATATAGAAGCACGCTTTTGAAAATGAGCTTTTTCACTTCTCTTTGGGCCACCATGGGCCAACCCTAGAGATTTCTCAGGTTTTGGTAGCTGGACAGCGTGGAAGATGGAAAGTCTGGAAGGAAATAAAACTTGCATGGGAAAAGAGAAAACAAGAATTTCTGACCATTCCCAAACATCTTTTTCTGGGTTGTTCTGTTAGATTTGGTTGTTGTTGCTATTTTTATTTACATGGTTTCAAATTCTTTCTCATTCATGAAAAACATGTGGTTTGTCCTTGGTTCAAAGAACAGGGGAAGCGGTGGGAGAAACCCATCAGCCCTCTGTCCTCACATCCCGTGTTGACAGTGGAGGGGAGAACATGAAGCTGGATCCCAGGGGAAGAGGACAAGGAGACGTAAAAAGGAGGAGCTGAGGGAATTGTTGAGAAGCAACAGGCAAGTTCCCCTGCGATAGAGCATCTTCACTAACAGACTGATGTGGAGCAGAGGCCCTTAATTACAGAGGAATCTGGGTCTCATTTAGTGTTAATTCAGCCCTGGGAGCAGGAAAAACATGTCAGGAAAATGAAGGCGGCTTTTTGACACGTGCCCTGCAGGGACGGCTCGGGCGGTGGGGGGGGGTGTGGGGGGGTGTGTGTGAGTGGGTGGGGACCAGGGGACAGGCAGACTTTGCTCGGTGAGCGATGTAGGAGACCATCAGGCTCTGGCTGTCCCTGGAGCACTTGGTGGGGATCTGGAGAGCACTGTGCTGTTTGCATGTTCAGCTGCGGCAGTCCAGCAAGTCCTTCTGCCGATGGGCAAGGCACTCAAATCCCCCTCAGCAAAAGATCATGGTCCTTTACAGGCCAGCCTTCCTCTAAGCGTTGCACCTGCAGTTCCAGACATGCCAAACCCTGAGTGCCCTACAGGGGGAAAAAAAAAAAAAAAAGGAGAAGTGAAAAAAAAAGCCCTTACAGAGTCACCAAGCTCTCTTTAGCAGGAGAGCTAACCCAGGGTTCCTGCCCCCACTGCTTCTAAAACCAGAGGGTGGGGTGGGATCAGGTGTGAGACTCTCCTTCTGGCCCCATTTTTTAGGTGCCTGGTCCAGGATAAACCTGAAGAAGGTGTTCAGGGAAGGCCAGCTCAGAGGCTTTCACCTCCTCTGTTCCGGACTCCCGTACAGCAGGAATGGTTGGGACAGCAGCTGCCAAGCTGGTGGCATTTCGTGGAGTAACGCTGTGAGCTTGAACCCTCCTGGAAGCACCACCCCAGTCCATCACAACGACTTTAAAGGACTTTGGGTCAGGTCCGAGGCAAACACTGCGAGCTGCATGCAGAAAATCAGACATGTAGATTGAGAGACAACTTTTTAAAGCCTGGATCTCTCTGAGTACTAGAAGAAAAAAACCCACAAAGTTTGTATTTCATTGCCTGTGCTTGACTCTTTCACTTCCACACTTTATTATCAATATTACCAATATCACCAGAACTTTCTAAATACAGTTAATAGCATTTGTAAGTGTTTATATTTGCAGTACTTATGTTTATTAAGGAAAGGCTTCTTTTTCATATTGGCCTTTTCTTTTTCTTTCAGCTGGCAACCAGCTCCCAGAAGCTTGTACAGATTCTGATCAGATGTCTAAAACTTTCCGTGTATGATGCCAAATTACCGTCCCTGACTGTAGAAATGGTGTGGATAAATGTGTATATCTAGGAAAAGCAAATGCTAAGGAAAAGATACACAGAGCTGTGTGTGCAATAAAAATGCCTCGTTCCTTCTCTGTCAGAGCCATGCCGAAATGTGAGGTGGAGGGAGCGGGGAGCAGGAGGGTGAAAGGGAGGGGGGAAGGATCCAGCTCTGCCCTCAGTGCCCAGATCCAAGTGCTCGTGGTGATGGCAGGGGTTTGGGAAGGGGGAAAATCTGCATAGTGCAAGGGAGGGATGAAAAACGGGGATCAGTAAACTGCATTGCCATGAAGGCTGATACCACATTCCTGCTTTCCAAGGTAATAAATAAGGGAAAATCTCCCAGAGCAGTGGTTAAACCAAAGAGAATTGGCAAACGGTGTTCTTGAACATCTGCTACCTTTAAAAACATATGTCTCTGAAACATCAGCATTGCACAGGACTCTGAAGGTTTGTCTGGTCCCTGCTCAGGGACGGGAGTTGGAGCCTGGGGGATCACGGTGCAGAGCAGGCTGGAGGCCACCCAGCCCTACCACACTCCCCTTCACAAGGGCTGTGGTGCGGTGGAGATGGCACCGATGGAGAAGGTCTCCTAGTGTTTGCCGTGAGCTGCACCCCGTGCCCAAGAGCAAAGGTAAATGGACGTGAGGTATCAGCCACGGCACACCTTGCTGAGCAAACACAGCTCGATTGAATCTGTTTATTCCCCCTCTTACGGTTTCTCCAGCAGACATTTGTGTCTCTATCAAGCATCCACCTGCATGTTATCCCCAAATCCTTCCTCTAATCTGGGACTCCATGAGTGACTCCTTAAAAGTGCCCCTCTGTGCTGAAGCAAGGCAGCCTCGGCCCCAGTTTGCCACCACGCAGCAAGCCAGGCACAGCAGGCTTGAGGGTAAAAATGAAGTCTAAGCAATTAGCCGCGTGTCTAGGAGCCCTGTACATCCTCCTCTCACACTGATTCTGCTGGTTGGCTAACCAGGTGTTGATAAAACTGATGCACAGTTGAGGAATGTTACTCATCCAAAGCTTGGCACCTGCAACAGAATATGTCATGGGAATGTGGAATGCATAAAGAAGACTAATTTCTACATGCAGAGGAGCAGCGTTTCAGAGAGGAGACAAAATTCAGTTGCAGACTTATAAAGGCTGTCACTGAAGATTCTTGCCCAGCTCTCATGTTCTCCAGAAAAAAAAACCCTCGCTGATAACTCCATCCTAAAAGCATGTCCTGCCCTGATGGCATCCCCATCTGTCTCATCCACTTTCCCAACAAGGGCATCACAACGTCCCAACATGAACATCCACAGCTCCCTGGGACAGCCCTTACCCCCCGGTAGGATGTGCCTCCACAAGTACACACTGATGGGTCTGCCAGCACCACGTCCCTGTCCCTGCCATGTCACCAGTGTTCGGTTTGCAGGTCAGTCACATGCAGATGAGAAGGTCTGAGGCTCCATGTGGCACCCAGCCGCCTGCAGAGCACCACAGACCACGCTTCAAAGCAAGCCCTGCATCCTTTGTACTTGTGAGCAGCATATGGTCCAGAGCAGAGACAAATTCCACAGACGAGGTTGCCACCTGGGCTCTGTCCATCTGTACTGAAGCATTTAGCTGCAGCTGATGAAACATGAGGGCTGGAGCTGAATTTTCCAATATCTCATAAATGTTTAGCAAAACTCAGTGCTATGCATTTAATAAAGTTTTTTTGTTTTGTTGTTATGTTCTGTATTCAGAATAATGCTTGACAAAGCGTAGGGGCAAGCTCTGCTTTCAGTTATTCTGGATTTCTAGAGGCCATTCCTCATATTTCTGCTTGTGGAAGTATAAGGAGGAGATGGTCTGTAATTTTAATTGCCATTTAAAATACCCGTAAATGCAATTGGGCTTTCTGGCTGATTGGTAAGCTGAGCTGTTGGCAGATGTTTCCAAATACCTCATTATAAATGCAAACAAAACAGAGTTTTTGCACTCAGAAATTTGCCAGGGGATGCAGAAGAAAGCAATAAAGCCTTGTTAGGTGATTCACAGGGCATCCTCTCAGGAGAATGAAAAAATATATATTTACCAGCTGGTGCAATCAGATGCCTTTAAAAATCAGCAAAACCCACCCTTTTTTCCTTAGAAATATCTCCATGAGCAAGGGACAGAGGCATCTTTGGAGGCACCCAGAGCAGGACCAAATTGCACCAAATGAACAAATCTCTCCTTTCCCCTCCATATTCTGTTTCTAATTTACACTAATTATGTATGTGTTATTTTTAATTCATCCTGTGACAGGATTTATCCTGTGATGAGGAAAAGGGCTGGTCCCATGGTTACAGGAGGGAGAGAGGAGCCGGGTTGTCTGGGCTTTGTTTGCAGCTGCTGGTGGCTGTTTGCCTTTTGGGGGGGAGAAATTGGGTCTATCCCTTCAGGGGCACAGCAAGGTTCCTTCAGACCATCTGATTCTCGGGCACTGCCATTTCCCTTGCTGCAGAAACAGTGCTAACTTAGAAACAAAGGAGGTCTCTCCTGCTGAAGAGCCAAAAGCCATTGCACAAGTGGTTCTTGGATACTCCGAGTTGTTTGGGTCAGGTTGGAGCACCAGGAGCGGGGAAGGTGAGCGGCAGCCCCGGCAGGAGCAGCAGCAGCAGCAGCAGCAGCAGCAGCAGCTGGGTGTGCAGCAGCAGATGTTCTGCAGAGGAATGTGTCAGGGCAATCCCAAGAGGGACATGCCTTTTTTTTTTTTTTTTTTTTTTTTTCTTCCACAGGGCTGTGAAGATTCTGATTTATCCAGACAGCATCTCCTTTGCTGCGAAGAAAGCTTCAGTGCATCCACCAGCTCCGGTCCAAATTCAAGCTGAAAGCAAGTGGGGGCAGAGCTACCTCAGAGACCACGGTCTGGATGAAGAAATACATCTCTGCCAAGACGCTTTCAAGGAGCACATTGGCTCCTGGAGCTTAATTCTCCAAAGACAGCGATGAGTCCAGAGAATGCTGAACAGAGTACCCCAGGAATTACAGTCAGCTTTGGTTTCCCGGTACCACTGGATTTATTTCTTTTTGTTTGCCACACTGGATCTCCTTCTCCCTGGTTGCCACATACCTCGTTACACACCCCAGCTCCCTTATGGGTACCACAGCACCAGCTGGAAAGCACAGCGCTCCCAGAGGACCCCATTGCAGTAGGAGGGCAAGAGACATTTAGCTGCCCAGGGCATGGCCAACCACAAAAGCCATGGTGAGGTCCCACAGCTCCCTTTACACAGCACCTTTTCCTCCCGCAACCAGCCCCTGCACTTTACAAAGCATCCAGACAGCATTCCTCTACCTCGTGAATGAATGAAAGAGGTTTTTCCAGAGGCTGTCTGCAGCCCAGATGCAGTCAAGGGACAACTGGGCTCTTCTTTCCAGGAAAGCCTTTGATCTCTCCCTGAAAACGGACGTAGCATTATTATTTCTTTTTTCTTTTTTTCAGTATGCATTGCCATCTATGGGAGATGCAAAAGATATAGGACATTTGGTTATCATAACGCAATGGTTTCAATTAGGTGAACCCCCTGCCCTCTTTTAAATCAACTGGCCTGCCTATCAAAGATATTGTGATGGCATCTGGGGCACACGTTATGACTCTGAAGCTGAAGAGGTTCTTGTGAGCCTCATCTTCCCTTTCTGTGCTGAGGTTGTCCATGAAAACATGCTGTTTTAATATATCCCAAATTAAAATGTCGTTCAATCAAAGACCTGATCGTTATGGATGCCAAGATTTTTGCAAGCAGAAGCCAGAGGAGGGTCACAGAAAATAGTGTTGTTTTGGTTTGCCTTTTTTTTTTTTTTTTTTGCCTTCTTTTTCCTTTTTTTCTCTCACTACTGGTTCCACGTCATAAAGAAGCTGGACAATGGTGCAGGATGACCCCAAATATGGACAAACCACGAGAGGCTGTTGCCTGCCACACATAATAGCCATGCCTACGTTCCCAAGTGCAGCACTGGACCATGCACGGGCCCAAGGGCTGCACTGGGATGCTGGGATGCCAGGACACCAGGACACACTCCACACCAGGACCTCAAAACACCACCCAACCTGCCCATCCCCACTGCCCAGCCAGCAGCCAGCTGCCTCTCTCCAGCGGATAGTTTTTCTTGCACAATCTACATTCTTTTTCCTATATTTGACTTGACATTCAGGAATTTCTCTTCCCTGCCCAGGCCCACCGCTCCCCCCTGAGCAAACACTCATATCAGCTATCCACAAGGCAATTTCCTTTCCGAACGCTGCTCGCTGGAAGTGAAGGCCAAGCTGCCATGCACCAACCTCCAGATGTGTTTCTCCTCTCCCTTCCCTTCTCTTTTACTCTCTTCCACTGCAGCCATAGAGCTCAGGAACTGAAACAAACCTCTCTGATCCCAGCTCCAGTGATGCTTTTGCTGCTACGAAAAGCAGCAGTGGAAGCAGAGATGGAAAGGAGCATTGCAAGTTCCTGGAGATGCACTTCCAATATCCTGCAAGGGAAGGAAATGTGTGGCAATGTGCTGCAGGAAAGAGTGTCGATGCAGGGAGGAGGCTCCCCAATTTGTGTTTCCTTTGCAGCACCTGCATGATGCAACAGCCATTCCACAAGCACATTTTTAGACTGTGACTCAAGTTTCATGGAGGTTTTGCAATCGTCCCAGAAGCATGTTTGATTTATAGCTTCTTTCCACCAGAACACATGGAAGGACACTCCAGCTCTGTTCATATCTGGAAACAGAGGCATTATGTGGTGAGGGATTCTTACAACATAAATTAAACTGGGAGTCCAGTTCTCATGCCTAGTACTTTCTGGAAATTGGACAAAATGGTGCACACTGTTTTTTCCTTGTTACTTCAATCAAAGAGCTCTCAGACTCCAATTAGCATTTAGAATAAAACTGGAGCTATCTTGATCCAGCCCCTAGATTTAAATCCAGACTGCTCCAAATGCAAATTGCATTTATTGGTATGACTGTCTGAATGCAGACAGGTAACTTTTGCTCTAATTACACGTGGTTAGTCTGTATTTCTGAGGAAAAAGGTGAAGATCTATTAAAAGCCATATTTCAGTTTTGCAAGAGAAGAGTAAAGCCCAGCAGAACCTGCTTATCTCTGCTTGGATGTAAAGACATTAATGACATTTTAGAACAAAGTAGAAACATGACCCTAACTTACTGTCCACTTCTTCTAACTGTAATTAAACAGGTTGTACTGGGCAATGAGCAGGGCTTGTGTAGTTCTTTGCTTGTTGGACCACCTAGAACATTACAGCACTTCCCTCTGGTGCCCAGTGATGGCTAGTTGTAGGGAAAAATGCCCTTGTGAGATACCTGTGCACGGTGCAGGGCAAGGAAACTGGGGACATGCGTTCTCCACATCCTTGCAGCACAGCTACTGGGGAGCTGGTCTGGACACAAGCAAAGGTCAAGACAGAGTCAGGCCATGATCTGTCCTTTGAGAATTAATTGTTGCATGTCCTTTCCCAAGAAGCCCAAATCCCTTCTGTTCATGCCCTTGTTCATCCCCTCCTTTAGGACAGCATCAGTAAATCCTAAGCCTCAGGGATGCTTCGTGAGTTACTGGTGCAACAGAGCCAGTTGAATACTGCAGAAAAATGAATACCAGAGATTTTCTGTTAATTATAAATTCTTAAATAGGGTCAGTGAAGTCACCCTCTCCCTTTATGCTCACTTTGCACTAGCTCATGGGATGATCTCAGCGATCACTGGTAGATGAATGTTGTCAGAGTTGTGGATGTGATCAAAGCCCTTTGCCTGAGCAGGAAGGCGAAGGTGCAGCATCAACACAAGTTGCTTGCGCTGGGTAATTTGACCAAGGATTCAGAGCAGGGATGGTCATTTATGTGTGCCTGGAGGGCACTCTGCATTGTACCTTCCAATTAACTCTTATATTTTGCATTGCTTTGAAAGTATCGAGAACCTCAACACACACACACACCACAAAAAAAAAAAAAAAAAAAAAAAAAAAAGGAAAAAAGAAAAAGTGGAGAGTTGCTGAGTTTGCTGAGTAAAGGCTCTTTCCAGATATGATGATACGATGGGCTGGATCAGAGCCAGAAAGTGGTAGGAAAATAAAGTCCGAATTATAAAGGCCAAGCTCTGAAAACTGGACCAAAAATGTAAGTTAAAGGCTGTGAGAAAGATTCCCTTGCCCTGAGGAAAGCTGCTGAAGTGGGCCGGTGGGAGAGCAAGAAATGCAAGAGTGGCGAGGTCGTGCCTGTGGCGTTTGCTCTCAATCCGCCTCGCAGGGAGAAGGGACCCGTCACCGTCACCACTTTGCTGGGACAGAGCAGGAGAGTGAGCGGGTGACTCAGCCCAAGCAGTCCTTCGCTCCAGGGCCTTTGCTCTACCCAATTTGTCTCTTTTTGGACCAAGCTGAGTACACTGAAGAGGAGAAAATGAGGTGGATGGATCCTGTGAGACCTTGCTGCCATCCCCCCGGCAGAATTTTTCCCTAGAAAAGACATATTTTCTTAAAAAGATTTACATTTCCCAGGTGCAAACTATTTTGTAAAAATAATAATTTTCGATTGATTTTACTGCTGAATCTCTAATTTCAGCACATTCTTCAGGATGCTCTGGGTCACCCCCAGATGCTGGGGACAGAGGCTGATTTCTGCCCATCACAGCCAAAGGAAGCTTTTTTGTACCATCTCCCACTGTAAAATTCAAACACCGAATTTTTCTTCTGTGGGAAATAAGCAACTATGATAGTTTCAAGCTCAGTTAAGTGTGGATTTGAATATCAGTCTGTAACAACCAATGCTGATTTGGCTTTTTGGCAATTTAGAAATTGTGGGAAAACAATCAGACTTTGTTTTGAATACCTCCTTCTCCCCAGCTGGAATACACCTGCCTGGGTTTGAACAAAGCATCCAGGTTTGAGTCCAAGATTTAAAATGTTTGTCCTTTTCAAGTACAGATCCCCACCTAGCAGATCTGGTATTTCCAATGTATTGTATATATTTGTTTGCTGGTTCTACAGAAATATAGACATATAGCTTGCTTCTAACAACTCACTGTTTTAAAATGACTTTGAATGATTCTCTTTTTCCTAAATGATTAAATAGGTAGGTTCAACACATATTTTCAAAGCACTCTAGTGTCTTTGAACCTGCATTTTCCAGTTGAAAAAGCTTTGTGAGAAAATATCACCTATCTCTAGTAACAATTCAAGCAAATAAAAAGCTAGAAAAAAAACAATCTAATGAGGGTGTGTGCCCCATATAATCATCTCCACATACAGGATGTACTGGGAATGTTTTCATAGCTGGAGAAATGGAAGGCTGTTTCTAGGAAATCATCTCCTCAAGGCACAGAGTATATGAAGCGCTACAGACTGTGAGGTTCTCTGACGTGGACTACGCTGACTTGAAAGTTGAGTAAAAATGAAAGACTGTGCTTTCATGGACCAGCAAGATCTTAAGTGGCATCCCAGGTTTCCACAGCAAGAAAGGGAAACACCATATCCTTCAGCTCACAGCAAAAGAGGTAGAAAAGCAGCAAGAGATGACGTGTTTATAGAAACATCCCCAAGCCTGGATCCTTTCCAACACATTACTCTGCACGAAGGAATGTATTAAATAGCTTTTTTTAAATGTATGTTGAAACACAGAGCTCCATATGTTCTGTGTCGTCGCCTTTGTGATATACCGCATAGCCAGGATCCCAGAAAGCCAGACTGGTAATGCACCCATTGCTCAATCCTGCTCGGAGCTGAGCACCCACAGCCTCCTGCCTGCCCCTCCTGGCAGGGGACACACACATTTTGTCCCAAAAGCTCTGCCTCTAGTGATGTTCAAATGCAAAGCCAACTGCTATACTTGCTCAGGCTCAGGTCGGCAGCATTGCACGGACAGGAATTACTTTCTGCCTGAGCACATGCAGGAAAACCTGCAGCTAATCAACTTTGACCTAATCCTGCTTCAACAGGGAATCATTAAGGCTGTTTCAACAAAATGGGAGAAGAAATGCAAGCTGAAAAGCTAGACTTTAGAAGCAGCAAACCTTGCAGGCACCTGTCACGCAGCACAGGGGGCCAGGGATCTGGCTCTGCAGTCACTGCCCCGGGAACCCCAGGCACGGGCACCCAGGAGGCTGCTGAGCACCCACACTCAGGGTGATGGTGCAAATTGCCTTTCCCCTCCTGAGTGCAAAACACCGTGACCCTGCTGATGGGTGCATTGCTCAGGGATTGAAACACATTAAATAACAACCCCTTTGCCTTCGTGGCCTCTTTGCTTCATTGCTTCCAGGTACTGGCCGGGTCAGCTCAGGCCAAGCAAGTGGTGCTGGTTAACAACTGGCATCATCCGAGCAGACAGAGCAATTTAGAATCAAACCCAAGTCCTGGTGGGAACGTGCCTGTCTGTGTCAGGGATGGGACCTGCTCACCCTGCCATGGTCCAGGAAACGTCAGCGTGGAGTTATTCCACTCCCTTCCATCAAGGCATCGCTTTACGCTTTGTGCCGAGGACCCCTGAAGCCCCAGGGATCTCCAGACCCAGCAAAACAACAGGTCTTGGGAGTCTCTCCCAAATTCATCCATGGCACAAAAGCCCATGGGATGGATCTCTTTTGAGGAGAGGGGTCCCCCACCAGACAGCCAGGCTTTCATCCCAAATCCTGGGGCAAACTTGGACCCGGGGTGACCGCCCACGCTTCCTGTTATTTAAACAACAGCCTCATGTTGAGATTCTACTGATAAAGTCAAGGCGATGCTTTTGCAGGCAGCAAGATAACAATCCCTTCTGAACTTGTGACTACTTGAGTTATCTGGGGCTGCGGCAGAGCTAGAGACAACTTCAAATAGATGGAATTATGGTGCGCCTTTAACAAGTTATTTTGCTCTTTCTCCACTGCAGAAATTAATCCCCTTGTTCCGTCAGATAAAAATGTGCAAGAAAAGCCAGTCCTTAATACAAACTCTACTCCTGATTATTTCTCAAAATGAACAACAAAAAAAAGATGTTAAGAATATAAATCCAGTTTTCTAAGGATACATATAACATCAAACATTTCAGGCTGCAGCGAGGGGTCGTGTCCCCTTGAGTAGGGGCTGTAGTTGGGGTGTCCGAGCCCCTGGGAGTGGAATTGGATTGCCAGCTCCTCAGAATGGGATCTGGGGTCTGATTCCCAGCTTGAGCTTTGCTTCTGCAAGGGTGGATTAATCCAGAGCTAGTGCTCAGACCGTAGTGCTGGGAATACATCAGGGTGTCTGCAGGAGTTTTTTTGGCTGAAGTGGCCAAAGGTCAGAGGTTGTGACATTAAAGCCGCTAGGAATTCCATCAGGAATTTATTTTAGTTCTTTTTTTATTTTGCAACACAAACCAAAAATCCTGGCAGGAAATTTCATCCTGCATCTTTGCTCTTTTTCTCCTTTGTCATCCTTTTTTTTGCCTCATCACTGGAACAGAGAGTTCTTTCCATTAGGAAAGAAGTAAAGGAAAAATTATGGTGAGACAAAAATGAAGGAAACTGTTTTTCTCCCCACTGATGTGTTGGATCTATAGCAGTGATTAAAGTGGCAATTTCCAAGGAACTTATGGCATTATGTGTTGAGCTTTCCAAGGAATTTGGGTGCCAAATTCCCTCCAGATCCCTGAGAAAAGCAAAGCCCAGGTGCTCATGTGAGAACAAGCAGCCCTGAGCCTTAACAGCTCTCCTCCCTTTCATGTCAGCAGCAGATCTGCTCAAGGGTTAACGGCGTCTTTAACTTCTATCAGCCGGATTGCGACTCAATTTTATATTTCGTCTCTATTCACAGAACTCCTATTGATGTCAATATCCTGTTAGGGGTTTTTTTCCCCTTTTGATGTTTGATTTTCTCCTGCTGCGGTGTGCATGTACACAGAGGCTGATCAGAGTATATGACATTTATTTTAACAAGGGAGGAGAGGGAACGGGATGTTTCACCTCGCTCAACATGCCCTGCTTTGTGAGACGAGGCAGCTGTCACAAGATCTCCTGCATTTCGCATGTGGAGTAAACAGTTACTTGCCTGACAATTATGTAGCTGTTAATTGCAGAGAATGAGCCTGCCTGGGCTGTGGAAGGAGTTGAAGCCCTGAAACCCTTGCACAGGCTGAGGAGGTCTGGGGAGGTCAGGGAAGCGGTGCTGGGGTGCAGGACATGTTCCCATCCAGTGGCAGTTACTAGGGACCGAACACACTGCTACCAGCTGCCGCTGCAGCAGATCTTCATGGCAGGGAGATTACCGCTGCAGACTGCCACGTTTCTTGGCAGTCTCCGTTTGGCAGGACTTGGGAGGCTGAAATCTTCCTCCCCTCGCAGCGGGATGGTCACTCCAGGTTCAGGCTCAGACTCACAGCTGCTTCCAGTCCAAACTTGGTTTTGATGGATGCCCCTTAGATGAGGATGAGAGTTGGATTTGCTATGTGCTCTTCTGACAGACCATTCCTGATAAAGCAATGCCCTTTCCTCGTGGCATAGGAACAGCACAATGCCATAAAACTATTTCATGGAATTAGTATTGATGTTGGCATACCTGAATGGCATGAGCTGTGTCGAGGCAGAAAAAATTGGCCATGAAAATCTCTAATTTTGTGATGTTTCTTGACACAAATATGCCAGCTTCAGAGCTTGGAATTCCAACTTTGGGTCCAGATTTCCTTTGGCAGTGACTTCTTCACCTTTGGATGGGCTGTCACAACGGGGGGATGAAGGCATATATTGAAGTCTGAGGCAATTTGGACTCTGCTCAGTCTCCACAAGTTCAACCCCTCTCTTTGCAAAGAATTTCCTCTGATGAGGCATGCCTGCTCGAACTTCTTCCCTCTGGCTGTGGGGGAAGAAGGGTCAGTGTCTGGGAGGACAGATGTGAGCCAGTGCACATCAGAGGAGTGCCATGCGTTCATACTAACTAGCCAAGAGTCAAGGCTAGTCAAGAGCCTGGGGGGCCAACAGGGGTTTGTTTTAGTTCTGTTGGAGGAGGCTAAGACAACCTTCCCAGCGGTAGCTAAGCTAGTAATAATTTCACAATGTGCAACTGCTCTGCTTATGGTAAAAATGCTGACCACAGTGTACGATGGCTTTCCATGCACTGTACCTCACTAGGAAAAAATGCAAAACCCATGAAGAACAACTGAAGTCTGCAGTTTTCCCAGTCCCCGAATCGTTTTCCCCAGTAGCTGGAATGCTTCTGATGTGGCATTTCCTACCATCCCACTCACGGGCCGGGAGCTGCAGGAACACGGCTCTGGAACAGGAGTGGTGGCACTGAGCAGACCCCATCTCTGAGGGCTTTCCCCCCCCACTGCTTAACAGAGGCAGATGGGGAGTTGTCCTTGTGACAGAAGTGGGGGGATGTAACCCCAGCCCTTCCAGCCGCAGGCTGGAGGACAGGTCTGCAGCCTCCTTCAGTCTGTAATAACTTGCTTTTATAAATGACTAGTGGCATCGTTCAATTTTACATTTCTTCCTTGCTAAGATCACATGCTACGGTCAGTAAGTCAGCATGTCTACAAGGCTTTGGGATTCCCCAGTGCAAAACAGGGCACATAAATAATAATCTATGTTTATAATATGTGAATAAATATGTTAATAATCTATGAGACCAGATACTTTTCTCTCTTGATCAGCAAAGAACACATTGCACTATCTTTCTACACACAGCTGACAAGAAGGAAAAGATGATGATGATGATGATGATAATGATAATGATGATGATAATAATAATGATGATAATAATAATAATATGATAAATTGCTATGCAAATCTGTCAGCCATCAGGAAAGCATTTTACTAGCCTCTTTCATATTATGGGGTTTAATTAATGTGATATATGGACAAACATGTATTTTATTTCTAGAATGGGAGTTGTAATTTCCTGAGGCTTGGAAACCCAGATGTTTTTGAGTTTAGAAAATATAAGGATTTGTTTTTAAAGAATATTTCAGTAAAGGTTGGAGGGGGGGTGTGTCTTTTTATTTAGTTCAAAGTTTAATTTGTGTGCTTTCAGATGGAGTTCAGAGCTTCTGATCAGATGCTTGCTGGGAGCAGGGATAGTGAAGGGCTGAAATATGCAGACAGCCACAGGACAATAGCTGTGGGAAGCCTTGTCTGCCTTTGAAATGAGCTGTCATCCAAGGAACTGGGATGGTCCCAGGCTGGAAGAAGTCCAGGATGCTGACAGGCAATGGGAGCAGGGATCATGGCCCTCGAAAGCAAGACCCAGATCCAAAAATAAACCTCGCCTTGTGGCATGGGCTGCCCAGCCACTATCGTGGTGTGGCACTGGGAGGGTTCCTGTACCGGTTTTGAATGATACCCTTGAAATGACACAGTTAGAGACTTCCCAGGGTTAGCCATCCACAGGCCAAATAAGGACCCATTTCATCTTTTTCCCTGGGTTTCTCTACCTTGTAGGGGCTGGAATAGCAACTCACATCTTAAGTACATTAAACCCATCTTAATGGGCCCATGGATGGAGATATCATTAAGGAGTTCACAACATCCCTAGCTCGAAAATCAGTACTGAGTCATTAAATATTCCTGCGATCTGGATGCAAACCACTTTGCTGTGTCTCTAACCCTTTTTCCCACCCACTTTTTGCAAACTTATGTTTCTCATTAATGTTTTTCAAGCCCCACCACCTCCACAGAGCTGTCATGATGGATTTTTCCAGATGCACAATGCCATCCTCTTCTTGATGCTGGTTACACATTCATAGAATGAAGCTTTTCTTGAAAAGAAAGAGGCATTAAACCCAATAGAACAGAGGATTTTAAAAGGCATGGAATTTCTCATATTTTTTTTTATCCTATGATCTTTTTAATGCTACTGGTCGTGGGAGCAATTGCAAACCCGGTCCGCTACCAGAACCAGAAAACTAGGGTCATTTTCTTCTTGGACCCTTTTTGGGAATTAA
Organism: Falco naumanni; assembly: GCF_017639655.2. Lineage (NCBI taxonomy): Eukaryota > Metazoa > Chordata > Aves > Falconiformes > Falconidae > Falco > Falco naumanni. The sequence continues at coordinate 8,111,434 of NC_054062.1, forward strand.
TTTAAACTTAATTACACCTCAGTTAGTGTCTCCTTTCTTTTTGTTTTTTTTTTCACCAGATCAGAAAGTGGTCAGTTGGAAACCTGCTTTCTGCAGTGCTGAGCGAGCTGCCCTACCCCCCCGCAGCTCCACGCCATGCAGAATCAGGTTCTTCTGCAGGAGAAATAGATTTTGGCAGAAGTAATTTTGTACCCAAACACTCCAGAGCCTATTTTCTCTAAATGTCTGCAAAATACACCCAGACGTCACTTTTTGTTTTTAGTGGAGCCCAAGGAGTTTCAGCGCATCTTTCCCAGCAAAATCAGCCCTGGGTATCAACCCTGTCTGCATTCGAGAGGCCAATAATTGAGGAGTTCTTCAACAAAGTTGCCTGTGACGGTGAGTTCCTCGAGCCTGTGTAACTGAACACACAGCTGAGTGGTGCAAATGCTAAAAACACTCAAGCTGATTGTTGGTGGATGGAAACTGCAGGCTCAACTTCTGGTCCGCTCAACAAGTTTAAATAATAGGGCTATTAGGTAACCCGATTTCCAAATCAAGCTGAGCGTCAGCGATAATTGCAGTGGAGTATATGTGGACCCTGTGCCTCCACTAATCAGGCTGGGTTTTGTGCTGTCACAGCTACCTGGAGCATGGCTGATTGGGATCCTGATGCTTTTCTACAAGCAGAGTAAATTGCTCTTACGTGGAGTCTGTTTGCACTGTTAGAAAATGCATCCTCCCAGCAGCAGCTCATGGCCCAGCAGCACACTTGCTGTAACCTTAGGATGCTGCCAGCATGGCTGGAATTGGAACAAGCTGATCTTCAAATAGGAGGACTCAGTTGCCACATCGAGTCCCCTGGGGCACTCGTTCCTGCATGACAGTGTTTCCCTTCAGAGGGTTTGGTGGACGCTGGGTAAAGAAATTCTGCAGGCTGATGGCAGTCCTGGACTCGGGATTGGGAATTTTAAACTGCACAAATGGTCTGAAAGCTAGAAGGGTCTCCTCCACAGGCATAGCAACCCCAAGCCTTTAGAAGTCATGAGATGGCTCAAAATGTCCCATTTAATAGCAGTCTTGTTCCACTTCCCCCCTCCCCAGCCCAGACTGCAGCCTCTCTGTGCCTTATTTGCTCTGGGATCATTAAGGATGAGAAATTCTTATTTTTACAGAAAAGGAAGCAGCTATTCTTCTATAGCCATTGGGGCTACCAGGAAAACACCAAATGTCCTGAGGCTGCTGGTAAAATTGAGGGCTGACCATGAGAGCTGTCCTACCACCACCATGAGAAACACGAGATCAGATTTTAGAAATGATGTAAATCCCTCCATACCTGGGTCCTCTAAATTAGGAATACAGAAGGCTGTCTAGACGCATTTTAATCAAGAGCTCATTCTTCTTCCGCCTGCTATTTAGCATGTAAGTACCATGGCTGAAATCATCTTCCAAACACAGAGACTTTACAAAATTGCAGGGAGGAGGCACCACCATATCATTATCCTCCTCAGAACAGCCTGGTTAAAAATATACACATATCCAGTGCCGAGAGGGGCAGCAGCTTTCAGATGTAGTCACCAACTCAAAGGGATCTTAATTAAGGATAAGCAGTCAGCTGGGAAACAAACTGTGTTTTTCAGTCTGTTTTGTATTCCATGAACTAATTGTGCATCAGTGAGAGATTCCTGGCTGAGCTTTGGGCTCCCATCTTCTGGTCAGGAGAAGCAATGTAGCCCCTTGGAAATCATTTTGTTAACATCTGTTGGATGCGGTGGGACACCCGAACTGAAGCAGGTGATGTCCTCTCCCATAGCATTTCAGAGTGGGTATAAGCAGCAGCCATCAGGCATCTGCCACATGGGAAACACTCATGGTTACAGATGTGCTTTCGGTGGCGGTTGTGTGAGTGCCCATGCCCTGAGATTGCTTCCTGCTCCGTCAAAGTGTCAAAGTGAAATAGGGTGGTAAACAGCTCTATTTCTGCTTCTATTGCAAGCCAATGTCATCTTGCTTCTGCCCATGTTGAGTTCTGGAGCCTCAGACCATGAGCTAATTTGGCTTCTTGGAGCAGAGGCAGAAGCCAAATAGAAAGTGGGGGTGGGGTGGGGAAAGGGGAAAAAAATAGAGCAAACAAGGTCCCCATGTTCCAAGGCAAAGGGCTGTGATGGCACCAGCCTGCTCTCTCCATCCAGTCCCTTAGCAACATAATCCTGCATTCTCTGCCATCACTCCCTGCTCTGAATTTTGCATGTGGCTGAGGAGGGACTGGAGCAATTGCTTGTGGCTCACCACAGTCAAGACTGTTTTCATGTGGTCTCGGTCCCCTCTGAAGGATACAATGCTCAGGAATGAGAATGTTACAGCTTCCGTGAGCCACTCTCCCTCCTCCAGAGGAACACGGCTTTTCAATGAGGTGGGATGCCTGGGAAGATGCTCCCCTGGCACCTCTTTCAGGCTGTGTTTAAAGGAGTCGTACAAGCCCCTCTCCAGCCCATCTTTCAGCAGTTTTTCTACCAAGCATCACCCACCTCATGTCCATAAGCTTCTGCCAAGCGCTCCAGCAAACAGAGAAGCACGTAGTAAGGGAGAACTCCTGGAAAAATGACTGCTGAAATAGTAGACTCCAGTAAAAATGGGTATATTTTGTGCACGTGTTATGTGTGGGTTTTATTTGATAAATGCTGAATGAACCTAAAGCATTTCAATGGACATAGTCAAAAATATTTTCACCTTTTAACATCATTCACAGCTCCAGTTTTTCGTTCCAAATGGGGATGGGTATAGGGGATTCTCTCAGGACAGAAAAACTGACTCTGTTCTTTTGCCCGAAATCTGCTCAGCATCTTAACATAAAACCAATTTTCCAATAGAAAAATAAAACCTGCAAAAGCCATTATGATGGATGGCTCAAAGACACACACACGCACTCACACACACACATATATGAACTGATAAGGGAATTATCTGGCTTCACTGTAGGCCATTAGAACATGTTAACTCTCCAGATTTTGAGCACACCTGATGTTTAATTCTCTCCAAGCTTTGCCCTGGGACAACTGTGTTAAAAACCAGAGTTGGGAAAAAATAATCAGAGATAATATTGGTACCAGCCCTGCCAAGAGAAGCTCCTGGTGTATCCCTGGACCTGCGCTGAGCCCTGCCAGCTTCAATGCCCTTGTTGCTGGCTCTAGCAGATAGGCAAAATGCAAAATCAATGCAGGACAGGGAAAGGAAAAAAATGAGACGCTGCAAAACACTGGTTCCTTCTGAAAACAAAGGCCGTCAGACGTATTTTTTGTACACTGTTCACCTGGGCCAGTTTCCCATGGGAAGCACACAGCAGAACTCTCCAGAACAGCTGGCTGGGAGCACCTTTTCTCCTGCTTGCAACAAACAGCTCAGAGCCTCCCATCACCCCACATGAATTCAGACTCAGTCTCTTGCCCAGAAGGGTTTCATTAACAAACAGCCAAGATCTTTGCAAATTCTCATTAGTTCTGCAAATTCAAGGACTGTCGGTTCCCAACACTGGGAAAACATCAGGCTCTTGCCGGCTTAACATGGCTCTTTGTTGTAAGATCGTTGGAGAGCTAATGGCCATTCATGAACTCCGAGTGTTGCAACATGATCCCTTTTTTTCCAGAATAATTTAAGAAAAAGAGGAGAAGAAAGGAAAAAAAAAAAAAAAAAAAGGAAAGAAAAAAGTCTTTTAGCAGAGACATTTCAACAATTCCTTTAATGGGTATATAAACAGGAACAAAATCAAACAGCAATTAGCTGTAATTATACTTTAGCCTAAAAAATCCCACACATGCAAAATGATTACCATAGCAATTACTGAGGACTTCTGTGCACATTTGGCTGGCATAATTATACCAAGTGTGCCCTTCAGGAGAGAGCGAATTCCTTGCCCTGCTGGTTGCTGGGTTTTCCTCCTCCCTGCAGACCTGACATCTCCAGCGATGGCTGTTGTGGTGGCTGGAGCTAAGCAGCGCAAGCAGGGACAATAACAAGACTGAAATGCTGCTGCTTGAGCGAGAAGGGCAGGAAAAGCAAAAATTACAAAGGGAATTTCTAGACCTTGTGTGTGCTAGTGGGAGGGGGGATAAGCGAGGGCTCAAGGCAGCTGGGAGCCTGGTGCCACCTTCGTGTTTGCAGCAGTGGCCCAGGGTGGGGGGATCTGAAGGACATCGTGTTTTGCCTGGGAACACCTCACCTGGCTGCGGCACAAGGATAACATGAGGCTTCCCAGCTGCTGCACCAAAATTCAGGGGTTTCCACCAAGCAGGTGGGACCAGGGCTGACTAGTCCTTCTTGCAAAGGCAAGATGACAGCACGAATGACAATTCCACTTGTCCTCATGGAAATGTATTCTCGAGTCAGGTCAGAGCCTGTGCTAGGGCTCATTCTCCCTCCAAAGACAGCAGAGCAGCTGGCAGGCTGATTTCTATTCTGACCAGCACCACTGTTTAATCTTGACTTATGGAGGAAACATATGGAATGTATTGAAAAAATATTGCTGTACTCCCTGCAGCTCCTCTCTCCCTCTCCTTGGAGCAGGGACCAGAAATATTAAACATCTGTGATGCTTTAGCACAGGCTGACTTACCGGGGTGAGCTCTCACCCCACGGAACACTGCTCAGTCCAGCCTGCAGGTACCACGGAGGGACGTGGCAGGCATTTTGCTGAGATCAGTCCACTCCCCGGGAAACATGCTCTACTTTCGCAAGACACGGGGTTTGCAGATGGAGGCAGAACTGCAGTCATGTCCAAACCTTCCCAGGGCATTTGGCTGTCAGGCCTGGCCAAGCAAAGGCCACAGGTCCTGCCAGCACAGGCAATCCATCAAGGTTAGATTAGTGTCATGGTCTCCTGTAATATCCAGTTTCTGAAAGCCTGTCTTTAATAAGTGCAGGTTTCTTAAAAAACAAATAAACAACAACAAAAAAAAAAACAACAAACCAACTGCTCCTTCGCAGCCCACAAGTTTTTTGTGACCAGCTGCTGCTGTGCAGTGACAACCACCACCTGTGTTACAGCAGACTGTCCCAACAAGTCCACTCCCCAATGACATTAAATGAGAATTCTGACTGCTGCAGGTTTTGCTCTACTCAGCACGGGGCTGAGCGGTACTAGTGGCTATAGGCATTCTGAGGCTGCTCTCAGAGGTGCAGGGAATCAGTTAGGTGCCCTGTACAGAGCTCAGCCCGCAGGCAATCCACACCTCCCGGAGCTGCCAGCATCCGCAAGCCTGGGGGAAACATGCTCCTACTTGCCCCTCAGATCAACTCGAAGGAGATCAGGAGCCAGGACCCGGATCCACCTTTTCATCCATCTTTGCATTTCAGAAGAAAAAGAGAGCAGGGTCAGGGTCATATGAGGGTACCATGGTTTCCAAACACAACGAGAGCCATAGCAGCTTCGATGCCCTGTGACAGCCCCACCAGAAAAGCCACTGGGTTTCACCACTGCCCTGGCCCTCAGCAGCATTTGGGACTGTCCCATCTGGAACAAACATGGTTGGCCCAGAGACCTTGGGCTTCGCTGTCCTTCAAGACATCCGTGTATCAGGGCTTTGCAGCAAAGACTTAGGTCCCTGTGGAACACCCAGGTTCACACGGCCAGCAGACAGGACCCTCTGCCAGAGGCTTCGATGAGCTGCAGCGGTTGCAGAAGAGAGCAATGGAGATGAAGTCCTCAGGAGCTGTGATGGGAAAGGAGCCTACCTGCCCATACCCACGGCTCTGCAGCCTTTGGGACAGCAGACCTCCCACACTGGTCTCTCCCGGCGAGGCATCAAGGTGCAGAGCTCAGCACCATCCCCATTTTAGCACAGAAGATTTATGACTTCAGCATTAAGTCTCCCATTTCTTGAACTCACCCAACAGATCTTATGTCAACTTTACATTCTTTCTAAAGTGCCTGCAGTGTTTATTCAGTCCACTGGTTTATTCTAGTTAAATATCTGTTTCAATTTGAGGCAAGTTCATTGCAGGTTCCTGTTTCCCCACTGCAGAGCTTTAGGATAAAAAACTCACTTGATAGCTGAGTAAATGACACTGATAAAGAGCTTTAGTTGGCCTGTGAAGCAGCTGAGAGAGATGGAGCAGAAAACTCTGAGCTAAAGATGTTCATCTGTTATGTATTTGTTGGTACTGTTCTGGCATAGACCCTGTGCCTCTGCTTTCCTATGGCTTGAACCAAGTGCCAGTCTGGGTATGCTGAAAAAAAAAAAAAAAAAAAAGCCAAACATTTCTTAATTGTAGCTGGGATTGCTGCTGGGAAAAGTGGCTCGTTTACTTCTGAGGGCTCAGCGTGAGCTGCAAGACCCCTGGGATATTTCAAATGGAAAACATATCTGTGCTGCCTCCCAAATGGAGGAAGAATAAACTGCCAAGGCTGAAAACACGGGCTCTTTCATGGGACCCAGAAGGTTCCTTTGTATGTGATTGATTCTCCTGCACAGATATTTCGAGATATTTTTCTGGCTTTTAAGTTAAGGAAGAAAAAAGACACCAAACTCAGTGTTCTGGAAGGATTTTAAATTAGCACAGCCCTTCAGCTGTGTGCTTTGTGGTGCTGCCTGAGATTCCTCCTGAGAGGTAAACCCCTGTGGTCCATGTGCAGCGAAAGGATGGCAAAACAACCACGGACCCTCCTAAGGACTTTGGGAAAGGTTTGGTTTCCTTCTTGTGAGCTTCTATGAGGCCATTTATAACAGAGCTTTGTGGGTGTGGATGTGTGTTCACTTGGGGTCTGAGCCAATTGAACTCAGTGGGAGTCCTTTGAAAGCCCTCTCCTATGCCCTGAGCAGGCTCTGGACTCGGCTTGTACTGAGAATATTCATGGGGAAGGATTTACTTGAAGGAATGTTTTGTGGAAGGAGCAGATTTTCAGAGCGTGTTGATAGAAAGTGATTACCGACCTCATAAATAAGAGCATTTGCACTGGCAGGGGTGAATTAAGTGAGGAGTACATTAGAAGCGCGGGTCATCCAAAGCCAAAACCCAAGGAAGAGAGTCTTTTAACTCTGAGAAATTGCTCATATGCTATCAATCCTTCCAGATACTTCAACTTACAATTGCATTGCCTGGGCGAGCTGCTTGCAACATGAAGTGATGTGGCAGGAGGGAGCACAGCCTGTGTAGCCTGCGAGGTACCGGGATTTTTTGCACATAGGGGTAAATATTAAAGCTCTGCAGGTGCTGAAAGAGTGGGAGCAGTTAGGGAAGTCCCTGCTTTAGCGTGACGCTACCCAGGAGGTGGGGAAGGACCCAGCCAGGGCACCCCAGGGACGGGGCCCTGCTCCTGCACTGAGCTGCTTCAGCTGCTCACGCTGTTTGATTGCTCTCCTGGCCTTCCCTTCGCATCAGCTGTGCCAAACATTGAGTGGAACCATCTGATAGAAGCTGGAAGTGTATCAAAGATGTGATTTGAACACAGTAATTTAGTCCTCATCTGTAGTCCAGAATCACCATCTGCTCAACGTGTCCTGCCCTGGTTCTTCACCGTGCAGTGAGGACCGTGTACAGCATCCCCAAGCTTTGTCTTTTGCTCCAGTTATAAAACAAGCCCAGAAATCTGGTTCTGCTCTCACTCTGGTGTAAGTTTCTGGAATTGTATTGATTGAGTTGTTGCATAGCTCATGGAAATATCAGAAAATGGTCAGGGCCCAGGGGGGATTGGTTTATGGGGAAGAAATATAGCCTGGATGTATAGCTTGGCTCAGAGAGGTGAGTTAGAGAAGTGGACATGATAGCAGCCTGAAAAGTTCTCAAGGGTGTGAGCAGGGAGGACTGAGATGAAATACGTGGGATGGCACAAGGAGGTATGACTAGGAGCAAAGGAATGATATGGAAGAGGGAAGGACTGTGCATTACAAGGTGAGTGAGAGCAGCCCATGGCCCAGTTTCACATTGTTCCCATGAAAAACTGGAAAATATGGCTTTTTAATTTGACTAATTGCTTCATTTATTTTGTTGAAGTGCCATTAAACATGACCGGGTTTTGCCAGCTGGTTTTGGGACTTTCAGAGCAATCATAGACAGGTTTTGTGCATTATCCCTCTACACAGCATCACGTGTTGTGCAGTTTTGGGAGCTTAAGGGTCCTCTCTCAGAAAAAGTGAATATAGATATGAAACCAGGGAATATGCAAAAGAGACTGTTTTTTCCACAATAATTTGGTAAGAAGACAGCGTCCATACTCTGAAGATTTTAGTCTTCAACATGTGTGACTGGGATCTCATCTATTTTTCATCTTTGACTGCACAAATCTCTATTGGCACATAAAAAGAACTATCTGAGAACGGCTATATTTTATGTTAGCCGAGAGTTATTCATTAAAAAGCCCTCTGCATATTCTTACGTCATGCCCTGGAAAGCTATTCCTAATTAGGGACAGATGAATCAATTCAGATAAAATTAAATCCTGTTTCAACTTTTGCCCCAGTTTCCAAGTGACTCCTTTCCTGCAGTTTGCAGAAGCCTGCCCGGAGTGCTCGCCTTGTTCTTCTCATGGCTTAGGTTGTGTTTCGGTGGGTCGGGTTTGCAGGCTCGGGCCCTGGCTTCTTTGGAAATACAGGCACTGGGATGCTTTCTGTCCTGCTTAAATGAAAGCAAAATGAAGAGCTGTGCATACTTCTTAGCAAGGAAACCTCAGACTGGATAAGCCTCAAGGGGTCGTGAATATAAACCAAAGCTTTACTTTGCTGAAAAAAAAAAAAAAAAAAAAAAAAGGAAAAAAAAAAACCCAGCAATTTACATTAATCAAAAACCTCTTAAGAGATTTCCAACCCAGTTTTTACACTCAAGGAGCTTTGCAGACAAAGGATTCCCACTGGCTGGGTCTCTGCTAGGTCGCGGTCTCTGCTAGCATCTCCCTTCTGCCTCAGCAGAGCAGCCGGAGCGTCTAAGGGCAGAAGACAGCACCGCGCTGGTGGGACAGGATCTCCCGCTGGTCCCCACCAACGCACCTTGCTCGGTGGTTTCTTCATCAAATCTAATCACCTGTGGTCAAAGGAGCGTGTGCCTATAGAATGACATCCAAGGGAAAACTTGGCGTGTCAACATAAGTACATTTACTACTGATTTATAATCAGGCATGTAAGCGGAAAATCAGGTTTGCAGTGTTCAAGCAGACACCAGCATTTTTTCCCTTAGCCAAGCTGAACCCCCAGGCTTTCTGAAATTCATTTATCACCATGCTCCCAATCTCCTTGGGAGCAGTTCTGCAGCAAGCGGAGGATCATTTTGTGTTCCACAAACTTTCTTCACCTGCTGCTGAATCCAGGGAAAGCTTCTCTAGTCACTTCCCTGACCAGGATTTGCTCTTCCACAAATCTGTCGATAAAATATCAACAGCAGGTTTTTTTTCCTTTTGGACAGAGGGTTGAGAAGTCCTCATGAACAACGAACGTAGGTGACAGTCCCATGGCAAATCTGTGCTTGAGTCAGGCTTCGAGTTTTACAAGCCGCTTTCCAACACGTTCATTTTCTAACAGGGAAAACTTGATATTTTTCCCAGAAAAACATATGCAAATCTCATTTCTCTGTTTCTTGCTAAAACATTTATTTTTGCTGCATCATCCTCCTCAGAGCGTTAGCAGCTTGGATGTTTTCTGGGACAGAAAGGTAAAGATTCCGAAGAAGAACATAGATATGTATACATCCTGACGCACATGTCAGCCAACTCTTGACTAGTGTGTTGTTCCCAACCAGGATGACTCACAAGCTCAGCTGGCTGACATATTTCCTGCCCAGGCATCATCCCTGCCTGTGGTTATGGGGACAGCCCCCTGGGATGAGACTCTCATGGTTTTGGGGACCTTTCCATTGTTTTTGCCATTGGCTGAAATTTCCAGCTGAGGAAGACATCAATTTCTCAATTCCCATTGCTCTCCTCTCCAGGCTGAGGAGAAAAGCCCTTCCCACCCTCAGAAAACAACGCCCCTCCCTCTGCACCATGGCAGGATTTTGGTCTCCAGGGCACAGCCGTGAGTGACACCTCCATCCCCAGCCACATTTTGGCTCCGGGCACCAGAAAGCATTTCCCAAGGGCTGGGGGCTGCCTGGCTGCTGCAGACCACAAAACCCTTTGGGGGGATCTCTGTCACTAGCTTGCATGAACCCCCCCGACCTATTTCTCCTACAGACCCCAAGCAGCCCACTCCATGACACCCTGTTTTCCATCACGGATGCATCACCGCAGGCGAGAAGCCAGGCAGGGCGGTGGGGGAGGGCTGCTACAGCAGTTATTGGGTGCAGATGAACCCCCAGGCTTTCCCACGGACTGACACATCATTGCCCATGGCTGTTTGAGACAAGACTGACAGCCTTCAAACTTATTTTGGAATCCGCCTCGCGAACATGTAAAGAACAAACCGCAGGAGGCTGCTGGGCTCTTCCTTGCAGGATTTGCAACTCCGCCGCCACGAGCCAAAGGGAAGGCGGTTCTGTTGTCGATGTGCAGGGAAGGGCCCAGAGATGTTGTAGGCAGCTTTTTACTTCTCATCTTGTTTGTAACATATGCTGTTTAGGTTCTGACTTCAGTGCCGGAGCTCTTCTTCCCCTCCAAATGGGGTCTGTTTTTCACAGGGAAAGCAAGAAGGCTTCAGCTACCATGAGCTCATGCCAAGCCTCCAAACAAATCTGTTTGAAGGTTCTCGGTCTGGTAATGATTAGTCCAAGATGGGGAGTGGGGAGAGAGAGAGAAAGGGGGAAAATCAAGATAAGAAAACCTTCCTTGCAGGAATATTGTATTGCAATTATTTAGGGTTTTATTTTATGAACTCGTTGGACTGTCACGGCATGTTCATCTCCGATTTGTCTGTGGTAAACAACATGCCTTTCAGCAAGGCAAGAAGGAATTGAAGCTTGTTTCAGGCTGTTGCCAATGTTTTCATTCTTGTGCATGGCCTTGAAGACCATCAGCAAAAACCCATTCCCTGGGCACGGTGCCGCAGCCAAGAGGCAGGAGGGCTCCAACTCCATCAACCCAGGGCAACCAGGGCTTAAACAAGTTCCTGGGGCAGTGTCCAGCAAGTGGGCTGGAAGGGCTGTGGCTATGAATTAAATTGATTAGAATGTTTTCAAAACAGCCTCTACAAAATATCTTGGCTTCCTTATTGGTGAGTCAAGTGGAAGAGCACAAGGAACGTGTGGGAATGTGGTCACTACAACGGCATTTAATTCATTATGCTGGTGCTTTTTTGCACGAAGAGCCTCCCATGAAAAGGAGTGCAGGGAGCTGGGATTCCTGCCGTGGCAGTTAACAGCTTTTTACATGGCTGTGGGGAAGAAATCCAGCCTCCAGGTTCCTAGTTCAATCGGCTCCAGGAGAGGCATGGACACAGCTTGTTACCTGCACCTTCCCCTCTCACCGGCACCAGGGACGTGGGAATCGACTCCCAAGCACTGCTAAAGCCATCAGAGGGGATGGTTCAGCGCCAGGGCAGCGTGCTGCAGCTCTGGGGCTGTTGCAGCCTGCTGTCTCAGATGCTACCAAGGAGAAGCTCAAAATTTCCATCCATCCCTCCAAGCTCTGCTCCCTCTTCAGGGGTCTGACACTCCATCTCTGCTCCGAGCCCCTTTACAAACCACTGCTTTAAAGAGTGGTTGAGAAAAGCTCCGGATAGCCTTTCTGGGTAGGTTTGCTGCTTTGCCAGGATGTCACCACCATGTGCCTTGTCCCCAGATCCCGGCGTCCTGCAGTGATGCTGAGGAGAGGCAGCAGACCATTTCCCTGCCATGCACAGAGGACACAGGGCTGCCCCTCCTGCGCTCACACCCGGGCTGGTGCATCTGAGCGCTCAGGAGTAGAGTCTGGAAGGTGAATTTTGTCAGGTTCTCTTCAGAGAAAGCGAGTCCCATTCTGTGGGAGGCTTTGGGGCCATCCACACTACCTGGGGGCCCTCCAGGGAGAATTTGCATGGAAAAGGAAAGTTCCTTTTCCTCCATCACTGCTTACAGCGGTGGGGAGCCCCTAGGGTGGAACAGAGAGGTGGGGAATACACAGGGTTAAAAGCAGCCCTGGCTTCAGTGGAAGCAGTTGCAAAACCCCCTTCGGCTCTGGTGGAGCAATTTTTCCACCACCACCACCAGTTCTTTCTTCCCAGAAAGGTGCCGGACATGATGGGAAGTTATAGTCAGAGTTGGGCAAACGGTGCAGATGTTTGATTATGAATATGTGCCGGTGTTTCTGTAGCAAATTCAGTCCTCCTGTGGCCATGCCTTGCAGCTTCGTTTTCATGAATACTCCAGGGAGCCAATTTAAAAAGCAGGTGTGTTCACCAAAGAAAATGACATTCTGGCTCTGCTGCTGGTCCTGTTAGCTGGGAAGTGGGAAGGTAGGAGCAGGACACCTTTGAGAAAGGCATAGACCCATCAAGTCAGGGCAAAGCTATTATTTGTTGCAGCAGAGCCAGGATTTTACCTCTGGACTTGCTTCTGGCTCTTCCCCAACACACTCTGAAGAAGTCAGTTGTCCTATTTTTGGTTAAGGCTGTAGGCTCCCCCGACAAACAGGAGCTCTTTAATTTGGGTGCAGCACACTGAAAGTTGACCTGCAGGTGCAAAGAAAAATGTTAATAAACCTATTGTGTTGCTCCAGCAGAGAAACAGAAACAAAAGCTAAACCAGTAACAGTTTGGGAGGTTGCCTGGGAAAAAATTTTGCAGACCAGGGGTGTTTGCAGAAGCATTCTGAGTAATGTGAATGATTAAGAAATGGCAGTTGTCTTTCCTGAGACAACTCAGAAATAAATGCATAAACTAATGGGAGTTTGAGGAGAACTTTTTAATCATTTTCGCCATCACCTGCGCACTGTGCAGTGCCTTTGCTGTTTTTCATACCAGAGTCACTGGGAAAAGACTCTGTTAGTGTTGATGTTAAGATGCCACTGAAGGGGAATGAGGGTGTAAGAGGAAGGCTCTGAGCAGCCGACGCATTTATTCAGGATGAATAAGTCCCTTGTGGTAAACAGAGCTCCCTAATCTCCCTCTCTCATGGTGTAACTACTCCGATGGTATCAGATCTTTGCTATAACCGGCAATTTTTCCTACCAATTACCCGCTGGTTACAGACCATCTCCCTCTGAAATAACAGGCAGGTCATTAATGTCAAATTCCAATAGGATGATAAGGGAATTTATTGCTGAGATGATCACTGAAGCCGGGGTGATGAATGGGCTCAGAAGGATTTTAGGGTATTATTTCCCAGCGTTCACCAGCCAGTTATCTCCTTCTCTCGGCACTTTGTGTCTGTAGCTGGTAGGCTGGCTCCTCTATGGCTTTTCAGTTTGCTTTTAGGGGGTTATTTCTGTACAAGGATGTGCACGTTTCTCCAGGCTCTATTTTTGTTACAGCTCTCCTTGTTCGGGAAACAAGACAATGACAATTAGATCCATCACAGGGATGATGCTTTTGATTGGGTTTGTTGTACTTGGCACTCTGTCAGCAGACAGGTCTATGATGAAAAAGGTGCACGTTTAAGGTACTTTAATCATTGCTGAAGTGCTGTGTAGTGTGTTAAAATGAGCTGCTTTTCTTTTGAAGCTGGCGAGGACATGCAGTTTGAAGATCAGCTCCCCACTGCTGTTCAGCTCCAAGATTTAGATTGTTTGGCTTCCTCTGCTAAAATGAGCTTTGCGACTTTATCTGAAGCTGTTTAATAGCAGAGATGGATCAAAGAGAAAGATTCTCAGCTGCAACCCAATAGATTTGGGGCACAGGCTGGTGGTAAAGCAGGTTGTCATCTGAAGGGCTGGTCCACTCCATGGTGCAGTTCTTGCTTTTTAACAATCCCAGCCATCAGGAGCAGAAAAATGTACAGCCACTTTCCTTCAGTCAGCCCAGTTTAGACCAGTGGCCAGCAGCAAGAAGCAAAACAGAATCAGGGAAATCCCTAAACTGCTATTTCTGCTGAAGAGGAAAAAGAATCTGATCTCTTTTAGCAGCCCTACTAAGCCTGAAAGCCTACCAGAAAACCCCAGCAGATCTTCACCCACAGTTTTTCTCTCCAATCCAAATTCTTTTTCTCATGAAGCTTCCTGTGTTGGATCCCTCTGCAGGAGTGATGTGCTGTACAAAGCAGTCGCTACCATCTTATACCAGCTCTAGCACAGACAGCCCCTAACAGTGGTGTGTGCATGCAGTGGAGCAATGGAAGAAAAATATAGCTGAGGATGCATGTTTATGGTTTGTTTTTGCAAAACACATGATCTTTTCAAAATTTGAAACTGTACCCTAGCAGTGTCCTAACAAGGAAGGGCAGGGGGCACTTCCCACAGATTATAACCAGCTGGAAGATTTAACCCTGGCTGTTTTTCTCATTCCCAGCTCAGAAGTACAATCAGGGCTAACATGTCTTTTTGTTATTATAAACTGTGTGGATTTTTCTTTTGGGGCAGAGAAAGATAATTTCCCAATGGAAAGTGCTGCCCCTTTTCCTAGCTCTGACTTTGGCCAAGCATGGTGTTGACTGGTGCTCTGCATGCCAGAACAGCCAGGCCTTGCAGCTATGCCAAAGCTCAAGCTCGGGTTTATAGAATTGCTCAGAAGTTATCTGAAGTTATGGTGGGAAGGACCAGGAATTAGATGCGGCTTTTATTTTTAGCTATATTTTTGCTGCTTTCTGCTTTTGCCTCTGCAGGTGGGTAGGTAAGAAGTAGGGCAAGCCACGTTCAATGAAAAGCCCCCCAAGCTGCCTGAAGTCAAAACAATTCAGAAAGGAGAAAAGTCCATTTGGAAGAACCTTCATTTTTGAGTCCATTCATAAGTCAAACCCCTCCCGTTCCAAAGAGTAAGGCAAATCGAAGCCTTCATCATTGAAGAAATAACTGCACCTCTGGGAACCTCCCCATGTGCTACAGGATCAAACGTAAAGCAATGAAATGGCATCTCAGCATTTTTCCCATCAGAAACCCACCCCAGGTCCTGGGATTGCTGAAGGGAGCGACCACCGTCAAGGTCCGGTAGTTTTTACCTCCCACCTGGCCACTGGGTGATTTTGGCTGAGTCAATTCATCTCTATATGCTTATGTTTTTCCTCTATAAAGTAGACATCTCCATCTCCTGTGGCTCTGCTCTGCATGACAGGCAGTGGGAGGATGCTGCTCTGCCAGGTTCAGCAGGACTCTGCTGAAACACAGGATACTGATGTTTAGAGATCGTTAGTCTGATCTAGGTGGGCCTCATCTATAATATCTCACAGAGAGAAAAGTCCAAGGTGTTTAGAAGCAAGAACCGTTGCTACATTTATATCAAGATGCAGTTCATACTATATTTAAAATTGACCAGAGGGCAAATGTTTGATCTGCGTTCAGGCTTTCCCCACTTTATCCTGAAGATAGTCACATTTGGGGATCTGAAGTCTGGATCTAATATATAGCACAGTATTAATAGATTTTGGAAAGGGTTGCTACAAGCTATTACTGAGGCAAAGTAAAAGAAATCAGATGTTTATATACAATTATGTTGTTGTGCAGATTGGTGGCCAGGAGAGAGCAGAGGCAGTAAAAAGGAAAAGTGCCTTTTTGCATTTGGGGATGGCGTCGAGATGGACAGATAAGGAGAGGAAGGCACTTGAGAGGGGCTCAGGTTTTCCTAACATCCCTCTGCAGAGCAGTACAGGGGAGAAACAAGTCCCAGACCCACTGACTCCCTCTCTGTGAAGGCAAAAGGGCTTTCCCTGCCCGTGGTACCTCCACCGAGCACCAAGCCATGGGTGGATGTGCACCATCAGAGTGTGAGGCCAAGCCTTCACCCTGCCCACGGTGACAGCAGTGCCCCATCGATGGCACAGGTGGCAGACCCTGCTCGGCTCGGGCCAGCACCCAGAGGGGCTGCTTTGTTCTGCATTGGCTGCAGCAGCAATAAAGCAGTTTTCAGAGAAGTTGCTCCACTTCTCCTTTAATCATCTGGCACTATAGCCCAGCCTGCAGACACTGGGATTTCCAGCAAATCAAAGAAGGTGGTTCATCTCCACCTTGACCCTGGGGCTGGCAATACCTCCGTGGCCAAATTTCACTCTGAAACACGTGCGTGTGTACACAGCATCATGCTTTTGTTTGCTCCATCCGAACCCTCCAGCAGAGGTTCCCCAGGCCCCTGCGATGCTGAGCCAGCCTGCATCAGTGGTGCTGGCCCCTGCGCTGGGGCACTGCCTCGTGGCACCCGAGCCCCACGAGAGAGCTGCCTGTGCCCCTCGGGACAGCAGCACTGGTGTCACCCAGCAGACAGGGAGACACCACGGCCCACAGCCACCCTGGGGGCCTGTCCCAGCAGGAGCTTGCTCCTCTCTGCACTCATGGGCTGTGAAAAAAATTCCACCAGCATCCCCAGGAAAGTTCCCATCACCAGCGCCCCGGCCATCCACGCGGCCCGTGGGAGGATAAAGGCAGAAAGAGGGAGAGGGCGGAGAGAGATAAACAATTTCCTACACAGTTGTGGCTTGAGCCCATCTTACAAGAAACACATGGTCCCTGACACAATATTTAGCTCTACTCTAACATGGTCCATTTGGAGGCTGGTGGCTGTGTGGAGAGCCGTAGTAGAACATTCTTTGCTGCTAACGCATACACAGAAAAACCCACCCTTAGTAATAATAATTGTGGTTAACTCCATAAAGGCTGCAGAACAGGATGGCAGAGAGCTTCATCCGGAGCAGGGATCTGCTTCAGCATCTTGGCAGGCTGAGCAAACCCCCAGCTCCGCTGATCTGAAACTTTGAAACCACCTGATAAGTGGTGACCCCTTGGCTTTGCCCCATTAGACCCAGAAGAGAGGAGCCAGGTTCTTTGGGGGCTGGATTTTTTCCTTCAGCGTGCTGTTTCTCTGCTCAGAAAACGGTCCTGGGGAGGATCGCTATGTTAAGCCAAAGAAAAAGCCTTTTTTAAAAATGTATTTTTTAGTATTTTTTTTATTCAACATTTCTGCTCATTAGCTCAGGAACTTACAGTTGGAGTTGTCACTAGGCTCCTCCTGCCAACATTTTGCAGGGCTTCGCGGGAGTTACATCATTTGGCCTCAGAGGACCAGCTAAGTGGAAACACATTTGTGTTCGCTCATGTTGCTCGGACTCCTTTTCGCTCGCTCCCCCGTTTCACGGGTGCAGAGCATGAGGTCAGGCAGCTCTCGGAGCACGGGGCCCCGCACCGGGGCATGCACTCCCTGGCAGCTCACGTCCCACGGCCACCAGCTTCCCCCAGAACATCCCAAATCCTCCTGCAACATGTCCAGATCACCTCTGCCCTAGTGCTGGGCAAAAGCGTGAATGCTCATCCTGGCTAACCCCGGCAGGCACTAATCCCTTCTGCCTCCTTATGTTCTCCCTCGAATTTCTCCTGGACCTGCGTCCTTCCCTCCTAGCTTGCTCCAAGCCAGCGTGACCCCATGCTCAGCACTCTCTGCTCTCTGCTCTTCCCACTCTTTTACTTTCTGCTCTGGAATGGAGGGTCTGGTTTACCCAGACAAAATGACTCCTTTTTCTGCCATTTCTCCAGGAATTGTTCCTTCCCAATTAATATCAGTGGGGAAATGAATCTAGTGTGGTTCATCACTCTAGTCCTCATTCTCAAGAGCAGGAGGAGAAAAAAAGGGGCTAGATGGTCGTTGTTTGTTTCTTTAAATACCCTACACTGAAGTGTTTTGTAAAAGGACTGAAGGAAAGGGAAGTTCAGAAAGATTTTTTACATCTCCTCCTCCCCTTTCACTGCTGGAAAGTCCAAACAGCGGGGTTTCATTTACAGTTTAACACCGGCACAACTTTCATCTTGCTGCCTGGGAGCAGAAAGTGAGGTGCTTCTCAGCACTCAGGGTGCCTGCTGCTGGGAGTAGGGGAGTTAACGCCATCTCATGCACTAGGAAGAGTCTTTCCAGAATAGATGGCTAAAATTAACGATGGTCCGATGCCACATGGTAGGAAACGTCTCTTGGCTGTGCTCGTGGTGCCTGCAATCCAGGGAGAAAAGCCTGTGGTGGTGAAAGCCTGTCTGCTGGAAGTCAAAGCAAACCATGAGTTGTTACAGCAGAGATCATCGCGTTTCTGAGCTTGCAAGTTCATCTCAGGTCCTGGAATAGCCCCATTCCTGAGCCCATAAACCATGTCCATGTGGACCCAGTCATTACACAGCTGCGCTTCCTCTGCCCGGTCAGAGGATGACTGTTTCCATCTCAGAGGATGCTAGTTCCCCACACATGGTGGCTCTGCTTCTGCCATTGTTCACAGCTCAGGAAAAATGGGCACCAGCTGCCCTGGCTGCAGCAGCAGCTGCTCAGCACCACCGGCCACCTCCACCCCAAACCGTAGGGTCGTAGATTATCTTGAGTTGGAAGGGACCTGAAAGGATCATTGAGTCCAACTCCCTGCTCCTCACAGCACTACCAGTAATCCTGATTTCCAGCATTTCCCTCCCAAACACCTCACAGAACCAGAGAAAGGGAAATTATTTTTGCAAGAAGCATTGCAGCCTCCAGCTTTTGGAATGTACAGAAGACCAGTAGCCCATCGGTGATGTCCCAGGCTGAAGCAAACCACTGCGTGCGCAGGGCAATCCCTCCCATCCTCAGCATGTGACTCTCCCATCCTTGTCCTGGCCTCGGCTGCCCAACATTGCCTGAGAAACAGGGAAAGGCAGCAAAGGCAATCCCAGCTAGCATGAGCAACGGGGGAGCTGCAGGAAGCAATGATGGCTTTCTCCGGTGCAGCCATGGTATTTGCATTTGCAGGGTTTACATCATGGGAGAGCTCCTCTGCTAAAGCCATTCCGCAGCGAAGCACGGTATTTGCATTTCTGGCCTGTCATATGGATTTTCCACTCTCTTAGTGCCGGGACACCCCAGGGGCCCAGAGCTTGTGCAGGGCAGGTTTCTATGGGAGCCCCAGGGCTGTCTGCCACTCCTGAACAGCTAAAATGGATGTGTTAACACCTTCACCTTGAGTGCCACAACTTGGGCACCTTGGACAAATCCCCACCCAGACTATGTGCTTGCTCCTTTACATTCATCGGGCCATTACAAACTGAACTTAAACGGTCTGCTAATGCTTGTTCGTTCAAAAGAAAAATCAAGAAGAACTGAAAACACAACCAGCACCAGCCCAGTCCTGATATAACCAAAGGCAAATGAATTCCGGTAGAAGAAAATTTATTAATGATGGAGCCTGAAACATTTCTGACCACGATGGGTCTGTGGAGTGTTCATATTACCTACAGTGGCTTCATTTGCTCCTCTATTAGTCTATTAACCAAACTACAAGGGTGGGTGGCACCCAGCCACACCTGCAATAACTCTCTATCTTGTGTGTTGCTGGCACTTTTCTAACAGCCCTCAAACCCAAGGAGAAGAGGGGCAATAAAGCAGAAAGTGAGGGTCCCCACCAACAGGCTGGAACGGATTTTAGTTGCAGAAAGGTGCTTGTGACCCTGTTGCAGGGTGCCTGGCTGGCAGCGATTCCTGCTCTGCTCGTGCCTCAGCCTGCCCGGGAAGGGGACCTGCAGAAAGCCAGAGGTGATCTGAAGCTTCCCCACCAGTCTGCGTGTCAGCATGCGATCCCAGCTGCTCCCCTCCTGGGTACCACAAGGAGCTGCTAACAAATAAATCATTATTTATAATAATAACACAGGCAAGAAGCTGTCCTTTTGGAGGCCACTGCAGTGGAGCTCCCTGACACCTCGGTCATCGGCTTGTCACAGGAAACTTTTTGAAAGGAGATGAGTTTGAGCAGCCTTCACCAACACAAGCAACCCCTCTCCCTGCAGCTGCTTCACGCCAGCACATCAACACCAGACTTTCCTTTGGGCTGGGGAGTCACTGATGATTTTAAAGTAAATTTGTAGCCGTATTTCATTTTTTATTTACATTGACATTTAGTCATGAGAAAGCAATTTCTTCAGAGAATGCTCTGAGCTGCTTTTTCTCCTGTGTGGGTTTGTCTCAGAGGATGTGGTGCGGGCATGGCTGCAATGACTCACGGCTATGTGAGCCCCACGGGAGGCGGAGGAGCCCAGGGAGAGGAGCCTGGTGCAGTGGGGCTGGCACGTGGCAGCAGGGCTGACACGTATCCTCATCGATGAGAAAGCAGCTACTCAGCTCTCATCCTTCTCCCTGGCTCCCTGGCCCTCTCTGCCTTTGAACACGGTGTGAGAAGAAGAGCTTTTGATTAAAAATGTCAGGGACTTATTTGCTCAGCCTGATATGATCAGATCCTAAAATCAAGATGTTAATTACTCCCATGCATCTGATCAAACAGCCAAAGCTGCTCACCTAGCCAGGGGTAACCTTCTTCAGCAAAGCGGAGTCAGCTGCTGAAGGTAAGTGATGGGCCTCTTTCCCTACACAGTAAATGCTGTCGAAATGTTTCTTCATCCTGGATGACATCCACCGGTGGCACTACAGGGCTGGCAACATTGGTGTGATGGCTGGCTTTTGAGCTTGGGTTTGCCTTGGTCTCCCTATGTGGTTTCCTTCACATTTCTGTTTTTCTGGCTCAAGTTATCTTCCAAGAGCAAGAAAACTGGTGTGGTGGCACTGGCATTTGCACTGCCAGTGGTGTGAGGATCTGCCAAAGCCGTGACCTGGAAAGCTGGAGTTTCTCACAAACGGGGCAGAGCTCTGGGTTCCCTTGTGAGCTCTTACACAGACCTGTGGGTTGACCTCAAATAAGTCACTTCCATGGCTGAATCGGTGATGCTCTGAAGGGTTTGCTCACAGGGAAGGGTGGGAGCAAATGAGAATTAGCAAACTGAAGCCTTGCTTTGGTTCTGCTGCAGATGCTTTGCTGTCCCTGCCCTTCCCAAGAGGACTCTCTGCAAGCTTGAAATATCCATATCTTGCCCAGCTCCAGGAGAAAATTTACATGTAGATACCTTTTCCCACAACAATCACTCCATCCCTGCAGAAGCTGGAAGCCCTATGGACACTGGGCAGGGTACAGAGTGCTCCCGTGATCTCTCCCTGGGGAAGATCTCATGCTCTTGACTGAAAATCCTTGCTGCTTTCTGCGCCTGGGGCCACATCCCGGGGCTGGGGCTGACCACCCCATCTGGGGGTGACCACAGCCTCAGCCGATGCTGCAGGAGGGCAATGCTGACGATGCCATCCTTGCTTGCTGGGAGTTCAGCCCATCACCATCAGCCCCTTGGCACCCTCCAGCCGAGTCAGCCCATTTTCCAAGCATCCATCTCCTCCATCAGCGCTGCCCCCTGACTTCAGCCCAGTAAGATGTGAGGAGTGCCTGGTGGGTGGAAACATGACATTCCCAGACACATTGGTTTAGCGTCTGGCTGTGGCAGCTTATCATCCAGTCGGTTGTGTGGGTGAGCCCTGCTCCCTCCTCCTTGTGTCCCAGCACCTCCCCAGGGCCATTCCCCTAGTGAGGAGGGGTAAGACCAGTAAGACCAGCAAGACTAGCCAGCTTTAGCTCAGGCTGTGCCTTATCAGCCAGGCATTCGGAGAGGACCTCCCAAAAGCCAGTGATCCTTCCACAAGAAAGGAAGTCCCCGTCCCACCAGCTCCCATGGGAATGCCTGATTCCACCAGTGATGGGAGGATAGGACCTGCAAAAGGCTGCGCTCCAGCAGGACAGGCTCTGCGGGGGCTCAGACCTGGGTGTTCCCAGCTCAGGGAGCACCGACTGGGAATTACAACTGGGAATTGCAACCAGTTGCCCCTACTCACACTGCAGCTTTGCCCCTTAGCTCCAGCAAACCTGCACATGGTTAGGGTCTGAGTCAGCACAGACGGATGCAGAGAGGGGACAGGGATCCCTGCACCCCATCGCAGGCTCAGCACCTACATCCTCCACGGGAGCAGCAGTGGGAAGGGCAGGTTAACACCCCAAGGACGCATCCTGCAACATGCTGAGCCCAGGCCGTTCTTGAGAGCCTGGAGACAAGCGGAGAGAAAGAAAACATCTTCCTCATGGCCGCTCATGGCAAGAGGGCTGCCTGCCCAGGGCCCCGGGGAGCGGGACCCCAGCACCGCCGGCCCCCCGCGCCCCCGCGGCGCTGCCTCGCCGGTGCCCGCAGCCCGCTGCCTGGGCGCTGCTGCGGGGCTCCGGGAGCTCGGAAAACGCAAGCGTTAGCACCATCTAGTGATGCTGCCGTCCTTTCAGCTGCCCGGGCAGGCTCTGAGCCAACCGGCCCCAAAAACCCCGTGCTAGCCGGGCTGGGTGCTGGCGTGCGGGGCTGGGTGCTGTGCGCGGCATTCCTGCCCCGGGGAGGGAGTAAGGGAGTGTCAGAGCCAAGGAAAGTAGGGAATCCCGTCCCGGGGGGAGATCCCTGGTAATGCAAACCCTCCAGACCCTGCTCACTAACCATGCTGCAGCACTTGGTCCATCGTTGCAGACGATGCTCGCTCTATCGCATCAGCCTCAGGCACAGCCCTGCCTGGGAGCACATCGCAGGGATCCACTGTCCCTTGTGCAGCTCTGCAGAGTGCTGCTCCGGCTGCACACTATGCACGTCCTGGGGTATGCAAGTTACATTGGTCCCTGAAAGTGCAGAGGATACAGGGGTCAGCAGGATCCCGCCTGGGCTCATGAGACACGATGGCACTTGCTGGGAAGGGTCTTGGGGTAGCAGGTACTGTTCTTACAGATCCATTTCCCAGAACCATGTGAATTTGTAAGAGTCTCAGCTTTCATTTAATAGTACTTACTTGAAACGCTAGGAAAATATGAGCTAAGAGGGTGGCAGGGCTTCAGAAATGTGGAAAGCCAAGTGAGAGATGTATCGCAGATACTGTATTTTAAAGATGGGTAGTAAAAGGACAATTCAAATTAGTGAAAGTTTTCAAGGTATCGAGTGAAAACACAGCTGGTTCCACACTGAAAGCAAAATGTTTAAAAGTCAGGGGGGTAGCCCAGAAAATCAACCCTGCTGAGGACAAACACCTCTGAAACCAGGGCATCTCCAGGCCAGCTTTGCAGAACAGCACTGTGAGTGATGAAATGCCACCGAAAGCCTGCTCTGCTCCCTCCCAGGGTGGGAGCTGTTGGTTTGTTTTCTTTTAAAGTTAGAGCTTTCAAGATAAACCTCCTGGTTTCTGGTACCAGACTGCAATCAGAAATGGTGCGTTTTGCTAACAAAGCCTATCTTGACAGCCTCTGAACCCAGCACAAAATATTAATCATATTCTAGCTGTTTGCCCGGTTCCAACTGAAAACATCCCAAGCACCTTGTCCCAGAACAGCTGATACCTAAAGCACAACAGGGGACGGGGTAGGCAATTTGCGGAGCATGGCAATAGCATGGATCACTGCAGTTATAATAACAGCAAGCATTTGGGAAGGGATTTTCAATCTCACTCTTCAGGGCTTAGGTTGATCTGTTGCTACTAAAGACCAGGATAAGATTTAATACGTGCAGGCACACCCACTGCTGCCAGAGTCCTCCACCTGCCTCCAGAGCAGCAGTATCTGGCTGCTGTAAGAGGTGCAGATGGCCCTCAGGTCTCATTTAACCTGGAATTTCCTATGGGTCCTCCCTGAGCATGGTTTGAACGTGTCACACAGACCTGCCTGCGGAACATCAGCCCATTTTCAGGTTGCATCTGATGCTTTCTGCATCTCACTTTTGCTGGTGCCTCCGCAAGATTCAAGGCCTTTGACCCTGTCAAGGGAGCAGCTGCCAAGCCCCGGTGATTTCTGCTCCCCGGGGGGGTTTGGGGTCCCCAGCAGCACAATGCTCGGTAGGGAATAGCTCTGTTCAGAGCCAAGCCCATGAAGGCAGAAGGTGATGGGGAGAGGAGGGCTCCCCCAGAGCCCAGGGCTCCTGCTCACGCCTCCGAAGCCTGAGCGACGCTTTGCCAGCTCAACTCCCTTTTTTTAAGGTATACACAGTGTGTTCCCAGGCTGGGCTGACAACCAGTTTCCCCTGTGTCCAGGGCCCCGCTGGCCCTTTCCTAGGTGAGCTAAGCAAGCACAAATGTCCTCCCTAAACAACAACAGAGAGGAGACAGCTGGATTCAAATGCACAGCTCTTGTGCAGGCTCCCTTTCAAATGAGTCATAAAAGTTCCTTGGCAGCTGCCTCTGTATATCTAACTGGGATCAGGTTAGGGGCAATGTGGATAGCTGAGGATGGAAAATATGTGTCAAATTTACTCTTCTGTCCCACTGCTGATCCAAAGGCTTGGGAATGCTCCTGCTGTCCTGCTGGAGCCCTCTGCTACATGCCGGCTCCTTTCACTCTGGTCTGAGGTTTCTGGGGGCTTGTTCTCCTTCCCATTCCCTGCTGGAGGCTGTCCTTCCATCCTCTCCCATGTGTCCCTCTGTATTCCCCCCTTGAGTCCGAGGCAGAAGCATTGCCTTGCCTTGTTGGCAGGGCAAAGAGGCAGCCACAGTGCTGGGGGAAGGGGGGGACAGCAGGCAGCAGCCTGGGATGCCCCGGGCACTCAGCATGACTCACATTGTCCAGCTGTGAGGACTGAGGCTTTTCCATCTCTTCTTTGTCTTAAAGCAGCAGCAGCTGGCGAACAGTCCCATCCCCTCTTGGCAGGCAGGAGGGGAGCAGCAGCACCCTCCTGCCCCACTCGCTGCTTAGCAGAGAGACCTAGCAGAGCTGTCACCTGTGCAAAGCACGGTAATTCCCCCAGACCTTCTCTCTGGTGCAAACCCATCAGAGTGGCTGCGTGTTAGGCCAGGTTGACATTAATCGATGAGTCCTGCCGCTTACCCGCTCAGTGATTATTGCATCAGAAACTAGATGTGCACATCTCCAGTGCAGTTGGGCTTGAGTCAGTGGAAGGCAAACTCAGGGAAAAATGCTCTGTGTCTTCTCTAAGTGTTGTTTTAGCTTGAAAAAAGTGGCAGGGTCCGGAGGAAGCACCATGTTTCACAGCACATGAGGTGCAGCTTGAACACAGTGCCCAGCGCCTTGCCTTGTGCAGCAGTGCAGCTGGATGAGAGCATCTCCCTGTCCTAAGTCTGGGAGTCTCAGTGTTCGCCCCACACACCTTTTCCCCGCAGACCTACAGCAAAGGGAGGAAGGACCAGCATAAAGCTCTTGGAAAGAACTTCCCAGGAAATGGAGACACTAAGTAGTCCCTGAAATCCTGACAGAAATGGAGCTCTTGGCAGAGTCCAGAGCCATGCTTTTTAGTAGATCTTATTTGGTTGAGAGAAAGAAAAGCCCCTCTAAGGAGCCTCTGCTTTCAAGGCAGAAAACAGCACCCTGGTTTGAACAGAGCCTGGAAGTAAGGAGTGAAATCCTACCAGAAACATGCTGAGAGGCTGCAAATTCCCTTCTGCACCCCTTACCCTTCCCCTCATCATGGCATCTCAGCTGTCAGTCCCACTGCCAGCCACCAACACGGCTGTCCATCTGCTTGCCTCCCACTCACCCCCAGCCCTCCTTCCAAACATGAGCCATGATAAAAGAAACCCTGGAAAGCCCCTCTACAGCACCCGCGGCCGCTGGGCACATCCCTCCCGGCATCACCATCAGTCAGCCAGACACTCTCCAGGCCTGTGGCCAAAAAGCTGATCACTCTTCTTTTCTCAGCCATTTCTCTGCCTTAAGTAGACATTCAAAAAGGAAAAAGTGAGAAATGAGCAGAGAGTACTGGTACTGGGGCTGCACATACAGTCTCACAGGGCCAGATGTGTGATGCCTACCTGCCAAACTCTCTGCTGGCTTCTCCCCTCCACCTCTTGGTGGCCACTTCAGGGGCTTCTCAGGCTGGGAGCCTGCCACACTTTCTACTTTTTCCCTACAAGGGCTTTGAAAACCCCAGGAAAAGAAAAGCATGGGCTCTGCTTAAATGGTCCCACACTGGTAATCCCAAGCCATCACATGGTGTCTTAAAGGATCTCACCTGGTCAAGCCAAGGAGGAACGGTGCTGGGGCTGCTCTTCACCAAACAGGGAATCACTTGGCGACTTCCCTGCTGTTTCATAGGGTGGTTCATCCCAGATCTGGGAGCTGGTACTTGGCTCAC
Organism: Falco naumanni; assembly: GCF_017639655.2. Classification (NCBI taxonomy): domain Eukaryota; kingdom Metazoa; phylum Chordata; class Aves; order Falconiformes; family Falconidae; genus Falco; species Falco naumanni. The sequence goes on from NC_054062.1 coordinate 8,137,349, forward strand.
AGCAGCAATATCACAGCCCAACCCCATTCACAACTGCTTGTGTCCATACAGGACCCATTTCTATACTGGCCAGCAAGCAGCCAAGACCACAGAAGGATGTCTAAAAGGGAAGGATTTGCTTGGGCAGAGGGTAAGGGGCAGGAAAGGCTCATCCCAGCAGGGAGGACCCATGCAGATGCTCACTCCAGGGGAGGTTTGCAGAGCAAAGAGCTGGATGCTGGATGCTCCTGGCTCTGAGCCCAGCAGTGTGCCCCTGCCCGCGATAGGGGCAAGCCGATGCAACGTCTGCAGTTTGGCTAAGATGTCTTAGCTCTTCCACTGTTATTTTTGTAAGCATCATCCTGATGGTGTGTGGTGTGATCACAAAAGGAACTTTGCCCTCTCTCTGCTCACACTTTTCCTAAGAAAATAAGTTTGGGTCTTTGCCAAAAAGCCAGAAGTGAAAAAACTTGTCTTTTAAAATTAAAATCTTCACTATTTTGGTATTTGGAAGCTTTATAGAGGAAAACTTCAAACTGAAAATGCCTCCATAAAAATTCTGAAGTAGTATTTTAACAGAAAACTTACATTGCTGAAACTTCTCATGGATTAAAAAAAATAATTAACTGAAGAACTATCTCAGCAGCGGTGCTGGTCCTGGAGCGCGTGGCACTCTCAACCTCCAGATACTCCCAGGGCTTGAACAGATGCTCAGCATTTATTTGGAAAGAGACACAGAACATCCACTTACAAGGAGAAGGACTGAAACAAATGCAGGTTTTTAGGACAGTAACCTCTAATGGATGGGAACTTCTCACAGGCAATGGGAGGCCACTGCTGGGGCAGGATATTGGGTAATGTGGACCATTGGTTTGATGTTTAATCTGCTCAGCAATTGTACTAGTCCTAAATTCCTAATACTTCACGGTGGAAATAGTTTAAGGTTAATATTCAAATGGGGAGTGATTGGCTCCATATTGTGATAATCTGTGTGATAAGGAGCTTGGAGCACTTCTCATCTCACTGGGTTAGTGGAGCCAACGCCGGGCTCTCCACTGCTCTTTGGGAGCTATTTAGAAATCATGGAAGTCAATAAATCTTTGAAGTTATTTTGGGCTGGAACCCAATGAAGTTTAATCGGAAGCAGAGACTGATGGAGGCCTTTCCTGGAAGGCTGATGTTGGGGCTAGGAACATAGACTCTAAAATACAGACAATTTTTATTATTGTTATACATTAATGTCTGTGCTTTAAAAAATATTTCAGGTGTACTTGGATGCGTCATTAGGTGCCTTGCACCAACAACAGGCAACGGCTATACATTTCAGAGCAGTTCAAAAGAAAATGAGAACTGGGCTTTGATGAAAATCTCCAAATAATTTAATTTACTTAAGCTAAATGTTCATGCAGAGTCTGCTGGATTGGATGGGCTTTGTGGATGGACAGCTGGGTGACTGGCAGTGGGCTCCTTCATCTCTGATGCCTTCAGGTGGTTTTGCCTTGGGAGAAAAACATCATGTTTTTTGGACTCCCTCCTGCAAATCTGCAAAACTGACATATTTCTAAAGCCGCTGCTTTCCAGTGAGAAACAGCCCGCCAAGGTGAGGATCTGGGATGCTGCCTTACAGATGAGGTGTGCTGCCTGCATCCCAGCCCATCCAGCAAGGCATGCCCTGCTGCAGCCTCATCGCAGCCCTGCTCAAGGCTCCGATGATGCCCGAGGCTTCCCTCGCAGGTGTGAGGCAAACACCACCTTGCATCTACAGCCCTTAAAATCACGTTGAAATCACAGAATAATTTGGTTTCAAAGGGACATTAAAGATCACCCAGTTCCACCCCCCTGCCACGGGCAGGGTCACCTGCCACTAGACCAGGTTGCTCCCAGCCCCGTCCAACCTGGCCTGGAGCACTTCCAGGGATGGGGCATCCCCAGCTGCTCTGGGCAGCCCGTGCCAGCGCCTCAGCACCCTCATGGTGGAGAATTTCTTCCTACTATCTAACCTAAATCTACTCGGGGGCAAAAAAGTGGTTGAGTGCCCCAGCCTTCTCCATACCCCTAGTAATCAGATCTCCTGTTTCCTTCTGGAGAAGGTCTACATTTTTCCTAGTCTTCCATTTATCACCGACATACCTTTTCTTGTTGCCCTTGATGTCCCTGGACAGATTTAAATCTGTCAGGGCTTTAGCTTCCCTAACCTGACCCCTGGCTGCTCAGACAGTTTCTCTATATTCCTCCCAGGCTGCCTGTCCTTGCTTCCACCCTCTGTAGGCTTCCTTTTCATGTTTGAGTTTGTCCAGGAGCTCGTGTTCATCCATGCAGGCCTCCTGGTGTATTTGTCTGACTTGCTCTTTGTTGGGACACATTGCTCTGAGGAGGTGATCCTTGCATATTAACCAGCTTTCTTGGGCTCCTCTTCCCTCTAGGGCTTTATCCCATGCTACTCTACCGAGCAGATCCCTGAAAAGGCCAAAGTCAGCTCTCCTGAAGTCCAGGGTAGCAAGCTGGTTGTGTGTCCTCCTTGCTGCCCTGAGGACCTTGAACTCCACCATTTCACATTCCCCACCAGCCCCTGCTTGTTGGTGAAAACAAGGTCCAGCATAGCCCCCCTCCTCGTTGGCTCCTCCATCACTTGGAGAAGGAAGTTATCGTCAACGCATCCCAGGAACCTCCTAGGTTGAAGAGGGGGGACACACAACCCCATTATCTTCCCTACCCCCTAACAACCAGAAGGTAAAGGCAACCGCTACCACTCCGCAGCCACACACTTTGCTGTCAGAAGCCACAAGAGGGCATTAGCTTTATATTTTTCCCTACCCAGAAAAATCCAAGACGATTACTGGAAAATGTTCCATTTTCCGATGCCCAAGTAGAACTGTGGGAATATTAGCTTGTGGATTCCTCAGCCCTAAGGAGACAGGCTGGCTAATAATGGTGAGCCTGACTTTCTTTTCATTCTTGGCATTTGGCTTTTTAGTCGCCTCTGTGGAGTAAGACGAAGGCGGAGAGCGTTCCTTCTATGTGGGAAAAGAACATTTTGAAAATTAAAAAAAAAACAACAACAAACCCAACAAACAAACCCAACCCACAACATTGCCAGTGCCTGCAGAAACTGAAGAAGAATTAAAAGCAACATCTTTGAAAACGTTGCAAAACACTGTACCGATTACACCTCCTGTGTCAACAATTTTTTTTAGGTAATGAAAGTAGGTTCTGTGTGCCTGCTGGCATCCCACGCTTCCTTCTGAGTTTGATTTCGAAGGAGATATTTCCTACCCTGACAGCATCTGTGCTCATGCATGTCTGGTGTCACTCCAAAGCGTCCCACTGTCCTTAGCAGAGTTCACTGTCTGGAGCACAGTTACGCTTGCTGGATTATGGCCGTATGCTGTAAGTACCCTGCAAGAGTACAGAGATACTTTTCAACCGTGAAGCGCCATTATGCCCAGCCCCCTAAATGAAAAGATCATGCAAACCTGATGAATGTTGTCACTGAAGCAGAAAACAAATTGGCAGCAGAGTGCCCCTTTGTCTTCTGAGTAGTTTGAAGTTTTCAGCAATATCAGTACTGAAATAGAAATAGGTAAAGAAATCAATAGAGACCAATGCATATAAAAATAAGCCTTTAGACTGGTGTTTAGAAGAAGAAAGTGCTATAAAAAATGTTACAGCAGCTACAGTCCACCCAGAAGTGAAAGATAATGTTTGGTCTGTAAGGACTGGTGCAGCAGAACCTAAAAAAAAAAATAAATAAGGAAACCTTGAAGCAATTTTATAAAGATTTATTTCCTTTCTGTTTTGTGCTCTCCTGGGCTGCCTGACACATTTGGAAGAGAATCCAGAGAGAAGCTTTCTGGGACAGGAGGCCAGGTACATGTAGACAGAGTCGAGACTTTGCTTTCCCGGCACAGGGCAGCACCGTGCCCTTGGCGAGAGGCAGTGTCAGGGCTGGGGGGTGAGTGCAATGGGATATCCTGGTGGAGACGACAGTAAGACCTGGCCCTGACTCCCTGCTCCCTGCACCCCCCGGATCTGTGCATATCCCTGCCAGGCTGCAGCAGGGACATCACCCCCAGCCACGATGAGACACATCCCAGTGGCAGAGGCTGACATTTCACATCCCAGAGGCTACTGCAAAAAGCATGTCCTAGGGAAGTATGATACCCTGAGGAGGGCAAGGGCAGACCTAGATTGGCATTGGCTTGTGCTGGTTTCCTTGTGCTATACAAATTGTTGGTAGACACGGCCCTGATCCTGGTGTCCCTGTGTGAGCTGCCCTCCTCTCGGAGTGAGGAAGCTCTGGAGCAGTCGTGCAGCCTGCCATCACTTCTGGCCTCCCCCTGTAAGAGGCAACATAATGGAGTAGCTCAAAAAACGTTCCCCAAACAGCTTTCTGGAGTTCAAACCACGTGCCTTTAGCTGAAACCATGGCTCGGGGGAAAATGCACCCACTCTGTAGGAGGAGCCATCCTGGAGGTATTTAACAGCCAGCAAATGTATGGGAATCAGTGGTTAAGAGACAACGGTGAACAAGGAATGCAAGAAAAGGAAGAATGAGAGGAGCAGCGTGTCCTCAGCCAGTTCCCAGGGGGAAGAGGCTGCTCACCGCATGTCCAGTTCTCAGCAAGGGTTTGCCCAGAAATCTTCCCCCCAGATGGACGCAGAATGGACTTTCCAATTCCCTGTGCTTTCTCCCTCCCCTCTGTCTGCTTTCCAGGGGGCTCCTGGCCTCCTGCGATTCCCTGCCTTCCTTCTTTTCCTCTCACCACGTGCCACATTTGATTAAAACGTCACTGGTCTCTGCCAGTTCCTGAGACAGAAGGAGAAGAGAGGAGAGGATGGAAAACAAAAAACAACCGGCCTTTTCTCTCCTGCCTTCCCAGACTTTGCCCAGGCTGCATGAGGTCTCGTCTAGGACACTGCTGTGCGTGTTCTGGGGCGGCCAGGGCCCCTGCCGGGGAGCAGCAGACCCGTGTCCCTCCTGATGGCAGCACTTGGCTCCACATGATGCTTATGAGCTGACCAGTGGTTTCCTTGCCTTTGCTTCTCCTCTCCAGCCTCAGCAGCAAACACAGCACCCTGGAATGATGCCGGGGTCCTGCATCCATCTGCATCAGTGAGTGCCTCTCAGTGACGCCCCGGAGGGGAAACAAGACATCGGGCACAAAACAGAGGAGACTGTATAAGCCCGTCCAGCAACATGGGGTGCTATGGCCCTGCAGCACCAGACCTCTGCCAGCGTTCAGCAGCAGAGATCCTCACCTCCTGAGCAACGGGGAAAATAAAAAGACACAACCAGGGAGCTCTCACTCTCTCCACTGGCCCCATAAAATGAGGAGATGAAGATATTGGCGGATCTGTCCTTAAACTAATTAAAGGCTGACAAATGAGGCAACATGGACACTGGTCCATGACAGCCATGAGTGATTTTCCCTGCATTTCCACTCTGCTATTTAATATTCATGAAAGGCCAAAAAAAGCCTGTATCACCATTTGAAGGCTAACTAGGAAACAAAAGCTACAGAAGAGGCTTAGGGGATCGAGCCAGCCACAGTCACACTGTGTATTTCTGGAGGTGCAATGAGCCCCAGGTCAGCAGGGAGGGCTGCATCCCCCCCAGCTGTGCATCCACATAAGACCACTGCCTGTGCCATGAGCTGAACCCTTGACATCCCTATGCAGGGGCTTCTGTAGAAGGGGAGTACAGGGAAAAGGGATCTCTGGCCAGGGCATTGCTCTGCCACATCTTCCCCTGCTGTCCCAAACGGCCAAGTTGAACTGTGAGCAGCTGAGGATAATCAGAGCCATCCAACTACAACTGCTCAAACTTCATCAAAACTGAGCAAATCCCTTAATCGACCGACCCAGAAAGGTGGAACATGCAGCCCTTCAGCCGTGAGGAATTCAGCCGCCAGCACCCCACCTATGTGCACATGCCTGAGTGTGTCTACAGGTGTCTGGGAGACAAACTGATCTGAATCCTCTCCACGAAGAGCCCTCAGGTTGTGAGGGAGGGCTGGAAACTCCATCTCTCTTCCTTGGGGGATTTGATGTACTTCCAAACCATTTGGAGCTTGCCAGGTCCTCCAGCTCAAGGGGAAACAACAACAAAGCGCATTAATCGAATGGATTTCAGGTTCCCGCTGCCAGCACGTGGCTGCAGCACATTCACTTCCTGAGTTGACATCTGCCATCGTGCAGAGACGTGTGGATGCCAGCCCTCACGTAGCAGCAAAAATACCTTCTGCAGCTAACCCACTCCAGCAAAGCCAGGATGGAGCCGATCGCACATGAGGATGAAAAACAAACCTCATCTCTGCAGCAGAGAAATCCCAGTGGGAAGGGCACACCTCCAGTCTGCCCAGCCACCTCTCCTGGTCCAGGGTCCTTTCCCACCACCACCCTCCATCCCTTGGTGACCAAGCCAAGACAGAGCTAAAACATAATAAAGATCCCTACAGCCTTGCAGCCGTACCATCCAGGGCAGTGGCATACCTGGTGTCTTCCGTATTCTTCAGAGCTGCCTTCTCCTCTTTAATATGATCTATTTTGAAGGCCAGATAATAAGGCCATTAATTCTTTGGCTCATGCTGTGAACTATTTAATGGAACATGACAAGAAAACAGTGTTTCTTTCCTGGGAGTAATTATTGTTTGACTTTAAGTCTTTACCTACGGCAATAGCTGTAAGGAGAATAGTCCCATTAAAGGCAGGTGGGGACTTTAAATCCTAAGAAATGATGACCATTTTTTTCACCTGAAAGACATCATAAATGACCATAGCTGGACCAGTTAATTTATACCCAATTTCAGAACATTTAATGGTGCCTCTTTTCATTGCTGAACCAGCACTCGGAGACACTAATAGCTGGTGTTTTCCCACATCGCACCTCTTCCCGTGTCTGGAGCTGGGCTGGCCGTGGGGCTGAGCAAGCAGGAGGCAACAAACTATTCCTGCACACAGGGACCTTCCAGAGAACTTGTCATTTCCAAGAATCGGTTTTTTCCAACAGCAAAGACAGCATGTTTCAGGATGAAATATTTTCCCTGGGTCAGAGTAACTGCCCCGTGTTCCTCAGCTGTGGCAGAGGGATGCATCCTGCAGCTGAAAGCAGTGCTCAAGCATATGCTTATATTTCAAGGAGGAGCTCAGTTAAAGCCAACCACATGTGAAAACACCAAGCAGACAAGATGCGCTGAGCCGTCAGGGCCTGATTCGGAGTCTGCTGCAGTCCCTGGAGAAGATCACGCTGCCGTTGGGCAACACGTGGACCTGGCTCCCAATGCCGTCTGCCTGCGGCCAGCAGCTCTCGCTGATGTCAGCTGGGCTCTGGGGGCATTGCATGGCCGGAGGGGGTCCACGTGGCAGTCTCAGACAGCAATGCAAGGCCAACAACCAACACCTCGTGGAAGGGATTTGAAAAAGAAGCTTCAAGAGAGAGATGGATGGGGGGGAGAACGGGGAAGAAAAAAAGACAGAGGAGGTGTGAGAGCAGCAAGCAGACACAGAGCCCTGACCTTGAGGCTGCATCAAACAAATACTTTGCTTCTACTTTCCCTCCTCACAATTGCAGATCCTGCTAGAAAATCCTCATCAAGCATAATTAGTTTATATGGGTTTACTGTATAGGGTTGTGAGCGCTTCTCCCTCTGGTTTATTATTGTAGGGTTGCTCCCGATTGCTAGGCTACACAGTGTTGCTGTTGGCGCTGAGGGATGTTGGCTGCATCGGAGCCCACATGTGCAGTGGTAGGTGACTCATGAGATTTGGACCGAGCATTTCAGGCTGCTTTTAAAATTTCTTGAGAAGAACATTCCCTTCTGCTGAGGCATGGTCCCAGCCACCGCAGCTCTCCAGCAACCCACACAGGCACCCTGGGCAGGAGCGAGTCCTGGGCAGCCCCACTTGGGATCTGAGCACCCACACAACTCACAGCTCGGTGGGTGAAGAGCCCTGGAGGCACTGCCATGCTCCTGCCCATCACGTGCCAGGGGCTGCTGGGGGACACGGTGGCAGGGGGGCAGCCCCACTCCTCATCCAGATCAGCCACAAGCTCTCATCACAGCCCATTTTCCCAGGAATGCTCGAAAAACAGCCACATCACCAGCAGATTTCCCTTTTCAGAGCAAGCCCCTGGGGGAATCTCCCGCTAAATATTGCTCTCCCGACAGACCACCCTCCCTCATGAATCAACTGCTCTTTTGTGCGCAGCCCAAACACATGCTTTTGCCATTTTTGTTGGTTGGATGTTGCTTCCTCGGCACCCACAAGGGCATGGTCTAAGTACCTGCTTTGAACTAGCAAGTGCCAAAAGTGATGGAGGCTCCACGGGTGAAAAAACTACCCCTGGGGAGCCACATCCCTCTGTGCCCTGGGGGACCTGGGGAGGTGGCTTTCCCTGGAGCCAGGGGCTGGTCTGCAGCTCTGGGAAGTGTGTAGGAGTTCAAGAGTTCAGCCACGGCTGACGTGAAACATCTCCAATCTGCAAAATTGGCCTGAAAAAAGCTGTGTCCCAACCATTGGCTTCTCTTTAAAGTTAAAATCCCAAAAGCGGATAACAAACTTGGAGCCGACCAGCACCTCTCCAGACAGGTTTTACACAGAACTCAGCTCTCAGCTGAGAAGCAGCAGCCCACAGCTCCCATCTCCTTTGTTTTAACAATATTTTTCTCCAGAATTCAAAGAGCTACAGGGGAACCACAGCTCATCAACAGCTTTGCGTATTCACTGGCAAACATTTACCTAAAGCCCAGACCTCTGCATCTTGCTTCCCCGATTTGCTCCTGGATTTTCCATGACTCCCCAGCCTGCAGCTCCTGGTAGCCCTCAGAGACACCGAGTGGCTACAAACTACAGTACAGGTACACAAGAGCCTGGTAACTGTGAGTGTCATGCTAGAGAATGGCCTTACCTCTTGTCCCCACCCTTAAGAAGTCCCAAGATGCCTCCAATCAGCCCTTCAGGTAGCTGCTAGATCCCTGGATAGTAATAAATGTGGGGATTCCAGCTTGCACAGATATAAAAGGAAAAACTGTTCCTCAGAATTTGCCCTTTAATAGCAACTTTTCTGGGACAGAAATCCCATTTTGTCCCAGTTTGCACAGCACCTTGCAGAGGGTGCTCTGCAGAGTGAACAAGGCTCGGAATGATGGCTGGCAGGGGCTGTGTTTTGGGGTGCATTGCCCTCTGCTCTGGGGACACAGGGTCCAACTCTGCTCCCACACATGTGACTCTCTCCAGCTTACATCGAACACCTCAGAAGTGACTGAGGTTGCAACGGTGAGCAGAGGTAGCACCTGCAGCAAACAGGCACAGGTATTACAGAGCAAGGCTGAAATAATCTCTCTCTAGTCTAGTTTGCTTTCTGTAAACGTGGTATTCAGGCCATTGCCTTGCTTGCATAAGCTGCCAGCCCATCTCAGACCTCCTTGCCAACTTCTGCCAGATTTGGTGGAATCCCAGGGGGAAGCATTTGAAAAAGTTTCATGAAAGCATGCAGCTGGATAAAGCCAGAAGGATGCTGTACTATCACAAGCAAAATACCAAGCTGCAACAAAGGCTTTACCATTGGTCAGATTCTACTGTCCATGCTGTTTCTTCAGCCTCTCAAGTCCAGACCACGCTGCTCCTCATCTCCGCTACATCCAGGTTCTCCCTTCTCAGGGGTCCTACTCCACCCAGCTTCTTCCCCTACACTCCTCGGGGCTATTTAACCACTTTGCGGGAATGACCTACAGCTGCACATCATCCATGTCAATCAACCCACTGCCTTCTCGGCAAGGCCACAGCCATATATTATCAATGTCAATCAACCCAGTGCCTTCATTCCTCTACACTGTACCTGTCCCATCTTGGAGAACTGGCAAACAGGGTCAGCACAACCCTACGAGCCATCAGTGATCCCACGCTGCCCTGTCCTGGGGCTGGGCTGGCAGCCAGGTGCTCAGACACGGCTTCAACCTGCCATCTAGTGTTTTCCTCCCTGTACCAGCTGCCAGAGCCTGCAGCAGGCAGGGAAACACAGCCCACGATTCAGTTCAGCTGCGAGGCAGAAGGAGCCACAGCGACATCTCCAACGGGACTCCTGAGAGCAGCGGGGCGAGAGGGTCTGCCTGGCTCCCATCACCAAAAGCAGATGCAACAGCCTGGGTTAGACACTATAAAATCCCAGGTGTTGGTGCCCACAGGCACTGATCCCCTCCTGGTTGCTGCCAAGGATGCCCTGTGCCCTTCGCAGGTGTGCAGGCAGTGGTCGGGGATGCTGTCTGTACCCACCTCCTCCCAGTCACTCTCTAGCCAGGACTGGGAGCTTGCCACATGCTCACTACATCACCGTTGCAGCTGCTGGAGCTCAATCTGGAACGTCTCACACCCGTGTCCGGACAGAACGGACAGCCTGCCAGCTCTGGCAGCACCCTGTTTTGCTCCGCATCCTGCAGTGCTTCAGGATCAGGTTTGCAAACGGGGCTGGGGGCAAACCTGAAGGTAAGCTGGGCTTTGCCCTGGCATTTGCAAAATGCAGGCAAGGCGCTGTCCTGCTGGCTGGCCCCCCTTCAGAGCGGGCCCCGCCAGGGAGGGCCGAGTCCCCGCCTGACCTCACTTCAGCATCTGGAGCTGCTCGAGGCTGCCCAGCGCTGCAGCTCTGACAGCAGGACCCCCATCGACACACTCCCCCTTGCTGGGCTCCTGCTCTGGTTCGCCAGCAGCAGAGCGAGCAGACAGGGGGATCAGCAGGGAGATTAAGGGCGTTTCAAGGCTACAAGGAGTTTTTGCTGTTCTTTTTTTCCTCCCTCTTTCCAAAACTAATTTTTTCCCACAGCACGGCTCATCTTTATCAGCAATGAGAGCTTGACTCTCACTGCTGGTGAGCCCCCCTCCCCGTGCCTCACAGCTCTCCATTGCTGTCTGCAGTCTGTGTCCCTGAAAGCCAGCAGCAAGATGAGAACCCCAACGTGATGCCTATGTGATGGGGACATCTCAGAGAGACACCCCCTGTCACAGACATGGTTGTCAATCGTACCAGGCAGCTCTGGTGAGAGCCTTGCAAGGGCTCCACCGAGCCCACATGGAAACATTACACTAATGCAAAGTGCTACCTGGATGAGTTGGGAAAAGGCAAAAATCGAAGCTGATTGATGAAGCCTGGTGGGTCTGGGCATCAGAATTTTAAAAAAACAGCTCGCTGCTTCTTTGGTTAAGGGTTGACCTGATGTTTCTTCCACAAACACAGCAGGAAACTTTCTAGGAAAGCCCTCCCCTGCTGCCAGGGGGAAAATCCCAGCTCCTAAGTTGCCCTGATGGCTTATGAACTTGTCACTGTGTGTATCAGATACTTGTCCTTTTTCCTTATACTTTGTTCCTAGGAATCTCAGACATGAATTGCCCATGGTTACAGAATGTCCAGACAGGATTTTATAGCACTGCTGAGCAAGTGCCATATTCCAAGGAAATAGAGCATCCAGCTTAGCCACTGGCTTAAAACTGTTTATAATATCAGCAATTTTGAAAATAGAAAGATTAAATTAGTCCAAACAAAAAGACTCACGCTAACCACCACAGAATGATGTCATATAAACAGGGAAGGGGTGGCCACCGTTATTGTCAGGACTCAGATGGAGCTGCCAAAGAAAATAATAAGGTTATTCCTCCCTTGAAGGTTTCAGGTTTTGACCCCAAAGCAGATGCAGGTGGACTACCTGGGATGCACCCCCTGTGTCCTCACACCGCGGTTCCTGCGGGCGCTGCCCTGAGGCCGGGAGAAAGGTGACACAGAGGCATCAGGGTGAGCAGTGCCACAGCCCATGGGACAGGGTGGGCCGTGCTGGGGTAGCAGCACCCCCAGCTCTTCTGCAGATGTGCTGCCTGGTCTCAGGGACAAACCGTGGCCACCTTCACCCGGGTCTCCAGAGACAGAGTAACGTGCTGGGTGGGTTAAGGGAGTTAAGAAACAAAGGAGCTTTGGGAAAAAATCCTTCCCCTCTCTATGTGTCTGCTTCCATTTGTTAACTTCCCTTTCAAAATGTAACGGAGTTTGACATCAGGTGGTAAATTATCCCTGGGCTCTTTAGAATAACAGATTACTTGTGCATATAAGCCACAGTGGTTTATTTGTTTTGTAAACCAGAGCCTCTCCTGCTGCTCCAGCACACACTCCCTCCCTGAGCTGAAATCCAAGCCCTTTCCACTGAACAGAAGTGCTATTCATTCCCCTGCCCCATCAGCTCCATCCCCTTTGAGAATCCCCCTCCGGCGCCCCCGCAGCCACCACTCATGCACACACCAAGGCTGGTGCTGGGCAGCCCCAGGACACACAGAGAGGCCAGTCTCGGAGGCTCACAGTTGAGGCTGGTGCAAGCATTTTTGGATGTGATGTTTTGCCCCTGCCCTCCATCACAGAGTGAAGTTTTGTCCGTAGGATGCCCCTGGGGTCCCCACTGCCACCTGGGACCGGAGCTGTGCAGCCCTCCGTGGGCTCAGGTGCTGTGCCCTGCACTTGGTGCCAGCAGCTGCTGGCCGCCTGGGGACAGAAGTGACACGGCAGCCGCTTCTATGTCTCCAAATGCTCTACAAAACCAACAGGCACCAGGGCACATCTCTCTGGCCGATAGCCATGATGCAGACAGGAGAGCTTAGGTGAAAAAGGCATGCACGGGCATGGGCAAGGACACGGACCGTTGGTGCACCCCAGGGCCAAAGGGCTTTGGGACAGCAAGGACAAGATCTTGCGGGGACAAGGAGGCTGAGCATCTACAGCACACAGGCAAAGGGAATGCAGCCTGGCCAGCTATACTCGTGCTCCAGTGCTTTTAAAATGGCAAAGGGGTGTTTCACACCAAGTCCGCAAGGCCACGGGTTTTGAATGCCCCGTTTCAAGCAGGCAGCTAACACTGCCTTGCTCCTCCACGGAGAAGGCAGCGGGACAAAGCGCCCTTGTCACCACACTCTCCCCTGAGAAACAGATGGCAGGTTTTCAAGGAGGAATAGCAGCTTGGCAGGAGATAGAAATCAAAACCAAATGGAAAGCAACCTCTTGAGAGGTGTCCCCCTCCTCAAATGCCAATAGGAAAACGCGCAGGCAGGCTCTGAGGTGGGCTGTGGGACACGGCACAGATCAAGGGAGGACACCCCTGCCCCAGAGGCAATGCCCGCAGCATCAGCCTGGTGAGCTCAGTTCAGCCAGCGCTGCCACTGACTCCCCTCTCCTTTGCTGATGGAACTGGCCCCAAGAGCATCAATATGACATAAAAATCATGAACTTATTTGCCTGTTATCGCCAGTTCACTCTTCAACTTTCCATTGCCCCCATAAAAACTTCCTCCAGGGGCCAGCAGGTTTGATGGAATGCTTTGCCTGGCTCTCCCCACCCATTGCATCAATACCTCCAGGCTGCAGAGCATCACGACGTGGCGTAGCCTTTCTGTGCGATTAACTGAGAGCCCGGCTGGGCTCAAGATGCAAGGCTGAACCACACGCTATCCCAAATGCGTTCCAGATGATAGCAGAGCGGTGTGCAGCAGGGTCCAGTTTTGCAAGGCTGCTAGAGCAACACCTCATAATAACTTTCCACTGGCCAGAAAAGTTTTAATCTGGGGGACATTTCTATTTGGGGACCAGTTGCTTTCTGATCATGGGGCCAGCTGCAGAGCTCTCTATCAATTTTTTGGTTCATGCTGCTCCTCAGGAAAGGGCAACACCATTTCCCAAAGAGTTAGATGGACTAGATTATATCGCATGGATTACAAGAATGACAAGAAGCCCCATCATGGACAAGGTTGCAAATGCAAGAGGTGTCAAGCTGAACAGAAAATACCAGCGAAGGTGGTGCCTGGACCTGCAGGGCTCTCTAGGGTTTCCTGATGCTCTGCCAGCCCAGGGCAGGGATTTCTTTTCCCCACCTGCCAGCCAGGAGAAATGAACTCAGAGCTGACAACATGCCAGGATCAGGGCTGCAGCTAAGCAGAATTCAGCTTGGCAATATCAGCTGAACCAGCTCTGAGAGTCTGAATTATCATGGTATGAAAGACCCCCAGAGACCCAGCCCCCAGCCCCAAAGGAGACCTTCTCCCTTGGACTCCTGTGTCCCAGTGGGGCTGCACAAGGCACCCATTCATAGAATCACAGCATGGCTGGGGCTGGAAGGGATCTCTGGAGGTCATGTAGCCCAACCTGCTGCTAAAGTAAGTTTTCCTAAAGCAGGTTGCACAGAATCGTCTCCAGGTAGGTTTTGAATGTCTCCAGAGAAGGAAACTCCATTCACCCATAACCTCCTTATTTCTGCATTGAACAATGTCCACATTTCCCTGCTTCTTTGCAAACACGTATTTGAAAGCCATGACTGTGCTTTATGCCCTCCCCTGAGGTCCTATTCACACCAGTGCCATTCTGCTAGCAGGAATGGAGCAGACCTTATACTCAGCCATGTACCCGCTTTCCCCCAGTGTTACTGGGGAGAGGGGATTGTAAAAGGGTGGGCAGCCACTGGCAGAGCTGCCGTCCTGCCTGCTCCTCCCCACCATGAGCTGGTGGCTGTGCTGGCCCCACACAGAAGCTCTCCATCCCTCCCACCTGCTCAGCTGGAAGGAGTAATCTGTATTTCAGCAGGGAAAGGAGGTTTCAAAGCCATGAGGCAGGCGACCTAGCAGCAAGGTGTTTAGCAAGGAGTCAGCAGATCTTGTTGGAACAGCAATGAATGAAGAAATGGGTGAAAGAGCATTTACATTAATGCCACATAAAAGCGAGCCCTTGAAACCCTGATTTGTCAAGGATATATTGAGAAACTTCTGCTACCTGGTCAGATGATCACTTTCTTTACTAATAAAAATAACAGATCAATGTCCACCTTCCGTCTCACTTTCTAGTGCACTCAGTGCTGCAGCTCTTGGAAATTTAACCTCCCAGCACCCAGCACCCTTTCTCTAAATGGCATCTGCAAGGCTGAGGCAAGGGGTCCTGCAGAGAGCACCTTCCCAAAGGTGCCCTCTTCCCTGCAAACCCAAACCACCCCAGAAACAGCATTTTCTCCCAGCTTTGCAGCTTGGGTCACAGCTCAGGATCTGCAATCATGATGCACCATCATGGTCTTCAGGGCCATGAGCCACAGCTGAATTTGCAATCCGAGCAGGAGAGAGTGGGGAAGAAAGGAGGGGTCTGTTCCCGGCGCAGCTGAGTGAAACCTGTGCCTTTGAGCAAAACCACACAAAAATGCAATGATTGTGCTGAATGCAAAGCCATGCGAAAAGCTCATTCCATTTCTACAGCTCATCAAGCCAAGCAGCTGAGACATTTCTAATGCTTGTGCCTCCTCAGAGGTTTTGGTCTATGCAGCGTTATTGTGCAGTTAAACCCAAAACTCTTAGCTAGGCTCTTTGCAAAAAAAGGAAGGAACTGGCTTAAATTATATGGCCTATCTCACTCTGTCAAACTCAACTGCAAGAAACCATGTCAGCAGCAAAAAATCTGCTATCTGCACTAAGCAAACACAAATAACCCACGGAGCAGATGGGAGCAGCTGTCTAGGAAAATTTGTGCTAATTGTTGCTTTGCTGGAGAATTCACAGCCTTGGCTGTGTGATCTGAACAGCAACTAAAGCATGGGCACTGTGCAAGCTCCGAGAAACATGGTGATCAGCTCTGGTTTGCTTTTTGGAAAGGAAGAGAGGCAGGAAGGCGGGGTGTAAAGTTGGGTAAAGATCTGAACCCTAAAACTAAAACACCAAAATGCAAGGAGGCAGAATTAGAGACACAGGCATGGAGAGGAGAATGCACGCCAGCCTGACAGTGCCATCACCACTGTACCCAGATGCCACTTGTTGGTAAGATTTGACCTGATTTATTCCAATGAGACTTGGAAACACGTATTTGCTGGCAAATATCAGACAACTTCAAACATTTCCTCTCCTGCATTACCCCAGATGGAGAACGGAGACAGCCTCTTGTCATTTAGCTTAGAGTTCAGTACAGGACTTGGTGGTTTGGGTCATTTTTAAACAGGATTAAAGGCTTATCACAAAGTTTCTCTCTGTTTCAGGGGAAGTGTCGACCGCATTGGGCTGGAAGTGCTGCAGCATGGATGTGACTGAGCTCAGGCTGCTCCTGAAGACTTCAGATGCCAAGGCCAGCAACCCCCTGAGTTTGCAGGGAGGCTCTGCACAAAGCTGCCCTTTCTCAGCTTTAAACACCCAGAAATCTCTGCCCAATTTGCTATATTATCTTCCATCACATTTACTGTTGCTGTGGAGGCAGGAACTTCAGCACAGACGTGGTGGGAACCTCATGCAAAAGAGGCAATGAAATTGCTCTGGCTTCTTTCATTCTCCAGGCTGAGCCAGGAGCTGAAAGCCGCCAAACCTGGGGAGATTCAACTTCTCCACCAGCATTTTCATGCTTAAGTGGAGTCACTGACTCTGTTGGGGTTCACTGGAGCTCAGGAGAGGGAGGTATTATGGGCTGATGCAAATGGCACAAAGAAGAATGAACATCATTAAGACCCTAACGACAAATGTTGGACTTGAGTTTAACCTGCCAAAAAACCCTCCTTCACAACATCCCCGCAGAGGTATAAAATGCTGAGCAAACCTGGAAAAAAGAAGATAGCACTTTTCATTTCCTAGACTGATTTATGCTCTACAAACAGTATCACATGCTGTCGCTGACAATTTCATGCTGAGTTACTTATGCTGCCTTCCCGACATAACGATACCTACAGATGGGAAGGAGATGTGGTATGCTTCAAAAAGAAGCGAGGGAATATTTCTGTTTGACAGCTTGTTTTCTTTGGTCAATGCATCGAAGCATTTGAGTTCATTATTTCATGTCTAGGCTCAGTTCCCAGCCACCAAAGGGACAGCTGAAGTGGTGGGGTTAGATAGAAACTGGAATACTTTTCCTGATTTCGCCCGAGCAAGTGAGCAAGATGTGCCTGGGGACACGGAAATGAATTAATTGCTGTAATCTGAGGCCTGAAGTCCTTGAATGAACATTTTAATTGGGTTGAAAAAAGGGGAATTCACTGCTTTACAGCACTTTTCCAGCCAAATGCCCTAAACTACAGGGCACCCGTGGGTGCTTTGCTGGGGCTGCAGCCCCGAAGAATCATCCAGGGAGATGCTGATGGAAATGGATAGAGGAGGAGGAGGAGGAAGAGGAAGAGGCAGTAGCAGCACAGAGGTAGCAGTGGCAGTGTGGCTGACAGGGACCAGTGGCTCCAGCTCCCAGCCCTTCCCAGGGCTCCTCCACGTACTCGGGGAGTTTAGCCAGGCATGTTGTGCAGTGCCCTCGCCTTCACCCTACCTGCCTAATATCCATTCATGATTTAGGATTAGTCTTGACTTCAAACAGTGAGGCTAGAACTGTAACATGAGCTGAAATAGCACAGGGTAATAGCCTGTGTAAAGAATAGCAGTAAAGGAATAATATTTTCTTCATATGGCGATTAGGAAAGCAAAGGCGGGTGTTGGGAGGGGGCTGGAGGTGGTCAGGTATCTCCTGTTCAACACCCAACTGATGGAAACCAGTGTGACTCAGGTCCCTACGTATCCTTTCAGGGCTGTCTTTGTGTCTCTGTGACACAAAGGACATTTGGACAGGAGAATCACTTGCCAAGAGGAGCTGGAGGAGGCTGGCTGTGAGGCCCCATAAGCTGTAAACACTTGAATTCTCATTTGCACTCCTGCTTCCCCCTAAGGATTTGTAAAAAGCCAGCAAACACTTTCAGGATGCTGAGAGCATCGTGTGCAGGATGTTTGCGGTGTATTATCAAAAGGCCTAACCTGCATCTCTGCAAACATGTCAGGAGATGCTATTTACTGCCACCGGTGAAAAATCTTGTAAAGGGTTCAAGACATCATCCCGTGGACAGTGTTAATAGCTTGAAAAGGTCAGGCTACTAAAAACATATCTATACAGGGGACAGCTGAGGTGTAAATTGGCTGCGTGGAATGCATGTATAAACGGGGCGTTCACTGAGCACAGCCACCCCGAAAGCACAAAGCAGAGACAAGGGCTATGTCGTGCTGCAAGGAGAGGTCACGTCCTGGGACCTGCGGACCTGATTTCTTCTCCTTCTGCTGAGGGCTCTGCAGAATGAGTCTTGGCAAGTTTAAACTTGACCGGTCCCAGCTGCTGCACTCATCCTGCCCCTCTGTAGGTGTCATTGTCCCTGGAACAGAAGGGACCCAGAGCCTGCACAGTGCTCAGCAGCCCAAGGGTGCTCCTCGCATCCCTCCCCCCAAGAGGCTTTTGTGTGTGCCTTTGCTTAAATCCAGCTACAGCTGTTAATGCATCCATATTTGCCGTCCTGATGTATTTGCTTTCCAGGAACATTTGTGTTTCGTTGTTTCCAGTGTGTGTGTGTGCAAATTAGCTTTTGGCTTTGATAACCCATAAAAGCAGCAAAAATCCCGTTCCCTCGGAGCAAGCCTCACAAAAGCCGCTAGAGCAGGCAGAAGATTTGCATTGGTTTGCGTGAGCTTTTAATGCAGGCTTGGCTGTCATCTGCAATCATGGCACACTTTGGAGCTTAGGGAGAGCAGCTCCAGCCAGGCTGGCTGGGCTTGGGCTGCCGCGCTTTGCTGTGAGCTGCGTGTGCCAGGGGCGAGCTGGGCTCCCCAGAAGCTCATGCTCCATTTCAAGTGATTGCATTGGAGAAGGACGCAGGCAACTCTGCAAAAGCCTTGCAGAACTCTCTAGCAAAATGGTCAAATGTGGACTGAATTGCTCAGCCCCAGAGTCAGGACAGAGAAAAAGGAAAAGCACAGCTTTGGCATCCCTGGAGCAGTCGCTTCTTCCTCCCGTGCTTCCTTTTTCCTGGTTGCCTCTTTTGAGAAAATGGCAAGAACTTTGAGGTCAGCAATCTGGGAAACCCACTGTCCGTCCCAAAGGGATTTCAACCTTATCTTAGTGTCATAGCAAAAAACTAAGCAAATGATATTTATTGCTGCAATCACCATTCTATTTAAGATTTAGCTAGGTGTGAGACAAAGATGCAAGTGTAGATGTTTCTGCAGGAACCTGGCTGAGGCATCGCTGCAGCCACTTCCCCTTGGCCTTTTGAGCTGCACCTTGATGAGAGGAGAACTCTAAGCAAGAATTCTGACCAAGTGCCACATTTTGTCAAGTTAAAAAAAGAAAAATGTCACAGGAAGCGACTGAACATGAAGCTGTTAATGTGGAAAAGCCCAAGACGGGCTTTGGGGCTGCCCCATGCAATAAATGCATCTGTCAGCTCCTCGAGGTAGATGACAGCCATGCGAGCTGAACGGCTGTGGCTGCAACGCCCAGGAGTCATCAGCAACAGCTTCCAGAATGAGATGAGAAATTTCCCACTTGCCTGCTCGGGAGAGGTTTTTCCCTTCAGCTCTTCCCCAGGCAGCTGCACAACTGCAGCAGATCTGATGCACCGGTCCCCCCAGCACACCTTGCTTCTGGGCACACCATGCATGTGCAGATCCAGTCCCAGGGGACACCAGCCATGCCTGGACTGGTGTCTGCCTGCCTGGGACCTGGGCAGGGAGCGTTCAGCCTCTTGAGGCTTTGTCCAGGTTCGAATGAGAGGAAATGCTGCATATTTTAAATGCCTGCAGACTGAAGGCTGCTATTCCATTGCCTGCAGAAAAGCTCCGCTGCTGGGATGTCTTTCTGTGAAAAGACATCCCAGCAGTGAAAGACATCCCAGCAGTGGAGCACTGGGATGCACTGGGATGCACTCGGAGATGGGGCGGGCACTGCTGGCTCCCCTTGCACACCCTTCCCTGCAGCCCTGACCCTGCTTCCCTGCACTCAGCTGGGCTCTGGAGCCGCAGGTGGGCCCTGAGCTGGGAACCAAATCCAAGCTCTCCAGCTGGCTCTGGTCTCCGCAAGAGGCTGAAGCAAAGTCCCAGTTCTCCAAACACAGCTTGTGCTGGGAATGTGGGGATGCGTTTTGGTGTCCAGCCATTTGCCAGGCAAGAGGGACATCCAAGGGTGAAAAATAGCCTTTTACTCCAGTGATCCAGCTCTCCAGCTACTCCAGCTGCCCAGAGGCTGCTCACAGCTGCCTTTCCTGCTGGCCACCAGCATGCACATGCAGGTACTGGGGTATCTCAGGGGCTGCCGTGGGCAGACCAACTCCCTCCCCTGCTGCAGAGGTTGAGGATGGGATGAGCTTTCCCCCTCCCTTCACCTCCAGGCAGCAGTCCCCCACTTTGTGACTGTGAAATAAACTCCCTTTGCTGCAAGAAAACCAGGAAGGTTTTCCAGCAACACCCAGAAGGATGTTCCCTCCTGCACCCCCCCAACCATCTCGTATACTTGTGCTGTTTGTTCACGCAGATCCGGAGAAGCTTTAATCTGCACATAGATCTTTCCCTGATAAACCAGGAGCTGTAAGAAGTATCCTGCAGGACAAATCTGTGGATGATGATATTTTGGGAAGCTGAGGAAGCAGCACCTATAAGCTCAGAGGGAACTGGCCTAAAGATGATCCTTGCACAGAGCAGTGCAGTTGGATTCGCTTTGCTTTGATACAGGTTTTCCTTGGAAATGGCTCTCGGAGAGTAACCCAAGAGCTCGGTGTAGCATCGGCCCAGGAAGCTCTTAATCGAGCCGGGAGCTTTCCCGGGCACAAAGCCCCCACCCGCAAGCCAGGGGAAAGCTCCCGCAGCCCGGGTGGGCACTGGCCGCAGGCAGCCGGGGCAGGAGGCTGAATCCCTGCGGCACCAAACTCCACCGCAAGCACAGATGGCAGAAACCAGAGGTCAAGTCCCACCTTGGGGTGCCCCCCAGCACCGCCTCCTTTCCCTGCCCCCAGGGGCACCGCTGCACCCCACGCAGAGAGACACGGCCAGGGCTGTGGGCGCTGGGCAGAGGGCAGAGGGGCAGGAGCAAGGGCTCTGGTCTCATGGGGGGGGAACAGGGAGCCCCAGGCACTGCTTTACCTGCTGCAGTCGAACAGGGTCAGGGGACAGGCTCAAATGCTCCTGCACAGCCCCTGGCACAAGCCGTGCTCCCCCAGGCACCGCCAGGAGCAGGCTGCTGGGGGGCTGCACCCTGTGCCGGGGCAGGGCAGAGCTCCCGTCACCGCATGCAAGCCCACATGGCCAGGGAGCAAACCTCAGCCCGGCTTCCAGCGTGGCCATCACCACAGGGTGAGAGGAGCCCAGCCCTGAGCCTCACCGCTTCCAGCACCCAGGATGTGCCCTGCAGCTCCGGGCACATCTGGAGCACCAAGAAGCTCAGAAAATCCGGCCCGTTTCCCAGGATCGCTGGCAGTTGCCCTGACTGTCCTTGGATAAGCCATTTAATTCTTCCACTTTCATTCTCTGTCCAAAAAAACCCGAGATAACAACAGTTCTTGCTTCCAGTCCATTTACACCATAGGCTCTTTGCAGGATCATGCTGGTGCCGTGTGATGGAGACACGTGTGCCTGTGGCTGTGCTGGGAAGGGCAGGGTGATGTCTGCCATGAGCCCTCCTGGCCTCAACGAAAACCCACTCACAGCCCCACACTACCCCTGGGGATGCTCAGGACCCACAGGAAGGAGCAGGATCTGCAGGACGTGGTACCTCAGGGGGCTGCAATCCTCCCATGTGCCCAAGGCTACATCAAGGCAGGAAAGAGCCAGCCTCTGGGTTGGATGGCCAGGAATTTGGGGGATGGAGCTGGGGAGGAGGGCTGCTATTCCGTGGCTGGGCTGTAGCCCCCAGTACTCCCTCCGATCTCTGGGTTTTATGAACTCCCTGGATTTATCACCAATTCCCTCCGTACAGCTGAAGCTCTGCCAGGATCTCTCTGTTGTTTTAAACTGCAAAGCAAGGAAAAGGTTACAAGCTGATGGAGAGATGCCAGGAAAACCCCAGGAGGGCTAATCTGTGGCAAACCCTTCCTGCACACGAGCTGATGGGCTGTTTCTGACTCCAGCTGAGGGGGAGGCACAGAGGGGAGTGCTGAACAGGCAAGGAGCCCCAGGCACCGCAGGGTGGGGGTCCCCAGACAGGACAGGTAGCCACCAGGCAGGTTGCAGACAAGGCAGATCTGTGGGAAGGTTTTGCTCAAGTTGGATGAATTTTTCCATCCCTTCAGCCACAGGAAGGAGAAGGGAAGGCAGAGCAGGCAGGGGTGTTACACCATCATGCGTCACGCAGCACTTCAGCATGGGAGATCTGCGGTGAAGAGAGGCTGTAGAGCATCCCCCATCACTCCTGCCCTGCTCGGGGCTCCTGCAAAAAACCCAGCCATGCAGCTCAGCAGCCCAGCCCAGACCTGACGGGGACATGGGGATGCTGGGGACCATCTCTGGGGCCACCACAGCCACCCACTGCCCTGTTCTGTGCCCGTGAGGCCACGCTCTGTCCTGCGCATGTGATCTGGAGTTCGCTCACATCAGTGTTTCCAACCAGGCAGAGCAGGACTTCCCCTGCATTTGATTTTAGGGCTTTTTTAACTTCTTCTGAAAAACTGGTGAAACTCGAGTTTTTTCATTGAGTATTTTCCTTCAGACCATCCTGGGTTTGTACTGAAATAATCAAGGTCTGTGTCTTCAACAACAGTGAGCTAGAAATTCCAGCTGAGCACCGTGTTCTGAGTTTCAGCAGCCAAAAGATTAGGAAATAATCCTTTTTTTCCAGCCAAAACTCCTGGAAAATCTCCTCTGCCTTCATTTCTGATGAGCAAACAAACACGCCTTCTCTAAAAAGAGGCTGCTATGTGGATGCTCCAGCAGCACCCGTTTCTTCCTCAGTGTTAGATGCAGAACTGTCTGCCCAGGCTGTGCCAGGCTTTCCCCACTGCTGTCCCCTTCCCCATGGACAGAAGGGATGCCAGCACTGACCTGGAGGCTGGCAGGCACCTGGCAGTGGGGTGACCACCCCGGTCCTGCCTCGTGAGTGATGCTTGGTGTTGGCTCTCTCCAAAGCTACTGCTCCAGAAAACCCCAAACCACTCAAGCTTTCGTTAATGAAAGTAAGTCACTGACATGTCCTCACATCAGCTGCTTAATCAGACACGCTGGGATCCAGAGCTTTCATTAAAAAAAAAGAAAAGGAAAGCACAAGAAACCCAAATTGCTTCTTTATTCATAGCCAAGCAGCTACTCGCACATTTTTTTACTCCCTCTGCTCAGTCACTGGCTCCCCCAGCATCAGCAATGGTGGCTCTGGGCAACTTCGTTTGGCACAGGATTTCCCCTACCCATTTGCACACCGGATTTCTTCCCGTGGGAACTAGGGAGGGTGGGGGTGGTGGAGGGAGGAATTTTTTCATTATTCCCAAGCCCCTTTTATGACAGTTTAACCCCTGTCAGCTGAAAGCCCAGCTCTCCTGCAGACTCCTGATTTTCAAATGGAAAGTCCATTAAATCTGACAGCAATATCTTTACCCTTTCAAGTGGCTCTGTCCCGGTGCCGGGCTCCAGGCTCCACACAGAGGCACCACATCCAAACCTCCCAAAACTGGCCCAGGAGCCAGATCAAATGGGCAGGTTAGCTGGAATTGCCTGAAAACAGGAGCCCTCATGGTTGCTAAACTGGGATCAACAGCTCCTGCTTAACTATTCTGCAGCTGGGCTTCCAAAAAGTAAGTAGTCCCTTGTCAGTGTGAGCAAGAAGAGCCCAGCCTGGGATGTGTCTCGGCTGGGAGCAATCCAGCCCCAGCTGTCCCTTGGGATTTTGGGGCTCATGGCAGAAGCAGGCTGCTGCAGGACGGAGGAGCAGGTCATTTGGATAGATACAGGAGGCATTTCCCCTCTCCCAGGGGATCAGCAAGGCCCAACCAAGCCTAGGAAAGCAATAAAGACAAAGCCCATCTGGACGGCGCCCTTCTTCTGATTCATAATGTTAAATAAAATGCCAGAAACTGATCTCTCTCTCTCTCTTTTTTTTTTTTTTTTTTTTTAAGCAGCCAGTAGGCCCTTCATATTTTCCCACTTACATCATCCAACATGGTTTGAATCTACAGTGACTGGTAAAGCCTCAAAGGCATAATTGCAGTTGTCTTAGGAAAGTGAAATCATATGGTGTTCCCAAGATCCCCTCCCCCCTGCTTTTTTCCTTTTCTTTTCTTTTTTATTTTTTTCCCCTTTTAATGTTTCTCACTCAGCTTCCAGATGTTTCCTGAGGAAAAAAGAAAAAGAGCAAGAAGCAAAGCAAGGCGGAGAGGAGGGTGCTGTAGTGGAAAAGGCCACGTGGCAGCAAGAGCTCCCTGGCCAAAGAAGGGGAGTGGTGAAAGCCACAGCCTTGGTTCAGAGCAGCCCGGCGGCTCCCGGCTGCTGGGGCACAGCAACTTTGCTGTCTGTGGGCCTGTGATGCTGGACAACACTATCCCATCCTATCCCATCCCATCCCACCCCATCCCACCCCAACCCCAATGGGAGCTGGTCCAGCCTCTCCATCACCCCACAGTCCAAGCTAGGAACCTTGTAAAGGTCCTGAGCTGAGTGAGGGGTGTTAAGCATCAGCATGTGTCCTGGATGCAGGCAGTCTCATCTGGAGAAATCACAGAGCCATGTAGGACTTCTTGCAAGCTTATAACTCAGACCAGGCTCCTCACCTGCCTGCCACCCTGTGTCAAGGTGCTGACTCCTGACAGAGCCTTCACCACTCCCTTCCTGAGCTCTGGGCACTTTCAGGACTTTGATAAACCATTTCAGTGCCTTTGTGAGGGTACTTCCACCTGCCCATAGACCTTCAGCTTAGGGGGTGAGTTTCTACCTAGAGAGCCTCATGAGGCTCTTACATCAGTTTTTAAAGACCCCCCCCAAGTGCTGCTGGCATCCAAGGCCACCAACCATCACATATGATGGAAGTTAAAAATTTATGACTGTGCTGGAGTGGCAAATGGCCCGTTAGAGACAGAGCCCTGCACTCTCACACCAGAGGAGCACCCCTGTCCCTGCAAACAGCCTCGCTACAAGCAGAAATGTTCACGCCACGAGTTAGGCAAGCACAACCTAGACATGGTTTCAATTAGGGCTGTAATTTACTGAGCTGGCTTGGAGGAGGGCAGCGCAAACTCCAAAGGAGGTGCCTGAAACCCTGCCCTCTCTCCACCGAGCTCCCTTTCCCCAAGGAAAGGGAAGGAGTCACACCCTGCTGAAAATGCCTCTTTCTTAATGCACAACCCCTGCTGTGCTGGGACCAGAAAAGCTGTGGTCCAAGAGGGTCAGGGATAAACCCCATCAGGGGGACAGGCTGTGCTAACCCCACTTCGTGCCTCTCCCTGCCCTGAGATGGGAGAAGAAGCCGCAGTGCCCACAGGAGGAGATGGTGAGGGGTGAGCTCGGACTCCGAGCAGAGGAGGGCACAGAGCACTGGCTGCAGTAGCCAGCCCAGCCTTGCCTCTCTCCCCAGCCAGCAGAGAAATCCCTTCTGGACTGCTTTCCTGCAGTTTTGTAGTGGCTGTAAGAAAGCAGGGGTGGCCCCATGCTGCAGGAATGACCTTCCCTCTGAGCTAACAGAGCAAAGGATGCAGCAGCACTCTCAGCACCATTCCCCCGCAGCACACAGAGTGCTGCAGCCTGAGGAGACCCCCACAACGACAGCACTTGAGCAGTGGGCCCAGCACAGTTGTTAGGGAATGAGACAGGTACAGTTTAACAGAAATTAATCATTAACCAAGAACTTCCTAGGGACTAGAGAGCCTGCCGAACTAGTAGCATGAGGAGGTGGGAAGAGATGTAGCCAGCCAAGAATTATTGAGAGTTTGGGTCAAATGCATCACTGAATCAACTTAAAGACCTTAAAATTAAGTCATATTCAGTGTCTTCAGAGCATCAAACTCATAATACTGAGGGGGTGTTTTCCAGCCTCCTGTTGGGAGTGCAAACACAGCTAGTCCAAACCCATTCCAGATGTTCTTCCCTTGCTGGAGAGGATGGAGGAATCGTAGCTACATCCCCTGGGTCTATTGCTGAGCTGTTTCAGAGAAAAAGTAAGAGCAATGCATCCCATCTTGCCGCTCAGAACAGGTAGCAGGCTGAAAGGTTGTTTAGCTGTGCACGATTGTTGGTTTGTGCCTCTCCAGTGCAGGCACAGAAAGGGTTAAATGTAATCTGCATGGGAACTGTCTGGTTTTCAGGGAGCCAAAGCCTGGGAGGGCTTGTGCTTCATCCCACAGGCAGTGTTCGACGGGCCTTCCCTACCCTCAGCACACAGTTTACCATTCCCAGTGGAACAGAAATCTAGCTCCACCCAGGGCAAGAATGAGACCTGGCTGGAGGAGCTGGAGTAAGAAAAGGAAATTTGGCCTCTAGAAGATTGTCTGGAGTTTCTAGATAGCCTGTGCTTTTGCTTCTTCGCCTGGGCCAGCCAGATGTTACCATCGCGGGCCACTGCCCAGCCCCACGCCAAGGCCTGCCTGTCTGCATCCCTGTCCACACCGAACAGAGCCCCGTGTCCTTCCCCAGAGAACGCAGCATGCCTGACACTTGTGTGCCTGACCCTTGAGACCGGCATCTCAGGCCACCCACCACGCGACGCCCACCAGCACAGCAGCTCGGGGGTTCAGGCAGTGAAAAAGGGAGGGATAAGGAGCAGGGAGAGAAGGAAAGAGAGAGAACACGGCTGGTATTCGGGTCTTGGAGAGGCACGGCCACAGACACAGCACTAGAGAGGAGTTCAGCCTTGCACAACGCTCCCTGTAGGACAGCGTGGCTCGGTTTTGGCAGCAGTTTCACTCCGGTTGCCCACCCCACCCCCCGCCCGCTGTCCTCCTGCTCGGGGCGCGCCTCCACGCAGACACGCATGGGTGCCTCCGCGCCGCTGCTGCCCCCCCGGGGCAGAGACCGGGGAGAGGAGAGACGGGCGAAGGCAGCGAGTCTGTGGGAGACCCCGGCGATGCGGGGCGGAGGGATGCGGCGCGCCGGGGGGGGCAGGACCGGTTGCCAAGGCGTTGCCAAGGCGACGCGCCGGCGCAGCCAATAGGAGCGCGCGGCGGCGGTGGATGCGCGGTGCTGGGGCGCCACCTGGTGGGTGCGGGGGGCGCGGCAGCCGCCCCAGCCCCGGCAGCACAGCCCACACCCCGGGGGCTCCCCCACTCGGAGCACGCTGAGCCCCCCAGCCCCCCCCCCTCCCCCCGCCGTTCTCCCGGGTCCCAGCGGCTCGCAGGCTGGCTTCTTGTGGCGGCTGGCTCTCGCCGTGCAGAGCGCAGCGGTTAAGCGAGTTCTTTTGTCTTTTTCATCTTCATCAACTCCATGGGAACCCAAGGTCCCAAGTTCAAGCGCCTTGCTTCCTTCCTCACATAAACTTGCCATCATCTTAGCAAGCCACAGGCTTCCACCAGTCCTCCCCAAAGCTGCTTTGCAACGAGTGCAAGCTCTAACTTGTTCACACTAGGAAACAAAGCTGGTCAATGACAGCTTCCCGAGGCTTCCCAAAAAACCTGTCCGTAGTGCTGCCTTTGGATTCTGGTTCCTAACACTGGTTTCCATATTCTTATCTTCTTCAAATCATGCAAATCATGTAAACGCAACAGGCCCAGGGAGGTTCTCTTCCTATGTGCACCAAGTTGATATGCTGGATTTGCCTTTCAGGTTTAATTTTTCCCATGGGAAAAGCAAAATGCTGTTTATTCAGCACTGTCAGGAGTGGAAAGAGCCCCCTACACACTCCTGGCATTACGGGTGCTAGAACCAAAGCTTTGTGGGAGTGCAGCTAAACTGCAGCACCAGGCACCAAAATGTTTGGCCTCTAATCAGAGTAGAGAGCATTAGTGCAGTTCAGAGCTGTTGTGGGCAAAAGACACAGCTTAAATCGCAAAATCTCACAGGTGGGAGATAATCGGATGTATATCTATAGGGAGATGAATGACAAACCAGAATTTTTGCGCTCCCAACCTGAAGCCTGCTGTGCACAACGTGCAACCAGTGCAGGCTGGCTGGAAATTTGGATAAAAGAAAGCAGAATATCCTGAATGCTTCAATTAATAAAGAGACAAGAAACAGAACCGTTGATTAGGAGGCTGATCACACATTGTGCTCCTGCACATAGACTACTTAGATCAGGAAAAATGGGGACTTACATTTCTTGGAAAGCAGATGAAGACAGAAAGAAGGATTCCAGCACTGAAGAAGTGTTTTTAGAGAGAAGTAGGGGGCTCAGAAAGAAAGGCATTTCCTTATGGATGGAGGAAACGTTCTCAAATTGGTATGATCCTGGAGATCAGGAAGGTGTGTGGAGGCAAACTGGAAGGATGCTCAGTGAGCTTGGCTGCTGGGCCGAGCCGGGTGAACGTGGCACGAAGGGGAGCAAGTGAGGCAGCGTGAGGGAACCGGGTTGGGAAAAGCTCAGGTCTTGCCGATGGATAAACCCCGGCGTCCAAATCCACTCTGGGCTGTCCTTTGTCTTGCCCACGACAGGAGCACATAGCTTTGCCATACCCCTGAGTTTCTCCTCCACGCCCAAGATCAGTACTTGAAAGACCTTGTGCTGTTTTCTACGTGGAGGTGAAGGGCTCCTCTCTTTGCTTTAGTTCCTCCCCAGACCCTTTGTCCCGGCTCTGCCCAACTCCTCCACCAAGTCCTCAGCCTTCAGGTCCCACAAGTGCCCTGCCTGTCCCCAGGGTCTTTCTGCCCTGCAGGCCAAGCGCTGCGATGGAGAGCTGCCCTGGTGGGACACACATAGCAGGTACCACCACTAAAGCCCCTTGAGCAGGGTCTGCCCCTGAGCTCCGCAGACCCCTCTGTGCTGTGACCGAGGATATGCATCCACAGGCCAGCTCTCTGAGCCAGGGCTTATTATGGCGACGCTCAGGCAGAGGCTGCAGAATGAGTCTTCAGTCTTTTGTTTAGCTCTTTAGGACTCGGATTTTGACTTTTAAAACATTTTTCTAAAACTCTATAAATAAATGACATTCTGTGCGCTTGAGTTAACATTAGCCTAAAAACCACCCTCCTTATAGCTCATGTCAGGCAAATAAGACAGGCTTGATAACTGGAGAGAGTGATTTATAAAGGCACCATATGTGAGCTTGTCTAAGAATTATAATTGATTAGTGAGTGGCAGAAATATTGCGGTGGTACAGAGCACGAACACCTCCAAGATTTAGCTCCTTCAAGGGGCCTGACACTACAGCGACTCTGGCATTCATCCCAACCCAAAGCTTGTCAAGTCACCCACACCCCAGTGGCAACCCCTCAGGGCTTCTCGCCTATTGCATGGAGCAGTGGTGCTGAATCTGGAAGCATTCTAACCCGAGGACACGGTCCATCCAAGGATAACAGAGGTGGGCGTGTAAGTGCAGCCATCTGCCAAGCCCTTGTATTTTCTTAGTGCTCCAGGAAGAACTTCTGGCCTGGGATCTGTCTAGACACCGCAGGCAGGTAGCAGGCAGCGGTTATTCTCATGGCAATAGCTCTGGGTGCCGACAGACATCCCAGGTAGGCAGGGAAGGGAGGACAGTGCTGTGACTTCCCTCTGAAGCAGGGATTTGGGGCTCAGGGATAGTGAACAAGACCCCGCGGCACACTGAGCACTTAGTACGTGTCAGATGTTGCAGCTTGCCCAGGGCTGTCCTGAGCCTCAGCGTGAAGCTGGGGGTCCCTCGGTGCTGGCTGTGAATTAAAAATGCTCCTTACAGACCTGCAGCCCGGACTGTCTCAGTAGGCAAGGAGAGAGAGATAAAAGAATTAGAGCACGTGACAAAAATTCGTATTTCTAGCAGTAGGTAGCATCCAGTGCACATTAGACAAGAGTTGTTGAGTTAATTAGAAATGCATATTTGATACCCGGTCTGAACAGGGCCCTGCACGTTGCTAAGGTTTAATAATTAATTTGTAATTTATTTGCCCATTAATTCTTCCTCTTTCAGAGCGAAGCCAAGAGCTCATGCACACTCGTCCATCATCCTGGCCAGCAGCACCGCAGCCCCTTCTCCCACAGAGCTGTCGGGGGTGACAGACTGGAGCCTTGTGCAGGCTGTAATTAGTTACTTACTGCAGAAGCTTTTTATAGGAGACTGCGTGCCTCTCGAGAAAGATTAACAAAGGGTTTATTTCCTCTGGGCTCGGGCCGCGTGTCAGCAAAACCCAGGCTCCAGAAATTATTGATTCGCTTTCCATAAGGTTTGCATTTTCAAGGTAAGTGATTTGGCTGTTACAGGCATCACGTCCCAGCGCTCCATTCATCACGGCGCAGAAACGGGGCTGACCAAACCACTGGGGGCAGGTTCAGGTTTAAATAGAGGCTGCAACACTTTCTCTTACTGTCACCATGTATTACAACTGGAAAAAGGGTTTCCAGGGTGCCCATTCCCAGCTAATCAGAAAGAAAACATAATTGTGATCCCCAGGTGACTGCAAGCCCCCTGCTTCCTTCTGCTGTCACAGAATCAGGGGTTTTATAGGCTCATTCCTATATGCTTATTCCTTTTATTTGCCATATGTTTTCTGAACCATCAGGACTGTATCTGAGTCGTAGTTTTCAAGCCTTCTATTGCAAAGCGGATTAAAAGCCCCCATTACCTTCCAGAGGAAAGCAATTTCTCAGGTGACTGGGTGATCCTGGGGATCCATGACACCCGCGTGGACCAGCGGACACTGAGACATCCAGGAGCAGCGGGACAAACAAGCAAAATTCCAGCAGGATGGAAAAGGGCCCAATCGACAACAGCTGAGAAGCAGGAAAGTATTTTGAATAGTCAAGGTGAACATCTCACAGAGGTGAAGATCATGCTTTTAATAAAAAAACCATGTAGCTCACACTCTTGCTTGGAAGGAGAGCCCTCTGTTCCTGCCCAGTGCCACAGGGCAGAAGGATTGCATCCTCTCCTATCTCAGCAGTCCTCATCCTCTTTCCACTGGCCTGAAAAACTCTGGCTGTGAGAAAATGTTCTAATGATAGAGGCAATGAGGGGGGAAAAGTGGATATGAATGGGGCAGGAACGGCACCTCCCCCCATGGGCATGGCAGAGGCACGGCAAAGCCCCCCAGGAGGGTTAGGAGCCCAGAGACAATTTTGGCAGGAGTGAGACCATAGGACAAGCCAATCTTCAAGTGTGAAATCTCACAAAAAGCTGCTGCTATAAATAAGGATGATGGATTGATTGCCATAAATCATAACCCTGCTGACATCCCAGAGCTCTCGCGAGCAGCAGGGGTGCTCGTGTGGCTGGTTGTTCTCCCTTGGCAGAGGCAGGAGAGAGATTAGTCATGCGTTGCCTTTCCTGAAACCACCTCCTCCCTCCCCCACAGGACCATGGCTTGAAGAGAAGGAAGGATTTGAAGCTCCCTGTGAAAAAGACTACGATAGGTCTTAATCACTGAGTTCCCCAGATTCATCAGATCAAGCCAGGGAAAGCTTTGCTGTCAGCAAGGTTACTGCTTACGTTGAGCAGAAGAAAATGAGAATCCAAATCATCTTCCTTTGAGGTTAAAAACCTCATTTCTGCTGGGTTTACTGGGATGACACGGAGACTGTATGGTAGCCCTGTCCTCTGGACCAGATCGAAGGGGATGGGCCTGCTCCCACCACAGCTGGGTTTGCTCTCGGTTCCCAGGCTGACCTGGTCCAGGAGATGCTACAGAACCGCGGCAGGAGAGAGCACAGAGCAGGATTAGCAGTGTGCTCTGCTCACACGCAGCCGTGGTGGCTGCCTGGGGGACAGTCCTCCTCAACAGCACAACCCCCCCACCCCAGGGTCTCCTTAGAGGCACAGCCTGGTTTATTGGTTACAACACAGGGCTGCACAAAAGCACCTGGTTCCTTTATTTGATCTGTCTGTAACTTCCCTGACCTCACAGCGTTGTTCCTGATTTACATTCTGGGGGGGGGTATGACAGTCTCACCCCAGACAAGGTCCCTCAGCAAAGTGGTCAAAGCCAGCAACCCCAGTGACAACCCCAGCCAGCAGCAGCCCAGGGGCTGCTCCCCTCCTGTAAGCCCTTTAAAACCTTTTCTACAAATGTACTTTTCTTAAAAGTTCAAAACCTTCTGGGCATAAATCCTTCTCCTCCCCTCCATGCTGCTGAAAGTTTGCTACCAGCTGTATATTTTTAGATTTTAAAAATGTCACCCTCAACTGCTCTAAGCGCATGTAAGTACTGTAAGAAACAAACCATATAGACTTTCTGTCAATAACACCAGCCTCAGATGGACTCCCTGCAGCCCTGGAAGAGTAAATTACAGCCTTCCCCCCCTCCAAATGATGGCTGGCTGCTTATTATTTGCTTTCATCTTTATTGCCTCTTAAGGTAAAATGGTTGGAGTGACAACAGCAAATAGCTAGCCACAAATTGTCTGTCATGCCAGCCTTCCTCCGACTTGTCAGCAGGCTGAGGTGCTCAGAGAGCCCCCAGCACTCAGCAAGGATGCTGAAACGGGCTGCATGCATCTTACCAAGCCATTCAAGGGGCCTTCCTAAATCCTACCCAGCTCTTCTCCTGCCACAGTCCCTGCAGGGATCGAGTGACATAGAAGGGACACACACCAGAGGAAGCACTGGACACTTGGCCCTATTTTACCCTCTCACACCATTACAGATTGTTCTTGTATGGGAGCATCCCACATTAGACACCAGTGAATCCACAGCTACCAAATAGCTCCACATGTGGGGAAGTTCCATGTGGCTCATCCCTTGCTTGCTACCACAGATTGGCTGCTGAGACTCACCCTGCTCTCTCTGTTGTCACCAGAACAGTCTGGTTTGTGCCTGGGGACATGGTGCTGTATAAGGTCAGGGCTAAAAACTGCCTGAACTGAGCTGTACTGGTTTTGCAACGCAGAGACTGAAATTTGTGGTGAGCACTTTCGATGTGCTTGAAGGAATCTCCTGTCCATGAGCCTCTTCCAAGGGGCAAGGCGGAGAGCTTGGGACAGAAGTGATGGGAATTTACAGCAGAGAAAGATAGCAGAGACAGTGGTCACCTAAAAAGAAACAAGATTTACACATGGAAACCAGATCCTTCCAGGCAGGGGTTAATCCACGGGGTCTTTGGGGACCCACCTCCACCCTCCAGATAGCAGGAAATTGTGCACAGCACATTCTTTGCCATAAGGAGGGAAACATTTTTGGAGCAGGAACAGACAGGCCAGAGCAAGCTTTTCTCATCCAACAGGAGTCTGACGGGAGGATCCAGTTTCAGAGGATTAGGTAATGTCTTCGGATTGCCCAGGAACCCACGTCCTGATGCGTCTGCTCAGGCAGCGAGCTGGGAGGGGAGGCAGATGTTGATGGCTGTGGACACACAGGAGCAGCCCTCCCAACCTGGCCCCACTCAGCCTCCTCGCTTGCCCACAGTGTGTGGGCAGGGATGGGGAAGGGATGGGGAAGGGATGGGGAAGGGATGGGAAAGGGATGGGGAAGGGATGGGGAAGGGATGGGGAAGGGATGGGAAAGGGATGGGGAAGGGATGGGTCAGGGATGGGGAAGGGATGGGGAAGGGATGGGTCAGGGATGGGGAAGGGATGGGTCAGGGATGGGGAAGTGATGGGTCAGGGATGGGGAAGGGATGGGGAAGGGATGGAGCAGGGATGGGTCAGGGATGGGGAAGGGATGGGTCAGGGATGGGGAAGGGATGGAGCAGGGATCGGTCAGGGATGGGGAAGGGATGGGTCAGGGATGGGTCAGGGATGGGGAAGGGATGGGGAAGGGATGGAGCACAGAAGATGGCCTCTGGCTAGTAACTGATGGCAGGCAGGAGACTCGGGGGGGCGGGGAGCAGTGCCATTCCTCTCTGCTCCTCCTGTGGCACGTTGTGATCACAGTCCATCTGACTGCCAGTCCAGGGGTGAGGAAAGGCTTTTCCTGTTGCAGGGGCAGAGGTTTCCTCTGCTCACCGCGTGCAGCATAACCTCCTCCCAGGCTCTACCAGGACATAGGAGATCACCTTCCCTGCCATCGAGGTGAAGCCCTCCAGCTCCTCCAGCCACTCCTGGAAGGAGTGTCCATAGGGCCCCCCCATCCCCCTGTGATGGTGGCAGTGCCATAGCCCTGCTCCTTTCCCACCACAACCAGGACAAGCGGAAAGCAAGCAGGCAGAGAGGGGCAGGAGCCCCAGGAACAGGCTCCAGCCCGCAAAGTTCACAAGCAGCAAAGCAGGAGGGTGGTGGGCGCACAGGGCTGGGTGGGAGCACCCTTCCCACCCCACTCCTGGCTCGCTGGCCAACTTTGAGCCAAGCGATTCCCCCTCCCTCCTCTTGCCTCCTTCCCTGACTTGCTCTGGCTCTGCTGTGAATTCATACAAGCTCCTACCATGGCAAAGGATGTGGCTGCACTTATTACAAGGTAGCGTGCTTTTATGTTATAATTTAAAAGGTCCAGACAAAATGAACACCAAGAGCTGAGTCCTCATCACAATGACTCAAACGCAAGCTTTTTATAAGAAAATAAATTAAATTACTTGGCTGTTTTACTCATTGGGCTGTTCTACCTTTAACAGTATCCCAGCAAACACTTGTGTCTTCATTTAATTTTCTTCAGCCTAATACCCACCATAAAAGAAATACAGCAGAGAGCCCGTCTGATAACTTTAGCGAATTTCCATTTGACCCTCCCCCTGGGTTTTGGGTTGAGTGTTGAGTGAATGAGCTTTAAAAGCATCTTTTCATTTAGTCTTCCACAGCAGAAAATCACCGAGCCAAGAATCATACCTCACTTTGTCAGTAGAAAAACAAGATGTGGGCTTAGTGGAATTGAGTTGCGTTGGAGCACGGTATGGAAAATCTTGCATATGAAGCCAAACAAGGTTTCACTGCCAGTGTTGTAAGGGAAAGAGATGCAAAATTTTTGTGGCTAGTGTTTCTCGCCTGTGCCTTGGGATCTCAGGCTCTTTGGAAATGAAGGATACTCATTTTAGGCAATGCTTTACTTTAAGCATTTTGTTAACCCTTTGTCATACTGCAAGGAAAAAGCGGGCACTTGTATACTTTGAAGGAAAAATTAGTTAAAATACTTAAGATACAGTGGTTTAGGTGGTGGGCTGTTGATCTGTGCAACTCTCCACAACAAGAAATTTCAGTCAGGCAAGAAATTTCAGAGTCAGGGCAAGGAGAAGGGAAGGAAATGGAGGCAACCAACAGCAGAGCATCTTTCAGGGACAGAAAGGTGCTCAGCCGATGAGTTTAGAAAGACCTGAGATCCATGCATGGCACCAGGGAGCGTGGGAGGGAGGCAGAGCGCTCCACAGACTTCACAGCCTTCCAGGGGGCTGCCAAAAGCAAGTGATGAACCAAAACACCAGGGTTTTTTCCACGAGTTGTTCTGTTCCAGGCTGGGGCGTGCCCTGGGCATGGGGAGAGGGAGCCACGGGCAGGGGGATCGGGACCCTGGCAGGGGGATCAGGCATCCCTGGCATGCCAGGCAGGGGCAGTGGGCATCCCGGGCATCGCGGGCAGGGGGAGTGGGACCCGGGCAGGGGCAGCGGGCACCCCAGGCATCCCGGGAAGGGGGAGTGGGATCCGGGCAGGGAGACCAGGACCCTGTCAGGGAGATCAGGGATCCCGGGCATCCCACACAGGGGCAGCGGGCAGGGGGAGCAGGACCAGGGCAGGTGCTGCCAGCATCCCGGGCATCCCGGGCATCCCGGGCAGGGGGATCGGGACCCTGGCAGGGAGATCGGGCACCCCGGGCAGCCGCTCCGCTCGCTGGGCTCGCTGCGGTCGGGAGGTGGCAGCAGCACTTTGCTCTTTGCTCGGACCGGCCCCACCGGCCCCCGGGGGCTGCCCGAGGCACTCCCCCCCACCCCCTCGGGGGGGATCAGCCCGGCTCCTGAGAGCTGCTGGCCCGCAACTTTCTCCACATTCAGCTCCTGCCCTGCTCCCCCATGCCCACCACGGTCACTGCCAGCAACTGAACCACCCCGGGGGGCTCCAGCCCAAAGCCCCACCAGGGAACCGCCTGGGGCGCAGCTCCCACCTGCCCTGGGGAGCTGGGGATGAAGAGGGGACCACTGGGGTGATGGAGAGCGATCAGCCGGGTCCTCAGGTGTGTCCCCATTTCTTGGAGCCCCAAATTTTGTTTGAAACAGGGACTGACACCAAACCCCAGGTCCTCCACCGAGCTGGCTGCGTACTGGTATCCCAGTGCTCTCATCTCGTCCCATTTTCACCCACACAAGGGTGAGGCGGTGGAGGCATCCTGGGGCACGCCTGGGGGTGGGTGTCTGTACAACTTGGTGATGCCATGGGGAGACCCGTGGAGATGTTGCTTGGGAAACGTGATGCGAAAGGCCAAGGTGCCCTTTGCAGCCCCAGCGTGGGGGGAAGGCTGCTCTGCGGGGGCACAGTGAGACCCCGACCCTGGCCCCGGGGCCAGCTGGGGTGAAAAGGCTACTTGAGAGAGGTCAGGAGGAGAAAACTAACCTGCTTTTCTTTGGCAATTATGAAGTGACAAATTACCAGTGAAAGAGCTCATCTGTCTTTATTTATTTGTAGAGCCCCTCCTTGCTGCAGAACTCAGGCACAGAGAGGACCAGGATCAGAGCCCTTCTCTTAAGGATTTCAAAACAGTCTGCTGACACCTCACTCCATCTCTGTCAGCACCAGCAATGCACAGAAATTAAGTGGCCTGGTGCCACAAGTAAGATGCATTTTCAAGCGTAAGCACCCCAAGCATGCTTTGCACTCCCCAACACAGAGTTTTTCCCTTCTGCATCCCCTCAAATACCCAGAGGAGCAAGAATAGCATTTTGCGGGGGAAGCTGAGTTCCCCTCCTGATCCCATGCCTCCAGGAGCTCAGGATTAAGGGAAATCTGGTATTAGGAGGCTCCTGATAAGCCAGAGAGCTCTGGACCCCTTTGTGTGTGCCATCCCTGAGCTCCATGTCTCAGTGCTGCTCACAGGGCAAGGGTGAATCCCACGCACACCCAGCCCGGAGACAAAACAAAAGCCCCAAGCCATTGCATGTGTGAGATGTTTAATTGCATTACAATCATCTGTTATCAAGGAATCAGGAAGGGAGTCAAAACAGGCACTTTGATCCCCACAGAAGCTGGAGAAACAGCTACGAGTTGGCCAAGGCTGCAAACTGCCTCCTCCCTCCCCAGCAGCAGAGGAGGGGGGGCAGAGCCCTTCCCTAGAGCTGGGTCTGGGGGCCTGGGAAAGCCCTCTGCCTTCCCGGCAGGCAGCAGCAAGCACAGCAGCAAGCACCCACAAGAAAAAAAAAATAAACAGTGGCCAGCTTAGTTTTTCTTTTCTTTCTGTTATTAGCATCTTTAAATATAGAAGCAAACCCAATTTTCCAAGCAAAGCGTGGGTTTCGAGCCAGTGGGCAGCGGTAACCCAGCCAGCCCGTGGCAGGAGGGCGAGCATCCCGGCAAGCGCTGCCCCACGGATCCTGGCTCGCTCCACCCCAGGAGCTGGGGGAAAATAATCCCTGAGGAAGGGAGGTAAATATTTACTTTCTAAACATAAACTGCTGCCTGGAGGTTAACAAGACACATAACCACCCTCTGCAACATGAGCCATCAGATGTGTGATGTGGCCAGCTGGGTGCTCCCTGCTCCCTGGGGTCTCCCAAAGCGGGGCAGGGGATGGGAGGGGGCAGCTGCCCCGTAATGGGGAGCAGCAGGTTGCTGCCGAGGTGGATAACCCCCTGCGCCCCTTCCCCTGCCCTCCTCCAGCCACCTCCCAGGGCTTTCCAAATGAAAAAATATTGCGGCCAAGTTAGCAGCACGGATCGTCACTAACCAAATTGAAACTCTTCTTTTCCTGCTCTATTTGACCGGCTCTGCAGCCGCCGGGGGAGGATTTATCTCCGCTGTAAACCCAAGAGCAAGTTCAATCTTGTTTCTACCTGGCAACAAATCCAGGTTAAGCCAAGGCCAACGCTAACGGCTCCTGTGCATGCACTCGCTGCACCGGGCTCCCAGCACCGCCCTGGCAGCAATGCTCCCGCTCCGCAGGCGACTGGTGTGACTCCGGGAGGGATGGGGGCTGGAAAACAGCCCCTTGTCCCCACGCGTACACCGCAGGTAAGTCACTACACCCTCATATATTGCACCCTGGGGGTGCTGCCCAGCCTCTGTGGCCCCGTGCCCCCGGGTCAGAGGGTCCCCCAAAGCCCATGTCCCATGCGGTGTCCCACGATGGCACTGGGATTGTCCCTGCCCGCAGCTCTGCGATGCGCCCAGGGTGGCCTCGGTCACCCCATTGCCACCCATGCAGGGAAAGGCCACTAGCCACAGGCACCTGGACCCCTCGGGTGTCTGGCCATGCCGGTGGCCACAACGGCCACTTGTCCCGTTTGCTGCAAGACAAGGAGGGGGGATGCGCTGGAGGGAACAATGTGGTCCCTACCTGGGTACAGCTGGGGATGTCAAAGGGATCTGAAATTCAGTCAAGGGAAATTCCTGAGGGGAAGGAAAATAATTTCGCCTTCGCCAAGTCTTGGAGTTCCCCCCATGGTCTGCCCTTGCTCCATACTTACAGCTGGGTGGGATTTACTCCGACGGCCTCGCAGTGAGCAGGAGGGACGGTCCCTTGGGAATGGGGACCCTCCGGGGCAATGGGGACCCCAACAGACACAGCCCCCCAGTGGGGACACCTGAAGGAAGAGCTCAAGACACACCAGTGAAGAACAAAAAAGGTCTTGGACTGGGTTATATTTTAAAATGCTCATATATTTTCTTTTTTTTTTTTCTCCTTTTTTATTTTTCTTTTTTTTCTTTTTCTTTTGTTTTTCCACAATTCTAATACAATTGTTCATCAAAATACTGGCGTTTCCAGCAGCAATTCTTTTTTTTTTCTTTTTTTTTTTTTTCTTTTTTTAAAGTGAATAATTATATACGGTAGTGATTTCACAGTAAAACAGACCTGCGGGAACGCCAGATATACGTGACAAAAGACACCCCCAGTCCAGCCCACCCTTCCCCACCCACCACCCCACCACCCCCCAAAAAAGATTTTGGAAGTGGGGGAAAAAATAAAAAGTTCATTCAAAAAAATTACTTCAAAAGAGATTTCATATAAAGCCTTTAAAACACGGTCAAAAGTTTCTCCCTCTTCTCCAGATCCCTATCCCTGTGGCTGAACACTTATAGAGAGAAAAAGAGAGAGAGAGAAAATAAGAGAGTTTATAACAATCTCTGTAGAAGAAACAAAACAATCCAGAAAGAAAATATCCAAGAATACGTAAGGGATAAAATTACATTTGTACAAAAATAGATTTTAACTTTATTGATGCTTTAGATATTTTTCCTTATCTTTTCTTTTTTTTTTGTCATTCTAAATTTTAATGTATTTTATTTTTTATCTATGCATCCCATAGCCAAGGCATCCATCACTAAGTATTGGGAATTGCTAAAGCTATTTTTACTCAAAACCACCTGCTGCTCCAAAGAAAAACAACAACAACAAAAAAACCAACCAAAAAACAAAACAAAAAGGCATCTTAAAATAGATGCAGTTCCTTTGTCTCGCGGAATAAAGATCCAGATTTGGCATCTGCCAATTAGGAAAGGGCTTCAGATACAATGTACTTGCTTACATGAAGCAAAAAAAAAAAAAAAAAAACAACCAAGAAAAACATTGGAAAACAGAATCGACTTAAAACAAAAAAAACCCACAAAAAGTCTGTACTTGCTACAGTTATAATATATGTATATGTGAGTGAGGATATTTATACAGTGTATATATCTACAGTACATACATGTATACACACGCACATATGTATCAACTTAAACCAGATCATGCACGCTCGTCACTGATGGGGACAGCATCAGCTCTTGAGCCACGGTCCCACCATCCTTAGCCCCCTCCATGACCAGAAGCTGAGCCCAGCCGGCCAGGCGGGGAAGGGTGGGCAGTGAGGACGGGGGGGGCCCCCGGGTCCCAAAGTGCAGAGAAGCTGCCGGTGAGCTCAGCGGGTTGGGGTGGGCTTCCTACAGCCACGGGTGCTGGCGAGATGAAGGTCCTTTGCCCGTAACTCCATTCTACAGGTCCCACCCGGCAGCGGTGCTCAGCCCGTCGGTGCAGATGGATGCTCGGGAAGCTGCAGCATCCTCACGGGGTGGCCCGCGGGGGTGCTGGATCCGGCTCCGCTGGGGTTAGGGCTTGGTTGAAACGCACACACGCGAGAAGGCAGCGAGGAACATCCAGGGTGGCAGGTGGGTGGCTGAAAAGCTGATGTTTGTGCTATCTTTAGAAAATTAAAGATTGTCCCACCAACAAAAAAGGAATTTAAGAAAAAAATATTAAAAAATAGATCACCCTAATCAAACCAGATTTTTACAAGACTACTAAGATCTGGTTAAATGAAAGTCCTACCCCTCTAGTGAATAATGTGCCTTTTTTTTTTCTCTTAACCATGTATCACCTCTTCAAACAAGCACGTAGTATATTTATAATTATTATGATGAGGACAAAAAAAAAAAAAAAAAAAAAGCCCAAAGTGAAAAAGAATACAAATGAAAGACTCAAACTCATGCAAAAGCACATTGCTTTAAGGCTGCTGTGGCAGATGTTACTGGACGCACAAAAACTTTTCCTTCTGCTGGGGAGGGCTGGGCTGGTGATGTTGGAGGGGGAGGCGCTGGGTGGGCTGGGGTCTGCACTCTGCAGGTTGATCACACACACCCAGGACCTGCTGGCAACCTGAAATGCCCAGCGTGGCTGCCGGGGGGATCAGAAGAGCTTTACTGAAAGCAGCGGGGATGCTGGGTTACAGCAACACAAGGGCTCCCTCAACACCTGCCAAACCCCGAAAGCCCAGGGGCAACGCTCAGCCTTTCCCCAAAAGCCTCCTCTGCCAGGGGCACACGTTGAGGCTGTGTGCTACTCCACAGGGAAACTGAGGCACGGAGACACACGTCCTGACCCAGAGCCCCTGGCCCGCAGCGCCCTCCCCCCCTGCACCATGCCACTGGCTGAGGACACCCACGGCTTGTGGCAGTTCATTGTTACTGGGTCAGTTGCTAACTGGGATGGGATGGGGTGGGGTGGGACAGGATGGATGCCACGGCATGGGACGGGGCGGGACGGGACAGGACGGGACGGGACGGGACGGGACGGGACGGGACGGGACGGGATGGGATGGGATGGGATGGGATGGGATGGGATGGGATGGGATGGGATGGGATGGGATGGGATGGGATGGGATGGGATGGGATGGGATGGGATGGGAGCTCCTGCTTTCCAGCCCAGCAGTGCCCAGGGCTGCAGCTGGCCAGACCAGAGCCTTGCAAGCCACACCAGTTCATCACCCAGCACCCAACAGCCCCTTCCAAGCCATCAGTCAGGAAAACAGTGGTTCCACCCAATGGAGAAGGACAGTGGGTTTATTCTAGTGCAATGTCCACCAATTGTTTCCCAAAGCACCCTCATCCTCTCCAGCAAGGGAGCTCTGGGGTCCTTTCTGCCGGCAAAAGCCAGGCTGGGGGCTGCCAGGGCTGGTTTGGCTGCGGGTTTCGCTCCGTGCCGGCTGGCTGGGAGCAAACACCTCCCTGCAAGCCCCCCGCGGGGCTGCGCCAGCCTCACGCTGGCAAGGAACAGCCTGCTCGTGTTTACTGGCACCCTTTACATATTTCATTTCTCTTTGCCTAGTTTTCTTGGCAAATTCTTGCAGGGTGAAGCTGTTTAATAATATTTTCGGCGGCATGCAGGCTGCTGGAGAAACACAGCCAAAACACTTTCCCTGCCTCTGTGGATTTGCCACTCCAGGCCAGCCTAAGGGAAAGTTATGACCTGAAATCCTGAGTATTTATTTAGCAATGAGATGGCCTGGTTAACTGCAGGGGATGGAGCCGGGGACTCGAGCTGCCAGGTGGGATGACAACAGGCGGGTGACAACTGTGCCGCCTCAGAGATGGTCTCATGGGCCCTGCTCCATCCCACTCCAGGCACAAAGATGTTTGAAGAGCCAGCTACGACCCACAGAGAGCAAGAAGAGAAATACCTTTGGGACCCAAGAGTTTGCCGTTTAAGACATGGAAGCCCTTGGCCCCAGGCCAACCGCAGGCACCTTGTTCTTGGCTCTGGGTACCCATCCCATGGTGTGTTTGGGACAGTCCGTCCTGCCAAGGGGGAGAAATACCCTCCCCAACATCCCTCAGTGCTTGCTCTGTTGTTTTTTTCTCTAACTCACTTTTTTTCAGTGGGCCACTGGGGAGGGTGAAATGGGGAGGTGAGGGGGAAGCACTCCCTGGCTGACCTCCTCTCCCCAGGCACTCCTCAGGGAATCCCATCCCGTGGGGTGTGGGCAGGCTCCTGGGTGTCCCTAACACCCCAAAAAACCCTTCCCATCTCCCTGCTGTCACACCAAGACTCATAGAAAGGACCATGCAAAAGCTAAGGTGCTTGTGGTGCTCTCGGCATCCCGGACGGGCTGGGTTCCCCACCCAGTCGGGACCTCTCAGCCCCCGCATCCCAGCCCGACGGGGGGAGATTCAGGGGAGGGGGAGCCCTTCTTGCTTCACCACTAATTAACAGCCAAAATTACCAGCCTGGCCAAGCACTCCCACTAATTGTTGCCTTGCAGTGTTTTGCACGGTAGCTGCTGAATCAACAGGAGCAGCCTCCCAGGTGAGCCGAAACCCCCGTGCGAGGCGAGGGCGCACAGGGGAAACGCCCGCCGGTACCCGGGGCTGCCATGTGGGGCACAGAGGGGGCATTCTGTCGAGCCCACTCCACCAGCTGGAAATGCCCCTCTAACCTCACTAAACCACGTTCAGGATCAAAAAAACCAAGGAGCCACTGCTGACACGCCAGCTCCTGCTGCTCCAGCGCCAACAGCCCTTGAAATAAAGCGTAGGTCTGGCCGGACAGGCTGGACCGAGCCTCACGAGAGGTCTGTGCCAGGGTGTTGGACACGGTGCTGAGGGCAGGGGTCCCAGCAAGACCCCGTGAGCTGGGGAATGGTGATGTTGAGTCCCTGACAGCCTTAAAGTAAGTGCTCCAGCTGGCTTGTGTTCGTGTGGGCAGCTCCACACCAAGCGCAGAGGCAGCTCTGGGAAGAGCAGTGATGCCCGGCTGCCCTCGGGGACAGCAAAAAGGGATTTTTCAGGTAGTGCTGCCCGCAGGACCCTCTGCACAGAGGGTGCCCTGGCTCCCTGTGCCACCCATTGCCTCATTATTTGGAGGGGGATTCAGCTCAATCCCAAATCCTCCGCTTTTAATTGAAAGGAGAAGGCTCTGTGCAGCCACGGGTGACTCATTCGTGGGGCACGGCCGGGCTGCCTCTCCAGCCCGCCTCTCCCTCCGCGAAGTAACTACCGAGACTACTAATAATAGTTAGAAACCAAAAATAGAATTCTTTTTTTTTTTTTTTTCTTCTCTTTTTCAAAAACTCCATCCTCTGAAAATAGCCAGCTGCAATCCAGCAAGTTCAACCACTCCCCTCGGCTTGTCCAAACCCCACTGCCCCACGGGCCGGGACTGTCCCCGTCCCTGCTCCTGCCCCGGGGGAAGCACCACCGGCCGCGGTGATGCCAAACCCGGCTGGTGGCTCACCCCGAAACTGATGGCACAGCGGGGGCCGGGGCAGGGCTGCGAGCCGGGGCGGCGGGTGGCAAGCTCTCTCCGCTCCCACTTCTCTACATCTAGCGCAGGGAATCAGCGAGCAGGTCTTGAGATGCAGCAGTGACAGCAAACGGACAAGGGTGAAGGCGACGAGGAGGCGAGGACGGCAGGGGGTCGCCCCGGATCAGACGGTGCCTCCAGCGCTGGGGAGAGGAGGGAGGGATGGGCTGGGGTGGCAGCGGCAGAGGAAAGCAGAGGAAGGGGCCCCGCGAGACCCCAGCCAGGCGAGGGACTGACCCAGCAGCAGTTCTCTAAGTCATTTGATGGGGCGCTTCCAGCATTTCCATCAAGAAGGTGTCGATCGGTGTGTCGCCTATTAGCTTGAAGAAGAAGAGGTGCTCCAGGCATTTCAGGCCGATGGACCGGAGGGCCGGGAGAC
This sequence comes from Falco naumanni, assembly GCF_017639655.2. Taxonomy (NCBI): domain Eukaryota; kingdom Metazoa; phylum Chordata; class Aves; order Falconiformes; family Falconidae; genus Falco; species Falco naumanni. Next base: position 8,181,121 of record NC_054062.1, read on the forward strand.
GGAGCAAGAGCTTTGCGAACCTGGGGGCAGGAGACACGACATGGTCACACGTCCCACCGGCAGCCCCGCTTCTGCCCCAACCCCCAGAGCTTCTGCAGTCGCCCCTGCTCAGAAGGGCTGGGAGTCAGACACAACCTCTTTTGCTACCAAAGTCATGGGGCTACACCCAGAGCTGTGCAGAGAAATCACTAGTTATGTCCCCAGCCTTGAAGATCAGGCAGCCACGGTGGGTATTCACAACAAACGTACCGATAGCCAAGCTGGAAGAGTAAAATAAGAAAGGAAAAGCCGTCCCTGCACTGGGGCGCACCACTGGCTTCACACACCCGCGTCATGCACATGCATTACCATTCGGTGAGCACCCCGAGATGCTCACGGGGTCCCTGCACTGCAGTCACGGGGAGGAGGCACCACCAAGCACAGGCAGTGCTGCAAGCAGCTTCAGCAGCTCGATCTTTGGTCAGGGAAGGGGGCAAGCAGCCGGGGAGGGGACGGAGGAGATGCTGAGTGGGGTTAGTTGGCACTTGGCTCCATGCACCGAGCACCTCCCAGGCAGCTCCGCCAGCCACCACTCAGCTGCTGGCTGCCGAGCCCCGGGGGCTGCTGGCACAGCAGAAACCCGGCTGTCGGGCTGGAGGCACCTCGGGGGTGAAGCAATGGAAGGAGACAAGGGCTTTGATGCAAAAGCTGGAAGGAGTGCTGCAAATCAGTCAGGACACAGGGTGCTCCCCTTCTCCCTGCCCAGCGCGGGGCTCCAACAAGCCCCAGACGAACAAAAGCCCTTTCTCCCCAGCCTGCCCTGCCCGGCTGGGACACTCCTCAGGTCTTACCACGATGCCTGCAAGAGTGGAGATGCCTGCAAGAGCCGAGATGCCTGCAAGAGCCCAGAGGCAGGAAAGCTGTGCAGCTGGGCAGGGGAGAGCCAGGGGGGCTGGGGAGAGCCGACAGCGCTGCAGGAGCCAGCCGGGGCAAAGGAGACAAGCCCGAGGGCCAAGCCGGCCCTGCTGGGGAAAGGCTGGTGTGTGCTGGGCTCCGAGGGTGGCAGGAGGCTGCGGAGCCAGGAGAAAACCGCTGGCTCCTGCGAGGGTGCTTCAGAGCCCCCCGCAATGCCAGCCAGGGCGCCCCAGGAGTACAGGCAGCAACCCCAGGCACTGCGGGACATCACTTCCCTGGGCCAAGAGCTCTCAAACCAGGGAAAAAGCCCTTTAAAAGGCCAGGAGCATGTTTGTTTTTACTGCTGCACAATCAAGGCTTGAACACAAGCAAAGGCCAGAACCAGCCCAGGGAGAGGGGGACTCTCTAGAAAACACACGCATAGGGGGAAACATGCACAAACATACAGACATTACACATGCATGCACACTCCTCTCTGCCTATTTTTTTTTTTTTTCGCTGAGCTGGCGAGGATGATGGGAGCAGAGCCAGGAAAAACAAATCAGTCCTACCAGCCCATTCAGGAAGTTTCACTTTAAACCAAACCAGATGATGGCTCCAGCCCTCCGATATGTTTAACTGTGAGATAACCAGCCCGCAGCACAGCGTGCCAGGGAGGGGAGAAAATAGCCCTGATTCCCCGCGGCTGCTGGGTGTCACGTACACACCGTGCCCTCCCTGCAGAAGAGTGGGGGCTGGCGCAGGGGCAGCACGGCTGGGTTTTTCCTAGGAATGCCTCCCTCCGTCTCGCTGCTGCAGAGAAGTTCCCTTTTGGTGTTTACATGGTGCTCGCAAGCTCTCGATGGCCGGGCACCAGGCTGAAGTCATGCACCGAAGGGCATCCGAAGTGGTGGGGAAGCCAAGCGCTCGCCGCAGCGTGGAGCAGGGGAGGGCACCCACCACCGGCTCCACCAGGCATTTGCTCAACCACAGGAAGAACTTGTTTCCAGCCCCAGATGGTAATCACATTGTGCCATGAGACTAGGAGGATGGAGAGAGCTCCCGAGAGCTGCATTTAGCTCTTGTGCAACTCTGGACTCCCAGCCCACGAGTTAACCCTCCCAAGCCACCTGCGCTTACTCCACCAGTGCCCTGCACCATGGAAGAGATGGAGTAAGGTCAGCAATGCTCAGTCACGGCTCTCGGGACAGCCCTAAGCGTGCAAAATCCTTTACAGTCACCAAAGAAGGGTGTGAGGATCACACAAGAAGGTCCCCAGCCCAAGCTCATTCAAAGCCAGCAAGAGACCGAACACCAACTGGCGCAGCTACTGGACCTAAAATACTCCCTTACACATCGCTGATCATTGAGGTAGAGCCCTGGGGAACTGGTTCTGAGTGGGGGCTCGGCAACCCTGCTCCGTGTGCACAGCAGCTTCCTGGTGGTTTGGTCAATGAAGAGTGAGTGGGGCTCTCCCCGTGCCAGCCCCTGCCCAGCACCACCCCAGGCTGCAGCAGCCAGCAGCGGCACGCGAGGGCAGCATGATGACTCAGCTGCAGACACTGGACACCTGTGTGAAGCAAAGGGTTCATCCCACTCGGAGAATAATCCAGGAGAGCTGCTGGCCACGATTCCCAAGGCAGCTGTCCTTGTGCCAGGTATGGCTGGCTGCTCATTGTGAGCCCCAAGGGGAGCAGAGCTCTTCTGCAGCACCAGAACGGCCAAAGTCCAGGCTCTGGGTCTGGATTTGTTTAGGAACTGCAATTTAATAACGCTTTCTGGAAGAGGAGTCAGCTTGAGAGTTGGCCTGAGGTCCACACAAACCACCCGGGAGAGGAGAGGTAATCATCCCTGCTCTGTGCACCATCCCCATCCCTCACCTCCCCTCCTCACCGCAAAGTCAAGCACACCCAATGGCACCTTCATCCTAAACTCTCCCTGCCACAAGCCAACCACAAACATCCAAGAAGCCCCTTAACAACACATCTTTTTTACATCTGCCAGCACATCGGTACCCAAAGAGGGGAAAAAAATAAGTCCGATATTACTTCTGAGGGCATGATCCGCCCACTGCATTAAAAGCATCCTTTTTTTAGTTTAACCATCCAGACACGCAAGACCAGGAATGCAGGTGAGATGCAAATCCCAGCTGCTGGGGCTGTTTGCCCCAATATTCATGCCTCAGTACCAACAGCAGTTTCCAGTGCTTTGCTTGGTTTCTCAAATGACTGTCAGTAACTTAACTGGCAGTTGCCAGCTTCAGGCTGTAACTGGGAAAATGCGCCCACTCAGCTCCAGAGCGGTCCAGGAAAGCATTCCTAATTCCCCCTCCCATTCCCAGCTGGATTGGGGGAGGTGGGGAGGGGAGAAAAGAGCATCAATTGAGGCTTTCACTTCCCAGCAATGATGCTCATCTGCCACTGAAAATTAACTCCATGTGCGTCTTATTTTCGCTGTGGTTTGCTCTCCGTGGTTGCCAAAAGGGAAATGATACCCCTTCCCCCATGCGCTCATCCCACTGCTGCGGCCACAGGAGCCGGAGCTCCTCAGGTCTAGTCACCCCCGACCTTGTCCTGGCTGTGCTGCATTTACTGGCACGGGAACAAAGACCTCTCTGCACTTCACAGGGGGATTTTCTAAGGACGTTCAAAGCTGAAGCAGGTAGAAATGAGTGGGTTTTCTCTGCAGAGAACTGTTCACGCCCAGAAGACGTGTGAACAGACAGTCCAAAATGGAAGGAGCCAGCACCTGCCCGCAGGTGCAGGACCCTGAGGACCCTTTGCACCGGCTGCAGCACCCAATGCACAGGGCTTTGCAGGCGTGTGAGGCTGCAGGGGGACAGGGCACAGGCAGCAACTCACCTCCCGGGCTGGTCGGGGTATTTGTGTTTGCAGTATGCCTCTAGCGACGCGTACACCTTCTCCCTCAACGCCTCCACTTCAGCCGGGTTGGAGAGACCTTTTGAGTCTGAAAGGCAATGAAAGGATCATCAGCCAAAACCCTCCAGGCTTTCCAGGCAGGAAAGGAGTCCCCCGTGCACCCCCCAGCCCCTCCCATCCCTCCCAGCACCACCAGACCAGGGGACAGTGGGGATGTGGGGTCTGAACCCCGGTATTCGGGGCAGCACCTCCTGGGGAGTGTTCAAGCCCTGTGACTACAGAGGTGGTTTACCCCATCTCACACCCCAACCCCAACCATTCTGACTCCTTCCAGCGGTCACAGACCCTCATTTAAAGGCTTTAAGTCCCCCTCAAGCCCTGGGCTTGTGGGATTTCTCCCTCCAGCACGAAGCACCATGGCAGAGCTGAACAAAGAGCCCCGGCTCTGGCAGGTCCCCCGCGAGGCGGCGAGGATCTGTTTTTAGTAAGGTGAAAGGGACAGTCAAGCAATCGATATCGCCAAGCACATGCACGATGGGAACCTCTCCAGATTCCCCTTCTTTTACCATATACGGCTAATCCCAAATTACAGACAATAAATTACGGGTGATTACAAGGGGGTGGAGGGGGGTGAGCAGAAAAACAAATGCCAGAAACAGCAATAAACCCTGCCGAAACGCACTGGCCTGGGTTTGGTGGGAAAGACCAGAGAGCCGTGCTTGGGCACAAACCACGCTCCTGCACGGGCAGGGAGGGGAAGGGGTGGCCACAGATGTGGAGGTCTGTCCTTGGCTGCCATCTCGTTTTGCTCGGGACTGACCCGCTCCAAAATACAGAGAACCCCCGCAAGAGAGCTGTACAGGGGTCTGCAAGCTGGCAGTCTATCCCCCGCTGCAGCAGGGCTGTGCTCTCTGAAACACCGGAGACAACTCCAGCACTGAGCCTTCTTCTCCCCTTGGGCAGCTGGGGCTAAGGGGGAAAAGCCGGCAGCACGAAGCCTCCTGGAGTCTGTAAAACTAAGCAAACTGCAGGCAAAAAATAAAAGTTCTTGTGTATTTTATGAGCACGTTTCACGCCTTTCACCCTCTCCAGGTCTGCAGAGGGCTCTTCCAGAAAAGCAGTTAATAAAAGCCCTTGGATGTTGAGATTGGTAAACTGAGGACAATAACATCCATGCTCTAAGTTTGCTCTAATCCGTACTTTTCTCTTAAAGGATATCTAGATTCATTTTTGCTCCTATTCAGGGACAACTCCCTCAAGCACCAGAACTTTCTTTTTACAGAGTCGCTGTAAAACTAAACATGGGAAGACCGTGTAACGTTGATCAAGCCAAAGCCCCTCAAGCTCAGCAGAGAACTCAGCCCATCAATAGAAGTCGGCTCCAAAAGCAGCATTTGCCATCTCCTCGGATGATTGCAGCTGAGTCTCAGCCAAGCCTGAGCCCTGCACGGAGAATATTCTGGACCGCGAAACCATGCTGCCCTCTGCAAAGGGGAAAACACCCCTTGGAAAGGGAGGCCTGGAGAGCAGCACTGGGCATGGATCCAGATCCATCCCTGACCTGCAAAGGACATGCTTGTAAGGTGGCAGACGCACGTGCAGCGCTTAATTTGACTTTCACCCTTGCCTCTCTTCCTTCTTTCCCTGTCCTCGGGAGCTGGGTGCCCTCGGTTATTTGCACTGAAGCTTTACAGGTAAGAAAAGGAGCCAAAAGGACACGGCATCAGCCAAGAGAGGACAGGAGAGAAGATAACGGCATGTACCGGGGTTGAAGAGGACAATGGCTCGCAGGCAGCCTAGCTCTGTCTTGTCCATCTGCATGTCTCGCATTTTTGACACGAGTTCTGTCAGTACTCTGCAAAGGACACAGAAATCACAGGCGTCAGCATTAAAAAGAAATGAAAAAACATCCAGGTGTCAGACCCAGAGCGAGGTCCTCTGGCGCGTGGTTAATGAAGTCATGGGATAGCGCTCACTTATACCAGCTGAGGATATGCCCTCATTTTCCTCCTGTATCAAAAATAGCTCATTAGGAACATCAATAGTTCCTCGGAGATACAACAGGGACTATAAAAATTGGCTTCATACATTCACTGAGAGGCTTTGGCACCTGAGAAAGCTGTCTAAAAATAAAAAATAATAATAAAAACAAAACCCCAACAGGTATCTAAAAGCAATTTCCTCTGCCGGTAATTTTTATTACTCCCTTTGCTCTTACTGCAGGTGCCGGTCTTGAAATATTTTCCACTGATTGCCCAGTTTTTTCCTGTTAGATCCTGCAGTGAAGTCATGATCTTGCACTTATGACCTCACAGGAAACAAATGATGTCACCCAGGCCCAAAGAACAATTTCCTTGCAAAGCAAAGAAGCAAAGGTGATTTGGTTTCAACTAAGTCATCTCAAGATGAGTCTCGGGCAGAGAAACCAGCCACCGTTTAAGCAGCGTCTGGAGCCACGCTGTGGGTCAAACGCCCTGGAAGTCTGGCTTCAAAACACTTTCCCAAAGCACAAGATTAAAGAGCCCTCGGGAAACGCATGTGGAACCTGCTGGGTATTTTTGGTGCTTTTTCATTGTGAAAATAAAATCGTGTCTTGGTCCAATTAAAGATGAAAAGAAATGAACGAGTGGCCTCCTTGTAACATTAGAAGGCATCTGGACCCCATGAAAGAGGCTTTGATTTGCGCTGGGCAGCCTGCTCCCTGACTATTTCAGGCTGTTGGTTTCTATAGGTTTAACAGGAGAGATCGAACGGTGCTGCCGGCAGCAAGGACCACAACGTTCCCGCGGATGCTGTGGGATGGACACGCCTCCGCCCGCGCTTCTCCGACCACGAGCCCCGGTGCCAACGCATCTCCATCCGACCCCTCCAGCCCTCTGCAACGCAAGGAACGGAGGCAGACTGGTGTGGAGACAGAGCCGGGGATGTCCAGGCAAGGTGGCCCGCGATACGCTCCCCACATCCATCCTCCCCTCTGCCCACCTGTCGAAGATGGCCCCGACGCCAGCGCTGTGCGCGCTGTTCCGGTGCACGTGCAGCCCGGTGGCTAAGAGGATCCCGTCTTTCACGGCTATGGAGCGGTGGGAGAAGGAGGCGATGAGGAGCTCATTCCACCCTGGGGAGGAGAAAACAACCAAGGCCGCAGGTTAGAGCCACCGGGTCCTCAGTGGGTTCGGGAATCAGCAACATCACCTCCCTGGTGCTAAAAAGAGAGGAGGAAACCACTCAAGAACTGCCTTTGCTAGAGTAACGTGGCTGGATATGGGAAGGGAAGGGGGAGCCAACCCATTCTTGGATGTCAGGGAAGGAAAAAACTGTTAAGGAACAAATGCACTAAAAATATAAGGCTAATAGGGGAAGTAGTTTCCTCTATAAACCTTGCAGGCACCAGAGCAAACAGCTCTCTGCCCTGCTCCTCTCACCGTGAACCTACGAGTGGGTGTGGAGCCCTGCGCTCCCCCTCTGACCTTCTACGCCATGCCTCTGAGCAGTTAAAAACCTATTAACGCTTTACATCAGCTAATTGGGCTCATTTTCAGGCCCTAATGGGGCACAGAAGTTCATTCACCATTATTCAGCTGTGTAAATCGGGACCAGGAAAACCCTTGCTTGCAGGTTTGTTGCTTCTGCTGTATAAATGCTGGAAGGGATTGCCTCCCCTCCCGCCTGCCACTGCACAGGGATGTCCCACGTCCACGGCTGCTGCTCTAACAGCTTTCCATAGCTACTCAGAAATCAGCTTTTGTCTTACTAGTTACCAGACATGCTGCTTCAGGAGATAGGGAAATAAATCCCCTGAGCCCCGACACCACGGGAGCAGTTTGAGTTGGTTACAAATGGGGAAGGGACGGGAGATGCGACCTCCCTTCCAGCTCCCCTGCTTAATTTAATACTTCAAATTCTTAAATGCATTACTGGCTGAGTTCAAGAATGCCTGAAGCAAACCCATCACAAGAAGAAATGCTGTAAAGCTTGAAGGGTGGAAATTTGGTGACTTTCAAGCAGGAGAGGCATTTTCAGTAAGACAAGATGGGTCTTCTGCAACACTCATCACGTGGCGGATTTACCTGGCCTGAAAATGTTCTGCTGTCCAGAACACGGGGCTACTTGGCAGGGTCCAGAAATGTTAGGATATTTGGTTTATTTTTTTTCCCAGGCTGGAAAAGCAATACAACAATATCCTTCACCTCCTCTCCAGCCACAGAAACACATCTTTTCCCGCTGGCTGGAATAAATACAAGGTCCACGTGTGCTGTATTTACCTACTGTTGCAGACATGGGTTGTGCCATTAGAAATGTTGACAAGGAATAAAGTTCACTCTTTCCTAAGCGGCCGCAGAATGTTTCCACCCCAGTCACGGGAACATTTATTCAGCTATTTACTGGGCGAGGCCTGGCACTTGCAGAGGGATTGCAACACTGTGAAACCCAAGGAGGACGGAGGAGAAGATGTGTGATGGCACCAGGAGCCTGCAAAAGCCACGCTCCGCGGCTCAGCAGCAACTCCCAGAGTCGTGGTGCCTCCCACCAGCCATCACACGCAGACTGACAGCAACCCCCCACGCAGCCCCTCCATGCAGCTCCAACCCACAGAAACCAGAGCTGGTTCTGTCCCTCCACGGCACCAGCCTTCACAGCGCTGCCCTGCCTCTTGGCCATCACCCAGCACCCCTCTGCTGCGGCTCCGCACAGCCCCAGCGGCTCCAAATCCAGCCTCCCGCCTGTCAAGAAGATGTGAAAGCGGTGAGGCTGCGGGGTGCCACCAGCATCTGTGCTGGGCTTATTCCAGCTAAGGAGCGCTGAATTAATCAGCATCCTCCAGATGAATTATTCCCATTTAGAGCTGGGACATTTGGGCTGAAATGGGGAACCTATTTCTACCCGGTACTTTCACCAGAGCATCCCCAAAATGCTGACAGGACAAAGAGGCAAGCAGGAAAAATTAGGTACAATAACCACAGGCAGCAAATCCGAGATAAGAGATCAAACAAGTCTACCCAAGGAGTTCTGCATTTCAGCCCAAGCTCTAGAGAAGCAGAGCAGATCCCTTTGACTCCTGCGACTCCTTTCTCGTCAAACACGGTGGCTCCGGCCTCCGGGGATGCTCTGGCTCCTCCGGGGTAGGGAAGGCACCTGGCTGCGCAGTGACCATCATGTTAATCCATCTCACCACCAAGTTTCCCCACCAGCCCTACAAAATGAACTGTAGCTGCAGAGATGTAGTGCTCAGCATCCTTTGCCAGGCTGGCCTCAACACGGAGAAAACATCAGGTTATTCCTGTCTCAGCCACAGCAAGCTTAGAAACAAGAAAACCTAGGGAAAACAGGCTGGAAAAAGATGGGTTTCCTTCTCTTCCAAAACACTCAGGAAGGGAAGATTTCTAAATGATTCAGGATTAGAGGAAAGCTACTGCCGGCCCACCCGGCACCGCTCCTCCAAAGATGCGTGCTTCACTTAATTTTGCCTCCAAGGATGCATGACTGAACCTGACTGACGCTCTTAGCTAAATTTTAATACTTAAATATTTCATGGGCAGCTGTTCTCAGCAGGCTGCTCTCCCCACTCAATAATAGATAGAGCCACTGGTTAAAAGACTTGGGGGAGGTCATCTGAGGCCCCGTCAGAGATGCTTGGAGCAGGGAGCCCATCGGAGCTGCTCCAGGTGCCAGGGGGTTAGAGCCACCATGAAATCTGGGATGTGATGGGGTCTGCAGCCCCATCTCCTCCTGTACCACGAAGTGGCCCCTCCAGGACGCCAGCTCGGAGTCGGTCATAACATGCACCAGCACAAAGGCAAGAACATCAGGTCAGAAAATCTCCAGTTCAGCTTTCACAAGCTTTCTTCTAAAGAGAAAGGAAAACCTTGAACTGTTGCTGTGGGTCTTGTTTCCATTTCACAAAAGAAAAAGGAAGCTTTTTGTCTGAAACCAGTTCTTCCCTGCGATACTTGCAGAAAGCCCTGAAAGATTTCTATAGAGATGCCTCCTCTGCTCATCCACTCTCACAAGAGGCTCTAGAGACGCTCTTCAAAAATACACTTTTTGCATTTTCTAGAGGTCCCCGAGCCAGCTCTGGCAACACACCCACCTACGGAAGAGCTAGCAGGAGCTGTCCAGGGAGGCATGGGACTTGGCCAAGCCTGTAGCAAGAATAAAACCCCCAAATTCTCCATTCCCAGACTACTGCCATAACCACTAGATGAAATGTGACTATAAAAATCTCCTTTCAGTAATATAAGAAGAGTGGAAAACCTACACCAGTAACTGGTGTGCCTTAATCGCCCAGAAACCATTGAGGTCAAGGACTGCAGGGAGGTTGCGAGAGGGACTGGGTAGTTGTATGTAGGGCCGAGGTACGCAGTTATGCTAGTTGACAGTCAATAAAAAAAATACAGAAAGTATTTAGATTCATACATCTGGGCTATAGTCAGCCTTATTAAACAGAATGATAGCCAGTGCTTGTGTGGTGGGAAGAGGGAAACATCTCATCATCCTCCTGTTCTGGTGTCCTTATACCTTCTCCTGAAGCAACCAGGACAGACCTTGGACCGGCAGAGTTCTGGCAGTTTTCTACGTTTTATGTTGAAGTGAATACCTTGCACTTGGTTCTTAAAGCATTTTCCTGCCCAGTTTCATGGGCATTTATTTTGGGGCACACACTTTCTACAGTAAGAAGCCAGGAACGCTGCCATCAAGGTAGATCAGCGGTGTCTCGTCTACAGAGACCATGAACCCGAGGCCAGAAGAGTGCAGAGAGAAGAGCACACACTCCGCTGGCTTTTCCCCTTTTGAATTTCCTACAAAAGTGCATTTTGGGGAAACAAGAATTTCCTCCCCCAGTGTCACCCTTCACATGGAGTTTGTCCTCTGCTGGAAGTGGCTTCATCCATCCCACTGACCACTTGCCTTTCTCTTCGCTTACAGGAGCAAAACCCTCTGTTGCATCAAGCCGAAGTCTTTTTAATCACTTATCTGATGACTGGAGCTACGCAAAGAGCTTCACGCCTAAAATGCGCCTTGTTGAACTCTGCTCCTTATTTCTTGCCATCCCCAGTCTTTGCACACAACCTGCCAGCAGCAGGGGCTTGCATGTACTTGTTGGGAGAAGACCCTCTTTACAGCTAACCGCTTTCCACTTCCCAAAGCCTCCGTTCCTGCAGACCCCCTGCCGCACAAGGAAATTTAAAATAAGTCCAGAGAATTTTATTTTCATCTTGGTGGGTGGGAGAGGGAGGGTGATGTATTTTTCTCCCCTTTCTGGTTTTAATTAGGATCAAACATTTTAGTTTGATGAAATTTCATGGGAGTCCCGAGCCCACTCGGTCTTTCAAGTCTCAGCTTGGGAGGAAGGCAGCGTGTAGCTCCCTTGGCTTCAACCACCCAGCGCACATCTCTGAGCACCTCACTCATCACAGATGAAGCCAGGCCATTTTTCAGCCGATCGGCAGCTGGTGGAACATTTTGGACCACATTCAGCAACACGTCCCTTGGGGCTTTTTAAATCCTATTTAGAAATTGAATTATCAGAGACTATTACTCAGAATCGGTTAACAGCTTTCAAGTTGCCGGGACCTAAATCTAAGTGTAATACCTGTCACTGGCAAGATGTAGGACTTCTCCGACCCTGTGCCGGAGCCCGCGCGGGGACAGTTCCCACTCACCTGCTCTGAGCAAGATGACCTGGTCATCCAGGGGCAGCTCGGAGAAGTGGGGGATCCTCTTGGCCCACTCCACCAGGGTGAAGAGCTGTTTGTCTGCTGCCTGGCATATGTTCGTCACTGGGTCATTGGGCTGCCAAGAGAAGGAGATGGAAAGGCTTGGAGAGGGCAGAGCAAGGAGGAGAAGCTGGGAGGAGCAGCTGAAGGGGCTTGCTGCCTCCCTGCTGCAGGGAAGGACCCCAAAGTCAGGAGCACCCCAGACGCGGACGTTATCAGTCGCAGGGAAAGGAGGTGACTTGGCTTCTCCACCACATGGTTTTAAATAGTTTTTAGCCAGTTCCAAAACAGGAACCAGGAGTGCTGAGACCCAATATCCATCACACTGACTGATGCTCCAAATGAGCTCCAGCCCAGGGAAGGGCGGGCTCCTGCGCCTGTGCAGCACGCACGCTCCCCGTGCCAGCATCTCCCAGCTCGATAAACCAGCACCAAAGGGGGCATTACAGAAAAAAGAAAAACCCTTTCCTTTGAAATATTATCCAGTAACAAAAACCATCTGTTCTCAAGGAGGACAGTCAGCCTAAACACACCAAATCCCTGTTTAAAGGAACTGCTAACAGCTCAAGTGGGCTTGTGATTAGGAACTGGAAGAGCCCGTCTAACCCTGGCGAAGACAGACCTTGCTAGTACGAGTGTGTATATAGAGTTCAGCTCTCTGGACAGGGATGTATGAGCCCCTCTACATATCCCGCCGTAATCCCCGCTGATATCTAGCAGCTTTGATTGTACAATTATTTTTCTTTCATGTCCTTAAAAGAGCAGTTTCCAAATCAGAGGAGGAGTGTTTACTTTACTCCTGTATGGCAGGGGGAAGGGGTGTAAATTCAGACACAAATGCCAGCGGAACCCCTCTCTCCTGCGAGTTTCAGTTTCAGCAGGACAAGGCCATTCCTCATCACCAGCTGGCTGTGCTATGGCAAACCCCTCTCCCAGGCTGGGCAGATGAGGACCACACTGCTAAGTCTCACTCCTGCTCCCCAGAGCCATGCCCTGGACCCCTGCCCAGTCCCCTCCGCTGTCCCCTGGCAGCAAACACAAACTCTGCTCAGTGGCCAATGTCTCCTGTTCTCCAGGCTTAAAATAACCAGCATCTGGCAAGCTGAGGGGCACCCGCCTTCGAAGTATTTTCACCTGTTGCTTGCAGAGATGGATGGGAGTGGGCTCGTGTTCAGCGGCGCAGCTGAGGAGTGGGGAGCATCGCTACGGGGATTTTCCCTCCTTGCTCTGCCCATCTCCAGCCGCTCCCGGAGGGGTACAAGGGCAGAGAAGTCACTCCAAGGGAGACGGGGCTCTGCCCTGGGGAAAGAGATGTGGGCAGGGACTGGGCTTTTTCCCTGGGAGAAGGAGAGAAGATGGGGTTTCTCTCTGGACAACCTGAACTGGGCATGAGGAGGGGCTTCGCAGGGTGAAGTGTCTCACTGAAAACACAGGGAACGTCAGCAACCCGAGGCATCTGCAGGAAGGGTCACCCATGGCCCAGGCTACAGGCACATCACCAAGTTCAAGTTTGCTCAACAAGCTGGAGCAGCCAGGTGGAGAACCCAGGGCTCCCAGCTCCCACGGGGGCGGGATGGGGATGGATCCCTGCACGCCCCAGCGAGGGACATGACTTACGGGAAACTCCACGCTCCAGCAGAACTGGCCCTATGAAGCAACAAGTGCCTGCACGGCCCCACGAAAAGGGTATTTTAGGAAAGTCAGATGTTGCCAAAGCTTTTATCAGGGCAGGCTGTCACTGTCCCTAGGACTCACCCTGATGCAGCAAGCCAGGCTCTGGGTCCCCCAGCCCAGGCTGTACCGCTGGTGCTCTGCAGGCAGCACAAGCTGTACCCAGCCTTCGGCGCTTCGTACAAAGCCTCAGCGAGGGGCCCAGCCTTTAATTACACCTCAGATGGCAGTTCCTGGAACCACCACAGCGCTTCCTGGCAGAACTTAAATCACCTTAGCTTGAGAGGCAGCTAAAAGTATCATCCCTGCAGGATGAAAGGGCCCTGCCTGTCTCCAGGAGGGGATCTGCAAAGTGATGCTAGAAACCCTCCCCGTGCATGGAAAGCAAATCCCCTCCTGCAGTAAATAGCAAGGGCACGGTGCCGGAGTGTGACAGAATGAAAGGACATGTGGGCACCTGATCCTTCTGGAAAACCAGAGCTTGGAGACATCTTCCAGAAGATGGTGACTTGAAACCAGACATTCAAAGGCCAATTAAGAGGTAATGGGGATAACACCTCTCAGTTACAGGCTTTGCCTTTCAGTGGCTGGGAGCCCATCCGAGGTGGTGCTTACGCTGCAGGTGCCCAGCTTTGTGGCTGCCCGGGACGTGGGGCAGCGGCAAACCCATCCTCGTGCCCGGTTGTACGGCCTGGGCACAGCAGTCTCCAGCTCCCAAGGAATGGGGATCACAGGGGGTCTGGGGGTTCCTGGGACACACAACACAGTGCAGAGGAATCCTGCAGCCGTGCTCATTTACAGTTTGTGGGAACCTCGCAAAGGGTTTATCGCCTTTGCCACGGCCAGCAGCCAGACAACTGTCTCAATTAGCAGTTATTTGCAGCGGCTGAAGAGCTGTTATCAGGGGCTCACCAGTGCAATTACTTTAAGCAAGTGTTTTAGTGATGGTCGTCAAAACGCTGAGTCTTGGCACTCTCCTACCACCCAAGGCAGAAGGAGAGCAGATCTGCAAGGGCAGATCCGCCTGTCTTAGCTGCTTTCTGCCTGGCTCAGCATCCTTCCCCATCCTGTCTGCGCCACCCACAAGGATCGCAGCCCGCTGTACTCTTCCCATCACGGGCTTCAAACCGTGAATGTACCCCATCCTCTCTGGTGTCCATCAGATAGACTGACCGGGGGACAGAGATCCCCTCCCGGGTCCCATACCCAGCCTCAGAGCGCACACTTTGTCAGCAATGTGTTTAGATACCAGGGCTGCTGGAACAGCTCATGGGCTGCCGCCCCCCTGCCCTCCCCTTTTACCAGCTCTGATGACTGTGCTGAAGCCTCACAGTTGGGTCCCATCCTGTCCCAGGTGGAAAACCCAGTGCCAGTGCCAACCTGGCAAAGCAGAGGGACCTCCCTCAACTAGAGTTAGGACCTCTGCTCTCAGAGCAGCCAGGGGACCACGGCACAAGGTGACAGTCACTGACTGGAGAGCATCTGGGAGAGGAGGGTGTTAACTCAGTGGAAATGTCCTTGCAAGAGCTGGAGCCCTCCAGGTCACTGGCAGCTCAATGCAGATGAGCTAAGGTGTGCAGGGGCACAAATGGAAGGACCCAACATACCAGGCTAATAGGAAACAGCTTGCGCTTCACCCTGTGTCTATTAGGGACTGAATTTGTCTGCCTCTCCATCACAGGAGCTCTCTGGGGAGGGCCGGGAGGAGGGCAGCTCCTCGGTCTTCCGTCTTCCCTCACCTCATCCAGTGGCCTCGTCACTGCGAGCTGCTGATCTCATACATCTGCTAAACCCGCTACAAATGTCACCCCATCGACAGAAGCCGCTTGACAATAATAGGGCATTTCAACAAGCCTCCTGCTTCTATTTAGATGCAACACACATCCTTGTTCACAGTAATGCGTGTTGAATTATGCAGGAACCAGCTTTCAATTTGCTACAAGAGACTGAGGAGATGCAGTGCCAGACGAAGCCATTTATTTCAGCTTGCTCTCTGGGGTTTGTTTTCAAGTCAGCACAATGCTGGATACAACTCCCCTGAAGTATTTTTAATCCTGATAGCCGTCAGAGCCTCTACCAGCCCCTCGCTAACCACGAGCTGCCTCCTCCAAAAAAAAGCCCCTTGCAGCTTCACGGAGCTGGGACCCTACGGCTGGAGGGCAGCGCTGTCTGCAGGTGCAACGGGGCTCTCAAATGCAGGTGAGCACCCTGGCCCTGTACCTGCTTCTGGAGAGTTTCAACGAGGATTTGGCTCTGTCTGTAGCAGGAAGCCTTAGGCACTGGAAAGCCTCACCTAGCAAGTCGGTCATAGCATCCTTACAGGTAAAGGCCAAAAAGAACATCCCATAGAGGCATTCAAGACTTAAGACTCCAACAAGGAGTGGCCTGACTCTGAGATCTCCTGTCAAGCCCTGCCAGATTAGGTATTTTTGGCTCAACCCTCCAAACCTCATATAAAGAAAGACATAAAGTATTATTGTAGCAGCAAATATATACTGCAGAGTCCTTCCACTTGCTAGAAATAGCTGCATTTCATCATCTCAGCCTCACAGACACCTAGCACAGAGCAATAGGAAACGCAGAGGGATATTTCAGTGTACAGTCCTGCTCTCCGGGTTAGCCAGCCTGCACTGGTGCAGCCCCAGCTGTACCTCCGTGCCCCCCTGAAGGACTGCTAGGCAGCCAGGAGATGCTCCCCGCTCCAGCAGCCTCCCCAGCAGCAAGGCTGGCAACAGCTACCAGGGTACTGGGGTAATTTATTCCCTCCCCAGTCCTGATGACACCTTGCAGCGGCGGTGCCCCCTCCTGCTGACACAGCGTGCCATGGGATGTGCGTGCCTGCCAGAAGGCATCGCCGAAGGGCAAGTGGGAAATTAAACGTGTGCAGCTGACCCCAGCCCCAAAAGCACACGCACAGTGGTGCACGGCAATTTATTTTTTTCCTCTCCCTCTCCATCTCTTTGCTTTGAGGCTTCCCAGTCCCTCAGCACCCCAGAGGCCTCCTGGTATAGTCAGGCGTAGGGGTAATTAGCCCCACTCCTGACCCTACCGCTCTATTAGTTGCCTCAACTGCAGCCCTACCTTTTAGAGGCATTCCTCTATTCCCAGTACTTCCGCGGGAACGGGTGCTGGCTACTGAGGAAAGGAAACGGCATCCTATGCTGCCTGGACTGGGCAGCAAGTACCTTCTCTGCCACAGGGCCCTTTATGAGGGCTTTGCATAGGGTCTATGCTAGAAACAGAATTTCAGAGGATAGGCTGGCTCCCACATCTGGAGGCAGCTGCCTTGCAGGGAGGCTTTCTCTAAGCAAGGCTATAACCTGCTGATAAGGGAATCTCTTAGGGAAGGGACCAAGACAGTTCCCCTCATTACAGCTCCTGGCTCTTCTCCTACTTCCCTGTCAGCTATCTCTTGTTTACACAAAGTCCTGTTAAAGCCCTGATGCTTCAAGCGGGCCCTGTTATAATGCAAGCTTCCAAAGGGGAAAGGAACTTGAAGGCAAACTTCTCAGCAAGCTTCCCCAGGTTTTCTCTTCTTAGAGCCGAGCAGCTGTATAATTTTTCATCTGAAAAGTCACACCCTGATTTTACAGCTCTTATCTCTTCGCACTTCAGCCACGCAGGTCTGTTTATTGGCTTGACTGGACTCTGAGCTCTTCAGAGCATGGAGCGTCTTCCTGCGTTTTAGAACTAAGGGCTGTTAACTGAAGTAAGTCTTCTCTGTAAGCCCTTCTAATCTGTGCCTTACAGCGTCTGTTCCTTCCCTATGGCTGTGAGGCAGCAAGCACCAATGCTGGTGGCTGTGCAGGGGCACGGGGTTTGCTTTCCTCAGGTTTTCATCTAAGCTCCCCCACGGCGCCTACAGCAGACCTAAGTTGCGTATCTCAGCTCTGTTTCTTTCCTGCTAAGAAAACCCCTCTCTGACCTAGGCTCACTGGTGTATTAGTGCCAGGGCAATCCTGGTGCCCCACCACCACCCCCTCTGTCCCGAGTGCCTGGGATGGGGTCGGGGCCAAGGGGAGTGCTGCCTTACCGAGCTCGGCGTCAAGCCCATATTTGCTTCAATGTATGTCTCTGTCTTTGGCTCCACCGCAAGTTCAGCTTCCAAGATCTTCTCCACAGGCATGTCCTCGTTGGCGCTACTTGTTGATTCCACCTCATTCTCATTGCGGTCCTTCCCTCGCTGCCTCTCCTCCTGGACAGCTGGACGTGGACAGAGAAGGGACAGTGTCAGTCTAGGGCTCCCAGCCACGGTGTCACCGGCTGAGCTGGGACCCTGAAGCTCCATGGAGCTACAGGTGTTCCTTAGCCACAACAACCTAAAGCATCCTCAGACCTATAGGATCACACAGACATCTGATGTCTTGTTCTCCCACCTGACCTTTCCACCAGTGTGGTCAGTGGGTCTCAGGCTTGGACAGTCCGAGGGGGGGTGAGGTTTGGGGGAGCTGCTCCGTGTGTGCTCCCCTGGGAGCACGGCGAGGGAGGCTCCCGCTCCCCTGCTGGGAAACTCTCCTCTCTGCAGAGGGAGAGGTCTCAGAAACAAAAAGGTTGAAGGCAAATGATGAAAAGCCAAGGAAGCCACACGGCAAGTCACCGCGGGAGAGGAAAACAGACGGGCGAAGTGATGGCGTAAGAGAATCCTAAAGAAAAGAGAAATCAGCCAGTTTAAAGCCTAAGTCCAGAGTTCAGCTACGTTCTGAGCCTGTTAGTGCTGAACTTCTGTGGAGGTCACGTCATGCATCTAACTCCCTGGTCCAGCAGTGATGCCAACGGCCACCGCGAGGCTCCGTGGCAGATCGGTGCTACTGTGGGACAGGCGCTGGGAGCAGGGATCTGCTGGCAGGCACCCTATGCAAACCACCATCCTGTCTTTGTCTCTCAGCAGTTTCTAAACAGACAGGAGAGACCTGTCCCGAATCCTGTGTGGTAGGAGTAATCTAGCCAGAAGCATGTCACATGCTGATGAGTTAATGTCTGAGCAGTACATAGATGAAAAACACTTATTAGATGCTAATAGCATTATTATTAATGGTCTCCCTTTGAAACCGGCACACACACTTTCCCTAAACCTGGAAAGTAGCTTAATGCAGACAGTTACATCGGTAACCATCTCCTTCTCAATCATCACGTCACATACCCGAAATCACACGCTTTTCCACACACCGTTGTTTCCCACAGCGCATTTTAGCTCAAACAAGTTGAGAACAGCCCAAGCAACAGGAGTTCCCATCACTGGTCATGACAGACAAGTCCCTGAACTTATCCAGCTCTTTGTTGAGAACTGAATGAAGCATTCAGTAACGTAAAAGGCCTGCTATTTATTGACAATTATCCTAACGCTTTACCTCTCCACCGAATTTGAAGCTGGTTATGCGACGTTAAGAAAAAGCAGCAGGGGCACAGGTATTGTTCTAGGGAAATCAGAGCTGTCCGTAACACAATAAGGCTCTTTAGGCAATCAACGGGACCAGCTCTCCGCCAAGTGCAAGAATAAAACCTAGAATATAAACCTTACTTCTTAAAACCCAGGAAATTAAGACACATGCTCAAAGAGTCCTATATGGACATTGATCCCATTAACCCAGCTCCACCCCAGCACGCGAAAGCCTGGGGCCAGTTTCCACCGCTCGCCCTCCTCCCGCCGTGGCCGCCGGGGCAGCGCTGCTGTTTGCTGCACGTCAGCAGCGCTCAGGCTCCTTCCATGTGAAAGCTGTTACGCACAAAGCAAGAGGTTATTTTTTGCAAACTGCTCTTAAGTTTATGGGCTGCGGAGGCTCCCGAGGCCCATGCAATGTTTGCTGCTCGTCTGCCGGAGCCAGGTGGGCTGCCACTGTCGAAAGCTCAGATTTGTGTTGTGGCTTTTGTCCATCTGGCTCCTGTCTGGCAGGGATTCTTCACTTTTTCAGGCCAACATGAAATCCTCCTTAGATTTCTCCCCCCACCCCTACTCCTGCTTTCTCAATCATCAAAAGCCTAGAAATTTTTGCTTAATGCCAACCCTTCTTCAACAGCACAGATGCACCAAAAACTCCTTTGGGCACATTAGAAGAGATAAAACACCTACTAAATAACAGAAAAGCCTAAGAGAAAGGCAAACCCTCAACAAATGGGATTTTATAAAATGACTTAAATGCCAAAGACCTGATGCACACTCGCAGCAGATCTCAAGGATAAAGGTGCAAAGCGTGGTTCCTTGCTCCGAGATCGACCACCTCCACTGCTCCACCGGGAAGGAGTGTTAGTCCAAAACCCATCCTCTTGCTCAGCCACCAGTGACTTCGCTGGACACCGGGATTTGTGGGAAAGCCCTGCAGAGGTCTGGGGAGATAGTGGCTACTTAAAGCCTTATATCTGCAAATCTCAACCTCATCAAAACCAACAGCCACATTCTTGGGGGTAAAGAATCAGATACACTTGAAGGGTTATAGGAGAGCGAATCTTACAGGTCATCACGACAGCATTGGCTAGTGATTAGGCTGAATCTAGGGGATATAAACGATAGATGAAGAGACAGATGGAAAGAGATTATACACGTAAGTAGTTATTTCTATTCATCTGTGCTTTGAGCTGCTACACCAGCAAGTTGGTGCTGCTGCTCGCTGCAGAGCCGGTCAGTGGACAGCTGACTCATCCCAGCCTGCTCAGCCCCACAAAAACCCTTGACACTCGCCCCTGCCCAGCTGGCCGCCGGCAGCAATGACACACCAGGCAGAGCAGATGGCGTATTCTCACCGAGTATGTCCAGGTCCAAAGATAAACCAAGCCCTTGCCAGGCAGAGCATTACCTGCTTTGCTACCCCTGTTTTCCAAGACCAGACAACCCTCTTCAAAGCCAGGACAAGGCTGGCATCACCCTATGAACCCCCCTGCAGCCTGGATGACCTCCATCCATCCCCTGTCCCTGGAAAGCAAAGCAGCGACCGTTTCCCAACGCTGTGCTCAGGGACACTGTTATCCTCCCTTCCCCCTAAGAAGCTGCTTCGTGCGCAGGTCTTCGCCGAGGTGTGCATCTGCGGGATGAGGTGGCTGTACCGCACGAAGGTCAGTCGCTGCTTGCTCACAGGACCCGTGTTACCAGGTGTTTATGAACCTGACCTGTTCCTCACTTGGAAAAGATGCAGGACACCAGCCCAGCCCTGGCTGTTGGATGTAGCTTTCAGGGATGCCTGCGAGGCAGCGACTCCTCTAGATGCTGGCTCAGTTGTAGATGCTATGTTCCCTCCCTACGGGCAGTTCAAGGAACGAAGTGGGAACAGCTTCACTCTTCGGGTGAGCAACAGGTTCGCTCCTGCAACAGCTCTGTGCCTGCCCTTGGGGCACAGCTGCCAGTGCACACATGAACTCCCCTCCGATGGTCATCTTACTGTCACCTCGTTCTTCCAGGCGTGGCACTCCCAAAGTGATCCCAGTCCAGGAACCTGAGGTTGAATTCGTTTCAAATCTCCACTGTTTCAAGTCTCCACTTCCCCAGTTTCAGGTTCACCCTGAAGCATCACACAGCTCCAGGGGAGGCAAGCCCAACACGTTGTCCTGAAAGGCACAGGGATTTGCAGTCAGCATTTCTTGTATTCAGTGGGTTCCAAGAACTGGGCTTCCCTGCAGATGCGGCCACCCTTGCCACCCGTGCTTCAAAAGCTCGGCAGAACTGAGAGGGCATCCAAGGTGCAAGGAGCAAGCAAAAGCGTCTAAGAGCTGCCAGTCATACGGCTTCATAGCAGAGTCCTCCAGGTCTCTGATCTCCACTGGCATAAGCCCAGTGGTAGATGCTGGCAATTTACTGCCCTCGGTATCTCCCCAGACCTGCTGAGGAGCTGACCCGCTGGTGCTCCTTAGTAGAGACGCTGAGGGACACATCGCTGTTTCAGAAAAGCATGGGGACTGTGTTTCTTGAGATGTAGGAAGAAACAGCAGGTGGGGTTGGGGAAAGGAAAGAAGGAGCAAGCATTCGAGCAGATCAGCTTTACAAGTAAATAAAAAAATCATGCAATATGGGATGTTCGTGTGAAGGAAAATCTTCAGCAGTGAGGAGACCCCCTCACCATAAAGACCTACAACCTTATCTCCACTCCCCACTCCCACTGGGGACTAGTCCAATAAACCATAGCGGAGAGAACAAAAATACATTTTTCAAATGGATTGGGTCTGGAAGCTGGGTTTCTTTGTGGCTTTGTTTTTTATTTATCTCCTAAAAAAAAAAAAGAGAAATACAAACGTGGTAGCTGCATGGCAGCTTGTCTGGTAAGATTGAAACGGGAATACCTTGTTCTTCTCGGCTTCCCAGAAGTCCTGTGCGCCGGGATGGATGGTGCTCCATCCCTGTAACACAGTAAAATTTAGAGACAAAGATCATTATTTCATTTGGGTTTTGTTGCTTCTACTGGATTTTTCTCTTCCTTTCATGTAAGCTGTAAATATGAAAAAACAGAGGGGTTCTGCAACTGGCTCCTCCAACCAAATTCTCCCTTGTGGCACAATGTATATTTAAGAAAAAATAAATATTCCCAGCTCTAGGGAGGCCACAGAATGCTTCTCCCTCCTGCCTCACATGCGATGCTTCGCAGGACTAGCAAGGACAGGACACAGAGCGGCAGTCCAGGGGACCTGTTTCTGCTGCTGGCTCGCGTCTCCTGCCCACCATCGATGCCCCCTCTGCACCGTGCCCTTCTGTGCAGCGGGGTGGCTAAGCTTCTGCTCAAGAGGACCTTGGGAAGAGGAATAAACTACGGGGCGCTGTGATAACAAGGCACTTGATGGCATGACCTGCAAGGACCTTTCCAAACCTCAGCTGGGCTGTCTTGCTCTCACTACAATAAGATGGTGATAATGAAGAAAAGGGCTGGAGAACACCTCCCCGCTGCTGTGGGCTGAGCTGCCGCTCACCAGGCGGAGGGAAGGGCTGGCGAGGACTCTGCAAGGCCAGCGCGACCCTCCTGTCTCCCATCGCACTCAATCGCTGCCTCAGCAAACGGGCTTGTCTGGACAAGCAACCAGGCTTCTCTCGGATGGATGCGGGGAAGCCATCGAGAGGAGCCCATGTCCTTGTCCTTCCACCTCACCGCTCAGGCTGTTGGACGAGATTCACTCTTAGGACTGTGCTGTTCCCAGTGATGCTACTTTTTCTGGTCATGAGCGTGGCACTGCATTTGATCGATGGTGTGGGTCTATTCATCTTAAATGCAGGAGGTGAGCCAGGCACATTGCTTGCTGCAAACCAGAAATCAGTCTCCTGCGAGGCAAAGCAGTCCCAAGCTGTCATTACACCAGCCCTGTCTGCCACGCCGTGTTTCCAGGGATGAGCTTCCCCGCTCTCTCCTCGTGTTGATAGCTTGATGGCTGTGCCAATGCTTTTATTTTTCTTCAAGGAGACTCGTACGGTTGACAAGTTTTCTAGTCTGATTTCCTTAACATAAGGGAAGCATTTAAACCTTGCAATCAACTTGAGGAGAAAAAAAGATGTTGCAGTCAAAGAGCTCCGAGAGGCAGCCCCACCTCCTCCAGCTATGTCTCAGCCGAGCCAAGGACAGAAGCCTGTGTTTTCCATGGCACCTGACGAAGAGGCTCTCGTGTTATCCTGCTTGATTTGGCCTGTACTTGCCTGAGGCCGTTGCTGTCATTTTTCATCTTGAGCTTCTCCAGCCCATCTGCACTTCCTGAGGCCATCGTACAGGAAGATATGGAGCCCCATGTGTCAAGATCACTTCTCAGTGACCTCTCTTTAAGAACCAAAATGTCTCATCCCATGGACTGCAGATGAACCTCTGCTGCCTGGGTCCAAGGGGCTGATGTGCAAAAATGTCAGATCCATCCTCTGCCGGTGTGTGCACCAACACTGCACACCTTGCCTTTGCTCGTGGTGAAATAAGCAGGTATGAGTCCACTGCGAAGTGAGCAACCGACCTAGCTCCGGCGCCCAAACCAACCGGTGCAGGAGGCCACCATGGAGTCATAAGCTTTCCAGCTGCTGGAGAACAAGGTGCTCACTGAGGTGCTGGGGAGGACTTGGAGGACGCTGCTGAGACGCCACTGCAGCATCCCCAACTCCTGCCACTTTACCGCAAGCCTCGTGATGCACGTCACCAAGTCCCTTTGGTGCTCTTTGAGCCACGTGAACAGCCCAGAATCCCAGTCCTCCGGTAACATTCTTTCCTTTTTAAGCCTTGGGCTCTGGAGAGAAACCTGCTGCTGCGATCGGCAGACTAACTAGATTTAAAAAAAGGAAAGAAAAAAAAAATATTTCAAGTGCACGCTCTGTTTTTAAAGCCTGGTCATAGATGCAACGCGGGCACTGATGGCTGGGTCCCCCACGCCGCGGCACGGGCACTGCCACGCTCAGTGGGCACCGTGCTTTTGTGCCGGAGGAATGTTAACGAGGGGTGGGAGAGGCACAAAGGGGACAGGATTTTCCACGGAGGCAGAGGCGTTTGTGAGAGCCACCATGGGTTAGAGCATCGCAGGCTTGTTTGTTTGCTGGGAGAGACATGGAGGCTACGGCGGCTCCTAATTACCACTTACCCAGCGTTCATACAGATGAGCGCTTGTTTCTGAGACAAAATCCATCCTTCCAGGAACAATAGCGTGGATGACTGGCTGAGGTTTGTTTCTTTTCATGGGGGAGGAGGGGGGAAGGATAATTTGCTCCCACCAAAAAATGGACTGAATGGGGTTTTCTCTGGAGGACAGATCCAGCGCCTGGAGTTCCTGGGTATGGGCGCAGCCACCGATGCCCAGCCTGGTTCTCCAGCAGTGTGAAAGGCATGGGCGAACAGAAGATTCACTTTTTAGCCTTGGCTCTCCCATTCTTAGCATGCTCCAATCATCCCTTTTGCTCCTTGCCATTCCCCAGGACACACAGGGAACCACAAAGCAAACGGGTGATGATGCTTTCCAGACCGCCCCAACCTGGATGCGTTCTGGGGACATGCCCCTGCATCGCCAGGGCACACCATCTTCCCAGAGCACCCGGAGGCTCTGGTGGCCTCCAAGACCCAAACCGGCTCAGTCTCCTCGGAGCCTACAAGTGGGTGGCTGCCTTATTTATGAAGTGCTGGGTGGAGGGTTATTGGGGATTTCCGTTTCACCAGTGGTGGAATTTATTAGGCTTTGCTGCCTTTTTATGAAGCTATCTTCAGCATCTTGAAGCGCTTATGCCTGAGGTACCTGTTTATATCAAAAATGCCACGATAGCTGAGGAAACTAATTCAGAATGTTTCCTCTGCTTTGCTTTTGTGTATCTCCTTTTTTTTTTTTCCCCCAAGTTGCAGCTTTCTACTACTATAAACAAGCTCAAAAGCTGAGATACAAGGAATAAACAGTGGTAGTTTCTCCAACATTTTCAAGTGAAGACTGCATTTTTATAAGACGGGCAAAATA
The DNA here is from genome assembly GCF_017639655.2 of Falco naumanni. Classification (NCBI taxonomy): domain Eukaryota; kingdom Metazoa; phylum Chordata; class Aves; order Falconiformes; family Falconidae; genus Falco; species Falco naumanni. The sequence continues at coordinate 8,205,632 of NC_054062.1, forward strand.
CTGCTGTGATGCTAAGAAAATCTGACTTCAGAGTATTAAAATGTGGACTGAAACCTTTGTACGCCATCAGTCCGTATGAGGAATGGCTCTGGAAAACAACCGCAAAAATCGCTAGCTCACTTCACTCTCAAAAGCCAGATGCTGCAAAGTGTAAGCAAACAGCAACATTGCTCAAGCGGTGAGAAAATCAGAAACCAAACCCCTTTTCTCAACCTAACAGTATCCTTAAAAACAACAAACAAACCCACCATCATTTAACCAGCTGGTTTAAAGAGCAGCACTTTAAAAGGATGTAAGAAACAAGCTCATTAAGCCAAAAGACATTTTCCATTCCAAAATTATTACTAAAAATAACTGTGCTCTTGAACTCTGCCTTTACTTTACTTTACTAGGGTATGGCTACTTTCCTGGTTTCATGTTCATTCAGACAGTGGGTTGGAGACCTGAATTCGTGGTCATTCTCCCCAGACTCCTGTTGGTCCCAAGAGATGCTCTGAGAGCCGAGATGGCTCCAGCTCTGGGGGTGCAGGTGGGATGCACATGGCAGGGAGATCAGGCACAGCTCGGTGACTGCTGTGCTAGTGCAGGAGCTGAGCTCTGAGTCACTCTGGGTTAAAACAAGGGGAAACTTCAGTCCCTCTCGACCAAGTGATGTCTCTGAGCAGCTCCCCAGGGACACGTGGAGGTCTCCAAGCCGCAGACTTGAGTCGCTCCCTGCGATGCTGCAAGTCAGATCCCTCAGCAGTGCAAGCGAGAGCGGGAAAAGCAACCCACAGACATAGGGGAAGAGGAAGAACTATTTCAGGCTGTGAAGTTTAACCAAGCCTTGACGTTAAGAGATCAGGCACGCAACTGGACAGAAGATGTCCTGAATCCTCAAAGCATGGCCCTGGACCGTGTCAGGGCAGCTGACAGAAGCAAGCTGCAGCCATGCCGTACCCTGGCCACAGCCGTTACGGCATCTGCGCCTGGATTTAGGAATGATCTTGGGAGTCATTTATACAGCCCAAGCTGCAGCCGCTGGGGGAGGACAGCCTTCTGGCCTCCAGATGGACTACAGGCTTCCCGGCAGAGATGTTCAACATCCATTTTACCTAGCTGGCACCAAACGCTGCCGTCAGTGCCCCACAGCATGCTCGGGCTGCACCCTCCAACTCAGCAAGTGGAAGCCCAGTTACCAAACTGGGCAGCCCAGCAGGTCCTGCGGAGACAGTCTGGCTCACGTGAGGAGCCGCTCGCATCCGGAGGCAGCGCTGGGGGAAGGAGAGACGGGAGATGGAGCGGGGCCGGGCTGTGCCGGTTCCCAACGTCTGCTCCTTGTGAGCCGTCCAAGGGCGGCCGGCAGGAGCATGAGAAAGGGCTCCGCGCTGGTATTTCCTGCTCGCTGTGCGATCCGGCGGCGTCGCCAGCAATGGTGGGGCCGGGACCTCGTCACACGAGAGAGCGGCGCGCTGCAACGCCAGGCCACAGGGTCTGTACTCTCCAATGACCCCCTTCACCTCTGAAATTACCCCCAGCCAACAGCACTGCACGCACGACGGCTTCATCCCAAGACCCTCCAGTGTTTATTCCCACCTCTTCACAAGACCTCCGCCTCCCTAACTCACAGGCAATTTCCACTTTTTCCCTTTAAAATGTAAGGCTGCTGATATACGGACACCTTAGACCCTAATGAGTAACAGATCAAGCAGAGAAGAGTTTTGCTTCTGGATGCAAACAGCCACCCCCACAATAATAATCCCTGCATTCGTCAAGGTCCCTGATGGTAATCTTAATTTTGTTGACTATCCGGTATTTAGTGGGAGACAGAGTACAAAAACCAAAGCCTCGCACAGCTGGCAGTAATTCACAGGGGAAAAATGTTCCCAGTTGCTTATTTATTATATTATAGCTGCAGTACCTCAGAGTCCGTGAGGCTCACTCACCGGGAACAGTGTCAGGATCTATCTTAAATGCTTGTAGCAGGGAGCAGCAAGAAGAGATGCACGCCCCAGAAGGAATCCTCCGTTTCCACAGGCTTTCACCCCTTTAAGCCAAGTCTCACGGCCCTTCCAGCAGCACCCCACGGCCACCCTCTGCCTCTCGCCGCCCCGGTACCCTGCCTCGCCTGCCCTGGCCAGGCTCCTTCCTGGAGCACACGCTCAAGGTCCATCCCTCCGGCTCTGCTCTTGGCACGTTCACCTGGAGATGCCCCAGGTGTCAGGATCAAACCCCTCCAGAGCTCCACCAGCTGCCCACGAGGTCCTGTTGATTTTACTCCTTTAAGCCAATTCCTTAGCTAGGTAAAAGAGCCTTTCCTTTTACCCTTCTAGCACAGGGTTTGGGGGATGAATGTGGCCCTCACCCCTCTTCTTCTCAGCTTCGCTCTGCAGGTCGCAGCACTGCTCAGCACCATGCAGGATGCCTTTAACAGTTACTCTCTCACCAGTTAGTATTTCGTTTAGAGAGGTTTACTGTATTTCCATGACATACAAATACCTTTGGGCTACAGGAGAGAGACTTCTTTAGCAGGAATCTGCCATGCCTTTATGTAGCTATAAATTAGGTCTCCAGAGCAAGATATTTTTTAGGGAACTGAGGCCCATTACCCCAGCTCTGTTACTTGAAAGATGCAACACTAGGCATTTACACTAGAGGAGAAAAAGCCGGCTATGTTGTGAGTAGTTAGGCAATAGTAATTAGCAGTGCAGGATTTAGCCCAAAACTGTTCCCCAAGACAGAGGTGATGGGGGGGCAGTGGGACTGGTATGGCAGTTCGCTCCTGGCTGGCAAACTGGATGGGCAGCAGCAGTGAGCTGGGATGGATGCGTTGGGAAGGAGACCTTTTTCTGACAAATCTATCACACATGAAACTCAAGAGCTGCTCAAAACCAAAGCTCAGCAAGATCCAACTTCCCACTTTCAGGTCTAGGGCAACATGAGGACATCCCCAAACCTGCCATGAGACACTGAATTTTTAGGTTTATAACAAGAAAGCACTTGGGGACTGGGGGAGTCACTCCAGCTTTCCCTACATGGGGACTATACCGCAAACATCTACTGATGGCCAACGTGCTGGCTTTCTGCCCTTCTCCAAAGCTGTCCTCATGCAGCGCCAGCATCAGAAGATCAGCCAGCATCGCCTGAGTGCACTTCTAGAGTTACAAAGATCCCATCTGTCACACTTTTAAATAATTGGCTGATCCGTTATGAATTCATTTGGTATTCATTGTGATAATGTTAATCAAGATGAATTAATAGAGTCCTCATACCGTACGCGCTCCCTGGGGAATTCCACCACCATTTAGAAATTAATTAATGGCCCTATAATTTTAGCGGTGCTGCCCGTGCAATCACCGTTAACGGTAGGCACGGTGCAGGTACCCGATGGCAGGGTGTCAGGGCAGGCTATGGCGTTAAAGCATTGCTGCTGGTGTTCCCTTCCCTACAGAGGCTGGCTGAGATGTTTTAGGGGTCTGGGAGGAAAACGGGTCTCCAGCCACCAGCACGAGGCAATGCCGGTGTAATGGGATGCTCCGCATCACCGACACCTGCATTGCTCCCCTGAGAAGCAAGCGCTGCTGCTGAACACACAGGAGACTTCTTGGCTTCTTTTTAGTCACCGGAGTCTCCCCCAGCAGGAGATCAGACTTCCCTCCTCCTGCCGCACATCTCCCGCTGGATCCAGTACGCTCCACGGCTCTGCCCATCTGCAAAGCAGCCAGGGCAATGCCAGCCCCTCACACACCGCACCACTCTTCTTTAGAGGCATTTTCTGAATGTCTCAGTCTCTCCATTTAAGCCTACAGGTCTGGTGGGACGGACAGCTTCATTTTTGAGCACCAAAGGGTTCAGCTTCATTTTTGAGCACCAGAGGGTTCAGCCCTGCAGGGCCAAGGGGATCCTGCTGCAATTCCCCCACACCTCGAGCAGAGACAGCTTTGACATTTTTGAAGCGTCTGCGCGTCGTGGGTCCTTAGGTAACCCGTAAATTGAGCGTGGCAGGGTCTGCTCAACACTCGGTGCTGCCCTACTTAATCAATGCTCCAGACAAGACTAAGTGCTCTTCAAAGAGACCGGGCTGAAGCGCTGCTCACGCAACCAGAGCCACTCAGCAGAGGGACAGGTTTATCGGTCAGGCAGGGAGGTGAGCGTGGCTCTGAAGATGTAAGGGGAGAAGGCAGCAGAGAACTGAGCAGCACCATGGGGTCATTTTCACGTCATGTCTGGTAAAAGCCTGTTCTGCCAGCAGTTTAAAACAGATGCAGCTAGCATTTCAAAAAAGCATTTACAAGAGGCACTGCCAGGGAGGTTTTAGAGCCTACATTTAAATTCTAGTAAGGGAAAAGATATCTTTCAGAAGACTGAATTTCTTTCTTCTTCCCAGTGAGGAAAAATCCAGTATTGCTACTGCTAGGGCACACTACTTAGAACAGCCAGTGCTCAGCACTGGTGCCCGAGCAGCAGACTTAGACAAGAAGGATGATAACTCACTGAATTTCCCTGCCCCTCCTGAGCAAGCCGTACACTACAAACAGCACGCAGCTGGGATGCACACAGGAGCCTCTCACCTCCCTGGCAGCACACTGATTAGTAACCAGTAAATTAAACGTCATCTTTATCTTGCCAGCGTCCCCTAATCAGCTCCACTTCTCCAGGATGCGACATCCTGTGCTGCGCAGAGAAAGAAGGGCCAGGCCAGGTGGCAGCATTTGTCACCTGAAATGCACTCAGCCCCGACAGCTTTCGCACCTCTGTTTGATGGGGCTCTGCAGGGAAAGGGAAGAGCTCACAGTATTTGTTATCGCTGCTCCCGACACGTGGCTGCCGGTGCAAAACAGGGAGTACAAATTCCAGGGCAGCAAACGACCTTGGGAGCACCACCTGCTTTCATTGCCCACCCATCCCACCACCCCCCGCTCCCCAGTGCTGTGCTCAGTGCCTCTGGGCGCTGGCTCATTTACTAATGTGCAACCATCCATCATCTGGGTACCACTCTGGGACTCAGTGCTGGTTTTGAGCCCATTAGAGGCTCTGGCTGTGGCGCAAAAGCAAAATATCAAAGAGACACGTGCATTTTTGGCACCTCGGCACAGGCAGCCCTCGGCAAGGCTCACGCTGGCTCTGGTGCACATGGTGCTGCCACGGTGCCAACCATGACCCTGCTGGAGCCTCCTCATGAAGGAAAAGTACCGGCAGCACCCGTGGGTGCTCGGGCGGGCCAGGCTCCCTCTGCCTTACCTTCTCGCTTCATCCCCATCGCAAGACACTTCTGATAGCGGCAGTACTGGCAGCGGTTGCGCTGGCGCTTGTCGATCAAGCAGTCCTTGTTGTCGCGGCAGGTGTAGGTGAGGTCTTTCCGCACCGTGCGCTTGAAGAAGCCTTTGCAGCCCTCGCAGCTGTAAACCCCGTAATGTTTACCTGTGGGGGGGATGCAACCCAGGTTAAAAGGACCCACCGAGTGTCCCAGGTGCCCCCACTTCCCTGCTTTGTCTCCCTCACCACAAAGACCAGCAGGTCTTCCCAGGGTCTTGCCCGGCTGTGTCTGGGGGAAGCAGAGGATTCTTGGAGCTGTGAGCAGGAGCTAAAGCACAGTGGCTTCGCCTTGACTTGACTTCCATAAAATGAGAATGCCCTCCATGGGCTACAACCTGGTTTATATCCAGGAAAAGCCCTCGCCATTCTTTAGCCATACATCAGGGGCAAGGCAGTGCAGCAGTGAAACAGGGGGGCTCCCCTGTCCCCGCTGCGACCCATCGGACTCCTCACACCAGGCACACAACCCAGCCTGCTCTGCACCACGCACCCACCCTCCTCTTGCAGCTCCGGAGCCTGACAGGCGCAGGAGATGTCCCCAGGGTCCTCACAAACTAGTCAACCAGAGCACTTCTGGAGCAGAAAGCTTTTAAAACAGCATGAGAATAAAGGGAATTAGCACTTCTTTATCTCCCAGTGGAGAGACACCATGTGAAGCACATCTTTTTATCTGGCACTAAGTGACAATACCACTGTGGATCAAAGGATGAGTAGGGAGAGGGATGCTCACTAACGCCTTGTTTTCAGACGGGCTGTGCAGCTCAGGGCTCAGGATATAACACCACTGCTGAGCACAGACCTGGGGTCTCCCAGCTCGGCTCAGAGCCTGCCCCAAACCAGATGGGCTGGGGACACTGGTCCTTCAGGGACTTTTCATCCCCTCCTCTGAGGGCACGGGGGCTCCTCTCCTGACGGAGAGTCCCCACCTGCGCCCGCTGTGCTGCAGGGAGCCAGGCAAACCCTCGCCACCAGCCTTACCTGAAGATCTGTCCCCGCAGATGGCACATATGTGCTTGGTGAAGGAGGCCATCGTTCCTGAGGGATGTGCTGGCACTTTGAGGACTCCGTTGAGCCCCAGGGGTGGCTTAATGTCTTCTGTGCTGCTGACCGAGTTCATGGGCGAGTTGAGCTGCCAAGACAGAAGCACAGTGCTCAGCGGGGAACTGGGGCACACTGGTGCGGGGCCGAGCCAGCTCTGCAGCAGGGCTTGCCTGTGCACTCAGACATGGGGCAGGAGGGCCAGGCAGAGGACAGGCTTCCAATGGGGACAAGTACTGCTTAGAACACCCACCCACAAAGCTGAACCAAGAGGAGGATTTGGGCACATGAGTCCAGAGACCAAAGGCACAAGCGCTCATCCGCTGCCCTGGCGTAAAAGCCGGTGCGGCTCTGAGCTGGCAGCAGGATTATTTGCAGTGATGGTTTGTGGGAGAGCTGCTGGCTGGGAGCGAGTGCTTACATGGATGATGAAGGCCAGGACGCTCGTGCCTTAGCTCTGCAGTTTATAGATACCCTTTCAGCATTATGTCTCCAAAGGAAAGCTTCACAGCAAAGAAACAGATCCCAGACGCAATGGGGCCTGGCTTTCTCGAGCTGGCTTGGGTGGGATGCTTCCCTGCAGCCTCCAGCCTTGCGGCAGCCTCTCCACACGCCTCTCCTTCCCTCCCCGCTGCGCTCAGGCCCCAGCAGTTGGTGGAGAAAGCAGAGAACTGGGTGGAAGCTGGGTGCTGGTATGGCCCCATCGCGCTGGTATTGAGCAAAGGATTCCCAGGCTGATTCCCACATTGCTCTGTGCAGCAGGGCAGGGCTGTTATCCCCCTGCGTCCAAAGGGAAACTGAGGCACGAAGATGTAAGATCGACCCATCTTGATAAAGGCAACAAGCTCACAGCAACCCTGCCCGGCCCAGGGCAGGTTCAAGGAGGTCTGGGGGCGGAGGGGGTGCCAGGCTGGGGGGTGCCAGGCTGGCTCAGCTCCGATGCAGCCCCAGCCAGGATGGCTGCGGCTGTCCTGCTGGGGACCAGCCTGCCAGGGACTGTCACACAGCCTCCATCCCTGCCAGCTTCTAATTTCAGGTTGGATACACAGGATTTGTGCTCCTGTTTGTTGCGTTTCTCTACCCTAATAGAGATACTCAGCAATTGCACTTGTCACAAATTAATTCAGGGAAGTCCCAGGGCTTGTGATCTGTCAATTAGAGCAGAGCAGCCGTTCCTCTGGCTTTAAAGTCTCCAGGCTTGTGGGGAATATTTGGCAGGCAGATGACTAATAACCACAGAACACAGCAAGGTAAACCCACCCTAGAGAAATGCGATGGATCTGCTTCCCTCTCCTGCCCTGTCTCTGCCAGCTGATGAATCAAAAGCAGCCGGGACCTGGTGCCACCAAGGGATATGCTCCTGGGCTTTAGCTGCTGTTCGGTTACGCTGCGACAGGGCAGAGAGGCGAGGGGCGAGCGGCAGCCCAGGCACAGAGCCTCCCTCTGTGCTACCCTGCGAGCGGGGGCTGCTGGCACTGCTGCAGCACATCCTCCATGGGTCACCGGCTCCAGCAATTCCTCCCAGCGCCCCTTCCTGGGAAAGGGAGCCGTTTCCCAGGTGCAGCTGGTGGCTATGGCTCCTGTCGTGCTGCATCGCTGGCCGCTGCCACACCGGAGCGAGGGCAGAGGCCATCAGCTGCCTGCTGAAGATAAGCCTTTTGCTACCACTTCCCCCAGCTCCAGCAGCCCACAGAGTCACCCCCCCACTCCGTCCCGAGAGCATCTGGGGGAGACGATGGGCAGAGCAAGACGGGGCAAGCGCTGCGCCCTGCCCTGGCCCCAGCCCAGGAGGGTGGGGGGTCCCACCGCCCTCCCCAGCCCCGTGCATCAGCAGGATGAGGGGACTCGCTCGCAGCTGAGTCAGCCCTGGGCTGGTGTGGGGGAAGTCTTCGTTTCCTCTTGCACCACCAGCCCGAAACCTCAGCAGAAGCACCACGTGCACCCTGGGGTTCCCACACCACCCCGGCGCCTGCCCCGTGCCTTCCCCTCCCCGCTGGCAGCCGTCGAGCGAAACCAGCAGCACATGCAGGCAGGGAGGAGGCAGAAGGGGAGGCAGCGGCCCCCTGCCTTGGCACAGCACTTCTGCTCCGGAGCACACAGCTCTGCTCAGCAAGCGAGCAGGGACGAGGAACCGCTGCTCTGCTTCCCCAGCGATGCCCAGACTCCCTGGCTCCTCTCCCTTCCCCGCTCAGTTCATTGCACCAAGGACCAGCTCCTGTCCCTACCGGCAAGCAGAGCTTTATTCCTCCTCCCACCCAACATAAACCCCCCTTCTCCAGTCCCCCAGGCACCCTTACAAAGAGCATTGTGCCAAAGCAGAGAGCGGCTCTGGAAAAGCCTAATCCTGCGTCTGATCTCTCCCCACTCGCCCCCGGGCGCCCCGAGCTGCTGCCAGCAATGCCTGGGGTGGCTGCGCCCTTGCAAACCGCCTGGGAAGTCCCTCCCTTTCAGCTCTTACTGAACCCAGATTTTTTAGGTAAGAGGGTTTAAACATGTGTTAAATCCCAGTAAGCAGCAGAGCTGCTGGGTCTAGTCTCCTGGTCTGCCTGGGACCTTGCTCACCACTGCAAACTACCCCTGCTTTCAGCTGGCTCCTGCCCTGCTGGGCACCAGCATCCCCTCCCCGAGGGGGCCTGGGCGCTCCCTGGGTGCTGGGATCCCATGGCAGGACACCCTGCCTCGTGCCCTAATTTTGGGGCTGCGTTTGGAGATCATGGGGGTCCTGGGAAATGCACAGTGCTGGAGGGAGGGCACTTGGAGCACCCTGAGCATCCTCCAGCGCTGGCACCAAGGGCTGCTGGCTCCCCACCTCCCCTGGACCAAACGGGAGGGACAGCATCCCGGCTTTCGGGAGCCTGCTGGCTCCTTCTCATCCCAGTGCTGGCAGGAGCTGGGGTGGAGGGGACCCACACCACAGGACCCACCGCACCTCGCACGCCCTGTGCCCTTCTGCTCTGCTGGCCTTCCGGAGGCAACGAGGCATGGCCTGATGGCAAGTGGCATCTGCCATCTGATTCAAACCACCTTCCATCAGTGCCATCCCCGCCCAGCGACGGGGGCCGCACGCCTCATTACCCCCAGCGCTTTGCCAACCGGTGCAGTGGCGCAGGGGGCTGCGCTCCCCTCTGAGCACCCACCCTGCCGCCTGCCTGCACCCTCCTCCTCCTCCTCCCGCACTCCTCCACGGGCCCAGGTAGGCGTCTCTGCCCGCTGCAGGGACAGGGACCTAATGCACCCAGACAGGGAACAGATGGCAAGAGCCATTAGGCTGAAGACCTCCTAACTGTCACCTCTAGGAAAACCACTTAAGACAAGTCCCTGAACAGAGGATGGGGACTTGCACCGTGCTGAGGGCTGGAGCCACCGCGCTGCTAGCTCATTCCCCAGCACCATCTGACCATGCTCTCAATTCCCCTTTCTGCCCTATGGCTCCGCTTTATTTCGGTTCCCCCAGCTCACTGGTCCCCAAAGCAAACCGCACCTTATAATTGACGCTGGAGGTGCATCACCCCTTCCCCCTTTCCTCCCCAGCTCGTGGCTAACCCCTGTGTTGCTTCACATCCCCCCTTCCAGCTCCTTCCCCACCATTCTGGTGTTCTTGCTGCTAATTTTGCTTCGGCCACCCGTTCACAGGCACCATTACAGTTCCCCTTCCCTTGGCCACAGAATGGGATGCGGCGTGTCCACCCCACTCACCTCCCACAGCAGGGAGCGGGACCCAGCGGGATCCAGCCACATCGGGCTGCAGGGTGCAGGTCCCCCCCCATCTGTGGGGGTCACAGGCCAGATCCTGCATGGCAGAAGCCCATCAAAAGGCAAATAAAGCTGCCGCCTCTCCGGCCGGCATGGGGATGCTGCGTCCTGGGGAAGCTGCCTGGGGGTCCCCAGGGATGGGACTCAGTGGCACGGCCCTCCCCAGCCCCGGGTAGAAAGACCTGTTATCTCTGGAAATAAATCAGGCCAATATTTAAAAATAAAGGTGCCGGCAGGTGCTTGACTCCCAGAGAGGGCTTGGAATAAATAAACCCGCAGCAAGTGGCAGGTGGTGGCCAATTCCTTAATCTGCCCTTTTACTAAACATATACCGAGCGAGCAGCCAGCAACAGGTGGCAGGGGCTGGCCAACGCGCCCCGATCTTGCTATTTTTAAAAAGAGCTTATCTCTCTGTAGTTGGAGGTTTTTTACATAATCTTCAGCCAGCAAATGCTAGCCCTTCCCCTGCAGGGAGAAAGGGGCAGCGGGCAGGGGACCCCTCGGCCCGTGCCATGGGGACCACGCGCTGGCCCCGGAGGGGACATGCCGATTCCCAGGGAGGGGATGGGACTGCTCAGGGGAGAAGCACAGGGTGCAGACAGCCCTAGGGTGGCTCTGCTCCTGCCAGAGCTACACCAGCCCCCGGGTGACCCAGGGGTAGTCACTGCTCGCCTTTCACCCCCAGCTTGGGGACAAATAGGGCAGGACTGGAGGGGACAAATGATGGGAGGGGATGGATGACCAGCCGTGCTGGTCCCTGAGAGCCCACCCAGAGCAGCCCCAAAGGCAGCCGCAGACACCCAGCTCTGGCCAGAGCAGCAGGATGCCTCTGGCTTATTTTCCCCCTTGTGCTTCTGCTTTTTGCCTCCCTTCGGCGCCTGCCCGCGCTGGGGTTTATCTCCCTGTGCTTGCCAGCTCAGTGAGCCAGGGCTTGCAGCCAGGAGACCAGAGCCAGTTCTGGATTGGGAAACCCATCGAGGTGGCTTCTCCCCAGCCGAACAGAGAGCAGTGACAACCCTGCCACCTTCCCCTTACCTGTGGGCTGCTGGTGCCAAATCCCAGGCTAGGGGTGGAGGGGACGGACATTGAGTGCGGGCCCATGGGGGAGCTGATGACGGAGAACGGAGGTCCCATGCCATTGATCGGCGAGCTCAGGGTGCTGATGGGCGAGTGGAGCTGGCCCGGGGAGCCCAGTGAGGAGCCGATGCCCGGCCCAATGGACGGGTGGAGGGATGGGGTGGCCATGGGCCCCCGGCTCGTGGGAGAATTCAGGGACGTGGAATTGACTTGGTTGGAGAAATCTGCAAAAGAAGAAAGAGAGAAACGAGGCTGAGTCTCCCATCCAGGACAGGCTCTGACATACGGCCGCAGCAAGCCCTGAGCAGCAGCCCCCCGCACCCTGCCCTCGAGGGGCTGCTCTTCAACCTGCCCCTGAAATTCCCAAGGCATCCTCCGTCTTTCAAAACCACCTTCTGCTGGAGCACCTCTGCAGGTGTTAAGACACTGAGAGCATTTCTGCCTGGACAGCCTGTCACCACTGCCCTCCTCCAGGTCGCTCACCCACAGTACCCCAGCTCTAACTCTGCCACGGAGGCAGCATCTCTGCTCCAGCTGATGATGCACGGGTAGCGACCCCACCACAGATGCCCTCTGTGCCGCAGCATAATCCAGATTTATCACAGCATGGCAGGGACAGGCCATGCACGGGGAGCGTGGAGGGGCTGTGTGCCTGGCAGCGCCTGCACACTGCAGTGGTGGGGAGGACAGGTTATAGAATCATAGAATCATTTCGGTTGGAAAAGACCATTGAGATCTTCAAGTCCAACTGTTAACCCCGCACTGCCAAGTCCAGCACTAAGCCACGTCCCTAAGCACCACATCTACGCATTATTTAAACACCTCCAGGGATGGGGATTCTACCATCTCCCTGGGCAGCTGGTGCCAATACCTGACCACCCTTTCAGTGAAAAAAATTTTCCTAATATCCAATCTAAACCTCCCCTGGTGCGAAGAGGGGTGGTGAGAACTTGTTTGTGCATTGCACATGTGCTTTGTGTGTCTGTCCAGGGCACCAGCGTGCCATTGGGATGCCTGCATGTGCCAGCACGGAGGGAGATGCCCGCCTGCCACGTGGGTACCAGCGGGCACCTTTCTGCCGGCAGCAGCGGCTGGGCTGTGTCCGCCGGCACCCCAGCAGCTCCCCCATCCTGGGGGAGCAGGAGGAGGAGGGGCGGGAAAAGGGGGTTAAAAATAGACTCCAATTCTCCCAAGAGGAGACATGGAGCCATTCCTGGCACATTTCCTCCTCATCCTGTCACGCTGCTTGCAAAACAATCCCGAGCAGGCTGCAAGGAGGAGCTGCCGGAAGGCAGCAGGGACCGGGGACTGGAAGGCAGTGGGGACAGGGGCCCTGTGGCATTGCCACCGCTCACCCCAACATCCACCGGGACCCCCGGTTCACACCAGCAAACACTGGCCCAGAGAGGGGCAGGCACCCACATGGCCACTTGGCCAGGGGCTGTTCATGGCGGGGCTGGGAGCCACTGCTTTTGGCTACAAGCCCCAGAGTTAACTAAATTCTGGGAAATACTGTCTTCAGTCACCTGTATGGGGTCAGCTATCTCCCCAGGGGTTTGGAGCAATTAGCATACAAATGTTACACAGTGGGAAACCCACTTGCTGAACCCAAAGCCCAGCCCCAGCAATCTTCCCTGAAGATCACCAATCCTGGTTGGGAAACCCCAGCACAAGGAAGCAAAGGCCCAGCAAGGCAGCAATGCTCCTCTCACAACGCCATGCACCCAGCATCCCACCGCTGCACCCAGCATCCCACCGCTGCACCCAAAGCCCCATCACTGCACGCAGCATCCCACCGCTGCACCCAAAGCGCCATCACTGCACCCAGCATCCCACCGCTGCACCCAAAGCTCCATCACTGCACCCAGCGTCCCACCGCTGCACCCAAAGCCCCATCACTGCACCCAGCATCCCACCGCTGCACCCAAAGCCCCGTCACTGCACCCAGCATCCCACCGCTGCACCCAAAGCCCCGTCACTGCACCCAGCATCCCATCATTGCACCCAAAGCCCCATCACGGCGCCCAGCATCCCAGCGCTGCACCAAAAGCCCCGTCACTGCACCCAGCATCCCATTGCTGCACCCAGCATCACGCTCCTGCACCCCACATGGTCACACCTCCCCCCCCAGCACCTCCCCTCCAGCCTTGAAGCATTCAGCCCCATCCCTGCCTTGTGTGGGTGCTGGTGGGGCGCAGGGACCGCCAAGGTTTTCTCCCGGGAAGAGCCACTGCCATGGGCAGCCATGCTGTCCTGGTGCCCAGAGCCCCCTGTGGCACGTGCCCCCCACGCGCAACCCAGCCGTCGCCAGCACGCCCCTGATGTGCCGTCCCCACCGCAGGTGTAACAGAATTACACACGCCACGGGAGAGGCTCGCTCCCTGCACAGATAATTCCTTAAATCCCCAGACAAGAGCCAGAAGTAGGATCCCCGGGCCAGAGTACAAAGGGGGCTTGGATGCAAAAATGGGGGTTAGGCTCCAGGGTGCTGCCAGTTCCCTCTGCCTGGGTGTCCTGTTCCATCTGAGACAGGCAGAGGGGACATGCGCCCAGACCCTGTGTCCCTGCCAGGTGCCAGTGTTGATGCCGAAAGGAGCACGCCGGGACCACCCGCCCTGGCAGGCATCTCTGTGGCCAGGGCAGAGGCGAGCATCCCTGTCCCTGTGGGGCTGGCCTCGCCATCGGCTCTCGCAGGATGTTGATATAAAACAACCGCCGGCCACCACGTCACCCGCAGCTGAGTGACGTGCGGGCGGCACAACAGGAACCCCGGGAAATTCCTCGAGGCTTCGTGGTCTGCTCCTGGGGTTTAGCACAGCGGGACAGAGTGATTCCTGGCTCTCTGCTTTTTGGTGGAGTGGGGCCAGGTGCTGTGGTGGGCTCTGGCAAGCCGGGGTGTAGCCATGCCCCCACCGCCGTCCTGGGTCTGGGGGGAAAGGCGGGAGCTCATCCTGCAGCAACTGTGTGTCTGGGTACGGGGTCCCAGCCAGCCCTAATCTGACGGACCCCCAAAACCAGCTGCTAGCCAACGTGATGGACGGGACACCTTCCAAGGATGGGCTGGATCCCTTGGCCAGAGGAAACAGGCACTTGACCTGCCGGCAAAGGGAAGGCAGCGAAGCACAGTCCTTCCTTTTAAAAGATCCTGAATATTTAAGGCAGGAGAGGTCACAGGCAGGTTACTGGCGACCGGCCCGTGCCTACTCAAGCACGTCAGAAAGCAAAGCACGTGCGGGGCCAGCACCTCTCCCAAAATACCCATCCCCTGGGTACCATGGGAGCTCCCCATCCCCAGGCATCCCACGCCTCCCAGCCGGCTCCCCGCACCCATCCTGTTTACATGCTTTGCTTTCCCCACAGACACGATCCCCGGCACCCAGCGAGGAACTGGGTGTGTGTGGTAGGGGTTGGTCTGGAGAAAATAATTCAGGCAACAACAACAGAAAGGAAAGGAGGCGAGAGGAGGACTAACCCTGCACTGAACAGGCCTGCCAGGGAGAAGCCTGTGCAGGCACGGACACTTTTGGGTGTGTTTTCACCCAAAACCTTTGGCCAAACGCTCTGAAATCTGAACCAGACCTGAACTTCTTGAGAGCACCATGACTCAAAGACCAGTTCAAAGCAAGCCCTTGGACTCTGGGATGTTCCCAGTCCTCATAAACACACCTTCTCCTCTGCAGCCCAAACCCCAGTGCAACAGCAGCAGCCGTGGGAAACATTTACCCTCAGCCAACCGGCAAATATGGAAAAGGGTTTGGGTTTGGGTTTTGGGTTTTTTGGCTTAGCAAAATGAAGAGTCCACCTCAGACAACTCAGCGCAGATGCTGCCAGCCCCCAGGTGAAGGGTCAGTGCTCCCAGAAGGGAGATGCATTTGGGGAAAAGAACAACTCGAGGTGGAGAGGTGGGGATGTAGAGCTGGACAGGAGAAGTCTGCCCGCCTCACTCATCACAGGCATCCTATAGGACCTGGAATGCTAAAGGAACGCTAGCAAAAAACAATCTAAAAAGGAGAAAAAGCCTAGATTGAGGAAATAGCCTTAACAGAAACAAATAAACCCCCAAACTGATGCATACCACTTGGACTGCAGCAAACAGGAGACCTATTTTCCCAAACACATTTTCAGTTCAAGCGGTGTGAGACTATTCATTTTTCTTGCATAGTTTTGCCATTTAAAGCCGTTGTGTGTGACTATCTCTTGACCAAAATAAACTGTGCTGGTTTCTAAATAAAATAAATAAATAAATAAACTCCTTAAAGCATTTCCCCTCTTGCCGCACCCATAAATTGCAGCTATTTTCTCTGTGTGTCCTTTGTTTAAAACACAACGACCTCTATATATCTTATAAGATGCCCCATGGCAGTTGGGAGATCAGAACGAGAGCTCTTTGGCAGCTAAGGAATTTGCAGTGAAGCTCCTTTTCTTTCTCGAAAACCATGAGCCCGCGAGCCAGAAAATCTGGATGGGAATTTTTCCCAACGAATATGACATTTAGGGCAGAGCCCCAGGATCCAGCTCGCGCGGCCGAGCCAGGCGGCGGTGCGGAGCCATGCGCACACCTTCAGCTCTCCTCCACAGCAGGGGAAGATGATTCAGCTGAAACCATCACACAGAGACTAGAGCCAGCGGGTTTTGATCTGGCCTCCAGATAAGGAGCCTGAGTCTTGTTTTTCTGGCACGGTGCTCGTCGCTGCCCTTTGCCTTAGCAGATACCTGTCCTTGCAAGATCTCTTTTGGATGCCGTCATCCCTGCTTCACAGCTGGGGAAACCAAGGTACCGGGAGAGCGATGCTCCTGATGAGGCAGTGGCCCCACCGGCAGACACAGATGCCACAAGTAGGGCACAGGCTTACGTGACCTTCAGCAAGGTCATGCAGGAAACTGGAGCCAAAGCTGGGAATAGATCCTGGCTATTGCAAGACACAGGCTAGCATCACGACTGCTGAATCAACCTTCCTCGTATTTTTATTTTCTCTCCTGCCTCCATGGCAGACAGCAATCTCTTACCTACTATTAATTTTCAATAAGAGAAGAAAACACCTTCATGAAACATTTGTCCCCATCCTCACCTGGCTGCATCAGACACTCAGACCAGGTAGACAATGTCCCTGGGCAGCCTCACTGCTGTTTTCCATCCCCTTGGCATCCTCGGGGCCAACAGCCGAAACCTCCAGTTTGGCCCAGCAAACATCCATGTCTGGATGCAGCCTGGGCGGGCAGGTTTAGACCCATGGGAGCGCTGAAAGCATCCAACCATGCCACCAGCCCTCGCAATACTTCCCTGTTGCATTTCACCGTCCAGTGCAGGGGACTCAAGTGTTGCTGCTTGGCCAGGGTACGTCTGCAGCAGCCTGACAGCTAACAACAGCTTTTGCTGATACGGCAACACCAAGAAGGGCTGTGATTTTAACATTTCAGGACCACAAAATGGCCCAGAGCAGAAACTATTACAACAGCACAGAGGTGCTTTTTTCCCAGGATAGCTCATTTGTACCAGAATAAACTGTACCAGCATAAGCTTTCACCAGTATAATCTTCATTTATGCCTAAGAGGCTTTGCCAGTAAAACTACAGTGACCTAGCTCTGCTGGAAAACCTTTTCTCCCATATCCAGGGAGTTTACTCAGCAGCTCAGTGGCTCGGCACTCTGCTTCGGAGAGGGGAAGTTAAAAAAAATCCAAACATATCTCACAGCACAGACTCCTGGAGCCATACTTTTCTGCAGTCGAGGAGGGCTGGGGACCCAGGACACAACCCTACAGCCCAGCTGAGTGGGATCAGAGGGGTCTGCAGGCACCCCACGGCTCCAGGGAGCCGCCACAGCGCAAGTGCCCCACGCGCCCAGCCCTGACGCCAGCCGAGATTTGGAAAGCCGCCCGCATCCCCCAGCTTCCGTTTTTGGTGGTGTTTTTTTTTATTTTATTTTTTCCCCCTCAGCACCTCTTCCTCCGTAATCAGAAAGCAGATCAATTCTGGGTATTAAACAGCAGGAAATTCTAAATTTGGGTTGCCACTCCCTTCCTTAAGTCAGCCCTCCACGTTAGGGCTTTGCAGTGCTGTGGGGCCACGTTTGCAGGGGATCGGGACCAGCAGCTGAGATCAGGCTTTTGGAAACGCCCTCCTCCTCTGCTCTCCAGCGTCTCTTTGGTGTTGACCAGGTTCAAAACTCTTGACACCCAAATGCACAGGAATCTGCACGTAAACGCAGGGCACTGAGCCCTACGAGCACTGTTCTTTCTTTACGTGCCTCTGTGGGTGGTGAGTTTCCCTGAATAAACTCGGTAGTGAAAATCACTGTCCGTTTGCTCTCACTCCTCAAAAGCAGTGAAGAAATTGCCCCGTGTGCTTTCCATCCAAGGAACCTCAAATGATGGAGGTTTCCACTTCCCTTCCTTTCGCCTTCCCCGGTGCAGCCAGCACAGCAAACCAAGGCACCACCGGCGAACAGCCTGCACCCACCTACGAGGCAGGATGCTGACAGCAACGGGCAGGCAGCAAATCTGGGCAGGACACGACAGTTTGACCGTAGTTTCCACGTGAAAATCGCCATGGTAATACAGTGACCACAAGAGGTCAGGTCCTCACTTTTGTCCCTGATCAAAACTCACAGAGAGTATGTTTACAGCGGATGAATTTAAATAGCCCCTGGCCTACAATCTTGAGTAAGTCTGCTCTCAATTTATACCAGCGCAGCTGAGAACTGAAGCAAGGATGGAGCAAGAACCGCCTCGTCCCCTTCCAGTGCTGGCTGCTGCCGTGGACCTGACAGTGCCCAACTTGGGCAAACTCAGGAGGCTGACCCACACGGTGCATGTGGCTGTCACCCCAGAAAAGCACCCCTGGATCCAAGAGACAAGCATCATCTCGTGGCCCAAGCATATCAAACTGCACTTACAGCACCTTGCCCAGCAAGGAGAAGCAACGGATCCCCTTAAACCACTCAGGCGCCAGGCGTGTGGCAGGGGCATCCCTGGGAATGGACATCCAAAGGTGTCAGAAGATGCAGCTGTATGTTATCCATACATCCCTTCTGAGCACTGCTGCCACAGCTATAGGTAAAAGGGTGCAGGAGCACTGGTCCACAGCGCAATCAAGCGTGTTGGTCCTCAGTAGCTGCGATTTCACCAAAAAATAACTTGAATTGCGGGGTTTTTTTTACATTTCTGGACCTGAGTACAAAGACAAATCCAAGAACATACCTCACAGCCCCCTCCACCCCGAAGCCTGCACGGGAGACAGCACACAGAAATGTGTCTTTTTGCAGGCATTTAAAAACCACCACGTGCAGTTTCTCTTCAGGAACCTGCTCCGAGGTTTGGGAGAGTTTCTTCAGCTGCGACCAGCACTTTCCCCTGACAAGTGCCGGGAGATGCTGTGGTGGTTTGAGCCACACTGAGACGGTGAGAAACACAGTTTCGGCTGCTCTCTGCTCCAGGTGGGTTCTTCCTCCCACTGGCTTTCACTTTGACCAAACTAAAACCTCAAAGCCACACAGCTTCTCATCCCCGCTCCCCTCTCCCACCCGAGCCAGCCGAAACCTGCCAGCAAGAGCTGCCAAACCCAGCAGAGGCGCGTTTTGGGGCTTCGAGCCTAGCATCGGGGTCCCCTTCCAGGGGGTTTCCTTGGCTGGAGGAAATTCAGCAGCACCTCTCTGCGTGCTGCCAGCCTTGCAGGCGATGGGCAGGCATTAGCTACTGCCTCCTGCCAGCATTCCGCTTTATGGGCTTGACAGGCTGTGGCATGAGATTACGGTGCCCAAGAGCAGCTTTTCCACTGCACCCTGCACGCCAGCCCCTCCTTCCCGCAGCCTGAGTCCCTGCTGCCACCGCTCAGGGAAACCTCAGGTCTCCTCTCAGAAGCTGAAGGGGAAGAAGCAGTGCAAAAGCATCCTATCGCCGGGCCAAGGGGTTCTCCAAAGTGGTTCCCACCCCAAACCTCACAGCAGCACTCCACGGAGCGGGCAGCATCCCTACCCCATGGGGCAGAGCTGGGACACCTCTGTCCCTGCAGCTCCAACACTCGTTCTCCTTCTCCGCCCTATTTTATTTTCTCCTCTGGATGCAGCTTTGCAGGTAACATCAGACCTCCCCAGCACCAAGGAGAAAGACGACTGTGTGGTCGTGTGGACTCAGGCTGGCAAGTGCTGGGTGGTGTTGGGGGGTCTCTCCCCAGGCAACCTGCGTGGATGACCACGGGCTCACCAGTACTCCCATTTTCTGGCTTAAAGCACCGCAAGGTCACCTTTGGGAGACACTCACCCCTAACTCACCCCATCGCCTGCTACAGCCCGGATGCCCAGAGGTCTGGTGAACCCCCACCACAGGACCCACAGCAAAAAATGGGATGCTTCTGCCTGATGCTTCCGAGCCAGCATGGATCGGGGCGAGCAGCCCCACTGCAGACGTGTGTGCACGGGGGGGCACAGACCCCACACCGGGGCTGACCAAGCATGCTCAGCGCTGGCATGCGGGCTCATTTTGCCTTTTTTTTTTGCCTTAAAAACCCCATCCTACCCTCTCAGAAGCCCTCTATAAGCACATCCCGCTCCTGGAGCCCCTGGCAGAGCTGGAAGCCTGCAGGGGCTATTCCCGTCTCTGAGGGGGAAGGACTCAAAAAGAGGAATTTTCCAGAAGCCGCTCTCCCTGCAAGCTGCCATGTCACCGGAGGAAACGCTCGCAAACGCCTCTTCCTCCAGCGCTCCCGGCTTCCTGCTCCGATGCACCCCCATCGCCACCCATCTCCCCCACCCGCGGCGGACCCCCCACCCATATTTTCTTCCGTTTGCCCCTCCCAAGCAGACGGGGCAGGCTCCGAGCCCCCCTCGGCGTGGAGAAAGTAGAAGCAGGAAGCGTGGGCAAGCGGGAGAGCGTTGACATATGGAAAGTGTGAGGAGCCCCTCGGAGAGCAAAGGGGGAGCGAGCCCAGGGGAGGGGAGCGGGCAGCGCAGCTCGGCTCTCCCCAGCCTGGCAGTGGTGGGTGGAGGGGGAGGGTGCACCCAGGCAAACAAGGATTCTGCTGATAAAGCAAATGTGACTCAATCACATGCTTGTGCAAAGATGTCACAACAGTCCTGAGAAATTACAGGCTCCTATTTCATCCCTCAAGGGCCAGCGCTGTCCTTGCTCTTACAATGCGCTCTGTTCTGCTGTCAGCGGCTCAGCGAGTGCCCCTAATTTACTGGCTGGGAACCCGCTGCAGGAACAGGCAATAATAGGTGCAGTGTAGTGTCACTGCCAGGGCTCCTGGGCTGGCAGCGGGGCCGGGAGGCGTCTGCTGAAGGACTCAACGCGGCAGCTCTTTTCAGCTCCTGCCATCGCAGCCCGAAGCGGGGGCTGGCCGGCCCCTCCAAGCCCGGCGCTTTTTGGGGTACAGGTGCTGGCTGGCACACGGCAGCGGGATGGGGGCTGCTGCCCCCCACCCGGCTCTCTGCCCCAAACATGGCGGTGGTAGGAGCTCCTGAGCAAACCCCGCTTGGGGTGGCATCCCTCCATCTTCCGGAGTGCCCCCACGCACCCCCAAAAGGGAGGTCTGGGGGACCCAGACTTCACTCCCAAAGCACAAAGGCTGAGCCCTTGTCACTGCAATTGTCCCCTGTCACTAACCTGCCCCAAACACAACCAGAAGCAAAGCAGGCCATGCTGAGAGGGGACTTGGACCTGCTGGCACCCTTCCAGCCTCCAAAGAGCATCGGTGAAGCCAAAAATGCAGCAGAAGATGCCAACAGAGGGGAAGATGCTCCCTCTGTTCTGCAAAGATGGAGAGCTGCACCTGGGGGTCCCTTCAGCCTTCCCTGACGGGCATCACCAGCGTGGGCACAGGGTGCTGGTGGCACCCAGGTGCCTCCCTACGTCCACCTGTCCTCTCGCAGGAACTGGGGAGCTCTGCTTGGAGCCCCTCCCCCGCCCTGCCCACGCTGACCTTCGCAGCCTCCCTGACTCCATCCCGTTCTCCGAAAAGAGCACGGTGAGAGCAAAAGCGCAGTGGTCCCGCAGGTTGCTGAAGCTCATTATGGCCTTTTAATTACATTCAATTGCAGTTTTATGGGTTTACGGGCAAATTGGAAGTGAATTTGAAATTAGAATTGCCCTTGAGGGGGTGCTACGCTCTGAGCTATGAAAAACCAAGCAGGATCCAGTGAGACGCAAGGGGAGCTCGAAAGCATTAGTCTTGCTCTAGCAGAAAGAGAAGTTTCGTCTCACGTCGAAGCTCCCCCAGGACCTCGTGGCAACGAGCCGCACACGTGGCACGTGCCGGGGCCGCCAGCGAACCCGGATCACGCGCTGCCCCACATCATCGCACCCCAGCAGCCGGGTCCCTTCCCCATGCTGCGCTCCCGACAGCGGGATGGATGTGAGGAAGGGTCTCAGACTTGGAGCTAAGCAAGCTCCCCTGCTAGGGAAGCTGCTGCCTTGAGCCCTAAAATATCTCTCGATCCCTCAAAACGCTCCAAGCAGGCAGGGGAAGAAGCAGCCCAAAGCGTGCCATGACGCAGGGCTGAGAGCTCTGGTGAAGGGGAGCTCCCGGCTCTGAACTGGGGCTGCCGACCCCCAGGGTCGGAGGGGACGCTCCGCTCCCCACGAGCCATGCCCATGGCTGGGTTACAGCCCGCTGCGGGGCTCACAGCCCGGGGGGGGGCAGTAATAAACGGCCCCGCTGCTTCCCACGGCATCACCCCTTGGGATGTGCCGCTGCCCTGCCTGCCGGCAGCTGGCGAGGGACCCCGCGCCTCTCCGTATTCTCCCTCCAGGGATCTGGGATGAGCCAGATCCCAAAGACCAGGTGGGTCCACCAGCTTTGAGATCTGGGGGCTAAACCACATCCTTCCCCCTTGCTAACAGCTCCTAGAGGTGCAGAACCTAGAGATGCCGGGGGCAGTGCCACATCTACCCTGTGTCTGCCAATTACCGGGATGGACCGGAGGTGCTGGCAGGAGAGACAGCACCTCCACACTTCCCAGTCAGCGCCGAGAGCAATTGCTGGCCCACATCTCTTTAAAAGGTCCCACACTGGATGTGCAGGATCCATCCAATGGGACAAGCTCCATCCTTGGGGTCTGAGGCAGCAGGAGGAGGTGAGAGGGGGAGGATACGGCCACGTATTGCGGATTCCCTTCTGCGTCTGGCTTCCAGGAACAACGGCCTACAAACCACCAGCCAGACGGATTATATTACGGTGCTGTGCGCGTGCATTAATCCAGATTTGAGATAATTACAGTCATTCACTTGGCATAATGGGCTTTAATTGATCCAACGCGGCTGGCGCTGGTGTTCGCTGCCAGTGTGCAGCTGGCATCCCAACACCCCGAAGCTGCGCTGCCACCAGCCACACCGCGACCAGCAAAAGGCAATGCCACTGACTGGTTTTGCACAAACCCAGTTTTCCGGAAAAAGAGGTACGCTAGTTTTCCTCAGGAGATGCTGGATGACAGCAAGTGACCACAAGGCCACATGGGTCTTCCCATCCCTCAGCTGAGACACAGCAAGCCTGGCTTGGGCACGAGGTGTCTCATCTGGTCAGGAGAGATCTTATGAGCATCCAAGTGGGATGAACCATGCCTCCAGAGGGCTTCACTGCTGGGAGCTGTGCAAGGGCAGCCCACGGGAACACCATTTTCCAAGCCTCCTTGGAGAAATGCCCACCTCCCAGCTCATGCTTGGCATTAGGTCGGTCAACAGACCCCTGGAATTCCCTTCCCACCAGCATTTTTGTGCTTTAATGCTCACAGAGCACAAAGAGCTGGAAACCCAGATGGGCAAAGGATCCTAAGGTCCCAAAACAGCCATCTGTTCCCATCTCAGCTCCTTCTCCACATCTCCACCAACAATTGGAGCACGCTCCAGAGCCAGCCGCTTGCCTCAGAGACAAACCACCCACTTTATGCGCTGCAGCTGGAGGTCCAGGGGAAGGAGCCTGAGAACTGGGTGCCTACCCAGGAAGGTGCTGGACAAGATAGGGATGGCAGCTGCCAGAGCCAGGTCACCTTCAATAAAAGCAAGTTCCCTCTGGAAACTAGAGGGCACACATGTTTTTTTCAGGAGAAAGCATCTGCCTCCAGTCTTACGTGATCCCCCTGGATTCAGTAACACCCACTGGCCAGGAGGGAAGGTTTAAGCCCCCTCGGCGCCAGCCGTGTGGCCAGCGGGACGGGCAGGCAGGGTCGGTGGGCTGCTCCCCCTTCCCGGGTGACAGAAGAGGCTTCAGAAAGTCTTTCCCCATCCCAGCAAGGCTGCAGCAAAGGACGGTCTGCCTGCAAGCTGTCTTTGGGTTTGAGTTTCTGGTTCAAATCCAAAGCTAATTAGGCTGTGCCAAGTCCAATCAGATAGCCTCAGCTAATTGAGCTCGGCATGGTTGGGTCAATGTCCAGCGGGTCTCCGCGTTCCAGGCGTTTCATCAGTCCACAGATAACTGTGAGGGCCTGGGAAGGGGAAGGACCCCTACAAAAATGTTCACTTCACGTATAGTCAGAGCCTTTCCCTGCTGGAACTGCATATGGCCCCAGGTTAAACCCGCGGACGCTGCCAGCATCGTCCTCGTGCCTGAGGAACCCCAACGGATGAAGATGCCCCAGCAGCAACGCTGCGGCAGGGCTCACAGTGAGCGAGCGGAGGATGAAATAGGGCGACTCTCCCCTATGCTCTGGTGTGCATCTCTCACGGTGTCACCCCGAGACCAGGCGCTTGGTGAGCTATACCACGTGCCATACATCACCCGGGCAGCAGACCCACCAAACCATACAGCAAGAACAAACCAGCTAAATTCCCAGCCACGCTGGCTACTGAAAAACCAGTGACACTAATGGGGCACTGCATGCTCCACACGCTCCACGCTGCTACCAATGTCCCCTCCAAAGCTGGCTTAGATGTGCCTGTACCAGACTGCAGGCTCCAGGCTCCAGAAGTAGGGTTTTCCCAAGCCAACACCGCGGCTCTGCGAGCCAACGTGGCTGCTGACACGGGGTCAGCAGCGGCTCCCAGACGTGCCTGGGCACCGTGACCTGGCTGCAGCCGGGCCAGGAGCAGAGGGAGGACTGCAGGGCAGCCAGGCACTGGTCTCAGGGCGAGCAGCGAGGCAGCCGTAGCGAGTGCCAGGGCAGGAACCGAGCTGGACAGGAGCATTTTGCTCCCACGAGCAGGTCGGAGCTGCGGAAAAGCCCCACGCAGACCCACAGGCAGATGCACGGTTGAACCCAGCAGCTGAGGCTGCTCCCAAGGCTGCGGGCGTTTACTCCAGCTGCCAAGTACCCCCGTGCCTGGCTGGCAGCCGGCAAGTGACTGCACCCCAGGGCAGAGCGCTGGGCACGAGAGCAGAGGAGGAGAGGGGCTTTGAGGAAGCCCTTCCTTGGGCAGTTATCAGAGCTCTGCCAGCTCCAGACTTCCACAGCAGATTATGGTGAGGAAAATGACAATGTCCAGCTTCCTAAAAACCATGTACTGCCTTTTTTCCTCCAACCCTGCCTTCGCTTTCAGGCCCGAGCATCATCCACCTGGGCAGGAAGATGGCAGCCTCGATCCCTGCGCCGGCAGCGGGAACACCGAGCGCAATCCCTGCGTCCGCCCCCTCCACCTCCAGCTGCTGGGAAAGGCTGTTCCTCTTCAGCTGACAAATAGATGAGACATTTCATTAATAAACCTCGGCTTCTCCTAACACTTCTGATTACGATCTCTGTTTGGATCCGTGCTCATATTACATGTTCGTCTCAATTATATATTCCCTTCTCTTTAAATCCCCACTTATCTCCCTTACCACGTAAATCACAGAGTGGGCTCTGTTGGTTTTTTTTCCCTGCCTGCCTGACTAACTTTCCCTGCTCCAACAGCAGTTAGAAAACAAACAGCAATTTAAACTGCAGTGTGTCCAGATAGCCTTCGAGCTCAGCCCCCAGCAAACCCATCCGGGGGTGGGGGGCTGACATGGGTCCTGCGGAGCCCCCCGCCAGTGCTCGCCTCCAGCCCCACAATGTTTGCAAAACACACTTATTTACTTCTTTCTCAGCCTGGACCAAATCCTTACTTGGGCTTCCTGGGGACATCTTCCCCCACGAGGTCCTCGGTCCAGCCCGAGCAGAGCATCGCTGCACTGGGTTGCGAAATGCTGGCTGGAGCGGCAGTGCAGGGAGAGCCCAGGCTGGCTCCCTCCCCACTGCCCCACATCCCTCTGGCAATTAAGGCAATTGCTTGCATGGAAACCTAATTATATTAGGGAAGTATTTAGTAATTTTTAACTGTTTGGCTCAGCTCGGCTCCCTCCCCATCCTGCATACCAGCAGTACCGGGCAGAAGTTGCAGCACTGGATTTTCCTCCTCTCCCACAGCAGCTTTTAAGAGCGAGGAAGAGGAGCAAGCAAGATGGTGTGATGGGCAGGCAGCGGGATGGGTGGCCCTGGCTGAGCCAGGGAGTCTCCCACTGCCCTCTGGCCCTGCAGCCATTTGCCTGCAAGGTCAGTATGGGATGGCCGTGCCCCACAAGCGTGAATGCCCAGCCCTCGCCTGCAGTGGCCTCACGATGCCACCATCAGAAAGATGCTCCATGGTCCTCTGCTTACAGCACTTGGCAACCCACTGCACCAGGTGGGTGGCCAGCCCCTGACGTGATGACCACCTCAACTGCAAATTCAACACCCCAGCTGTAAGGTTTTGGTGTGCCTGTGCTCTGGATGTGTCTCCATCCTCCACAGCTCACTGCTGTGGCAAAAGCCCAGGTGGGCAAGTGTGCAGCAGAGGCACCACTACCCAGAGACCAGGAGCTCCCACCAGGCACCCGCCCTGTGCCCAAGGCACCCTGGAAAAAATTACATCCCCAGGAGCATCTGGGTCCTGTTTGCACAGGGACCACAGGCAGCACTGCAGGAGCCCACCATGAAGAGTGCTGCACCACAGAGAGCTTTGAGCCACGGAGAGCTTTGTACCATGGATTGCACTGCACCATGGAGAGCTTTGAGCCATGGAAAGCTTTGCACCACAGATAGTGTTGTACGAGGGATTGTCTTGCACCGCGGAGAGCTTTGCACTGTAGGAGCCCACCATGGAAAACATTGCACCACAGAGAGCTTTGAGCCATAGAGAGCTTTGTACCATGGATTGCACTGCACCACGGAGAGCTTTGCACCACACTGTCGTATGACAGGATTGTGTTGGACCATGGAAAGCTTTGTGCCACAGAGAGCTCTGCACCACAAATGGTGTTGTACAAGGAATTGTGTTGGACCACGGAGAGCTTTGCACCGTGGAGAGCTTTACACCGCAGGTAAGTGTTGTACGACAGATTGTGCTGCACCACGGAGAGCTTTGCACCACAGATGGTGTCGTACAACTGATTGTGTTGCACCACGGAGAGCTTTGCACCACAGATGGTGTTGTACAACAGATTGTGTTGCACCACGGAGAGCTCTGCACCGCAGAGAGCGCTGCAGGAGCCCCTCGTGCCAGCTCCCCTCCGTAGGCACACCCAGCCCCAGCTCACCCAGGGGCCAGCAGGCACACGGGGCTCCTCCAGCCCAGCCCCGACCCCCCAGTTCCCACACATGGGGCTGCTGACTGCGCCTTTAAAAGGCGAGGAGGGGAGCGTGATGGCCGGCGTTTTCCGAAGGACCATTAATTTGCCAGCGTCACATGCTTCGCAGCTGCAGCCTGGCAGTGATTTATACGCCTCTGAAGTTCATCAGAGGGAAAAGTACTTTCCAGGCGCAGCGTATTCCCCTTCCCCTGTCTTCCTCACCGGCGTGAGCTGCCCACATCCAGAGCCCAGCTAAAACGCCGAGGCCCCATCCATCACCCCCACACGTCACCCCCTGCCCTCGCCACCCAGCCCAGGCACTCCCCTTCTCCCCGGCATCTGCGAGCAAAAGAAAACTTCCTCTGGCTTCCTCGCCTCTCTGACCCACCAATGAGAAAGCCATTAATTAATAAGGGGCAGCACTGATCTGGCTCCTCGGCCGGCCAGGGGACCAGCGAGCCCCCTCCTCCCCATCACCAGGTCCTGTGGCCAAAATAAACGGCAGGCAGAAGGCGGGCGTCCCCCCCTCCTGCCGCCACCCCCCCTGCACGCCGTCCTCTGGGGAGGTTCAAAAGTTCAAGATTTTCACATTTCCCTAACGTTATTTCAGGAAATTGCTGGAGAAAGGAAAGACGGCACTGCCGAAAAAGCAGTCCGCGTGTGGATATAATAACACACAGAATCCCGAGGCAGGACACAGTGTGCGCCAGGCGTGGCTCGCAAGGACCCCCGTCCCCACCCTGCATGGCACCCACCTTTTATTTTTTGGCTCAGGAGATTCCTTGCACACCGCTGACTTTCACAGAGTTATTCCTAAAGCAACGCCGAGAGCAAAGCCCCGGCTCACCCACCACCGCTCCAAAGCAAAGCAGCCCCAGCCGTGGCAGATGCCGGGAGATGCTGCCACGAGGACCACGGGTTGGCCCCCAGAGCCACAGTGCTCAGAGCACCAGCACTTACTGAATCGTAGCGGCTGGGGTGATGGCGATGCTGCCCAGTGGGTTCAAAGCATCGCTGAGAGCATCCCCCGGAGCAAAGCCCAGGTGCCAGGCGTGCCAGCCCAGCAGCACGGGTGCCTGGGTTCCGGACCCAGGTCCCCAGGGAACTACAGCTTGGCCCCAGATGTGCACAGGGCTCCCTGCAAACGCTGTCATCAGCTCTGACGTGCTTTTGTGTTACTTTCTTCCTTCCTCTTGAAAGCCTTCAAATTTCACATTTGCACAAACCTCAAAAGTTGCTCAAAAGCGACTGAGTCACACCTGGGTTCTCATCAACATCAGGTTCAGCTACAGCCTTTGCTGAAGGTTCATGGGAAAGGTTCATAAAACTACTGAAAGTCTTGGCAAACCTGAATTTGGGGTTATA
Organism: Falco naumanni; assembly: GCF_017639655.2. Taxonomy (NCBI): domain Eukaryota; kingdom Metazoa; phylum Chordata; class Aves; order Falconiformes; family Falconidae; genus Falco; species Falco naumanni. The sequence continues at coordinate 8,233,652 of NC_054062.1, forward strand.
ATGAAATATGAAACTCGACTACTTTCATGTGGTTTGGGGTTTTTTGTTGCAAAACATTTGGTGCAGCAGCTTTGGGTGAGAGCACAACAAACTAGTACACGACAGCGTGTCCATAGGAGCGAGGAATTCAGATACACCCCGGCAGCATTCGGCTGGCAAATGATTAACTCTTATTTGAAGCCATCTCATTAGCGCAGGGGCTGGATCTGTGCCACCGCATGCTCAGGGACGTGGGGCAGAGCTCTCAGCACTGGCAAGGACCCAAGGCAGGAAGATTGCTTTGCACCGGTGCACCAGTGCGGCTCCAGCAGCGATGGAGCCGTGGTCATGGCAAAAGCCCGGCTCTGCACCGAGGCAGCCTGGCTCTGCCAGCACCTTCTGCACAGACATGCTGTGCCATAGCACGGCGAGATGTGCCCCGGGCAGACTGCTGCCAGACACCCATGGGAGCAGGGGGGTGGCACCCATCGCATCCCAAGGTCCATCTCGTTCAAACAGGGCACCGCACGCCTTTCGGCTGCCAAGGGCAACCTCGGCTGACCGCAAAGAGGGGCTGGGAACCCTTCATGCCCAAGTATCGCTTCATTCCTTCCAAGCACACAGAGAGGGGGATGTTGGTTTGGTTTCCTGAAGGTTTTTTTAAGTTTGCCAAGGTCTTTGGGTGTTTGGAGTTAGAGCTTCTGCTTTGGGGCCACGTTGTGTGCTCTGGATTGCCCATCCTGCAGCGTAGTGAAAAGCTGGCTTGAAGCATGCTAAGACCTCACCTACACCATAAGGACAACGGAGAAGGAAGAACAACGAGCTTGCCTGCACTGGCCTCGCTATTTCCAGTTGGAAAGTGGTGGTGAAGACAACCCCTTGAAAATGAGCAGCATAAGCATCCCAGATTATTGATTTCCTCAAAGGAACAAGATGATGAGCACTTCCCAGGTATCCGTGACCCTCAGCCACTAACCCCGTGCACATGCTCTCCGAAGGCTCGCTCTCCTCAGGGTCTGGAGGGTCACTTGCCGTGACAGAAAGTGGCTGATGCATCTACGGAGGTGTGTAAGGCAGAGAGCAGCACCTGAAGTCTGCGTACGTGCAAAGGTGCCAAATTGGCCAAGCAAACATTAATGGCAGTGAAAAAGTGTCTGCATCCCTGCTCCCACTGAAATGCAGTGTGAAGGCGTCCTCCTGCATTCCCACAACCTGCTGGCATCACCCAGACCACTGCAGGCAGGGAAGAACCGTGAGAGATCGATATCTGCATTTTCACACCTGCCCTTCAGGCTCTGCATGGCATCCGTGGCCGGGAGGGAGCTGGGAAGGTGCAGGGACAGGGACAGGCTGCTGACAGAACTGCTGGCACTGGGCACTGCCTCCGAGAGACACCACAACCCAAAGGAGACAGCAGGACACCCAGCCCAGGCACCCAGAGGTCAACCGGAATCCAGGACATTTAGAAGGCCGATTAAGGAAGTTTATATTAATTACAGAAATGTGCTAATACCCTGGGAAAGCCACCAACCCTGCAATGTTGTACAAACACGACACTGCTCTTCCTAAGCCATTGCCCCCTGGGGCACGCCAGCAACTAGCTCCCCCAGAGCGACTCAGCCCCCCTCCATCACAGCCTTCATGTTCCCCCCTTCCATCCTACCTCTGCCATACCTCAGCCCCATCACTCCCACCTCCTCCTGTTTACAGCCCTGGGGCCATTTGCCCCCCCCCCCCCCCCCCCCCTTATACATTTTAAAGCTGCCCATTTTAAAGCGCTGCTGAAAATCCCCGGGACAACCCAAATATGTTTCTAGTTGCACAGAAACAAGTGACACCGGAGCCAAGATGCAGCACTGGGATGTTGGGTCACTTTCTGAACACAGCCCAGGCTAGGAAGGGCTTAAACTCACTCATATCTAAACAATAAATAATAATAATAATGTCGGGTTTTGCAGTGCACTTCTTTCAATATGGGCTGATTAATGTATTTGTAACGAGTGACGGTAAAGATTTTCAAGCCATCTAATTAGAAGGCTGTTTCCTTTCCAGATATGCCCAAGTCTCTTTGGAAAAGGAAACTTGGCCTCCAACGCAACCTCAGTGCTGTGAAAACGCTACCCTGTGTCCTGAAGATTAATCAGATGCTCAACTTCCCTGGGGCATCATTTGCAATTCCCAATCTCCGATACCCTGGCGCCGCCTCCCCTGTGCCTCCCGCTGAAGGAGCAGCCAGCGTGGTGCAAGCTCTGCTCCAAAAGGCACCAAAAATCCCAGGGAGGTGCTGGCATGCAGAGCCGTCCTGGCTTCCCATGGCAGCGATGGTGCCAGGGGACAGCCAACACGATGGGGAGGAGAATGGGAGGGTGCCACCCTGCACGCGCCCCTGCAAGGGATGCGCGCACGGGGCAGCTCATCCTATTCATCACGGCGCCCACAGCCCGTGTGGATGTACTTTTCCGTTCGTGTCTGGCATTCCCAGAAAACACTAACTTCATTATTGATTTGTGCTCATTTGTCATTTTTATAACCTGGCCAGCACTTCTCCTGAAGGCCGTGACTAATTCCACTTCCCCAGGCTGGAAGGGGCGAGAGCCTTTAACTCTTTCGGGACGGGCTGTGCCCAGGGGCTCCCCAGTCGCAGGGCACCGATGGAGCCCCCCGGGTGCCGGGCAGGGCAGCGGCTCAGCGCTGGGGTTCGCACCCTCCCATCCCTTTCTCCTGCCTGGAGCAGAAAGGTAGACGGTCCGGGAGCTGAGATGGAGCTGAGTGATGCTGGCTGCTGGTAGGAGAGAGCTCAGGGGAAAAATGGACTTTCCACCCATTATGCCAAAACAAAGCGTCTCCCGCCCAGCTGGAGGGGTGCTGCACGCCCACGCCGCCCCCGGCCAGCGGGCAGAGCCAAGGGGAGGGCAGGTTTGCCTGCCAGCACTGGTGAGCATCCAGCCTCCAACGTGCACCCATGGGGCTGGCAAACCAAGCCAGCCACGTGTCCTTCCAGCACCCTGAGGGCCACAAGGACCTCCCTGGCCAAACTGTCCCTTCTGGCCAGCAGACCCTATGCCAGCACGCTCTGCCCTTCTTCAGGACCTGCAAAGCCCTGGAGAAACTGATGCCAAGGAGAGGAACCACCCGATGGTTGCACCTCCAAGCTAACCCCCGGTCCCTCACCCCACAGCAGGCAGCAGAGGGTACCCAAGCCATGCCTACAACTGCTCCCCACGCAGCCCCAGCCATGCTCAATGGAGAGGTTATCCTCAACAGGGCATGAGGACCACCTCCTTGAGATGCTCATGCATCCTCAGGTGACTTCTCATCAAAAGAAAAACCAGCAGCAGGACTTGGTCTTGGCCTTGGCACACTCTGCTCCTTGGGGTCCAGCAAACCGAGGGGGCAACAGTAACTCCTAAGTGACTCTCATAAATGTCTACATACAAATGAAACTCCAAATATTTCAGGCAGGTTGCAATAATGCCTGTCCATGGCAATGGGGAAAATATGCCATGATGTGGGGGGACACCTGGATACCTGCCATCCCACTTGAGCAACCAGTGACCATCACATTCCAGGGGAAAAACCCCAAGTGCTGGGAGGCTGATGGGACCAGGTCTCCCTCCCTCCTTCCAGGCACTTCCCAGAAAAGTGTCAGGATCAAACTCCCAGAGGAGAAGGTCCATTGAGTTTAATGCAGCAGATGCTGTTTCCAAGGGGTGAGATACGGGGGAGTACCAAACGTGACATCTGCAATTATGGAAAAGCCAGATAAAGAAAATCAAATCTCATGCTTCAGGGCATGGGCTGATGGGTACAAGGGTCAGGAAGGAATTTCCCTCCACTTACACAGCAGTGCACAATTGGGTCAGTGCATTACCGGGTGGCACAAGTCCTCGATTGTTTTCCCCTTTCCTTTTCGAAGCCCTGCGATCTTGCCATTGTCAGATGAGCTGTGTCTGAGGGAGCAGTGGCTTAACCTGGTGTGGCAGAGCCGATGCTTCTCCCATCACCCGCCTCGCTGTGATGGGACTAGGATCAGCATCCCTAGTCCCAGCTGAAAAATCGCATGAGGACCTCGCTCAAAGCCGGTCCATTTGCCTTGCTGCTCTGGCACTGGTCTGCAGCGCTGCCTGCCCCCTCTCAGCCTTAATTACTTCTACTACAACGATCTAAATTATAATAAAAACTCCTCTGAGTAAGGACCTTTTCTTCTCCCGTGTTTGTAAAGCGCTGTGCACACCTCTGGCATTATTTAAATAATAAGCAGTAGTAATAAAACCTGCAATGTTGGCTTAGAAAATAACTGCACTTGGAAAAGGGGCCGAATGGAGAGAAGCAAGCAAAGAGCACTGATGGTTTTGTTAACAGAGGTCGGGAAGCGTTTGCGGTAACAGTGGTTGCTCTCACTTTATGCCACGTCCAGCATCCTTTCTCTTCCTTAAGCAACTTCTCTGTGCTAAAACTTGCTTAGCTGGGAGGATCTAACCACAGGGAAGAGGCTTGAGTTTCAAATTAAAACAAAGCGAACAAACAAATGCAAAGATGGTCTGCAACATGTGTCTATCTGCATTCGACCCTTGCTAAGCCAGGCTTTGCCAAACCGCATGCTTCATAATCCCGACAAACAGTTATTGGTCTTTTCCCACTGCCAAGCAGCTATTTAGCAGCGATTCTCTGTCACCAAGGGTGGCATTTTTAAACATCCTCTCTACCGGTCTTATTCTACGCCTGCTGCAGCCAGCAGCTTGCCATCAACCCCACAAGACCACACTTTGCAAACCCTATCAAATAGGGTTGATCGGGGTTTTTATCAAACAAGACCTATGATTAGTGCAATCTGAAGTATTACATTAATTAACACTGACACTGTCTGATGACACAAATGCACCCGACTCTACAGTTTGGGGAGCCTATAGCTCCATGGGTCAGACAGCCAGGCTGGGGCATGGCATCGCTGCCCTCCTGCACCCAGGAACCCACGGGTGAGCCCAGCACCCATGTCAGGACCCTGAGCACCCAGCCAGCATCACCCACCCGACTCTGCTACCTCGCCATCACGCTGATTTGGAGTTTAGTGCAAGAAGAGTTGTCCCAGAAAGGTGTAAATCAACCAGAGGCAGCCAGAGGGTGGGCGTCAAGCTCCGAACCCCACCACTATCCAGCAAACCTCACATCCACGGGGCAGAGAGAGTCACGTCTGCACAGCCTCTGGGATCCGGCCCCGGGTTGTCAAGGGGAAGGTGGAATCAAAGGTATGAAAATGTACTGAATGGGAACTGGCATGCCCAGACTTGGTCCCTACAATCCAGAAGCTGAGCCAAGAAAAGAAAGCAAGCACAGACGGCTGGGATGGGGTAACGGGAGTTTCAGCATTGCAAACATGTTGCAGACAAGTGGGAGAATAATCTTCAGGGGAATGTTTGAAGGAGCTTGTGGTGGCTTGCTTGGGAAAAGAAAAAAAAAAAAAAAAAGAGAAACGGAAACAAAAGAAAGAAGAGAAGAAAAAAGCGGCTCTGGAGGCGGCTGGGTGCTGTGGTCGGGCGCTGCGAGGGCTGCGTGTGGCAGCATCCCCCAGCAGCACGGAGAGTGCTTCCTCCCTGCCGTGCGCTGGCGGGGCTGGGCACGGTGGCCAAGACTCAGAAAACAAAATCGAAGGAAGCGGTGGACAAGGCCAGGAGCCAAGCAGAGGCTGTTGGGCGTAGGGAAGCGCACGGCACCGGGGATCAGCGCAGGAGGACAGCACAGGGCTGAGGACCATCCTGCGGGGGGGGCTGGTACATGGTGATGGGGAGAGGACAGGGCTGCGCTGGGGCTTCTGGGCTGCTCTTCGAGCTGAATCCTGTCCTTAGCATCATTTTTTGGCCTGAGGTCTGATATTTCAGTTGCCTGCGTGCCTCAGTTTCCCCTGCAGGTGACAGAGACACGAAGCCTTGCCTGCCCACATCCACCTCCCCGTCCCTTGACTTGGCAAACCCGCAGGCATGCCTGAACCCACCGCAATGCAGCGCTCCCACCGAGCCAGGCAGCTGTGGCCACTACGGAGAGGAGCCTCGCCGAGATGCCCTCCCCCATCAAACACCCCTCTTGCACCACCGATGCCATCGTGTCCCCAAGCCCAAGCAAAAGCAGAGAGGAGGAAACAGCCCCTTCCCCTGCGGCCCCATCCAGGATGGTCCCCAGCTGGCGGAGCAGCTCAGACCAAGCTGGGAACAACATCAACCGTGCTGGGAACAAAGCAGTGGTTGTATCACGGTCACTGGGAGAGCTGGGAGGGGAGTTTCTTTTTTAAGTAGAAAAGCTTGGGGGGGTTGTTTTTTCTTTTTTTTTCCTGTGGGTTTGCTTTTTCCCTTGTTAACCAAAAATGTCAACGAAATCAAGACCGTTCCCAGAAAAAGGACTGAAACTGACGAATTAATTTCATGTTTGGGGGGAAGGGGAGAAATAACAATGGAAAGTCTCAAAAGATCCCATGTCGACAGTTTTTTTTTAAAAAAAACAAGTTATGTATTGAAACAAATTCTTGTTTCTGATCCTCTGCAGTGACATAAAACTCTCTGCAAAGGCTGAAATCAAACCAAAATGTTCCAAGCAGCCCTTTCTGGGTCTCTGGGCTGTGTGGGAGCATGATGCTCCTGACTCAGAAACACTTTCAAAGCCCCAGGGTCTCCCACCAGAAAGTCATCCCCCTATCAAGCTCCTGTCCTCTTTATCCTTTGCTTTCTCCTTCTTGCACGGAGAAAAAGCCAGGTATGAGCAAGGAGGGCAGCTCCGTGCCCCGGCCTCTCTGCTCTACCCTGCCCCACCGACCCATCCAGCCGGCAGCTTGCACGCCACGCCAAGGAAGAGCCGGAGAAAACTTCATTCAACCCATCAAATACTTTCCCCTGGGCTCCCAAGGGCTGTGGATGTACCCTTGGGAGAAGGGTTGGTTCACCACCCAAAGCCTGTGGGTGTGGAAGAGGTGACACATGTCCCAGTAAGGCCACCTCAGGGGCAGAACCTGGCTCCAGGACCCCAGGTCTAAGTGAACAACTTCACCCAAACCATGCTCTGACACACTGCAGTCTTGGGGGACATCAGAAGGTGACACTGAGCTCCAGAAGATTAAAAAAATCCCCCAAAAGAGAACGAAGAACTACTGGCTGAGTCGTTGAGTCAAGGTTGCACCATTGCAAAGAGGTGTCCAGGGTCAGCCTGGGAGGATTTGGCTCCATAGCTCCAACCAGCATGGTAGAAATGGTGTTTTCCTTCATTCCCCACCACCTCTCCTCCTCCAACCCCGGGTTCCTGCCACAGCCTCAGATCTGCCATTGCCACAAGCCTTGCCTCAGTCTGCTTCAAATTACCGTAACAATGCCGGGCCCCAAGTGGACATGTAAAATGTCTCAAGTTTATTGTAATTGTAAGCCATCCCTAAAACTGCAGAGACATTGCTAGAATATTTCTTCCTCCTTTTAAGACCCTCCGACGACTCCAAGCCAGCAAGAGGGACGTGAGGACAGGCGGGAGAAGGAGCTGACTGGAGCCAGCTGCCTTTGCACGGGGCTTGCACGGCTGCGCTGGCCGGGCTGGGGCATGGGAAGGGGCAGCGGGGCTCCCCGAGGTGGTGCTGGGACAGGGGTAATGTCCCCTGGGACACAGGGACGGCTGGGGCCGAGCGGCTGCCGAACCCGTGCCCCGTCTCCTGCTTCGAGGAGGGAAACACCACGGGGCAGAAGTGCTTTTGCTGGGAGTGGGACCACCGTGCATGGCTGAAAGCCCGTGAGCACCAGCCCCTTGCTGCCTGGCAGCTCCCTGCGTGGAGGCAGCTTGTCCTGGTGCTGCACGCTGGCATCTGTGCCACCCGCAGCCGTGCCACCCACAGCTGTGCCACCAGCAGCCACGCCACCCACCGCCATGCCACCAGCAGCTGTGCCACCAGCAGCTGTGCCACCAGCAGCCATGACACCAGCAGTCGTGACACCAGCAGCCATGCCACCCACAGCAGTGACACCAGCAGCCGTGACACCAGCAGCCGTGCCACCAGCAGCTGTGCCACCAGCAGCCATGCCACCCACAGCCATGCCACCAGCAGCTGTGCCACCCACAACTGTGCCACCAGCAGCTGTGACACCAGCAGCCGTGACACCAGCAGTCGTGACACCAGCAGTCGTGACACCCACAGCAGTGATACCAGCAGCCGTGACACCAGCAGCCGTGACACCAGCAGTCATGACACCCACAGCTGTGACACCAGCAGCCGTGACACCAGCAGCCGTGACACCAGCAGTTGTGACATCCACAGCCGTGACACCAGCAGCTCTGCCACCAGCAGCCGTGCCACCCACAGCTGTGCCACCAGCAGCCGCGCCACCAGGCAGGCACTGAGTCTCTGCCTGGAGCCCGCGTTAACGCTGTCACACAAATCACACCTGTGAAACTGTTACAAGAATTAATTGATCATATAAGTACAGTAATTGGAACTTGCAAAGCATAGATAATTACCTTTTATTAGTTCCTGTAGATAATCCATTATGCACTGATTAGGCCTAAGTAAGGATCTTGTAGTCCTAGTTTGATTAATGGCAGATTATGGATATAAAACTCAAACGGGAATAGATAACTTACTCTTTTCTTTCATGCCTTAGGAGTACATCACCCTGTGAGTTATGGTCAGAAGCTTCCCAGGTGCCTGATTTGTCCCTGGGGAGAGTCAGGCACAGCTGAGATTCCCACCTGACCCAACCGTGGTCCCTCTCCCATGGCCGGTACCAGCTCCCGATGCTCCCCAGTGGCTCCAGAGCCCCCAGCTCAAACCTCAGCAACGTGCCTGCTCGCCAACAGCCCCGTGTCACGCAAGGCCTGACCAGCTCCCTAACCTGTTTTTAGCTCAGAACAACTTGCCATCATCCCTTTCAATCCAAAGCAGCAAAACCTCTCCCAAGCATCTCGCCCCCCAGCTCGGATGCGCTCATTTCCATGGATGCTCAGACCATATATTTATTTTCTGCGAGACTCTGCCTGAGACAGAATATCAATAATTATTTTCCGCTTGCAATCGTCTGACTGCCGAATGCCATCTGTGGGGCAGGGGATGCTGCTCCTACGTTTACAGATGGCCAGCCCCCATGCCGGGCTCGGTGGGACTGTCCCTGCATCAGAGTCACCGTGTCCCCTGCGAGAGGGATCTGCCTGCAGCACGGGGGGTTCTGCTCCACTCACCATCACTCTCACGCCCTGTTTGCAGAGCAAGGAGCACAGGAGCAGGATGGGGGCAACCGGACAAAATCTGCCTGCAGGCTAAAGGAAGCTTTATTTAAGAGGAATAAATAAAAAATAAGACTGTGATTATCTCGGGCCACTCTCCAGCTGCCACCCAAAGACAGAATGGGGGAGGCATTTTTCAAGTGAATAAACAAAACTGAGCGGATGTGACACGCCGAGGCACAGGGACAGATTCCTCCTTTCTTCCTGGCCAGATAACCCCCTTATCAGCACGGCGGAGGGGATCAGGAAGGAGTGGAGGAAAGAGGGGAAAACAGCAAATGTGGGCAAGGGGAGAAAAAATACCCATCAGAGAAGCTGGCCGGAGGGAGCCCAGGAGCGAGGAGGCTGCGTTCAGCGCCAGGCTATTCATCCTGCACGCTCCGGACTGCCAGGGCTGGGGATGAATGAGATTTACTGCCCATTAAAATAAAGCCCTTTCTGTAGTTTATAAACAATGTTGCCGCTCAGTGGGAGGTTGGACATTTTAGTTCATTAAGCAGCAAATAATCTCTGTCACTTTTTATTTTTAAGTTTATTTACATGGAGGGTTGGGGTTTTTTACCCCTTCCTCCTCCTCCTCCTGCCCACCCCCCCCCACCCCCACCCCCGCCAGCAGCAAAAGTGCGTGTGTGCACGCAGCCGAAATGCTGCTCCGCACCGTGAGCTGGCTCCTCCTGTGGCCGTTGGCCAAGCCACTAAAATAATCCTGTTTATGCATCAAAAATGGTCCTTACAGTAAAAAGAAATTTATTTCTGCCTAAAACCCAGGCGTGGGTGAATGGTGTGCCAGAGCAGCACTGCTGGGGGCACAGGCAGAGACTCAGCACCCGTCCTGGGAACAGGCGGCAGAACTGAGCCCTGGGGTAAGTCAGAGATATCAGCAGTGACTGCCAGGTCCCTGCATGGTCTGGGACACCAAAAGGGACAAGGACAGGGCTGCTAGCAGCAAAAGAGACCCCCGTGCCGGGCAGCCTGGAGTGTGGCACATGGAGATGCCCAGTGGGAATGCAAACTGGACCACTCGCTTAAGGTTCCTGGTTCAGAGCAGAAGACCTTTCCCTTGGCATTACAGTAATAGGCACATCTGCCTAGAAATGCCACCCCTGCCCGGGAGCCTTTGCTTGGGCAGGGAGATAGAGAGGGCAACACCTCGCAGGGGCGGAGGTGGCGTGCAAGGAAACTGCAGGAGGGTGCGCGGGGTGACACAGCTCCAGCAAAATCCTGGTGGCACCTCCAGCTGCGCGTGGCTGCGAGCGCTGGCCCCTTTCCAGCAGCTGGCAGAGGCAGCGGGAGATGCTGCCGGCCAGCGCTCCCCAGCCCCTGGCTCCGCACCAACGCGCTGCCAGCAAACTCCTCTCTGGCAGCGGAGGGAAACCTGCGCATCAGGCAGGATGCTGCCGGGGCTGTGGATGCTCTACCAGAAAAACACCCCGGGATGGCACCGTGGCACAGCCCGGAGCCTCGGCGGGGGGTCGTGGTCCCCTCTCCACCTCCAGCACCACGCGAGGCTGGAGGGAACAAGGACATCTGGGAGGGTCAACACTCGAGCTAGTAAAGATGCTGTGATGGTCTTCTGCAAGGGGATGTGAACTCCCTTCTCAGCTAACTGTACCTTGGGCCATGGATACCCCCTGAACCCTGCTCCCACTGCAGTGCTAAGCAGCTCCTGCATCCTCCCCCGCTTCCTCCGGCACAGCCCACCACGCTTGGCTAAACCCCACCATGACTCAGCCCCAGCACCACTGCAGCTCCCTGGTGGGCAGAAGAAATCCCTCCTCATGTTATCTAGATCCTAAAGCACTTGAGCAGACGGCAAATGTGCAAGCCATTATATCATTCACTCACTATCAAAAGCTCACACAGAGGCACTTAATTACAGCCCCGGAAGCGCAGGCTTCCTTAATAAATCAAAGAAATAAAGTCAGGGATGATGCACTGAACAGAGGGGGTGGGGTGGGGGGAATAAAGAGCTTACAGTTTCCCACTGTGTGTCCCCTTTAGATAACAGATGCTCTCTTCTTAACCTCTCACTTCATCAGATCAGCTCCAGCTGTGTTTGGATCAAGTGCGCAGGCTGGCCCGTGTCCAGGCTGCCTGCTTCCCTGCTCCGGTGCCAGCTCCGTCCCTCCAGCTCGAGGGCTGGCTGTGCCGGGGTGGCAGGGAGGAGGGGAGCCCCTGCCGAGCCAGGCCTGTTTCATTAAGTATATTTTACCCTATTCCTTCTTCTAGTGACCTAAACTCCTTCCTAAGAGCATCTCTGAGACTCTCAAAGAGGGCTGAACACCGGTCCCATCGGCACCCTGCAGCCATCCCTAGCCACGCTTCTGGGAAAAGCAGCGATGTCGCAGGAGCGATGCACGGGTATCACTCATTTCCCCTTGCAGCCCCATGAGCAGCCCACACCAGTGTAACATCCAGGAGACACCACTGTTAGTAAACAGCTTCCAAAGGCTACACTGATAGCTTCACGTCATCTCGGCCATAAATCACGGGAGAAGCCCCCCGGGACACCCCCCGCTCCCTGCCTCGGCACGCACCACCCACCTCCCTGTTTATTTGTAAGTGTCACCTCCTCCCTCCCGCTGGCGCGCAGCCCGCTGCAGGAGCGCGGTGATGAATGGGGCTGCAACAGCGTTAAAAGGAGATTCCTCACCACAGAGCCTCGCCAGCCTCGGCCGGGGCTAGGAGTGAGCAGCCCCCCATGCTGGGCTCCCCCCCGCCTGGAGCCGCTGCACCTGCACCCACCACCCCATGTGCCGGCACGTACCCCCGCGGGAAAAGCGATGCCGGAGGGCTGGCAGAGCCCAGGTCCCCTTACCCGCCTGCAAACGTGCCTCGCAGCCCAAGGACCTTAGCGGAGATAAAGCCTTTGAGAAATCCCACTGCTCCTAATCCCCCAACAGCACAAAAATAATGAAGCATTATCTCATCAGGCCTTAACCCAGTAATTACCCAGGGGATGGCTTAATAAGGAAGGGACACCCACCTGCCAAATACAGCCTAAGCCTGCCTCCTGTCCGGTTACACAACACAAGGCTGGGCACGGCGGCGGCAGCGTCCTCCAGCCCTCCCGGACCGAGCCAGGCAGGGGAAGGGGAGCAGGAGCAGCCCCGTCCCCACACCGGGGGGGCTGAGGGAGCCCAGGTGCCCAGGAGACCCAACCGCTTCCCCAGAGCCGGTGTCGTCACTGCCCCCAACATCCTCCTGGACCTAGCCGGGAGGAGGCAAGCCCTGCCACCAGGAAAAGCTGTCTGCCTCCAAACTCCCCAGAAGAGCCCCAAAATCTCAGCTGGCGCAGTGGCTCGGCGGAGGGAAGCACCTGCTCGCAGGGTCTCCGTGCCGCCCTGCCCTCGCCAGCTCGGCTGGTGCTGTGCCACCTCCTCCCCGCACCCCACATCCTTCCTGCCAGCAGCCGATGCTCCAGCCGTGATGCCTGGATGGCTGGGAGAGGGGACAGCAGCCGGGAAGGCTCAGAGATGGGGTTAAACCCCCTCCCGGCAGCCTGACCTGCGGGTGCTGGGGGATGTTTCTAGCCCATCCTGCAAGACAGCTGTCTCCTCACCGCAACGGCCCAAATCACGAGCAACTTGGGCAAATCTTCGCCAGGGCTCTGAGTCAGACCACATGCCCTGCTCGGTTAACGGAGCTGGAGTGTGAAAAGTGAGCCGGCTGGAGGAGAGCGCTTGGGTTACAGCTCGGAGCAGCCGCTGCAGGGCTCTGACAGCTCCTGGCTGCTCCCCGGGCAGCGATATCTCCAGATCTTTTACAAATAAATATCATTGCTCATTATCTCAGCATTAAAGTTACATGCTGGGCGAGATGGGTACTGAGCTTTCCCTCGCTAATCTAAAACGGATGCCAGCGTTTCTATTATTAATCTCCCAGGCCGTGGGCTCCCTCCCCCTCCGCCGCTGCCAGCTCTGCCACTGCCACCCCCTGTCCCCATGGGAGGAGAGGGGACAGCAGAGCAGTTCCACAGCCCCTCTGTGCTTGTTCACACATGGCCCGGTGGCTTCGCTCCCTGGTTGAGCTGTGCTGCTCCTGGGGGGGGAGGGTAAAGCCTCCCCCGACGCCAGAGCCAGGTGTTTCCAGAGGTTTGATTTTGCTGAACCCATTCCCACACGCAGCCGCAGTGAAGACGAGCCAGCGGCAGGCAGTGTTCCTCCCCGGTGGTTCCTCCCTCCACAGCACCCCTGGGTGCAAGCACGCACAGAGCCAGGAGCATCTCAGGGGGCTCCTGTCAAGCCTCCAGCCCAAAAAGGCCGGTGCCTGCAGACCAGCGACCTGCTGAGCGAGGGCTGCCAGCCCCAGGGAAGATCTCTGCAAAAAACCTTCCTGCACCAGCAAGATGAGACCAGAAGTTCCTGGTGCTTGTGTCCACCCCAAGCTAGAGCTGCCCAAGAGCAGCACGCTCACCCCAGCATCCCGATGTGCCGCAGACCGGCTGCCGGGAGTACGTGCCTTGCAAGGAACGGCGTGGGTTTGACTCCCACACCCTGCCGCATCCCAGGCTCCCGCTCCAGCGTGGCGTGGGGCTGAGCCACTGCAGGATGCGGCCTGGCTGGGCAGAGCCGAGCGCTGCCCTGCTGCCCACACACAGCAGCATCTCCAGCAGCCGCTTCCTCCGAAGCCAGAAGATACTGAGTCACCGGCACTGAGCTGCCCAGCTCATCCTCTCACTCCCTGCAGCTGGAGTTACCGCCGGCACATTTGCAACACAGGGCCCACAGCATCTGCAGGAGCAGCAGCAGCAGCAGCAGCAGCGTCAGGACAGGGATGGATGCGCAGCCGCCAGCCCCCAGCCTACCCCGGGATAAACGCAGCGCTTCCCGCAGCCCAGCAGCAATCCACGGTGCACTTTATCTCTAGGCGGCTTTAATTGCGGAGATGGGTATCGCAATTAGACGTTGGCTCACTAAGAGCAACCAGAAAGCGGTGGAAACGCTGATCACCGGGGCTGGTTGAAGACAAGCTGAGGCCGCTGCGGGGCAAGGAGGAGAGAGCCAAACCCCAGGAGATGGCCTTGTCCCCACTGCCTACAACACACAGTAGCCCCAATGCCCAGACAAACTCTGCTGGATATTGGTCTTATATACAGAAAGTCCTCCGAAGTCCCAGTACAGAAACTTTCCCCTCCCCACATCACACACAGAAGAACCAGGGAGAAACTGAAGCAGATTTCCCATTTGCCCGGGAGGTGTGGGCCAGCCTTGTGGGGGCACATGGGGTTAGTGCCTGGGACACCCACCCAGTCCCAGCTCCAAGCACCATGAAATCACCCACCAGAGCCCCGAGACACGCCGAGGTGATGGCACCCATCACCCTCCCATCCCAGGCCAGCTCCCCTCCCCTCCCTTTGCTTCTCTTTTTTAAGAAAACAATTAAACTGTGTCTTTTTATCTATACCAACGCTGTCTGCAGGGTTGCTGCATCCTCCCTGGCTCCTAACCCCCCCTTATCACATGTTACCCATGAGAGGGGGGCGACCCCAGCCCCCAGCCAGATTCCCGCAGTCCCCACAGGATGAGGGTGCCTTGTGCCAGACATTCCCTTGCCAAGGGGGGATGTTTGCCTGTGTCCCCTGCCTGTGTCCCCTGACTTCAGGCAGCCCGTGTAGGGAAATGAACGCAGATTTCGACATCCTTTGGTTCATCAGCTGCTTGTTTCAACATCCCCACAGTAAAGCCTCAAAAAAAGCACACCCTGTCACTCCCTCACAATCTTCCTTCTGCTAACTAGGCTTTATCCAGAAGACTATTTGTCACCTCCAAATAAATATTTATTAACCAAACTGCAGGTGTCTGGGGCTTCCCACCTCCTCTGCTTTCAGCTGTGCTGACACCAGAGCTCTGCGGAGCGCCCAGATGTCGGCTGGTAACAGCTCCAGGAGCGTTTCTGCTGCCTCCTTTGAGCCTGGCATTCAAATAACTTCTCAAATCTTCCCACTAACCTCAGCAGGAACACCCTGGTTAAGGGACATCTCAGTGCAAGCAGATGCAGGGGTGGTGGATGAAAAAGCGGGGTGGGAGGAAGCCTCCCTTGGGCTTTTCCTTTCGGTAAAGTCATGGACTTGCAAGGAATGCAAAGCCCAAATCCAAGGGTCAGTCCCACAGGACAGACCCTCCCCAGCCCTGCCACTGCAGGTGTGGAATAAAGACTTTCAGGGTAAAATCTGCTCCTTTGTGCCAAATCCAGAGATTCCTGGTGTCCTCTGCCTCCCCTGGGCAAAGCTCCTTGGAGGGAAAGACTCCCAGCACTGGAGCATTTTCCTCCAGCTCACGGGCTTAAAGAAATGTCTACAAGCCACCAGCATGTTGGACTTTTTGGCTTTGGAAATGGAACCCCAGGTCCCAGGCTCCAGAGCTGCACAGGAGATGAGGGGGACAGAGCCCCTCGTGCATAGCTGGGGGGATCCATCCCTAAGAGAAGCCCATCCAGGAGAGCCAGGCCAGGGCAGACCACAGATGTGCTCCTGTGCACCTGGTAGAGGAAGACATGGATGAAGATGGAGCAGCAAGAGGTGCAAAAGGAGGTGCAGCCAACATCTTCTCAAAGTCCCAGGACCTCCAAGAGCACCTGTGGTTTAAATATGGGGGCAAGCCCTGCACCCCAACATGGCGCCAAATTTGTAAGAATTGGGAAAGGAAAGGCAGAAATAGCTGCAAATGGTGCTGGTTCCCCCAGCAGTGACCTGTGAGAGCCCAGAGCCCAGCCCACAGCCCTGCAGGAGGGGATCCGACAGCCCCATCCCAGCCTGCCACAGGGGAGAAGAGCCTCGCCGGAGCGGACGGGCACGCTGGCACGGCTGGCCAGTATTTCCTGCCAACGAGCCCGGGCCAGCAGCAGCCAGGGTGGTGCAGAGCCAGCCAGATGTGTGCAGGCTCTGTACGATGGAAAAGCAGCCCAGCGTGGGGCTGCAAGGTGATGCTGTTGCTGGATAAGGCCCCACAGACCAGGAAAAAAGCTGCACAGTGCAGGGCTGCACCCCTGCAAGGAGCCACTGCAGCTGCTTTGCTCCCTGGAGCACCACATCCACCCAGCACCAAAGCAAGAAAAAAATGAAGCCGAGGAGAGCAAAAGGGAGAGGTGAGGGAGGGTGGGGTGCATGCTGCAGATGGCTCCAGCCCAAGGAAAATGCCCTGGAATTCATATAAAACCTGCAGGATTTAATTATCAGCTTGCTTTATGGGGCAGGGCTGTGCCAGCAGCCTGCCCCTCTCCCCCGGTTCCCCCTTTCACCAGGCTGGATGTTGCCTCCCAGTGCCGCCGGCTGGGGCTGGGGCTGCAAAGGGAGCCAGAGAGACACCAACAGCTTGCAAAACCCTCAGTATTCCCCCGGTCAGACTCTGCCTCACTGGGACAGGAGGACCAAGGTTAATTTTAATTTTAGGGCATTTGATTTTCATCAAGTCTCTGGGCAGAGCCCAATGTCCCTGGTTAAACCAACAGAGCTGTATTCGCCCATTTGGGCTCTATTTGCCCGTTGACTTGGCAAGCAGGTACCAGGACCCTCATTCAGCAGAAGGGCTGGGACCCCAGGCTCACTTTTCTGCTTCTGCTCAGGTCTGCCACCCAGTTTCCTGGGGGCTATGTCCACCCCCCGTTGCTGGGAGCGCACGGCTGGCCAGCCCTGTGCCCACCTGGGCAGGCGGCACTTCGACCCGTGTTGCTGAGAGGATGGGGAAGGGGCCGTGTGCCGGTCAGGCAACACGCCACCCAATTCTGCAGCCCAATAAAGTAAGAGCCACCGCTGTGATAGTTCATCACGGAGCAATGGTGGGATAGATCAAAAAAATACTTTTGCAAAGAGAGTTTCCTTGTCCTGCCTGCTCCGTGGTGGTACGAGACCAATGATGGGTTCCCTGGCTGCCCTCCCCACCCCATCTCACCCTCCCTGCAACACAGAAATGGCGAGGGGACGGAAGAAGGAAGAAGAGAAGAAAGTCCGAAACAGACTAGCTGCAGCACAGGACGGTTCAACCACGGGAACGGAAACCTTTCCAACCCGCATCCCTGGGCATCCCTGAGCCCAGCCAAAGGCCAACAGTAGCCACAAGAAAAGTGAAAGTAAGAACCTGAGGTTTAGTGCTCCACTGCAATGGGAGAGATGGTCACGCCAAGGCCATGGTGGCAGAAAGGGCAAAGGGCTCCCTGTTCCTCCTGGGAACAGCCCAAGGCCACCTCGCCTCCCTCGAGGCACAAAGCAAAGGGATTTAGGCACCTTGAATGTTCTCGGGGACACCACTGAGCTCCTCTCCAGCACAGCCTCCCACCCAGGGTGATGATAAATCTGAGATTGGGAAACACTCAGATGCTGCCACAGACACGGGGAGTGTTTTAACAGCCTGGCCTCTCCCCCTCCATCCCCTGTCACCACTGTCACCTCGCCCCCTTCCATCCCTCCCACCCCTTTCGAATTAGCAGCCATCGACCTCCTCCCCCTGTGGAGCTGACATTAATCTGGCGATGTTTGTTTAACAACAGCTCCCATTGATCTGTAGCCTGATCCCCCAAGTCAATACAGGCTTTCGCCGGGGTCTGGAGTGCAGGATCCGGCCCCGAAGTGGCCCGTCAAGCTAAAACGGCTGCGCCGGCTGATAGGATCAGATGCTGTCAGTGCTGCTCTGGGACCCATTAGCTTTAATTAGCTGATGATGCTGTAGAGGCCACATAAAACAATGAAGGGGATTGATCCCTCGTGTAACACTATTGACAGTGGAGCTGCATCTGGGATCAGTTTGGTGCCGGATGCATCTGTAGGGTCTATAAAAGCAAGGCCTGTTTTCTTTTTCTTTTCTTTTCTTTTTTTTTTTTTTTCTCTCTCTCTTTAATTTAAAAATCCCATAATGGTAAGCCTGCCAGTTTAAAAGCAAGAACAAAAAAAAAGAAAAAAGTCAAAAGTCAACTGCAGGGAGCCCTCTGTGATTCCCGTTGACCGGAATGTTAGGGCACATTTAACCACTTCCACCATCCCTCCCTGCTAAATACCCACACGCCGATCATTAAGGCACGCAAGCCTGCTTCCAGGTCACTGTCATTACCCCCGTTTTAAAAACAAGCCACCAGCTTTCTCCCTGTCCTTTGCTCTGAAGGGCACATCAGTCCCCAAACCACCTGCTTTCTGCAAAGCTCCCTCCCTCTGCGAAGTGTCCCCCACCACACCTGCAGAGAGGGGCCAGGGTGCCGCAAGGAACACGCTGCACCCAAGGAGGGAACCCCAAAATACTGGGATGCTGCAGGGAGCTCTTTCATTTTCATCACACCTGCTGCAATCATCCAGCTGAGCATCTCCACGTGCCCCCCACATGTGGTGGGCATTTCCCCTGGGGGACTGAGACTTTGACAGCCCAGTGCCTTTATGCCCTAGGTACCCCGTTACATACAAAGAAATCCCAGAGAGAGAAACCCACAGTCATTAGGAGCAAGCTCATCCACGGCACGGGGAGCACCTCCCCAGACACCCTCCAGCAGCACCAGGGAATCACGCAGGTTTCTCCCCGCCAAGCTCCCTTCTTTAACTCCCAGCACTCGGCAGACGCAGCACCACATCCCTACCGCATTGCAGCCCAGGGATGCCGCTTTTGCCAGCCCAGAAATAGGGCCAGGAGCCAAAAACTCCCCTGAGCCGGCAGGGAGTCCCCGCAAAGCATGCAAAGAGGAGGATTTACATCGCATCTCCCCCCACCGCCTCCCAGCAGGCAGCAGAGCTGAGGACCACAGCAGAGCATCCCTGCCCACAGCAGCTCCTGTGAACAACCCTTGGGGTTCCCTGGAGCCATCTCTCCCTGCCATCCCCACGGCAGCTATAAAAGCTCCCTGAAAACACCCCAAAAAGGGGAGGCAGAGAAAACCGAGCCCCGAGGAAGGCAGCTAAAGCCTGAGGGCAGCAGCAGGCAGGGCGGCGGGAGCGAGCACGCCGAGGGGGGAGCACATGCCAGCCGCCCGGCTCTGACGGCTGACACCCTGGCGTAACACTTTCCAGATGTGGCTGCAGGAAGACAGAAGCAGAGCTGTTCCCTGCTGAGGAAGCTGGAAACGGTCGGAGATAATGTGGAATTCCTGAACGGGAGCCAGCGCCGGCCGGGGCCGGGGTGCAGGGACAGCCAGGGAGAGGCAGTGTGCCGGGGCCGATACAAAACTTCTCTCTCTTTTGTGTGTGTGTGTGTGTGTGTGTGTGTTTTATTTCGGGAACTCTGCATGTAAAAGCCCTTAATTTATACGCTGTGTGGGTTGACGGCTGTACCCAACAAATGGAACATTTTCTCCATACCCTTGTGTGTGTGATAAACAGCCGCTGAGGAGAGGCAGGGAACAGAGCCTTTTTCTTCGCTGTGATAAATACGGTCCCAGCAACTCCGAGTTTCTTGGCTTGGTGAATATTATTTTTTCCTCCTCCTCGAAGGGGGAGGCCTCAGCCCCCTCACCAGGTACCCTGCACAGCACCAGGAAGGCGAGCCGGGGCGGTGGGCACTGCAACCTCTTCCTCCTGGAGCAGCGCTGAAGCTGATGTAGTCCCTGTTTGCAAACGCGGCTAGCAGAGGCGGCGAGGCCAACAGCAGCAGGGAGCAGTCCCTGCCCCACACCAGGCACGTATGGGCACCCATCTGCTCCCATCCTGCTGCAGCAACCTCCCTAGGGCGCTACAGGGAGGACCCCTGTGCAAGGTGATACAGGACCCACCCTGGTGCCTGGGTGCTACAGGTGTGCAGGTATGCACACACAGGGGCGCAGGGTGATACAGGAGGCATCACCTTGTGTGCCCACCTCTCAGCTCCCGGGATGCTCAGTGAGGAGCTGCAGGTGTTGCCATATCGCAGGTTTTGGAAAGGGTGTTGCTTCAACAAAGGAGGGAGGGAGCAATGCGGGGATTTAAAAGACGTGTAGATGTGGCACTTATGGATGTGGTTTAGTGGTGGATTTGGCAGTGTTCGGTTACAAGTTAGACCTGATGATCTTAAAGGTCTTTGCCAACCTAAATGATTCTGTGATTGCTGCAGAGATCCCCATGCACCATCGCCCAGAGCAGGAACCCCAAGAGTGTGGGCGAGGAGCAGAGGATGACGGGGTACGCAGCTTCAGCAAACCCCCCAACCTTCAGAGAGACATCCCAATTCTGCTGGGCAACCTGGGACAATGCACTCAGCCCCTCGAGCGAGCCCACCCCACCAAACTGCCCCTGCTGCCCCAGCCCACCCCACAGCCACCACCCCAAAGCTCGCAGGGTAGCAGGTCACAGCGCCGGCAGCTCGCCAGCAACTGCCCACCAGGCCACGCCAACAAATGGCTTTATGGTCCTCCACCACCCTGTCACCCAGCGAGCTGGGGTACAGACCACCCAGAGACACCCCTGGCAGCATAAAGCCTATCACTGTATATCTATTATGCAACGGATATAAATATCTGCGTTATACCTATGCACACACATAGCGTAACGTGACATACATTCATCTGTGGTAGAATAAAATGCAAAGTTATATGGGGTGCCCTGTGCAATGGGGGTAACACCCCCAGCACGCTGAGCCACCCCAGCCACAACAAACCCGGGAAGCCACCGAGTAGGAGCAGGAGCAGGAGCAGGAGCAGGAGCAGGAGCAGGAGCAGGAGCAGGAGCACCCGCACAGCCACTCATCCCCGCAGGATCTGCAGCACAGAGCCGCTTCCCCCACCACCACTGTATTTGCACAGCCGGTCCTGATGGGAACCCAGTTAAAGTGGCGATAATGGACTTGCAGCAGGTTCAAACGGATGTTTGCTGTGAGCAAAAATAAGGATCCAAAGCCAGAGGTAAGACCAAAGTCGGGAAATTTGCCTCCAAGTCAGCCATGCCCCAGCATACCAGTGCTCGCATGCAAAAAACCAACCAAAATCACGGTCAGTTTTGCAAAACAAAGCCCTGGCTTGGCAGCAGTGAACAAGTGTGGGGGTGCCTGGTGTACCCCAAGCTGGCTGCCGTGTTCACCAGGACAGACACTGTGCACATTCCCTTGGTGCACCAGGGTATGCTGGCTCCCAATAGCCAAAATCTGCCTCTTGGTACCTGCTGGGGACCCGCTGAGGCCACCGCAGCCAGCACACAGGCACCCAAGCCAAAGTCTCAGCTGGCAAAACAAAACTTGGCTCATTTTCCTCCTGCAACCCAGGAGGGTGACGGCGCTGGGGCGCAGGCGCGATGGCACCCACGGCCACGCTGAGCCGCTCCCTCGGGGCCACCTGCACCCATTCTGTGCCCAAACTCTGGCCAGTCTCTGGGTGAAACGAACTTCAAGAGAGCTGAAGCCCAGGACAAGAAAACTGGCCTTTCATCCAAAATCAGTGTTTTTTTCCCCATTTCTGGATATCTGAAAAACAGCGTTTCCCGTGGTATTTCAGCACCCTCTTTTCTCAGACAGAGCCATCTAAGAACAGCTTCTAGGGCCACCGATGGGCTTTGGTGCAGGCCCAAGAGGAGCACAACCACAGGGAACCAGGAGCATTCTGGAGCATCCCCCTGGGGTTCGGCTCAGCTGACATGTGGGGTGTAAACGTGGCTGGCGCAGGCATGGGTGACGCAGGGCAGAGACCTCAGCAGCAAAGTGCCGACAAGTTCATCTGGGGGCCCGACAAATGCCCCCATGTTGGCAGCCCACAGAACCCGGGGTATCCCAAACGGGCTGATGGCTACTCTCATTTGTAATCCAGCTGATGGGGAGTTCAGGCATCCATCAGTCCAGCAGCTTGGTATACTAAATGTTTCCCAAAAAAGGGGGTGTCGCTTCAGGCAGTGTGTGGGAAGGCACAAACGTGCCACACGCTTTGGGTGCAGCACTGGGGAGACCTTGGTGTTGCTGTTTTGCCACCCGTTTCCTTCTGGCATTGCTAATATTCCCTGGACATCTGCGGGAATGGGATGGCTCAAGGCACCATGAAGAGGCTGGGGCACACTTCAGCTCCGGGGATGCTTCGGGGTCCTTCCAGACAAGCAGCTGGCGGTGCTCTGGTCCAAAACCCCTCCAGTGACACCTGGGTGATGGCTGAGGGGGTCTCCTGTATGCTCCGAGAGGACGGGTGTTGCAGCATGACCCCAGGTGATGCCCAGCCTGGCTCCCGTCGTGGCAGAAACTCAGGATGGCACCAGCTAAAGAAGGCAAATCTCCCAGAATGGCCCCTTGATGACCATGCTGGGGCTGCAGCTTTCACCACAGTTGGTAACACCAAAACACCTCCCAGGAGCCCTTTGGAGAGCTGGAGCCAAGCCAGTGGGGAGAAGCAGCCTGGGAACAGGGACCAGCTCCTGCCAGTCAGCCTTGCCCTTCCCACCCTGTGCATCCAGGGATCTTCACACCCACAGCTACAACCCTGCCCCGTGCACGGATCCAGCACCCTGCTCTCCGTCACCGTCAGGTGCAGCAGCAGCCCCCCCAGGGTAAGCAGCACCCACTGCCGAGACCTCCCCAGCTGCTCTGGAGACACCCAACCCGTACGTATTTTCCCCACTAGTTAAATCTTTATTTCCTTGAGGGACAGGTCACCAGGAATGGCTGCTCCTTGGTGGGCAGCTCCGGCACAGCTACCCCCTGCAGCAGCGGTTGCTCCCCCAACCCTCCTCTTCTCCCCCTCCCAGCGATTTTCTCGCTCTGCATGGGGAAGCAGGCGGGTGGGCAGGGAGGGGGATGCTAATGAGCAGTGCCACCGGCAGAGGTTACCATTAATGATTTTCCCAACAGATCACACCACTCCCCTTTTAACCTCTGTTAGCGAGCCGAAGTCCTTGAATTATACAGCCGAGTGCACCCACCCCACCTCCCTCCGGCTCTGCCCATAAAACCCCTCACCCTGGCCGAGCCCCCCGTGCCCCAGCAGCCTCCCACGGGAACAACCGCCCAGCCTCGTACCCCAGCCGCCACCGCTGGCATCCCGAGATGTCAAAAGGCAGCAAAGCTGATGCTGATGGGCATGAAGGTCAGCGGAGAGGGAAGGTCGTCTCCAGCAGTGGAGCCAGCCGCCCTGCGGGCAGCAGCGACCGCCACGTGCCCGCTCCCTGAGCCCTGCCCGCGCCGGGGCATCCCTTCCCCAAGTCTGTCCTGGGGGTTTGTTTGAGCAGAGCTCAAATAAACCTTGTAAATGCATCGCTGAGGGAACAGGAGGGAAAAGCAAACCCATGTCTATATTTACCCTGAACAGCTCTGCTGGTACCTCCAGGTCCCACCGCTTGCCTTCCCTGCTGTCATTTCCACTGCAAAAGCCAAAAAGGCTGGTTGGCTCCTGCTCTCCCACCTCTCTCCAGGGCAAGTCTGGGCTCTGGCAAGCTCTCAGTGCAATGGGAGGAACTGGGATGGTTTGACACAGCGGGCTGTGATTCAGAATGACTTGGTGCATGGGGATGCACCCAGCACGGGCAGCAACCCTTCCAGCCAGCCACAGTCATCCCATTCCTGTTCCACTGATGGGGGAAACTGAGGCACGGAGGGACCCTACCAGGGCTGAACACCCATTGCCAGAGACCGCCCCACGTTACGGCACTGCCCTTTTCCTCCCACTGCAAACCCACCCCTGGGTGGCTGCAGCTGCTGCCCTTCGCAGCACCAGCCGGCACTGCAGAGCCCAGCGAGGACAGCCGTGCCCCTCGGCGCTGCCCCCTGCCCAGCTGCGGACAGGTCACTGCTGTGCTTCTCTCCTTTGCTTTCCCGCTTGTTTCTGCCCGCAGTCTGCACAGAGAAGGTGCAACCCTCATGCACGCCTTGCAGTCCGCAACCCCGCCTGCCTGGCTGCGTGCGTGCACACACACATGCAAAAAAGCCGCCCGTAATCTCCCTTACATCTGCCGTACCCAGCTCATCCTCACGTGAGCCACCCACCAAACACAAGAGGAGTAACGCAAATTCACTGCCCTGGCTCCCCACCACGGTCCCCACACAGCAAAGCTTGGGGTGCACACATGTTCCCGGGGGACACAGCTCCTTCTCAGCCCAGCTCTGTGACCCAAGGGCCACGTGTCAGCCATGGAGTTTGCAAAGAAGGAAAAGCTGTGGCCAAAATGGACGTGGCTGGACGGTGGAAAGGAAAACCACCCGTCCAGGGACACAGGGATGAGACGCACGGAGGGACGGGAAGGAGCTCACATCCTGAGTGGGCTAGGCACCATAAGCCCCAGCCTTGATGCTCTGCCCTTCCACCTTCCCACCTTTAAATGGAGGGCTCACTCTTTCCCCTGTGACCCAGGAGCAAGACACAGCCCTTGAGGAGAAGCGCAAACCCACCGCGTGTCCCATCCGTCCTCCAACACCTCCTCCCAGCCGGCACGTGAGCGACGGGGGCTCCAGCCGAGCGGCTGTCGCTTGTGATTTGTGGCGTTAATATTTCAGGGGCGGGGAGCGGAGGGGTGACAAGGGCTGGGGGGAGCCAGCTCTTGGAAGTCAACTAGCAGGGTTATAGCTGAAGGCAAAGCAATAACACTGATGGATCTGAGGACCTGGGGTGGCAGAGGCTGGAGGAGAAGGAAAGGAGAGAAGAAAGCGGGCGAGGATGGGTGGCAAACAGCATAAATACATTCTTCCTTTACATGAGGTTGCTGTGAGCTTGTTCCAGCCGTTTCATCAGCTAGCCCTATCCTGCACCAGAGAGGGAACAGCACGTCATCCCAGGAGGGGACCAGGGCTGGCAGGAGAGCCAGGCAGCAATGGGGTGCTGCTCCGGACGGGCTGGGCTGGACCCCCTGCACTGGGAGCGCTGCCCTGCCAGCCGCCCCGCTGCCAGACGGTGCCAGCGGCCACCAAAGCGGCACTGATCCATGCCACACGCCTACGGGCAGCTTTTCCTGAGCCGCTTCTTGCTGCTGGGGGACGCCGTGGCTCAGCCAGCCCACTGCCCCCAGCCCCGATAATGCCCCAACAGCCACAGCCCCCTGCAACTCGGCAGTGGACGGGCTCGACAGCCGGAGCCCTTTTTAAGACCTGCACACTTGAGAGGCTTAACGACAAGAATATCTCGATTATCCGCACCCAGAGCCCTCAAGCAGCCCCTGCTGCTCTCGAGCAGCTTAAAGGATGGGAATTACCAGCGGGGGTACCCGAGCCCCCTCCATGGCATCCTCCAGCTCCCACAGCCAGCTGTGCCTCTCCTTCCAAGGGGCAATAAATATCCATATAACCCCCCCAATTGCCACCCCGGTCTCCTCCCCGGCACTTTTCACACCTTCCATCAGCAGTGAGGCATGCGTGACTTGCAACAGGCCACAGCCAGAGCCGCGGCGGCGCGGAGACGGTAACATTTTGCTGGGAAAAGGGCAATTTAATTATCCTGTCTTCTGTTTCGTGACAACACAGGAACGTGCTGCTCAGACACAGAAAGTGCCATGGAGGCAAACAGCAATCCTGCCTGGCACTTCCCGGAGCTGGGTCCTCGCTTCCCGGCTTTCCGCCGGCGGCAAGGAGGGGCTGGGAAAGGCGAGCCACGGAAACCACGGGGTTAAAGCAAAGCCCCAAACCTCCAAGTTTTTCAATAGTCCCAAGAAGCAGGAAAAATGTTTTTGTTGTCCAGCTGCAATGCTTCTTCCGAGCTCAAAGCAAGCGCCGTGTCTCATCTGGGGGCTGTTTGGCCGGTGTGGGTCTATTTTTACAAGGAAAAAGGGTTGTTTTGAAGTGGAAGGTTGATCAGAAAAGGAAGAAGTATTCAAAATACTGCAGCCCTCTTTTGGGAGATCAAACTATTCACTGAATCCAGCCAGACTTCACAAACCATGTCTGACCTTCCAACGCACCACTTACCAGGAAATTTGCTATTAAAATATATTCAATAGCATAAAATATATTTAAATCCACCCTTTAACTCAGCTCTACCCACGGACCAGGGGTGGAGGCAGGTGCGTGGCGCCTGTCCCGCTGGGTGGGTTGCGGCAGGGACCCCGCAGCGAGGCAGAGG
Source organism: Falco naumanni (assembly GCF_017639655.2). Lineage (NCBI taxonomy): Eukaryota > Metazoa > Chordata > Aves > Falconiformes > Falconidae > Falco > Falco naumanni. Next base: position 8,259,767 of record NC_054062.1, read on the forward strand.
CAGCGCTGGCCCTGCTCCGTGCCACAGGGGATGGGGACAGGGGATGCTGCCGGGAGCAGCTCCAGTACCACGAGGCGGGAGGAGGGTGCTGGGGATGCTGGTCCTGCCTGGCTGAAGCCCTGCGGTGGCCTGCTGGGCTCGGGGCTCAGGCAGCGTGTGTGCTGCGGCGTTTGTTGTGACAGCAGCTCCATTAGCACCCAGGAGCCAAGCTGCCTTCCCAAGGACCTGGCACAGACACCCTAATTAGTACGTTAATGAAACTGGTTGGCCCGGAGAGACCAGGTGCAAGGGGATGGAGGGGGAGCTGGAGTGTCAGGCAGGACGATGGCAGCCCACGAGCCAGGATGGCTGCACCGAGGGACAGCCTGAGCGCCCGGCTCAGAGGCAGGGTAGGAGGATGGAGAGCAGCAGGAGAGCCCGGCTGCGGCACAGCACAGCTCCTCGGGCTGAGCAAGGTCCATCCAACTCCCCAGGCACCTCTGCTGCTTGCAGGGCGAGCACTGCGAGCAGAGTAAATAAGCGTGAGAGGCAAGAAAAGAGACTTTCCAGATAGGAAAATCCCAGGAGGGGAGAGAAGGAGAAAACAGATTGGTGTGGGGCACACAAATGGGGCAGGTGTTGTGCCGGCTCAGTCGGGGAGCGCTGCCTCGGTCCCCGGGCACTGCTGCAGCCACCCGAAATCCCCAGCACAAGGAGTTCCCACACCCCTGGGTAAATGCAGGGACAATCCCAGCGATGAGCTGGTGTGTCCTGCGCCATGGGAAAATGACCCGGCAGCCTGACCTACAAACAGGTGACAGCCAGCTTTCTGCCCACCCAGGAGGGCTGGTGGTGGCATCCTGGGGACGCCAGTCCTGCTTCCCTGCCAACAGGCTGTGTACCGCAGAGCCTCAGTGACGCAGGAGAGCCCCGGCAGCTTTCCTCCAGGGTCCCCTTTAGAAGCAATTTGCGCTCTCATGGGTCCTCCCTATTTAATTTCCAGTCCCTTCCCCACATCCAGGAGCAGCACACACTGAGGCTCCCAGCCCCGCAGCTGCACGCAGCCCCTCGCTGCAGGTCAGGAGTGAGAACAGACTGCAGAGCTGCTTCGGAAGGACCCGATGCAAGAGAGGAGACCCTACAGCTAATGCTACCAGGCTGGGTGAGAAAAGGAATTTCTCTCCTCGGAGAGATCTGTTCCCCAGTACCGGTTGGGGAGCAGCCAGAGCTCTGCTTTCTGCAGCACCAGCCAGCCTTGCATCAGCTCAGCTCCCTTTCCTGCAAGCAATGAGTCACGAAGAGCTCGCAGGGCTGCGCCATCCCAGAAGCAGGCAGGCAGCAGCCGCGGCGCCCGGCATCGCCGCCCGGTGAAGGACGGGTTAAGCTGGCCCCGTGCTGCCCTGTCTCCAGGCAGGTGCTCAGCCGGGCAGGATGGGTGCCGCTGGGCAGGTCGGACCCCGGCGCCCCCAGAACCAGGTTGGCTTGTGCACAAGCTTACGTTAACCGGCTCTGATGGCTGCTGCCGAACGGCCGCCGCGGGGAAAGCCCGGCTGGGCACACCTGCCCCTCGCCGCAGTAGGGGGCCGTGGGGGTACCGGCCCTGCGAGGCCACTGCTCGGGCGACCGCTGCCTGACCCCCCTGCGCTGGCTTGGGGTCAAAGTGACCGAACACCTGAGCAGGGCTGGTGGTGGCCAGAGGGGCTGGCAATGCACTGGCCACATGCTTCACCTGCTCACTGCGCTACGCTGAAGCTGGGGGGGGGAACCCCAGCCCTCCCCAGCCCCCTGACAGCCCCAGCATCACTGGGGCCATCCCACTGGCAGCCTGAAGCAGACTCCCTCCGCACCGCAAAACCCCACTGCTCCACCTCCTCTCTCTCGGCAATTTGCACATGGGTTTTAATGGTCCAACAGCCCAGAGTGTGCGCAAGGCTGGCTCCAACCGCTCCGCTGGGGGGGCTGAGCTGCATCCCCCCACGCTGCTGCATCCCACAGGACCTCGTGCCAGGCGTGCGGGAACCAAATCTCCTGCCATTCAGGGTGACATAGGGCGACGCTGAGCCAACCCCTGGGCTTGAGGCACACACAGCCCCTGGAGAAGCCGGTTCCCCTCGCTGTGCCCAGCGGCACGACCTTGGTTGTGCCTGCCAGGGGAGCCAGAGCAGGGGGGGACCCTGCAGAAGGGGGTACTCTGCACGGCTCACAGAAGTGTCAACACACCGAAGCCCATCTGCACCACTGCCTGCCCCGTCTGGGCACGGGCATCACAGCACATCGGCACACAGGTGAGCAAGAAGGAACACACTCACCTAACTCACCTCCCCATGTCTGCAAAAACAACCACAGCCACGCACATCCCTAAGAGATGTCTGAAATAGAAATGAGCCACATTAGAGTCCAGACATCAAGGATTTCGGCATCAGATGTCATTTGGGATGGTTTTCTTAACCAGGCCCACTGTCAACACACAAAAATGTGCCTCTGACACCCTGGGGATGCTAATTCCTGATGCTGTCTCAGGAGCAGCAAAAATGCAGATGATTCAACTCCAAAATTATTGACAGTGGGATGCAAGCCTCCAAGCAGATCTCTGGCTATTCCTGGGCAAAAGCTCAAAGCCGCCTTTGCTTCTCTCTCCTCCTCTTGAAATCATCAGAAAACATACTCCCTTTTTTTCCCCGCTACGAACACATTCTTCTCCCTCCCAGCCCTGCAAGGAGGGATTGGAGCAGGAACTCTGGGGCTGGCTGCCCCTCTCCCCAGCGCTGTGGCTGCTGCCCGCGCTGGCCAGCATCCCTGCGTGCCAGCAGTGCCTGGGGCACACGTACACCGGGAAGGACGAACACGACCCCCTCAGCCTTTCCCATCTTCTGGGGGGCTTTGCATCGACACGCACTGGGGCTCGGACAACAGCACGCTGCTGCCGCTGCTATTTTCTCTCTGTTTTCCTAGACATTTACATTTCCTCCCTTCACCCACAAGATGGTTTCCAGGCTTCAATTCTCTTCCCTATGGCAACAAAAACCCAGCCAGGAAACCTCAACCCACTCACCCGACTCCCTCGCAGGCAAGGGAGGTGCAGGGAGCCCCAGCCCCTCTGGGCTAGTCGCTTCAGCTCGAGACAAAACTCTTTTATAGCAAAACTTTGCTGCATGTGTGGCTCATCCAAGGCTGCGCAGTCCCCAGGAGCATCACCGGACCCCCAGCGAACAGGGGGATGCCGGGACAAGGATGGGATGCAGAAATCCCCGTTGCACCTGCACCTCAGCCCAGGCAGGGCCGAATCTGCTCAGGTGCTGGGCTGGAGCACGGGAGAGATGCTGCTCTGCAGCCACCTTGCTCCAGCGGCAGGTACGCCAGGGATGCTGCCCGATGCGCACGCTTCTCCTAACACACCGCATTTGCTCATTGGGGAAGGACAGAGCAAAGAGCGGGTGCCAAAGAGGAAACGGGGAGGAAGGATAAGAGAGCAAACAAATCATATCAACTCAAATCCAAACAGGCCACGGAAATGATTGCAGTTAAGCTTTTCACGCCCGGCTAATTTTTTTATTATTCAGAGAAATTCCTGTTTTTGTTTTGCCTCCTCAAAGGAAGAACCAGAGGCGAGAGAGCTCCTCCAGCAATCACAGATAATAGCTGCCACAAAAAAAAAAAAAGGCTTCCTGCTCAAACAATAGGAGACAACTAGCACGAGCCACGCTGCGGGAGCATCTTTTAATCTGCTCTGCCTTGTCAAAACAAAAAAAGAAACGCTTCGCAGGGAAGGGGGCTGATTAGGTATTTATTTTGGGTCGGAAAGCCGCACACCCTGGCATTGCATTTTGTGCTTTGCTGCTGCAGCGAAACAGCAGCGTTGCAGGATCTCTGGGGAAAACTGGGCCAGGGGATGCTCCGATGATGCCGGGTTAGTCCAAGCAGCGATGACTGCACCAGGCAGGCTGCTACCCTCGGCGTGACCACTGGGCTCATGACCTTGTTCGCCTCCCTCATTTCAGCTGTGTTTCTGCTCGGGACTGCGCAGCGGGGAGGGATGAGGAGTAAACTGTGATCAAGCTCAGGCTCCTGCAAGACTTGGGCATGTGTCTCTGCTTTTTCACGGTGCTCCCACACAGACCTTCTCCCTCTAGGATGGCTCTCCAATGCCAACGGAGGGCTGAAGCCTTTCAATAACCCACCACACGGCACCTGAGAAGCTTCTCCACCGGCTCAGCCCGGTGAGGCTGCCCGAGGAAGAGCAGCTTTCCCCCCGCAGCAGCCACTGCTCCTTTAACTCCGCCGCCAGCAGCTCCGGGAGAAAACACCCGTGCTGCAAATCCAACTGTGCGTCATTCAGCTCTCATTTTGATTGTTAAAAATTCATTAATGAGAGCAGATTGGTATTATATCACTGCCTTAATTAAAGAGGGCTACGGAACAGCATTTTAAATAGCAATGTCATTTTCTAATTGACACAGCTACATTATAAAGAAAAATACTTAAACAGAACTTGAAACTGAGCCGGTTTCTTCTGATGGCAGGGCTCATTTTGGCTTAAATTTTTAATCTGCTCATGAAATATTTACGGGCAAGGAAAGGGATAATGTTTCTCCAGGTGTATGGTTCCCCTCCTCCAGCCCAGTCCCCTGCGAGGCTGCTGCACGAGGAAGGCTTCACTGCCCAGGGAAGTTGCTCCCCATCCTCCTCCATGCCGGATCCCAAGGCTGCAACTCTTCCCGACACCCAGGAACAGCAACGAGACTCGGGAGACTGGGAGACTCCAAGACCCACTCAAGTCACTGCTCTGCCTGCATCCTTTCGGCTAAACCCCACTGGATTTGAGTGGAAAATATGCTTTTTTGATGCCTTTCTTGGCCCAAGCATTTCTCCCCTGCCAAGGGCAGAGGGATGTCCGGGGCTGAGCACGTCTGTGCCTGCGGCGGGTGCCAGTGCCAGCTGGCCGCATTCCTATACGCTTGATGGGGAGGCATCGGGATGTGCCACAGGGATGCAGCATGGCTCAGGCACCAGCCAAAAGCATCCCGTGTCAGGCCACGTTCAGATGCCGGATCTCCCCCCCTCACATGCAGACGCTCAGCACCTCCCTCCCACTGTTCAAGGTGTTTCATGCACAAACCTCCTACAGCCTACAGCTAATTCCATGCATTTAGGAGCACAGATTCCTCCTGTTTTCCATTTAGGAAAAAATCTGGTCACCCCTTCAAGTACTGGGGCAGCAAATCAGGGAAGAAAACGGCTTCACACACCTGGATGCAAACTCCTCTGCAAGGCACCGTGTCCCCCTCTCCCCCAGCCCGCACGGCCGCTCGCCCCTTGCACACAGCGGTCGGGGAAACCAGTCCCCGCTCACACCAGCAAGAGATTTTTCCACCAGCTTTAGTGGAAATTAGTGGCCTTAGTCCACACCCACATTTCACCAGCCAGACAGAGTGAACTCATAGAAAAGCCGTCCGTACGCCAAGTCCATTGAAACCGGTAGCACCGTGCTTTGGCCACCGTGCTCAGCACAAGCATGTGGGCAGTGCAAGCCAGGGGACAGGTTACTCAGAGGCTTAAACTCCGGTCTGCCTCTTGCTAGCTTTTCAGATGACCTTACAGACCTTAGAGACACCCACCACCCTGCCTCAGTTTCCCTTCTTGCCAAACATCGTCGCCTGCCCCCTCTTTGCAGATGCTTATACAGCATCCCCGGGACCGGGGAGCAGGGGGCATGGGGGCAAGGGGTGAGGCTACACCCAGCTATGGGTATCCGGAGTGCCCCCCGCACTCTGCCCTTTCACAACAACAACTTCCAAAAGCCAAATGTCCGCAGCCCACAGGGTGGCTTGGCATCACTGTGTTCATTTTTTAAATGGGAAAAGATTTGGAAAACCAACAAGACAGGGGAAATGCCAGTTCCTCTGCTCCTCCTTCCCCCTTGCTCTGTGAGGGAGGGATGCTCACCTCCATACCCCATGGACACCCACGGGAAAGCGAAGGGGAGGAGCTGGCACCATGAGGACGTGCCCAGGGAGGTGACAGCATACCCAAGGGATGCACATCCCGCTGCAGGAGGGTTCACTCCAACCTCTTCCCCATCCCTCCGCCCCGTGTCCCCAGCTCCCATCGCTTCCCCTCCTGTCGCAAGAGGGTGAGACTGTCCAGCTGGCTCGCAGAGGATCTGGACAGGCTGTTTAATCAGGGAGAGCGATTCAGCTGTAATTTCTTCTGATAAAGTATTACAGATGCTACATTTCTAGCCATCTGGCAGCAGGCTGCATTTCCTGCCTCTGCTTCTCGCGCTCTCAGGAGTAGAGAGGAGAGAGAGGGATCAAAAATTAAAGGCAGGATGGTGGGGAGGGCTGTGCTGGGATGGGAAGGGAAGCCCGGCAGAAATTCCCATCTCCCGTCCCTCCCAATGCCACATTGCCCATCCCACAGGCACCGCTTGGCAAAGGATGGGACCAGCGAAGACTGTATCAATGTCTCCAGGAAAAGCGGAGCAACTGGGGCTGCAGCTGCAAAAAGCCAGGCTGTTCCCTGGCAGGGCAGGGACAGAGCCCCCCAGCCATCCTACACAGCTGGAAAACCCTCCCAGAAGGATGAAGCCCCTTGTCCTCAGCTGCCCTGTGCCTCAGCCCCAGCACAGGCACCGATCTGGATCCCCAGATCCTCCATCCCAGTCAGAGCACTGGGGAAAGCATCTGCAACCGCGCTAGTCAGACAGGGGAGAGCCCAAAACCAAACACAGCAGAGTCCATCCAGCCTCACAACCTAATGAGTCATTTACCCAGAGACGAGCAATCCAGCAGCGCGGAGGGAGGCTCTGCAAACAAAAGGCAGCTCACTCAGATTTACCAGAGCCTGAGCAGAACCATCGCAGGGTTCAGCGCATTAAAAATAACTGAAGAGAAGGGCTCGCACTTCATTACTTTCGACAGAACTGGGTCTTGGTCACACCAAGTATCTGCCGGGGAACAATCACGGCACCACACGCCACAGCCCTCCCTTGTGCCACTCAGGTGTGAAGCCGAAGCTAAATGGGGCCAGGGATGAAAGGGGGCTGCAAGGGGCTTTATTTTCCCCTTCTCCCTGACCTGCTGTTGCAAAACGTACAGAACCCTGACGCCCAGCATCCTTTGCATCCCTGCTCCTGCTCTCAGCACCACACCTCTCCAGCTGCATTTTGGGGAGCTGCGGATGTAGGTAGCCCTGGGAGGGCTGGGCAGCACAGCACGAGGCAGAGGCGACGCTTTCATCAACAGCACTGGGCTGCAAAACCATGGGAGATGCTGTGGCAGAGGTGCCACCGATGCCACTGGCGGTGTGTGGGATAAGCAGCCCCCATCTGAAGTTGCTTTGTGAACCACAGAGAGTTAAAGGCTGGCTGAAGCCCTGAAGCATGAGGTTTATGCATATGTAGCTAACGTAATACAATTATACATTAATATATAACTAACAGTCATGGTAATACAACGTTACAGTAGGTAGATTATCCCATCTCCTGTAATTTATTATTGTTATTTGTAATCCATTAGTGTCCAGAGCTGAACCTGGGTCAGAGTGCAGCATCCTGGCACGCTTTCGCTCGCCCTGGCAGGAGCAGGCGGGTAAGATTCTCCTGCTATGGGGCCAAATCCTGCCCCAAGCTCCTGCAGCAGTGAGTCCTGGGCAGAGACCTGCCTCCTCACCGGCACCAGGACCCGCTCTCGGGTCTTGAGGTCCCAATGCAAGACAGCCACTGGCACTGGATAAAGCCACAAGGCTTTGCCCACCCAACACTCCCCCATGTCCTGCCCCAAAACACTGGGCCGAGGGGCTCAGCATGTACCTGGCAGGGGTATCTGGCATTCCCAGGGCCAGACCACTGCCTCGCCATCAGTGTGGAGCCATTCCAGTTGCCTTTGAGGAGAAGGAACAAAGCCCAACTGGTTTCGCACAGCCGCCAATTAATCTTGATCGACACCACCCTCCATAGTGAGTCATCCACCCGAAGTCAATTTACATTTTTATTAAATCACACAGGAAAATTAGAAGCGTTATTACTTCCCTCCGATTCAATACGTGTTCTGTGTTCCACCACCATTCACCGTGTGGGAAAACATCCCAGCATCTCTGGTTTAACCGTTTCTTCCCAGCACTAACCACCCTAAAGCATCCCTTTTGCATAGCCTGGAAATAAATCAGGCTGGCCTTTGCAGGAGGGGAGTGGGAGAGAAACTAGATACCTTGAGAGAAAGCGTGACAGCTGGTGATGCCACTACCTGGGGAACAGGGACCACAACGGCAAACGGCAGCAACCCCTGGCACGGTACATCCCTGGACACACCAACGCATGCCACAGGCAGTCTCACTGATCCGGACCCTGGAGGGACACCCCCCACCCCCACCCCGGCTCCAACCTGCTGCTCTTCTCTGCAGCGACAGATCCTCCCACTCCTGCAACCATCACAGCCCTCGCACGAAGCTGGATCTGCCCCGGGAAGTTCACTGGGAGGGAAAGGCAGATCCGTATGCACCATAGCAGCCAGGCGATCAATACACATTTATATCCATCCTTAAACCCATCCCATTCTGCCATGTCTGCTGCACGCAAGATTATATCATCCTTGCTGCTACAACACAAGCATCTAAATTCAACATCAATTTATTTATGGTCTCCACACGATACAAGTAGATCTCCGAGCAAGCAGGAAATGTATCTTCGGAGAAAGATAAAAATGTGCGTGTGCACGAGCAGGACCGGAGGGCTTTCCCAGGAGGAGCTGCCTGTGTGCATGAATCCGGGTTTGTGGTGCACGTCTCTGTGCTTATGTGGCTATTTAGTGTGGTAAAACAAGAAGAAAGTTCTCCTTTTGCTGCTAGAATTAATATTTGCTTGAAGGGAAAGCCCAAAAGCTCCCACTGGGATCACGTCTCCGCTCTGCTGGGGACTGGGATGGAGAGCCCTTGCTCTGAAGAGCACTTAATCTGACTGGGTCAGAAAATTATTTCTCAAGGATGAATGCTCCTATGATGGAACTATTTCCCAAGGATAAATGCTGACTGTTTGCAAAGTCCAATCTATTTGGATTGTACTTCCTGCGGACGGAGCAAGAGGAAGGAGGGGAATTTCCATTTTGCGATTAAATTCCAAAAGTACTGTATTTTTCTCCTAAATGAGGACAAAAGCATGGTTTGAAACCTCTGTGCTTCCTGCCAACGGGGAAGACTCCAAGTTTCAACCACACTCTGCAATTCAATTAGCTGTGTCCTAGACAAGGACCAAAAAACGAGTGACTTGCCTGTCGAGCAGAGCCTGTGCCTCCCCACCACCTTCACACACCACTCTGAACTCGGATCCCCACCGCTCTTTGCAAACCCATTGCTGCAACTCTCCAAACCCTTCTGCTCGGAGACTCGCATGCTGCTGCAGCAAAACGGGGTTTGCTGGGTGTATGCATGGCTGCTTAGCACAGGCAGGGTGCCTGCAAGCTGCCTGCCCCTCGGCACAGCCCCATGAGCAAAGCAGGCTCCAAGCTGGGCATGGCTATGGTCTCATTTCTGCCTGTCCACAAAGCGCAGCCACCTGACGGCACAGGGATGCTGGCGGCACAGGGATGCTCATGGCACAGGGATGCTAGTGGCAAAGGGATGCTGGCGGCACAGGGATGCTGGCGGCACAGGGATGCTGGCAGCACAGGGATGCTCATGGCAAAGGGATGCTAGTGGCAAAGGGATGCTGGCGGCACAGGGATGCTCATGGCAAAGGGATGCTGGTGGCACAGGGATGCTGGCGGCACAGGGATGCTCATGGTACAGCGATGCTGGTGGCACAGGGATGCTCTGAGCAAGGAGAGCCTTTTGGAAACACGCTACTGTTGAGTCACAGCTTTGCAAACACCCAGCGCAGCGCTTTCTGCCTCTCCAGGTTCTCCCCTCAGTCACCTCCATGCAGATCTGCTGGGTCAGCACAGCAGCGCCTGCCCCTACCCCATGAAAAGAAGCCATGAGCAGAGACAGGAGAGGGAATCCCCTCGTAAAGGAGGTGCGGAGCCCCGCTCACTCCCCACACACCGTCCCAGGGAGGCATGCTCCTCCTCGGGGGGGCTGCTGAAATGCAACTTCGGATTTCCCAGGCTGCCTGAAAAGGGCCTTTTGCAAATTCCTCCGATGCCTGCAGCGCTTCTGAAGTCCTGTTTTTCCACTCCAGCAGCCCCCCCTCCTTGTTTTCCTTCTCCGGCTGCTGACCCAGATTTCATAATGAATGAATCCATGCAGCGCTCTTCAGACTTTAATTATTTTTTCACTTTTTCTCATCATACATTATGCATCAATAAAAAAAAAAAACCAACACACCACAGCACAATTAATTTAAGCTTGAATGGTTAACTCCTGCCTATCACTAATAGCAAATGTGTCTGGAAATTGCAGCTCTTATTTTAGACCTTGCATTAATGTCAGGGATGAAAACAAACAGGTTTTAAGAGGCTGAGGTAGCTTGGGTAAGACAGCAGATGACAACTAATGTATTTCTCCATAAAAGCTGCTTTTTTAGGCTGTTTACAGTGAGAACCTGCCGTGCACCTGCCCCTTCTTCCCCCGCTCTCACCCACAAGCAAGCTCCACGCACGATGGAATGGGGCTTGGCATCCATGCATCGGGCAGGATGGCGATGGGATCCAGCACGATCCCAGGCACAGCTGCCTGCAGCAGCCCCCCACGGCCCAGTGGGTGCCGTCCCCACAGGCTACCCTGCTCAAGCGAGCCACGGCTGGGCTAGTGAGCTACTGGGGAGCGAGCTGCGCAGGGTGCCTGCCTCCGTGACCTGAAGGCACTCTGCAGACATTCATGAATGAACGCTCCCGGCAGCCCGGGGGAAGGTTATTATTAGCCATCCCCGAGGTCTGCACAGCAGAGAGACTTTTTCCTCTCCACTCCATCAGCTCAGCCCCGACGCTTTCCCAGGGGTGGCACTGAGCAGAGCCAGCGCTGGGTGCCCTGGCACACCCCCAGCATCCCCCCCTCCCCGCACTGTGGGAAGGACCAGGGCTGCAGGGATGCTCCAGAGACAGATCGGAGCAGATTAACACCCCGGCATCGTGACAGCTGATTTTTGGCACAAGTACAGTGATCTCCTCTCTGTGAAGAGGTCCCAGCGGATGAGGCGCTTAACCACAAACCTAATTACTGTCCTCCTCCCAGCTCCTCAAGCCTGCTGCTAGCGGAAGGCCGGATTTCCCTGCACCTCCTCTCCATTCACCGCTGTTTCTGCCGGCTGAGCGCGCAGCCAGCACGATGCTGCCTCAAGTGCGGTGATGGAGCAGCTGCAGAGGGGACCAGAAGCCCACGCTGGCTGGAAAACACACTAGCGGCTGGTTCACTGGATCAGCGTAAAAGCCAAGGGGTGTCACGAAACAGGTGTGGAGGAGCACACAAGCAGCTCATTTTCAAAACACACATCCATCCCTCCCTCTGCTTCCCAGCCACTGCCTCCTGCTCCAGCAGTAGGTGCCTTTGGGCTGGTGCATCCCTCCTGCAAAGGGCTTAGCACCCTATGCAGAGCCAGCGTCTCGCCAAGCCCACCCCGACCCAACAGGCAGCCACGGCACAAGCAGGACCAGAGGAAGCTCCCATGGGATTCCACCCAGAGCGTGGGTGATGCTACCTGGGGGAGCACCCCACGAGCTCTTCCCAGTGGAGCTGGGGCAAGGGAGGAGCAGGAACCCCATCTTCCCCAGGACTGCAGGGATACTGGTGGAAACGTCGCAGCATACAGCCAGCTGGATGCGATCTCTTTTCCCAAGGGAGAAGATTTTAATCATTCCAGCCCCCAGGCCAGGGAAGTCCCTGAGCCAACCTCCCCGGGAGGTGGACTTACAGGGGCTGCAGCAGGCTCGAGGGCTTTGCCTGAGCCCACACTTCTCCCTTCCAGGCAGGGCCAGAAAAGCACCCCTGGCTGAACAGCAACTCTGGACCAATTCTGCCCTTTCCAGCTGAAATCCCAGCCCTGCCGTGGGCAAAGGGAGCACTGTCTTGATTTAAGGATGGTCAGGATCTGACCCTCTATCTGCCAAGCTCTTCTTGCAGCCCTGCCTACATAAGTCCCTTTAAAAAAAAACCAACACAAACAAACAAAACCCAAACCAAAAAAAAACCCACAAGCAAACACAAAATGCCCTAATTTGATCATATTCCTCTGAACTAAAAGCACCTTTGACCTAAATTCCCACCGCAGAATGGAATTCACCCTCTCTAGGCAAAGGATTACAGGAGAAAATAGCCGTCCATGCACGGAGAGACGTTCCAGCTCCCACCCAGCCCCGGGGTCTCTGCCTCCCACCCTGGGCAGAGGGGAAGGAGGACAGGAACCCCCAGCACGCTCAACCAGGCCTAGAAGTGCTCGGGTGTCTCAATTTATGTAAAGTAGAGCTAATTTCATATTATCATATGATATTAAAGCAGCCTACCTCTCTCTTCCATCCCATGAGCAAAACCTGCGAGCGGAGCTATGGGAAGCATATGGAAAAACATCTCCAAGCACAAACATCCACCTACTGCGTGAGCTGTTGAAAGTTAGAGAACTATCCAAAAGAGGGGGATCACAAAAGAGGTTTTAACCAAAAGAAAACAGCCTTGTGTATATTTTTTTTTCCTCCAAAAACACCCAGAGACTGAAGCTCTGCCTAAACACATGCCTCGCATTTTTGCTACTTCTGGCAGTTTAAAAGGCAGCTCACAGCGTTGGCTGGATTTGTTATCAAGGTATCAGCCAGAAGGATTCCCGCTCTGCCATTAGGAGCAGGTTTCCATCCTCTCGAAGGCAGCCAGGCTCCCAGAGGTGAGGAGAGGCGCTGGCAGCAGCAGGAGGGTTTGGTGGGTGCTCGGGGGTACCAAGCCGACCGCGCGCTGCTGCTGTGCCGCAGCTCATCATAACCTCACTCACGGGCTCGGCCACCGCATCCCCTGATTTTGTCAACACCTTTGCAAGAGGCTTCCTGGGGAGAAGGGAGAGAGGAGATTACAAAGTGCTGACAAGCTCATGGGATGTTTTTGAGATGCCCTGCAAGCCGTCTGCCTCCACTGAGCTTCCTCCCGGCGCTGCATGGAGAGCGGAGACCCCATGGCACGGCATGGCACGGTCCCCGCTCGGCAGCAGGAGCGAGCGGCCAGCCCGCCCAGGATGAGACCGTCAGGTCATGCTGGGCTGAGTCACCTGAATCTACCAGTTCTCATCAATCCTTCTGGCAAGAGGAACAAATAATCCTCAGGGAAAGCTGTTTTTGGAGGCTGCTGAATTGTTCTTGGCACTGCTCGGAGAGCTTCAATTCACTAGAAAATCCCAAGCATTTTAATATAGCCAGAATATTTGCTCACAGGATGACTAGCCCCGCCACGAAATGGGATCCAGTCTCCTTGGAGCTGGTCCATCACGGGGACATTTCACCATCTTTTTAATGTTGAGGGGGAAGGATGCCTGGGTCACCTCCTGCACGGGGTGTCACGGCCACAGGGGTCGGTGGACACAAGTCCCACGTGGCCCGGCCAGGAACCACTCCCCAGCAGGAGCCAGACCAGCCCGGAGCCATCCAGGTGGGTCGCTGCAACCAGCCGTGGGTCCCCTGCATGCATCCAGCACGGCCGAGCACCACAACCTGCCCCAGTCCCACAGGCCACCAGATGCCATCAGACCAGGGATGGAACCCTCCCCTCGCCCCCACGCCGCTCTCACCGTGCCAGCCAGGAGCAGCCCCGGCCACCTCTCGTGTTGACTTTGGCTGTCGACAGCCACGACTATTCCTTGGGGCCACCTTGCAGGTGGTCAGCTGATGCCGGCAGCCTGTTTTCCCTTGGCCCAGGGGAAAACGCCTAATTATTTTTTTTTTCCTTTCCTTTCTTCTATTTTAAGAGCAGAGGTCTAAAATTAGCTCTGCCCGCACAATGGGCCTCTGAGATTGAATCCCTTCCCTCCCCCAAAAAGCTGACAAAACAAATCGCCGTTTGCAGCGTTTCAACAAACTTCTCAGGCCACCAAAATAAGTAAATACGTAAATAAACAAACTAACAGCAAGCACATGAGGGCCAAACCCTTCTGTGCAGAGGGATTTAAAAATAGCTGTACCGGCACAAACCCTGCTGCCCTCTACTCGCACCCAGCGCGGAGCCCGAGCCCTCGGAGGGACCCTCTCCTCTGCCAAACCCCCACCGCGCTGCGTGCGCTGCAGACGCTGCTCAGATGCTGCCGCTGGGGACCACAGCGAAAAGCCAGCAGAGACAAGCCTGCCTGTGGGCGGTGGTTACCGAGAGCATCATGGCGACGGCTGCCTCCCCCCTGAAACGCACGCAGGGATGGAGCGGGCAGAGATGCTCAGGCTCCAAAGCCCACGGGGTGCAGCTTGCTCTCCCAGAAAAGCAGATAGGACCCTATGGTAGGATCTGGCCCTGCCATGCCTGAAACCCCGGTGACTGTGCACCACGTCCACAGGAGCAGAATTAGCCCCTGGCTTTAGTGGCAGCCCTGATGTTAATGCACCTCGACCGCGGGTGCACGGCTCCTCCACACCTCAGTGCCTCAGTCTATAGGTGGGGTAATTGTACGGACCTTGCTCACAACTACACAATTAGTTGATATTTGTAAAGTGCCCTGGAGTTAATTAATTGCCATTAGCTCACTAGCTAGACCTCCTAAACTCAGCTTTAAGCCATGCCCTGCAAGGCAGGGCTCAGCCGGCTCTGTGCGTGCAGAGCCCGTGCACAGCTCGCTGCACTGGTGCCCCAGCAGCACTGCCTGCGCTCTGCACGGCTGCCCTGTTTTTTAGGCACCTGGCACACGGTGCCCCGTGCCACCGCCACCCTGCCCAGCCCTCCCATGCCATGCTCCCAGGGCAGGCTTCAGGGCTGTCCCCTAGAGGGTCCAGCCACATCACCGAGCGCTGCCCGGCTGCGTGTGTGGGAGCTGCACAGGCCCACCGGGGCCTGGGGAAATGGAAGCAAATACCCATCTGGCACTGGATTACCTGCCATATGCTTCCCATACGAACATGTCTGCCTGCAGCTTGGCGCGAAGGGAGAAGCGCACCTTCCCCCTGCGCCCCGTGACGTCCTGCACCCAGCGTGCATCCCTCCCGCAGCGGCCACGGGAAGGCAGCAAGGCGAAAACTTGTCAGCACGGTGAGTGCGGACATCCATGCCCTCTCCCTGTGTGCATACACCCATGGCCATCTCCCCGTCCCCCAAAAGTGATGTCCCTCCCTGGGGGAACATCCAGCATCACCCAAGACCACAATAACTCTGCCTGGTGGATGCAGCACCCGACTGCTGCAGCTGCATCCCTGCAGCCAGCGCCACGGCCTGGGGTCAGATCTCCCTTCTCCATCAGGGTAATGTTTGCTCAAAGCACTGGGTGGGAGCCGGGAGCCAGAGCTGCTCCCCCCCAGAAACCACAACCCCAGCCCGTCCTGCCAGACGCTGTGGCACTTCCAGCTCTCAGACCCCGCGCAGGAGTGATGCTGCTGGTCCATGGTGCAGGCCCTCAGGGACGGATGCTGCAGGCAACCACCTGCAAGTGATGCTGGTCTCTGCTGGAAAATCACCCACCAGCCCTCTGCAGGAAATCCCAGCATTTTCTTTCACCCCAAACAGATCCCTGTCATGCCAGCGGCAAGTCCCACAAACAGCAGCATCTCTTCACCTCGCAAAAGCACCTCCGTCACCACCTCAACTGGCTTTCCAGGAACAAACCCGCATGTGCCATGGAGCAGAAAACCCCCCAGCACGGTGGCCCAGCCCTGGCCACTCCGGGCAGCCCGGCCAGCGGCAGCCCGGCACGCGAGACCGCAGCCTTGGGAGCAGCCAACAACAACAAACTCGTGTGTGAGCGACGAAGAGAAAAACTCGGCGAGGAAACAATATTCAGCTCAACTCTTCCCGAGCGGGTATTGTAAATAACGCCACGTATGGGTTTGTTTTATTTGTTTTAATTATGAAAACATAGCCCGGATTGTCCTGCTGGCTTGGGCAAGCTGTGTCCCCGAGCAGGGGGAGCGAGCTAGCCGCCCCGCAGAGCCACGCTGCATCCGGCAACCCTACAATAAACAAAGGACCTGCCGCACCTCACCGGCCTCATCCCTGCCCTGCAGAGCTGTGAGCTCAGTGCAATCCTCAGCGGCCACGTTATCCACCAGGCTGAGGTGCCGGAGCAGCTCGGGCTGCTGAGGGAGCCGAGCACCATGCCAGTGGCCAGCGGCCAGCCCAGGTGGCATCCCAAGACCAGCGGAGCTGGTGCCCTGCGACAGCTCCACAGCTGGCAGGGAAACAAGCACCCAGAGACAGAAATATCACACATTTCAATGGCTGTTTCCAAGGCAATCGTGTATCTGGGTCCATCAGTCCTGCGTGTTGGGAGCTACAAGCCGTTCTATTTATTCTCTTCCCTTTTTTCCCCCCCCCCAGCTATCTTAACACCAGACCTTCTCGCCGATGTCTCCATCACTTTTGTCCTGGCATACCAGTACCATTGCTCCACGCTCCCGCTGCCTGCGTCAGTCAATGGGGCCAAGCAGGAGGCACCTTCTGAAATTATTTTTTTTTTGCGTCAGAACGAACCTTTCCCTCTCTCACTTCCTCCTCCTGGTCTGGTCCAGGATGGAGGATCCAGCCCTCACCTCCCAGAGCATCCACCTTGGCTCATGCTGGGCCAGGAGAAAGCCAAGCAGCCTGAAGCTGAGACAAGCTTCAGACACAACCAAGTTAAAAATACGTATTTTTCAGACAAAAGTTCAGTCCCCAAATGGTAAGAGAATCCAGGAAAAATGCGGCAGGCCCGGCTGGTGGCCGGCTTCCAGCGCGAGCACCTCCCTTCGGAGGAATCCGGCGAGGAGTCTCGACTAATCCACCCAGGACACACCAGCATTTCTTCCTCGTATTATTTGGTTTGGTTTGGGGTGTTTTTTTCCCTTCTTTCTTTCTTTTTTCCGTCTGCTCAGCAGATTTGACATTTCCTGGGAAGGCACTCACAGCCGTGGGGACCGAGCCGGGGTACTGTACCAGGGGATGGATGGAGGGACACCACTGCTCACTGCCTGCTCCTGGCACCAGCCCAGGGATTGCAGGTAGGAGCAGCTGGAAAAGAAGGGACCAGTGCAAGAGCCTGGAGCCACTGTGCATGTGCTCAGTGCTCACGGAAAACAAATACACAACATTAGCCCCATGCCTCAGTTTCCCTTCCCCCCCAGAGGTGAGCTGGGGGGCAACACAAACACTTTAGGGGAATGAGGCCATCGAGGTGACACAGAGACAGTGCTGCAGGCACCCCAGCAGGACAGGTCCCCAAGTGCCTCCTGCAACCCCAGCAAGGAGCCAGGTTCTCCCCCCAAAGCCATTGCACCCTTACAGCCACTGCCTCCACAACCTGCTTCTGCCCCCGCTCACCTGCAATTCCCACAGCCAGCCCCCCAAATCCCCCCTCACCTCGCTCTCCACCACTGCCTCTCCCCAGCTCTGCCTCTCTAACAAGCCCCACATGCTCCCCAGGAGCATTTTTGCGCACGGAAGATCCACCGTCCTCGCTGGGCACCCAGCACGGTGCCACAGCTCCCCACGGCCGGCTGTCGTGCTGGCCGGAGCGGCAGGACGGGGACAGGACAGGGACAGGACACACACAGCCTTGCCATCCGCTTCAGCTCATTACTGCTGGAAGGGACAGGAGCAGGGGTATCATGTCTGGTCCTCACAGACTCAGCACCAGCCCCTCCACAGCCCCTCGCAGAGTTGCTGCCGCTTTCGGGTCAGCTGGCAGGCGCTGCTCTCCCTCCCGGTGAGATGCCCACTGAGGAATTTGCACTTCATTCCTTGACACCCGCTTTAATTATAGGTATCGAGTTGGCTTCTCTCTTTCACAAGAGCCATGAGCTAATTTCCTGCTCCCCTTTCTCCGCGAGGGGTTCATGAGTCACTCACTCCCTCCATATACAAGTGGAGGGCGGTGGGCTCTGCCAAAGCCCTTTCCAAGGGCCGGGGCATAAACTCCCAGCAGTGAAGTTGTCGGCTGTGAGATCCCAGGATGATCTCCAAAATTTCAGCCCCATTTTCCCACTGTTACCGAGAAGAGCAGACAGACAGCAGGCGACACCGAGACATGATATGTGCCGTCTACTGCCGAGCGCCTCAAAGGCTCCCCGCGCACAAGGATGCTCTGCGCTCGCCCGCCGCCCAGCATGGCACGCTTCTACAGCAGCAAAACACTGTCAGTCTCTCGAAAATCCTTACTCAGAAGCACAGCAAGCACATCCCCAGGCGAGGCTGCTGGGGAAGCCTGGCACGCATCCCCGGGGTGCAGACCGTGCCGCTGCCTACCGGGCGGTGCGGCCAGCAGGTATACCCTGACGTCTGATGTCAGCTTGGGTCTCCCCGCCAGCTGCTGAAGCGGCAGCGATGCTGTGGCAAGAGCTCCATCACACCGCTGCCCCGTCAACTCATTTCTTCCTGAAGGAGTTTCCTTTGCAGGGTCCTGGGTTTAGGGTTTTGTTGTTGTTGTTGTCGTTGGGGCTTTTTAAACATAAACTCATTAATTTCAGCACCATGAGGGCTTTACTGGCTGTGGATTATCGTCGTTCGGTTCAAGGAGACACAAATAATTGCTCATGAGCTCTAGAGCCTACGGAAGGATGTTGAGCCCCACTGACAGGAGAGGCGGTGGGTCCCCAGGAGCCTTGCCTTGCCCAGGTGTGTGCGACCCGCCGTGCAGAGGGTCCCCACCCCAACACCCACCTCCCCAGCCCCAGCCCAGCTGCTCTCCCGGCCGGACAGGTCGTTCCACTGCGATGCTGCCATGCCTTTACCCTACCATCCCCAGCATGTTCTCCAGCTCACCTCCCCACCCCGGAGCAGCCAGGCTGCCTGTCCCAGTCCACACGGCTCGGGCCCTGGCTGGGAACACCGTGGGGGCTCAGGGAAGGGACCCCTCGGCTCGCAGCAGCCACGCTGCGCCACTCTGTTTGCTTTATATTTTAATCAAGTCACGAGACATGGCGGATGCTGCTTGAAATAAATCAACCACAGCAGCAATAAAGACAACCAGGCGGCCTCAGCTCAGACCTCACGAGCACAGGACGAGCAGCCGAGCCTCTGCTGCCCCGCGGCTGATGGGGTGACACAGCAGCTGCTGTGCCAAGCCTGGACGGGACAGGTTGTCGCCGAGGAAATGGTGACAGGGTTGTACCAGGAAAGGAAAGACAGATGCGGACACTGCCGGCTGGGCCAGCTGCACGCCCCTAGATCACCGGGAAAAAGCCATCGAGGGTTGCGGCAGCCCCTCGGATACCCACCCCGGGGCCAGGTGACCCTCCTCGCTCAGGGCTACATCTCCCCTTTCCATCCCCCATCCTCAGGGCGAAGGGTAAAAGGGGAAAGAAAATCTGTGCGTGTCTCTCCCACGCAGGGTGCCAGCACAGCTCTACTGCAAAGATTGAGCAATGTGGGGATGGCAACAGAGCCAGCAGCATCTCCCCAGCCCCCACCAGCCTCACGCTGCTGCCTGCACCCTGCAGCACAGCACAGCCAGCCCCCCAGCCCTACAGGCACCCATAGCCTGGCTCCCAGGAGCTCCTCCAAGCCCACCTGCCTGGATCCCCAGCCATTAAAAGCACCTCTGCTCCTGCACAGAGTATCTAGCCTTTCCCCTGCATCAGCCAGCACCAGGCAGGATTCGGCCGGCCAGGAGCACCGGGTCGCTGTGTCCACACTGGGTCCCTCTGGCCCCTGCACGGCTCGAGGCAGAGGGATGTTCTCCCTTTCTTCTCCAGGAGGATTAGACACACTTCTTTTCTCTCATTGCTTTTCAAAAGAGAGGCTTTTTATCACTGCTGATCCCTGGGGGAAATCCTTCTCTCTCTCTCTCTCTCTCTCATGCTTTTATAGCTTGGACAGGAGGAAAGGAAGTTTTCCTTCATCTCAATCTCCCTGCTGACAGGCACCGCGAGCGTGACGGATGGACAGAGCAGCTCCCCAGGTCCCTGCACCTGCGCAGCACCCCACAGCATCGCCCCGACACCGCCGGGGCTCCCACCACCTCGCTGCATCGCCAGCAACGTGCCCGGCGCCGAGCCCCGGAGAACGCCCAGGCAAAACCCTGTCTTGGTTATTTCGAAAGCCATGTATGTCTCCGTTGCGAAATCCCAGCTTGTAAAAACCCCGGCAGAACACATGCAGCAAACCCAGCTCAAGGCAGCTACAGGTGCTCTGCCCTTGCCTACCTGCTCCCCATTCTCTGGAGGTTGCAATTACATTTTCCAGTCTTTCTTAAATGGATTTATATTTTTTTTTTCCCTCTTCCTGACTGCTGCGGAGCAGATCAAGCCAAAGAGAGGAAACCAAAAGCTCGGAGCTGGCAAAGCTTTAGACACGCACAGCTATTTTAATGGACCACTCGCATGCAGAACGCTAAGAACATGCCCAAGTGCGTGCGAGATCATGGCATGATCAGCTCTACAGCGAAACAAGTAAAGCCAGCAATCCCTGAAGCGCTGTCAAAAGCTCTAAGTACCCAAAAGAGAAATCATGTTGTTTTTTCACCCTCTGAGCTCTCTCCATTACCGAAATCAGGGCTGAGGTTTGTCACAGCAGCAGACCGGGTGGTTTTTTTTTAATTGTCAATCACGCTGCAACATTTTCTTTTTATTTTTAGGCGTCCCTTTAAAACTATAGAGGAAATCATCCAAAAGAAGTTTGTTCAAACGGTCTGTCAGTTTGAGGAAGTGAAATTAAACCAGAAAAAAAAACCCTGAATCCTAATAAATCACACATACACACACACAAAATTGGAGAAATCTGGGCATGCCTCCAAAGCCAAGTAAATGGATGATAAACAAAACAAACCTAGCTCTGCCCAGTAATAAAGGCTTCCACAGTGGGAACTTCTCACCCGGGAACCACTTCCACCAAAGGCACAGCTCGGGGCACAGCGGGAGCTTTCCTGCTCCTCTGCAAAGCTGTGCCTGCAGGGACTGCCAGGGATGCCGTCCCACACCGAGCTGGTCTCAACAGGCACAAATCCTGCACTGCCCCTGCTTGCACAAATTTCTCCCCCTGCAAAGCCCTGGCCTTGTCCCTGCTGCAGCCCATCGATCGCCTCCTGACGCAGACAGGGTGGCAGTTTGGTTTTGCTGAATTCAGGGGAAAGCCTCGCTCTTCCCCTGCACGGGCACCCCTTCGAGCCCTGGGTGGGCAATGGGGACCTGCACAGGGCCCACAGACCCACCTACAGCAAACAAGACTCACAACTTGCAGGAATAAATAAATTAAAAAAATAATTAAAGAAACAGGCAAAACAAAAGGAAGGGAAAGGGCAAGAGGAATAAGGATGAGGATGCTGAACTAAAACCCCCCAGACACCCAGGTGCCTGAAGCTTGGAGGCAAACCCAGCATATGGGGCAGCAAAAAAAGCAGCAGCCGAGTCTCCTTTCACCCTTCAGATGCAGTTTGCCATTGATATGGATGCTGCAGAGCAATGCCCGGCCCCTCCCTGCTGCACAGGGTTCATCTTTTCAGGCCACGCAGCAGGAGGGAGAGCAAAGGGAGGAGGGCAGGGATGCACGTAGTGTCCCAAGGAGGACACTCTGGTGACCCTGGTGCAGCCTCTACATGCTCAGAGCTGGATTTTAGGGGTGGCACAGCTGGGCTGAGAGCTGAGGGTATGGCAGCAAAGCCAGTGGAGGGGTGGACACGTGCAGTGAGGACCCCAGCACCAGCTGGCACGGTCCCCATCACTGTTCCAGCACAGCCGCAAGCAAGGCCCCACTGCAGGGACCTGACCCCGGGTGGGCAGCCCACCCTCTCCCCAGTTCTTTTGTTTTCCAGCAGAGATCACCAGGAAACAGTTAAAGGTTTCTAAGCTGGGCTCTCCTAAGGACTCCAGTTAAAAGTCCACCGGGCATTCTCCCATCTCGGACTTTAGCCCCGGGCATGCGGCTTCGATAACACACATGAAGGTGCCAGCTTGCCACTGCCGGGGAGCCACCGGGGTGGGCAACCCCTGCGAGACCTGCAGAGCCCCACACAGGACAGAAAACCGCAGGGCAGGGCCCAGAGCAGTGGGCTGGGGTTTGGTAGCATGAGGTTCTGTGGAGCACCTGCAGAGCGGGGAGCAGCGATGCGCTACAGGGCTCCCTGCTTCTGCCCGAGGAGCTAACCCACCTCAGTGACAGTGGTGACCCCCAGGAGCCCGCTTCACCCACCTCCAGCCCGTAAACGGGCAGCCAGGCACAAATTCTGCCCAGGGGCAGAGCCCTGTTGGTCCCGAGGGAGATGCCAGGGCAGACGCCACGCCGCTCTCCCTGCTGGGAGCAGACACCTGGCTCTCCTCTCCAAGGTTGTCTGCAAATCCTTTCACCCGGACTACATGTACCATTTTTTAAAAGCCGGGTGATCTAACCAACCTGTATTTATAATGCTGAAAACATCCCAAAGCTCCATCTCTTCCAGCTCCCAAGCACACTGTGTACTCTTAATAAAATAATTGCAATGATGAATAGCTCCTTATAACATTCTTCTGCAGCTACTGACAAGGCCAAGAGCTTCGATGGAAAGTCCTTCTCCTAAAAGCTCCTTCAAGGTACGTTCAGGATTTTACCTCTTCACAGCAAAAGACACAGTGAACATTCAGACAAGGTATCAGTCCTGTACCAAGCCATCCACCATGCAGAGACAGCAACGACATGCTCCCGCTTCCCACTAGCCCAGCCACATCATTGTCTTAATAATGAAGTCAGCTAACGACGGCAGGTCAGCCTCAGTCCTCAGTTAAGCTGACGCGATCTTGAACGTGTTCGATGAAATCGATGCCCAGCTGCCGATCCCACCAGCGCTCGTGGGGTCCCCACAGCCCACCACCCCAGCAAAGGCTCCCCCGCCAGAGTCGCCCCCAGCCCCAGTGTGGGGCCAGGCAGCATCGGGAGGCTCCTCTCCTCTGCTTTTGAAATAAGGCTGTGGATTTAATCATTCACTTGCAAGTCCTCATGTGCCCATGATTTCCACACTGACAATTACAGGGGCAGGCCAATGCATTGGGGTTGGGTTTTTTTGGTAGAGTCGCTTCTGCTTTATTCATTTGTAAAGGTGCATTCCATTAGGGAGCACGCTGGCTTTGCCTTCCCTTCCCCTGCAAAGCACGCTTCTACTCCCAGCCAGGGCCAGGCTCTCTGGATGCTCTCCCAGAGTCCGTGCTCCCTAAGACTTACTATTGAACCATCAGGACCAGCCAGGGAAGAGCCCAGGGAGCCAGTGGCAGAGAGGGACCCGGGCTCAGCCCTCACCTCAGCTTCGACTGCAGCTTGGGGGACTTCCCAGCGCCCAGCCCTGCGTAGGGGTGAACTGGCAGGACCGGCTGCTCCTGCCCCATGGGCACCTCCCCATGCCCGGCACACACGGCCAGCCCTGCTCTCACCCCTTCCTATCTGGCATGGGCAGCGAGGACCCCAGCCCACACCCCACCCCAGCACAGCAACTTTTCCAACCAGCACGTGCTCTCCTCCCTCCAAAGGGCTGGTCTGGGGTCCCCACATTTCAGGCAGGACCAGGAGCATCCCTCTGCTCTTGGGGATGAGCCAGGATGAGCTTCGCCCTCCATGCCACCGCTGCCCAGGCTGTACCCTGGGGCTCACCTGCTTCTGCATCCCTGCGGAAAGCTTTTGGAGTCCCCCGGGGGGCTGCTGAGCTACACCACGCTGTGGCCCCGGGGTGGGCTGCACTTTAGGGCAGCCGGGGCAGTGTCTGGGGTAAATGCCACTGCTCCGGGCATCCTCCCAGGTCTCTTTCTTGGATCAGCCCGGCATCCCCTGCACTGCCACTGCGTTTTGGGAAGGTACAGGGAGAGCTGGAGCCTCCCTGTTTGCGTAGGTGGGGGCTTTAGATGGGCACCGCTCTGTTATCCACCACCCAGGGCTTGCTGCAAGAAATCCCTGCCCTGCAACATTTCCTGCACACACCTAGAGGCTGTGAAACCTTGCTGGAGAGGCCAGACGTGGTTTTCCGTGCCCGCCCAGCCTCAGCTCCCATGGCACAACACTCGGCTGACCAGAGCGCCCGGGTGCCTGCAGGGAGCGGCGCCGAACACCCCTGGGCGATAGCAGCGCAGGCGGAAAAACAACAAAGATGAGAAAACCCAGCGCCCAAGCTAAACAAAGCCCGCCGTGACCGATGGTGGCTTCTGATTTCCACAGCCTAAACCTGCCCCACAGGTGAGGCATGAAGAGGGAGCGACTTGCCGTCAGGGAACCGATGGCTTCCCACCCTTCCAAGAGAAGGGTGAAATCCCAAGGCAGAGCTGCACGGCGCTCCAAGGCAAAGCCCCGGAGCTGCGAGGTACAGCAGCACCGCTACCAAAATACAACTGGAAATGCAGGCATAAACCCTGACAAACTGCATCTGTGTTTCCCAACCCCACAAGCAGCAGAGAAACCTGCCGGCAGGGTGTAATGTGGGGTGCTGCCTTGCTATGTATCTCAAGAGCAAGTCCCTGCACAGAATCAGCCCCCTCGCACCCCGCAGCAGGTCAGCAGAGCCCCCCCGGCACAGCTGGGACTCCTGCTCCCAGCCAGCCCAGGCTCTGAACCGCTGTTTACATCAAGTCTCCCAGATTTGCAAACAATAGGTATCAGCTGGCCTGGGGCCAGGCTATCTCTGGCAAGGATCACAGCTAAGCCTTCCTAAGTGCTTAAATGGGGGCCTACAGGCAATTGTCCCGGGAGTCTCAACTCTTCCCAGAGCCACCTCTGATGTTCGGTTCCTGCCGAGGAGCACAGGGCAGCCGGCGGCACAGGTCACCTGCAGAAAACCAGCCCAGCGAGGATGGCCGTGGAGAGGACAAGGATGCAGGGCTGCACCACAGCAGCATCCAGCGCGGGTCATCGCCTCCTGCCCTCCCCGAGCTCTGCTCCTGCTCCCCACCACAGGGTCGAACGGCTTCGGTGCTCCCCTGGAGCTGCCCGGGCATCCTATCCATACCAGTGCAGAGGCTTGGGGAAAGCACACTGTAAAGCACAAAGTATTAACACCACGGGTGACACGGCTTGCTCACAACATGCTCATCCAACAGACGGCAATTTGCTGAGGGGTGCAGAAAGTTTCAGCTTTAGCAGGTTTACCCTGACAGGAAGGGAGCCTGGGTGGCCCGCGTAGGTACAGGAAACCCCTTTCTACCACGCACATCGCTCTGCTTCCTCTGGATTTCTTTAACCTTTCACTCTCAGCCTGATTTATGCCTTCACACTGATTTTTTTCATGCGTGCACTTCCCTGCTTTCCACTCCGGTACTGTGGCTCCACACCAGCAAAAACGCAGCCAGGGTCTCGGCACCCATCCGCCCAGAGCCAGAGCAATCTCTGCACGGAGGCCTCCTCCTCTGCCTCTCCCCAGAGCTGCGTTTTTGCAGGCAGCAAGGAGGGGAACATGCAGATGTCCCATGCTGCTGGGCTCGGTGCCGTGCTGTGCTTCGGGGCTGCACAGCCAACACGCGGCTCCCAGCCACCCGTGGGATCTGCGCTGGTCTGCGTGTGATGGGGAGGCTGCAGGCAAAGCACTGGAGCGGCTAATCTGGGACCCCAGGGACACGTCCCAGTGAAGGAAAATCAGAGATGGAGCTTTTGCTGCAAAGGCGCTGGGCAGTGAGCCCCAGGCTCCAGTGCAGCAAGCCCAGCAGTGCAAAGGATGGACTTCATTTTCCTTGCAGAGAGGGAAAGGACCACGACCCAGCTCAGTCTGGAGCCCTCCAGACAGGGAAGCAGCAGACTAGGGAGACTGGGGGAGCCCAAGTGCTTCCACCCACTCCCCAACCCTGGGATGAGCCAGTCCAGGCGGGATGCAGCAGACAGCACCCCACCAAGAGCGAGCATCCCCAGCACCACGAGTATGTGGAGCAGTGCCCAGCAATGCCTTCACAGGCAGGAGGGCATGAGGACGGTGGGGACACAGCCTTAATGTCATTTAAAGGGCCTCTTGGGTGGGAAGATTAGCACCCTGTTCCCAGCCTCGCGGGGATCCCGGCACAGGAGGAATGAAACGTCAGACCCTGTCGAGAAATGTATCCGGACAATGGGGGGGGGCGGGGTGGGAACATGCCTCTGCTGAGGCCAAAGGCTCTGGGGCAGCGTCAGAGCAGGAACAGCAGCCCAGAGCCCAGGGGAAGCACTGGGGAAGGTGTCTGGGAAGGAATCACAGCTAAGGTCAATTCTCCAGGCCCCCAGTTTGGGGCATTTTCAACCACCACAGCCAGATAAATATGGAGAGTGGGAGCAGGTAGCCCTGGTGCCACCAGCCATCACCAGGGAGCAGGGATGTGGGGACACAGCCAATGCACCAACCCGCGTTCTTCACGTCCTAAAGCTCCATGCCACAGCCTGCATGGTCCCACCCTTACAGCCACCACCATCCAGGGAGGAAGAGAAAATTCCAAAGTGACAGTGAGCCAGGAAAGCATCTCTTCGTCCAACTTCCACGGGACATGGCAGGGCACCCCCAAGGGCCACCCGCTCACAGCGCTCCCCCAGCCCGGCATGGCCGCCGCAGCCGAGGGGAAATGAAGTCGCAAAGGTTATCGTTTCGGTGTTTGACTGAGCATAAAAATCCTGCTCTGAAAACAAAAAAAGGGGAAAGGGGACAGGGAGAGCGGCAGGGGAGGAGGAGGGCAGCAATGCACAGCACGACAGCCCCAGAAACACAGGAGAGGGAGTGCGGGGGCTCACGCCACGCTAACGCACATCTCCATTTCAGAAGAGTTTCCTGGGAAAATAAATGCAAAGTCTGTTATAAAAGTTTATCTGCATGTGCGAGAAAGAGCAAGTGCGCCTGACTACGGTATAGAGATGTCATTATTTTCATGCATCTGCCTTACCCAATTTTATTTAGTTGCTTTCTGCACCATTTCATGCTCATTCTGCTGCTGAGCTAGACAATTGCTTTATAACTCTAGGGTGCAATTTCACTGTCTGTGAGCCACACGCACACGCACGCACACAGGGTCTTCGCTGGGATGAAGTAGGGAGCTGCACCTCCCTCCCTCCCCACCCCGATGTTTTGGAGCTTGAATTGCAATGGGTTTTCTTAATAAACAACAAAAAAGAAAGAAGGAAAAAAAAAAAAAGAGAGAGAGAGAAAATTAAATTAAAATGCTAAGCCACCATCTGTAATGTATTATAATTCAAGGTGCACATGGTGGGGAGCAAACCCAGAATTCAACGGCTCCCCATTAAGAACGACGAGGATGAACTGGAGGGCAATTTGCTCTCTCACGCTACGTGAATGCAGGGAGACAGAGCCCAGCAGGCTGGAGGGCAGAAGCACTGTGAATCACGCCGGATTTTTATGATCAATTGAAAGTCACACTTGAACAAGTGCAGATCAAAAGGGAGGGCTGGCCGGGCAGGTGCAGGGCTCTGAGACAGCGGTTTGCAACATGCTAAAAATTGCCTGGTCCCTCGCAGGGACCCCTGCTTCTACCCCATACCCCCAGCCCCTGGCTAAGCATCCCTGGCCCCCCCCCCCCTCATCCCAAGGCTGCAGCAGCCCCACGGGTATGGGTCAGGGTAGCTGCGGGGGGTAAGGGGGTCTCCAGAAGCAGCTCCAACACTGATGCAACGCAACTTGGAGCCACACATCTCCCCACAGCAGCGTGAGCGAGCATCTCCAGCACAACCTGCCGCTGATACGCCGTTATCTGCCGCCGGCTGGCCCTGCTGGCTGGTGACAGAGGCCATGGCACCAGGCAGAGCCCACAGCTTCCCTGGCCTGATAAAGTCGCGCGTCTTACAAAAATGGGGCAGCAAAAAGAGGAGCTGGGGGCAGAAGGGGGGTCCAGCATGGTCTGGCAAGGATGGCTGGTGGGGAACTGGGGTCTGGCAAGGATGGCTGGTGGGGAACTGGGGTCTGCCTTTCTTTTTTCCCCCTTTTGCAAGAGCACACGTGTCCTCCGAGAGAGGCTGCTGCCCACCGGGGTGCAGGGCAGGGAAGCCTCCCACCCATCCCTCTCTGGGCAGCCAGAACAGCTCCCCCAGCTCGATGCAATGCCCCCGGCGCTGCTCCTGGCTCTCCCTGACCCACTCTCCTCTGCGCCACTTCACGCCTCCGACGTCGCTTACCACCCCACCTGCTCCGAGCAAGCCTCCTCCATCCCACCCCATGCCAACCCCATCTCCCCGCCTCGTCACCTCCACATGTCCAGGCGGGTCTCCGCTGGAAGCGCCCCCCCTCTCCCATGCTTCTCCTTCCGCTCTTGCTTCACCGCTGCCGTTGCCTCATTTTGTCTCCGTAATGGGCACGTAGGCGACACACTGCCCACAACAAACTTGTCTCGCAGCAAGCCCACAAAGTTCACAGTAAAAAAAAACCAAACCCACAAAAAAAAAAAAAAACAAAAAAACACACACACACAAAAAAAAACAACAACCACCCCACCAACTTTCCAGCACTTACTTGTCAGCCAAAAATGGAAAAACAATAATCAAATGTTTCTGCCTTCGCGCCCAGCATGGCACAGCCAGCTGAAACTAGACAGGGCATCCCTCCCTAATCCGCTCCTGGCAGCCCCAGCACAAAGGATTTGCTCCATTAG
Source organism: Falco naumanni (assembly GCF_017639655.2). Taxonomy (NCBI): domain Eukaryota; kingdom Metazoa; phylum Chordata; class Aves; order Falconiformes; family Falconidae; genus Falco; species Falco naumanni. Next base: position 8,288,305 of record NC_054062.1, read on the forward strand.
CTGGGGGGGCTATAAACCTCGGGGGGGCTCCAGGGCTGCCCCTACCTCCCCCTCCCCTTTTTTTTTTTTTTTTTTTTTTTTTTTTGTCTTTTTGAAGTCTGTAAAAGCTGAAGAAAGCCAAAACTCCACAAAAGAGGAGACCTTGAAAAGTAACAACCAGATGGGAATCCCATTACCATTTTATTGGTCACAAATACCAGTATTGCACCTTTTATCTCTTTGCTCAGCAGTGAGCTCGCAGCCGATGCGATCCAGGGAACGGGATATGGCTCAGACAAGACCCAACCCAAACACACCAGCAACCTCCACGCAGCGCCCACCCAAACCAAGGAATGAACCTGAAAAAAATAATTCCCTGGGGTCTGCAAACCTGAGCAATGCCCACGGCAAGAGGAACCACCTTCCACTAGAGCAGAAAGGGGATGTGAACCCTGCCCCTGATGCTTAATAAAACACATATTTGGGGTGTTCCTTCCTCACCCTCTGCTTTGGGAGCACCTGGCTTACACGCAAACCCCATCCGTGAGCTTTCCTTTGCTCCCAGGCCAAAAAGCAGCTGGGGGGGTGGGGGGTGGGGGGATGCCTACCAGGAGCAGGGACCCTCAGAAGCCCACGGGAGCTCCGATCCCAGACGGATCAGCTCTGTGGGGCTGGAAGCCGCCGTCCCAGGCGAGGTTTCACAACCGCCCCACGCCCTGGCTCTGGGCCCCGTTCCCAGCTCCGCTGGCACTCAGCACACCCGTGTGCCTCAGTTTCCCACCCTGTAGCTGTCTCATCTGGGCAGCCTGTGCGTTTTCAAGGCAAGATCCATCCCCTCCCGATGTGCAGAGGCAGGAGCTGGCACAAAAAGGGCTGCGATCGGAATCACAGCCCCAAGGTGCAACCTTGAAACTTTTCTTGCAGACCACAGTAACAGAAAAGGAGGAGAAAAAAAGAAAACCCAAAAAAACCCACCCCAACCATTTTATGCTTATGAGTGGTCTGTTTGAACAGGATTATTTTTTAACTCCACGTTAAACAGAATTTCAAAGGAGGGGAGCTTATTTGGACTTCATTTGAACCCTTTCTTCCCTTTCTTGCAAGGGAATTTTTCCCTGTTTATCTCAGAAAACACCCTCCATTTTGAAATGCTCCGTCTTCTCTAAATAAAAACTCAGGTTGTTTCCCCGACTTTTCTTTGCTTTGCTTTTTCTAAGCGAAGTGTTGTCAGAAAAGGCAAGTTCTCACAGCCAGTTTCCATCTCAACAATAGAGCATTTTCCCAGGCTAAATTGCTTCTGTCTGAAAATCTTCTAGCAGTTTGAGCTGGCTGGCATGTGTGGGGATCCTTCTGTAGGGTTTTTTAAATCCTTATTTGCAATATTATTTCGTCTGCTTTGCGCTGCCTTGATGTTCGAGCAGCCTTTGGAGAGACACAACCACTCCTCCCTCCTCCTCTGTCCTCCCTCCAGGCACACGCTTCCCTTTGAGGAGGAGGAGAGGGGAGAAATAAAATAAAAGACGAGCAAAGAGGAAAATGTCAGAAAGCTGCTTTTTGTGTGTGTGTCAAACGTTCAAAGTTATTCCAGAGTCTAGTCTTTAAATGTAATAAAATACAGCAACTCCTGACAAAATCAATTAAAATAAAACCACCCAGGCTGCCTCCCCTATTGCTTTGTAGCTATACTGACTTTGAGAGCCCACCTGGGCCTTTTAGGAAGCAATTATGGAACCGCCGGGTCGAATCCTGCACCAGCAGCCTGCTGGCCCTGCCGAGCATCCCTCGGCGCCGCGGGCCGGAGGGAGCAGAGACCCAGCTCCTTCGCCCGCCGAGGGAGGTGATGACGGCTCCGACACGGGGCAACGCGCTGGGGATCGGAGCCAGAGAACAGGATTAATTAGAGCCCAATTAGGTTACTGAGGTCGCAGGGAAGGTCCCTGCAATACCCAGCACTTGGCTGGCAGTGATTGGAGGTATCCCCGGCTTTGGTCACCACCGGCATCCCAGTTTGGCAGAGCAGAGCCCAGCCAGGGGGGCAGAGACCCCCTCAGCATCCCCGCTCCATCACCACCACCTTCGGTTAAGCTCCTTGCCAAGGGCCAGCACCTCGTGCCGTCTCACCGCCTCCCGCAGCAGGGTTGGGGGATGCTGATAGCAAGAAGGATTCGGCGATTTCAGGCAGCCAAGAGCCTCGGGGGAATACCCTGCTGGCACACAGTTCCCCCCAAAAGGCACCAGGATGCTCGGAGGAACTAGCACCCTGTGCAAGAGGCAGGACCAAAGAACATCCCAAAGCCCAAGCCCTCGCCCCACGGCACCACAGCATTTGCTTACTTTACTATCCTGCCAAAAAAAATTTAAAAATTAAAAATTCGGTCGGGTGGCAGGGCTCTGGCGTATAGGAATCCACCCCTGCTCCCGAAAACAATACTCCAACAAAAAGGTTTTTAACTCATTTCTTAATAAATATTTATTTTCGCCTTCAAGATGTGGGTGGGACGAAGCCAGGGTGTATTTTCCAGTGAAATGTTTTGATTCCCCTCTTGATTTTTTTTTTTTTTTCAAACGGGAGCAAATTGCCAATAATAATATTTGCAATGAATAACTAAAATTCTGTGGCTTTCTCCCCCGCTCTCTTTTAAATAAATAAAATGCCCTGAATACGAGAAACACAAACGCTCTCTGCAACACTGCAGGACGACGTGGAGTAAACTCAGGGACCCGCAGAGGATTTATTGAACTGTCACAGCCCAGATTCTGAAAAAGGCAAAAATTCCTTCCCAGCTTGTTTTGTATATGTCAATTGGGAGAGGTCGAGCCCTACGCTATGCTTCAGCAAGAGATACCAGGACATGACTATACATTATCTCGTGCTCCTCTGAGGCCCCTCTCTGGTGCGGCCACTGGCAGCCCCACGGCGCCGGCCAGCAGCTGCCAGATGTGGGGCAGAGGATTCCTGCTTCTTCACAGGGATGCTCCGGCAAGCCGTGACACTTTCTGCATCTTTCAGAATTTTTCCTCCACATGGATCTTCCTATCAGCTGTAAATTTCTGAAGCTCAACGAAGCAGAATTGAGGATCAGGTTGAGGTCTCAACCCAGACGCAGGCTCCCACCCATCTACCCTGGGGTTGAGCATCCAGGCTCATCCCAGCCACGTGCCCGATGGCAAGGCAGGGGATGCGGGATGAAGACGTCTCATGGATTCTCACACTCCCACGCTGTCTTCGACCTGAAGCAGCCCCCCAGGCTCCAGGTTGCTCCCCCCGAGCCGGACATGGGGGGTTGTTTTGCTGTTTTCCTCAGAGGCGTTCCTGCTCCGGCCTCAGCACCATGCACGGCCAGTTCTCACCCCACATCCTGAGCAGCTGCAGCCGTCCCTGGCACGGCCGCGCTGCTGGGAAGATGGACTCGCGGAGGTTGCAACCTGGTGAACTGACCTCCGGGAGGGAAGCACCGGCCTTGGACACCCATTAACTGTTTTTTCCTCCCATGAAGCTGAGCCTTGAGGGAGGGCTCCCCGAGCTCACCGTCCCCCTTTTGCTCCCCAGGGCGCTACCACCTTCTTAAGGAAACGGGCAAGGAAGAAAATGAAGCAATAACAGGATTGCAATGGTCTGAGCCTTGGGAACAAGCAGCTACCCAAAAGACCAAGTTCCTCAGTTTGCACATCAGTCCCCAACGCGGTGCCATGCAAAGCCTGACCTCAGCACATGCACCCCCCGGGCTGGAGATGTGGATCCCCACAGCCTCACAAGTGCTCACGCAATGGCTTTTTCTTTATTTTCCTCCTCCTTAGAGACTCAGCGCAACACAGCCCCCCCAGAGGAACACAAGCAAGACATCCCCCATCACTCAAAACCTAGCAAAGGGAGATCTATAGCTCCAGACAGCTTCTAAGGCATCATCTGCCAGACACCGAGGTGGTCATCAGCCTCCCCCAGGGCTGGAGGTAGCTGTGCCATGCGGGAAGGCTGCCCACAGACCCCACCAGCGAGCTGCGGGTTGTCCTGTGAGTGGGACAGCAGGCAGAGCCGCAGGGTGACGGCATCCAGCCCAGGAGATGCCCGGGGACGTGCCGTCCTCGTTGGGGAGCCTCTGCCTGGCATCTGCCAGCAGCTCCCGAGACGAGCAGGAAAATGAGATACTACTATTAAAAGTGCCCAGCACCAGCTACGCTGCCAGCCCTGACATCAGCAGGGTTATCTGAGTCTAACCGCAGGCAGGACTTGGCCGGGAACCTCCGCCGGGTTATCCTTTTTAGGCCAAACTGAGCTGAGAATTTGATGGGCCCACACAGTAACAGAGCCTGGTTTTGGTCCCCAGTAGCTCCCGTTCTCCAGATCAGGCCCATACTGGTGCGCAGGGAAACAAACTCCACAAGCTGGGCTATTTTTTTTCCCCTCGGCCTGCAAATGCCAGCTCCCAACCATGAAAGGGGATTGGGATGGAGAAACACCCTGGCACTCGGCAACACCAGGACCCAGTGGGTTTTGGACCATCCCACCTCCAGAACACACCGAGGCCCTGTGGCCCCACCAGCTTCGCTCTGGTCTGACTGGGAAGGTCTCTGCCCACGTGCCGGTGCTCCTCAAGGCTCCCCTCGCTCTTCCAAACTGCTCCTGCACTTTCAGGCTCAGCCTGCTCAGAGCGGGACCGAGACCTCCTCCTCCAGAACCCACTGCCCTTACAACCACAGCTGATTTTTCCAGTCATCGGTGACCAAAGGCCAGCGGATACAGTTTAGGAGTAGCTCCTGCAGCAGCACAACACGCCGCAGACACAAACCCAGACCACGCACCCAACACAGCTCCCGCCAGCAGCTGAATTTTCTCCTAAGGCACCGATGCAGAGGGATCCCTGCTGTCCCGAGGTGGCCGCCTTGTTTTCCCTCTGGATGCTCCCGTGTTGCAAAGACCCACCCTCTCCCCGCCATGCACACACGTCCATTTATAAATGAGCAGATAAATCAGTTGTTTTTCATTTGCACCAGCGTGAAAACCCTTCCCCGAGCCAGCAGCAAGGTGACACACGCTCCCCCCTTCCTCCCCCATCAAAGTCAACCTGACTAATATCACAAGGTGTTATTTAGCATCTGCAGCGTAACAGGAGAGCTCAGGTCTGAAGGAAAACACAAGTACGAGGCACTCAGGGACACGGCTTAGCGGCGGACTTGGCCGTGCTGGGTTAATGGTTGGACTCGATGGACTTAAAGGTCTTTTCCAACCAAAATGATTCTACGATTCTCTCTATACACAGGGGTCTGATCCTGCCCGTATCAACGGAGGTTTGGACTGTCCTCCCCAAGAGCAGCAAAGGAAGCATAAATACTCAAAACGGTTGCCCCTAAGATTAAACCACTTTTGCAGGGCAAGAGATAGGCATTGTCTGCTCCCGTGGGCGTCTGTGATGATCCCAGATCCACCCGGACTTCGAGGGCAGGACCCGCTCCTGGGGGATGCTGCAGGTGAGATGCTGGCAGCCCCAGCAGCAGCTCTGGGTCAGCCAAGCCAGCAGCATTTCCCACCTTACAGATCAACGAGGGGCACCGTAAAACCAGGATTTGGGGGGAAAGGAGATGCCGGCTTACGAGCTGCCTCCCTGCCAAAGACCCTAGACCACAGCAGTCCTGGAAACTCTCCTGGGGTGGGGGGGAGATCTGACGGGGGACCTTGTGATGGTGTTTATATTTATTCTGCTCTTAGGAACAACTAAAATCAAACAAAAATAATAATAAAAAAACCCAAAACAAAAGAGAGAAACAAACAGAGCACCAGAGGTTGAGCACTGATTTAAAGCCCAGAGAAGCCGGGATGGATGGGCTTGCTGGGCTGGAGGCTGGGAGCCCACGCACCACCGTGCTGAGTGGCGACAGAGGTGGCAGGATTTGTCCCTCTTCCCCCTCGCCTGGACTTGGCGCCGGGCTACTTCGCTAAAACTTTTCTTCCCCCCACCCTGAACACTGAGCTCTGCAATATCACTTCTCCTGCAACCCAGACGCCAAGGAGGCATTCGCCTTTACAAGCCAGGACTTGACTCAGTCACCGCAACGATGGCAAACTCCGGGTTCTCAAATGTAACTAAAAAAGAGGGGGAGGGAAAAGAAAAAAAAAAAAAAAAGAAAGAAAAAGGCAAAAAAAAATAAGAAAGAAAAAGGCAGGAGGGTCCCAAATGTGCTGGCTTCTGGGAGCTGCCAGCCAAGGGACGATGCCAGCACAGCGTGGGGGTCCCCGTGGGTGCCGTGCCTCTCCCTGCCCAGCTGCGCACCCCAGATGCCGCGGGGAGAGGCGGAGCAGGAGAAAAGGGAAGAAAGAAATAAAAAACAAATTAAAAAAAAAAAAAGAAATCGAGAGATAAAAGCAAGAGGGAGAAGGGAAGGCTGCGAGCTGCCAAGCCCTCCTGCAGGACCAGCCCGGGGCAGCGAGGGGGCTCTCCCGGCCGAGCCGGGGTGCCCGCTGCCCCGTTTGAAAATACCGCTTGCGCCGCTGCGCCTCGGGAAAAAAAAAAAAAAAAAAAAAAAGAAAAAAAAAAAAAAAAGAAAAACTAACCCAAACAACAAAAATACAAAGTAAAATCAGGCGGCCGGAGCGGGGCCACGGGGCAGGCCCGGCCGGCACTTGCCCCGACGCTGACACCGACTCTGCCCCCCCCCGGGGCAGGGGCGCAGCCCCCCGCCGCCCCCCGGCGGACTGCGGGTCGGGCAGGCGGAGGGGGGGTGCTGCTCGGGAGCTGATCTGATTTTATTTAACCCACCACCCCCACCCCCCCGCGTCGGAACGGAGAATCTTTTTCGGAACAAAACTCACCCAGCGGCAGGAAGTGTTTGGTGTCCATCGCTGGTGCTTAACTCATGCCAAGGGGCTCGGTGCGCGGCGGCGGCGAAAAACACACGCAGGGCGCGCGGAGGGGAGGAGAGCGAAATCAAAGCGGAGCGGGGGGGAGAGGGAGGGGGGAAGGGAGGGAAAAAAAAAAAAAAAAGCCCAAGGGGGGGGAGGAGGAGGAGGAGGAGGAGGAGGAGGAGGAGGAGGAGAAGGAGGAGGAGGAGGCGGGGAAGGCTGCAGCCCCGCACCGGCGGCCCCGCGCAGCGCCGAGGCCGCGGAGTTGTTGCAAACTCCCAACAATGTAACTCCGCCGCTCGGCTGCGCTGGGCGCGATCGGCTCCGCGCCGGGGCCCGCGCAGGGGGGAGCGAGCGCCGCGACCGCCCCGCAGCGACCGCCCGCCCGCCCCGCCGCGCAGCGCCGCCCCGCGCCCGGCCCCGCGGGTCGGGGAGCGATGACAGTAATTTTTTTTTTTTCCCTTTTTTTTTTTTTTTCTTAAAGTGATGGGGAAAGGAGGGGGGTGAGGGAAAAATAGGGGGGGGTGGACAGAAAAAAAGGAAAGGAAAAAGAGAACAAGAAAAAGAAAAAGGAAAAAAGAAAAAGGAAAAAGGAAAAAAAAAGAAAAAGAGAAAGAGAAAAAGATGAAGGAAAAAAGAAAGAGGAGAAAAAGAGAAAAAGAGGAAGGAAAAAAGAAAAAGGAAAAAAAGAAAAAGAGAAAGAGAAAAAGATGAAGGAAAAAGAAAAAGAGAAAAAGAGGAAGGAAAAAGAATAAATAAAAAGGAGAAAAAGAAAGAAAAAGGAAAAGGAAGAAAAAATAAAAATAAGCAAGAAGAAGAAAAAAGAACAGGAAGTAAAAGAAGAAAAAGAAAAATAAGAGAGAAGAAGAAAAAAGAAAAGGAAGAAAAAGGAAAAATAAGAAAAAGAAAGAAAAAAGTAGGAAAAAGGGGGGAAGGAGAAAAAAGAAAAAAAAGAGAAGAAAAAAGGAAAATAAAGGCAGTGCAGAGCGCTGTGGTGGCAGCCTCGGGGGGGCGGCCCTTGAAGTGATGCTGAGCAATCTCAGCTGCCCCAGCTCAGCTGTCCAGCAGGCAGTGAGACCCTCAGCCCCATTCCCTGTCCCCGGAGTGCGTGTCACACAGTGGCCAGCGTTCAAAGCGCGATTTATTTCATTTCCCATAAATGAGGCACAACAAATAACTCTCTGTGCGTGTGCGGTTCGCCTGCAAACTCTCGCCTCCCCAGCACTGTGGGTACCACCCCACCAGCACTGCTGGCGGCTTCCCAGCGCAGCCGGGAGCCTGGCCCCCACCCCACCCACCCCCCGGCATGCCTCCTGTTTTAATAAATGATACTCAGCTCTGTAAGAATGTGTATTAGTGACTTGATGGACCAAAGCGACTCCACTATGCATGAAGCATATTAAACATCATATCGACCCTCGCTTTTGATGGCCATAACACGCATAACAAACAGGCTCGGGCCATGGCTGCAGCTGCTCACGCACGGTGGGGAGCACCACGGTCACGCAGGAGGCTGGAAATGACACCAGGGACAACTGCTGGGGAGGTTCTTCTGGCCCGAGTAACTCCCAGCGCAGAGCCCAGCAATCCCGCAGCGAATGGGGCTGGGGGAAACTGGGGGGCAGCTGGGAGAGACGGGCCACCCATCACCATCCCAGTTTGCAACACGGACACATGGGCCACCGCCACCAGCCACCATCCCGCTGTGCAACGGAGCTGGGCCGCCCAGCACTTCCGAGCCTCTTATCTGCCATGATTTATTCTTTAATTGGCAAAGCATCTCGTGTAATAAATATTAGCAATCCAGCACCTCCTCCTATAAAAATGAAGCCTCTTATCTTTCATTGCCATATCCCTGTCTATCACCCGCATGCACTTATCGGTCCATCTCATACCTGTCACCTTATCTAAAGCAGCACAGGAGAGGCCCTGGTACCCCGTTTCTCTTACTCTGCTTCCTTCTCCGTGCACGTCTGCCAGCAACAGATCCTCCCTATCCTGGGCAGACCCTCATACGGGTGGTTAGATACCCCAGCTGGCAACCCCTCTAGATTCTGGTGCAGACCAGCTCGGGACCCCTGCTTCATCCCTGGCACAACGGGAGTTGAGGTGCGATTCATCAGCTTTAATTATAGCAAGAAGAAGGAGAAAACCACCAAGAGGACCCATCTTGCATCAGGCAAGCGGCTGCAAACTGACACTCACGCAGAGCTGCAGAAGTGAAAACAAAATAAAACATCTTGGATCCTTTTTATCCTCTGCTCCTGTAATTTCAGCATGTCCAAACAGATTTTGGTGTGTGTTTATAACTGGTAACTTCATTTGCTCCCGGGCTGGGACCTTAAATGCCAAGTTTCATCTCCAAGTCAGTTTTTATGGCTGAGTTACGTTAACTCCTGGGAGAAAAAGGGAAAAAAAGGAAATACATAAGGATGTAAAAGAAAGTTGGGGGTTGTTAGAAAAAGCAGGTCTGAAGCCTCTAAGAGCGGGTCAGCAGGGCAAAAATCATACATCTCGTGGATACCTGCGTATAAACCCCGACAGCAAAAAGGTAGAAGTCGGTTTCCTGATACACAAAGTGGAGCTCATCGTTGTGTCTTATAAGGGGAAACACCGCGGGGCAATGGCCACCCGAGCCTCGCCGGGGCAGATCCGGGCTCTCGCTGCCCCTACCACACCGGTGCCCTTCGAGCCATCAGTGAGCGCCGGCCTTCAGGGCTCCGAGCACAGCCACGGAGGTCAGACAGCCTGCCAGCCGGTGGGAACGGCTCACCCCGCCACCAAGCACGGGGGGGATCTGCCCCACACCTCAGGATCCCAAAGCACGCTTAGCGCGATGGCTGCAGCAGATAGCAGGGTTATTAGACCCATGGCTGAAAATCCACCTTTGTAGACTCTAACACATGAAATTACCATAAGTAGGACATTTCACGCTCCTCTCCCATCAAGCTGTTTAGAGCAAATTAAATTTCTCCCTAACCAGCCTGTAACAGTTCGTGTTAGATGTGGATCTAAATGTTAATTGCAGTGACAATAACAGGTCTGATCCTGCAGTCCGTATTTGGGTAAAACCTCCCACAGAAGCCAAAGGAATTTTGCCCCAGAGAAGACAGCTGGATGCAGTCCCACATTTCCAGTCTCTTGAAGATGCCAGAAGGTAGCAAGGATATTTCTGTGATGTTACAAACCTTCTCTTCCTCCCCGCCCCCCCCTCCCCTCAATTCTTTAATGCACTATTAATTTAATAAGCTCTACCGGGCTGCCTAATGCTGTGCTCAACTTCAGCTTTGCACTTCCTAGCTAAGGACTTAAATCATCACGGGGGCGTGATGGGGGGGAAGAGATGTTAAGATAATTTTTGCAGGTCGTTGGCTTGTACATCTGCTTGATGCAGGGATGCTTGAAGGTCCTACGCTATCTGGGAGAGATGTCTCGAGATGTCTCGTGAAACTCTGGGCGGCTCTTATTCTCTCTGCCCTTGGTTAATGCAAGCACCCTTTAGCTTGGCATCCCAAGGAAGGCAGGCTGATGTGACAGGGTAATTCGGGGTCCGCCTGTCCTCGTCTGAACAGCGTCCGATCCTGTCACTCAATTCTAGCTGAATTTGACAGAGAGATACTATGTTCATTCACATGTAAGAGTCAATTATGCAAAGGCTTCTCCCTCCATCCCCACACTCAGGACATTTGGGGCCGAGGGACCTGGGGGCATCAGCAGGAGGTAGGCACTGAGCTGCTTTGGGGGGCCGAGACTGAGGCTGAATTCAGAGCTGGGCACTTGGGCACAGTGAAGGGATTCGGCAATCACAGCTTTTATTATTTTTTGTAAGTGATTCCAGCTTATCTTGTCCGTAACCCAGAATTATCTGATGGGACAAAAGTAAAACCTGCTGTGCTTCCCCTACTGTTTCATGCTCTCCTGCACAGTTAGAAAAAAAAACCCATCTATTTCCCTCCCCGGCTGCATTTTATTACAGATAAAAGAAAGAATAAATACAAAGTCTGAGTGAGAAAGAACAGGAGAAGTTCACGGGCCGTGGCTGAGCTGCACCTCCCCCTGCACAGTGAGGGGCAAGGCTGCGATGGGTGGCCAGAGCTATGCCGATGTAGGGACAAGGGTGGCTGCAGCCACCAGCCTGGGGCTCCGGGCCACAGAGTGCGTCCCCCCCACCCCCGAGAAGGCAGCGTGTGACTCCAGCACTCTAATTGCGTTTGTGAGCTGAATACCAAATGTAGCCAAGGAAAGACACCTTCCACTCGTGCACACTTTGTGGGACTTTCCCAGGCTTGTCCTCAACTCCGGCAACCTGCTCCTCCCAAAGTCACTGCAGGTTCCAGGAGCTTGAACCCTTGAGATGCTGTAGGATCAGGATCTGGATTACCCATCTCCCCCAGGAGAATTACAGGCTGCTGAAATGTCCATGCGCTGTGGCGCTTTCTGCCTGGGGTATCTGGCCCGTAGCTCTCCAGGACAGGATCTGCCTCTTGTTCTCAGGGGTGAGAGGAGCTCACGTGGTGCTGTTCTTCCCAGTGCCAGCCGGACTCCCTTGCAGCCAAGAGGTACTTTGAGGGACAGGGCAGGGGTCATGGCATCACACAGGGACCCTGGAGTCTAAAAGTGGAGGTAGTCCCCAAGCACACAAGTCAGCGGAGTCTTGCCAGGACCTCTCAGCATCTGTCAGACACATCCAAACCATCCTTGCAAACCCAAACAGCTGCAGGGAGTGGGTCCCTGCTCCCCAGGGAGGCACTACACACAAGGAATAGCAAAAACTCTAAAGGACAAGACATTTCTCTAAGTGCTGGAGATTCAAACTGCTTTGTTTTTTTCCCAGCAGCACTTAACAGGCTGATGATGTTTGTTTATGAAGTGAAATGCACATGATTTATTTGATCTGCTGGAGCTGGAGAGCCGCATTCCCACGCCAAGGACAGGCAGAGACACTGCAATCTCCCCTCTTTTGGAGGCTGCTCAGATAAAATAATGTATTGCACAGTCAGAAGTACTGTGCTGTACTTTCAGCTGCTTCAGAACTGGACATTAAATGCTTATTAGAGACCTCCTAACTTCCAAGCCATAAAGCTGCATTTGTTCTTGTCTGTCTCCGCATATGGATCAAGTCTTAATGAAGTGCTTAAGCAGTTAAAACAGGTTCAGGGAAGAGGTCTCACGGCACCTGGGCTCTTGTCTGGATCTAGCTTGAATAATCCTAGGGGAGGTTTCTTCCTCTCTTGTGACTTGCTAGTGGATTGGGTTTAGCGTGTCTCACCTGGTTTGCAGGGACAGTGGTTTAATTAACTGCTTTGCAAAATGTCTCTGTGAATGGAAAGTCTAGTTCTGCCTTTTGTTACACCTGGAGACCTCTTTATTTCATCTCATCACCCAGACCAGGGCTTGACTGCCAAGGAAGCCAGCAAAGAAAGCATTAACGGATGGAAGATGAAATGCAGTGCATGAACTATGAGATTTACAGCTCTTTGGGGAAAGCACATGGAGCATCACCATTGAGCAAGTGGGACACGAGCCAAATCCTCACCTGATGTGAGCCAGCAGCACACCGACCCACTCAGTGCCTGGGCACAAGCTGATGCTCATCCTACACTGATGCGAGGGGGCTGTGCCTCAGCTGCTGCTGATCGGCCTCGTGGCACAGAAGCCACCTGATTTACACCAGGGCCTGAGGATGTGAACCAGTCGCTTAGCAGAGCCTTCTCTCTTAGCCTTCTCCTAGTCCCTGCATACAAAACACTTTGCAAATGAAGTGTGAAGATAATATGCTTTATCATAGGCATTTATTACTGATGATTGTTGTATAAATCTCCCTCCATTCACATACATATACATAAGGTGTATATAAATATGCAGTATACGGCAGTACCCAGAGCCTTTTTGACGATGTCAATGTAGCCCCCATAAAGATAGTGGGAAATGATTCATAATATTTATATGACAGACATGATATGAACTGTAATAGCCTGTTGGGATCGAGAATATCCATAGGTCTCTGTCAGCCGCAAATGTGATTTAAATATTATATATGTGGCAACTGTAGCATTAGTAATATGATAGCTGTTATTGATAGTGGTCATAAAATGCAGTAGTTTTGCACTGAAGAATGTGAAAAATAATCTAGTGGTTTTCCTAATGGTCTTCCCAGCAATGCACTGAAAGGAAGTATACTTTCAATGCCTCCTTTTTTCAATGCCTCCTCCTCTCCTCCCCCCACCCCAAATTACCATCAAGTTCTATCGGATTACTGTCGGGGCCATATTTTACTCTGCTGATGTCAGGTTGTGGCATCTCATCCTCCTGGGTCTGTCTGGGAGGCTGGGGAGGGCAAGGGGTCCCTGCAGAGCCCTGGGGCAGTCAGCAAGGCTGCTCCGAGGTTGCCTGTGCTGGCAGTGCTTGCTCCAACTGTATGGAGCTGGAGGTCAAGGAGCAGCAGGAGAGGGGCCCAAAGGAGAGGCTGGTGCCATGCTGGGTGTGAAGGCGAGATGTTTATCCGGCAGGCTGGGCAATAGCAAAGGGTCCTCAGCCAGCGTAAATCCGTGCAGCCCTATAAAAACAATACAGCTACACTGACGTAGGCTTGCTAGGCTTCTCAAGTGGGGCTCTGGCACCCAGAGGTGGGAGCTGGGACACCTGAATCCTCTTCTCTCTACTGGCCTTCTGCACCCAAAGTCTGCTCCAGCCAAGGATCTGCTGGGGGCTGCAGCATCTCTTGCTTCCCTGCACCAGATCAGAGCAGGGGGAAGCACAGCTGGAGAGAAATGCATCTTTGAGCCTCCGTGTGCGCCAGCAAGGGCCTGGAGCAAAGAAAAGCTGGGAGAGTTGTGGGCGACACCACTGACCCCAAGTTATTTGCTATTTGGCCACCACACCCCTCCACAACAGGCTGGTGACTGCACGACAGCAAAAGGCTCCTTAGGGCACGGGACAGGGGCTGGTGGGAGCTGAGGGACCCCGGTCTACAGAGCCAGACTCACATCTGAGCAAAGACAATATCCTTCCATCACTACCAAAGAAGCAAAGGTCCCCATCCCTCCTGGCTGCCAGCCTGCCTTCACCTCCCCTGCCTCTTTCCCAACATTTTCCAAGAGCAAATGAGCAGGGGAAAACCCTCCATCATAAATCAGTGGCTACCACAGCCATAAATTACAACAGTCCCTGTTTTTCCTCCATTAACAGAATCAAGCAAGGACAAGACTTGCTTGGGTAGAGCCCAGTTTAGCAGGATCCCTCAGATGCAGCAGCCCCAGCATCACCCTGCAAGGGCTGGGGGGGTGAGGGTGGCTCAGGAGCACAGCTCACACCCAGCATCAATGCCTGGTATCAATCCAGCATCACTACCCTACAGCCAAGGGAGCTGCTTTTAATGGCAGCCATCTAATGGGGATCAGGTGTTGCATAAAGAGCTCAGGAGGTAACTCAGGATGCTCTGCCTGCTTGTGTCAAGGGGAAGGGAGCAGCCTCAGAAGCAGGTATCAAGACGCTAGTTACATCCTTTCACATCACACAGAATAAATCAAGGAAATGCTATATGCTCCAAACAAACCAGACCGCAGGGCAAAGCATTGATCAGCTCCCTGGTGTGTAGCCTTAAAAAATAAATTAATTAGAGTTACGTTAGGGGGCCGTTGCGGAGGAACCTACTTGTGCTCTCATCTCAGGCTCTAAGGGCCCTCCTTGTTCTGCACTCTAACGAGGGAGGAAGACCGTGCAGCAGGCTACCCTGTCGCACCGCTGTCTGAAGGGGTTTTATCCCCCAGGATTACATTTTAATATTTTAAAGCAAACAGGACACACATATTTCAATTTAATCTGAAGCACCAGACTCTTGGTGGACCGGACCCGGCCCAAGGAAGAGAAGCAGTTTGTTGCACAACTGGGCGAAAGAAACCAGAGCAAGGAGGGGGTGCAGACTGATTTTTCCCTGAATAAGAAGAGGGAAACAAGTGCTGCAACTCACCTTCTCCATCAACCCCAGAGCCACATGTCCTGGCCTCCCCTCCTGCTGATCTCCTCCCATGCATTTGTAACTTTGACTATACGGCACATTTTATACAAGAAAGCAAAAGTATATTTGAAAATGAGGGTCTAGGTGTAATTTAATGAGTTTTCTAAATCATTTGCATTGCAAGAGACCCGATCTTCCTCTTCCTCATCCCAGTGCGGGCTAGGCGTTGCTCCAGGGAAAACCATGGGCCTATTTCTGCTGTTGTTTACACGAACATAAATCAGGAATTTACTCAGTTGAAATAAGTGGAGCTGCACCAGTGTAAAACCAGTGTGAGATCAGAGTTACAGTGCTATAAAAGCAGTGTGAGATTAGAATCAGCCCCAGTATATTATGGAGATGGTTTGAGGAAAGCCTAGGGAAATTAGTAATACTGAAATTGGAAAAAAAGAGAAAAAATGGCATGTAATTTCCTGATGATTTGGGAAATCAAATCCTCAAGGCCAGCACTCATATTCCTTCCTCCCACTGAGATGCCTGTACTAGTGAGCTCTTCTGCCAGAATGGCCTTTCTGTATTATTTCTTTTCTGGGTGAAGCAGCTGTGAGATGCTTTATATGAAGATGCCGTATAAAAATAAATTGAATCAAATTAGGGAAACAACTAAAGCCATTTCTTCTCTGTCTCCACATTAATCCACTTAGGTTGATTCTTTGGGTGCTCCGAAGGGGATTTGCATTACTACCCCATCAGCATCCACAGTCCCTTCCTCTCCTTTCAAAAGAGTCTCGGCACCTCCTAATTCGATGGTTTTTTATTATTCTCCCCCCTCTGCCTGCCCCTGCACGGACACTTCAAGGAGATTTTTATGGGGCGATTGGCTTCCCTGGCAGGTTGGATTAAGATGCAATTTGCTCCCAATTGCAACGAGCAACAACGCTTTAATGAGATTTTTTGGGGGACATGAATTAAGGGAAGGGAAAACAAATACCATCTTCTAAATGAAATAATGATGCATAAGGCCTGAAATATAATGAGAAGCATATCAGTGGCAATTTGAGTTGTTAATAGAGCTTGTGCATTGATATGTGGTGGCAAGCATGCTCAGAGGCAGTCAAAGCAATTCTGGCGTCACGGACCCGGCAGAGACTGGGACAACGTCCCCATCCAGTGCAGATTTCTACTGCCCTAAAATTACACGTTGTGTTTCCAAGAGGATGAATTCCAGAAAGTCCCAGGGCCCGGGCTGTAAGTAGGTCAGGCTAGATGTTCATCACCACAGTCTCATATGGCCTTGCAGTCTCTGTGCCCTGCGGTGAGGATGCAGAGCAAGCAGTAAATAGCACACGGCCGGGGGAAAAAGGCTCCATCCCCCTGCCAGGCTCAGCAGAGGGGACCTGAGATGGAAATGGCTGCAGAGCCAAGGTGCAGGGACACCCCAGGGCTCCTGCCCACAGTGTCCCCAATACCGATGTGCTCCCATCCCGGTGAGGCACATTCTGGGGGCTGCTCTGGTCCATCCCTTCTTCTGTTTCCGCTGAGTCTGTCAAAGTACACTCGTGTATTTCCACAAGCAAGCAAGGGAGCTGCCTTTGCAAAATCTTCCCTGCATCATCCCAGGAAAACCATCACTGCCACAAGGTGTAAGTAATTCCCCCCTTGATGAGCTCTGCTTGTCTCAGCCTGGGGACAGTACTGCAGCACCAGCCACACTTCACGGCAGCTGAAGGGAGAGGCTGGGGGCACTGCTGGTATTTTTCCTCTTCTGTGTTGGTAAAAACATCAGAATTTGTCGTGAAAAGGTGGGAAACTGCAGAGTCACACTCAAACTGGGATAGTCACCGAGGCAGGAGGTCCTGTCCTGCCTGGCTCAACAGAAAGGATTGAACTGGGCTCTCTCCCGCCGCCCCAAGCCCTGACCACTGCGCTGTGCAATTCCCCTCCTCCTCCTCCTCTGGAGCCCAAGAGTGTTTCTCTGCTAAAACTTCGATTTCAGCTCACTGGAATTTCCCTGCAGAAAAGAAACTCCACCAGAAAATTCCCACTTGGCTCTGTTGCGCACACAGAAGGTGCAGACACGGGCGGTTGCAGTTGCACATGCGATGGCCAGGGATGCTGCGAGTGGGTCCAGCAGCACCAGCCCCGCTGCCGGGGCTCTCATCCTGCCTGCACAGCCCCAGTCCTAACACCTAACGCTTCCACAGAGTGTTGGGTTTTGCTTTGGACGAGTGGTGCTCAGCCCCTTTGCAGCGCTCGTGCCTCACTCTCCCAGCACCCGGGTTTCCAGGATGCGGCCTCTGGGTTTCAGAACACCAGCTGCTGACACTGTGCGTTTCGACAAGAGAGACACATTGCACGGATATCCAGTGTAAATCGTGAGACAATCCAACATAAACATTTCGAAAGAGATGGCAGAAGGGGGGATGAAGAGAAGCGTTGGGGAGGAGGGGGGGGCAGATCCTGCTGTCATTTACACGATGGGAAATCAGACGTCACTTCCCAGCCTGAAATGACCTTGGCTGATTCCTCCAGATTTACTCGACTTTTGCAGCAGCATCACTGAGAGCAGGATCCGACCCCTGAGGTCTTGCTTAACAAGCATGGTTGGAATTTCAAGAGTCTTTTCCCAAAGTGTCTTGAATCTCTTGGTTTCCTCCTGCAGCGGCCTGTGCTGCCCACAGTTCCTGGGGGACCCACAGGGGTTTGTACCCCCCGGCACAGCTCAGACGTGATAGATCCAAGCTCAGGCTCAGAGCATTTGGCACTGGAATGTCGCAGCCACGGGTCGATGAGCGAGACAGGTAACATCTTCCCTTGCCTCTATGGGAACAGCTGGTTTTGACACTGCTCGAAACAAGTTTTCGACCCCTCTGTTGTGCACACCACAGAAACACAGTTTCTGGTCTGCCATGCTCTAGGAAATATTATCATCCTCCAGGAATTACAAAAAATAAAAATGCAGAGGGAACACCAGGCCCAGGATGGAGAGCCCTGCCTGCCCGGTGGAAGAGAGTCCCCTGCCACTGAGGGAGGTCTGCTCAAGGCAGGAGTGATTGGCCTGTCCCTGCTTCTGCAGCTAAAGTTTTGCAGTAGTGATAGAAAACATGGTAAAGCAATAACCAGGACAGTTTTATTTCCCTTGACTGCTTTTTCTCAAGGATCAATAGTTCCAGGGTTTTTTTTGCCAGACGAACTCTGGTTAAGTATATCTTGGCTTTAAACAGATAACTCAAGGTTGAGGACTGGCTCGTGCTCAGCATCTCAGCAGGCAATGAATTCGAAGCTGGTTTAGATGTGGTTCTAGGCTTTGTGTAGCTCCCAAGTGGTTTTGATTTAAAAACTTCGTTTTGGCATTCACAGTACGTGACCATTCCCTAATGCAGCATAGATACCTTCACTGCCAGGAAAGTGAGACACAGTGGGGTGCCAGTCCTAGGTGCCAGTCCTGGGGTACCCAATCCCAGGGTGCCAGTCCTGGGGTGCCAGTGCCAGGGGTGACAGTCCCAGGGGTGCCAGTCTCAGGGTGCAGTCCCAAGAGTGTCAGTCCCAAGGGTGCCAAACCCGGGGCTGCCAGTCCTGGGGTACCCAATCCCAGGGGTACCACTCCTGGGGCGTCAGTCTCAGGGGTCCCAATCCCAGGGGTGCCGGTCCTGGGGTGTCAGTTCCAGGGGTGCCAGTCTCGGGGTGCAGTCCCAAGGCTGCCAGTCCCGGGGCTGCCAGTCCTGGGGTCCCAATCCCAGGGGTGCCAGTCCTGGGGTGTCAGTCCCAGGGGTGTCAGTCTCGGGGTGCAGTCCCAAGGCTGCCAGTCCCGGGGCTACCAGTCCTGGGGTCCCAATCCCAGGGGTGCCACTCCTGGGGCGTCAGTCTCAGGGGTCCCAATCCCAGGGGTGCCGGTCCTGGGGTGTCAGTCCCAGGGGTGCCAGTCTTGGGGTGTAGTCCCAAGGCTGCCAGTCCCGGAGCTGCCAGTCCTGGGGTCCCAATCCCAGGGGTGCCAGTCCTGGGGTGTCAGTCCCAGGGTGCAGTCCCAAGGGTGCCTATCACAGGGGTGCCAGTCCTGGGGTGCCATCCTGCCCCGTTCCAGGTAGGCATCCATCCTCCAGGACTGGCAGGTGTGCTGCCTTCAACCAGAGGCAAGTGCTGTCCTGCTGTACCAGGCTGCCGGCCACGTTGCGCTCCCAAATCATTCCTGGGTCTGCACCTACTGCTCAGTTTTATCCAGCATTTTGTTGGTGCTCAAGCTGCTCCATCAGGTGCTGCAGCTTCAGCAGGGAGATGGCAGAAATCATCGAAGCCTCGGGGGGAAAAACGGGGGGAAAGGTGGGAAAGCCCACCGGCATGCAGAGCAAGACCCACGCGGGCAGTGGGCTGCCTCAGCCCCTGCCCCACTGCCCGCTCGCTGCCGGCACAGGCAGTTCTGCCAGACCTCCCACCAGGGGCAATTGGCCGAGCTCAGTAGCACCTAATTACACCAGCTGAGTACCTGGCCCATTAATGCTGCGGCTCCACAAAGTGACCGTCTGTTCATTTAAACCTGTTTAGTTTTCAGTCCCGATGAGGATTTTTAATAACCCACCGACGAGCGTGCAGCCGTGCATTTTACGTGGCCAAGGCAGGGTCATCGGAGATGCTGGCTTTGCCATGGAAGTGAAATGCAGAATAAAACATTATTACAAATAATAATAGTGTTTGTGAGCTGCGCTACGTAAGAGCTCGGCACTGGGATTGTTGTTTCATTACAGAGCTCTCTCCTTCTAAATCTTTTCTGATATTAAAGCTGGCTCGATAGGGTCCTGATCCCTGGTTGAAACATCAATATTACTAATAAATAGAAATAACAAGTGAGGTAAAGGGCTAGACCAGCATGACCTGCTTTATGAATTAATGTAGTGAAAACTGGCCATTTTCCTACAGACTTTATATACTACAGGCGCACATATGAACTTCATACACATTTATTGGACATCGGTGCACTGAAATAAAGCTGGAGCGATGCTGTAACCTAATTACCGACTTGCTACGGTGTGCCAGGGAAAAAGTAGGGAAGGCCCATTGCATACACCCCTTTGGCTTTCAGAAACACTCGCTATTTCTCTCACTGGGCGGATGAAATCATCTCTTCCAGCCAGGCTTTTACTCAGCGTGGATCCCCTCCCGGCCCCCGAGCCAAGAGCAGAGCAGGCGGCTGTAAAGTGTTTCTGCGGGAGCTGGAGCTCCTTGTTTGTAGGGATTTTAGCCGGAGTTTGCAGTCCTCTGCGTGCCGCCTGGGTGTTACAGCAGGGACATGTTTGGTCGGGCGCCAGGGCATGGGGGGATGGCTGTCAATGGGAGATGGGCAACCTGACCCCTCTCGTCCTTGGTGTGAGCATATTCTCCGTGCACACAAGTGCATGTGCTTGTGGCTATATATATCTATAGATCTATATCTATATATACACATGCGTATGTGGAGAGAGAGATGATGTGCATTTCTCTGTTCATCTGTAACTCTGTCCTGTGATTTTTGCATCCTGGGTGATTATTATCAGGAGGTGTGAAGCAGACGTGACTGTGCTTTGCTATGCGATATGATACTATCGTCACAGTAATGTTATATCCAGGCATGGCGGGCCGGATCCTGCTCCCGGGAACACCGACCTGCCAGACTCGCTGCCAGTGATGCCACGCCAGCTTTACACCACCGTAACAGCAAGCCGGGTCCAGCCCTCGCTCCCAGACAGAGACACCGCGTTGTGTCCATAATTTATAAGCTATTCAAAATTTATCGCTGAGAACAAACTCTGACTACAGAAGGGTTTTAAATCCTTGTTAAGTATTAAAGTGGAAATAACGGTGCTAACGTGGTGCTGGCAGGCAGCAGGGATGGGGCAGCATCCTCCCTGCCCGCCCGCCGGCTAAGCCTGCCCCCGCGCCCCCCGCAGCAGACTTGATAGGGCTCAAATCATTTTTTTATCCCCTTTTTTTCCTCCTCTCCGCTGCTTTTTCCCTTTGCGTTCCCCCTCTTTCACTGCCATTTCTCCAGCCACAGGAGCCCCCAGGTCAGGGGTAGGTCGGGGGCTGGCCATGCCCCCCCCCGCTGACCCCAGCCCCCTCCCTGTGGGGACCCTTGGCTTTGCTGCGGGGGGCCCAGGCTGTGCCAGCGATGGGCTGACAGAGCCATACAACCGCTTGTCACCCCACCGGTGACGAATCGGCCTCGGTTGACAAGAACGGATGGAGGTGCTTCCCAGGCTGACACGGGGGGGAATCATTGGATTCATGAGCGGGGCCGGATCGGAGCCCCGGGGGGGGTGCAGGAGAGGTGCCAGCGGTGGCACCGGGGAGGATGACGAGGTGGGACTCAGGTGGCTGAGCCGGGGCAGCCCTGCCACCGGGGCTGGTGTTTGGGGGCTGGGCTGGGGCAAATTTACTAAGTCTTATGGCAGCCTCCTCCCAGAGCTTGGCTTAATGGGATGCCAGAGACGACAGGGTTGCCTCGATCTGCTCATTCCCTGGGCCTGGGGAACCATCCATCTTGCTCTAACCCTATTTTAAAAAAATATAAAAGGAAAGAAAAGGAGGGGGTGGGGGAGAAAGAAAAATGATAAATCTGTTCAGGGCTTTTGTTTGCCTGTGATTCCTGTAAAGGACAAAAAAATGAAATAAAAGCAGGCCCATTTTTCCCTCGCTTGGTGTTGCCATGGGTTAGAAAGTCCCCCATTCTCAAGAGTGCGGTGCCTTTGGGGAGGGGGAGAAAAACAACCCTCCCCTCATTAACGTTATGAGTTGCATCTGTTCCCTGGGTCTGGGTCACTTCCAGCCAGCCAGCTTTCTGTTGCCGGCATCCCCCACCCCCGCACATTCCCGTTGCTAATTTATTTGGATATCCATGCCCTCAGAAATCAAAGGGGAGATCCCGGCTCCCTGCTTGGGCTCCAAGACAATGACCGCTGTGCTGAGAGCTTCCCAGCTTGGGAGCATCCCGGCTCGGGGGTAGTGGCTGGAGCAGGTTCTTGGAGCGGGACGCCTGTGCATACTGCTGAAAAACACAATAATATTCCTGGGTCACTACTGCAAGGGAAAGGAGGGGGAATTCCCACTTGGACAACGCCGGGGGGAGTAGGGATTTGGAGCAACATTGCAGAAATATTCATCCTCTGCACCATCTTCTGCTGGGACCTCTGACCTGCCAGGGCCAAGCCCTAAAGAAACCAAATGAACAAACGTCCCTTTTTCGCTCCTGCTTGGCTCCCTGGCTCTTCCCGTGCTCAGGGAATACACGTGATCAGGACCCACTGCTATTTACCACATCCAGGAGGGTGGGGAGGAGTTAAAAAAAGATCTTTGATGTAACATTGTCATAAAAACATATTTGTACAGTAGAGCAGAGGCTCTCCGGGACTTTGCAGAATAGGGGAATTTGCCTGATATTTCCAATTGCGTGTGATAAGGAACGTGCGTGCAATTGCCCTTATCGAAGCTGCAAGGTGAAATACGGCAGGCAGCACAGGGCTGGGAGCCATAAAGCAAAGAGCTTTACAGTGAGAGACAATGCAGCCAGAACCAGTGCGGGGAGAGGAGGATTTTCTTACCCAGCCATAGCTCCTATCTACCCGGCTCTCATTTCCAGGCTATTTATAACCAAAGTGCCAGGCGAAGGCTGGTGGCTGTTGCGCCGAGGCCCCAGCACTGCGTGTGTGGCTTCCCCCGCTGCACTGGGAAAATGTACCCAGTTCTCCAGGGATACAGCTCTGAGAGCAGTGGGGAGCGGCAGCCGTGACCATCCAGGGCTGCATCTGCAGCCAGGATAAGTCCAAAGTGAGTTTTGGTGGGTGCATGTGAGCCAGGCACTGCAGTATGCTACCTTGGTGCAGGAGGCTCCAAGCTGGTGCATGTCCAGGATGCATGGCAGGGTTGTGCCATGCTGTGCCAAAACACGCTATGGTAAGCCATGCCATGCAATGCCAAGCCTGGCTGTGCCAGCTGTACCACGCCATGCCATGCCACCCCAGCTGGGGACATGCTCACAGCTTGGCGCAGGCTCACAACCAGGCGGAGGCATCCGCACGGTGCTCACGGCGCTGGTCAAAGCCTGGCGTCATTGGAAGGAAATGTGGCATTTGTGCCTGCAAGCCGAGGAGAGAAGCATGCACAAAAAAAGCCTGCTCTGCACACTCTGGGGATCTTTGGGTAACGCCACGGGCTGCAGGTATGGATTTGCTGGATGATGTACAAAAGGTTTCACAGTCTTTATTATAAACACTCTAAATACATTTGTGGTTCTTCTTTGACTTTAAGAACAAAAGGCTGTTTCATTATCATTAAACTTACGTTTGAGTTGCTCTATGACCGGGTGTCTGGCTTTTTATTGCAAGCCAGGGCTTTCAAAAGCTCCTTAAATGTTAATGTCACCTTTAAAACAACAGTGGCGAGGCCTTTGATCAGCAGAGCCGGTCACTTCTTGCAGCTGAAGTAAAAACCAGCGACTGACTGATCTTGATTTTTAATATTTCCCCCCTCCCCCCTGCCAACACCCGGCACCAGGAGAGAAGCTGGGCTTTGATCAGATCTGATGTTTTTTGCCATCTCAAGGACCTGCTGCTTAAAGGAGATGTTCAGCACTGGGGTTTCATGGCTCAGTGTGATGGAGGAGAACAGGGCATGGCCAGCGCAGTTGGCTGGTCCTGCAAGAGTCACCCAACCACGCCGTCCCTGCCAGGCTTTGGGAACAGGAGAAGGGCCCTTCTCCACCCCTGCTGCCTTGGACCTGTGGGATTTCCCAGGAGATGTGGTCTGGGGCCACCTGCAGAACCCACTTGTCTTCCCTGCAGATGCATCCCTGCAATTTAGAGGCTGAAAGGATCATCTTAAAGCCTTTCCCTTCTCACGGCACCAGCATTGCCCTTCACCAAACCTCACAGCAAGACCACACACCCATCGCTCATTGCCCCTCATCCATCCATCGCCCTTGTCCCTATCCCCTCCATGCTTAGACACCGGTCACCCCACACACGTGCCCACACACACGGCCACTGTGTTTGCTGATGCTGAGCTCGCTGGACTGGGGACAGGGTCACACGCGTCGCTCTGTGAGCAGGCGGGAGCGTAACGCCGGAGGAAAGCACATTTCAGGTTCGATTAATGCCATCCACGGCAGAGGCGGCTGTGCTGGTGCTGGTCTGGGTACAAGGATATGTTTGCAGAGATAAGTGTGAGTGTAACCTGATGACACAAGTTGCCTGCTTCCAAATGTCAGGCAAAGTTCACGCAACCCATGTGAAACGAGTTAAAATTTAACAGAAATCTGCAAAGTGTTGCGTTGTAATTGAATCCATGATGTGGACGGGAAGCATGTTCAGACACATCCCAAATTTGTTTAAACCATAGGATTCTTCTTGAAAAAAGGTCGATTTAAAGGAGGAGGCTGCTGCTGCTAAATATGCGTGCACCCCCTCCTTCCCCTTCTGCAAGGAGAAAGCTCTGTCTGAAAACTTCTGAGTCATTCTGCATTGGTTTTGATGTGTCAAAATTGGTTTAAAAAATCACAGCTGAAGCAGCAGTAAGGAGAGCTCAGCTCAGGCACAGGCAGACGAATGCAAAGTGCTGCAGAGCTGAACCGCATTGGGCTCCGCATCGAGAACAAGAGTCGTTTAAGCTGTACCCACGCATTAAGAAGGAAAAAGGCTTTTTGGCTTCTTCACATAGTGATGTGGCTTTGTGTTGTTTTTCTCTTTGCTGGCTGCTAATTCTCCCTTTGTCCTGGCATGGTAGGGTGCAAACTCCTTCAAGCTTTAGAAATGGAAAGTTGTTTTGTTGGTTTTGTGCTCCATTTCTATAGCTCCAGCAGTGAGTTCAGCCCTGAAACCCTCCCTATGCCGTCTTTGGGCCAAGCAGGCAGTGGTGGCCAGATGTGAGCTGTATACCCCACCACAGCCTCACACAGGGTGGGACAACCTCTACACGCCTACGATTGCAAAGCAGCCATCCCGACGCCCTTTTTTCCTCCCATTCCGCATTCCCCTGGCCAAACCCTGCTCAGGTCCTGCATCCCAAGCCTGAGCACCAGCCGCCAAAACAGCTGTGGCACAGTGAGGAGGAAGAGGCAGGAGAAATGAGCTCTGTACTCTGGCTTGCTTGGAGGTTTTTTTGCTCTATCTTTTCCATTTAGGGAGTTTATTACACTAAGCGATTGATGGAATGGATTAAAAAACCAAAGTGGATGCCCATCTTAGTTTGGACTAACTGAAGACAGCCCCCTGCCCAGGCTGGCTCCACGCACAGCATCCCCATGGCTGGATCTGGGGCTTGGCTGTGCTTTACCCCCTGCTCCTTGCCAGCAGATTAAACCTCAGTATTTCCTTGCAATACTAATGATGAGTGCTTCTGGCTGTCCCCCTGGGGCAGCTGCACAGCCAGGCTCTCCACTGGACGCAGCAGGCTTGGAGGAAAGCTGCAAGGGATGACTGAGACCCTTGTGTGCTTTTACTCTGCAAGGGCTTTTCATAAGGGAGCTAAAAACAAATTTAGCACTTAATGCTCTGAAGAGTAAACACTTAAATGCCCTATCATCTGCCCAAGTGCTTTGTTTATTATTCGGAGAAGCCAAACTGAAGCAGTTTTCCATGGAGATGTAGTACCTCCTTCAGATTAGCCCTCTTAATTAGATCCTGGTTGCACAGCACTCTGCTCTGGAAGAGGTGCTGATGAGGGGAAGTCAAACAACTGCATCCAGAGGCCAAGCCTTGGCTCTCGCTGCCCCCGGGCACTTTGGGAGGAGACCGGTGAAGCTGGACATCTCAGGCTTCGATTCAGGGCTGCTTTAAGGGGGTTTAAGGTTCAAGGGGGCGCAGGGACAAAGCAGGACAAACCCCACACAGGCTCTGGGAGCAGAAAGGAGCCACCGTTGGCTCCCAGCAGTGCCAGGCTCTGTCCCAGCTACCAGCCTGCTCACACCAGCTCCAAATCCGGCAGGTACAAACCTGACCTCCGGTAAGGGCCAACAGCTTTACACAAACTATTTGTCCCTGGGCTTAAAAAAAAAGTTGGGATGGAAGATGCCAGTTTAGATACTGAGTACCGGCAAATGTCACCCTTGAATGGTGGCTGCCGTGAACGGTACTCCCCGAAGCATAAAAAACTCCAGTCTCCCATTTATAAGCTATTAAAGCTGTTACGTCCCATAATGGACATCCTCAGGTGAAGAAGACAAACAGCGGAAAATGCTGAAACACCACCGCAACGCTAGACACAATAACAGACAAGGCACAAGAAGGATATGACACAGGGAGACAAACAGGAGCAAAATTTATGTCGCCGGAGATTACAAGGGCATCATATATCAGCGATGGAGACGGGCTCTGAACACCAGCGCGAGGGCTGGCCTAACCTTTCAGAGAAAAATCTCAGAGCAACAATAATGGCCAAGAAAAAAAAGCAGAGCTGTGTCCCTTTGGCAGCCGCCTGCTCTTGGGGAGAGCCGGGGAGTTTGGTAGCAAACCGAGGGAGATGCCAAACATCACACGGTGGCCACACGCCTGGTGCCTAATGCAGTGGCAAAAGGCGTTGCGATAGGAGGCTAGAAAGTATTTATGTGAAGAGCTAGCAGGCACCTGTGCCGTGACGTGAAGGCTGTTTGGGTTTGCACCTCCTGGTCAAAACGGCATGGCTTTGGTCCTCGATGGCTGACCCCACTGCTTGAGCTGATGGGGCTGGTCTTTGCTCCTCCTCAGCCCCTGCCCATCACACCCCGCTACCCCACCGCCCCCCCGGAGCAGCTCTGCTAGTCCAGCTCTGGCTGAAGGTTTTGGAAAGGGGAAACCAAAGGCCGAGCACAGCCCAAAAACCGACCTGCTGCAGCGTGGAGGGGACTCCTGACCCACCTGACAGCAAAGGCTCGTGAGCAGCCGAGAAGAGGGACGTCACGCAGAAGCCCTGTTGTAAATGGCTTTAATAACATCATGTGCCCCAGATGAACTAGTCTGCAGGGGAAGGTTTTACCGACAGCTTATGGGATTTGACCGTTCCTATATCAACTTTCTCATGTTTATCCAAAAACCTGTAAATAGTCATGAAAATTCAGGAACAGTAAAAGGGTGTTGTCCTTCAGTTGGATTTTGTGTAATGTGAGTACTTTGGACTTTGTTTAACACTAAGATGAATTATGGGCTGCTTGTCTCTCAGCACAGAACCTTATTTTCTTGTTGTAAATGACTGTTTGCAAGCATGCAATATCTGCCATGCTGCAGCACGCTCCCCACTCAGCACCTTGCAACTGCTTTTGCAAGAATTAAAATTCATTAGGAGAGGCTGGATACAGCCACTGCCATTTTGTATGCTGGCAAAGGGAGAAATAAGCAATTTTTGCCGGTGGTCACAATATAAACCTGTGGCCATGCTGGGACCTGAACTCAGAAATATTTCTCCAGTTTCCAAGCGTTTCTGGTGTTGGAAGGGCAGCTGCCGGCATGCCCCTGGTGCCGGGGTGCAAGGCAGGGTGAGCCCCTGCAGCGGCCCAGGATGGAAGAGGATTTAAGCATCAGCCTGAAGAAGGGCGACTGCTACAAAAACAGAGGGGTCTTGCAGGACTTGGCTGCTCAGCTGGAAGTCACTCGCAACTCCCAGCTCTCATTATTTCACTCCAAGTCAGTACGCCGGCAGTCATACTTCAGAGTAAAAACTGTCCTACTTTCAAATAACTAAACGCAAAGATGGGCTGTAGACTCCTGTTGTCCTCTACGCACGTTTCCAGTCAAAGGGACTTCCCTGGCTGGCTGGTTCCCCTCCATTCCTGGGTTACACAAGCCCAAATCGGTGTCAAACTGTCTAGCCCCAGAGCAGTAAATTGCCCTGCTGCCTCAGCTGGCAGTAATGCAGGGGCAAGATTACTTCATTGCTGGATGAACTCATCACAGGAGCATTTTGGCTGTTTGTTAAGCGCTCCCCTTCATGGAGTGGATCTGTCACAGGCTCCACAGGGATCAGACACCCTCAACCTCCGTATCACGAATAAAAAATGCCTTTTCTTCTCCAGCCGCACAAAGCAGCAGCTCTGCCTTCTAGCCTAGAGGCCGGCAGCAGCGGCAAAACCCCCTTCCCTTCCTTCCCCCTCGTACACAGAGATATTGCATTCATTCATCTCGGGGGCCGCAGTGTGCTTGCAGGCTGACAATACATTATGGTGATGTAGGTCTTCATTTCGCGCTGTCAGGGACTATAACAACTGTATCTATTACCCAGGAGGCCAAATGGGTCAGCTTTCCCCCACCTCGCCTACCTGAGCCCGGGCTAACCCGGCTGGGGGGGGGGGGGTCCCTGCCCCGTCCCCTGCCCCGTCCCTTGCTCCTGCCTGCGAGGTGCTGGCAGGAGAGGGCAGCGGCTGGTGCTCCAGGTGCCGGGATGGAGGGACAGGGGAGCCAGGAGATCGATGGCCCCAAGCACTGCAAACACAATGAGGTAATTCCACCCAGTGGAGGCTCATCAATCCCCCGGCTCTGGCACGGCGTCCCCACGGCTCGGCCGCAGCGACGGTTTGCCTGGGCGATAGCCCAGGTGTGTGGCTGTCACGGAGATAAAAGAGGCTTAATTAAGACCCAATAAGCTAAGTGATTTGTTATCTCGGTGCAATATATTACTCCAGCCTATCGATCCCAGAAATGCATATGTGTCCGAGAGCCACCGACAAGGCTCGATCCCTCCCTGGTGAATATCCACCACCGCGTTCCCACCAGCACGCCGGCCCCAAGTGCATGCCAGGGCCAGGGACCAGCCCCTAACATCTCCCCACTGCTGGGTATATGCACAGAAATATAAGGATTTGCTTCTCCCAAGGGAAGAACTCGCTGAAATCTGGTGATGCTCAGCTCTGCCTAAAGCCCGGAGGCAGCCCGTCCCGGTGCAGAGGGGTGGGCAGGGTGCAGAGGCTCAGCTTGCTGGGACCCCCTGCCCGGTGCACGGTGGTGTAGCTGGGGCTGCCCAGACCCATCCTGCAGCCAGGCACAGCTGCCGGCTCTGTCGGAGCACACTGGGTGGTCACCTGCAGGACCACGGTACCTGCAAACTGCAGCTCCAAAATGGGACCATCCCTCTGTTTGGCGTTACAGAAAGTCCCCAACCTGGGCAGGCAGGACAGAGGTTGGAGCAGGAGCAGGTCTGGAAGGTGACAGCGAAGGAAAAGCCAGTTTCCTTAAGCCAGCATGAGGTCAGCTGGCGAACGGGAAGCCCCAAGGCATGTCCAAGCAGGGCTGACGTCCATCGAGCGGGTGGCTGGGTCCTGCACACCCAAGCCCATGACCTTCGTGCTCCAGACCAGGCAACACCATGCTTCCCTGGAGCTGCCAAAATGCTCCCTTCTGAGCTAAAATCAACCCATTTATTTTTCCAAATTTGAAGGCTGGGGCTAAGGGAAGAGGGAGGGGAACCCGATTCATTTAACATTCGAAATGTTAAACCGCTCAAGAAGTTCTTTGATCTTTTGAGGTTTTGCTGCAAAGGGAACACCCTTTCCCCATTGGTTTACTGAGTCACGCTTATTACTTCAATGCAGAAATATCCTTTATGTCAAGTGTATAAATATCCAGCTCTAAGCTTCAGAAGCCTTTTCCTTTTTTCTTTTTTCCTGTCTGTCTCTTTTTTTGTCTTTTTTTGTCTTTTTTTTTTTTTTTTTAAGGAGCATGTTTCACACTCTCTTGGAGCTTCCTGCACTATCCCTTGCAGTCACAGTGACTTCTCAATAGGAAAGCTGGGTGCTGTGCATGGGTCCTTGCGGAGAGACCATTCCCCAGGGAGCACCCTGTCCAGGGCCATCCCCTTCTGCATCCTCCCCAAATTTCTCGCAGCCCACCAGCCTGGCAAACCAGACAGAAAGGAAGGAGGAAGATGGTAGAAGAGCCGTCCTGGCACGGCAGCTGTGTTTCACTTGCAGGACCCCAGGATGCCCCTATCACAAGGACAAGCATCTCTGCTGGGATGCACAACCTGCCCCAGAAGTAAGGCCTGAGGAGTGGTGGTACAAACGGGTGCACGCCTGCCAAGCCCCACCACTCCCACGTTTTCTGCCCGCATCGCTGGCATCTTTTGGCCGTGGCTCAGGTTCAAAGTGGCCACAGGTGCGGAGGAAAGCCCTCGGGCAGAGCCATGGCTGGCACGCGATGCCGTTGGCACCCACGCGCCCGCCACCCAGACCTCCCGCAGAAGGGTCTGGAGCCAGGCTGCGGCTGCTCCTTCCCGGCTACCCCACAACTTGGCCTAGAGCTACGTCTGCAAATGTGCCTGTTTAAACAGTATTGATGGCAGGCAAGTCAGAGCTTGAGGAGCGGTGCTGGGGCTGCAGGGCGGCAGCCTGAGCCCTGGGAGCCCGGGTGCTTGCTTTCATGGGGAAAGAGTTGGCGTTCCCTGTATGCCCCAGCTCAGCCCCAGGGAGTGGGGTCTAGCACCCACCTGCCTTGTTTCGGCTTCCAAGCAAGATGTCAGACCCCAATGGTGAGCAGGTCAGGCTATACTGGTGCTATGGGTTGCACCAGCTGATGCAAAGCATGTTTAAAACCATGCTACAGCTTAACGACCCTGACTTCCCTTCGTCTTCAAGGAAAGCCCCTAGCATTTAGCAAACCGTGAACCTCACTCAGACCTGAACACCCTTAGCCAGAAGTACAGGCATTCCTGACACCCTCTTTCCCCCTCCCATCAGCCTGGGAGCTTGAAGCTACCTCAGCCATCACCTCTGAGAACCATCAAGCAGACCCCTGACGGGCTCTTGGTCCTGCCTCCCTAAATCAGGAATTACATCAGGAATGCTGACCTGGCGAGCCAGAGCAACACCAAGAGACCTCGCCTGGCCGAGGGACAAGGGCTCGTGCTGTGGCAGAGCTTGCCCAGGGATGTGTCTGCTCTGTGTGTCCCCCTTCCCCTGCAGCACGTACCAGCGCAGCAGGCACGCACTAAACATCCCTCATGCTGCTTGGGGTCTCAGTTGGTTTAGCTGGCAGTGGCATTTCCAGTGACCCTGCCTTGGTACCCACTGCTCGGGGCAGACCCCAACCCATCCCTGGCCATGCTGCCAGCTCAGTGGGGTGGGCGGTCAAGCAGGGCTGTGCCTGGCCAGTGCTGCCAGAGCTCCTGGCTAACACCTATCCCTGTGCTCCCACTTGCTTGCATCCTGGCATGGAAGCCGGTGTGTTTTCCTTTTTCTTCCCTTTTTTCCCCCTTGGAGGAGGTCACACCCTCCCAATTACATAACCAGCAGCCAGCTCTCGGCAAAGCAAAGAAACTTGACATTCACATAACCCGCCGCGCTCTCTCCGGCAGGGATTATTAAGTCATTAGAGTCTGTTAGCAAATTTTCCAAAATACCTTTTGCGTCTTCCCAGGGGCACCTTGATGGTTAATGATCCCAAACTACCGGCTGGGCTTAAATTCACCCACTCCAGTCCAGCAACCTGCTGCAGTGATCCTCAGGGTGTGAGAGTGCTGCAGGGAATGGGGGTGGTCAGGAGTGACCCTTAATAAAATCCCCCCTTAAGGATGCTCAGCTGCAATGGCAGAAGTTCCCCAGAGCGAGGGGAGGGTCAGCAGAGGCAGCCCAAGGAGGGGAAGGGGAGAGGTGCCCACCCCAGGCAGGGAGGTGATGCCCCATCCTCCCTCAGTAACACACACCCGCTTTTCTCCTTCGCTGAGCTGGCAGCCCAGGGCGATATTTCTAACAGGCAAGTGTATTGCCTAACTGGAGACAGAATAAAAAATAATCATAAAAAAACCAGTCAGGCAGGCCAGTTAAGTAGAGAGGAGATAGGTTTCACCCACCTGCAGCTGACTTGCCCTCTCGTTCTCAGGCTGAACAGCGTGTACATCACCAGCCCGACAATCTGCGGGTTGGTAAGGGAGGGCAACAGGCTGGCCGTGCCCTCCCCTGGCCCCCGAGCCCCAGCACATGAGCAGCATCGGCTCAAAAGCCACGTTCAGCTTTTTATCAGGGTCCCCCTCTCAGGTTTATGGTTGTGGTAAAAGCCAGGTCTGAAGGAAGAGCTACAGCTGCCACCCAAGGCACAGGTGAGGGGGAAACCCCACACAGACTTCTCATATTTTAGCCCCACGACTTTTACAAATGATCTTGTACATTTAAAAGGTCTTGGGTTCCATTCGGTAATTAGAATTCACCGTCTTTATGAATATCAGCAAAATTAGCAATAATAATAGACTGATGGCTACCAAAGAGTACCTCCAGGTAGCTCTGTGCAGAAACACGCTTTCCTTTTGGATGAGCACTTCTGCTCCATGACCCCCCAGCCTCAAAAGCCTTCTAATAGATGTGGGGGGGCTGTGATTTCTACTCCAAACCATCTTTCTTTTTGCTGCCCTGGAGAACCGCAGGCACAGGGTATTATTTGGGAAGGAGTCACCTGGGTATGTCCAACCAGACTGTACAATAAGTCAATCCACACATTCCTGGAGCCACGGATCACACGTCTGAGCCAGCTGCTTGCCCCACCACTGGCCGGGCAGGAGCTCGCTGGGTGCTGCCAGCTGGGCAAGCCCCCTCCTCTGCCACTGCACAGAGCCCAGGTCACCACCCAGACCTCCGGTCCCCAGCCGCTGGCTGTACTTTTAGAACGATCTTTGTCATAACATCGATGTCCCCGAAGTCATGTTACATGTAAGAGAGATGCTCGTTATGTTGTTGTTGGCATTAAAGCAGGAGGATGAGGGAAATGGGCAGCGTTGGGATGGGGCTGCAGAAAGGTGGTGGCAGCATTAATCTTCACCGTGGAAAACTCCCTGAACTTCCCAGGCAAGTGCAAGCACCTCGGTGATGTCGGCAGATGCTGGACCTGCGTTTCCTTAAAAACATCTCCCTTGATGCGATGCCCTGCGGGTCTGGAGCCCAGGCGGGGGCCTGTGGCTGCGGGGGCGGCTGGGAACGCCCTTGCCCAGGGAGCTGCGCTGGCTCCCCCAGGATGGGCTGCCAGATAGGGAAAGCGAGCCCGATACAGGCTCTGATCTTCCCACCCCAGCCTGCAGCTACTCGGATCCACTGCTGGGGTGGCATGGCAGGGAGCTGGGTTTGCAGGTGTGACCCAAGCCCGCCCGGGCTGGGTCTGTCCCACAGCTCCCAAGACACACAACGGAGCCCTGCATCACAGCCCCCAGCAGGGACCAGCGGTCCCCCGGCGTGACCGACCCCCCTGCTTGACCCACAGCAGCTGGGTAGAGACCAGGGGACCAGCAAGTCACAAATGCACCTCCTCGCCCGAGTTCCTCGTGGAAGGAGATTTCTCACATGAGCCTGTTTACTTCAGAAATAAATCTCCCTTTAAGGCAGGTAAATCTCAGGCAGAATCTGTAAGATACCCTAATGTGGCATTAAGCTGAAGTTAAGGTTATATTCCTCCAGGGATGCCAGATGGGATTTGCTTTCCTTGAAGACAGGACACGTATTTCAACTTTAATGGGTTGATGGAGCCCCTTTTATCTTATAAATATGAATGAGGAAGGGGGAGTTGTTAAATAAATGGAGGGGTTTTACCTGAACCTTTTTCCCTGTCATTGGCTTGGACTGTGTTAAAGACCTTTGTTTTCTCAGCGGAAAACTCGCTCAATCATTCAGAAAGGGAACTAAATGCCTTCTGAGAACATAACCTTTATTTTCCAGATAAATGGTTCACTCAGAGCAATTTGCATGTGGGAAGCTAGTATATAGCACAGTAAAAAAAATATATTTAAAACCCAATAGCAATGTAGGTCATGATACAAACATCTACTGCTGAGATGACTTCTCTGCGGTTGGAAAGTTAGGGAGCTCAAGGCAATTTAAAAGGATGGGGAGGTTTGGTGCAGCAGGTCTGCTTAGGACTGAGTGGGTAGATGGATGAGTGAACTAATCCATACTGGTCCAGATAAAAGAGGTTGGGCGCTGTGAAGATACAGTCAACCAGATGATACACTCTGCAAATGGTTCCCACCACTCAAAGCCCGCTCTGCAGCCTGCCTTCCAAGGGCTGGGTTTACAAACCCATCCCAGCCTCTCTCTTTCTCCCAATCTCTTTCCAGCATGGTTCCAGAAGTGTCCCAGTCCCTGGCACCCATCACCTTGGACCCAGAGGCACTTGGCTACTTCTGCCCAAGGAAGGGGCCCCGCACAAACACGATTCCTGCAGCAAAGCCAACCAAGGGAGCTGCTGCAGCCCCATCAACAGGGAGGGACAAACCACTGAGTTCTGATGACTCATTTTCCTCCAGCAGTGGGTTTCCCTAAACCTCTCCAAATTTTTTGCACCCCAAAACTCCTCAGAGCGGTTCCTCATCCCCTTGTATAAGCACTTGTTTGCTAAGAACGGACCCATTCATCCAAGTCATCTAATACAGATCAAAAATAGCCCCCAAAACTTCCAGGGGTGTGCAGACCACATACTGGGAACCACAACCATCCCCTCTAAAGTGGGAAAGGACCCTGCAAAGCATCAACCCCCCGCTCCAGCTTCTCCCCCTGCTATCGGGTGGAAGAGGCAGAGCCACAGCCCTGGGAAAGGCGCTGGAAGCCGCCGGGAGCAGCTGCAGCAGAGACTGGTGCCAACTCCAGCTGCTTGTTAATTACGGTAACATGTTGTCTCATGTACGCACCTCCGCGAAGACGCTGTATTAGCTTGATAAGTATTTAACACTTGGCACAGGGGGAAATTTCCACTTAGCATCCAGCAGGGCTGAGCAGCAGGGGGGAAAGGTGGCACGGGCAGGGCATTCGGAGAGGGCACAGGCAGGGCACGGTGCAGCACGGTCCCGAGGACGGCTGGGGGTTCAGCCTTGCACAACCTCGGTTAGCACTGCTGGGAACGGCATCGTGCAGGAGCCAGGGCTTTTGTAGCCTCTGCCATCACACTGGGAGCTTACAGCCCAGGGCTGCCCCCGGTACAAAGCCCAGGGGCTGCTCTGCGTTTAATCTACCCGGCTAACGGGGATTGTAGTCGCTTGTGCCTTTCTTCAGCAGGCTTTTCTTGTTTGCTTTGCGTGACCGGCCCGCTGTGCAGCACCTATTATGCTGGAGCAGAAGAACCGTGCAAACACGCTTTCAGGTCCAATGTGCTGCTTGCAAGACATCTTCATCCCCAGAGCTGCCTTCCTGCATGGGGGCTGTGGGAGAAGGGGCCAGACGCATCCCTGAGGACAGCGGGGTGTCCCCAGAGCTGGGGGAAACAGAAAGATCTGTGACTCAGCCAGCCCAGGCAGCTCTGCAGAAAAATGGCTATTGTTGCAAAAGTCACCTTTTGCAAGCAAATTTCCCTCCAGCACAGCCAGTTCTGAGCAGGGATTGACCAGGGTGACCAGACCCTCCCTGGCCTCAGGGGCTCATCCCAGCCACACAAGCAACATGCAAGCTGGGATGAGGAAGCTGGTTCCAGTCCATCCTGTGCTCCCCAAGCCTGACACAGGGCCATGGACAACTTAGCAGCGCTGCCTCTTTTTTTTCACTACCAGGTTACCTTAGCATTTTCCGTATGTTTGAATGCAGATAAATCTTTTGTCTGAATCGAAATCAGTAATTATGAGTCAGTGTTAGCACAGAGCGGGTGAGTCAGGCGCAAAAACATTTTTGCCTCGTACCCTCAAGGTCTCAGATACATCGCTCACCTGAGCCTCCTGTGTGTGGTCTTAGTTCAGGGTTTTCACAAACTTCATTAGCAATCCACCAGCGAGTTTGGCAGCAACCCACAGCCAAAGCTGCCACCTCCTCTTCAATTCCCCGGGGTGGGAAAGCACCCTCAGCACCTGGGAAATGCATAGGTGGCCTCCGCTCGCTCCATACCGGGCATGCAATGGTTGGGGATGCTGAGGGGTTTTTCCCTCCCCCACAGCACTCAGCTCACTCCCAGCAGGTTGGCCAAGCACAAAGCTGTCCCCTCAGATAGCTGGGTAGCAGCTCTGCGCCAAGCCCATTACCTTCCCAGCAGCTTACTGGGAAGAAGAGGTGGCTGTGGGAGAAGGGGTGGCTGGCCTGTGGAGCTAAGGGCATCTTCTCCCCTCAGCTGGATCTGGAAGCCCCCAGCACAAGGACCTGGTTTCAGCCCCCACTGCTGGCATCTCCGGTGGCAAGGCTGGAGCTGGCCGGGCTGCCCACACCACCGCACCTCTGAGCTATGGGCGGTCCCAGGCTGCTGGGTAAAGTACAGCTCGACCAGGGGCTGTCTGGGCATCACACGCCAGCAGCTCAGGTCCCCCAAATCTCTGCGCAGCCAGGCAGCCCGACTCTCCCTTTGGGCTGCCTGCCCCAGAGCTCCCCCACAGAGGAGCCCTGGGCTTGCGTTCACTTGCCTTTCAGCTCTGGTGGGGGTTTTTATTAGAGGGGATGTTTTATTGATGGGTGGGGCTGGTTATAGTTGGAGGTTTGTCTGCCTGGTCCCTTTGATCCCCTGACTCGCCTCCTTACCCCATCCCCTCTCCTTACACCCCCATGAAACTTAACTCCACCCTTACCTCTAACATGGCATTTCGTCCTCTTGTATGCCAGGCTTGTGCTAGGGAAGATGTTTAAATGCTTAGAGGTGATGTGGGTTGTGGGTTAATTTATTCACTCATCTGAAAGGAAGGAGCTACAACCCAGCAGCAGCCCTGGTGAGCTGGTCCCACATTGGACCCCACTGCTGCATCAGGGTTTTAAGACATGTGGGCAGACCAGGACATGGGCAGCAGAGGCAGGAGGGCTGCTTGTGCTTCTCCTGCCCAAATCCTACACCCCTGCTAGGACCACATTGCCACTACCACCGCAGGGAGACAGGGGCTCTTCTGCTCCTGGCTGCCTATGGCGATGGAAAATGTCAGAGTATAACTTCTTTAGGGGCTTTATCCTAATGAGGCTGGAACTGGCCTGTGGCTCCAAAAGTTACTAGCTGAGAGAACATGGTCTGAGACATCCACACGCCCAGCATGACCATCTACACTTCATTTAATTTAGAGGTGCCACAAAAGAGTAACGATACCCTGACAAGTGCCACGAGCCGGGACTACTGCACATGCACAGGATAACGCCTCCATCCTTGTTGTTTGAGCCATATCAGAGACAAAAGTCCCACTGGCATGACCTCGGAAGGAGCTGTAAGCCCCCAGCTCCACACCAAGGAGATTAGCCCAGTGAGCGTGTGTTTGCTTTCTTTGCCTTAAAGCACGCAAAAGCCCAACAAAACAGACTTTGTTTACTGCTCGTTCTGTAAACCGCTTAGGCAGTCAGAGATGAGCCGAAAGCTTAGACAAGCTGCAGAGTTACAGCCAGATGTGGTTTCGAATGGCCGAGTTAGGCACCTCTGAAACCCGAGGTTTATTAATGAAGGTGCCTGCTGAACCATAACGGGCTGTTGTAATTACCTCCGCCGCAGCATCCCCTGATCCTGGCGGAGGGTAGCCGGGAGCTGCTGCCACAACCCCACTGTGAGCTCCCGGCCAAGCGGACACAGCATCTTGTAGAGGTGAGTAAATAGGTTAAAGTCATTCCCCACGATGACAGGTCTACAGCTCCATTGGATGGCTGGGAAGAGATAACAAACCAACAGAGGTCACCACTGATAAGAGATGAAAAGGCTCCAGAGGCGAGGAATAATTATGTGTGAAGGGTGATCTTTTCCTCCCAATGACAAGCTCTTTGTCAGAGACCTCCAGCACCTAGGATGCTCTACTGAGGGACTGGCTCACCTCAGCAGGGTGAGCACTGGGTGGGAGGCTCCTTCCCCACAGCCCAGAGTGTCCCTTCCCAGTTCAGGCCAGTGAGAGGAGGGCGTACACCTCCCAGAGCACCCCCATTGCATCTCTGTAGGTTGATCCCAATGCCCAGCCCACTGGGCAGCCCTGGACGAGCTGTGGCACGCTTGGTAAGCGATGCTGGGCTGTGCTCAGGTGTGAGCGGCTGGAGCTGCACCCAGCCAAGAGCCCACCACGGAGGGAGTGGAAAAGCCACCGCAGCCGAGGACGAGAGGGGAGTCTGCACCAGGTCACCAGGCTGATGGCAACCAGGAAGATGAAGCAGGGCATCCAGGAGGAGGTCACAAAGCAGGGGGACCACAGTGCCTCTGCAGGGGACCAGGTGACCCTCCCCAGCAGGAGCAGGGACATGTCTTCTTCCTCCTCCTCCTCCTCTTCCCCGAAGCACAGCCCTGATGGATGGAAGTCAGCACCTCACCAAGGAAACACTCGTTGGGAGCTTTTCACACCTGGTTTTGTCTCTTGAAGTTTCACACCAATGAATAACTGTGACCTGGGGAGGGGAGTGTATCAGCTATATTTCCCAAATATCAGCAAATTGTGTGAGAGAAAGAGATATGCTAAGGGGGCAGACTGCTCAAACCATTACCATCCTTCTTAGTACCACTTAGCTGAACCGTTAAAAAGATCCAGGGCTCCCAAAGACAATTAAGCTCAAGGGAAGCCATAAATCTCAATAAACATCAAGCCAAGTTTTCTTCACTGCTTGAAACAACAGATATAATTTCATTGGTTACTGAGCTCATGCTCCCAAAGGGATTTCAGATAAAAAGCCACTTATTCTAAACACCAAACCCAGGCTTCTCCTGTCTCTCAGGCTACCGAGGGGTCAGATTTCCCAGCATGGGAAGATGTGCCCCACAGCCTGCAGAGGTGGAGCTTGACTGGAGAAAACCTTTGCAGATTTATGATGTCTGCAGCACAGCACTGCGACCCGCCACCAAGGTCAGGCTGCTGGCACCTGCGAGCAAAGGTGGCCCTTCCCGACGGGTGGCAGCCACCCGGCAGGAGGAGACCTGGCTGCCGGAGACACCCTCCATCCCCAGCCATTGTGGTGGGCAAGCGGGGATGCTTGGCAAGACGTAGACCTGACAGAGGTGGACCTTTGCTCTGGGTCTGTATACATGTTCCCAGGGGCCAAGGTCCTGCATGGCCAAGGCTGGAGGGAGTATGTCCTGTATCACAAAGCTGGATGCCAGCCTTGCCTCGTTATCTCCGACGTACTTGAGAAGCCTAAATAGGCAACACAGCCTACACCAGCTCTCCTTGCTGTCCCAGGAGCAACCTGGCAGCTTGCCCTTGTGCTGTTTACCCAGCCCACGACCAGCCTACCCCGTCCACACGCTTTCTGTTGCGGAGATCAGAGCGTTTCCCAGTGCAAGCCCCATGCCAAGGAAGCGCACACCAGCCCGAAGTCTGCACACCAGCCTTGCAGGTTTTTTTTCTGGCTGGTTTTGCACTCGCAGGGCTGGGGACCCTGTTTTGACAGCTCACTGCAAGGTCGTTCCATTCGCCAAGTGCTGCTTCCTTGTGCTTTGATTTAAGTTCTTGCATGCTTCTTGTATTGATTTCTCTCAGATGTATTTTATGGGGAATAAGCACTCAAACCAGAAGGCCAAGACCTCCTGCATTGTGCACAGCATGGTAATGGATGAGCTCCTTCACACACTCACTCCCTCTCTCTCCCTCCCCTTCTCCCCACTTCTCTCACCTTTTATTTAATCCACTTTCAAATGCACCAGGGTGAAAGATGGCCAATGCACAAACACATGAGATTTCTCTGCTCTGGCTACTTAACTTGGTGAGCCAAGCTGCGGATGGCTTCGGGAAGGCTGTGCTTAGATGCAAGTAGAAAGACTTCTCCCAGTAGAAAGACTTCTCCCAGCTATTGCCAGAGGCTTCAGCTGCACAAGTATTTCCCAGCTTGCAGAAACAGTAGCTTGGGGCACCCCAAACCCCCGCAGCCCTGCTTGGCTGCAGGAGGGAGGCAGAAACCCAGAGCCACACATGCAGGGCTCTCCTCCTTGCTCAACCTCTGAAAACCTGGGGATTCACCCACCACCTCTCTC
Source organism: Falco naumanni (assembly GCF_017639655.2). NCBI lineage: Eukaryota > Metazoa > Chordata > Aves > Falconiformes > Falconidae > Falco > Falco naumanni. The sequence continues at coordinate 8,327,855 of NC_054062.1, forward strand.
CAGCACCTCCTTGACCACTGGGCAGTGCTTGGAGAGGCTCAGAAGGCACCAAGAAGTACATTCAGTTTTTACTCACGATAAACACACCTTGACATTATTTAGAGCCTAAAAGCTGAAGACAGTAGAACCAGCTCAAACTTAAACTTCCCCCCAGGCTAAACCCATCTTTACAATTCAGAAATGCTCTGGTAAGATGGTAGGGATTTTGTCCTAATGCTTGGTTTGCTGTCTGTGCTGTCTGTCTGGGGCCAAACACTTCCAAATATCCCAGGGAAAGCTCTTCTGCCAGCTGCGAACCTTCTGACCTCAGAAGTAGTGGAGACGCGTGGGGTCTCAGGGGACTGCCTGATCTGTCAAGGTTTCCAGCCCAGTGGTTTATCAGCATCCAAGCCGTGCGCTCTGGGTGTGCTGCATCCAGCGCAGCTAGAGGTGACCTTGGCCCTCGCCGATGTCCCAGTTAAACCCCAGCCTCAGAAGAAACCTCAGGTAAGTCTCCATCAGAAAGAGCTGCTTGTCTCAGGGAACGAAGCCTCAGCAGACTCAAGGGATGTTTTTACCTGTACTCATAAACTACCTGTGATCCCTATTGCTAGCCTCAGGTTTCCCAAAATCCTGGATCCAGACCGCTTAAATAATAGCACTGTTATAGAAATAAGGAATCCAAAAACCCCGTGCGATAGATTTTCATCTGATGATGTGAGCCTCGCTAAGGAGTCAGAATTTGGAAGGCAGCCCTCTCTCTGTACACAGGAGGAATAAAAACATTATTATTGTTTTTCTCAGTGAACTGCAAAGCCTGTTTTTAAATGAAACCTGAGCTTCCTCGTCTCATCACGTGCTTCCAGGAGCTAGAGCTTTCAGAAGACCAAATTCTTTGAAACTCTGGATAAGACCATTAGAGTTGCTTAATTTCCTTTATGTCCATCTGTTTCAGTTCAGCTCAGTTGCTTCTGTCCCAGACAAGACATTTGGCTCTTCTAAATAAATCTTATAGTCCATTTGGATTAAAGACTTTCTGATGCAGCCTCCGAATATAATCCTTCTGATTTGCATCTCAAAGAAATTGAGTTAAAACCAAGTAAGAACCATACACAGAGTGCTTGGAATTGCTGGGGTATGTGAACCACTCACGAGGTCCCATATGGATAATGGTGCTTTTGTTTTTAATTTATCATGAACTCCGGCGTTCCTATGGCTGTGGTCACACCAGGCACACTCCGGGGCTTTCAAAACAGACAGGGTGAAAATGTAATTGACTGGGTTTTGCTGTTGTCCAAGGCTTGAAGCCTTGCACCCGAGAAACTGAGAACACTGCAGAGAAAGTGCGAGACACTTAGAAAGTCTGGGGCAACAGATGCCACCGCGGCGATAGCGGAGGATGAATGACAAATAACATCCGAGCTCAATCAGGTTCAGCGTTATGCTGCTCATTAGCTCTTAATAGGTATTTTTCACATCAAGGGAGATCTGAGAGTCTTTGCTCAGACAACAGTGCAGCGTGCTTGCGAGCGACGACTAGAGCACATTGATCATCCTAAAAGGCAGCACTTGCAGGGGTCCTCGCCGTGCTTTCCCAAGGCTCCTCAGCGCCTGTCACTGGAAATGTTATCTCCTTTTTTTTTTTTTTTTTTTTTTGCAGTAGAGCCTAGGTCACGGGACACCGGGGTGCTATTCCTGGCAGTGACGCAGCTGCCTGCCTTCCCAGGCAAATGCTTTTACCCTTTCCGTGTCCCAGGGTACCTGTCTATGAGACATGCCTTGCGAAATGCTGGAAACATGAGATTCCCCAGATAAGAGGTTCCGTTCAAGGGTTACTGCTGGCATCGTTTTGGCAGCAGCCCAGGTGCTCCCTAACTGTGGTACGTGCTGTGGCTGTCCCACTAGCTCCTCTTACCAGCATTAAGAAGATGGAGGCGCTTGTGCTAGTGAAGCGTGGGAACAACCACTTCCCATTTTCTCACCTTCAAAGCAGTAAACTCTCAAGAAAAAGAAAACTTAGATAATCATTTAAAAAAATTAAATTAAGAAGAGCCTTGTTCCACCACCAGTGCTACCCATTGCATAGCTGTGCTCCGGTGGGCAAGGAATTCAGGAGGGGCTTTCCTGAGCCAGAAGAGCCCATCGCAGCCTCCTTTAGTAATATAATGGTAGGAGGAATGGACACAGACACAGCAGCAAACCTCCAAACAGCCTCCCAAAGTCCCCAGTATTATTACCTCCTCTGTACGATGGGAAACAGAGTCACAGGGCAGGTAGGTGGCTTGGCCATCAGCCCTGCAGCCCACAGGGTTACATCAGAGGGCTGGATAGACAGCACACGGTGGGGTGCAGGTAGGAATCCCAGGTACTAGGGCAAAGCAGACATCACATGCCTCATAACGATAATAATTAATTACAGGAGAGGAAGAAAGGACAAAGCAGAACCATCCCTGCCTGAATCCTTACCCAGTAAAAACTCATTTTCTCTGGGTGAGAAGAGCTTCAATTCTTTACCATTGAAGAGGAAAGGCTAGAGACAAGCTGGACCCAGCACAAACCATCACTCCCTTCCCCTCTGCCACCAGCTCTAGATGAAGCAGCTCCAGAGACATTACAGAGCCATTAAAAGCCAAATTCATTTCCACAGCTGAAACCAACTACCCGTAATACAGTATCTTTTGCAGCTGTGGTTCAGTGTGGCACCTGAGAGCTGTGAGGTTAATGACACAGGGCTGTCAGCAGCCTTAATTATATCCCCATTTTTCCAGCCCCTGATTAGCTTTGGAGCTCATCTGGTGTCAGAAATTTGGTGCCTAAGCTTTGACAAAAGTGTTTCATTATTACTTAATAAACGGGCAAAAAGGGAGGGCATGTCTTTAAGCTCTGGCTTGTAAAAGCTTCCTTTTTTTTAGCTGTTTTTTATTTAAGCTCACAAAAGCTCCCCTACCTCAGCCACTTCGGACTGACCGTGCTCTCAGTGCTTAGACAGGATCCCCCCCCCATTGCCAGTAGCCCCCACGCAGGGGTGCTAGCAGGGCTCACCCTCCTGGCACCTCCAAACCTGACTCCAGTTCCCCCATAAATGTGCTCTGTTCAGCTGGGAGACTGCTGCTCCCTGGCAGCTGATGGCCAATTAATAAGGATCATTTATTACTGTTATATTGCCTCTAAAGCGGGCCAGGTGTTTGCAGGAGGAAAGGGAAAAAAAAAAAAAAAAAAAGAGGGGAGATTTGAAAATAATAATAATAAAAGCACAAGCTTCAAATCAAAAGCTCCAAATGGCTTAAAATCTAAAGCAGAGCTTAGGTTCTTCTTGAGATTCAATTTCCTCTAGCCCTTAGTGAAGTTAATTAGCCTGACTATTAATAAAAATGGTAAGAAGGAGCCTGGTATCTTTTAGATCCTTCTCTAAAAGCACAGCAAACCCCAGCTCCATCAGAAATGTCACCATGACCGATGAACTGCCAGCAGCTTTGTCATTGCTCAAACCCTCAAAGGCAGGTCGGTACTCAATTCCCAGTGACGTCCCCCCCAAACCTTTGCAGCATTCAACCTTTTTATTTTTTCCTTTTGTAGGAAATTTCTGGAGTGAAATTTGGGCAGATAATCACAAAATATTCTACTTGTGCTTGAGATTTAAGTGGTTGGCACTGCCTAGGTGGCTGGATGAGACTTTTAAAACCAATGGGTGGTTCTTCAACATCACGAGTTAGATGTTCCCGTCCACCTGAGAGTCAATCCCCAGAATCCCTCCTGTATTTAAGAACATCAGGAAATGTTTTCCCTGTTTCTGTGAAGCTGGGACATGGGAGCAGTCGCATGTGGTTGAGTTTACGGTGCAGGTTTGCTGCGAGTCTCTCTCTGGGCTTGGCCATTTCCATGGCGGTTGCTGGAGATGAAGGACGCTCTCAATGACTTTATCCTTGACCTGTGATCAGTCGGAAACCACGGAAGTTTCGAGCAACTTCAACCACTTAATGTTTAACTTCTGTGGTAGCATCTGGAGACTGATATGATATAAATTTGGCTTTGCAAAGACAACTTGGCTCTAAGGAGCTGACTGCAAATCATTAGCAGGACTGTTCTCACCCTGGTTCTTTGCTTTTTAATTGCCAAGCAGAGCGGCATGAAACATTCATAGCAAAAAGCTGTAGCCACATGAAATTTGCTTCATTTGTGGTTTTGTTCCAGCAGAGCAGCGGGTGATGGAAACCAGGTTGATATTAACAGAACCACTCCCAGTGTCTCCAGTGGTGACAGGGCTGGAGTTTTGCTCAGAAGTCTTCCAGAGTCTGGAGATGGACAAGGAACAACAATTGCTTTTAATAAATGGTCTCAGTTCAACAGAAAGCACCCGAGCAGGCAGGACGGGATATTTTTGGCACAGTCCCCGCTGCCATATCTGTGTCTATCTGTCGTGTTTGGCCCCTGGTCCTGTAGGCTGAGTGCACTAAAACAGGCTCCATCAAAACAGGACCATGGGGAAGGGTGATGACTTCTGCGTGTCCAGCTTTTAAATTATTCCTATATCCAGGAATAACTGAAACCACTGAAAATAATCCATCTCCTTCCCCTTCCCTCTCACCTGAAGAAAATCTAATTTGCTCTGGGCGGAAACCAGATGGGATAGAAATTATCTTCCTCAGCCTCACAAGGAAAGCTGACGTGTCTCATGACGTCCCGCTCCGAGGTGGCCGAACCCACGGTGGGTCCCTCGGGACGGGGAAGGACTTTGGTCCCGCCGCCTCCCAGCCGGGCGCCAGCCACACCAGCCCTGCCGCCCCCATGGCATGGCCAGGGCTGGGTGACGAAGGGTAAATAGCAAGCGCCACGCCGCTTGTCGCATCGAACCCACCCAGGCTAATAACAGTATTAATTACAGCACACGGCCCCTTCTTCCCACTGTAAATCTCTATTAGCAATAAACTGGAAGGGCCATAAAAGGGAGTTTACAATGAACCCACAAGGCGATACGTGTCTGAATCCTTGGCTTTGTTGCAGCTGGCAATAAAGCCGTCTTTTATTATAGCATATACCCTGCCCTCGAGATAATGTACAAGGCCCAGGACTCCTCGAAGAAATGATGCAAAGCTATTTGTTGCACTTTGATTTGCTGCAAAACCATGTGGAGGTGGGAAAGCGGAGGGATCCGGCTAACAGGCTCTAGTTCCCTCGATCCCAGCCTGATACTGAATCACTGCAGTGTGCGGCACTGCGGAGTAATAGCCTCTGTAATTTTACATCGTAAATGTTACTCTGCCCTGCAGGGGGGAAAACTCAAGTAAACATTAAAAAAAAAAAAAAAAAAAAAAAGTTTGAGGCTGATTAAGAAACACAAGGAAGTCTCTCATACTCTCAAGTAGCAAAACGTTGTGGTGGTGTGATGGGCAGGGGTTAATGTTTAAGCTTCTGTTTTTGTTTATAATAGTCAGGATCAGATAATACTGAATATCCTAGAAATAGGCACAGACCCATCCAGGGGCACAAGTTCCAGGCCTGAAAGAGATTTGTTAGCTTCAAAGTCCCAGGCAGGCTGGTTCAAAAAGAGAAAAAAAGAAGAAAGAAAAAAGACAAGCAAGCAAAGACTGATATTTGCAACTCACGGGACACTGAGAAGCAGCCAGCCCAGCACACTGGTCCCAGTAAAGCCATCACATGCTCTTGCTTGCCTCGCCAGCACCAGCAAAGTTTGTTTTGCTGCAGGGCAAATGCCACCACTGGACAGCACAGCGCTGACCCTCCAGCCCACTCCTGCCCCCAGGACAGCATGCGTTCAAGCCCTAAAAAAAAAAAAAGACCTGAAGTCCTCAGGCTTGCAAGACCCTTTGGGAGGCAACAACACGCTCATTAATTCAAGCTCAGTCGAAGGCTGCTGTAGACACCGGCATGAAATCATTGGTTTTATTTAGTTTAGTGGTTAGGTATGATTGTTCTGAAGGGCGATTCAACCCTGTTCTCTTATATATGTCGCAGTGTTAAAAGTAACAATTCTGTCACCTCTGGCGCCATTTCTCTGTCACTCATACCCTTGCTGGAGCCGTAGTGTTTAGCTGGAGGGCTTAATCTCTTTTAGACAGCCACCTGTCAATTATCTGTCTCCTCCATAAATAAAAAAAATGGCTGGTGACTTTTTTTATATCTATAAAAAGTAGCTCTCCCTCTGTGTTTGCAGTAAAGCTGGTGGCACCATGTTAGGAGAAGGCGAGGAGATTTTTTCAGGGAGCTTTGTACCTGCCTCCAGCGCTGTGGTTTGGACTTTCTTCCAGGTTGAAACTCAACTACGCAGCGTCCCCTCACGCTGCTGCCCTTATGCTGGCTGGAGCTGCTATGAGGCACATTTCCACTCCTGCTGCAATCACTCCCAGTTCCAGGGCTGGTGCTGGACCAGCACCTGCTCCCCTGCATGATGCTGAAAACCCATCAGATGACTGGGATGAGTGGCCCCACCGAGCGGCATGCTGTCCCCAGCGTGGCATTTTCTAACTGGTGTCAGCGCGTTTGGGATGTCGGCTCTTCTCTGTAATCCCAGCACAGCCCAGCCCCAAACCCTGGACCCAACACCTCCAAGCTCCCACGAGGAGCTCCAGAACCAGTCCCACCCCAGCTCCTCGTTCCATACGGTGGTGCAAGGCAGAGGCAAGCATGGGACCTGGCTCGGTCATCACTCACACCCATGGGCAGCATCACCATTCCCTCCCAGACACGGCTGGCCACGAGCACCGCTGGTACACGGGCCACAGCTGGTGGGAGCAGAGGGGGATGACCAGTGCCTCCTAGATTCTGATACTTCCCAAAACAGGGGCAAGTGCCACCTGATTTCCCTGAACGACATAAATAGATACCTGGAATGCGAGTTTGGGATTAAAAAAAGACACCGCCCACCTCCCATGACGTGGCCAGTGGACCTGGCCCTCCCTTCCCTGTCTGTGTGTTCTCCATTGGCAAGGATGCACGCTTGCTGGGGATAACTAACCCTACCTCCAGCAAGGGGATAAATCACCAGCACAGGGTAATGACATTGGGGATGTGGTCGCTGAGCATGAGGCAGAAGGGATGCTTAACCCCCCTTTATACAGAGACAAAGGAGGTAACTAAAAACCTGCAGTTGCTCAGTCAGTATGGAAGGATTTCTATAACCTCCCAGCTCCTGGGCACCTCTGGGGAACCTGCTCGTCCCAGCCTCTCCTGCGCTCTTCTCTCCTCCAGTTAGAGCTTTTCCCAGTTGGATGTACAGGCCAGACACACTCTCAAAGTCAAGGCGAGAAAAATAATGTGCTGGAAGCACTGAAGCACTGGGCCTGGCTTTTTAAAGATGAATATTCCGCAGAGAAATTACTCATTGTTTTTTGTGGCTCTTTTACAGAGACAGGGAAAGAAAAGAAACTGATGTAATAGGAGATATTAGCCAAGCCATCTGACTAATGTGCCTCACTCCTGCTCTGTGACACCCAGCCCGCTGCCTCCGATCCCCCCAGCCGCCCCAGCCTGGGCTCCGCTCTCACTGCCCGCCCCGGGCAGCCAAGGGCTCTGCCAGACCACCGAGCCCAGCCCCTGCCACAGCCTCCCAGCCCACCCCGGCTCCCCCCGGGAAACGGGGCTCTGAGGGCCGTGGGGAGCCCCACCAGCCTGCAGCCGGCTGGGGAAGGGACCTTGGGTCTCTTCTCGGCCCTTTGCCCCCCAGCCCGACCTTCCCACCGGGCTGCTCTTCCTCTCCGCGGCTTCTGCTACCGAGAGTGCCCGGTAGCCGGCAAGGCCACAACAAACATTACTCATCCACATCCAGTACTTACCAGCTCCAGCTTCTATCAATATTGCATGACACATATGTTTACCACCAGTGGGAGTGTTTTTTATATATATATGTATTTTTTACTGCAGTGAGTGTCTCTGTTCCTGGGGACAGAGGAATTATTACCCACTGCTTTCGTAGTATAATAAAGCGCATGTGTTGCCCCCCGCATAAATTTAGCTTCTGATCTGATGAACAAGGAAATTTTTCCCCCTCTCTGTCCCTAATTGTATGGGTGAGTGCTTACATTCATCCATAATGGGAGTGGGAAAGGGACTGCTCAGTGAAAAGTGAGAATAAGGCACACGTGTGCACACACATGGACACATGCACCCGTGCATATTGAGCTCAAAAAACACCGAAGATCTAAATCTACCCAGCAATCCTGCACTAATCTGCTCAGTTGCAGTCACAAATATAACTCAGGGACAATAAATAAACTAACAGGAGTTAAATAAGTTCAGCTTCTTAACCTTTGGACAGATCAATCCCCATGTTATCTCATTTCTCCCTTGCCTCTCTCCATCCCCCATGTCTTGTTCCCTTCTTCTCCCTCCTGCACTGTTTGTTAGCACTGGGCAGACTGACAGCAGGGCAAACACAGCGATATGAAGCAGGTAGCTAGAAGCACAGACGGAAGACTCAGATCTGTCAAAAAAAAAAAAAAATCACTAACCACTCCCTTTTTAAAACGTGGGTTTCTGTGTGCGTGTGTAGCGACGGGCTTCATTGCTTGCTGTGCATCCCGAATCTCACAAGGTCTTGTCTCTTCAGGACAGGCAACCCTCAGGGTGCACATGTTTGAAAGTCCTGGGTTAAAAGTGCTGCCCATGGCTCCTGCCTGCCTCTGCCTGTATTTCCTACTCTGCCAGCTGGGAACAAAGTAGCCCAGGTGGCTCGAGTTGAGATCTGGAAGACGCTCGGTCCTGTGTGCGCCAGAAGGGAGTTCGTCGTGTCTTCCTGCCCCTCACCATGACTCATTTGCTGCTGTGAAACACACTCATCGGGAAAGTATGATGTGGCCAGGAACATCTCAGCAAGCTGCTACCCAGCAGATGTGGCACTGGAAGGGGACAGTCCCATGAAGCTGCACTTCTCAGTGCATCCTCCTGGTGTTTGCACCTATCCCAAGTGGGAATAAATCTTCCCTCCCAGCTGGATTCTCAGTTCCCTCAAGAATGACGCATCTCCAGACTTGCTGTTGCTGCCATTGCAAGGTGCAGGCCACAGTCTTCTTAGGTCTTTTTCAAGGTAGTCAACATATACCGCCACCACCTTCCTTTCCAGAAGCCAAGAGAGGGCTGTTTTCTCTGAGCTGGGAAAAAGAAGCTGCTTTCCAGACCCCCACCCTCAGAAGATGAGTTGGAGGAAATTACCAATGATGCAGAACTGAAAAAATTGAATTGTTCGAGCAAGTTCAAAGCTGAGCCACTCTGGAGACATCTGCACACCACATGCCAGGCTCAGTGAAGCACTAATAAATCTTCTCAGGCTGGCACCGATGTAAGGAAGCTCGATCACTGCTCAGCCCACTGGGGAAGCTCCCAGTGCTTCTGTTCCTGGGGTGGCTGAAGGGACTCAGTGGGAAGCAGAGTTATGGCACAAGGGAGGGAAGAAAAACAACTTTGAGGAAAATGTTGAGCCATCCAAGTTATCTTCATTTTGGATTTGGTTATTGCTCTAGTTACCAGAATGTGGTGTCCATCGAAAAGTCTGTTTTCTCATTGAAACCCAGATTTTCAGAATTGTTAGGACAAATATGATGAAAACCTTTCTAAAACTGGAAGGCAGCTATGAACTAAAATGGCAGAGAAAAATGGAGGCAAGAGCCCAATTTTATTTCCGGTGAAAAGGCCATATTTTCAATAAAAATAAAAGAACCTTGCAAGGTGAAAAATGTCAATCCCCTTTAACAGTGATCAATAAAGCGATACAATCAGTCTGCTCATGCCAGCTGCCACTGATCTATTGCTGTTTGCAAAAGGCTTTCATTCTGCCTGTCTTTACAATTTAGCTAACAGTAAAAAACTTCATCGTGTTAAAAAGAAAAGTGAGTAAACAATCCAGAATCAAAGGTCCGGGAGCTCTGCACCCAAATGACCTCAAAATCCGGCACACTGGAGGAAGAGATGCCAACCTGAGCGGTAATATCCCATCTTACCTGAGCTCAACAGGAGATTTGCCATCAGCTCCAACAGAGGCAGGATTTTACCCGCTGTGTTTTTCTGAATTGCTATGTCATCCTCAACTCCATCCCACCGAATTTTGTGGTTGAGAAAACACCATGCCTGGAGCAAGGTCGTTCTAAGAAAAGCAAATAGCCCTTTGGGAGAATACAGACACATGTCAATGAGATAGATGGAGTCCTCCACCTTCACGACGTTCTCCAGGCTGCGATGACAGGTGTGCTGCTGATGGGTTACCTTGCCAGGAGATCCCATACGGACAGGGTGCTGCACTTCATCCCGGTGCTCAATGAACCACACCAAAGCCCCGTCTTCCCACCCAGCTCCAGTGGTGCCACGGCCACTGTGCCTTTGGCAGCACCACCTTCTCCTGTGGAAACCCGAGGTCAAGCACAGGCGGAATGCCATGACCAGCCCCATGCCTACCTGGTGGCCACTCTGTTGGTCTTTACATACAAAAAAGGGTCCTGACCTTCAGGGACAGAAATTCAAATAAATCAAAATCTATTCTCAACATCTGAAGCATCTGCTTTCTGGAGGAACTTTCTGGAGATGGGAGACAGAAGCAAGAATTAGTGTCAGGGCTGGCCCACGAGCAGAGACATGAATCGAGCCCTGTGCCTCTGTGTGCGCTGCCTTGCCTCTAAGAGAGGAGTTTCACACAGACCTGAAACCAGGTTGTCGGAAAGGGTAGTTTGCAGAAGTGCTTCAGTGCTGGGGGACTCCCATGGCGATGCTCAAGACCAGACTTTCCTAAAGTGCTCTGCGCACACCTAATACGCCCTGCTTTTTGGAAACTCTGACACACACAGCAGATAGCTCTAGACACTGCTGTCTCATATACGTATGGCTGACTCAGTTTTATATATATATATATGACTGGCTTAACATACTTCCCTTTCTTCCTCCTCACACACCACCACCCCCCAGCTCCCCCCCCCCCCCCCCCCCAAGTTTTGCATGTCTGAAGCTGTTTCAAGCTGTTTCAGATAAAAGATACCAAAACTGAAAATGCATTTGGGATGTCTGGGAAATAAAAAGTCAGACTGTGAGAAAACCAGACGGGGTTAGAGACCAAAAATCCCTGTCTCCTGCCAGAAATCTAAACCCACTGCCGACTTCAGGTTCTGAGGCTCCGTGTGCTCAGCAGTGGCAGCAGACGTCGCCGGGGCTATTTCGAAAGTGTATTCCATCAGTGGTAATGGGTCTTTCCTCATAAGCTGTGTTTTCATAGTAAATCTTCAGTCTTACATTGCATTACAGAGTTCAGCTGCCGCTAATCCTTAAAAACAATTCATTTCCAACTGCAAAGTGCAATAAAGAAAGGATAATCACTATTAATATTAGTTATTGTTATTGATTTCAGCTTTAAAGAATTGATTTTCAGTCCTGGCTGCATTTATGAGTCTCTTTGCTGAAGATGCATATACAGGGCCCACCACTATTTTTAGATCCTTGTCCCAGCTCCCGCTGCAGACCCAGGAGGAAGAGGATGGGGGAGGCAGAGGAAGGACCTCGTGAGGAAGGTCCTGCTGGGTGATGGAGGGCATCTCCACCTGGCTTCATGTCTCTCCCTCTCCAGGGATGCCCGTCTTCCCAGGACACTGGCTTAGCTCCCACTTGTCACCTGCTGGAGCAGCTCCAGACAGACGCCTGCAAACCTGCCTGGCGGCTCGGGTGCCTTCACCCCCGAGCAGCCCTGGGGATTCAGCCCCGAATTTCCCCATCCCTCCACCTCACCATCTGCAACAGCACCTGGAGATGTCCAGAGTGATGACTGAGCATCACTCACACCCACACCATCGCTGTCCTGCATCAGGCAGGGTTGCGTGCTGGTCCAGGGAGCAAGGCCAAAGCACCTCGCAGGCCCGTGGCTTCCATCCGTGTCTTCAGACCCCATTTGCAGGCACGGCAGCGTCTTAGCACTTTAGCTGAGCCCGTCCTAACTCCACGCTGGGCAAAGTGGCAGTTGAGTGAGAATGACCTTCCTGCAACAGAGGCTCAAGTTATCCCTCTCCCTGATGCCACAACAGCTTCCCACGTGTGCACATGCACACACAGAGGAAAACAGGGAGATTAAAAAGCAAAGTATTATTGCTTTCTGCCAGTGAGTCCCTGCAATATCAGTGAGTCTTCCCAATCCTTTGTGAGCTGTAAATTTTGCTTTAACTTCTGCTAATGAGGCTGGCTTTGCCTGGAGCTGTCCTGCCTGATACCTCCTCCCCACTCTGCCCATACTTATAGAATCACAGAATGGTTTGGGTTCCAAGGGACTTAAAAGATCACCCAGTTCCACCCCCCTGCCACGGGCAGGGTCACCTGCCACTATCCCAGGTTGCCCCAAGCCCCGTCCAACCTGGTCTGGAGCACTTCCAGGGATGGGGCATCCCCATCCCCAGCTGCCAGTGCCTCAGCACCCTCACAGGGAAGGATTTCTTTCTAATATCGAATCTAGATCTGCCCTCTTTCAGCCTAAAGCCATTGCCCCTCATCCTATCGCTGCATGCCCTTAAAAACTCCTCTCTCCAGCTTTCTTGTCAGCCCCTTTAGGTACTGGCAGGTGCCCTAAGGTCTCCCTGGAGCCCTCTCTTCTCCAGGCTGAACAACCTCAACTCAGCCTGCCTTCATAGGCGATTATATTATATTTACTTGCTAAATGTAACACCAAAATATAAATAAAATGGTCTTAATGCAGGTGACCCACCCACGTCTGGGGTCTGATCCCTCTGTGGATGCATAGTATCCCTCCACTGAGCAAATCTCACAGATTTGCCCCAAAGCAGCCTCCTGGTGCAGGAGGGGTTGGCGTGTCCCTGGGAGGATGGGCTGGGAGAGGGGGCTCGGGAAGGGGTGCGGATGGGCAGGTGGGAAACGTTTTGGCACTCGTGGTCAAAGCAGACACCCGGGGGAGGGATGCTGAGAGGAAGAGAGAAAGGTTTCACTTCCCTGTTTTCAAGGCAAAAAGGGGGTTGGGTTTTTTGAATCTATGTCTTGCTTCAAAAGTCACTACAGCATTGTTACAAGGTCATAAACGTTAAGAACATCAAAAGCAGAAGAAGGTGTTGGTTTTTTAAACCAGCAAAACGTTTCAGTGGGTTTGAAATTAAAAGGTTTTCAACATATTGCTTGGAAAGAAATTTTGGAAATTTTTTCAATTCCAGTCAACCTGCAGCAAATGCTTCTTCTTCCCAGTTGTTTGGAAATAGCAGTGTATGAAACAAATACCATATATAGTTCCATTTTCTCTGAGCTTTAAAAAGTCTCCCTAGATATTTTTAATATAAACTGGTGAGGATGTGGGAATGAAATTGGAATAAAAAACCTTAGCCAAGACTGCAAAATAATTAAATGAGCGTTTAACCAAGATCATTATTTTCCACAATTTTTATTTATATGCTAGATTGGATACAATGGTCTTGAATATTGTTCCACGCTATTACTGTGCTATAAATTATTCGAGCAAAGCACAGCAAGGCATCATAATGTAATATATTTTTATGGTGCCATAAAGTAATTACGCACCAGACAACAAAATCCTACAGAAGTGACATATTTTATGCTTAAATTATAATTACATTAAAAGTGTCTCTTCCATGCGATGTTTATAGAGCACACGCAACTGCTGTCAGTCGGCCTGTGAACAAAGAGGATCTCTCACTGAGAGCAGGGCTGGGCAGAGAGATGCAGCTAGGAAATATTCCTTGAGTTTTGGTGCTTTTGGAATGTTTCTGACAATCTTTGCTCCCCACCAGTAGCCAAGCTCGGAGTAACCCAACTGTTTCTTGGGTTGGTTTCTCCTGCTGTCTGGTTGAGCCTATAGATGCAATCCCACCTAAGAAAAGCAATGTATTGTAATGGTGTCCCACGAGTGGGGGTGGGGGGGTTTCCCTTTTGTTCACCTCTCCTAGACATAAGGAATGGGTGAATTACCCAAATCAATATTCGCACCTCTGTAGCCCCAGCTCCACGGAAGCACAACAGTCTCCCTCAATAGTGACCTCAATCCATCTTCTTCCAATATCCTTTTTCTCCTAATCCTGCAATGTCCTGGGGACTGATTCAGTCCAGAAGACAATAAAGTCCTAAACTTTGGATGCCAAGGGGGCCTGTTCTTTGGTGGGAAGGGCCCGGAGCCATGGATTTTTTGCTTGGAAGCCAGAGGGATTGCAACCGACAGCAAAGGTCTATACTTCTCCAAATGGGGCGTAGTGATTTTTTGTAGTGGATGGCATCTGGTTTGGGCTAAAACAGGCTTAGGGCAGAGATGCAGAGAAGGGTCATTAATCCAGGGAAGCTGCAGAAGGAGTGGGACAAGCAATGAGGCAGTGGCGGTGCCATGGTTGTCCTCATGCCAGGATGCCCTTCTGGGAGCAGCCCTGAGAGTTGCTCTGTGGTGAGGACATGTGGGAGCAAATCTCAGCCTCAGGAGGGCTCAGCATGTGCAAAACAGTCGCTTCTGGTGAGGGTATAATGGCTCAAGTCTGCAAGGAAATGGCTTCTGTGGTTTCAACCCAGCTTTTCCTGGAAAGTGCCCAGCTCCCACCAACTCTCGGCTCTTCCTGCATGACTCATGCACATACAGACTCCCAAAGGTGGGCGTTTGCTACCCTTTAAAGGAGGTGACATCTTCTTAGAAGTGTGACAGGGATTATAACAGGCAAGACAGCAAGGGACAATGGTTAAGAGAGAGGATGGAGGACTGGGCTCCTGGGTCTGCCATGCATGGCTTTGCTTCCTGCATGTCGTGGGACCTTCAGAAGTTACTTTGCTGCTACGTGCCTCAGTTTCCCCATCCAGGTGGGAGCTATGCATGAAGGGAAGGTGTACAGGATCAGGCCTGAGACATTAACACTGTGCAAATACTGCCACACTCAGGAATGGTGTGAAGATACATGAATTCCCCTTCCAAAGGCATCAAAACCCTACAAAACATATGTTAGAGAGGAGGGTAGTTAAACCAAGGTTTTGTGAAGGCTGTACCTGTATTTCTGTCTCTACGCCACACGTTATCTATCTGCCTGTCCATTTCTCTATCTACCTATCTAGCCACCTTTGCACCTCCTGCTTGTGAAATGGCTGTGCTCTTCCAGAGCTGACAATCCTTTAGAACAAATCCATACCATGATGGTGTTTTGTTAGGGAAAGGTCACTTAAGCTATTTGTATGACAGAGCCGAAGCCAACTCAATATCCTTCCTGTCTTGACATCCTTTTTCAGGCTAAAGCCCTTTCTGGAAGTGCACAGAGGAAAAGCACAGAACAATCACTAGAAATATCTGCCTTTACTTCCCCGTCTCGTGCCATATCCTTCAATGTCCCACCCACCAGGGGTTATACTTGCTGGACTCCATGATGAAAAAAGAAAAAAAAGGCTCTTAAATCGTGTCTACACACCGCTGCTCTCTGGGTTTACTCAACAAACAGCAATGTTTCCTGGTGTGTGGGCACGCTCCTTAAGAAGTTGGCCAACCCAGGTGGCTCAGAGCAGAGCAGCTATGGGTTGGAAGTCTTGCCTGGCTGCTACGGTTTCTTTTCTCTTGGGTCTTTGGTGTGATGTGCCCAGACAAGGTGGCACACACCTGCACAAACTGGGAGTCCCTCCACTCTGCCAGCCTCCTTGCGCTCCCTCCGGCATCGAGCTCATTCTGGGAACTTAGGCTGAGAGCAAGAGCAGTGGTGCTGCAGGCTCTGCTGGAAGAGGTGGGAGGGAGGAGAGGGCAGGGGTTAAATTCAGGCCCTGGAGAGCTGAAATATTCCAAACATAAGGCGGATGTGGCACTTCCCAGACTGCATGTAAATCAGAGACACATGCTCCCTCCGGTATGGCAGCACATGTGAAGTGTTTATTTGGAGGACCCACATAGTCTTCTCTTTTCAGACCCAATCAGGACTGAAAAGAGTTTGCTCCAGCCCTATGTTGCATTATAACATGGGGTCTCTCTCCCCCAAGGACCGATGGCATGAAAGCTACCTTCAATTTTTTAACCAAAAAGACTCAACATTGCCCTTTTGAAATGAGCTCCAGATCCCCCACCAGCCCTGGAGCTTTCTCTCCCTCTGAACCCTGCCAGGAGCAACTCAACATCAGGAAACTATTTGAGGGACTGTTCCACATTAGCCACAATCCAATTATTAGCCAGAGCCTGGTGGTGTCTTCCCACGCCCCTCCTCAAGCCATGACGATGCCATCTGCAGCCCTGGGCAGGTTGGAGGTGACCAGCCATTCCCCCACCCTGGGGGCAGCCTGGTTAGTGGCCAGCATGGGAAGGGGCATGCCAAGGTCGATACCTTTGGCCATTTGCACGAGCCCAAGTTTGCATGGTCTCACTGGCAGCAGCATCCACAGGGTGAAGTCCAGTGCTATGCTGTCAGCAGGCAAAGGGCACGGGCACTGCGGAGCTCTTTGAGCAGCCAGGAGATCAAGGGGGACAGACGTCCGGGGAGGACAGACTTCCACGGCCAGGGAGCAAAAGGGCTTTTAGTGACTTGGGCAGTTCCCCGGAAAGCTCCACAGTGCAGCGGTGCTCAGGTCTGGATGCAAGGCTGGTCTAGCTTCCCTCTTGGGTGTCTCCTCTGGGTATTTTGCAAGCAGATACTCTTCGCTGGCTTAAACCAGCTCTGGCTTCATGCCGGGACCTGTGGCTATGGTCACTGCAGCACTGAGCCACTGCTAACAAACCCAGCCTGCTGAGCATCTGCCCTCAGGTAGTGCCAGCAGCTCACCCACCTCACAGCTCTTACTCATGCCCAATGTCACCCTGGGACCTTTCTTGCCTGATTGCAATTCAGCTCTCGCTGAAATTTGCCCCACTGCTCAGCACCCAGCGCAGCAACAGGGCAGGTTCTCTGGCAGGGACCACAGCACGGGCAACAGCAATCTGTAAGTGGGATGTGGAGTCCTGGGGAAGGTCCTCCCTGCCGTTCTGCCTTGCATCTTTACTCTGAGTTTTGCATTGGTAAGGCAGGAAACCAACACTGCAGGCAGTGCATTTCTGCAGGGTGAATAGTCTGCTCAGCTGGTTATAGTCATTTGGCCTCCAAACCTCCAGCGTTACAGCAGCACTCGAGGCGTGCAATAATCTTTCAGGAGGGCAATATCTGCACTGTCACCCTGGAAGCATGTATTTTTGACTAGCATCTACTGTACAGCCAGAGCAGAGGGTAAGGATTGGGCCAGCTCCGCGTTGAATTGGCCTTGTGTCACCCAGGAGAGGCTGGACCATGTTGCTGTCCCCACTCACACAGGCATCAGCCAGATGTGACCTGTCCAGTCAAACGTAAGCACCTATGCTTAAGCTTTCTTGGTTTTCCTTTCTTCTCGGTGCCCCCAAGCCCGGCTGAGCCAATGGTGGGGATGAAAGAGGCGTCTGAGATGCTGGGGGTGAAACCTTCTGTCTCCTGGCACGCATACCCTGTGTCCCCAGTGACTGATTCACCCTGCCCCACCTCTGCTCCAGGGCAGCCCTGTGCCACTGGAGGCTGCCAGGTTGCTGGACCCCGCAGTGAGGTTTGGTACCCAGCCACACACAAGCATCCTCCTCCGGTGGAAGGAGAAGGGCACAAAGACAGAAAATGGACCTGGAGGTGGCAGCTGATTCCCACCAGGCCCAGAGGGTCAGAGGGACTGGGGTAACTGAACAACTTAACAGATGGTGGATGCTAGAAGGCTTACACTGGACAAGTACCAGTTGCAAAAGTCACCCTAAGAAGGATGTAAAAAGGCTTTTTGCAGCCATACGCCAGCTTGCTGTTCCCTGTTGGATTCAAACTGATGTTTTGCTCCCTGTTGAACCCAGGGCTGATAGAAAAGGACCCACCTGGAGCAACCCCCACTGCATTTTTTGGCTCTGTGATGCTCATGCCCATCCCACAGCTGAAACCCACAGACAAATGCAGGGAGTTTGGAGGTGCTGGGGCTTGCCCAGCTGGAGGGGGTGACTCTGAACCCACTCACAGCATCGCGCTGCAGGAAAAACAGCCAAGGAGGGCTGGGATGGAGAGGGCTGGGGGAGGCAAGAAAACTAAAACAGAAACAGCTCAAAGGGAGGGAGGAGGTCCTTGGTTTTCATCCCCAGGTGAGGCAAGGCAGGGAGGAGGAATGTCTTCTTCTGGATCCACCGGGCCCAGAGCCACAAATGCACCCACAGCCTAAGCCCCAGGGGGGTTGCCTCCCCCCTGAGAGCACAGGCTCACACCATCCCAACCAGCTCAGTGCCTCTGGCACACAGCATTGATCCCTGCTCAGCAGGCAGCTCAAAAAGCAGCAGCTTTGAAGGGGGAGCGGCAGGGAGGTAGGGAGAAGGGAGCGGGGGTCCCCACTCCGCAACCTCCAGCATCCCAGGGAGCCCTGCAAACTTGCCTGCCCAGCCCCGCAGCAGCAGTGAAAGCAGGCAGCCACATACCACGAAACCTGGCAGCAGCACAGCCGATGCTTTCCTCCCACTCAAGACAAATCAGCCTTTATCTCCCAGCTCAGTGGGCAAGAGGTTCCTCTTCCGACGATGACTGTGCTCGCTGCCGAGAGCCGGGAGCCACGGGCAGCACCTACAATGGCTCTTTGTGATGGGGTTTGAGGAAGCTGCAAGCTCGGGGAAGCAGAACAGGTTTGGCTTACAGGCTGAGCAAAGACCAAAATCCTCCCAGGAGCAATTATCAAGGGATCGGAGTGTAAGAAAATCCTCAGCTCCCTCTGGGCCCTGTAATTTGGATGTGAGGACAGGCTCACCCGTGAGGACACAGGTAAAAAGGTGAGAAGCGTTCAGCGAGTGCTCCTGGGCACACTGCCGGTGGCAGATCTGTTGATGGAAAGTTCTGCCAGCATGGCCGTTCGGCTTCCTGCGGCAGCACAAAAACACATTGCAGGGAAGGACTAACTTCTGCTTAATTTGGAACTGGAAAAGATCACACTCCTTTAGATGGCTTGGAAGCATATTGATTTGACTGTCATGGTCCTAGGCTGTCGTGCTGTGTCAAAACAAGACATTTTGATATGACTGAAGAAAAGGAAATGTTGAATTTTCCCTTCAGGAGAAGAATTCCCAAGATTGTGATTTTCATCCCAGCTCGGGACCGAAGGAGACTGCCCTGCCTCAGCCTTCCTTGTGGGACAGGGACATTTTCTTCTCTTTTCCAAGCTCTTGTCCTTAAGAGCTTACTTACGAAATTCTGGATTTAGTCTTCCCACAGGGATCAGGTTTATTCATAACCAAGGATGTCAGAAGGTCTTATTACTAGTGCTGTAATTACAGTTGAAATGTCTATAGAATCAGGACTCCAGAGAGAGTAGAGACTGGAGACGATCACCAAATGCCTCAGGACCCTTGAGGAAATGAGGAATCTGGCATGTGTATTTGGAGAGCCATGAGTAAGCCATGAAAGCCCTCGTTAGTGCTATTCTGCATCACGTTTATGATCATAATACCAAACCAGAGCTCCCACAGGGAGGCTGCGCAGGAGCATCAAAACACATGGTGGTGAATGGAGAAACATCTCCCACCTGCTGCTGCCAAAGGCTTTTTCTCCTGTAAAGGCAGCAATATGGAATCAGAGACCGAGTCCAGTCACTGCAGCTTGGCAGCTTTAGCTAACAGACACATCTTGAGTCACAGGATGGCTTTCTATTTCTATTTTCTATTTCTTTGCAGGCCAGTTTGTGTTAGTACAAGATTTTGTCACACACGCTCTTTAACAGATGTCTGTGTTGAGGCATTTCACGGCCATGCCGCCTACACCTCCTGCTGTGCGGGAGGTTTCCACGTCCACCTGCATGCGCGAGTGACGAAGCAGAAGGACATCCATGGCCACGGCCAAGGCTCACTCCGGTCGGTGCTGGACTGCAAGAACAGGCTCCAAAGCACGGCATCTCTCGATGGAAATCCAAAGCAAACAATTTCCAGAACGCACCCGCCTGTTTAACCATCGGTCCCCAAATTTTGATCATTCAACCACCCACATCAATACCTGTGAAACAAGTTCTCCAGTCCCTTTTTCCACCTGCCTGTAATGTATCTGGTGCTGGGCTGACCCCAGGTATAAAGCAGTGAATTGGGATTTCTGTTTGCTATTCATAACCCACCCACAGCCCACAAACATGTTCAGACTTTGCTCATGGCATCACGTCCACCACTGGGTTCCAAGACATTTTGTAGCCTTTTCAGTCCCATGTTCAGGTCTACAACCCAATGTGGAATGTTTAACCTAAATGGTCATGAAGGGCTTAGAGTTATTTGGACACAAGCAACTCATCAGCAATGCCAAGAACTAGCCCTAATCCAAAATCTGCAAAACCTACTTCTGCGTGACTCCTGCCAGGAGAGCAATAATCCCTTCTGTAAAGCCAGGGCCAAGCCAGCCCAAGCCAGGGAAGCTCTGGCCCTGTTTTGCTTCACAGCAGTAAGAAGGTTTTGCATTAAAGAAGCGGACTTCAAAATGAATGTATTCAGGGAAAAGATTATGCCATCATGGGATCCCACTGCTCAGGGCAGGTGAAATTTGCCCACGTGGCTGCCCATAAGGGGCAAGGTACAAAAATGGCGAAAGATTTAAGGTCAGTTCTTTAGAAACTGAAGAACTGTAGGTGGTCCTCAGTAAAAGCAACCCGGGCTTCTGTGTGTGCTGCTTCCATTCTCAGCAGAAAAAAAAAAAAAAAAAAAAAAAAAAACCCAGGATGCAGCAAATCAGGGGGTTATTTTAAATCTTACCTCCTGGCTCTTCTGCTCCTCATTCGATAGAGTCACGCTCCTAATTTACACCATTTCAGCAATAGCCTCGCTCCTGGAAATAGATCTGGAGAAGGTTTTCCAGATACCCAGGTGGATCGGGTCCTCTAGCAGGAGCAAAGCCCTCTCTTCCCAGAAGCAAAGCACAAATATGGGGCTAGGGTTGGGAAGTGGGACTGGGATTTGGTTGTGAAATATCTGCATGACTTGTACATGGGGCTTACTGCCTGCTCCCTGCCTGGCTTCTACCTGGAAATGAGCTGGATCCATGCACACAGAAACTGCTCAGTCCTCCTCTGGCAGTTTTCCCAATGCGAAGAAAAGGATAAAAGAAGGAGGAAAATATTATTTTTAAAACAGTCTGAAAGGAAAAAGCTGTGCTGAGATCAGGTTAAATACATATTTCAGGCTCAGTCCTCCTCCCTCCCCCAGAATCAGCAGAAGGGCTCCCATTTCGGTACTCAGTACAGGGGGAGAATTACCCTGGCGTGCAAACACCTTCGTTCCAGAGCCCTCCTATTGCTGCTCCTTCCTTCCACAGCTCCAAGGCTGCTTGCATGAAAACTGCCATTATTCTGATGCTGCCTGGATCCGAAATCTACTCAGGCAGCGTTGCCAGTCCCACCATGTCGTGCCAGCCCCCAGCCCCTCCAGAAGAGCGGTAAAGTGCCCTCAGGAGGCAGAACCCTGGGCTAGGACCTGGGGATGGCCTTTCCCACCACCTCGCTGGGCCATTTCGGGTGGCCCTTTGCAACTCCTTTTTCACACCTACAAGAAGTCAGCATCAATGCTTAGGTCTTTGCAAATGCCTTGATTTCTACAGATTCCCAAGTGCTGACGCAATGGCAGATACTACTAAAAGCAGGGCTACTTTTGGCCCCAGGACTTCAGCTGAATGTTTGGATTTTCATTCAGCCGCTCATGCAACCATCAGTTAAACTTTAAGCGATGTACAAAAGTCCCGTTGGCTTCTGTGAGACCAAAGGACACATCCGAAGTGCGGGGTTAAACCAGGCTTTCCAAAGGAATCTGCGTTAAACATTCAGCTCCCAATAAAACAGGATGTGGGCACCTGCCCGAATCTCTAAATTTTTCCGAAAACAGGATGTGAAGATAACATTGCTTCACCTGGATAATTGACTTGAAGAGTTTTATGCCCAGCTTGGCCCTGTGTCTTTCCCAAAACGTCATGTTTTCCATCAAAGGGAGCCATTCAGGAAATTAATGACTCTGAGCCTTCACGAATGTTGAAGCCATGTAAATAAGGATGGGCACCCGGCGGTGCCAGTAGTTTTGTGTTAGTGGCTCATCCCTGACAATGATGGAGTGGCTCCTGATCCCACGGTGACATCAGAAGTGCCTCGTGATTTTGCATAGCATTTGAGAACTTGAGCTCAATTCTGCTTAAGCAATTCTTGTCTTGAAAATGAGGTTATGGAGAATCCACTGAAAATCCCTTTGCATTTCCTTAGCGCTGAGGAAATGAGTGAGATCAGCTGCAAACTCTTGCAGCGAGCGTGCCCTGCCAGAAATATTGCTTGGACCAGCAAAGCCAACCTTCCCAGGCTGGCTTGGGAGACCAGACGCTTTGCTATTTGACTCCAAGGGAAAATGTTGCCAGCTGCCAGCATTTAAACCAGCAATGTTGCTTCTGAGCATGAAATCAGCCAGGCAAGACTTTGTGATGGGGAGGCAGAAGGAGAGAAAAAGGGGCACGGAGTCAGGACAGAAACCCCCATGCTGAGAAACCCGGCTGTGGCACCGAGCTAGAACGTGCCCAGGGGTGAAGCCAGGTGATATCAAGCGATGGGGACCGCTCACTTCATATTGCTGCCATCCTTCACCCATGACTTGTCCTAGGAAAAGAGGCAGGAGCTTCAAAAAACGTGCTAATAGCTATTGCTGGTGATTGCCTGACCCTGCTCCTGGTCTGACAGCCGGGAGCAGACTGATCCATGGTGTGACCGCATGCCCCACGCTCTGCTCTGGATATCTGGATACTGCGCTAGGAAGATGACTCAATCTCACCTAGGCACTGAGGATGAACTCAGGTTGAATTACCTGGAAAGATGATTTTTCTTTATGGGGTCCGTTAGCGTGATTGTTCCCACATCACACACTTGCCCTCTCGCTGCCTTTTCTCCACTCCCCTCGGCGCTTGCAGAAGCAGCAAGACGAAAGCAGACGCTGGCAGCTTGCAAGGCTTCTTTCTGACCCAGGCAAAAGCAACTTTGATTTTCCATGCTGTTCTAGCAGACTGTTCTGACTGAGGGCATGAGTGGATACAGCTAATGGTGAATTTACCAAATCAGTTAGGAGCTATGGAGTCATACATACATATCGATATCAAACACCCGATTCAAACAAATATCCCATGACTGTTCTTTACAAAAAACAAGAATTTATACCTAAAAAAATGTTAACATCAGTATGTTTCCTACAAAGAGAAAGTTTCGCAGAGGTTGGGTTCTGTGGGCGTACATTGCCTACATTTCAAAAGCTGCCCACAAATGTTTTCTGTCTTAAAGACATCAAAAACTTCCCATCAAAAAGTGACAGAGTGTCTCTCTCTGCAGTCAGAAATGTGATCGCGTCATATGTAGACATATCCAGGCTAGCTTTAAGCTAACTAGCTCCAATCCCAACAGCAGCATTGCTTGAACAAAGCTGTAAAAGACCTAAGGCGTATATCCTGGTAGTTTCATGATGGGGACATCCTTGCCACAGAGGCTGGGATTCCCTGGAAGGCCATGCTGGTGCCATCTTGAACATATCCATGTACTTCAGGGAAAATTCTTCCAGTTCCCCAAACATTAAAGTATCAGTTGGGAAAATATTCCAAATTTCTTTTAAAAAGTGAAAAAAATAATTCAAAACTGAAATCTGGAATTTCTTCCGAAGTAAACAATAGGAGCTTTACATTCTATTTTATTTTGGGGATGTCTCAATTTAATTTTTTTTTACATTCTTTGATGACATGAAAGACTTTTTAGTTCATAATAGAAGTGTCATTGTTAACAAACATGTCATAACATAATGTGGCATGTCAATCTGATAGAATAGGTGGAAGTTTAATACTCAAGACACTGCTGCCTGGTGCTCACTGAAGCCTTCTACCCCAGCTTCATACAATCATATAATCACAGAATGGTTTGGGTTCCAAGGGACTTAAAAGATCACCCAGTTCCACCCCCCTGCCACGGGCAGGGTCACCTGCCACTATCCCAGGTTGCCCCAAGCCCCGTCCAACCTGGCCTGGAGCACTTCCAGGGATGGGGCATCCCCAGCTGCTCTGGGCAGCCTGTGCCAGCGCCTCAGCACCCTCACAGGGAAGGATTTCTTTCTAATATCGAATCTAGATCTGCCCTCTTTCAGCCTAAAGCCATTGCCCCTCGTCCTATAGCTACATGCCCCTGTAAAATGTCCCTTTCCAGGGATTTCCTTGCCAAGCGTAGGTCAATGACAAGGCACGAGCCTGCAATCCGGGTCCTGTGGCACCACTCGTGGAGCCGATGGCTGATGAAGATGCTCTGAAGATGCTGCTACATGCGGGGAGTTGAGCTGGACCTGGGTACGAAATCCAGTGCGGCACCAGCCTGCAAGTGCTTTGTTGCAGAGTTAATATGAATGAAAAACTCCTGCTGTTTCCAGCCAATTGTAATTCAATTTTTAAAAATTTGCTCCAGGTGGCATTTTGGCATCTGCTTTCATTTCACCCTTGCACTGAGGGATTGCAGGCAACACTAATGAGTGGCTAATTTTGCACACAGTGGGCCAGATCCTCCACTTGTGCAAAGCAGAGGAAGCACCATTAGACGTGAAACAGCTCTGTCAGCTTACACGAGCCGAGGACCTGAGCCCTGGGTGTCAGTCCTTCCAACCAGCCGCTCTCAGTTTCAATGATGGCTTAAAGCTGCAAGTTTTGGGCTGCAGCCTGGGACGGTCATGGGGTTGCTCTTTGCATCCAGAGCCCCTTTAAACGCCTGCTCTCGTGCTGTTATCGCTCTGGCATTCCAGAGCGACTGAGCCCTGCCCTCATGCAGCCGGAGGAATTTGCTCCCTAAGCACTAATTCCTTCTTTTCCCCCAGAAGAAGCCCATGGGACGGCTCCTGTTCTGTAATGAGGGTGGGCTGGTCTCCTGCCAGGCTCCAGATCCAGGCTCTGGGCTTGTTCATCCCAGTGCATCCAGCTCCACAGAGTGAACTGGGTGACAGGACCCTCATGCTCCAGCCATGGTGGGACTGGGACAAGCCCAGGGTGAAGAAGGGCTGCAGGACGGGGCGCTGCTGGAGGGCAGCAGCATCAGCCACCCCTTCCACCCCACAGGTATCCAGGTTTGCATCAGCTGGTCCAGAGGCAAAACTGGAACCTGGTCTGGCGGAGATGTGCCACATCTCAGGTCCTCACTCCTATTATTCCCACTGATTTTGAGGACAAAAGGGAAGGTTTCTCCGCACGGAGGGTAGCTCAGCTGTGGGACTCCTCACCACAGGGCAAAACTGCAGCAGAGTTTCAGTGTGGACTGAATTCATGAGGGATAGTAAGAAACTGTACTCATACAAGAACAATAGTTTAGAAATAAAGATGTGGGGAAGAGATAGAGAAGCTTCAACCACCTCTGCTTACTGCAGGGGGGTTTGCCACTGCTTTTGCTGCAGTCACTATCGGTGGAGAAAGGTTTTGGGACTAACCGGGCTGTGGGGCTGGTGAATCATCCCGGGTGAGCTCCGAAGGAGCCAGCAAGCTTTTCCAGCCTCTTTTTGTTGACAAGAACATTGTGCTGACAAAACAGCCCGTTTTCCTCAGTCTAACCTCCTCCTTATCAGCCTTTCGTTACAGGAGTGTTGGCTGACGCGGGATCGTGGCAGACGCAGATTATTAAGTTGTTGACAGAAAGCTCATCCACTCCGAACAGTTATCATCACAGGGAGCATCCACCACGCAGGCTGCTCCTGACAGACGCTCTCACCAGCCAGATGCCATGTGTCGGGGAGCCTCCTTGAGAGGCACACCCGCATTTTCCCTCATAATGTATTTAAACGAGCTTCCCAGCAGTGTCACGGTTGATTAGCCCTGAAGAGGAATTTATGAGGGGACATAGCGTCAAATTGGCCTGGAAACACTGTCCCTCTAGATGAGTACATCCCTGCAAGGGAATAGGCATGGAAGTAGGAGGGGGATATGCTGTTGTGGCTGCTGTCCTAATGGTCAGGGAGAGGGAGACGGAGCACTGGACCATGCCTTCATGATGGGGAAAACCCACGAGGCCAGACCTATGCCTTGCCAAGACTGTTTTACTGATTTTAGTAGGATTGCACGAAGCCATGCTGAAGGCTGGGATTAGAAAGCCAAAGCGCTGTTTGGTGCATTTTTCCTGGACTCACCACATTTGTCCCATCCTGGAAACAGTGCCCATTGATAACAGGTTTAGTGGATGGGCTCTGCCATCTGGGCAACCCCTCAGAGCAGGGTAGGAAGGAAGGAGGTGGGAAGGATAGAAAAGAACAGGGCAGGAGGAGGAAGACTTCGATGAAATGTCCTTATTTGTGCTCCTTTACCTGCTGGGACGCGGTGCTGCCTCCCCACTGCTTTGCCATCCGGACAGCTCATCTGCTAATCACAAGGAAGCAGCAAGAGTACCCCAAGCCCACGATGCAGCACTGGAAAACTCAAGGTTTCACTTTGATGTCTGCCTGAAAGATGAAAAGTCTTAATCAAAGCCAAGAGCATGTTAAACAGCAGACTCTGAAATAATTGGGCACTCCAGCCTTCTTATGTAAGTGCAAAATGGGAGGATTATTGTGGCATGGGTAGTCAAAAGTGTATAAGCTTTAATCTGACTGGAATAGGACACAGGCAGTGAAGGCACGGCGATGCAGGCTGGAGCACACACCATACAAGACTTGCCAGAAACTGCTACGGTCTCTCGCCTGCCTGGGGATCGTGCTGCTCTGCCCTTCCCCCTGTGCTGGCTGCGTTAAAGCTGCCTGGGGCAGGGCTGCCAGGTTTGGCTGGCACTTTGCTTGCAAGCCCCAGGAGTGATTTGCAGAGGGGATTTGTCTGCCCTGGGACTCCAAGTCCTTTGCTTCATTCCCCTATTAAAGGGTTTTGAAAGGCGTCTGCCTGCAAGGCTGAAGAAGACTTTTAAATGGTTTTAAACTGGTCCTTGCTGGTGGGATGGGGACAGGATTGGACATAGGCTTCATAAAAGAATCGTCTTCCCAGTGCTCTGAGGACAGGGAACAAGGGACAACCACGACAACCAGATGGACCAGTCCAGTGCAAAAGGCTGCAGAAATCAGGAGGGATGGAGAGGAGAGGGATTGCTGTGGGCTGAACTCTCGCGCTCCAGCAGCAACCCTTGCTCCTTGCGCTCAGTGCCTGAAAACAAAACATCAGAGCTGGCCTGGCAGAGGGTGGCCGGGGTCACTGGCTCAGGTGATGATGTGGGGATGCTGGAGCAGAACCCAAACATGCCCATTTCTTGTTGCACCATTTGTGTCATGCTGGCTCCCAGCACCTCACAACCACGCTCCATGTGCAATGCCACACACGGGTGAGCGAGCGCTTCTGGCGTGGGGAGTTTCTGCCAGTGAAAAGGTGCCTTTTCCCTGATAGGAAAAGCTAATTAGTAATTAGAGAGGAAGGAGTGTCACATCAGGTGGATTTGCAGGTTCTTTTCTAGCCCATCGGGTTTGCAGAGAGCAAGTGGGCAGCTTGTCCTGCAAGCCGGCAAAGGGGAGTTGGGGGGTACACGAAGGAGAGGATCATCTTTAAGAATGAAGAGGACATGAGACAAAATGTTCTTGCTCAATGTTGTAAACAACTCTAAAGTGCTTTGAAAGACTCTGTCAATATAAATTACTGACAAACAAGACACTGGAATTGCGAAAGAGGAACCCAGCTGGAGAAAGGCTGCTTGCAGAGTGCCTTGCCGCCGTCTACCTCAGACACTCAACGGTGCTGGCACCGCTCTGCTCTGCCCTCACACATTCCTTTCTATTCTCTCCCATCTCGCATGGAGGAGATGCATCAAGTGCTCTGTGCAAGATGAGTGCATTAAAGCATCCTCCAGTCCCAGCTCCTGTGGCCTTGCAAGCAGAGGGAATTTACCAGCAGAGCTCTTTGTGCAGCATTTTCCTGCCGCAAATGTTTCGGGATAATTCCCTGTGCAAGCCCTCCACACACTGTAGGTTTGTAAGGTTTGTGTTGTCCGTATCCCCACTCCTTGCCCCATAGCCAGCTCATCCCCACCCCCACAGGGCAGCACATCATGGAGCTCTTTGCATTCACCATGGGGTAAATGTGCACTTAGACCATGGCTAGGGAGCATCTGCTGGGCTGTGAATTCATACCTTGGTTACCTTGCGTTAGCTTTCTCGTGCGGCCGCACCTTCTCCTGGGATGGCAGCCAGAGCTCTGCAAGAAATAGCCATGGCAGTGCCTGCCTGACTCAGCTCAGGTACCAGACAGACCAGGTAGTAACGCTGGCAAAAGAAACCCCTGAACTCGAGTGATGCTGTTCTCTTACCCATGGTCTGGGGTGATCTGAGCGTGCAGGAAAGGTGGTGTACACTCCCCAGACTGCAGTGATGGGGAGATGTGTGCTCACACCCACACAAGCCATGCTTTGGTACACGTTGGGGCCAAAAGTCCCTTTTTTGGGACATGTTAACCCTCTCCCAAAGAGATCAATTAAAAAAAAACCCTTGCAGGGGGCTGTTGGTGTGGTGAGCTCCCAGATAAACCCCAGAACCATCCCTCTTCCCATCAGGGCTCTGGTGGAAAATCTCAGGACAATTTTAATTATACCAATGGGAGTTGCATTTTCAAAACATCTCTGAGCTTAAATTACCAAAAACAAAGGCTCCAAAGCCCACTGCAGCCCCTCAGATTTTCCATTTGCACTTCTAATGTTTTAATATGGTACCTCATGAACAAGACAGATGCAACAGATGAAAACCAGGAACTTCTGCACCCAAGGACTTTCTATCAATTCCCGATACCACCCCGTGAATGGCATGAATTAGGGCTCTGCACTTTTTGCTGGCTGTTTAAAGCACAGATGTCTAAGTAGAGCTCCAGGAAAAGAGCTCTGCCTGGTGCAGAGCCATGGCATCATATGGTGATGGTTTAAAGCCATATGGGATTTCCACCGGGCCCTACCGTACCTGGCCCCCAAGTTCAGAGCAAGGGGACTCCTGCCATGTCCCTCATCTGGATGGGCAGCTTTACCAGCTACGTAAATAAACGGGAGTGGCTTCATCCACCACTGAAATACAAACACGGCCAGGATGGCAGTAAGCCAAGCAAAGAGATAATATTTTTCTTAGATATTAGGCTAGTATGAAATCAGAGCAGAAGTATACTCAAAGAAAGTCTTGACAGGGAATAATGAGAGTTTCAGGTGGGCTTTGAAAATTTAACTAGAAAGCTGAGAAAATAATGAATTCTAACAATCCTCCCTATGATTAAAGGGTCTCAGCACTACCCCCTGGAGCGGCACCGGTAGGAAGTGCTTTTCAGAAGGATTTAGTGGTTATCTCTGCTTCTGTTTACATTACAGGAGGCTCCAGGAGAGCCAGCCCAGAGCTCTCCAGTCCTTTATCAGCAGCGAGTCTGGCCCTGCCGATGGCACCGGTGTCCACAGAGCCCTGCCTGGCATGGTGGTCCCCGCGGGGCTGGGGGAGTAGGCAAGGGCTGCCCCTGGCTGGAGCACAGGGCTTTGGGGCAGAGACTGAGCCTCCCCAGGGAGGAGGAATCAAAGCCAGCCCAGGATGCAAGCAAGGATGGGAGAGAAGGTCTTCTCCACGTGTATATTGCTGTTACTGCTTTGGCTCTGCCCCACCATGGGGCTAAAAATAGCTCGCCGAGACATCAACGGGGAACCCAGGGCAGAGCTGGGGTGACAGCCAGGGGGGCTGGGGAAGGCAAAGGGAAAACAGAGAGAAACCACCCATCCTTTTTGCTTCCAGCATGATGCCAGCGCAGATCATGCGCAGGGGCATCGCTCCGCAGCCGCCCGCAAGGGGCATTTTGGCTGCGTCTCTCACTGTCAGCCTGCAGAAACACGAGAGGATGGACGGTCCACAGGAGCAGAACTAACAAGCCAACAAATCAGGCTGCTGCCATCTCCTCCACCCCTCTCTGTCTGGTTCAATAACAGCCGATGGGGGAGGCTCCCAGAACTGCTGAATGGCTCCATAACCAGGAGCCAAAAACATTCAAAACCACACGTCTAAATTAATTCATCCCAAAGCATCCGCAGACAGCAAAGGGGAGGGGGGTGAGGGAGGCGGTGGAGGAAAAGAAACAGAAGAAGGAGAAACGACTTGGCCTCTTTTCAAACCCTTTCTAAAAATGCTGAAAGAGTTTGGCAATACTAATAAAAACCCTGTACAGCAGTTGCCCTAATTTCTCTGAGCAACATCATTGAGGCACAGGCGACAGGATGGTGATGGCATGTCAAATAAGGGCTGAAAAGGGTGAGGAAAGGGTTTGGAGGTGCTGGATGTCAAAATAACGGTGGCAGGCTGGAGTCTGGCAGGACAGAGGGAGAGACCTGGGATGGCCGAGCTGCTGGAGCCCCACTCGGATGACTCCCAGCTCCATCTCTGACCCTCCACGGCTCACCCCAAACCCACTCCCAGGTTTTCGTGCTACGAGCTGCTCTCCATGCATGTGGCTCAGCCCGGCATGCTCAGCCGGCCACCTTGAGAACGGCAGAGACGTTTTTTTTAACATCATATAAAGGAAGTGTATGATGTGAGACTGTCTGCTGGAATGAAATTCGACAGAGCTTCAACAAGAGGCAAACGAACACAAAAGCAAAGCGTTAGTATTCAGAGCGAGGGAGCCCAGCAGCCAGGCAGACTGCTTGCCTGTAATGCGGCGCGGAGAACATTTTTTCTTCAAACAGCATGAAATCCATACAGGAGAAAAGTTTGGGACCATGCCAGCTCAGGCTGTGAACCGCCTCCTAGGGAGGCAAGGGCTGAGGAAGCACTGTGAGATTCCTGCAGGCATGGGCAGTGGGGCCAAGGTTTTCTGCACTGCCACCAAAGCTACATTTTGGGGTTTATTTCTATGAAAAAATGTTTTATCACTCCAGAGCGGCACCGGCAGCGTGCCATGTGATGCATACCCAGCTCATCATGGCCAAAGATGGATGCTTTGGGGTGCCTTTGAAGTGGACTTCATCAGCAAAAAGCTCTGGAAACAAGGTCCCTCGGGAATTTCAAGCTCGATATCTTATATTTCAGGTTTCCAATGTTAAACATCATGTTAGTAATGGCGTTTAGATGACACTATTCCTGGAGGCATAATCTTGGACTGCTGGCTGGTTTTCCCAGCTATTGAACGATGACTTTTCTAGGGCAGTGGTAGAGCCAGGTACATGTTAGGGGTTGCTAATCTGAAAGGCTAGCACTGACGTGAGCAACACATCTAAGGACTGCAGCCCATCAAACCACCAGAGCAACCAAGGTCAAAACCATTTTTGAGTCATCCCATCGAGTCTTACAGGGATATATATAAATAATTGTACAGGCTAAAGCTAACGACTGAATGCAAACACTCCCACTGCTGCAGAACTTGGTGACATTCAGCCAAAAGGTCAGTTTTCTCGCAATGGTATTTGCATTCTCCATCTACATACATTAGAAGGAAAGCAAAGGAGCTGAAAGAGGCAGATGAATGGCTGGGAAATGCTGACAGGTCTCTGGTTTGAATAGGGCCTTGCATTTTCTTTCATCCCTTTAACTACTAAAGCTGAGCAACAAAGCACCTCCTGGGGTGCTGGGTCGTTTACTCCCTCTGACCAAGAGGTCTTTAGGGTGAGGACAACACACCTGTGTGGGGCCAGGATCCCCAGTAGAACAAGCTGGGATGCTTTGAGGATGCTATATAAGACCATGCCCTGCTCCAGCTGGGGCTTGCATTCTGGAGAGATGCTGAGGGTTCTTGTGGGGACCAGCAGAGAATGGGAGTGCTCTATCAGGTCTACTTCAACTCAAGAGACAACAGCTTGGAAGAAGAAAACCGTGAACTCAAGCTCCCTTAGGGTGTGAAGCATTTTTTAGGGTGCTCCTTATGTCAGTGATAGTGGAGGGCAGTTAAAGATTGCAGAGGGAAACGCGGAGCCTTCAGGCAGGGGACCACTGAATCCCCATCTGACTCCAGGGTGGCCACCTCCAGTGGGGGTGAGCAAGAAACAGGGCTTTTCTGGCTTTAAGAGCTGATGTTTGTTCTCTGGGGAGTGAGGGGAGGGAAAAGGTATTAGGAAATCTCTCTGACTCAGTCTTAAAACTTGCTCAATCAAAATGTCCACTGCAATGTAGTGTGCTACATCTGGGGGATTTCTTCCTCTGAGCCCTACCCGAGTTGCAGAAGGAGATACGGCTCCAGAAGTTTAAATCTCCAGCTAGCTGTAGATGGCCTGTCCTATTAGTCTCCAAGTTTTTATCCATTAAACCTTGTTGCTCTGTGATATGGGGCGTAGGAGACATTTGTACCAGTGAAGATGGGCTTAGTCAGAGCACTTCTGAAGCCTGGGGCTTGTGCTACTATATGGCTGTGCTGATGTCTCAGACAGCAGAATGCATCTTTTTAATCAAAAAGAAAAAGGCTGCAGTGTACACGAACCTGGTGAGTCACGTCCTCAAAGTCCGATGAAGGATCAAAGTCGGATAACCCTCCTCCTCGCTCCCCAGAACAGGCTGGCACG
Organism: Falco naumanni; assembly: GCF_017639655.2. Taxonomy (NCBI): domain Eukaryota; kingdom Metazoa; phylum Chordata; class Aves; order Falconiformes; family Falconidae; genus Falco; species Falco naumanni. The sequence goes on from NC_054062.1 coordinate 8,360,252, forward strand.
CTGGCTTGTTGCACAATGGATTTGAAGTCCCAGTTAGGATTTTAACCACAGCGGATGGTTGGGAAGAAAGCAAAACCCCTCCAGAGCAGCCAGACCTGGAATATGAGCTGTGCTATAACAGAGGAGACTGATGGTGGGGTCCGGCTTGCCCCCTCACAGCTACCAGCGGCTTTGAAGCATCTGCTGATGCATCCTTATGAGTGTGTGCATGGGGAAGACATCCCGCCCCAGCTTTGGGAGGTGTCTGCTCTAAGCCTTCGGCTAGGGGAAACCATTAATAAAGACTCCAAATAGGAAATGCCTTCAAAAAAATTTAGGGGGAAAACTAGTCTTTGCTGATCTTATCAGAGGGGAAACGGGAATCAGGCTTTTGGGAGGAGACATTTCCCACCCCTGAGGGCTGCCAAGCCACCCTGTGCTGCCGCAGATCGCTGGCAGCGGCAGTGTGCAGGATGCAGGAGAAGGCCTCTGCGACATTTCTTTCAAAAATAGAGCAGGGGTTACCCTTTCTTTCAAAACTCCTGCCGGGAAGGAGCCGCCCTCTCCCCAGCGCCTTGCCATCCCGTTGCTCCGTGCATGTTAACCCCAGGCTCAGCCCCACCGGAGGGTCCAGCCTGGCTCTCCCCTCTGGGCCAGCCGGTCCCACTTCTCCGGCTGATGGCTCCCCACACGGTCCCCCAAAATTCCAGGTAACACCAGGGAAAAGTGGGGATGCGACCATCCATCTTAGTAACGGGGCGCTCCCCTGCACTGCAGCCCTCAGCAGGGCGATACGCCAGCCAAGCAGGAGAACGTCCAGAGCTTATGGTGGAAGAGAAGCTATAGCAGAAATTTTAGGAGAGACGCCAGATCCCTGCAAGTCGTCAGTGTGAGACAACCCCACGCTGCTCAGCTGCCTCAAGACAGTTGTTTCCAGATGTGGCCAGCCCAGACCACCAGGCAGCTGAGCTACCTTGCAATCAAAAGGATGGCACGTTGAGAGGTCTGGTGCCCGGGGGGTTACACACCAGTTCAGCAGGGAGATGAAGGGTGGCGATTTGGCGGATTACAAGTGGCAAAGTCCCACTAGTCCCCTTTAACAGGCTGAAGATTGTTTTGTGGATCCAGGCCATCTCTGCTCCTGGGTTTGCGCCTGTTTAAAAATCAATAAAATAATACTGGGCTTCTGGAGGGTGTTGTGACACTGTGGATGTAGCTGGAGTGTTTTTAAGTTCCTTCTCTGGAAAGAGCTCTGCAAGTGCAAATTGAAATTGCTATTAACCTTTTCCTGGGTGGTGTACAGACCAGTTTCATCCTGGCATCCAGGGGATCCAAGCTAAATAAAGGGTGTCTTCTGCAAGGTAATAAAACACAGTCAAAGGCCGTGCTCAGATGGATTTGTAACCTAAACGAAAAGGAAATGGGGAAAGAAGGAATCACGAACATCCCTATTGAACAGGTGAGGGGACGGGGAAACTGAAACTGCAGCCAGACAAGGAGCTGAGATTCTACCTCCGCTCTCCAGAGTCCCAGCCCAGAGCTCAGCTCTCCTGAGCATCCGTCTTGGTGCTGCTGATGCTCCTCGTGCTGTGGGAGGGATTGCATCTACTGCGGCTGCATTACCTGCAGGGCATGCAGGCTAATTACCAGCCGCACACTCCAGCAAATGGCTCTACCATAGGAAAGTGTTATTGACTGAATAAGAGTGCAGGAAAATGGCCTGATCTCTGCTAAGGTAACCTCCTTTTTCTAAATGGTTAATCTCCAACATTAAAGCTAGTGTGTTAAAGGAGGTTTAGGGCAATTTAATAGCTCATAAAACTTTATGGTCCCAGTTGAAATTGGAGTGATAACTCTGGAGTGTAAAGCTATACTTTGCTAAATGTCTCCCTTAGATTTTTTATTTTATTTTATTATTGGAAACTTAACATCTGCTACAGCAAAATAAAATGGAACAATTTTCACTGTTAAGAGACGTGAGCATTCTGCTTCTCTTCATTCTGTTTATATGTTTATTGCTTAAAACTTTGGCGTCGGTATCCTTGATTATTAAGATTTCAATCACTTCAAGGAAGAGAGAGATAAAATAAGCCAAAATGGACCCATGATCAATTTAACCTGTGAGCAGAATAGAAACCAAGAGGATACGAAAGCGTAGACATCAATATTGTCTGGAGTCTTTTTAAATTTCAATTAATGACATGGTTCCTTGGCCAATTTTTGTCTGTAACAGTGCTACGTAAAGCAGCCTGCAAATCATCATGAAAAAGGAAACGGGGAGGATCTGGAAGGTGTTTGACCTTTAACAGTCCCCATCTCGGTACAAGATGTGGCAGTGCCTCAGTTTCCCCGGATGTCAAATGCTGGTGACTCCTCCCAAGTACAGACCAACAGCCGAAAGGCTCATCCCAAAAGTCAAGTATCATTGCTGCGCTGGGCAGCAAAGCTGGCCCTGGTAAATGCCTACATCTTTGGCAGAACATGTTCTTCATGAGTCCCAGCATTGGGAGGATTCTCTATAATGCCCAAAGTATAATTTTTTTCCCTCCAACCAGTACCTGTTTGCTATTCTTTCCCAATTTTTCTCAGCATAAATCTCAGTTCACACTTTCAGGCCACATATTTAAGGGAAAAAATATGTTTCTAAAAGAGCTGTATGAGAAATGAACCGGTGACTTATGAAGCCAGAACAGCCAGAGCGTGAGCAGCGATTCACACGGAAAATGAAATGAAAATATTATTGAACTCCAGCGCAGGGTGCTGCAGCGGGGAGAGGGTCGGCGCAGCCCAACGCAGCCCCCTGCACAGCTCATCTGTGGTCCCTGGGGCATATGGAAGGAAGTTTGGGATTTATACAGAGGTCCTTGTGTAGAAGCCAGCTTAACTCGGTCCGAGCACCAAAGCAGGGCTGCTGGGAGCCCCACAGTCTGCTTTAAGCCTGGCTGTTGTTTGGTGTCCCTTGCTCAGCGCATCGCCCAGTGCTTCGTTACCCGGAGTCACTGGTGATGACTGGGTGCCCCTGGGGTGTGCAGCAGCAAGCTTTCTCTCCATTGCCAGCGGTCCCCCAAAGAGCCTTCTGTGTAACTCTGTGCCTTTCATTGCCACTTGGAACATAACAAAACCATTTTGGCACAGACCTGACAAGAGCAGGATGTCATGTACAGGCTTGAAAGGGCTCGTTCCTCCCAGACGAGCCCCAGCTCCGGTATGTCCCCATACGGGCCAGGTGGCGTGTCCACCCCGGGCTGCATGGCTGGGCTCGGCATGGGAGGACACGAGCGGGCAACCCACTCGTCTTGAAGAGTCGGTTCCTCCACTTTCCCCAGGAGTGCTTTCCCAGGCAGACGGTGGCATGCAGGTGTCCCCATCCCTTTTAATTCCTCCCAGTTTCTCCTCGCAGGGAAACCCGCTGCTTCCCCTGCACAGGGCAGCTTTGCACGGGTGCTTTCCCAGATGGTCCGTGATGTGATTCAGCAAATATCAGGGCAGCGGCTGAAGAGTTAAAGAGCCTCTTGTTAAGTTGCCCCCAGGGATCCCTTCCCAAGCTTCAGTCTTGGCCTTTGCTGAAAGATTTCCTCCTTCCATGAGATGTCATTTAGGCCATTAGGGGATCTTTTGCAAGGAGTAATGCCTATCCCTTACATGTGGTCCCCTTAATTAGTAATTAGGATAATGCAATATTGAAAAAGCAAGGCACAAATTTAATTAGTTGTGTTTTATTAGAGTAACTAAGGAGAAGGCCCCCGGACTCCACTGGAGGAAAGAGATCAATGCTGAACATCTATTTTCACTAGAAAACAATCGCAGCTGACGGGTGTCTGCAGAGCCCGGCGTGGCGTGATGGACGGCTGCCCACCACCCGCCACCCCTGCCCACCGAAGGGGAAGGGGAAGCACTGGCCCTGGTAAATAAATGATCGATATCTCCAGAGAGTATCTGCGTATTCTCAGTTAACATTACAGAGCGGCTAATAGGAGCTGACACATAGCTATAGGGAGATGGCTTCCATTGCTCAATTAACTAATTATCTTTTAAGCTATTCTGACTCAAATGGGAAATAATGGTAGAGGAGCTTGGCTTTTGCATCTATTTTCCTTTTTGGTGAGTTGCTTGATCTGTTTTGCAAGCAAGGCCCTTCCCGCTGCCGCCACCTCGCCCCCCAGCTCGCCCAGCCCACCCGGGACCCTGCCACGGTACTGACCTGGCACGGCTGCACCGCGGCACGGCCGTGCATGCCCGGTGTCACCCACACATCTGCCAGGAGCGGCCACCGTGCACTCCCCGTGCCAGCCCTCCCGGCAGAGGCTTGCCGCACGCCTCGGCGGGGGCTGCAGGGGGGCTCGGCGTGCCCCCGCGCCACCGAGATGGAACAGCGGGTTTGTTTGCTCTGCCCACCCTTCTCCCGCAGATATTGCGAGGGATGGCTCCTCTTTGGCAGGGCTGGTGTGCACACAGACTTGCTTTGATTTATGTGCTTTCCCCTTACATTGCAAACCTCCCATCTGGGCACGCGTGCACCACGTTGTAACAGTGCCAAAGAGTCAGTAAGTGCCACAGCTTTGCATGGCTTAAGCCACCAGGCAGTTTCCACTCTACCTTTTTCCACCTCTGTTCCGCAATGGTTAGCGAGCCTTCCTGCATCAAGCCCCGAGAGCAGGGCCCTGCTGTGCTAGGAACTGTGCAAGTACGTGGTAAGATAAAGGGACCGCGTGCAGGCACTTGTAGCTCAGATAGGAAGATAAAGGCTGGAAGAAAATAATTATTCTTTTCTAGTTTAGCTGAGGAAAAAATAAAAGGGTTTGCTGAGGGTTGCAGAGTGGTGATGGCCACCACTCTGAGGGTCCCAGGCCATGAGGACAGCCAAGAGCCAGCAGCACGATGCCGAGCTATGCAAAAAAAATTAGATTCCAAACCATGTGGGCTTGAATGGAGGTCAGGCTTCAAAAATAAAAATAATAATAATAAAAAAACCCACCACAATGGCAAAGATAAAACGTGAATTCACACCCGTTTCTCAACTGGATGCTTGAAGCACCCGAGCCGATGCCACCCCGGTCCCTGCTGGAGAGGGACGCAGGGACACAAAGGGAGACAGGCTGCGAACCCAGGCTCCCGGCAGGCCACTGGAAGCAGAGCCTTTCACGATATTTAATGCTCTCCAGTGTGATTTCGTATATAGAGATCAGTCAGGCTTTGATAAGATCATAGCAGGAGGACAGGAGGAAATTGCAGTCTTGCCCAATGCTTGATCTTATGCTGCTGAACTTGCTGTATCTGGGACATTACAGTCCAGCCTTAATAGCATCATATTAAGCTGAGACAATGCAGCCCTGTGACCTTGCGATGCTTGATAGCCATATGTGCTATTTTAATGAAAAATTGGGACTTAAGTAAATGGCCGCCCATCGACAGAGGGCTGTTAACGGGATCTTGCTCCGAGCGAAGCCCAGGCCGGGGGGAGGAAGGGCAGGGGAAGGGAATTGGGACTTAATAGCCATAATCATCCCTCAGTGAATGACCTTCCGCCTCCTCCGATCATGGTCCATGGTGCTCGTGGGGAGGCAACCACAATGGGACCGCCACCGCCCGGGGCTGGACCCGGGGCTGCTGGGCTCTGCCGCTGGCTCTGCCTTTGGTGTCCATCTGGATTTGGCGATGGGCCTTGGTTTCCCCCCTCCGGAGCTGAACAAGCTGCCCCTGTCACATCACTTGGATGCGTTAAGGACAAAGCACAAGCGGATTCCCATCCGTTCCCCCTCGCTCCGCTCCAGCATCCCCTGTGCCAGCACCCACTGCTGGCGAGCAGGGGCTTGGGGGGGACACCCCGTCCAGGCACACGCACCAGTTTCCTCCTCCAACAAATTGAAGCTGTAAATATTGAGAGCCTTCTCTTGCAGGGCTTTTTAATGTCCTCTGATACTTAGAAACTATTAAGCACACCCATCATTACTAACCTGCGAAGTAAATGCGTCCTAATGGGCAGGCGAGCTACGCTGGCCCCAACAAATCATTCCTAATGAATAGCACCTGGCACATCCATCACCCTTAAATGCCAAAGCAAATCCATCTGCGTTAGCCGCTGAAAAGAGCCAGGCAAATCTCGCCCTCCCTTTCTTCCCAAGGTAGGGGAGGGTTTGGCTTGTAACACGTAAGTGTGACTGTTTCCAATCTTTTACCATTCCTGCAGTCAGGATCTTCAAGGCGCATTTCTCAATAGCCGGGCTGCTCCCGCACACAATGGCGAGAGGTCTCTGGCAGCGGCATGAAAGGCTTTAAATAGAAACCAGCGTTTCTCCCTCGCACGCACACAATGCTTCCCTGACCCTTTCCCGACCTCACCCTCAAATCTGGGGTTCACAGCCCCAGCCTTGAACCCGGCTCTGTTTTTTCATGTTTGGCCTCTCTATTTCCTGAGGTCAGGCAGCCCACCGCTCCATTAGCATGAAGCAACTCAGGGCTCATTTGCCAAAACTGACATCCTGGGAAAGTCCTGATGAATTTATGAATTAAAGGCTACAGATGCCAGTAAAAGAATTAAGGGCTTATTTATTTATATATGTTATTATTATTATTATTATTATTTGCAGGAAATCAGCTGGGATGCTGCTGTTTTCTTTTTCTGAAAAGCGCCATCAACCTTGAACGCTGCAAAGGCTGCGTCAGCAGCAGCTTTCTTTTAAAGAGGAAAAAACACATTTTTAAAGGTCTGTTGGGTTTTTTGGTTGGGTTTTTTTTTGGTTTTTAAAGGAAAGGCCAGAGGAAGAAAGTTTGGCGAGCAAGAGGGCAAGGGAGCTGGCACGGCATCCCGGCAGGGTGAGGTGCTCTCACCTTGCAGAACGTAGCGATTGCAACACCGAAGGAAAGAGGTAAAATTTATATGTCGTAAATCACATGTCAAGTGCCTGCAAGGAGAGGTCATTAAACAGATGTATGAGGCAAGAGGCAAAGTCCATCCATTTCAGAAGACGCTCCCAGTGTCAGCAGCTCTCCAGAAGCCTCGAGAGGCAGGGATCCAACCAGCGCAGCTGAAGCTTTCCTGATAGTCTTATTTATTTCCTCCTCTATTTATCTGATTGCATTTTCTTTATTGGAATAACTTCCTGGGCTTTCCCCTGTCAGGGCTACCCGATGCGGGGGACGCGGGATGGAAGAGCGGAGGGTAACACATCAAACAGCTCAGGAGGCACAGAGGGATGGAGTGATGGATGGAGGCCGCCCTGTGATTAATAATCAAACCAAGAGCTTTTACTGGGTGTCATGTGGAAAATGTGGCTTTGGAAACATTTGTCTTCATCCTGCAAACAACAAGTGGTGTTTCTCTCCCTTTCTTTGTTTCTCATCCCCCTTCCCTCCCTCCCTCTCCCTCTTCTGGCTTTTCTTGCCCAGATTCACTGATTAAAATCTTTTCCATCCTTTACCTGCTCCAAGTGGCTCCTGTTCTGGTTTGATTTATGCTTTGCTTATCTCAGGCTTCAGTGGAAAAATAATGACGAGATAATAAAGAGCACTAAGTAGCTTTTCAAATGACATGGCTCCTGCTGCGTAGGACTGGGTTTTTCAGGAGCGGGGAGGGAGATGCTGTGATGGCCCTGGGCCAGAGCAGAGGGAGGATAACAGAGAGAAACTCTGCTCCCACTGCAGCCGTGGTCCACCGGCTCGTGGGGGGAAAGCTGGGGACACCTTCCAGCAGGTGTGGGTCAGGCACACAGTGGGGGTCAGGCAATTTCACCTGGCAAATTGATGATGTGATGATGCAGTGGCTGTTGGTCCCCCCAGGTACACGTGGTCCAGGACACCGGCTTCTCTCCAGCAGACTCACCAGGGTGCTCTTTCCCACCTCCTTGATCATCTCCTGGACAAACCCTGCCAGCCAGAGAGGAGACCCCCAGCTCCATCCTTCGGCTGACCTGGGGTGCCCAAACCCTGCTACCCTCTGCAGCCTCTGGGTCTTGCTGCTCCCAGTGGTCCTGCATGAGCTCCATATGCATGGGGCTTCACCCCCAGCAGCAGGGATCAGACTTAACTATAGGGTTGGGACCTACAGGTTTCCCTGCCTTATTCCTCGCTGTCTGCAGGGACACACAGCTTCACTGTTCCAGCTTTCCCCATCCCCAGCCTCAGTGTCATCTGGTTAAAGAATTGCCATTAATTTTAGGGTAGGAAGGACCCATTGTTTACTGCGCGATCAGGGAAAAGGGAATGTTTTTGTTGCCAATAAACTATTTTTACTTGTAATGTAGATCCAGTATGGCCAGCAAAGTATCCGTGGTGTGGGAACAGCAGGTTGTTTGCAGAGCAAGGCGGGTGGCAGGCTGCAGGGAGAAGCTGTGCAGGGGCAAATGCTGTTCATCGTCCCGCAGCAAAACCTCCGGCCGCCTGCCCTGCACCAGCGTGCACCCGGCGCGGGGATGCTCAGCGGTGCTGGCTGGGACCGGGAGGCAGCAGTAGCCAGCCCTGTCCCTTCCAATACACATTTCCAACAAATCATCCCCCAAAATGTGCTGCTCGGCTCAACTCAAAGGGGAGAAGCGATACAAGCCAACGGAGGACGTGCAGCGTGAAATTATTGTAGAGGAGGGATAGCAGAGGTCCCTTCTGGCTTTAAATAATCCCAAAAAATACGTGTGTCTGGATCACCTCCTGGCTCCTTCCAAGGAGTGAGGGGTGCGTGAGCGAGTCAGTCGGGAAAGGGGAGGGATGCCTGTTTATCTACCCCTCTCTGGCGGGGAGCCAGCAGCTTACACCTATGGCAGCACCGGAGCCCTCTCCGCCTAGCATACATTCCCCGCGCTGTATGCTCTATAAATACGTGTGCATGACAGATTTGGCACCGCATATTCCTGTAAGTGATGTAATCTTTGGGAAGTTACTTAGCAACCACGGAAAATGTTTTGGAGGCTCTAATTTTTCAGTATGGTAAAATCGTATATTTATGCAGTGCAGCTAATCAGCTTGCTGGCAAGTCAGCGACGATGATCTCATTTTCTTCATCATTATTTTATGTGAATTGGGCTTTTAGCACTAAAGAGACCACAAAGATTTAATTCAAAAATGTGATTGCTTTATGTTTCCAGGGTATCATTAACATGGCATCTACGCAAATAACCATGGTAACAAACTGGTAATTAGTACATATATGGCACTTATTATTAATACAGAAACAGGACAAGTTCCAAATCAGCGTCGATTACAGTACATTATTACCATAGTAATTACCTGCAGTAACACACACAAATTGAACTAAATGGCCAATTGAACTAGAGTGAATGGCTTTTTATTCCAGTCCCTAAATAATGTGCATTCTTGGCTGAGTAGTTCAAGGTAAATAAAACTGTTTTAAATTTATTGCCAACTTTTTTTTTTTTTTTTCCTTTGGTGGGGAAGGGCTGGGAATGGCAGGAGTCAATAACTTTTTTTGCCATGCATACAGTACAATTATTGTACAGACTAAGCCATTCCTGACTCCCAGAGAAAGACAAAGAGGGTAAAAGTTATTCATTTCTATTTTATTAACAGGTTTATTTCTGTAATTTCAGCTATGAAGTAATGTTCAGCACATCTAAAAGAGTGAATGCCAAGTAATGTAGGGTCCAGATTCATTCTTTTGGTTTATGGGGTTTGGGGGGGGGTGGGGGGGGTGGTGGTGAGAGAGAAAGAATAGCTGCATTTGGAGGAGGCCAGAAAACGAAACTTTTTTCAAATGATTACATTTATTAAAATAATGGAAAAGCAGGGGTTTGGCCTAACCTTTCCCCCATGGTTTGAGGCCTCAATATAAAAATATTGAACCCACAAACCCAAGTCAAACCCAAGAAGCCAAATGCACTAGCTGGAGCCGGCTGTGCTGAGATGAAGCCAAGTGTCAAAAAAAGATAAAAACTCCGAATTGCTTCTCATTCTGCCCATTTTGCAACGTTACACTGATGCCCTAGCGCCTGTTGCAGCCTGGGGAGAGCTGGAAAGCATCCTTCTGGGAGGCTGAAAGGTGCTGAAGCCCCAGGGCTCGGGGGAGCGGAGGCAGACCCTGCCGGCGGGGTGCGGTGGGGAGGAGCCCTCCCAAGGTGGAAGCCATCTATCCATCCCAATTCCTGTCCTTCTAAATGGAAATAACAGTTAGAGAGAAGCTTTCAAAAGAAATTTCTGCCTGGCCTCGAAACCTGCAGTCCTTACCGAGCTGGGAGCAAGCACTCCAGCTGTGCCGTAGGGGTGCACACGCGCGTGCAAGGCGTGCTCCGCATGCTCACGGGCAGCTGGTCCTGCAGGTGCACTGTTTGAGAGAGAATTTTTTTCTTTTTTTTTTTTTTTTTTCCCCTCAGCTTTGCCTTTTGAAATGATTCTCCCAGGCTCTCTGTATGATGATGATATTACCATTCACTTCTTGTTTGGAAGGGCTTTCTTCCAGCTGACATTTTTTTCTGTCCGGAGCCCCACTAAAGAAGTTCTTGGAGTGCAGAAGTGGCCCCAGGCCCACCAGATGAGGTGCCTTCCCTCTCCCCAGCACCAGCAACCAAGAGCAGGATTAGAATTGCAGTTATTCACAGATTTTTCCTCCCTGCCTCCTTCCTTCTCTTTCCTCCAGACAAGCCCTAGTATTTCCACTCGCTGTCGGTAATTCAGACAATACCATCCCTTGAGCTGAGTGTGCAGAGCGGCACTGGACGTATGGATGTGCGTGTTCATGTCACAGGCAGTACGTGAGGGCTTTGGCAGCCAGCACAGCTGTGGAGGGCATCCTACTTGTGGACCTGTATGAGGGGGAAAAGTGAAGAACCTTCCACACCAAAAAAACTTGCCTTATTGGGCTCTTTACCCGGGCACCTCTGGCAGGCACACTGGAGAATCATCGTTCCTTTATCAGGTCCATCTCTCATTGTACTTTACCTTACTCAATTCATGAGAAAATTATTATTTTAGCAGGCAAGCATTTAATTAAGTTTCACTGTATTTGCTTTGGCTCTCACAGCATGGAAAATCTCCTCCTTTTAACAACGATCCATTGAACGTGGGTTCTGATAAAGCCAAGTTGCCTGTAACTCAGCTTTATGCAATCCCCTCCCGACTCTCCATGCAGCTCCCTTTCTCCTTCCAAATCCCAAGCCCACCTAACGTCACTGGGGTGCTCTGGGCCTGGCCTGCCGTGCCAGAAGTGTACAGAACCCCTTTCAGCAGGCAGCAGAAGCAGCAACACTTCTCATCCCTGCATCGTGCCACCTGCCCACTCCTCCCCCCGCACCCCACCGCCTGACTCACAAACTTACCACTTCAAATTAACACCCATTAGGGCTTATTTCCATCACGCTCGTCCTACGCACGCACAGCACACCATTACCTGGGTTCAAAACAAGGTTTAAGCCTTGTTTTGATGATGAGTTTATCCCAGGTTTGTTTCCGGGAGGGAGGAGGTTGCCCTCATCAGAGCCAAAAGCATCATTTCGAAGGGTGGGAGAGCAGCAGGGCTGCCTCTGGGGAGCAGCACCACTCCTGGGCTCACTTATTTAATCCAACAAGCCCATGACATGTCAGTCCTAAGGAGTAAAAGGCTCTTTTTCCTCTACGGTGCCAAGAGCCATGAGCAGCTCATCTTTGTGGAGTGATTGTGCGCTGCTGTTGAGGACTGTTCCTTCCGTGCTGGCCTTTTTTTTTGTTTGTTTTAATTTTCTCAACAGCAATTAGAAAAAAAACTCCAAAACCATGGGGGGTTATCCTCAGCCCTGCTTCATGGGCCGTCATCAGGAGCTGGGACCTTTCTCAGCCGGAGCACAGGAGGTACCCGCAGAGGAGCAGGGCAGTCACACCTGCCCTCAGGACAGCCTGGGAAATGCCATCACCGCTGCCTTGTGCCATGGCCACCGCCTTGCTGCAGCCCCCTCCCTGCTCCAGAGGCCAAACCAGGCATCCCAGATCCCCCAGGAGCCTGGCAGCTGGGCAGAGGTGGATGCAGGACCGCACAGCCCATCCCTCGCATCAGCACCTGGCCTACGGACTAACTCCCACCAACCTGGGGTGCAACATCCCACTTTACCTTAAAAACCCCTGCAGAGCAGAGCAGGGCTTGCTTTTCTCTCTCCCTTCCACTCTTCCTGTTACTGTTTTGTTTTGCAGCAGTTGCTGCTGTTGCCATGCTATGTCCTTTTGTTGCTATGGATTAATAGTGGTTTTTACTTATTTTTATGTATGTCCTGGGAACATGATTGCTTAATTTGCCCTGCAGGTTTGTAGGCCTGACAGGCATTTCCACATCGTCCCAGCACTCACCTTATCTTAATCCAGTTCTGGGCTGCTTGCAGGGTAAATATCTGCAGAAATGTTCACTCAGAGGCTTGAGACCGGTATTTGCCCCAGCAAGCGGTCAGGGTGTGAGCGGAGGGGACATAGTGTTCCTACAACCTGTGCTCTGCCCTCTCTGCTGTCATGGGGCTGTTTTTCATCTAACCCAGAATAACAACTCAGAAGCCACCAGCATAATGGTCTACCAAGCCTGGGCAGAAGGAGGGGCTCCAGCTGTCCTCCACGGACCCCCAGAGCTTGAAGATGACACATCTGAGGGTTTGCATAAAATATGCTCCTTTATGTTATTATAATGGGCAGCAGGATTTTGCCTCCAGCTTTTTCTGCCCCTGGAAAATCCTGGTCACTAGAGAGGGGCCAGGCATCCCTGGGGAGCATCTCAGCTGTGCCATGGGAAAGCCTTTTGTCTCCAGCACGTCAACATGGTGATGGGAGTGAGGGTGTCAGAAAAAGAATAGGAACAAAGTGTTTTCCAGCGATTTTAGGAGGTTGGCTTGTAGGCTGTGGAGTCAGAAGAGTCAGCATGGGGAGGGCTGAGTTCCTGAGGCCATTTGCTCAGACCCCAGTTCGTTCCTGCCCCACAAACCCCAGGGCTGGTCCATCATTACCGGCTCCAGCAGTACTCAGCATCACTGCTCTGAGTACCCCGGCCACCCCTGCAACCTTACTTGCCACCAGCCAGTCCAAGAGGTTGACTTGCATAAGGAAACCACTGCAAATGTGTGGTTTCATCATGTTATACGAATGTGGAAGCATGGAGTGGGGATCAGGAGGGATCTGCTCTGGGTCTGGCTCCACTGCATGCCCCTTGTGGGATAGTCTGCTTTATTATGTAAAGGCAAGCCTTTAATTGCTCTGTGTCTCCATCCTCCCCACATGAAATGGGGAAAACAATCCACCCTTTTGTCCCATTATTGAAATCTTCAGGGAAGTGACTTTGTCCTATTATTATTTTTGCATTTGGCTCACCACAGTAGCCACCAAGCCCTAATGTGCTAATGAATATGGATGCAGGGATCGGTCTCTTCCCTTCTGCAATTAATCTTGCCTCCATCCTACTGGGTCATCTAATGAGCAATACTCAGACAAATATCCCCCTGGAGTCGTGAGCCTCGGCGGTTCCTCGGTTGCACACATCAAAGGGGAGATGGTGACATCATGGAGATCACAGAAAACATCAAGTCTGTCTGTCTGGGGGGGGGGGGAAAATAGCTTCTCGCAGATCCACAGCTGGTGGGGCTTTTAATTACATAAGGGCTGAGGAACATTCCAACCATAACATCCTGCAGCCTCTCCGCCACCAGACAACGCGTCTTTTATTAGCGTAGGAATGTATCTTTAATAAACTGGAGGGTTTTAACTTGTCAGAGGGTGCCGGGGACTGGAACCACCGTGGTCGGTTTTGGCCTGGCTGTTGCAGCGGCAGCAGGGCAGGTCGCCCCACGGCTGCCCCCGTCTCCTGCCCATGCTGGTGCCAGGCCAGGGGGATGCTCGTTGCTCCCCAGGCACCCCCTGGTCCCAGGCACCCTGCTCTTACAGCGGGGTGACTCGCCAGGCCCTCCATGGGCATCTCACAGCATCTTGCCCACTGTCCCACTGAAATCCATCCATGCCCCTGTAAGAAGAAGGGCTGGCAGCACGGCTGAGCTGTAAGGGAAGCTGAAGTCAACATGGCAAAGGAGCAAGTCCCTTCTGCAGCCTTAATCACCTCTGCCATCATCAGTGCCAGGAGTTTGCACAAACTGGGCTTTGGGGGGTTGTTCGATACAAATAAATTTGTTTTCTCCAATCCCAAAACTATTGTCGCCGTCTTCCTGTGTGTATATACATAGAAATGTACAATCCCATGTTATTCAGAAGGGTTTGGGGCTTGCTGTGAGGTTTTCCTTCCCTCTGCTTAAAGCAGCGCCGGAGGGAAGGTGATGCTGAGTGGTTGCTCCACCAAGTAACAAATCTCCCGTATTGTTCCCTCTCCTTTATTTATCCTGAGCAGGCGGTAGCCAGGGGGTCTGAAAAAGTGCACCATGTTCCGAGGCGTGCAGCCCTGCAAATCGCTGTTTGCTTTAATCAATCCTGGAGGAGTCCGTGGGGGCCAGGATAGGTGCGACGCCGGAGATTTGTTCTATTGATTAACCCAGCACCGGGATGAGAGGAATCAAACACTGGGAGTGGATAAAAGCCGGGGAGGTGAATAGGGCTATTGTCAAGTTTGGTTTGCAGGTTATTGGGTTTGGGTGATTTTATTTTTCTTTCCTTAGCTTGGGGCTGAGAGAAAGCAGAATAACTTTTCTAATATTCCTCCCCACTTTCCCGTTTCAACTTCCCCCAGTTAACGCCGCACACCAGAGAGAACCCCCCCTGCCTGCAGCCAAAAGTGAGATTTCACATTATTGCATCTGACAGCTCTCATTCCTCGGGCACTTTCTTTTTCCTTCCTCAAAGGAGGTGGGCGTGGGGGGGCGGGTGGGGGGTGAAATCAAAGATTTCCAAACCTGAGCACCTTCTGAGACCGCAAAATGTAGCCCCTCGTCAGGAGGGATGCTCTGAGCCGGGAAGCAGGAGGGAGGGTTGATGCTATCCTGCGCAGCTTGGGAAGTCACGTTTGTTTGACATCGCGTTTGCCTTGGGCCCTTGGAAGATGTTTGTAGTTTTCAATTAATCTCATTAGTTTGGAAGTAGATGGAGGGATGGGGAGGCAGGCAGGAGAGGTGGGAAATAAAAATAATTTCAAGGGGAATTCTCTTTAATGACTTTTTAAAAACATGTAATTGAAATCAGTGCTGGTGGAAAATGTTTTAATAGTGCTGAAGCCAGCTGAGGGGAAGCAGCAAGGGATGCTCAGAAAAACCCTTGTATGAGGGATCTGCTGGGATGGGACTGAGCTGTGGGGGCAAAGGGTTGGCAGGGGGGCTGGCATGGGGACAGCAGCAGGATCAGGACCCACAGCTGGGTCCCCCTAGCCTGGGCTTTGCAGGTGAGCTGCCCCAGCTGCTGCAAAGCCCCGGGAGAGCCCTACTTGCCATCATCGAGTGAGCTTTTCATTTCCTTTTGCTGCTCTCCTGAGGTTGAATTTGCAAGTCTGGAAATAGTCAGCGATTCCGGCAGCTTGCCTTTGCCTCGCTCACCGATGAGGTGCCAGACCCCACAGCTATTTACCCGCTGTGGTGACACGGGGATGAGCTGGGAGGTGGTCTGGGGTGAGGACAGGGCACAGCCTGGATGGGCTCCAGCCCCTTCATCCCTGGAGGGATGGCCGGAGGAGGGATGGAGCCTGACCATGCACTCTAGGCGTAAAAACCTCTCTGCATCGTGGTCACCACACCTGCCCCCCAGGGCAGAGCCCAGCGCTTGGGGGGGCACAGGGCTCACTGAGCATCCATCCCATCGGCCAAAGTCACTGCATCCCAATTAACCACAGGTTCACTGGAGAGGGAGAGCTGTTCTGGGAGAGAGGCATCGCTTGCTTGGGTTTCAAGGAGGATCTTGTGGCAGAGACCCCCGGCAGCCCCCACACAGCCAGAGCTGCCCCAAGCCACCCCTTCCCATCCGCCTGGCCAGAGAGGTGTGCCCTCCTCTTCAGCCTCCAGAGTGAGCACTTAATTGATCGGATTATCCCTTATTTACTAATTAGCAGCCTAGTGCTCAGACGGCAGGAGCGGGGGCCAGCAGCGCCTTCCCTTTATACCGAAGCAGTTGGTGTTTGACGGTGGCAGAGGCTCCGTCAGCAATTTGCCGTGATTCATTTCTGCCGTGTAAAACTGAAGCTTGGCACAGCACTTTCCCGGGAGCAAAGCGCCGCCGCCGGGAAGATGCAATGCCAGACTCTGCCCACCCTTTAACTTGCCTTATTTTTCCTTCTTCCACAGCAGGGTTTGGTTTTCTGTGTTGAACGAGCTCTGTAATTACTGTCAAAGAGAAAGTCTGCTGCTCCGTGGAGGTAGCACTCATAAAGAAGATATAACCCAAGGGGAGGGACGTGACACTGACACCCAGAAGACATGGCTTTTATCCCAGAGGAGTTACCCACTGCGAGGACACATCCTCCTGTCCATCAGTCACCTCTCCCCGTCCTCCTCCATGCTGCCGCCCACGTCATGATCTCTCGCTCCGGGTGTTCATCCATCCTCCCCCGGATCAACACTCGCTGCCTAATGTCACGGCAGTCAGGAGAGTGAATTTGCGTCTGCATGCCTGGGGAGAGGCAGACTGCAGGATTAGGTCCACTGTGTCACCACACAGTATTTTTATTCCCTCTAGCTCTTCATTAGCGAGAATTTGGGGACTTGGAGAAACAAAACTAATCACCTGGCACCACAGTGTCTCCCCTTTTGTCCATTGTTTGCTGTTATATTCCTGCCACCCCACCAACCACCTCCACTGAAGGACAGAAAAGAACAAACTATGACAGAAATATACATCCTTTGCAGCAGAACCTGTGAGGTCAGCGAGAATGGCCCAAGGGTGTAAGATGCTAAAACAACAGAGTCAAAGGAAAAGGCTTAAGGGTGTGTGGCCAGGCTGGATAAACCCAACAGCTGGGGGAGGAAGGACACGCGAATCCACTGATGATCCATTAGCAGGCTCTGTAAGATGTGAATCTAGCTTCTGAGCCAAAGAGCACACCTTTTGACTTATTAGCAGCCAAAACCTTGCGTGCATTACTTCGGGGTGTCCCAGGGGCATGTACAAACCAACGCTTTTCCCTACCAGAAGCCAGTTACACAAAAGGAAAGTCTGACATAGAACATCTCAAAATACATGGCCACCGGGGCAGGTCACTCTGTGCTGGGGCTTCTGGGCACGGAGGGTACAAGGCAGGGATGCTGGAGTTGTGGGATGCCCATGGTACCCAGCATGGAGGACAAGCTGCTGCCGTGCGGGTTCATCCTGGCAGTTAAACACCGTGACACGGCCACGGTGTCACCGGCTCCTGGCTGACCCAGGGGTGATGCCGGTTGGGTACGGCGGGGCAGGTCCTCCCACCACCACTGCATTTGCTCCCTTGCCAATGGATCAATTGTGCTGAGGGAGGTCTGGGCTGTATGTAGGTCACGCACATCGCTGGCTCCAGCACTGCCATGAGTTTATTAAAATGAACAAGGATCCCCCTTCTCCCTCCGTTCAACCCCCCTAAGCCCAGCCCTTGGCAGAGGGCAGCCTTGGCTCTCATCCTAGAGAAGAGCATTTCTTTGAGGCTTTGGGATCATTTGAGCAAAGCCAGTGTGTGTGCAGCCCCTGGACCAGTATGGACGCTGTGCCCTGTACATCCTCCTGAGCGATGTGCTCCCTGTTTGTCTGTGCATGAGGAGAGCTCTGTGCTGGGAGGCAAATTGGCAACATGACCCAGTTCATGGTTTTCTGTCAATAAGGCTGCCACCGCTCCCTCTCAGCTTTGTGAAATGGATGGGGCTGATCCAGCTCCCGGAGAAGGGGAATTTCTCTCCTGGGGCTCGCTGCAGCATCCCCTGGGGCAAACGGGGCAGCCACGGGGAGGAGGGAGCTGGATGTCCCACACACAGTTGCTCCCCTGCTTGTCTCTCCTTGGGAGGGGAGCAGATAAGAGACATCCCACCCTTTAACCTTGGGAGCCTCTGGTTTTGGCCACCCAGCTTTGATTCCCCTGGGAAGCCTTTATCACTCAAGGAGAAAACCCAAATCCTCTGGCAACTTGGCTCCTTCCGGGCTTGCCAGCTGGGGGAAGGGGAGGGCAAGGGTGAGAGAGAGAGAAGGAGAAAGCAGAGAAGAAACTTCCTCAAATAAAAAAATATTCCATAGTTTCGAGCAAACTTTGCGCTAGCTGAAAATTTGACCTTGTGTTCTCTCCTAGGAACAAACAAGAGCAGAACGAGGATCATATTATTTTGCCTGAAATTTGGAGTGGATCAGACCCCTGCTGTTCCGAGCTCCTGCAATGAATGGCTATAAACAACATGCATTTCCGGAGAATGAATTAAACAGCGAGCCTGAGTACTGACTGTATTTTAAGAGATGTTTATTTGTCCTCACTGCCTCTCTATAAAGAGTTGCACAAGGACTTACTAAATTTTAACCCCACATTGTTCTTGGGTAAACACTGCCCTTTATCCAGCCTGAGGAGTGCTGGCAGCAGAGATAAGCCCACATTAGCTCGGCTCTCTGGAGCACCCAGCCTTTCAGCAGCGATCCCGAGGCAGCCCTGGGCATCAGTGCTGCACCAAGACCCTGCAGACCCTGGGGGTCTCTGCAGACCCAGATCCCAATCACCTGCAGATCTCTGATAGTTTTCTACACTTCTCTGCAAAAAAAGATTTTGCGAGAAGGTGGGGAATGACCTTGGCCTGCAGAAGCGGAGCTGAGCCGGTAACTTACATCTCAGCTCCTCTCTTATTTTGCATGGTGGAAAGGGGAAGGGTGAGAAGCCGTGAACACCAAAGAGCAGCGCTGTGACTCTCCACCCAGTCAAGCCCCGGGGACACCCTTGTGCTCAGCTCCTCCTGTCCCAGCTTCTATCACCACATGAAGCAAGCACCGTGGTGCTGTGGTCCATCCCTCGCACGCCCTTCCCGCAGGCAGCGATGGGCAGAGAAGCGCCGAGCGCTTCCTCCTCCCGCACTTGCACTCCCCACACACAGGATCACTGGTGAATACACAAAAAAAGGCGAAGGGGGGTTAATACCACTGCACACTTTCTGTTTTCTTTGATTTCCACATCTAAACAGCCTGCACTTTCGGACCATCTGCTGGCACCCAGTGGGGTGGGGAGCTAGGGCTGCACAGCCAGTGGCATTCGAGCAAGAAGAGCAGCCTGGAGTGTTGTATTTCTAGGGGAAAAAAATGGATTTGCTGCTCACAAGGGAAAGGCTGAGTAAAAGCATGAAAAGTAAACCCCGGTGCCTTGCCATGAAAGCCAGGCCAGCTCTCCCTGCCTTACCAGGACCCCCCGAGCAGTCCCCACCACCCTGCTTTTGGGGTGTTTCAGGGCGTTTCCCCCTCTTTGGGGGGCCATAGCCACAGGATGCGAGATGCTGAATGAGTCTCCAAAAAAGAAGAAGGATCTGTGCCTTGTAGAAACGTTTCTGAACTCATATTTGTTCCCTCTCCTGGGTCTGGGCAGAATGTCAAAGCCTGCTCTGAGCTGGAAATATTTTAAGACTAGCACTCACTGGAGACTGAAACAATGGCAATTCTTCAGCTACTGAGGCTTTTATAAAAGGGCTTTTGACACAGAGGCTGCTTAGGGTTGGGTTTTGCTTTTTTTTGTAGCCGCTTTTTCTCCCAGAAAACACTGTGCTAGCGTCCGTGTGCATGCTTGCGCACATACTTTCACATGTGCAAAATGATCTGCTGGCTTTCAGCGGAGCCGTGCATGCGAATGCCCACGAGGGTGCCTGCAGCCCTGCTAGGGTGCAGCCAGCGCTGGCGAGGACGCTGCTCACACGGGATGCCATGCAGCCGTGCGGGAAGAAGGCATTTGAGAGTAAATGTCAGCTTTTGCGTTTCTGGGTTTGGGGCTTTTTTTAAACATGTGGGTGGGACTTTTAATGCCCAGATGAAGCTGAGACAGTTTCAGTCTCCAGGGCTTATCCAGAAGATTCACACAAACGCTATGGAAAGTGTCTTTTTGCTTAGGAGGATGAAATTTGACACTGCAGAGATTTTAACCCGGTATTCCAGCCAGGAGCCTCAGTGGTTAGTGTGTCGTATCTGATAAAGGCTAATCAGCCCTCCTTCAGGCACCATTCAGTTCTGATTTTCATCCGCCTCCCATGCATATTGCGTTATCCGCGATACGTACTCACGTGCAGGCAAACCAGTGCAAGTGCTGCTCAGTTCTGGGCTTCCCTGGACACAAGACCAACAGGCAAGAAAGAGGGCGAAGAAGCAGATGATGGGCCCCACAACCAAAGCCGTTGCAAACAGCTCCCAAACAGGTCTTCAGCACTGATTGGAAGCCAGCAGTGTCCGGCACCAGTTTGCACTGGTGTGGGGATGGGATCCCAATGGGGAGCAGGGTTCTGACACAGCCCCGCTGCCGGCTGCCTGCCCCGAGCTCAGCATCGCCTGGCCCCGGTGCCGGCTTGTGCCATCCCAGCCAGCCTCCTCTCCCGCTAGGTGCCTGAAGCCTCCTCAGCAATTATCCCAGTTGCTGTTTGTTCAGGCGATGTGGATTTAGCTCTCCAGCCTCATGTGTAGTGTGTGTATAGGGAAAGATAGATTGCCGCTACTTTTCAGTATAAATCACATTCCTTACAACACTCCAAAGTAGCATTTTCAACCTCAGGGTGCTAATAGGATCCAGCAGGAGAAAGAAATGTCAGCTAAGTAGCAGGCGCTGTTTGGAGAGTGCAATGGAGCTGATCCACAGCCCGGGGGCAAAAGGAGCAATCCCAGGGCAAAGGTTAAAGAGTTCAGGAGCACTTCAGCCTACTTAATTGCAACAGGCCTCTTACACAGCGCAAGATGGATGACTCAAGCCGGGCAAGGGGGGCAGAGCGGGGCCAGCAGCATCACCAGCTGGATGCAGGCAGGCGGCCAGTGACCGCGGTGGAGGGGACCGTGATGGAGGGGACCACGGCGGCGTCTCGCCCCTCGCTTCTCCCCGAGATGCTGCTGGATGACAAGGTGGCCCACACCACACCGGGACCCCCGGCCACCAGCTCTGTCCCCTCCGCTGGGAGCCCTGTCCCCAGCCTCAGCCGATACATGGGAATTACATTGGAGAGGGCTGATGCCGCGGAGGATTTGTTGCAGGAGCTCAGCACAGCACTCATCCGCACAGATAAATAACCGGTAGCGAGAATAACTCCACCTGCCAAGGAAATGTTTCTTACTCCCCTGAAAATCATAAGGAACATTTAAAGGGGGAAGAGGGGGAATTGGTTAGTGTTGCTGTTCTTGTCATTTTTACAGGATTTGTTTTCTGATTTCCTACTATTTCGACTCTTCAGGACGTGAACATGTTTTGTATCAGCCCCAAGGTGCTTCTGCTGGGAAGGTGCTCCAGATAATATTTTTAGTAGAGTTTTAACTTGTTTTCTGACATACATCTGATAAATGTCATCAAAAGCTGTTGTTTTGCATGGAAAAGGTCTTTTGCATTATTTTTTTAATCTAAAGAAAAAGATTAGAATAAAAATATTTCATTCATTTCTCACCAGTAAGATTTATGCTGTTTCCCTGGTGATAAAAGCACAAGGCTGGCTCTTCAGACATATGCATTTAATTCCCAACTCCACCACAAACCCCCATGATGACCTTGAACAAGCCACTCGGGCTCCGATCCGTACAGGATGAGATTTTTCTGTTAAAGCTCCCATTTGGCCTCTTTGGTTGGGATAACATCTGCAAAAACCACTCATTTCAAGTGAGCACCCTGATCCCCATCCCACCACCCATCCATCCCATGGGACCCGACTGAAGGTGCTGCCCAGTGTGGGTGCCCCAGCCCTGCACCCCGAAGCCCCCCCGGGCGGTGGATGCCCTCTTGTGGGAAGAGCTGGGCTCGACACCCCGTGGGGTCGTGGGCAGAGCCCCCACAGGTACCCACAGGTGGCCGTGGGTACCCCTGGCCCCGCGGTCCTCATACCCCAGCCTGGAGCGGGGACCCCCAGGCCCCTGCCCTCCCCGCAATGCAGCCCTACCGCCGGGGCATCACCGAAACCTTTCCAGGGTAAAGCCTTCGGCACCTTTTATTGAGGAGAGGAGAGAGGAGGCGTCCTGTCCACCCGTAAGAGAGGGATGGGGGCATCTCTGCTTCTGGCCCCCACCCCGAGGGTCCCATGGCCCTCCCAGCCCTGGGGGGCTCAGGTGAGGAGCAGGGCAGCAAGGATGCAGGGCAGCAGAAGGCAGCCGCCAGTGAGGCCAGGGGGCGGCTGGGGGGCTCTGGGGGAGCCGTTGCAGAGGTCTGTGTCACAGCAGTGGATGCGGACCCCTGGCAGCTCCTGCTGCTGGCAGTGACGGGAGGTGGCACAGCCGCTGGTCAGCAGGATGCCCAGGACCACTGCAAAGCAAGCACAGCGTGGGATGTCAGGGCCAGGGGGACAGCGGTGACAGGCGGGGCAGAGGGTGATGCTCTGCCAGCCTTGCACCAGGGCCAGGCCCCGTTTGAAGGCTGCAGGGTTGCCTTTGGGATGCGAGCATCGCCGGCTTGATCAGGCACCCGTGGCGACCCCAGCCCCCCGGGCAGACTCACCGCTCTCTGTCTTAATGCAGAACCGGTGTTTGAATCCCTGGTGGGAGTGGGAACAGGTGATCACCTCTGGGTTAGAGCACCCCATGTCCACGTTTTTGGTGCCAACGATGATGTTGCAGCCATAACACTGGAGTCCGGACACTAAACAAGAACCAGATGAACCACAACTGGATTTTATCAGGGGGAGAATACTTCATCTCCTTCCTAGCTGCTCTCTAACGGCTTTGCAGCGCTCTCTGCCTTGCCAAGTCACATCAAGCGCTGAGCCAGAGCCCGAAGCTGCCTGCCCACTTGTTTACCCACTGGGCCCAAAAAATATAAAGCATCTCCCACTAGATGTCAGTGCGAAATCAGAGATTAGCCGGAGAGTTGAGCTGGGATCAAGCAGTGGGAACAAGGGAGCTTTGAAACAGGGTTTGAGAAGAGTAGGGGAAACCTCCCAACCACAGACACCACCGAGCCAGGGCTCGGCTGGTCTCTGAAACAGCTTTTCCCTGTTTCACCAAATTCCTCCAGTTTTAGCTGCGCCTGCGTTGGAGGCATCCATGCCGGAGGGATGGCTGCAGGAGCACGGTTGGGGTTTCTCCCTGAATTCCCTGATGGCAGGATCTGTCAGGGGGGTAAAACGCCTCAGAAGCAGAAGGAAAATCCTCGTTCAGTGCAACTGCCAGGCAACACACCCGGGACAGTGGCGCTGGTGTGTGTCCCAGAGCTTTGCACCTTGTACCGGTGGCAGCTCAGTGTTTCCGTGCAGGGTCAGCGACTGTGTCTGAGAACTGCTTGTCCTGGACCAGCATGGGAGCTCAGCCATTTCTTAGATTTCTTTAAAAAAACCCATCCTTCAAAGGATATTAATTTACATCATCCACAGAGTTTAAGGCAAACGCAGCACCTGATCTCTGTGTTGATTAATCACAGCAACAAAAATCAAGTTGGGCTTGCTGTGGCCGTTGCCTTTTCCCACCTCTGAATGCCGACCCAGAGCCCTTCCCGTGCCTGACCTCGTCTGCTCCCACGGGGCTGTCAGGAGGTGGGTGAGCACCCTCGCACAGCCAGGCAGGGCGAGGGGGTCCCTGCCCCGGCAGGAGTGGGGGAGGGGAGCCCAGGGGATCCCGGCTCCTGGCCCACGCTCCGTGCCCACCTGCCCTTGTTTCGTACAAAACGTGATGACATTAGCTCCATCCTAAACCCGCTAACACGCAGCTACATCGCTTAGGGCAGGAATGGCCCCAAATTCATCCCCAGGATAAATCACATCTTAACAACCAGCATTTAGGGAGGATGCAAACAACCATAACTCCGAAGGATGGGGTACATGCCGCACCCAGGGGACAGCAGCACTTACCCTCTGGGAGGACGAACACCACAGTCATCAGAGAGAGGATCCCATGGGCACCTCCAGGCATGTGTCCTGAGAGCATGGGGGTCGGCTCCCAGAGCCCGCGGGGGGCTCGGAGGGCAAACGCCGGTGTCTGGGGCAGCAGGCAGAGATGGCCTCTCCTCCTGGCTCTTTCCCCCAGCCGTGCACGCCGCTTGCTTTTCACCTGCAAAACCCTCCACCAGAATAAAGGGAGATGCCGTCAGTTCAGCAGAGAGCTGGCTGCTCCTCGCTTCTCCGGCCAGCCCCGTGGCACCTGGTCTCGTTATGCCAATGCTTAATTTCTCCCTTTTCCTCCTGAGAAATTCTCCGATTCTTTCAGTTCATGCACAGACCTGAGTGCATATGTGCTACCCTCAGTTATTTCTGTCCTATTTCCTCTGTCCACGATCACTTCCCATTAATACTACCGTGCAGCAGCTCTTGGAGAGAAATTCTCCCTAATCAAGATTTAGTTTTAAATCCACTTCGAAATCCTCTAATTCAGTTGGATTACGTAGAAGGGGTTTGGGGAGATGTGTGTTTTTACTGGGTTTTTTTTCCTCCTCTCTTTCCTTTCTGAGCTGCCTCATCTTCATGAACGGACCCACCGGCTTTCTGTGACATATTGTGCTATTTAAAGAGGGCAGGAATAATTTTATTAAAGAGAAGCAGTCAACTAATTTTAAATCCAAGGCTTGAGATTCTCTAACAAAGTACAGCCCTGGGGATGGCTGTGGGGTTAAAAGGAAAACTTGAAGGAGATAGGAGTGGGTTTGAATGTATCATATGCCTTTGCATACAAGAAAATAGTTGCCTTGATAAAGCAGTAAGGGGCGAAACGGGGCCAGCCCCGGGCTTGCATCGGCTCTGGAGGGAGGATGGAGGATGGCTGGGGCTGCTGGGGGCTTGGGAAGGTGGCCAGGGGCGCAGCGGAGGCAAGCACCGAGCCATGATGGCTGTGATCCTGGGGGGCCAGGATCAGACCCACAGCCACATGGGGCATCACGGACATCACCAGCTGCAGGATCAGGCCCCCAGACCCCTGTTGGCTCCTCCACTGCTGTCCCCGCAAGCAAAGCCCCAGCTCTCAGTGGAGCTAATAGGACTTAGAGAGCTAATGCTTACTAATAAGAGAGCGCGACCGAATGCATAGGATTAAAAAATTAAAATGACAAAATAAGCTGCTTATGTAGCCCATCCAGCAACCGCCTGCTAGCAACACCTGAAACCCCTCACCCTGAGCACCCAGGCAGCCCATGGGCACCTCCTCTGCCAGGCACAGCTCCTGGCCAGGCAGGGGCTTGGACCTAATCTCTACACAGCATCTTCATTAGCAAGTATGCTCGTTAATATTTTACTGGGAGGCAGCACAAACTTGCCCATGTTTGGGCATCTACGGCTCAGGATGGGGCAATTAGCACCTGGGAGAAGTGCCGAAATAATGCAGCTTATTTATTCAAATCACTTAAACCACCCACGGTGTCTCGATTGCCTCAAAACAACACGATTATAACGAATGTCTAACACAGCAAAGCCTGAAAGCCTCGGGGAGAAGGGATAAAACGCAGGAAATGGGATTGATTTAAACACATGCATAAATCAGAGCATTCAATAAGGAGGGGAAACTAACTTTTAATCCCCTAATAAAGTCTTATGTATCTGGAAGGAGCTGGAAGGAGCAGCCAGGAGCAGCCGGGCTTGGTGGCAGCAATGCACAGCAGTGCACAGTGGTGCACAGTGATGCACAGTGATAAGCAGCGGTTCGCAGTGATGTACAGCGATGCACAGTGATGCACGGTGATGAACAGCGATGCACAGTAATGCACAGTAATGAACAGTGGTGCACAGTGATGAACAGCAGTGCACAGTGATGAACAGTGGTGCACAGTGATGCACAATGATGCACAGCAATGCACGGTGATTCACAGTAACGTACAGCGATGCACAGCTGGTAGGCCCAGGGCCATGCACCCCACTGGGCTCAGCACCTGGCTCTGCAGCTTCATCCAGCCAAGCGGTTCCTCCAGCACATGGCACCAGCTGGCCTTTCCCGCTGGGAACCAAGCGGGAAGCGCCGGGAGAGCCATTGGGACCCAGGGACAGCACGGTGCCACTGAACCTGGCGTCGGTGGGACCAGCAGTGGGATGCTGGGGTGGGTTACCCAGTGGGAGCATCGCCCCAACCCAGTGCCCAGGGCTGGGCTGAGGGGCAGCTGGTGCAAATTTAGCCCCGCGGTTTTGGTTTTATTGTCTTGCAATCCAGACACATTTATCAGCTCAGGGGCAGCAGGAACACGTCGGGAAGCAGCCTTCTTCCCCTGACTGAGAAAAATTTGATCAGCAAATCCCCCAGAACACTGGTGTTCCCACTTAAACCTTTGCGATACCCGGAGAGACGGCTAAACCCTGCGCAGATTAGACGGGTCCGCCTGCAAATCCTGCTTTAGCGCTCATCCCCGCGGCGGGCCACGTCGCACCCCCGCCCCACCACCCACCGCCGGCGGCGCTCCAGCCCCAGGCCCCGCACTCGCCCGAGGCGGGACTCGAACCGCCGTCCCAGGGCTCTCCCGCCGCCATTAGCGAGGCGGAAGCAGAAGTGCCCTCCCCCGGGAAACGCGCCCGCGGTTCCTTAGGGCTCGGCGGCGGCAGCAGGGGGCAGTCGAAGAGGACTGGGGCTGCGCTCTGGTTGGCTGAGAGTGATGAATACATTAAAACAGCGGCGGAAAGCGCGCGTCTCTGCTCTTTTAACGGGGTTGTTGGGGAGGGTTTATCCTCATTCGGGGGGAATTAGCGTAAAAATTTTAGGTAGGGTGAGGAAGAGATGAAAAATCGAGAAAGAAAGAGAAAAAAAAAAGGTGAATTTCTCCTCACTGTATGCTGAATAGTAGCTGCTTAGTGGAGGTATAAATAGCTCGGGCCCGGCAGGGCGGTTGTGTTGTATGAAAGGAGAGAAGGTTAGCACTCCCCTTGATAAGGATGGAAGAGGCCCCAGTGGCCTGTACAACACGCATACGGTTAAGGCACTGCCACCTACTTCGTGGCATCTAACCATGTTTTTCTTCATTACTTTTTTTTTTAAAAGTACCCCTAACGCGCACCCAGCTCCCTCCTTTTCTCTCCGCCTAGCGGCACCCAGCACAGCCGAGCCCCAGGGCAACAGCTCTTTCCCTCAGCAGGCTGCAACGCGCTCCAGCGCCATCAGCCTGCACTTAACACACGCAAAGCTACATCCTTCCTACTGCAGAGAAGAGCCAGCCCAGCCACACACAAACTTTGGTTTCAGCGCTGTACTTGACAAGATTAGCTAATCCTGGCTGTCAAACCACCCCTGACATGCCAGACTGGATACAATTACAGCTAAATAGAGCTCATGCCAGTAGACCCCAGCGTTATTCCTAGGTGGGATACCAGGGACTTAAGCACAACGTTCATAAAGTGCAGCTTTCTTAATAGATCCTTTACAGCAGGGCTCTTCGGTTTGGGGAAAAAGAATATCCTTCAAGAGATGTCCTCCTGACAACAGGAGAACCATCTCCCTTTTTCTCCGTAGCTCTCTGGCTCAGAAGGCAGGGAAACAGCTACACCAGCAAAGCCATTCACACAAACACAGCTGCATGGCAAGTACGATGCTACAAAACATTCTTGAATTTCTGTAAAAATGCTTTGCTGGAGTAATATACCAGCTTCTCCACACTGGTAAAGCAGCACATCCACATCCTGCAATTGAAAGGTTTCACTGGCCTGTGAGAAAAAGACTGGTGGAAAAAAAAATAAAAGTAAAGAAATTGATTATTTCAGGAGTGACGCTCAGTAGGGCTAGAGACACAGTGTCCTTTCCTGGGGGATAATGAAAAACCTCAAAAGACAGTGATATTATTAACAGCCATTTTAGCACCAGCTCAACATGAAATCTATTTTTATATTTTAAAAAGCTATACCTCATGTCTTGCAGCTGTCTTCTTCTCTAAGGGTAAAGCAAGGCAGTCTCGGAGCAGCCATGAGAGGAGAGGTTTGTACTGTAATTGATTTTCAGTTATCATCAAGCACATGAGGTCGATATGAAAAATAATAATGGGTTTTTGTTTCACCAGGAACAAAACATCCCTTTGGAGCAGAACCCTTTGGGTACAATAAAACCCGTGCCTCAACACAATTTTTAACCAGCACAAGCAAACTCCTGGATCGCCACTCAGCCTGCCCTGCCCATTCTGCAAGGAGAGGGCAGCAGGATTCCTTTCCCCTTAGCTAAAGGTCTCTGTGAGGGTTTGTACTAATGTTGCCTCTGCCGAGGACGCCTTCAGTTCAACCCTCTTACTTCCTTTAAACAAATTTTGACGTGAGTTATGCTCCTCTCTTCTTTCTCCATAACAGATGTAAAGCACCACGCTGCTGCTCCTTTCTTCCTCCTCCTCTCCTTGCTCAGCGGAACTGCTACAGAAATACTTCCTTCTAAAAGTGTTTTTTAAAGAAGGCTTCTTCGGACACAGACACTTCACATTATTACACTCTTACCACCAGCATACACATAAAATCCCACCTTTTTATTATGGCATATGGTATTTTTCTGGATGTGTAAATACCACATGGGTATGACAAAAAGGGAAAGAAATACCAACGCTGAAATAGGTACAGAGTCATGCCATTATCAATACAGTTTCATACGATGGGTTTTCAAGATACAAAAGTCTGGGTTTTTTCTTTTTACATTGAAATAACTTTACAGTGTTCTGTGAGCTTGCTTTATAACCAGAAGAGAAAAAAAAATTAAAATATGCTGAGAACAACTACAAGCAAGATTCATTTTAATGGTTAACAGAAGAACTGTAACTTTGCTCTAGAACAGTATCTATTAAACACACGTAACGAGGTAAGCAACTATACAGAAGGTAAGAGGAGCTTTCACCACAGGAGTCAAGTCAGGGGCAGGAAGAGGGAAATCTGGAACTGCATGGTTTTATTTGGTCACAAAGTTTGAGCTGAGTGTTTAAAATGAAGCACCCTTAAAGATGCAGTACTCCTATTTAAAACAATACAGAAACTTCCCAAGAGACTAGAACCTACAGTCTGGAAAAAAAATTAAAAATTAGACATTTAAAAAAAATTCCACACATCTCTAGGCTCATGACTTAACTTACTG
The DNA here is from genome assembly GCF_017639655.2 of Falco naumanni. Lineage (NCBI taxonomy): Eukaryota > Metazoa > Chordata > Aves > Falconiformes > Falconidae > Falco > Falco naumanni. The sequence goes on from NC_054062.1 coordinate 8,389,187, forward strand.
TTACAAAGTAGAGTGGCAGCTCTTCCTTAGGCAGCAACAGTGCCCAGAAGTAATGCCACCAAAAAGTACAGTATCTTTGGGGTGTCCAATACAAGGCTGACACTTCTAACGCGATGTCAGAATGATCCATTTGTCTGCCAAAAGATTAGGCAAGAAAAGGAGACACTGCATCTTTTTTTTTTTCCCACCACGTTGCCCGGTTCTAGCAAAGAGCTAAGGCGTTTTCTTTGGGCCAAGACTAACAGAAACCACTTTATCAAATATTCTTCAGGTTTCCTGCCATACTGGATTTATTATTCTCATGTGGTTTTTTTTAATATTTTTTTAAAAACATTTTTTCCTGACAGTCTCTAAAGTGATACTGGAACATTTAACAGTCACTCTTCCACAGTTTAATTGTTTTGTCGTTTTCTAGTGCCGCTGATGCAATGATGTTTTCTGTTGGGTGACAAGCTGTTGAGATTACAACATCTATGCAAAAAGAGAAGACAGACAAATATCATTATTTACAGCAGTGAAATGTGGCCCACAGCAGGCATTTCTCAAAATGAATGTGTACTGCTACCTCATTTCAAAGCAGCATAGCAAAGTTACTATTTCCTTGTAATGGAATTACAAATGCATTATTCATAAATATTTTACAATTACCGCTTCTCTGTGAGAAGAAACTAGCAAAAAAGAATTGACAGTATTAGTTGGAAATGTTTGACAGGTTTTAAAATGTAAGAACTCTCTCAATTCTAGTTGTTGCTTACTTCCAAACAAGAACTCTTGGCATATCATATCGGACACAGCTAATAAAGACCCAGGTCAATTTTTTGTTTCCAGCATCCTATTCGATGCTCAGATAGCACTTCATCTTCACAGCCTTGCCCTAGCCTGAAAATGAAAACCTGCTGCCACTTACAGTCCAAATCAATGGTCCTGCAAAGGAATAAGCACGCTTAGATTTCACAGCACCGTTCCTTCCAGTCAGTGGAGTGAAAGTGCTGCTCTATTACGGGATTCAGACTGAAGTATCCATCAGGTGACATCTCAATATACGCTCAGCACACACTCAACTCTGCCTTCAAGAACAGGGACACAGACAGACATCTACAAACAGCAGGACCACATCAGTCCTCATCCTTTCAAGAGCTGCAGCTTTGGAAGGTGTTAATAGGCAACTCCAAGTCACTGAGTCACTTCAGTATCTCAACAAGTTCTGAACTCAAGGAAATCTCTTTTGTAAGCTGATGTCGAAGTTATCACTGGGAAAGAATAAACACTTGCAACGCTCATAAAAACGGAGCAAGCTCCTAGGGTTCAATTAAGCTTCAGCCAGTCAAGCATTTATGGGTCTGACAGTCAAAAGTACACATCAAAGAGAGAATGCTCAAGCTAAGCCCTCATTACAAGCTGACAAGAGCAATACTCCATCAATAAAAACAAAATCCTCTTCCACACCTGTATGTCCTTGTAATTTCTGTACAATCTCTTTTGTCTGAAGGTTCCAAATATAAACGAGGTTGTCTTCTGAACCAGACACGATCCACTGGAGGGGCACAGAAAAAAAAACAGAGCAAGTTATTTTAATCTTTCTCCTCATCTGTATCTAACTTATTATTCAGTAAACACTTCCAGTGTCATCACATGAAAGGGAACTTCCAACATTATATGACCCCTTGATGCGGTTCATTCTCTCTCAGCCTCTGTTCAATGCATATAGGCAGCAGATGGGAACCAGCACCCACCAAAGGAGGTTTCCAACCCCAAACTCCAGTTTCTTCTACAGAAAACAGCAGCAGAAACTGCACATCGGTAAAAAGCATCTCAGATAAACACTAACCTTTCCACCAGTAACGGAGAAATTTGCAAATATGCAGTACTTCTCATTTTTGTGTCCTGTGTAAGTCTTCAGGCACTACAAGTGGAGAGTCACAAGACATTAATACAGCTGGGAGGTAATTTTCTCAGTCAAGGACAAATTGTCTTGGCAGAAAAGACTAAACCTATCTGCCTGTGTTTCCCACCCTGCCAACTTATCTAAAGGATGCAGAGGGCATCCCTGCCCTGCAACACTAAACAATCTGGCAGGGGCAGGGAGGGAGGGGAAGCTCTAAATTTGTCACATTACCACAGAGAAAAAGCGCAACAAAAATTCATTGTTCATAAAGAGAAAAATGCAGAAATATAGTTTTACTTAACATATCAGGGCCATGCAGGAGCCTAATCGCAATTCTGGGTTGGTTTTTTTTCCAAAGGCATCTTTAGTCATTGCATCATAGAACAGTTTGAGATGATTTTTAAAGGTCCCTTCCAACTAAGTCCAACCCCCCTGCACTGTCCAGGGACATCTTCACTAGACTGGGTTGCTCAGAGCCCTTCCAGCTTGACTTTGAACGTTTCTAGGGATGGGGCAGCTACCACCTCTCTGGGCAACCTGCTCCGGTGTTTCGCCACCCTCACTGTAGAAAATTTCTTCCTTATATCTAGTCCAAATCTAACCCCTTTTAGTTTAAAATGAGTACCCCTTGCCCTATCGCAACAAGCCTGCTAAAAGTTTATCCTCTCCAATAAAGCAGTATTAATACTTTTCTCCTGTAATATTCATAAAATGTTAGGCAAGTTTAAAAGCACATATGAAATTCAGATTTTCCTATAAGCTTAGTTAGGTCTACATAGTGAGACAAGATTGGTTTTACCTTTCCTTTGCTGTAGTCCCAAAGTTTAAGAGTGCTATAAAACAACAGAAAAACAGATTTTAGTTCTTGTGGGGGTGGGGTGTTCATCTGACAATTTCCTAGCAGCAGAAAAAGTCTCTTCATCCCAGAGTTCTTAAAGTCTGCATAGATCACTTTAGCCTGGCTTTGCAATGCAGCATTAGTTAACCCCAAAGTATCAATTTTACTGCCATGCCATTCAAATTCTCCTCCGTCAAAAAGGGGGTATTTAAGCACTTCCCCTCACCTGCAAGTTTCTTTATAAATAATGACCAGACAACTAGGAAAGCGATCGGCAGGATAACAGACAAATTACAGGGACAGAGGATAAGGTTATTTGGCAGACATCCCCCAACGCCCAAGGCATCAAAGATTCATATAAATTTCATTAGACATCATCTTTCTCAGGGCGAGAAACCCACTAGAATCAGAGATGGCCCTGGAAATGATCCCCTTTCCCCCAGTTGTTTTCAGAAATCAAATCCTGCTGAAAGTAGATACAGATCAAAAATACATACACACCGCCCTAGTTTTTCACCTTACAATCCTGCGCCAGGTTTCAGGGAAATAAACACTGGATGAGGCATCCTCAACCTGTTGAAGCCTAAGCCAGTGCAGAGCAAGCAAACGAGCACACTACTGAGTACAATTTGGACATGAAGAGAGTGTCACTTGTTTCGGGCAAGCACCAGGCTCTTCCACAGACTAAGCAAGCCTCGTGCATGTCCAGATACAGACCAGCTATACATCCAGACTACTGTCAGAGCTTACAAGATAGTCCCCTTTCTCTTCCACAGGGAGCCCAACACGGGTTTTCTCTGCTTTTCATTGACTCATTGAAAAAGGCAGGCAACAGTCTGTGGTATCTTTTGTACAAAGATGCTCAGACAAGGAAGGCATCAACCTCATGACCTAGGAAAGGAAGGTCTCACGAAAGCAACAGCATCATTACTGACTGTGAATGGAGACACAGCCTTAGTCACTGCACAGAAACTCTCCAGGTGAATCACTCTCAATCAGCCCACCTGCACCGCTTTCATGCCTTACACAAAGTTATTTATATACTGCAGTCTATTACAGGCTAGATTTTCTGTCTCTCGATGCTACAAAAGAATCATACAATCAATACAAGGAATGTTGAGGTTTTGAAAGGTACAGGAAGGAATGAATGGGTGTTGCAGTCACTAAGCAGCACCAAGACTTTCAGATGACCCAAGCCCTGCCCGCGCTGTTCGCAAAGCATACCGTGCAGGCTTTTTAAGTTTGATAGCATATACAAACTTGTGTAGTTTCATTACTGTGATAGCTAAAGTGTAGCAACAAAGTTTCATCTGACACTCAAATACTTCAAAACCTGTGGGGTTTGGGTTTTTTTTAAATACTTACTTGTCCAAAGTTGCAGCTAGTATGTATTTGCCATTTGGTGAGAATTTCACAAAAGACACAGGAGGGTTATCATCATCTACAGTGAAAATAAAAGCAGTATTTAGTACACAGTTGTATTATCTCACTGGCAAAGAATTTCTTTTGACAATAATTTGTTGTTAATTGTTTTGCTGAAACAAGCTTTCAATTTTCTTGTCCCTTGCTACTTCAAGAAAAAGATAGGTGTAGGAAAGGTGATCATTTTCATTAAAGAAAAGGATTTTAAGCATTTTGCTCACATTTTAAATAACCCTTTGTAACTGAACTTCCCTTCCTTGCATCAACAATTCACAAAGTCCATATCTCTACTTTTTAAACATTATATTAGAATACAAGCCACTGATTTGCAGAGCCATATAACTTGTCTATATAAGTGCTTTGTAAGAATATGAAGGACTAGGTAACATATGCCCAGCAGGTGGTTGCCTTTCATTAGCTATGTTCACAAGATGCCTTCATGCATCTTGCAATAAAAAGGCAGCTTGTGTTGTCACAGACTACCTGTTTCTACCATATCCAACAGCACAAACAATTTTATCACTGCAGTTTTGAAGTGCTGCACAGCAACCACTACACAGTCAAATGATCGAAAAACCTCGGAAAACTCATTTTTCCACCTACACTCAAAGCTTAAGCAAGTTTTCATTCACGGGAGAGGACAGTTTCTCTTATTGCAATAGACAGGAGAACAACAGTGTACTAACAGCACGGTAGGAAGACAGTACAACAGAGCTTAAGGAAGCCACTGTTCACAGCAATGATGCAGAATACCTATGTCACAACTTAACAGTGAAAAGTAAGAGCAGAAACAAGAAATATTCCTACTTACCAATCAGTGTTTTCAAGCACTGCCCTGATGCTGTATCCCAGATTCGACTATTAAAGACACAGAAGAACTGTTACTATTGGTTTTTAAGACTTTGTTCTGATTTTAACATTACAAATACAAGCTTTCTTTAAAAAGTCGTTTTTTTTTTAAAATGCAAAAGGTCTGAACAGTGCCACAGGCAAGAAATAACAACTTACCAGAGTCCATCATAGCTACTTGACACGATCAGGGATCCATCACGATTAAAATGCACCTGTAATATTATAGAAGGGGAAAAACAACTTACTGATGCTCATAAAGATCAAATATTTAAGCTCCACTGAAAAGACTGTCTTCTATTACTGACACTGCAATTCATGTGGATAGAGGCAGAAAGTTAACACAACATACAGACACAAGTTTAGATGGGTAACATCATCAAAACCAAGACTCCCCCGCAGTTTGTCTGACAAAGAGGGATGGATGTTAACTACAGCTGTTTATTCAAGCATCAGGGACTGGAATACATGTTTCTTCAGAAGCTAAGAAAAACACGTGATACTCTGTTCAGACAGCATTAGCTGCTCCAACAATGGTAGTATAAAACCTGGGGAACAGTACCTTATAATTCTAAGGGCATGGAAATTTACCTCACAGGTAGCCAGCCACACATGTTTCAAGGTCAATTCATTGCTTTGAACTACACCTCAAAATACTGTGGTTTTAAATAATAATTACTAACATATTTGTAAATGTGAGATATCTTCTACACGAGGCAGAACAATCATGTTCCAACAGCCATGGCTTAGCACATCTGAGAGGCAATTTTTTTTTCAGTTTCCTTCATTTCAAAAACATTAAGAGTTGAACACCTTCTGGTTTTCTTTCATTTGAATGGATAGTGCTGTATTCCAAGCTACCTTCACCTATTAGACAAATGAGATTTGAAACAGAGCATACTATGGAACTACCCTGCTCTCAACTTTGGTAACAGCCTGGAACACAGAAGTAACAGACATACAGGTTGTTCTCTGAGCCTCAAAATGATCACAAACGTCTACCACAGCATCAGACAGCTAGACTCGGGCATGGCTGGCACACCACTATTCATTGCTCCCCACATTAACACCCAGAACCAAAATCCATACCGATCTTACAGAAACCACTGTTCATTTCATTCTCACTGAGCAATGACCACTGGCAAATCAGCCACAGCTCATCCACTACGCCCTCTAAGAAGGGCTTGATAATAAGAGTTAGAGCACAAACCTACTCCTCTACAGAGGCAGGAGTGGAGCTCTGCTAAACAAAACAAACATGTAGTACGTTCATTGATCAGAAGGGACTTACAGCTGAAACTGGGTCAGAATGAGCAGGCAATGTCTTGAGGCACTTCCCTGTTTTCACATCCCATATCCTCACGCTTTCATCAAACTGAAGATTGAAGAAATGCACAAGGTGGTTTAATGGTGCACCTATTCGAGGCATGCAAGGTGTTATAGCCTGACTAGACACACGTGCCTTCCTCCAGCTGCATCAGAAAACCTAGTAAACGAGCACTGCACAGGGCAAAAATGACGGCCTGGGAACACAGCTCCCTGAACTCTTCCTCTCCGTGCAGGAAACCTGAGTGTTGAGGATGGGTTAAGGGCTTGACCGTGGCCCCAGGCAAAGAGAGCAGCAGCACTGCACAGGTCATCCAACTACAAGCTGTGTTTGTGGAGGAAGACAGAGAATTGAAATGGCACAGGGTTGTGATCGGAACCCCCTTGCTCCCAGCCCTTGGTAATGTGACGAGCGTAACTAACGCCATTTTATAAGGCAAGCAGCCATTCTGTGTGACTGAGCAGGCCATGTATTCCTTCCCTTTCCCTCGTTATCAGGCCCTGAACAGATTGGTCCCAGGCACCTGGCCAACCCGGTGGTGGTGCTCAGCCCGTCCCAGAACAGGGAGGTGTAAGAGCACACAGAGCACCGTCCACAGAATCAAGCAGTCACAAGTCTTAATCAGAAAATTTGGACCAGAACTGCTGCTGGACACTGAGACCATGACCCACCCCCCAGTAGCCAGGGAGGCCCCCCACCATCATGTGCTTCCTCCAAGGACTGGTGCGTATTCTTTTATTTTATATGATTTTTGACTCTAGATTATGATTGTTATATTGATACAGCAAACCATGTATTAAGATCTGACCTAATCTGCAGAGGGTCCAGGTGATGAGAAGTCATACTCTGAGTTAAGTCAGAATCTAGGGGATTAGAAATCATAAGTTGCTGTATTATAAATTCCATATTATGCTACCTGTAAATTGTACCACATTGACCTTGTTTTAGAAATCCTAGGCCATTCTAATCATAAGTTCTGTGTCATACTATCATACTATCCTGTTAAGAAAATAAAGCTTTAATTGTAACTACAACTTAGTGCCATCATTGTGCCAAGGATCCCTAAAACAACCTGTCTGTCCCCTTAGTATGAGGTAACAGGGGTGTGCTGTACTTGCTCTGCATAAAGAAAAATTAAAAAGGCACTTACTGATCCAGAAACGATGAGGTTTGACTGAGGGTTGAAGTTGCAGCAGAAAACGTAGTTACTGTGCCCTTTCAATGTCTTTAAGCACTTACCCTGAAATAAGATTTAGCAGAGTTAAATAAACAGCATCCTTCAGCGCCACAAATGCATGCAAGTAAGCTGCATTAAGGTTAATCGCCGTGCAGCACACAAAGAAACCATCTCTAACCCCAGATTTAGATGGGCAGAGGACCAGCGACAGCAAAACAACAGGAAAGAAAACCCCCACATTTTTAACGACTGCAGCCAAGCTACAAATCCTTTGGGCAACACAGGAGGAGCAAGCAATTTAAATACCTAACCAAAATTCAACCAAATTATCCAACCCTCATTGTAATGACAGAAAAGGAAGGCATAGAGAAGCAAAAAGAGCGAAGCTATGATAAGAAGTTACAAGGTTTCATCTGAGAAGCTGCTTTCAGAAATGAAGCCTGCAGCTGCATTGCCACCACAAGGCTTAAGCACTCTCAGAAGATAACCAGGCTCCTCATGATACCCATAAGCATCCCCCTCATTCCGAAAGCAGACAGCGTAACTCGCTCATCATCACAGACCATTCAACCAGCAGCTCATTATAAGCAGGAAAAAGGATTACCCAAAAAGCAGCCAGTGCTTAAAACTCTACCTTCTCTCATCATAGCACACGAAAGCGCTCTCAGAAGACCACCAGTTAAGATGCTAATGCAGGGGGAGAAGGAAGGTAAGGAATAGTTTCTGCCCTTACCGAGCTTACATCCCATATTTTGAGAGTTTTATCATCGGAGGCAGAGACAAGAAGGTTGGAATCTGATGACCAAGCAACATCAGAGATACCCTAAAACAAAGGAAAACAATTATCTTCTCAGCTCTGTTTGTTCACTGACACAGGAAAACGAAAAACAGACTGCATGTATATTCACAGCTGAAGCTTGAAATAAAATTCAGCATTGAGAGCTGGGAATTCATCAATTTGACTGAGTTAAGAGCTCCTTTGACACTTATTCAATTTAAGCTGAGCCATATACTCCAAAAACATCAATGACTTGTTCACATATCTCCTGCCATGACCACCAAAACCCTTTCTCGGCATTCAAAAAGAGCACGCTAAATAAACTAATCTGAACAAGCACCTCCTCTTTATGACAAAGAGCTTGCTCTTCGAGGTCCAAGTCCCTAAAGGCTAGAGGAGAACAAGATTCTACTGTTTTTTCTTTTGGTGAATCTTCATTATTGCTTATGAAACTTCAGCATGTAAGACAGAGGATTTGGGAGTTTGCGTCTTCTTTAGAACTTTGCAGAATGAGTACGTGTTGTGTTTATGTAGGCAAATCGACAAGAAAAATTCAATCTCCTTAAAAGGCAAACCATTCTGCTCCATATACAAAGGAAAAAATGGAACAGGACACAGCATTACAGCTTACAGGGATTTTCACCAAAGAACGCACTGCCCTGTGTCTGAGGGCAGTGTTCCTGAAATGGAGGGACTCAAGAAAATGGCTAGGGAATGGGCATGCAGGTACTCCGCTTCAGCCTACACTTCAGCCCTATTTCCAGCCTGACCTGGTATTATTTCAGCAATTCCAGTCCCAGGCCATTGCACAGGACTGTATAAACAAAGCACAAAATGAGACCGAGGAACAAGCATCCTGCACAAAACCTAACCAAGAATGGAAATTTCTGGATGAGGAAAACAAAGCAAAATTCTTTACAAGTGAACTTGTATTCAAGCACATAATAATCTCCTCCTACTTACCAGTTTATGACCAGATATTGTTTTTTCAAATTTGCCATCATATGCTCCCCAAATTTTGATGAGTTTGTCAGCAGCTGAAATAGAACGTGCCAGTTGAGAGATGAACACCATTAACAGATACAACTGTTCCTTCCAGGTGGAAAGTAGTATGTTAACTACATCTCTGCAAACACTGGGTAGCTCTCCCTCCCCAAGCAAACCTAAGCGTATAAGGTAATATGTAATGGGTAAAAAACACTTTCATACACGCCAAGCTGCAGCAGCTGAGATTACATAAACTGCCTGGAATGCACAGAGTCTCCTGCCGCTTTAGTTTCTCTGACGACAACTTGAGCTTCTACTTTTGTTTTAGATTGCCAGTGGTAAAAGTAATACTGTTCCATAGGAATGCTGAAACGCTTTTGCCCCAAAAGATCTAAAATTACACCACAAGCTGGGCTGAATTAATGCCTGCAAAACCCCCAAACCTATTATCCATGTTAACTTGCAAAACACGCCAGCAAAAAGGGTTGACATTTGTCAGACATTTGGGAAACCCACGTAGGGGAGAGCAAGGGACTCTCATGAGGAAACTCGAACATAAAAACAATGTATATATGGTACACTGCACTGGTCTTATTAAGGCTATCTGCAGTTAAGCCAAAGACTTGAGTCATTCCCACGCCCGGAAGATGCCCGAGTGGCCCTCACCATCCCATTTAACAATATTCCCTTTTATGAGCTTTGCTACCTACCTACTTTAGCTTTACCAGAGCTAAATATTTGCCTGCAGATACTGTACACAAAGTTTAATTGAAAAGCTTAAGCTCTGTCTTTTAGCGGTACAGAAAAGCACAAGGGTTTCCTTCACATGGGGAGAGAAACCTTTGTTTGGTTTTGCCCATTTGCTCAGCAAAGCAAGCTGAACAGGTGAGGGCTCTCCAACTCGGCAACGCATAGAACATCCAGTGTTCAAAGTAACAGAACTTAAAAAGCTTAAAGCACATTATCTCAATGACTGACAGCATTGGTATTGCTCCTTTTAAGAAAAACCACGACACTACATCCCTCCTCCATCTGATGAAGATAACACCAAAGAATGGCAGTTCTCCAAGGCCCACATTTGCATGATTTAGGCGAGATAAAAAAAGAAAGCAATACTTACAGGAGCTGGCTAGCCACTCTCCATTAGGACTAAACTTTACTGATGAGACTGCCTTTGTATGTCCTGCTAATGTGAACTTTAGAGCATAGTTTGGTTTTACTGGCGCAGGCTGTAAGAAAAATATATATGAATGAGTTGAATAAATTCCAGATTTAGTATCTCAGTGACAAGCTCTGTTATCAGACTGCGTCAGTACACAGTAACAGACTGCGTGGATGTTCACCATAATAGAGGCTCCTGCGTTTACATTCCTTCCCTCCCCTCTCCAAATTAAAAAAAAAAATGAAAAACAACAACAAACCAAACACCCTTGCTGTCTGGGGACAGCAGTGCCTTACTGTTGTATGCACGACACCAACTCATTCTTGATAGGCATTTCATCCAAGCCAATAATAAACAGGTTGAGAGTAATCCAACAGTCCAACCACAAAGTGCTTGACAGATCAAAATAATACTCTTGGCATTGATCTGTGTAGCGCCTTTAAGTGTTTGCAGTTTTCATCCTTATCATGAATTAGATCACAGGCCAATTCCTCCATAGCCCTAAAATCCCATTTTTCTTCCCTTTTCAGCCTTTGGGAAGGCTTCCTGGTTAGCCAATAACACCTTCTTTGAGCATCTGTGGGCTTCAAAGAATACGAATAACGACCCACTTTGCAACTAGGATCATAGATTAACCAATCCTCCAGTCACCTCTAGGCACTCCAAGGACACAACCAACCTGTCTTTTTAATGCTCAAAGTGACAACAAGTATTGGTTAGCAACAACTTCCACACCACCAAGAAAAGCCTAGCACTACAGAAGAGGCTGTACTCCATCCGCTTTTCCCATAAAATCCTCAGCACGTTTTCAGCTCGAGCCTGCAGCAGAGGTCTGGAGAAGATTCTTAATCTATTTGAGAATTCAATTCTCTTAATTCTGGTTTGCCTGTTGCATACGCAGGTAGTTGCCATGTGTATTTACACGGATATTGTTCGGAGCCCCACACACACACCTTGCTCTGATTGGTCGACGAGGAAGGAGTAGATTGTGTTTTGGTGGATTCTGCATCTGGCTTCTTTTCTTCTGTTGCCATGGTTCTGAAGCTGGCAAATGAGACTTCTAGTGCTTGAAGGGGGAGAATGAATGTGCTGCTTCAAAAGGCAGCCCTTGCCACAGAGAGGAGAGCTGCACTGAAATGAAAACCTGGAAGAAAAACAAAATATTCTCATTAGCTGTCAGGAAGATTCTCAGCAGCCAGAAGAAGGAGCTTAGCCTAGCTGCAGGTCGCCAGAAGCCAGTATGAGACACCGTATTCTGCGTGTGCGGAGCAACGCAGCAGTATTTTGGGCCTTCGGACCTACTAAGGTGCAAGACCAAGAACCCAAACCACAGCCTTTTACCACTTCTTGGAAAGCTTTTTTCCACTCTGCTCCTTTCCAGATAGAAATAAAGTAGAATCTCTTTTAGGTGTGGCAGGGTTTGGTTATCATATTCCCCAAAATACTTCTAACAAATACTTAGTACATAATAAACACAATGGTTTGTACAAAAGATGGGAAGTACAGTCCAAGGCCTTTGTGGGTTTTTTTGGTTTGTTTTTTTTTTTTTTTTCTCTCTAGATTTATTAAGGTACAGAATACAAGATCATGATCAACACAAAGAACAGCTGGCACTATCAAAGCTTAAGACCCTACTAGATTCCTTTCACTCCTAAACGCATTTCAGGCTTGTATTTCCCTCCTAAATGGTTTGAGCATCAAATCATGCCCTTCTCCGCCTGGGACTGAAAGCCAGCCTTGCAGGAGCCTCCCCAGGCTCGCCGGCTGTGCCAGAACCGACAGCAGCTGGTGGTCAGCGACCGGGGCCGATGCCGCAGAGGGAACAAATCTCCACCGCAGCTCAGCTACCCTTTCAGCTCAGCAACGGAATAACGGACAGCTCACACCGAGAGGGTTCGGCTTGAAAGGATACTCGCACTAGCCCACCCCTCCTTGCACTAGCCCATCCCCGGTACCCTGCTTTTGGCCGATGGCAGGAGATCTGGGTGCGCTGCCAGCACCTCCTGGCATGCGGAGCATCTCCGGCTGGAGGGGACAGGAGGCGCAGAGCTCAGCGCTACCGGCTGCCCCCCGCTTTACTCAGCCCCCGGGGATAAACCGCCGGTCGCAACAATGAGAAATTAAAGTTTCCTACTGCAGCTCAGGCCCTTTCAGCTGGAACTAATCTGGGAACTTGGGCGGGTGCTGCCAGCACTCAGCTCCTCCTCCACACACCCTGGGGGCTGGCCGGGGGGTCCCCGCAAGCACCCAGCACCCTGGGCAGGGACGGGGGGGTGGGGGTCCCCGCAAGCACCCAGCACCCTGGCCCAGGGGGTGGGGTTTGGGATGGGGGTCCCAGCAAACACCCAGCGCCCTGGTCCGAGGGGGAGGAGGGTGGAGGGTCCCCGCCAACACCCAGCGCCCGCACAGCCCCCGCCGCCGGGCACACGGTACCGACACACCCACCGGCCGCCCGCGCCGCGCCCGCCGGCTACAAACGCCCCTGGTGGTGGCGGGGTTGTGTGCGTGCCCCTGCGGGGGGGTTGGGGGGGATGGGGGGGGGGGGTGCAGCCGTGCAGCCCCTTCCTCCCCGGCCCGTCCCGCCCGCTGCAACCCCGTACGGCGCCGCATGCACGCGCGTCTGCAAACCGCCCGCGGCGCGCGCCGGCCCGGTGGTCCCCGCGAGGCAGGCCCGGGCTTGGCGCGCGCCCCCCGCGCCGGGGAATGGGGGGGGGGGGGGGGGGGGGGGAGAGCGGGCTCCGCGCGCTGTGCCTGAGGCGAGGCGGCGCCGCGCGCGGGGAGGGGAGCGGCGGCTGCAGGAGCCCAGCTGCAGGAGCCGGGCCGCCCCCGCGCCTCTCGGTGACTTACCGGGGGAGGGGGAAGGGGGGGGGGGCTGGCGGTGGCGGCGCCGCCGCCTCCTCCGCGGCGAGGAGGAGCGCGGCCGCGGGAGGGGAGGGGGAACGCGGCAGCGGCAGCTCCGGGGCCGCCAGGCGGGGGAATGCGGGACGGCGCCTGCGCGCTGCGGGCCAAAGGCTGCACAATGCCGCTCTCTCCCGGGAGCGCTACGGCGCGGCCCGAGGGCCAAAAAGTGCCGCTTGCGCGCGCGCGGGTGGGCGGTGCCTCAAAGGGGCGGGAACCGCCCGTGCCTCGGCCTCTCCCGCCCTCAGCTCCCGCCGCGGGGTGGGCCTCTGCGCCGCGCCCGTCTGTGAGGAGCGGCCTTCGAGGGCCCCGCAGGCCAGCTCCCGGCCCGGCCCGCCGTGCCGAGCGGGTCCTCTCAGGGCCGCATTTGGCCCCGCTCGGCTTTTCCGTAGCGCTGCGTACCGGCGGGCAGGTACTCGTCCCCCTTGCAGTTCCAGAGCCGTCGAACCTGGCTGCAGAGGGGTTAGATGTGGCTGGGCCGAAACGCACAGGCCAGTCCTTTGGAGACATCAGCACCACAGATAAAAACCTGTATAAAAAGAACTGGGCTAATTCATAGGCTAGTGATGCGTATTATGCAGGAGGTTGATATAAGAGCTGTTTAACACTGTAATAATTGCCTTTTGTAAGCTTAGTGCCTTGTTACCACTGCAAACATAAGCACCAGCTTGTTTGCAGCACTCAGATCCAAAGAGCAGATCCAGTGTGTACTAAAGTTAGTGGGAGCTTTCCCACAAACGTTCATGTCCTTTGGCTCAAATCTGCAGCATTGCATTAATTCTGGTTTCAGTGGAGCCTGTGACAAAGTTATATACATTAGTCATGGTGTTTTCCTAAATCTTGGTTCTTCAGTTGGTGTGCAAGAGCCAACCTATGCGTAGGGTCTGTGCAGAGGTAGGTGCTAGGTGGTAAATCCACGATTCTATGAGTATATCCAAGGCAGTTCAGAGTACCGGCATACAAGGGCCCTGACTTCGAAAACTGTTTCAACTTTTGATTCATGATGGCCAAATGGCCAACTTAAAGTTAAGCATGTGTTGAAGCACTTTTCTGGAGAGCAGTTTTTTTTTTTTCTCTGAACCGCGATGTCGCACAGAACACATCACAGTCTGCTTTCAGTTAAGAGGGAAGAAAAGGAGACACGTGTCATTTACTGGCCCTTTAACACAGGAAGATCTTTGGGCTCCAAAATATTCTAGTGGCAGTTGAGAAAGGAGAGAAAAAAAAAAAAAAAGCTGTAAAAAACCCTGTGGTACAGTGAAGCCAAGGCCTTTCTCCAGCCTGGAAGCCTGCAGCCAAAGTCTGGAGAATTAACGCTGTCGTTTAAACTCAGGGAGGTAAAATAGAGTTATGAGACCTGCACAGACCGCAGAACAGCATTAGGAAACAAATCCAGTTAAGTTCCTGTTGCCGATTCCTCCAGATGGTTTTGGCTTAAAGTTTTCATTCTTTTAAAAAATAAATATGAAAAAAAATGATAGAGCACAAATCAAATCAGCAGTATAACACTATGTATTTATATAACTTTCCTGTGACAGGGGTAGGGTGGTTCTGTTTCTTTCATGTTCATAATTTGCCTCTCTTCTCAATGTCTGCTTTGGAATTTTTTGCCTGATTTTTTTATATATCTGTAGAAAATATATGTATGTAGGTATAAAAATCCTTATATATACTGAATAATACCTCTCTGGGACCTGAAAAATGTGGCCTCCACTACAAATTAACCATAATCCTAAACAATCCTTTAGCCTCTAAGTGTCCTGGATTTTTTTTTTTTTTTTTAATTTAAAACAAGGTTAAAGTATGATAAACTCCATTTGGCTAACTACTCGGTCACATGCTACTTTGGGTTTTTGATAGCATGGTGCTTGCAGAAAAAGGCAGCTCAGCAAGCATGGGCATTTCTTTGGGACTGCATAAGTGAGTACCTGGGGATTTGCACAGACAGCCCGTTGTCTTCGGATGAAATTTAACTTGCTGGTTATGAGTCATCTGTGAGGGTCTTTCTTGCTCCCCCGGCTGTGCTGCCACAGCTGGGATCAGCAGGATGTGGTATCTGTCCAAATTCGCTCTCTGGAAAAGAGTGGGGCTTGGCAAGCTTCTCCCTCACAAAATATTTCATTCCATTTGGTTCAAAATAGCTTGAACTTGGTGACCTGCCAAGTACACTGGAAAGGACACCTGTCTGAGTTTTTCTGGGGGGAGAGCAACTTCCCATAAGGATGAACGATGAACGGGAAAGAAAAGTCCGTGAGTGACTCATTATATGGAAGTAACTGCTGCCCGGATCCCTTTGGATGTCTTTAAGGGTGTCAGGAACAGAGCTGAGGCATTGGGTCCTGGTATTTATAGAAGAATTATTTAATTTTAAAAAAGAAAAAAACGGGGGTGGTAGAAATATTTAAATGTATATGGTGAAAAATAAGAAAGAATTTGAAAACCAGAGGATGTTAGTTAGTCCTTACCAATAGTTAACAAAACATGGCCTTAGGAGAAGGAATAGACACCATAAATGGGCCAAGCTAAGAAGTAACAAGATAAGCTCAAGGAGAAGCAAATGGTTAATGAGACTAAACAGAAAAGTACTTGAAATATGTGTGAACAATCCTAATTATCATACTGAAAGATCCACCCTCGAGTAAAGAGAGCCTCCTAGTACCAAAGCTCTGACCCCACTGAACATGGGTGGCGGAGGAAAAAAAAAAGCTGTACCTTTAAATGGAGAGGAGGCTTGTAAGAACCAAATTAAGTGTGACTAAATGTAATTGTAAACAATTGTTCAAAGTATATAAAATGTTTTACTATGTGTTAAGAGGTGTGCCAGCATTGTGGATTTACCACCTAGCACCCATCTCTGAGCAGACCCTGTGTGTAGATTGGCTCTTGGACCAGGTAAAGAACCCAGATTTGGGAGAACATCATGACTAATGTATACAATTCTGTCGCAGGTTCCCCAAAACCAGAATTAATCCAATCCTGCAGATTTGATCCGAAGGACTTGATGTTTGTGGAAAAGCTCCCACTAACTTCAGTACACGCTGGATCTGCTCTTCGGACCTGACTGCTGCAAACAAGCTCCTGCTTATGTGAGTAACAAGGCATTAAGCTTACAAGCTGTGTAAACCTTTGTTTTATGTTTTGGCACAATTAGCAATCTCAGTTAGGACTTTTATTTGCTTGGGCCTCTCAGCAGACAGAGGAAATGCTGAGCAGACTCACTGTGTGTTACATCCTGCTGAAGAAACAGAGGGAGGAAGAACTCATGAGAGACCTGCTGCATCTTTTAGGCTGATCTCTGACATACAGCTGTTTGTGTGGTTGCTAATATGCTGCTCTGGGGTTTTTTTTCTAAATCCCAAACACATCGCATTCATATGTTTCTTCTGGGATTTAAAAACAAACACTGAACCTTTTCCAGGCTGATCTTTCTACCTCCACCATTGCAGTATGAACCTTGCTTGCATCACTGCCAACGTTTGTTCATTTAAAACTAGGAAATCTTACCCTGATGGAGAGCAGGTAGGATTTGATTCATTCTGCCCTGGGAGGGATGTGTACAAACACTTAGCCAGGGCACAAGGGGCCTATGGAAGTTGAAGAACTTCTTTCAAGGCAAGATCATTGAACACTGCATGTATCGAGCTCTATGTCAGCAAAGACCTGTTAAGAAACAGTCGGTGTTTCTGAAGAGAAGGTAGTACTTCACACAGGACTGGAGTCCAGCAGTGTGCTATAGCGTATCATTCAAAGCAGATTCCCCCCAATGCAAGTCACAGCCAAGCTAATGCATAAAGGCTGCTGATTTGAGAGCCCCAGACTGAATCACATGCTCTGACTGCCAGACGTGATGACAGTGTCCCTCTCCCAGCCACTTCAGCTGGAGCAGCAGGTTCTCAGCACCTCCGTGAGTCAGAAGCTTCATTCTTGGCTGGTGCAAATGGTTGCAACTGATGAATGGACAGGTCAATACCATTAGCTCATACCCCTGAGATGGTTTTAGTGAAATCTGAACATATTTATTACTCACTGTAATCTAGAAATCAAGGTGTTTGAAAGTGTTACCATTTGGTTAGAGCATCTCTTTACCATTCTCTCCAGTCTTTGTAAGAGAGCAGGAGGAAAAGTAAGAAAACACACAGGAATCCATTAGGGTTTTAGCCAGCTGAAATCTAGCATGATCCGCTATCTGTTAAACTGCCAACTCAGTAGTACACGCTGTTCACAAGCTTGCTTACCTGTGCAAACCACTGTGTTAGCAGCAGGTGCTAGGTCTTTACATCACACTGAATGTGCAACAAAACCATTTAGGTGCAGCAAGTTTCCAAAGCACATATTTACTCTGGTCAAAGGTACATAGCCATATTGGCTGGGAAGTTTCTCTTCACTTCTCAAATTCTGTGGTCATGTCCCTTTCTTCTTTCTTGCCCTGCTTCTTGCATACATATAAATCTCAGCTCACTGTATCTCAGCCTCCAGCTCCTCCAAGTAATGCTTCTTGCTACATCCTCATAAAAGACATCAAGGTCAGACAGAATATTTTGTGGGCTCTTCATGCCCTTCCTCTCCATTCCCGGGGAAGCCATTCATCTCTTGTGTCTCTGGTTTGAGAACTGCCAGTCTGGAAGGTCATTATTTAAATCCACTCTGGACCCTTTATTGGATAGTGGCTGTCTCCAGACCAGCATTTAGATATGATCAAAATTCATATTTGCAAATGAACACTTACAAGATCCTTTGGGTCTTGGATAGCTCAATTCTTTCCTGCCTTCCTGTCAATTACTGTAGCGCAGTACCTTTTTGGGGCTTGTAGACATCTTGGCTGCTGGGTTCCCCGTTTGGGGGCTTTGCTCAACCTTTTCCAGACGAAGAGTGAACACTGAAGAGACAAAGGTCCTATAGGCACTGACAGATTCCCAGCAGTGAGTAGCCAGGCTGGCCTCACCAACTGGTGCATCCAGGCTGTCAGAACTACAAAGTATGAGTCAGAAGAGCTGAGTCCCAGTTCTGGCTTTGCCTATGATTCTCTGCATCATCACATTGCCTCTCAGCTTCCTCAGCTGAAAAACAGGGCTCTTAATATTTCCTTACCTACAAAAGCTGTCAGGAGGATTATTGCATTGTTGTGAATTCCACAGATGAAAGGTACTACAGAAGAACAAACTGCAATTATTGTTTCAAACCTCTGCCCTAGTCCTGTCATCCTTAACTTACTGAATAACACTTAGTCAATTGAGGAAATCCTGCCACTACAGTGAAGAAAATCACTGGTGAAGATGACTGTTGCAATAAGGGCATTTATCCCCTTGTGTTCAACACCTTTCTGTCTGCCACTGGGATGATTGGAGTCATATAATGCCAGACATTGACTACATGCTCTTAAGCAGCGTTCTATTTGGGCACTATTATTTCTTTATCCCAAACCTGACTGTTATTGAATACATTCTCTTTTTGTAATGTATAATGACACCCACTCTAGGGGTAGCAGCTGCTTGTAATAGGCTCTGCTGGTATGTGAGGTCTCCTGGAGCCCGTGGTGGCTGGTGGCTGACAAAACGGTCAGAACAGAATTTGCCTGCCTTGAGGCATATGGGGCTATGCATGTAGATGTAGTGCCTACAGGTCTGCCCAGAGAGGGAGGACAGAATGCATTGCCCGTGTGGTATTCATGCCTCTTCAGCAGCCTTCTCCACTTGTAACCCCTTGGTAATTTTGAAGTACGAATGCTAACGAAGAGCTCCCCTAAAGCAGGGTACTTCAGTTTTGATGGTGAAACAGGCACTGAATGGTGAGGTAAAGAATCAGAAGCTTACAGTTTTAGCAAAGGTCATAAAAACTGGTGCTCCAGGTTGGTGTTCCCATTATTAAATACTACTGGGTGCAGTCATGCAAGGCGTTGAGTGTGGCCAGTTCTCACAAAACTCATCCATCCCACAGAGACAAGTATCTCCCTTTTCTGCTTCCATCTACTCTTGTTTTCAAAAGACTCAAATCCTACACTGGCTACCAAGAACAGAGAAGCAAAAAGTATCAGTATTTAACAGCCCTGAAAACCACTGATTTTGCACCAATAAGTTTTTTCTTGTCAAAGCTTATGCACAAAGCTTCCTAGAAGGATGTACATAACAGTGCATAAAGGGGTAGTAGTAGTGCAATAGCAAGGAATAAATACAACCACAGGTGTTAGTTAACAAGGTACTAATTGGGTAACTGGAGGTTCAACATAAGAGACCATAGAGGCTAATCAAAAGGCTTTGAGTAGAATCTAGGATGCTCCTCTGAGCTTGGGGAGGAGATGGTAAGAAGCTACTGCTGTTGTCTTGTATTTTATGGAAAAGCTAGTGTGATGTATCTAACAAGTAGAGCGCTACATCTTGTGTGAAAAACTCATATGACAAAATTGATTCAGAAACCAAAGATTGCAACTGTCCTTTCCTCAATCTACATGCTTTTACTTTGGCTAGTTAACTTGTGCTTGAATCATTCTGATTTGATTTCATTGTACCTCCTGCGGGGCTTATTCAGAGTCAGCCTGTGCCTGTTTGGCTGAACCGTTATCTAAACTCATTGCCTTGCATAAAGGCAGATTTATGGCTCCCTGGAATACATTTGCTTTCCTATTCCCTTGGAGGGTGCAGCTGGGTTCTTCAAGCACAAGTCTGCAGACCTACAGGTAGGTGTGTGTGCGACTGGTGTGTTCTCAGTTGAAAGCTGATAGTGGTGAAATCTCTGGTGACAGTTTCCCACTTGAATTGTTTTGCCTACTCAGCCTGTATAATGAACACAATTTGGGATGAAACAGTCTTACATCCACCCTAGGTGAGATAAGGAAGTATAAGATGGTGTTGGAGATTGCTTTTGTGTTGCAAAGTTTTGATGAGCTCTCCATTCCTAAGCTGCTCTTGAAAGTGGTTTTGCAGTGAGGATCAAACTCCAGTTTTTAACTTGTGCATGTTCACTGTGAGGGGACTCTGCCCTGCCAGCTTGAAGGGCTTTACGCTCTTGCAGTAGCCCTCCTAGAGCTTCTCTTGCCTCTGCCCTTTTGCCTGCATTGCCCATTTTTCTTGGCCCTCCTGTTGCACTCTGCATGTTGCTGAACACTGCATTATAAGCCCCCCTGTTCAGTTGCTTATAGCTCTGCCCAGTGTTACGTTTTAGCCAACACACCTTTTTGTTGCAGGAGCTTGTCTAAACCGGAAAAAAGTAAAATTTCAGATTATGACTCGGCTGAAAATGAGTCTTTAGAGTGAAAGGTGTATGTTGTCCCAAGTGTTCATAATGAATACTCAGCTGATTACTTCCTCCCCCCTCCCTCAGAAAGCTTCAGCCTGTCAGTTTTTCTCAGCCCTCATGCTGGAGTGGCAGCAGTTTTCATTTAGGGGCTCTTTGGTCATGCTCATGATTTGGTGCCTGTGTATGTTGTGGCATTCAGAAATTTATACTCTGGTTATCCATGCGGATCAAGCATGTACTGGAGAAGGACAGTGTGTTCAAAAGAACTGGACCAGTACTTTTCAGCTGTCAAATGCTTTGATACACGTGTACTCATCTAGAATTGCCTTGAAAATGGGAGTAGAGCAGAATGATGATTAAAAAGTGCCCTGTGCTCAAAATCTGGTCCTTCCCTATCCCCCTGATATCTAGTATCCAGGACACTTGTAGGCAGGGCAGAGTTCAGGTGGTCTTTCAAAGGGATTTCCTTGCTCAGTCTGACAATGTGGAACATACGACTAGACACAGGGCAGGTTTAGTGAACAACAGCTTGTGAAGCGTGGCTCTTCCCCTTAAGAAGACCCAGAGTGTACCGTTTTCTTAGTGCTTGCACGCTGTGTCCCTGCAGAGGCCACGTGCTCGGTGTGTGGAGGGCACAGAAGTGACTTGGGGTACCTAATGGTCAGATCAAAAAGGTCAGCTTGCAGGAGGGCAGCCCAAGTCCCACGCCAAGGGTGGGGTTTGGCTGTTGATGCAGATGTAATTTTAAACAGTGTCTTACAAAGCAAGTACCTCCAAGAGTGGTACAGCTGTGAGCAAGTTTCTAGTTCCTGAATTTGCACAAGCCTTGAACTTGAGTGCAAAGAAGCACTTTTTCTTGGGCTTGGTTAAGGCATATGTGCAACTTCAGTTTCATACTGAAGCAGCCACAAGCCTGGCTAAGTGGAATTTTCCTAAGCATCTGTCTTTTTGCCTGTACAAAACCCAATCTTTCTGAATATATCATAGCTCCTGAGAATTTTCAGTCCCATTGGTCACGTTTTTCAAAAGCTAATCTTCTGGAAATAAGGTCTTCCAGTAAAATTGCCTTCACCTTATGGTTACAATAAACTGACTTATTAATTGGCATCACAGCGTGGCTGTCTGCAACAGGCAGTGTGGCAGCCTCTGCTGGCATATGTGTCCACAGAGAAAACCTGTAACTACTTCTTATTTTATGTTGGCACTCGAATGTTTCCCCTGGACTCGTTTATTTTCCAACGGTTCTATTTATTTTTTTTCCCCTTTCTTTTGTGCTACAGCAATTCAGTCAAATTTTGGGTTATAACTTTTTTTTTTCTTTTACTTCTGTTGGATTTGTGGATTTGCTTCAGGATATAGGCTGTGTTGGTCTGATATTTGGAAGTGTTTGTTACAGTGCTCATGTTTGTTGATGCTTTTATGGTGGATGCGTTTGTAAAATTAATGTTGTTTTTATTGTATACATTACATTAATTTTTGTTGTTTTCAGCAGTTGAGTATTATGAAATGCACTAACCAGTGCAAACCATATCAAGTTGTGGGTTTTGATGGATTTTTTTTTTTTTTGCCGCTACAGCTTGCATTGGCGGCATTCTATTTTTATTGCAGCTCGTATTAGTTCTTGCGTAATAAATGTGAGAGCGCATTACCCAATGCAAACCGCCGATTAAAAAAGAAAAAAAAGGTTGTGGGGGTGTAGGGGTGTGTGCAAGCCAGCTCCCACAGTTGTGATTTAAAACTCGGTCTCCCACAGCACGCGTGACCCTGCGTGGGTTTCAGCGGCGGAGCTGCGGCAACCCGCACGGTCCCAGTTGCACTTTTAAGGGCTCTTGTTGTGCCTTTAGAGCCCGAGAGGCGCGACGGCGGGCGGAGGGGGGAAGCCGGGGTTTTCCCCGGCAATGTCTGCCCGGGGGGACCCAGCAGCCGCCGCCCCCCGGTGGGTTTTATCGCCCCGCGACCGCTCGGCACCCCGCCGGGCGTTTTTCCCGCCGGGGGGCCGTGCTTGCCCGCCCCCGCCGCCCGCTGACCGGGGCATCACCCCTGCTGTTTCTCTCCCCTGCCCGCCGGTCCGGGGAGGGAGCGGGGGGCCGAGGGGGGGGACACCTGCCGGCTTCTGGGACTTGTAGTCCGGTGGCCAGCGGCCGCCTCTCCCCCGGCCGGGCCCGGGACTACCGTCCCCACATGGCCTTGCGCCCCGGCGCATGAGCTCTTGTGCTCTGTAGTGCATCTATTATACTGCCTTGCCGAGGATAAAAAGAAGAGCAACTGGAGGGACTATAAGGCAAACGTTGCTGGAGCTGCCGGGGCAAAGTAATCTATTTAATCTTTCCCTTTATTTGTTAGATGCTTGGGTGTGCATTGCTAGCACTGGGCCATGGTTTCTGGAGGGAGGGGGGCCGGGGAAGAAGGGGAAGGAAAGCAAAACCCACTTGGGAAAGGCCAACGCTGATTATTTTTTTTTTTTCTTTCCCCTCCTCTCTTCTTCTGCTCCTTCTTCTTGCGAGAGCCCCGCGTCGCTCCCCGCGGCCCCGCAGCCTTTGTGCGCCGCGACAATGCAACAAAGCGCGGCGGGGCTGGCTGCAGCCTGGCCATTGATTTCCTCCCGGCCCCGCCGCTCCTGCCCACCCTTTTCTTCTTCTTCTTCTTGTGCCGCTTCTTCTCCATCTTCTGCTCCCCCCTCCCTTTCTCGCCGAGCGCCCGAAGACGCCCCGGACGGGCGCAGCCCCGGCCCCGGGGAGCCCCGCGCCCTCACGCAGAAGGGGTTTTCTTTCTTTCCTTTTTTTTTTTTTTTTCGGGTTTTCTTCTTCTTCCCCCTCTCTCGCTGGCTTTCCCTCGCTCGCTCTCTCTGCCCGCCATCTTTTGAAGGGGAAAATTAGGGGCGAGGAAAAAAAAAAGAGGGCTGCAGGCGCCCTTAAAAACAAGAAAAAAGAAAGAAAAAAAGGGAGTGGGGGGAGTGCTTTGAAAAAAAAAAAAAAAAAGCGGGGGTGTGTGTGTGGGAGCAGGCAGCGGGAAGCCCCCGCTCCCGGCGGTGCGCGGCTCCCCGGCGGCGGCGGAGCGGGGCTCGGCGGCGGCCCCGCGCCCTGGGCGAGCGCCCGGGGCTCCCGGCCATTTCCCGCTGCCCCCGCCGCCGCCTGGGTCGCTGCCTTGCGAGCGGGGAAAAGGGCTGAGCGGGCTGCCTGTGATGCGCTGAAAAGTGCGCGTTTCGTGTTTTGTCCGCGTCCGCACGCATAGATGTGCCTATATGCGTATATACAGCTGCTTCGCTCGTGTCAGTGTCTGGTGTTTACCGAACTTTTGCAAATAAATGGAAACCGAGGGTTCGTTGCGTAAACTTGATGTGTTTTATAGGTGTAAAAAGAAACGCAGATCACAGATTTTTATATAGAAGTGTCGCTATAAATAATGCTACCGATAATAAAATGTGAAACTTCAAAACTCAGCTGTACGCTTCCTCCCTTGATACGACTTGTTTGGGTTTTGCACCTCTTGGGCAGAGCATTATTTGTAGCCCGCTTGGTTTCACTTTCAAACAAAGCTGTAGTGTTCAGGTCGAAGATAAGTGTGCGTCTTTAAGCTACATGGCTCAGGCTTGCAGGGTGTTAACACGAAGTGTGTTTCCTACAGAAATTACTTTTGGCAACAAGGAGCATGCATTCTGTAAGGTTCATGCTAAATGTTATGTAACGATTCCGTAGTGTGGATATACCTTTTTGTTGATGTCTTTAGGAATCGAAAGTTTATAAAATAAACTTTTTTGGAAGAGCAAATATGATGGCTTCGCTAATACTTTGAACTTATATTTATATATTTACTTTTTTTACATCTTAAGTTCCCTGACACTAATAAATAGTAGGTTAGGGGGTAACGCAATTAGCAAAGCACACCTGGTGTTCCTTGCTGGGAATAGAGAAGCATTTTTTTTTTAATATGCTTGTTAGTGTTTTGAATGTGTTGGGTATCTGTGAGTGTGCTGAGGGTGTGTCTCTAAATTAAACTGGAAATTTAGGTTGAAAGCTCCAACTCTTGTCTTTAATTCATGCAGGGATAAGGTATTGGAGAGGACTTGGTGACTACCATATATGCTGCAGTATATGGATGAGAAGTGCAGAATAAATATGCATCAATCAAAACAAACAAATCCCCAAAGTGATCTGGTTGCTTTACAAGCAAAACAACCTGATCTGTATTGCTTACAACTACCCAACCATTTGAGTGTACTGTAAATGCTAAGTCCTGCCCCTTAATCTGCAGATCACAGCGCTAGCAGGCTGCTGTGTGTCTTATTTTGTTAGCACAGAAGTTTGGGGAGGTTTTAATAATACACTGGGAAGCTCCTGCTGAAACAGGAGTAACTCCTGACCTCAAAGCCTTCCTTTTTGGAAGGAATAAATGCTGAGATTGTGTATTTCTTTCTCTTTAGTCTACACTGGTTAAAAATACTCATTCATGCATGTTCATTTAGTGCTTTGAGACAATGCTTAATAAAAGGATTGGGCAGAGGATAACGGTCTTATTCAGTGTTCAACCTAAGCTTGTGTCCTGGTTTCAGCTGGGGTGGAGTTAATTTTCTTCTTAGTAGCTAGTGTAGTGCTGTGTGTTGGCTTTGGTGTAACACGCTGATGCTTTTAGTTCTTGCTACCTAATATTTCTATTAAGTCAAGGGCTTCTTAGTTTCACAGGCCTTGCCATAGAGAAGGCTGGAGGGGCACAAGAAGTTGGGAGGGGACACAGCCGGGTCAGCTGACCCAAACTAGCCAAAGAGGTATTCCATACCATGGGACGTCATGCCCAGTATAGAAGCTGGGATTGAAGGGGGTTGCTCAGGGACCAGCTGGGCATCAGTCATCGGGTGGTGAGCAGTTGTATTGTGCACCACTTAGTTTCTTTCCTCCCTTCCCTTTGGATTTCATTCCTTTCCCCCTCTCCCTCCTTTTCATTATAACTTTTATTGTTGTTATTGTTCTTTAAATTTTATTTCAACTACTAAATTGTTCTTATCTCAACCCTCGAGTTTTACATTCCTTTCCGATTCTCCTCCCCATCCCTCTGGGTGAGGGGGGAGTGGTGAGTGTCTGCATGGGACTTAATTACCGGCCAGGGTTAAACCACGACAGCTTGATTGTAATACTGTCTTCTATACACATTGCCTATATAGTGCTCAGTGCCGAGACAGTAGATGCTGCAGTTAAAGGCTTTTTAGTTTTAGTGACCTATGCATGCAGAGTTTAAATTAAGAAGGAATGCATGTGCAGTGTAAAGTGTCTGAGGTTTGTTCTTGAAACTGCCTGTGGAGTGTTAGTTCCGTTATCTTCAAGTAAAAACTGGGCTCTGTTGCCTTTGGAAATAAATCCTCTGTCATTTAAGCACTGAGGTGTTTTCAAAAACTTTAGTTCTTGTCATTTAAAAAATGCTTAGAAGAAAAGCATGTTCAAGTCTGATGTTCCAGCTCCGTAAGCATGCTAGGCCAGCAGTGCTCTTTGACTATCCTGTCTCTGAAGAAGGCTGGTTTTGTTAGCGTCTGCAAGCGCAAGTATTTCAGTAGGCTTTACAGCTAGTTGTTTCTTTGCGCTGTTGTAACTGTACTGGGTGCAATGACTTAAATCGCAGTTCTTAATAATCTTGCAAAATGGTTCTTTCCTGAGTTGCAAACTGTGTTTCAAAAATGTTATCCTTCAGTCGTCTAAAATGGTGGGGAGTCTAACGGGAGTTTTTTAGTATCCCCAAACCACGTCTGCAGGCCAGGGATCCTGCCTGCCTGACCTGACGGTCTCTTCTCCAGTGAGCCTCAGTGAGCTGAAGGCAGTACACACATGTAAAGCAGTTTGCCTTGGTGAAGTCTGGGGCTTCCCGTAATTTTTACAGACACATCTTTTAATTGGTACAGATTTTGAAAGATGTTGTTTAATATTAACCTTTTCAGTTAGGGGTGGGGGCAGGCACTTGTTCAGTGGGTTGTGGGTTTCCAGACAAGCACCACTGCACTCCTAGAATCTCACTCCTCCCTGGAGTAATCTGGGAGCCTGATAGCTCTTGTTGATGGCACAAACAACTTGGGAGTCAAATCCCTCTCCTTGGCAGTAGCTGAGTGATGTAGTGAGGTCTCATGTTTCAAAGGCTTAATTACTTTTACAAAATATATTACTCTGTCTACTTTGGTAAGCTATCAGGTGCTTTCAGCACAGACAAAAATATACTTTGCTAAATAAATGAACAAAGAGTGTTTTGCATCTCAGTGTTGTTGATTGTTTCTCTTTAATCCTTGTTGCTCCTTCTCTGCTAATTTGCAGAATTCATTAATCCGCAGTGGGTTTCCCAATCATTACCATGAAATGTATGTTTTGTTTTGTTGTGTGTGTTGGTGTGTTGGTGGTGTTTGGTTTTGGGTTTTTTAATTGACACATTAATCTCCAGTAATAGCCCAGAACACCGTTGTGAGCAATAGAGTTCTGGGAGTTGGGAAGGAGCCATTGTTTGCTGTGCTGCTCAGTGAGCTGTCAGGACATTTTGGAAGGATGTGTGCATCGAGGTTTTCATTCCACAGTATCTGACTGTGACATTAGTGTGGTTTTGTCAATCGTTTGTGCTTCTTGGAGGTGAACCACTTTCTTTGGGGCACACTAACCAGCTTGTTGCTAAAGCCAGTATTGGAAGGATTTAAATTCTTCTGGAAAGCAGCGTGGAAATTCACCGTAACTTGCTGCTTTTTCTACTATTTATTTTCTACTATTATTCTACTTACTCCTTCTCCCGTTCTTCCACTTGCCTCTATTTTGGATTCCTTTCACACCTTTCCAGGCCTCAGTCTCTTTCTAGCTAGAGTCTGATAAGGTGACACCATCATGTCTGGAAGTATTTCAGCAACATGGATAACCAGGGCAGAAGCAAAAGATTTGCCTCTCTCCTTTGCTGAGACCAGGGCTTGACATTCTCCTCTCCACGAGGAAGAAACCCCAACAAAATCCTCTCAACAGTAACAGGTGTAGCAAAGACAATATGAGGTGAAATTTCTGTGCATGGGGGAACAATCTGAAACAAAACACTGTGGCTGAACTGATTCCATTTAGCCTCAAACTTTGAGATTTAGACTCAGTTCTGATTGACACAGGTCTGCTTTGGGAATGATCCTGTTTGCTCCTCTTTCCATTAAAAAGAGAGAGGCAGAAACAGAAAAGGATTGATATTTTCTTTCCTGGCCTTGAGAGCCTTTGTACTCTTGAAGCCAACACTTGGAGCTCTTCACTGACACAGCCGCACTGATACTCTTCCAGAGGACTTCATGCACTGACATAGGTAGATACAGGAGCAGAGACACACTGTGTGGCTGGCTCAGCTGCTGCAACCAAACCCAACCTGTATTGAAGAAAATGCACGTTTTTTCCTTGTGTAACCATATTTTCAACTGTTCAATTTGTCCTTGCATAATGCTGTGGAGGGTGCCTGGTTGGGGATCATGCTTTCTTGCATCCCACGAATATGGCCATGCCAAGATAAATCTGTTCCCTAAAACTGCAGTGGTCAATAGGTTTGTCTGTAAGCAAGTGCAGAGTTTGCAGTACAGAGCTGTTTTGCTGGGAGAGGACGTAGCAGCCTTTTTGCTTACCAAGGCTGGTTTAGTAACTGTGCTGTACTGTGTGCTATAGTGAAACCGATACGCTGAGCAGATGTGTGTTCTGTACTGCATGTGCAAGAATTGTGTGTGGGTATAGTGGAGAATGCTGTTTCTTATTGGAAACCATTGCCTTTTTGCAACTTTTCTGTTGGTGCTACAGTTCTGTTCAGGGTCTGTGAAATAGCATTGAAGTGCAGCTCTTCAAGATGCCACATGAAAGAGGATACGCTCCCCCAAGTTACTGCTGGAGTAAGTGCTTGTCTGAGTGTGAGTGTTATGGATCAACCAGTGTGCCAGAAGAGTGTTCCTTTCCTGGGCAGGAGCAAGCCACATGAGAATAAATTGGGATACTTGTGTCCACACTGCCAAGGTTGTACTTCCTTTGACTTGAACTTGATCAATGCACAGAAGCTTTGGGAGGCTTAGTGCTTGCCTGTCCCCGCTGTGCAGGAAGCTAAGCTGTGGGTGCTCTTGGCAGGAGCTCTGTGGGGAAGTGTAGTTCCTCCTGTAAGGAGCCTGTCCATCTGTCCTGAGCAGTTTGTGGAGGGAGCAGTCTTCCTCCCTCAGGTGTGTTTGGCTGTAGGGAACACCTTCCCCTCTTCCCCTGAATTAGCAGCCTCTGCTGCCTGCGTAGAGAGAGGTAATAAACTTTTAAGGTCCCAGTTTTTCCCCTTTCTTGCAGAGTGTTTGGAAGTTTAAATCAGATGTATAAACTCAGGCAATGGAAACTGCTTTGATGCCCCCTCAGGGAGCGGCAGCAGCTTAACTATCACAGTTTATTCACACCTCAGCTGACCTGTAACTTCCTTGCATAGCTGAGCAAATTTATGGATGTACCCAACCTTAGCAAAATCAGCGAGGCACTTTTCATCTGAAATAGTAGACTGAATACAGCCTTTTGCACTTGTTTGGCTATGTTTGCTTTAAGTTAACACATTGAGTTATTCTGGGACAGCATGCTTGTTCAAAGACAAGGTACTTAAATTGGTTTGGAAACAGATAACACTAAGTTGGTGCAACCTGTTTAGGGGAATGTGCATAGGGAATGAGTGGTGGTTGTAAACAGGAGGGCTACTGCAGTGTAACAAGTTAATTTTGGCACAGCTGCAATAATTAACTTGGTGGGTGGGTGTACTTACTGTGCCCCATTACCAAGTATAACGTTACTGTGGCTCAGCTAACAAGGAGTATATTTATGTCACGGTAATTCAATCGCTTTCATTTCATTGTTTTCATCCCGTTAAACTGACTTGATCATCATATTTGCATGGGAAAGTTGCAGTGCTATAGCTGCAAACTCAGAGCATGATTTAAATCAGTGGCAGCTCATCCGTTCCTGCTACACTTGAAATACTTTTCGTTGTAAAACAAATCTGTTCTTTTTCAAAATAGTACATTTAGTCATTTAGATATATAAAAATAAATTTAAAAATTGAGTAGGAGAAAGTGTTGGAGCACAAGAAGTGCACAAGGGGAGGTCTATTGATGAATAAAGGTATTTTGTCTAATGAATCACTTTGATGGTTCTGCTATGTACAGTGAAATGCTTCTAACAAGTTACCATACGGATCTGTGCCTATTAGAAGGCTGTCTTCTCTGTCGATGTTTGCATGGAGCTGGCCCTAAGGATAACATCTGTAGCACTTGTGAATTATATTAATAATGCTGATATACGGCTGTGCAGTACTGGTGGTGTAAGGCAGAATTGCAGAGTAGGTTATTAAGTACACAGAGCAGAAAACAATCCTTTAAATAGGTAATATGTTGGAATTGAATGTTGTTTGCAAGGACTCTATATTTTATACTTTGCTTAGAATACTTTTTGTGCTTAGTTTCATTAAGAGGAGGTAATTTACCTGTTACATGTAGCCTCCTAAATTCAGTTGGAAGTGGAATTTGGCTGTATCTAACCCCCCCCCCTCCCTAGCAGGTGTCATGAAGGACCTCTTGGGTGTTGTGGTCTATCTCTTAGAAACATGTTTAAAGAATGCTGTAGTATGGGGAAAGGGATAAGGCAGATGGAAATTTTAGCTTTGCAGTTTCTTATGAGCGTTGTCCTTAATAAAGATCATTGTTTACAGAAGCCTGAGTCATGGTTAGTTGAACACCTTGTAAATACAGGTTTGGTATAATCATAACACTGAGAAGGAATTAATGTATAAATACATGGGAAAATAAAAATTTGGTATAATCATAACACTGAGAAGGAATTAATGTATAAATACATGGGAAAAGACTTTAATTGTAAATAGTATTAGAAATATTCATATCCCCATTTTACAAGTGGGGAACTGACAAGCCTACAGCATGGGGTGTCAAGAACTGAGCTGAGGTGTCAGCAAGCTCTTTTGTAGCTGTCTCTTCTGTAATTCTTTACAGGTGTAGCAGAAGCTTGGAGATGCTCTGCCCAGCAGGGAAGTATTTGAGCTCTCTTCTTCAAAATGCTTAGTGTCCAATAATCTCTCCTCTTCGAAATCAGAGTGCAGAAAAAAGAAACAGTCATGACAAAACCTGTTGTGGAAAGGCTGTGTAATTTATTTGCTATACGCTGAATCAAAAGGAGTGAGTTTGAGGGTTTTTTTTCCCATGTATTGCAAAAGTACACAGCACCATATGCTGATTAAAAAGGGGAAGGGCACATTCTCTTTTTTCAGAACACAAATGTTTAACTGTGCAGATCACATCCTTTAAAAAGCAGAGAAAGAGAACCCCGTGAGGGTGTAGATGTACAATAATCCCATTAGGAGTTGGGAAGCCTGTGTGGGTGTTGCCATGTTATGCTTTAAAGGGTGCACCTGAATGCTTTTGTTGTGCATGTATCATCTGAAACTTGGGTCACTGCCAGAGTATGGGGTGGTGGTTTTTTGTTCGTTTGTTGTTGGTTTTTAGTTTTTTTAAAATATAATTTAACTGAAGTATCATTCGCTGACTTGAAACTGACAAAACTGATGCCTGGAGTCACAGGATGAATTAGCAATAGTATCATTTGTTGGATAAGTCATGCTTTGGAGAAGGTAGGCTGTAAAGTAATACATGAACAGAGGGGAGTTAGGAGACAGAGCCTTGAAGGAGGTAGGTTATGGTACTGACCTGTGCTGTGATTTTTTTTATTTTTAGTTTTTCAGACCATTACATCTTGCCAAATTGTGCCTCTTTCCTGGCCTGTCTAAACTGTGCGCTCCTTAGGACAGAAATTCTGTGCATGCTGTACTGTGCTTTGTCCTAGTCAGGGCAGCAGAGCCTCTTGGTCGTAGTGCAGTTAGTGTCTAGGCACATCCTAATGAAACATGTTGAGGTGTTTAACCTGTCAATTCATTGCCCTAGCAATCAGTCAGGCTTCAGCTTTTATTCCATCTCTCCACCCCACTTGCAGTATCTGGTCATGAGCAGAGGCTGGCATTTCCTATGATGTGTACTGTCCTCATACAGTGTCTGGTGTGTGGTTATCCTTTCTGTGTGTATCTGTATGGTGTTAATAACGGTGACCAAGCCTGGATGAACCATACCAGGGTGGCTTTTCCCCTCTGCTCTAGTCTATATTTCAGAAAAGTAGAGTGTGTGTATGATGCAGCATTTTAACAGCAGCCTGTGGTCAGTCACACACTCAAACTGCATGAGATGGGAAGCTTTAACTTCTATCTTCTCACTCTGTTAATTCTTCCTTTCTTTTCCTGACTTTCTCTGGTTTGCTTTCTCCCAGAGGATGTAGGTTAACTCCTGTTTCTTCTTCCAGTTTATCTGCTCGGTAGTATTTGTACCTGTTTCTTTCCACCAGTTTTGCTTCTTGAAGGAAAGTGAGCAAAAGGAACCCTAGGCTGACTTCTGCTGAAGCAAGTATTAGGTTAAGGCTGTTCAGCATAGTCATCCAGTACTGAAATAATTGAACAGCTTCAGCCTGCTTGCTTGTCACTTCGGTGGTGTGTCAGGGATGGACCTGATGCTCCTGGACTTTTAGATGCATGGTTTCTTCTTAGTAGCTGTCAGCAAGTGAGATTTCTTTTTTTCCTCCTTTGCTGCTTGTGTGCTGTGGCAGTATTGCCTGATGGCTGGGCAAGCAGGAATCCACAAACGCCCTGCCACTGAGATCTGTTACAAGCAAGCTCACGGTGAAGGAGCATCAACCTGTCACAATGTTTCAGTCTCCCACTTAGAGAGCAGTTGGGAATGCTGACATGAAGAATGTTAATAAAGGGTGACAGTGGTTCAAACCCAAGTGAGCAAATGCATTTGTAGTTCTGATTGGTATAAAGCATGGATTTGAATGCATAAACAAGGGTGGATAGAGGTGGAACAGTGGATTCTGTCCATCTATGAAGTTTAAAGTGCTAATAACACATTGAGAGGTGGAATAACAAAGGTGGCATCCAGCAGACTGCATTTGTGCCAGTTCGGAATTTGTGGAATTGGCCAGTCTGAAGAAGTTGTGACCAAGTCTGTAGAGTTTTGCTGTGCCCATCAGCAAGGTTTGAGTTTGGGATGACCAAACATTTTTCCCCTCTTGGCCAACTTCCATGTAAACATGGAGATTTTTTTTGACTAGGCTACAGTTTCTTTTTGTGGTATTCCAGGAAATGCTGTTGCACACCTACTGCTTGTGTAATGGGACTTCTCTAGCTAGGTTCATGTTCTGCAGCAGTCCTGCAGTGAGAAGCTGTATCTTCAGGACTGGGTAGCATTGACTAGATCAGCTGTCATAGCTATTGTAACTGCAATGATGGGAGCACCTACAAGTCTGATGAGTCTGAATTAGACCCTCCAGCCCCAGATAACTAGCACTTCTCCTCCTCCAGTCATTTTATCTCTCCCTAATAGACAGCAGGGCAAGGGGGTTGACACAAGTAGAGGGGCCAGAAAGTGTGGACAGCTTGAGTTTGTTTCTGTCTTTGCCCAAACCTTCCTTAGAAAGAGATTTATCTTGACTGACCAATTAGTTATACCTTATAGGTGATAAGCCTGCAGAACCCTGTGGCGAGGCACTGAGCCACAGAGACTGTGCAACTTACTAAGAGGGGAAAGTTGCTTAGCGCTTTGCAGGATTGTGCTTGGAGTGGTTACTGAATCACAGAGGGAGATCTAAGTTGCTGTTTGTGTTGTGGTTTATACCATCCTTCCAATGTGCCTTCAGGCAAGTTCCTGCCTCCCCTAGGTCCCCTGCTCCCCCATTTGGCTCCTGATGTGCTGGGAGCTTGTATGGTGTGTGGCTATCCACCAGCATTTCCTTTTTGCCTAATGTCCAAGGCTGCAGGGCTTCTGCTGCACATGGGCTTTTGGGGGGCTGCAGTAACCCCTACAAGTGCTAGAAATGCCCAAATAAGCATTCAATGTGTTGCAGTGCACTAGGTAAGAGAGAGCATATGCTCTGAAGCAGGTTCACCTTCTTGCTTTCTCTGTAAACCTTGGAGTACCTGCTGTCTGGCTTCTCTCTGGCTCTTCCCCTGATGATAAGGTGTTGTGGGTTCAGCCCTGTGGGTCATGCAAGGTAATTTCATTGTGTCTCCACCTTTCCCCTCCAGGAAGACATGGCACGAGCAGACTCTGCCCAGGCATGTGATTATCTCAAACACTTTCTTTGCCAAATCTGTTACGAAAATGAAGGCTGAAACAGCCCAACGCTTCTTCTCCATTGCCATTAAGGTATAATTGGTGTATCTTGTTGTGAGAGGCATTTTCCTATGAAGCACCTACCCATTCCCATCCTATTGATTTAACTCTGCCTTCCCAGAGTGTTGATGTGTAAGCCATCAGCTGCTCTATGTACTCTGAAACCTGTTCATAGATGCTTATTTCAACTCCTACAACTAAGCATTTGTTAACATTTTCATTATAGGTCACACAGTAAATTTGCTGAAGTACTTCCTGGAAGATTTTTCACAAGTGCATTTCCCTTTATTTCAGAAATCTCAGCCCAATCCTTACTGCAGAGTCAGGTCTTAAAGCTGGCTGAGCTCCTCCAGTCAGGAATCAAACACAGAGTAAGCTCTTTAACCACTCGCACTTTTCCTTCCTCCTTTAGCCTTAATAAAACTGTGTGTAACTCAGGAGCTTGCGCAAAACTAGTGTATATCTGAGTTAAATTTGCCTCCATGTTTTCAGAGGACCATAAAAAGCAGGGCTGGAAGAAATGTCCAGAGGTCATTCTGTCCTTCTCCCTGATCCAAGACAAGATCAACCATACCTAATCCATTACCAAGGCTGGTTACTTAAACTCTTACCAAAAGAAAATTCAGAGCTATGAAAACGGGCTTGTTATAGTGTGAAACATTGAAACATCACTCCCTGTACTTGAAACTGCAGCCTTTAGAAAGCAGTTGAGCCCTATATGATTTGTGTTGCAGGAGGTATGGGACATGTATCTAAATTCTTGCTTAGACTTGATGGGAAGGTGCTTTCTGTGGCATTAGCAACTTAGGGGAGAGAGATACTCTGGCCTATAGATCAGGAAGACCTTAATTTTATTTGAGGTACCTAGAGTGTTGTTCATAGAGGTCCCCAGTGCTTTTGTAGTCAAGATAATGTGATTTTTGGGTACCCTTAAGTTTGACGGCATGATACCTTAAAGGCATGAGGCATCTCAGAGCTGTGTGATTTTCAGGGAGCACTGAATATGTATCAGAAATGAAGGTCCTTGAAATTACCAGTTTCTTCTGGCTGATTCTTATCTGCTGGTTATGAACCCATAGGCTTCTTACTGAGGAAACACCTGCTCTTGTAACAGCCAAGGAGAGACCAAGGGTGGGAAATCCATCTGCATAATCTGATGAGCATTAAACTAACCAAGTCAAAAGCCAAGGAACTGACTTAATCTTTTGTGATCTTTTCCCCTCCCTCATGCAGGGGTAAGTTAA
The DNA here is from genome assembly GCF_017639655.2 of Falco naumanni. Classification (NCBI taxonomy): domain Eukaryota; kingdom Metazoa; phylum Chordata; class Aves; order Falconiformes; family Falconidae; genus Falco; species Falco naumanni. The sequence goes on from NC_054062.1 coordinate 8,424,194, forward strand.
GGACACGGTTGCATCTCCCAGTCTCAGGATGTTACTGCGGCTGTGCTCCAAGTAATGTGCATGAAAAGCAAATCTCTGATGTGTGGAATTAATGATTTGGGAGACAACAGGGGCAGCTGAATGGACTTTCAGAGTGCAAAGCTGCAGTGTGCCATAGGGGCACTCACAAGCCAAATTCCTACTTCTTGCAGAGAAGCCAAGTGCAAAAGCTTTATCCCCAGGTCTTGAGGGGGTGGCATATTGTGATCATATTGTGATAGCGTGCATGTGTCTGCCAAGGCAGTGCTGGCTAATAGAATAACTCGTCTGTCCTCAAGTCTTGGTCTCTAATTGCAGATCCTTTGAGTTTGAAGAGAACATCATGGAGTAGTAGGTAGTGAAAGCTGCCTGAAGTTCAATTCCTATATAGGACTGTGAAGGGAAAGGAAGACAGAGTAGGAGGAAAAGGAAGACACCCACCAGCTTTGTTTCCTTCTGAGCAGCCTGGAGGAGTGGTGGTGTCGCCCTTAGTTTCTACAGCCATAGAATGAAAGGGGTACAACCCTCAATTAATAATCTTACCTGACTTCAAGGTTGTGTTGAGATGTAGTAGTACTGCGCTAAACCTCTCCTGCAGTTATAAGAAAGCCTGGGCAAGATGATCATGGACCTGCTGCTTCTCTGAGATAGGGAGTAGCATAGATGGCAAATTTGACCAAGCTTCCAACTGTTGCTGCTGTTGGGGGGAAAAAGGGACTAAGTGTCTGCTTTGGTGGTTGCAAGGAGCGTATGCAGGGGAGTAATACTTGGAGCAGTAGCATGGAGATGACTGCTCTAGCTGCCTTGCTATCTCAGTATGGTCCTGGCTGCTGGCTCCATCCTACCTTCAAAGAGCCTTATCACTGGATTTCATGCCTGTGAACAGTGCTGCTTCAGAGGTGCTGTTTCTCTACTCGCTGGCTAGTTTCACTAGCTGGGGTTCAGGGCTCTGCTCTCGGCTCTGCCACCAGCTCACAGGGTGGCCATGGGCAGGTCACTTCAACACGATATGATGTCAGAGTTGTGAGCATCGGCTCTTTGAGGTAGGAATGGGGTCTTACTATGTGTCTGCAGAATGTGAAGTACTGAGGGACCTTGGTCTCTGCACAGCCTCCATGTGCTACTGTAATGTAAATAATAATGTGGAGATAAAGATGAGGTCAAGGAACATCTCTTAAACTTGATAATTTTCCCTGATGGGAAGATTTATGTTGCTGTTTCTGGCTGGGCTGGAATTGCGCCAATTTTTGATCAGTGTCCACGTAACCATGCAGAAATACTATAGCAAGGGGAAGGAAAAAAAAAAAAGTTGTTGAGCTCACATGCTAATATAAAGCTTGCTACATTCTAATTTTGCAATCAAAACAAATATCATCCTGTACTGCACAAACAGCAGCAAGGGAGTGAGCCATCCGTCAAATCTTCGGTGCTGCCAAAGGAAGTGGCAGAACCGTTAGCTGAAGCAGCAGGCTTACTGGCACAGTGCACATTTCATGGGGCTTTATAGCTGCTTTTAAAATAGTCTCCACCACTGCAGACAGTCTGTGGGCTGCATCAGCCGAGTAAAATGTTATCCTGCTAGTACAGGGAATTATTAACATATTTTCTCCATGCCAGCTGTCTCTCCACTGACTGACCCATGCAAGCAACTCAATGAAAGAAAGTTTAAAAAAAAATAAACCTTCCAACCTAGCTGGGTTTTTTTGATGATTGGTTTAGCTGAAGGATGTGCCAAACCCCATAGCTGTACTGGATGCCACTCCGAGGTTGCAACTTAGCACAAAAGGACAGACTTAAACTCCAGAAAAGCAAGATTTATTTGAGTTTGGGTTTGGGTTTTGCTTTTAATTATAGTCTCAGACTGGGGTGAGCAAGGAGGAGGAGAAATGTGCAGTGCAGGAAGCAGTATGCACTTTTCATGTATGACAGCAAAAGGGTATACTTAAATTTGTAATATCAAAACTGCAGCCAGAAAAATGAACATTTTATGTTCCTCAGACCTGTAATGCTCAAGTAACAGAATAACTAGCAATTTAAAAATAAATTTAAGAAATTGTTACTCCAGGGCTAAAAAAAATCCAACCTTATAGAAGGTGCACATGGTGTGCTGTGCCAAGGCTGGTTTTGGCAGTCCTCATTCCAGGCTTGTATAGTCCATGTATAGCGATACTCTGGTTCACAACTGGGATCCCTAGTGATTTAAATAATGATTGATACTAACACAACTTCAGCAATGCTGAAGTGCTTAAACGAGAGGTGTGTGCTTTGATTCTGCTTGTAGTTATGGGACAATCTGTGTAAGCTTGCTTAGTTTTTGTGTGTGAGCCCAAGTGTCCCATTAGATGATTTGTGTGGTGAGTTGAGATGTCAGATGGTCATGCTTATCACTTTCCCCATTTGATAAATGAGGTCTCACAACTAGTAGATTTCTCAGGCAGGGCTGTGTCCTCTTTGAATTCAGTGTCATACCCTTTGGACATTTCCAAAGTATTTGTACCCTCAGCTTCCTGATGCCTCAAAATCTGATTTTTATGTTCTTTAAAAAGGTATTAGTTTTAAATTTCAGAAGTAAAAGAATGGATGTAGAAACAAATCTTTAGTTTTAAAAACTAAGGAATGATCTGATATCAGAGCAGCTTCCCCAGCAAATGATGAGGAAGCTGGATGGACTGAGGGTTAAAAGGGTGCAGTGAGGCACATGCACATTTAAAGCTGTATTTCTGCCAGGAACAGATCCTGCCAGTGCTGCTAAGATAGCCCAGGTAGCTATTCCTGTCTTTCAGCTGCAGGATCCAGCATTTAAATGACAGTGCTGCTAAGAGGTTTGGGGTTCGTAGCTACTTTTGGTTGTAATAACCAATGAGTTGGAGCATAAAAGTTAAAAGGGGATCAGCTGCCAGAGGACTAGCTGAGTTGGCTGTCTTGATTCTGCCCCTCCTACTTTTGGTAATGTTATTAATTAAAATCCTTTCTGAGTTGTGTCACTGATGACTGTTACGTGCTTCTCTTATGTGGACTGTACAAGCCTTGTTCAAGCTTGATGGTCTGAATGTGCACATGAAGAGGCAGTGCCTCTCTACAACTACAGAAGTCTTTTCCAACCTAAGCAAGTCTATGATTCTATGTCCCAGAGAGTTTGCAAGCTGGCTGGGTGGAGCAAATGAAGACAGAAAGGAACTATCGCTGTCTCTGTGGCACAGATGAGGAGGAGCTGTGGTGTGGACGCCTTGGTTAAGGTCAGAGAGGGAGTCTGGGAGAGGCAGGAGCTAGGGCTGGGGTCTTTTTTAAGAGTTCTGGGATTTAATACAAATTAATTTTTAAAAATTATTACTAAATGGAGCTCGAGGTAGGAGGACATCAGGAAATTCAAATGGAAAGAGAATCATTGTATTTAACCTTAGGTTATTTAAAGGGAAGACTTAAGTTACACTGCATAGTTTCAAACTTGTGACTGAAATGCTCTATAGCAGTAGGAAGTGTTCTCCGTGGGAGTTTTGTTTCCCATCAATCCTTGCATTGAATTCAGTTTGTTAATCAAGACAGCAAACAAAATGCTTCAGTGGTGGTCACCAGGGGCCTGCAGTCAGCGTTGTGTACACTCAGATGATGGATGTTGTTCAGAGGCCTTGGGATCTGAAATCTACGCGGAGAGCTGCCCAGAAGGAGACTGAGTGAAACTTCCTAGTTATCTGGGTTTTTTTCTTTCTACTACTTTGTCTATTTCCCCGCCTTGATCTGAAGATCACATTTTGCAATATTTCTGCTGCTGCTTTGAGCTATCAAAGAGTAGGGACCAGAGGCCTGATTCTGGATCTATACTTGTGCCATATACATGGCACAAGAAAGTCCTACTATTGCCTCTGTTTTTTCTACATCCTTGGCATACAGTGGGACTCATGAATGGGTGGTGGCAGGGTCAAAACTGGTCTTGTCTGTTCCTTGCACACATAAGCATACGTACATATGCAGAGATTTGGTTTAGGTTTTTAATAATTTCATTTTTGATAGAAGCACTATGAAAAATAAACTATACAATTAACTCTTTAAAAAAAAACCAAAACAAACAAAATAAAAACCCCGAAGCCAAACGAAAACACAACCGATCTGGTTTCTGGAACCAGGGATAGCTGTGAGCCAAGCCAAAATGGTCCCCAGCAAGGTGCACCCGGAGTACCTGGGTGCTCCTGATGGCTGTGGCACCCACAACACCGGCTACTTTACCATGTGTTTCCCTATGCCACAGCATCACTGGGGTGCTGGAGTGTTTTCCTAGTTACAGAGCTGCTGGGGCAGCAGCTGACGTCCAGAATACAAATGCCTCTGCTACCTGGGCAAGCCTGAGAAGACTTTAAACATCCCTCTCTGCTGCAGATCTGTTTGTTTGTACACATCTGTTTCTGTAAAGTTCCCCCAAATTAAGTATGTGTTTACTTTGTGCCATCTAGTCAGCAACTCAGAGGGTAAGTTGATGTTCTAGATTTTTTTGGATACTCAGTAGAGATAATTAGGGAATGTATCAAAGAAAAGTCTTTTGTTTTTATCTAGGTTGTCTTGCTCTCCTCTTCCTGTACTACTGCAGCTTCTGTCTCTGCTCATGTTTCACTGTACAGCCAAGAACCGTATGTCAGTGAGAGTATTTGTGTGGCTTTCTGAACATATTTGAAATAATTTGCCTCTAGAAAGTGATTGTGGTCTGTTTGCCATGAGAAGAGTAGCTGCAGTCCTGATGTGAATTGAAATATCAAATGTTCATGAAAGATGACATAGCAAAGCTGTTTACCATATGGTATACAAGACATAGTTATGCTAGACCATTTTTCCCCCTGCATTTTGCTGAGGGAAACAAAGAATACAATAATACAGTTTGTATTTTCTTCTGTATATCATATGTGTCTTTAAGAGAGAGCATGACAGTGCTGGCTTAGCCAGGTCATGGGATGCAAGTATAATAATAGTAATTATTTATATCTAGCCTGTATCTTGAGACTTCCATGCTAAACTGAGGGCCCAGTCAGGTGCGTGTAGTAAGGGACATAGACATTTTTGGAATTCAAAGTGGAGATCACTTCAAGTTAGGATATTTCTGGTGGCACCTTTCATTCACAACTGTGCACAGCACCTCTCTTTGCCCTTCTTTCATTTCTCTGGATTGAGGTCCTCTGACAGCTGTTGTCTGCTCTTGATTATGGGATTTTAGACTAACCATTGCACCAGCGTAGAGACTTGAAAGTTGACTCAGTGCCAGCCCAAATGGGTCTAGAGACAACATGGTTAAGTTTACAAGGAGCTGCAATCTGTGGATTTACTAGCTTGGGTCAGTGCGTTCATGGGAGTCTCTGCATTCCTCACTAAATGTATTCCCTAACCATGTTCTTATGCTACGCCATGTGTTTTCATTGCACAAAAATGCTCTCTGAGCTAGATAAAGCAAGAACTAGCCCTGTGAAATGTACTGGCTCTCTACAGGCTTTGAATTGGGGAATTGCTGTTCCACTGTCTCATGGGTCTTGAACTGTGCACATCATCAAGATGAAGTGTGTTCCAGGGAATGAAGCAGATGGGGTAAAGAGCCTGAGTTCAAACACTGTCAAAAGCAGAAGTGTCTTAATGTGCCTACTTCAACTAAGTATCTGTATTTACACACTGTCCTCTTCCTCTCATTTGATTTAGGTTGTATGGTTGGACCCTGGAAATGGGATGTCAGTCCCATTCAGGGAGCATAAAGGAAGAAAGAAAATACCCCAGTTGCTGCCGCTGTGACAGCGAGTGAGAGCAAGAGCAGGAAAATGTCGACAGTCACATCAGCAATCCAGGCTCCTCAGGGCCCTGTGAATCCACCGCCTCCAGAGGTCACTAATCCTAATAAGCCTGGCCGGAAGACCAACCAATTGCAATATATGCAAAATGTTGTGGTAAAGACCTTGTGGAAGCATCAGTTTGCTTGGCCTTTCTACCAACCTGTTGATGCAATTAAATTGAATTTGCCAGTACGTATCTATCATCTGCTTGGTATTCTATTCTTAGAAAGCTTTGTGTTGGTGAGACTGGTTTTCTGATCGCTGGATCAGAATGGCTAGGTTCTTTTGGGAATTTCCTTGAATGCCATTAGACTTGCTGAATGGGATGACGTTGTTCAGAGCTGGAGAGGAGAAAACGGGTTCGGTTCTTGGTGAGGGAAGAGCAAGTAGGCAAGCTGTCTTAGAGCAACTGAAGTGTAGTGCTTCATTTGTAGCTTACCTCTGTTTACTTTTATGTGTCTTCACCCCTTGTCCCACCTCCGTCCAATTTGAGAGTCTTGAAGCCCACGCTCTTCTGAGCATTTGGCATTGGGCTCAATGTAACTTGTGTTTTCGGTAGACTTCCCTGGAGCCACTGACTTCAGCCTTGAGGAAGTGTGTTGCTTTTGGCTGGAGAAGCTAATTACCAAGGAGACTTTGTAGCCAGATCTTTTCAAATGCTGTACTGGAAGCAGAAAGAACAGAACAGTTACATTTACCCATCTGCCTCCTGTGCTTGATGTTAGGTGTGTACGGACGCACTCACACACACACACCCTGTCTCTGTCAGACCACATAGTACAAGATACAGCCCAGTTAGTCATAAATGACCCAAGTTTATTAAGCTGCTTTCTTCCAGGAAACAAAGCAACACATTCTTCACTTCTTCAAAGGTGTCCTGTTAAGTGTGACAACTCGGCAGTGGAGGCATACCTGTACCCCCCTGCTCCACTGAAATACAGATACTGCCCTGCTGTCTGCTCCGCTGGGCAGCCCATTGCACAGTAACTGGCTGCTTGAGCAAGAGGGTTGCATGGTTCTGGGATTTAAGGTCAGGAGAGCTCCAGTTACTGCTGATTATAACATAATTTTATGGACTGGATCAGAAGTCTTTTGAACTCTCTGATGTTGATGGGTGCTATTTAACAGTGCTAGCTGAAAGAGTAAAACACTTAATGTCTGTATAATATTTCTCTAGGTCTGTGCTCCTTTGTGTCATCTTTTGTGGATTTAGTTTGTCAGTGAGGCATTTTTAAGTGGTTTTAGGGCAGGTTACCAGATAATTTAGAGGCAGAGTCAGTTGGAAGAATAGTTGTTTTTCCCGTGTGGCCTAAATCTGCACAAGCCCAGTAGCCAGCAGGATTGCTTTTTCTGGGCTAGCATGACTTGCCTGGAAATACTGGTGCCTCAGATCGTGCTTGAGAGATTTGGGCTCAGAGTGTGACTAGTGGCCGTATGTGGCTTTGTGTGCATGTGCAGCAAGAGGGCTTGCTGATCTTCTCCAGAATGAGAAAATTACAGTGTATATCCTTGCATGCCTAGAGCGTCTCCAGGCTAATCACAGCCTCTACAGATGCTTGAGACCACCCCAGAGAGAAACTGGGTTAACACGTGGAAGCCTTTTGAGGCCTGAAATGCCCTTAAAAGAGACTGAAACTTTTAGCATAGTCTTAGCGAGCACTGGCACTGATAACATTCTGTAAGTGCCAGAGGCAGCCTTTTTAAAAGGGAGAGAAAAATGCTCTTTCCCAGATTGCAGCTGGTCCACCATTAAGCTGCACACCCTGCCAAAATTAGTGCTGAACTCTCCTGTCCTGACTTCTGGTCCCATGAGTGCATCACTGCAGCGTTAGTCTAGCTGTCAAGTTTGGTACCCTTCTACTCTGCAGCAGGCTCCAGCACAAAGCCTGCTTTCCTCCTTACGTTACTCGTAGTGCCTTCCCAGTCCAGCTGTCCTTATAAAAAGCAAGTGATGTCCAAGTAGCCATTTGTATGTGTGGGTTTTTTTTGTTTTTGTTTTGTTGTGTGGTTTGTTTTTTTTTTTTTTGGGGGGGGGGCGGGCCTGGGGAAGATTGGTGGTTGTGGAAGGAGTTCTTGTGCTTTGTAGTCTAGTTCATAATAGTGGTAGACTAAAAGGCTACAAAATTAGAAAATAAATGGAAGTAAAAGTGGTATTTACAGTCTCCACAGAAACTTGGGGTGTGTGGTTTTTTGGGAGGGGGAGTGAGGAGAAAGCTGGGACTAAGAGGGAGATGTGAACAACACTCCACATACCAGGAGATGTAACACCTTTCCTGTTTCTCCAACAGGATTATCACAAAATTATAAAAAACCCCATGGACATGGGGACGATCAAGAAGCGCCTGGAACATAACTATTACTGGAGTGCCAGTGAATGTATGCAGGATTTCAACACCATGTTTACAAATTGTTACATTTATAACAAGGTAAAGAGCCCAGACAAGCCTTAGCTGGGGCACTGCCTAGGAAAGACCCTCCTACAACTGTTTCAGGGCAGGTTTTGAACAGGACCAGCTCAGCTGTGCTCCGGGCCCTCCTTGCAAGGATTTGAAATGCCACTAATTGCAACCATGTTACTTGAAATGCACAAAGCTGTCTTTGTGCTGTGTCTTTCTTCCCCCAGACTAGTTAAAATGGCAAATGTGCCTTTTAATTATAGGTAGATTTCTGTTCTGGGGTTATGTAGCAAGTTTTTACTCCTTTTATTTTCAGTCAGGAATTCTTTAAGATGAGCTACAGTTTATGCAGTGCTTTGCAGTTGTTCTGTGGTGTATTAGTGCTATGTGTTAACACTAGCTGTCTAGCAGTAAATACTATCTTTTAGCAGCAGAGAGCAGTTTGGGAAGTGTAACTGCTCTCTGCCAATGTCTCGTCCATACTTGCACACCTTTAGATTGCTTGTTATTATTTTGGGTTTGGCTTGTTTGGTGTTGGGTTGTTAAAAACCTCTATTCTTTGTATTGTGTTTTCTACAGTGGTTTGTCATCATTGACCCATACTGGAGAACAAACTGAAATAAACAAATTAATTAGTTTGAACCACAGAGTATGTGTTTACACTCTTCTCTTGGACCTGCTGGCAAGCAGGGAAGGACAGCTCATCTGTTCCAGTTTGCTGCTCCCACACTGTTGCACAGGATGCTAGTTATCAGGCTCCTACTGGAAGTCCTGATAACTCTCTGGATGCAGCATGTTTAGATGCTGTATTTATTGCATGCTAGGCCAGAACAGAAGAGCAGGAGGGTAGCATGCAAGGAAGGAGGAGAGCTAGTCTGTCTGCTTGGGTACCATCACTTATTTGAAGGGTAGTGTCATTGGGGATTTCAGAGCCTGATTTTGAACCTCTCTGCTTCTAGTGTGTGGATGATACAGCATGGGCTTGTATTCTTCTTTTTGCAGCCCACAGATGACATTGTCCTCATGGCCCAAGCCCTGGAGAAGATATTTCTGCAGAAGGTTGCCCAGATGCCTCAGGAGGAAGTCGAATTATTACCCCCAGTTCCTAAAGGCAAAGGTCGCAAGCCGTCAGCAGGCATGCAGAGTGCAGGTATTAACCCAGTCCAGTGACATTAAGTGTTATGAAGCCATTGCTGAGGTCTGACCCACCTTCCAAGCTGCCTGGCTTCGCAAATGGTGAAAAGGCTAAGAAGGGAGCATGTAGCCTAATGGTTAAAGCGGTGCAAGATGTCGAGATGATGTTCACCCAGTGTTCCAGGGCTTGTCTGTCTTAAGGGCACTCTGCATTTGTCATACAAACATCTTGCCATCTGTGACTTGCCCATCCATGTAGCACTTCAGTGAGGGAGGGCAATACTGTTCCTTCCTGTATGCAAAGAAGAAACCAAGGCAAGAAGAGGCAAGGTAGTTAGACATGCCAGGCTCCTGCAAGTGACAGACCATGGCCTAGAATGCCTTTATTAGACCTGAGTTTATACAGCTCATGCAAGGTCCTGGCAGAAGTCTGACACAGCAAAGACTTGGACCCAAATCTAGCCAATCCCCTAAACCCCATAAAAAGTTTTTCTTTTGCACACACGGTTGCAACATCATAGAATCAAATTTGATCAACAGAAAGGATTTATTAAGCCATTGCAAAAGGCTGTGTTGACTGTTGCCTATCAGTAGAAACTAAATTTAGCTCAGCTTACCTAGAGTTGATTTTAAATGGATTTAGGACTAAAACGTCTGTAAGCACTATAAAATAGTTCATAAAGGAGCTTGTGTGGGCTGAATGAAACTGTTGCAAATTTTTTTTCTTTAAACAAGGTCCAATTGTTGCTCTGGGAAAGCCAACTGTTCCCCTTTGTTTTCCCACATCTCAGGTGCCAAATGGAGCTACAACTTCATCCAAGCTCAGAAATTTGTGATGATGTGTCTTTTCAGCATCCTTTGACAAAAACTTTTATAAAAACATAGAGAAGTATTGCTACTTCGGTTATTAGTTATTAATTTCGCTCCTTAACTTTACATTAGCAGGCAGTTCTTCAACAGTTGCAGGTCTAGCATAAGAAACCTCTGCCTGGCTATCATGAGACCTAGGCTCTACTCAGAGCAGTTTCTTTCATCATGTAATGTGGCATATCTCAAGTGCTTCGGACTCTTGGGTATTTAACTGGCAGTAGGGGAGTGGTTGTTACCATTTGCCATGCATAGTAAAAACACTCCCAGATTGAGGTCTGTGCAGGACAGCAGCTGTCCAAAAGAGCAATCTCTGTTCCTTCAGCTTGAGCTCCTGCCCTTTTGCTGAGCGCAGGGTAGCACTGAGAGCCTGTGATGGGTGAAGGCTCTCCCAGAGCAAAACACACCCCATGTGCAAAGCTTGAAGTATTTCGCTTGCATGTGGCTGGTCTAAGGCTCATGGTACAAGGACTTAGGTCAGTGATTTCTTTTTTTCTTTTTTTTTTTTTTTTGTTGACCCCTGGGTAACAGCACCAAGCAAATCACACTGTGTCCTTTGTGGTGTTCCTGTAGCTCTGGACTGGGAGCCTTTTGCGAAGCCTGTGATTGCACAGTCCAGCGGCACCAGTTTCACTTTGTTCCCAGTGTCTTGTCGGCACTTGTAACCATCAGTACATTGCAGTGCGTTTTCACTTTGTCGTTTGAAAGGAGCGCAGCAAGCAGTGGCCGTGTCTTCCGTCTCCCCGCCGGCCCCGTTCCAGAACGTCCCTCCAGCCGTGTCTCAGACGCCCGTCATTGCTGCCACCCCTGTGCCAACCATCACTGCTAATGTCCCGCCTGTCACTGCCCCTCCTGCCGCTGCTCCCCCTCCGCCTGCTGCTCCGATAATGCCTGTGGTGCCTCCTACACCACCGGTAGTCAAGGTAAATGGAGAACGTGACCCTTTCCTCTTCAGAAGGCAACATTGCTAAGCAGTGCTTTATTTTCATCCCCTCAATGCTGGTTATGTGCATTCCTTCTCTTCGCATTTGACTCCATGCCTCTCTGGCCATCGTTTTCCCTTTAAGGTGTGTTCAGACAAGTGCTTGCTGTTGAGTTTGAGAGGATTGAGAGAAGTTTTGCCAGTTTTATCACACCCCAGCTGAGGTGATGTCAACTGTAATTGCTCCAACTCAGTTACAAGCTCTCATCTGACCATAGCCTTAGCCAGTGCTGATGCTCCATGAACCAGAAGGCTGTTGGAAGTTTCCCCCATTTTGCACCATATAGCCCAAAGCATTTCTTCCCTCTGTGACTGAGCCCCTGATTTTACTGGGGCTATTCCTTTAAGGTTTGCAGACTCCAGCACTAGGAATGTTCCTTTCTGCCATAAACCGGTTCAAGACAAGCCTGTCACTCCAGTTGGAGGAGACTGATGTTGCCTGCAGGTTTCGGGTGCATTAGTTCTGTCTTTACTGAGTAATCTTCTGGGAGTTGTCATGATGTTTAGCTATTTGCTGTGTTAATTTAATGTGTAAATGAAGACGTTGCTCTAAATAATTGGAGTTTTCCTAGCAAACTGTGTATTGCTTTAAAAATTATGAAAGCATAGCTCAGAGAAAGCCGGGTTTTTTTTCTAAGCTGGGGAATTAACTGCAACAGTATCAATGTATTCTGATGTGAGGTTGCATGGACCAGCAAAGCCATAGGACTGTATTGCTTATTTAATCCTATAGTTTGAAAATTACTAGAAAAATTGTGAATTGGATCTTCTTGGAGCTAAGCTGTCCTCCTCATCCTCAGAAGCCTGTCTCTTACTTGAGTTTCTGTCCAAATAACTTGCTTCTGAGAATCAATTTAATTTTGAAACTCAAGGATGAACCCAGAAGTGAGTTTGCCAAATACACACTGCAAAATTAATTCTGCTTGGGATTTACTTAAGATTTCCCTTAGATTTCCCTAAGGAACTTTTTTCTCCCTTTCTATCTCTCTTTCTCCAGAGAAATAAATCCTTCATAGGAGCACAAGAGAGCTGACTGGACAGTCACAGCTTGAATTTATGAGAGAGGGGTTTTATTTGCTTAAGGCAAAAATCATTAGATTCTTGCTCTTGTCCATAATAAGCAATCTACCTTAGCACACCCAATAAATACAAGGGAGTGAGGGCTCATGGGTCTTTGGTGATTAATATGCTTTGGTTCAGAACTTATAGCCTGATCCTGCCACTGGGGACTCAGACATGTGGTTAAGTTACTGACACTTACTAAGTCACGATGCATCAGCTGAGCTGCAGTAATCGACTGGGCGCACTCCTTTCCCTTGGCAAACATGAGGTAAGAGTCCTTAGTTTAAATCTCAGTGAAATACATAGAGCTAACACATTTTGCATCGTGTTTGGGGTTGGGTTGGAGACGTGCAAATGGCTGGTTACTGTGGCTCAGATGACATGTAGTAAGTAATACGCTGTGTTGTAGTCACTGAATTGCGTGTTGAAGCCTCTAGTCACAATTCCCATTTATCCCAGTGAAGTAATTGTATTTTCTGTCAGAGGGCAGGCAGATCTCAAACATAAGGATGAACTGTGCTAGCATGAGAGCTGGGCACATACTCATGAAGTCTGTCCATCTGCTGTTTCAGAAAAAGGGAGTGAAGCGGAAAGCGGACACAACCACCCCCACCACCTCTGCGATCACTGCCAGCCGAAGCGAGTCGCCCACGCCCCTCTCGGACCCCAAGCAGGCCAAAATCATCGCTCGACGGGAGAGTGGTGGCCGGCCCATCAAACCACCAAAGAAAGACCTTGAAGATGGAGAGGTCCCCCAGCATGCAGGGAAGAAGGGCAAACTCTCTGAGCACCTCAAGTACTGTGACAGCATTCTCAAGGAGATGCTCTCAAAGAAGCATGCAGCCTATGCATGGCCCTTTTACAAGCCTGTTGATGCAGAGGCCTTGGAATTACATGACTATCATGATATTATCAAACACCCCATGGATCTCAGTACTGTTAAAGTACGTCCACATTTACCACCTCTTTTGCAGGGTGTCACAGCCCTCTGGCTGCAGAGGACTGGCTCCTTCTGGGGGAGGGGGAAGGGGCAAGGGTGGTAAACAGAACCTGTTTGGATATCATCTGGATATTTTTATATTTGTTGCCTTCCCCCTCTCCTTTTTTTCCCGTAACCTGGGACATCCTTTTTTTCTGCCCTGCAAAGCAGACTGTATGATGGCATCCTCTCTTCTTTGTGGATAGTCCAGCTCTTTAAACTTGTGTCCTTGGGATTGTCTTGCACTCTGAGAAGAAGAGGTGCTGTGTTTCATAGGATTCAATTGATAGTATCCTGTTTCCAGAAGCTACTGCCTGTTTACTTGTTGGCATGGTGTGTGGTCCAGATAGGCTTACGCTGAGCAATTCTAACCAGAACATGATGATCGCCTGGTACTTGGGGAGGGGAAGAAATAATGTGATGCTTACGTGTGGTTCATGCTTGCCTTTTCAAGAGCTTAGCTTAGTATGGTGCAATACTCAAGGTTTTTCTCCCAGTAGACTGGTTTTTTTTCTGATTCTTCCCCTAAATACCCATGGCACAAATCCATGTTTTTCTAGTCTTCTGTTGGTGAGGCAGCCATGGGTATCAGTGTTGGTGGAGGTGAGACTTTCCTCAATGTGCAGGAATTTGAGGTATTTCTGCTGACTTTCACTAGCGTGCTAGAAGTGGCTTGCTGCCAGCTGAGCCAATGCCTGGAATTTTCTAAACGTCCAGGTGGCAAAAGGGCAGCTGCATTCGTGATTCCTGTCGTGTTCTTTGGCAAATCCTACATAGTACCTGGAAGCAGCGTGGTATGTTCTGATGTGCTATGCCATTCAGCCTTGATGCTGCAGGGGTTCTTACTTCGGCTGCAGTATTTTTACGAGTATTTTAGTTGCATTATTTAGTGGTGACAGAGTAGTTGTCATAGTCTGTGCATTGAGGATTAGATGAAGAGTTCCCAGTGTCTTGAGTTTTAATTGCTTTTCTAATGCTATGGTCCTGGGTGAGTTTCCCCACAGCTCTGTGCCATAGTTTTCCCAGTCATAGAATGGGTATAGTAATACCTAACCTACCTCACAGGGCTGTTGTGAGGACAGATATCTGGAAGGCACTGAGTACTAGTTCTTATTATGATTGGATTTTTACAGAAAAGACCCATCTCTGAGCTCACAAAAGCATTGTAAGCAAGCTCTGGTGGAGCTAGGCTTGGAGACCATTCATCTCCTGAGCTTGCAGTGCCCTTGATTTGTTTACAAAAGCCAGTGCAATGTGCAGTATTTTTGACTTTCAATTAAGTTGAGCTGTGTTAAAGGCCTTTAGCAATTTCCTGGCAGGAGAAGAGGGCAAGACAAAGCTGAGCTGCAGGCAAGAAGAGGGAGCTTGAAACACAGCGGTAAAAGCAGGGGAAGAGGCTAGGTTGAACATGGTAGTCTGTGAAGCTGGAGCACTGATACCTGGCTTTACTTTCTGCTGATAGAGGAAGGTCCCAGTGTTTTCTTGGGTAAGTTTCCATTTTCTCTTGCTCTTGAGCATGGATGGGGAAGGAAGAAGCTCCCTCAGTTGTGGTACTGCAGTGCATTCACCATCCTGCTGATATTTCTGCCCACTAGTAAAGGCCTACTTACTCCTTGTACACTGTGTTAGTTACAGGACTTGCTGTCAGGGCCTTCTCGCTTCACTTTGCATCGGAGTTGCTCTTCCTCACTAGCTTAGAGCTCCGTCCACGTGGCTTGGATCATAGGCTAGTGGATAATTTAGGTTGGTCAGGAGTCCTGCCTCCTGCTTAAAGCAGGGTCACTTACTCTGATCTGCTGCCTTCCAGATGTCACCACCTTCTCAGCTGAGTGAGCCTGTCTTTGCTCTTCTGATGCCACTGAGTGGGTTGGGAGTAGGAACAGGTTGCAGATGGGGGTTTCAGTGTTCTTTCAGTCAAATCACAGGTGCGGTACTTAGGTGGCATCAGAAACCTTCAAACATGATGTTCTGTGCATAGTTACATTTTGCCCATGCTTATCATAGGCTACATGTTGAAAATCTGTTCTAAGACTGTAATCTGGCCAGTAGTTTTAAGGAATTTCAAAGTATGTCTGGTTCACAGAAATGACTGAGATGGGAGGAAGCATCTCTTGCTCAGTGCAACTGTTCTCTTTGTTATCACATTAGAGTGATGAAGTGCTAGATAGCCTTTTTTTCTACTGGTCTTGTAAACGCAAGTTGTTAGATGAACACCTCCTAGATTAACTCATTCAGTTACTGTACTGACATTAGTGGGACTGCTGGTAAACCTAGTCCTTTTAGACCTATTCGCAGCTCAGTCACATTCCCTTGACTTCCTATGCAGTAAGGTTAGAGACAGAGAGAGTAAAATCCTGACTCTCAATGCTAGTATTTCTGTGTGTGGTTAGGTCACTTATTGCAAGAGATTCTTTGTGTATTCTGCGAAATCAAGGTGCAAAGCTGCAATTTGTCGGATTCGTGACTTCTTCACACTTAAATCTCTTCATAGTCCTAACTTAATTATTTTAAGAAGTATACAGCTCTGCCCTTCTTCTGCAAGTGCAGGTGATACTTTTCTGTACTTTACTAGTGTAGGGCAGAAAACTGGAGACAAGTTATTGGCAGAACCAGTGGAGTCTTTTGTATGTAAAGACTCTGGATTTGTCCTTCCACATGGTAGTGTTTTTCTTAATAAACTTGTTTGAAGTGCTGTCTGGTATTGTTTTTTTATGGAGTGTTTTATTATCGTTGCTCTTGGCCTGTAGATCATAGTGTGACTTCTCTGAGATGCAGTCTATAATATGTTAACTGCATGGAACAGAAACCTGCTCTTTGCAGGGAGTATAATTCTTCAGTGTCAGGGGCTTCTCTGTGGCTCTGAAAGTTTTTACATTTAATTCTGCACAAGTGGCAATGGTTGTGGTAAAGCAGCGCAACTAATGGCCTTCAAACTAATCTTGAAGGAATTATGTGAAAAGTAAAACATAAGTATTGCTGCAGCTATAATAGACTCTTGAATACCTGCTTGCTTGTCACTTTGGCTCTCTGGTTGTATGGGGTTTGACTTTCTTCAGAGAATGTTGTTCATGTCCAGGAGCATTTTCTTTTTTTCAGGCTCTGCACCCAGCAGAGGTATGCTTCAGAAGGACTGGAGATTGTTTTCTCTGTGTGCATGGTGGAGGAGGCAGGTGGGCTGTCATGACTGTGCCAGTGGCAGGTGAGAGGTGGAGGGGCCGTAGCTGAGCTTGTTGCAGCCAGGAGCAGAGGGCTGTCTGGAGCTAGTACTGAGAGCGGGAAGAGCTGAAGGGATGGGATCAATGAGCTCATCTCCACCTCAGTTCTTTGATAGTCATCACAGAGGGGGAAAGAGCAGAACTGCTTGGAACAGAGAGAGGAAGGGATGAATGCATGAAGAGAGAGGGAGGCAGAGGCATGGGTTGCGCTTTAAAAACTTAAGAGGCAGTAGCCCTAATTCCTTGTAGTAGGTGAAACGCTTGCTACAAAGCTGTGGCAGCACTGTGCTTTTGCTGCCCTGTCCATGGGCAGGCAGGACCCGCTTGCAGCATGTTCATGTCCCCTCTCTGATGCTGGGGAGACAGGATGCTGTGCCTGTGATGGAGCTGGGGGAACCTGGAGCACCGTTACTCTCACTCCATCCTCTAGCTGCCAAGTCACGGCAGCAGTGATGTGAATGCCCCTCTGCCTTTGGTTTACTCAGTGGTGGACAAGGAGCAGTCCTTGCTATGCAAGAGGATTTATACAAGCTGTTTACTTTTGGAATAAAGCACTACCTCCAGGGGTCTGACTGCTCACCAGTTAATTTTCTTGCAGTGAATTGCTATAGTTTCAGAGCAGCTGAGTTCAGGGTCTTGAATGTGAGGAGACATTATTTAGGGGAATCTTAGATTTCATTACTTGCACCTATTTTAGAGATCAAATGCAGTTTTGCAAGCCAGCTGTTCTTATTGAGGCAGTTTACATGAGGCAGTTGGGCCCCCAGAAATCAGCTGGGTCCTCATTAGCTTCTAGAGGTGGCATTTTCTCTGCTAAAATCACTGGAGTTGTGTGGCCCCATCCCTTGTGAGCCTGCCCTGATGCCATGTGCAAGACGTACTTTGAGGATGGCTTGATGTCCAGTTTTAGTTTTGGAGAAGAGACAGTGGAAAGGAGACATGTTAGATCTTCAAACATGATTGCTGCGAGAAGGGAGGGAACCAAGTTTTCTCTGCATCCTCTATGGGCAGGGCTTACCATCGAGCAAGAAACACAGATATTAGGAAACAAATTCAGGAACATTAAAGAATATTAAACAATTGAATTGATTGCTGAGAGGAAAAAAGATTACTGTGGTAGATGCTGCGTGGGGCAGAGAACGGGCTAGCTGGCCTCCTAGCACCTCTGCCAGTCCTGCTTGTCTGACTCCTGATTTACAATTGTAAATGTAGTAACTTTTTTAAAGCAGCTGGGTATCTCCAAATGAATTTGTAATGGAAGACATTCCAGCCCACCAATTTGAAGTTTCTTTTTTTTTTTTTAAAGTTAATTATTCTTTACAAGGAAACAAAATAGAAATCCACAGATTAAAACTGTTGGGCTAGAAAGCTGTTGGGTTTGGATGAAAATGAAGCCTCAGACGCTGGAATGTGTTTCATAGGCAGAAATCAGTCATTGAGTGTGCCAAACTTATAAGGGCATCAAAAAGGCCTTTCATGCAGTAAGGTGTATTTTATAATAAATGGGCCCTTTTGTTTGAACATATGTTTTTCTTTGGAATTGGCCTGAGATGCTTTTCAAACAAGGCCAGCTCTCCTTCAGACAGGAGAAGCACAAACCTATTTCCCTTTCTGCCTGTGTGTTGTGGCCGAGAGAGGCTGTCTCTGAGCTTATTCACCAAAAGAATAACATCTCCTAACAAAAGTTTGACCGATGCCTGGCTGCAGCATGGCAGGGAGTAAGGCTGCAGGAATGTCACTGCCCTGCATGCAGCACCAAAGCTGCATCGCTGGAGGTGAAATTCTGCCCTATTCAGAATAAAAATGCTTTTAGGAGTCATTGCAGTTATTTTAAGATACTTACAAGGGCTGCCATGCAGCTGTGAAATACCTGTAGCTTCTATTGATCAAACGGGGAATTTTGCGTGCTTTAAGGCCTCTAGTGTGGGTTGCAGACCCCAAGCAGCCCTGATTTTTGCTCCCATGGACGTGTCTTCCCTGATGACATTTGCAGCCTGTCTGCCAGTCAGCCTCTTCCCTTGGCTGGGGGATACAGGTGCACAAGAAATACAAAAGGGAGGCCTGCAAGCGCTTGGCAAATAGAGAATTTCTTTAAACCCAGGTCTTTTAAATGCAAATGAAATGTCGTGTTAGCTTCTTTTTCCTTTTGGTAGGCGTAATTGGAGTTAAGGTTTTTACATTGTAGTAATATATGCATAAAATTAATTACGTCCTAGGAATGCTATAAACTGTTCTCTAAACCCAAGTAATTCAGTCCCAAACAGCAAAAGAAATTGGATAAAAGTGGGAGCTGAAAAATAAGAGAAAGGAACAAAATGCAAATATTTTGCTCCTGATACTTATCCTCTCTACACTAGAAAATAACATTATGAATAGGTTCATGAAGGGTGAATTCTGTATTTATCAGTTGGACTTTTAAGTCAAGAGTAGGTGTTGTAGTTTAAGAATCACCAAGCAAAATTCATCCCCTGACCCAAGTCAGAGTTAGATGATCATGATCTTTTCTGCCCTTCCAGATGTACAGGGCAAATACACCCAAGCAGCACACAGACATACATGCTTAAGGTACTCCTGTAGTTGTAACTTGGTTGTCTGTTGACTCTTGCCCTTCCTGTCCATGATCCTTGTTTACAGTAGTTTCTGATCCAGCAAAATGTTTTTGTAAGTGACTACTTTTTAATAGAATGAGGACCCTGACAGATTTATCTAGTACTACTTAAAAAGAAAACAACCCACATTAGGAATCTTAACAGTTTAAGCACTTCATGGCGCAATATCAGCTTCTTTGGTTGTCTGGTGTGTGTTTTCTTGCTTGTTTTAAAAGCAGAAACTCTGAATATTACTTAGGAACAAGTAAGCCAGGTCAAACTAGGTTCTCTTAGACGAATGTGATTGTGAGGCTGTTCTGAGCTGCCTCCAAGATGCATGTGTCCTCCATGCAGCTGTTACAAATGCCTTTTGCTTATGGTTTTTTTCCCCCCCTTTCCCTTTGGCTTGTTTGTTTGCAGAAAAAAATGGACAGTCGGGAATACCAAGATGCACAAGGCTTTGCAGCAGATATTCGGTTAATGTTCTCTAATTGTTACAAGTACAATCCTCCAGACCATGAAGTGGTAGCGATGGCCAGGAAGCTCCAGGTAAAGGTGTTGGCAAATGTGTCTTCCAGAGTTTGTTTAGTTCAGCTACAAGGTGTCAATTCAGAGATCCAAGCATGGATCTGCTCTTGGCAGCAACAAGGGAGAGTCAGTGATTCTTCCAGCACTTGGAACGAGCCATGTTCTCTGGTGCAGGACTGTGGTGCTTTTCACATGGCATGACCCAATGCCACATTCTGCTCCTAAAACAGTTGCTTCATAAAGTAGTGTGAGAATTTTCTTGGGCTTACAGAATATGGATGCCCATCCGTACATTATTATATGCTGTACAGTACCTGGTATAGTGCAATAAGACCCTGACCCATGGTGGGGTGTCTGGTGTGTTTAAAAGGCCAGAGTGAGGTCTTTGTGGCTGAGGCTCCTTTTGTCACCAGTTTTTCTCCCTTTTTGTAGGATGTCTTTGAGATGAGGTTTGCAAAAATGCCCGATGAGCCTGCAGAGGCTCCACCTCCGCCTCCACCGACAGCACCAGTGGTGAGCAAAAGCACAGAGAGCAGTCACAGTAGTGAGGAGAGCTCGTCCGACTCAGACAGCTCAGACTCGGAAGAAGAGCGAGCGACTCGGCTGGCTGAGCTCCAGGAGCAGGTATTGCCATTGCCAGGCTGTGTGTCTGTGTTTGTGTGGTAGGAAGGGTTTAATTTTGTTCTTAAAAGTGCCCTCTAGGCTGGGGTGAGCAAAGCAATTGCCCCTTCTGCCAGCTAAAGGGGAAAAATGCTCAGCTGTGAAGTAAGTGCACGTTTGATGTAATGTTAATTTTCTTGGAGGTAGCCATTCTCGGTGCTGATGCTCTGTGTTTCTTTCTGGGATCCCAGGGTATGAATGAAGGTGCACACAATACTAGGGATCTGGGAGGAACAGAGAGGCCCATTTTGTATGAGAGCTCAGGCGTAACGAAATCTGTCACAAGCTTCCTGTGGAATATTGTCCTCTTGTACCCTGTCTGTAGAAGTGAGCTGGTTTGACTGTTGTGGTTGCAAACGCTTCAGCCATGGCCTTTCTTATTATGCAGATATACAATGCCAGATGCTACAGTGCTTACCATGTGCTACCGTAATACAACAAAGCATTAATAAAATAGCTTATCCGGTGTCTCAAAGCGAGCTAGTAGGAGAGGCAAGACGTGAACCCAGGATTCCAGAGGCCAAGCTGTCAGCACTCTAGATGGAGCTGTTTAGCTTAATTTTTATTTGCCCCTATAAAACAAGAATGAGGTTTTCATTTGAGTCAGCTTCTGTGTACTTGCACTGCATTTTTTAATGGATTTCAAATTGAGCAAAGTCTCCTGAGTTCAATCACTAGACTGCTTGATCACTGACTGTGGGATATGCTTACACGTTGGGACATAGAGGAGGGGTATTTGTAGGCATCAATTACCTTACCTTGAAGTCTGATTAATTTTTTCACTGTTCTCCCTCAGCTAAAGGCCGTTCATGAGCAGCTAGCTGCATTGTCACAAGCACCGGTGAATAAACCAAAGAAAAAAAAAGAGAAGAAGGAGAAAGAGAAGAAAAAGAAAGATAAAGAGAAGGAAAAAGAAAAGCACAAAGTAAAAGCTGAGGAGGAGAAGAAACCCAAGGTGGCTCAACCACCAAAACAAACCCAACAGAAGAAAGCCCCGGCTAAAAAAGCAAACAGCACAACCACAGCTAACAGGTGAGAGCCTGCCTTCTGCAAGTTGTCTTAAGGGTAATGCTGAGGGCTTCTAGCCCAGTTTTTTCTGTCCCTCCCGTCCCCACTGAATTCCTGGTGAAGTGCAGTTGTCAGAGCAGTTAATTTCCTGTTGAATAGTGCCCCCCCCACCCCGTTCCCAGACAACTCCAGGGAGTCTTTAAGTTAGAGCTGGCAGTGGAGCCATCATATTTCCACTGTCCAACTCTCTTAAAATCCCTGCCTGACTACTCTCAGATAAGGTTTTGCTTTTTGCCTTTTGTGCAGCCAGCAAGAGCATGCCATTTCATTGCTGCCCCCCTGCTGCTACATGGGCCTGTTGTCATGCCTCACAGGGAGAAAATATAATGGGAGTAAAACAGCTGATCTCAGATTTCTGAACTTCAGAAGCTGTGGGGCTGTTCAAGCCATCTGGCTTAGAGGTTCAAAGCCAAGAACATTGGGGTGGTTGTTACAAGGGGGGTAGAAAAAAAAAAGTTAATTGCTTCTCTATACCCATGAGTGTTTCCATGCTTGCCAACCCACCCAGGCAGCCCAAGAAGGGAGGCAAACAGGCATCTGCAACCTACGATTCAGACGAGGAGGAGGAAGGTCTGCCCATGACCTATGATGAGAAACGGCAGCTCAGCTTGGACATCAACCGCCTGCCTGGGGAGAAGCTGGGCAGGGTGGTGCACATCATCCAGTCACGGGAACCTTCCCTCAGAGACTCCAATCCTGATGAGATAGAAATAGATTTTGAAACATTGAAGCCCACAACTTTACGAGAACTGGAGAGATACGTGAAATCTTGTTTACAGAAAAAACAAAGGAAACCGTTTTGTAAGTTACCTCCTGGGGACATGTTACCCCACCAGCTCTTGAGCTCAGCTTTGAAGTCAGGGCATGTGTGTTGGGATTCTTTTATCCAGCTGTTGGGTATGTGATGACAGGGATTTTTAGAGATCCTTTTCTCACAAGAAAATGTACAGAAGCTTTTGAATTATTTTTTTTTTTTCCTGTTCATTCTTCCCATGATATGCTGTGGAGACCTGGAGGACTATTGTTCCTCTACAGGATCTGTACGAGGCCTTTATTACTTACCTAGAAAGCACTGTAAAGGTTTCAGTCTCCATTGTGTTACGTGTTATGTGCTCACATCTGGAAGGATCAGTTTCTTAGCCTGGATAGTTTAGCATCTGATTAGGAAGGAAACAAAGCATGGTTGGGATCCAGAAGACCAAGGGAATAAATGACTTGAGTAAAGTTACCTGAGTAACCTGTGGATTCTGGGTGTGTCTGAGTTGTATATTCACCCCAAAACTGCTTTTCCTACACGGTCTGATCACCATATTACCCTCACTTTCTCCCAGATCAGAGGATTAATGTTAATGTGCTGCCAAGTGTGCGGTTCAGTATGGGACAGACTTTTCTCTGTGCCTCATCCACAGAGGGTGAATTGTTGCGGCCCCTTGAGATTTAGCTCCAGCTGAATAGCAGTAGGATCACTTACCTGAAGTGGTCCTGGCTCTGTCTGCCTGCTTGTCGGTTAAGAGGGAGTTGTCCTGTTAAGACTATAGCACAGTAGCTACTCACAACTCTTGCACAGCACCTCCATTTCTTCACCACAGGATTTTCAGGTAGGCCTAAGCAAAGCTCAGACTTTGACCCTTTTTGCTTTTTAATACCCCACTTTGATTAGGTGTTTTTTTATTATTATTTCCCCCACATCCACCCTGAGTCCTTCACTGTTGGAATAGCTCAGGAAAAGATTTTTCCAGAGTGGTTAGGAACAAGAAGCATCCTTTGGTTTTGGAACCACAGCATGGAATAACGCAGATAATCTCAGATGTCTGTTCCTCTGAGACTGGTACGCCCTGGGCTGGCTGGCTGGCATACCTGACACCAGCCGGACTCTTGTGCTGTCTGCTCTCTCTTGCCATGCTTAGTGTTCAGGGGCGCACCCTCTCAGGACTCTGCTTTCCAGCTTTCTTTTTTAAAAAATTACTGCTTTAAAACAGGGCACAGAAATGTAAGTATTTCCTTGCTGGATCAGGCAAAATATCTGGCCCCTGTCTTGTGCTTCTGATACTGGCCAACACCTGTGTTCAATTGCTCCTTTGGAGGAGTATTTCTTCTGCTCGAAAATATGAGTATTGCCGGTACTTCTCACCGTTTCCATTGAACCGATGCAGCTACATTCCTGTTGTCTGCCAGCCTTTGCCTCAGTTGGCTTTTAATTTGTCCTTTTTGTTTTGCTTTATATTTAAAGCAACATAAAACACAGTAGATTTTTTGTGTGAGGTTATCTTAAGTGTTAGTGGCCGATGCTTACTTATGACAACCTTTAATGGGACACTTTATTTTACAGGGCAGAAAACCCATGTAACAATTCTGTAATTACAAATGTGTAACTATTGACCATATAACTGGCTGGTAAGTAACCTGTAACTACAAGGTTATTAAATGGATATTTCTTATCTTCTAAAATACTTTCCAGAGGATCTCTTGAAAAGTGCGTGTTCCAGGATGATGGTGATTGGATGATCTAGCCAACTTCATATGTTGTCCTCTCTCTGGGATGTGTAGTTGCTGTGTGGCCACTTGATCTTAGCGGTGTCACTGCAGAGTGGTTGCAAAAATTTACATGCCCTGTAAAATAGTGATGTCCACTCTTTTTCACCTGCAACCATGCAGTTTCAGAAATTGTGCGTTCCTCCTCCACAGCTGCAAGTGGAAAAAAGCAAGCAGCAAAGTCAAAAGAAGAATTAGCTCAGGAAAAGAAGAAAGAACTAGAAAAACGGTTACAGGACGTCAGTGGGCAGCTAAACAACAACAAGAAACCTGCAAAGAAAGGTAACGGCTTTGGTTTTAAGGTGCTGACAATGCCCCGAAAGTTGTGTATGTAGATAGATTTCCTCACTGAGGCAAATCTACTGCTGCTTTGTAGCCTTGGGTTTACCTCTGACAGCTAACCCTAGCTGGCCAGTAGTGCTGGGGCACAGCGAGTTACTGCTGGGCACTGAGCTGCTCTGTGCAGGCTGCTTTGGTCCCTGTCCAGGTGGAAGCTCTCCTGGATGGTAAACGTGTGGTATCTTGGCAGCAATTCATCTTTTAGAGGGAGGAGGATCTTCTCTGTGTTAGCCTGTACGGGACTGTGCGTACAGGCCTGTACCACAGAGCATCTAACGGATGATTTTTCTGTATTGTGGGATTTAAAAAAAAAAAACAACCCCCCACGTAGTGTAGTAGTGTGAAAGATGGTACAAAAGGTTCTTCCGGCACAAACTAAGCTGCTTCTGGCTTTGCACAAGTCAGGCGGGGTTTTCTTGTGTTTGGAGGTTGTGCTGAAGTACACGAGGCTGCGCACACAGCTCTCCAGGTGCTCCGCGCTGCCTGGGTGTGAGCGGCATAGGGCTGAAGGGGATACTGCCCTCCCATAGGGCTCCTCTGCTGATCCGAGACTTCTGTGGTCATCTGCAGCCTGAGGAACCTTGCCATCCGCTGTCAGGATAGGCCTTGTTGCAGCAAGCGAAGGCGGTGGGTAAATAAGCTGCCCAGGAAAAATGAAGTTGTGAACGAAGCGGTGGAGGGTGAAGGCTGTGGGCGAAGCTTGTCGGATTCAGTTCCTTGCGAGTAACCACGTCGCTGCCTTCTTCCCTGCAGAGAAATCTGGCTCGGCTCCCCCCGGAGGCCCTTCCCGGCTCAGCAGCAGCAGCTCCTCTGAGTCTGGGAGCAGCAGCTCCAGTGGTTCCAGCTCAGACAGCAGCGATTCGGAATGAGTTACGGACACTTACACACAAAACACAAAACGGACATCACCCTCACTGATGCTCTGCAGTGTTCTTTTCTCTCCTTAATATACTGCTCTTGTTCCACAGTGGTCAGGTTTTTTTTCCCATCTCTCTTTCTCTGACTTTTTTTTTATTTTTTAATTCAGTGTTACAAAAGGTATCTTCCATTTTTTGGGGGGGCGCTCTTTTAATAGGTCAAAGATGTTTGTGCGTTGTGTGACTAGACTTTATGACAAATAGTTCCCTTTGCATAAAGTCTCTAAAATACATTTTCACTGAAGAAGATTGGTTGAAAATGGAAGAACTTTGAACTCTTAGCAGGAGATAAATAGGAAGTTCTGCAAGGTTTGTAGTACATTTCCCTCCCACCCCTTCCCTCTCCCCAGAATGTTCTCTTTTAATAGGCCTGCCTGGCTCACACAGGATAAAAACCTCCCTTTTTTTAAAGAAATCTCTGTAAAATGGTACTGTATCTGAAAGATGTTAGCTTTTGAACTAGTTGGTGTATTTGTTATTAGCACTAGTATTCTTAATCTCGAAGTCTACAGTGTGATCGAAATGTCAGATGCTATCATCTTTTTACATAAAAACAAAACAAAAAAATTCTCCTGCACTGTGGATTGCTAACATGCTTTTTTAAAAATCTTGGTAGAGGCATAGGCACCTGTTCAGGAAGGTATTTAAGCATGAATTTAACTTTAAGCACATGAGCGTTATAAGTAGTTGCATTTCTTGTTTTTCCACTGAAAATTTTCATTTTCCCTGGGGATGCGTTGAGAAGAAGGGAGCAAGGGACGCTCAAGTTTCTTGGGAATGTTATTTTTAACATGAAAAAGATGATTTCCAGGAAATGGACACTCTCTATGAAAGCGTTCATTTAATTGAAAACAGATTTTTTTGGCTGAAAGGTCTCAGCTGGACCTCGGAGTGATCCCTGCAGAGTGACCAAGGCAAGTCATATGCTCATTATTAGACACATGCTTAAGTATTTTCTCCATGACAAACACCTCAGTCTGGGCTTAAAAAAAAGGAGCACGTGAGCTCCAGCTGAGGCTGAGCTGGCAGGGGAATTGGAGAGGAGGGATGTTGTTGTGTATGGTTGGGGGTTCTTTGGGTTTTGGTGTTCTTTTTTTTTTTTTTTTCTTTTTTTCCTCATTGTTTCAGTAGCAAGCTCCTAGGAAGGGAATGCTACTTCTGTGTCATGCAGGGTGCAGGTTTCCAGGCACTGAAATGCTTACCTCAATAAAAAGAAAAAAGAGGGGAGGGAGGGAAAAAAAAAAAAGAGACAATTTTTAAGGCTTGCGATTTTTTTCAGTCCAGCCTAATGTTTTGACCTGCACTGCTGCAATACACTCTGTTTTCACTGTCCCTAATTTCATGTATATACGTAAGTACTTTATTTATTAAACACCATTGGTCATTTAAAATGTAATAAAAAAACAAAAGCAAAGCTGCATTATGCAGACCAGCAGAAATGCAGATTTTTAATGTGGCTTGAACTAGATTGAAAAAACAAACAACAACAACAAAGCAAATAAACATCTGAGGTTTTATTTAAATACATTGGACTTTATACCTACAGGTGCTACAGTCCAGTCTACTGTGTGTCTGGTGCTCTGTCATGTTTGGTGTGTTCATATTTTGATTTGTTTTCTCTCATCTTTCTCTTCTCATCCCAGCCCTCTTTTTTTTTTTTTTTTTTTTTTTTTTTTTTTTTTTTTTTAACTCCGGTTTTGTACAGATTTTGGAGACATACAGGTAGATAACAATTTCTTGATGCAGCACGTTATTATTTTCTCAAATATTTCCAGAGGTCTTTTTCCTCCTTTTTTCTTTTTTTTTTTTTTTTTTTTTTTTTGGTAGAACAGTGGGTTTTTCTCTTTTACTCTCATTTTAGGAAAACACCAGTTCTATAATTATATAAGATTTGTAATCTGAGGGGCAGAAATTTATTGTAAATTCTTAACGTTTTATTGTAAAGAAAAAAATATACAGAGTTCAACAGAAAGTTATGCCTTTCCTTCTCCCAGCACCAGCGCCTAAGGCTTGCCTCTCTGCTGTGGGGTAGCCCTAAAATTCACCCTGCTGTGGGCTCTATTAGTGGTTTGCCAGAGGCCCCATGGTGCAGACTGCACCAGCTGGTAGTTTTCACAGAGGTGAGTGGCCCTGGAGGACTTCTCAGCCCCAGCACACAATTTTCATTGTACACTCAGCCTCCGAGAGCTAGGAGTTGACCTGCTGGGCGGTGTGGCATCTGGCTGATCTCCTTTTGCTGGAAAGCTGGGGAAGCACAGGGCCAGCCTGTTACTAGCACTGCATGGTTTGCACTTCTGGCTGCATCCACATTCCACTGCCAGTCACTGATTGCCCATCGACTGAGGTTTTATTAGCTGGACACTCACACAGCTGTCTTTAAAAAAAAAAAATATAAAAAAGAATCTGTCTTTCAAAGATCAGCATTTCAAGCGTTCAGATGTGTGTCTTGTACAGCCGATGTGCTTCTGTCCACGTTTATCTGTGTGGTGGCAGTAACACTCTCCACAGTTTGCTGTAGACAAGAATTCCCACTTTTTTTTGCAAAGGGCTGCGAGCGCAATGCTGTGGTGCCCTCCTGGAAGTTGCTGGGCATCTTTGGTTCAGTTGCAGTCACCAAGGTGCTCAGCCCAGTGGCAGGAGGCTCTCGAGTCTTTGCATCTAGTTTCCCACAGTATTTGAAAGTGGATGAAGACATTATTTTTTTTTTTTGTTTCTTTTAACAGTGGAGTTATTTTTAGTTCCTGTACTTTTTTTAATTCTACCCTTAAAAAAAATAAATCTTCCCCTAGACAGATCTTAGTAATATATTTTCAGAATTTACTATGAGGAAATGTAATATACACCTAATTAAGAGCTTAGGTTTTTTAATGGGGTTGGGTTTCATCTGTGCTTTTCCTATTGTCTGAGACTTGCGTTGTCAAAACCAACTAGTATTTTAATTAAAATAATTGCAACCCGTTCAATACCCTGACAACTCGTATAAACAAGCTCCCAGTTTTCCCTCCTTGAAACATTTTCCTGCGTACATTAACCTGACCTGTGCCACCGATGTAACGTGGTGGTTGCTCCCATGCGGAGAACAACCCACAGCTGGTGTCGGAGGCAATAGCAGCCGCTCTGGCCAGCATCGCCGCCGTGTAAAGCCTGGGGACCTGGCTCTGCAGCATGCTGCTGTCCCCAACGTTGGGGACAACCCCGCTGAGCACAGCCAGGGTACAGACGTTCCTCTAGGACACATAGCTCGGTCGCACTGCAATCAGTGGGAAGGTTAGAGGCAAAGGGTTGGGGACCAACTGTGACGTGATGGAAGGGGGCCTGGCCTGAGACTGTTGGCAGCACTGGAGGAGGATCCCTATTTTAGTTGGCAAACCTGTCCTAGCTTGGGGATTTGCAAGGAAAACCAGCAACCAAAGCCACCAAGGAGTGTGAAGAACCACCTGCATATCTTTGATATACCCAGCTGTGACTTGGGCTACCATTTAGTTGGGAAACTTTGTTTTCATGGAAAGGAAGGTGTTCCCTGTGGAATGGCAGTTCACAGGAGAAATATATTTTGGCATGACCTTCATTTCAGGAAAGAAACTGGTGACTCTTCATTTGAAAATGTTGTTCTTACACTTTTTCATTTTCGTGTTGTTTGTAGTGCTCATTATCTCCCGACATGTCAGTAGTGGTGCCTCTTGTATCTCCAGATCAGAGTGTCTCCAGGAAAGAAGAGATGTTTTCAGTCCATAGTAAGTAGCAGCAGCCCTTAATGAGTTAGAAACGGAAACAACAGAGCATGTATTTAACTGAGTTTGTATTGCATGACATGCCAGTACAGATGTCATGAAATAACTTGGCAGTGATCAAACGTACAACATTTGAAATAACACTTTTTTTTAAAACTTAAGAATTAAAAAAAATTGAAATTTTTATGGTAGAATTTTTCTTGAACGAACAAAGTTTAACTTTGTTTTCCAGGAGAAATGTCACTGAAATCAGTATGATTTCATATGTATGCATACACACAAATAGTTTTATTGAAGCTGTTTTTTCTGACAAATTCCTGTTTTGACAAAACAATACCTGACCAGACCTATTATCAATCAACCAGCATTACTGCACCTTTAAAAACTTTGTTAAACTCTATCTGATTGTAAGGTCAGCCTGTTTGTTGGCGTACCATCAGATGTAGGCTCAGTGGGACCAGCGGGAAATCCACATCCCGTGGGCTCAGGCCCCGATCCACCTACTAAAGGAAGCTGTTGCCTACAACAGTTTCCTGCTAACCAAATGTTGTCTATACGAAATCATTTCAGTTTTGTATTGATGTGATTTTAAACTTTCCTACCGACAGGGTTTGTAACTGTAGAACTGATATTTCAGGACTATGTAACTGTTGTTCGTGTGTGTGTGTATAATAGGTGCACGCACCCCCACACACACATACACAAGCACGTGTGTGAGTGTCTTATCTACAAATTAGTTACCCAGTGAGGTCTCTTTCCATGTTCTCTATGTGGTAGAAGCAGACTGCAGTTACCTAATCTAGTTCTTTCTCTGTTTTGGGGACTCTTAGACCAGTTTTTTAATTTTTTCCTTGTTTTGAAAGGAATGATGTTTTTTAACGTTGGGGTTGGAGCTAGGGGGAAGGGATCGGGGCATGACAAAATAAAACCACAACCTTTTTAGTACTGGATTTTAAAAAGACGTATTCTTAAACGTGAGCAGTTACCACTAGGGCTAACTGTGGGCAGACTCTGTATTGCTGAAGATAAATTTAGGGTGAGGATTCATTACACTAGCAACATTATCTTGCTTGTAAAACAATGAGATGTGTTTTTTTAAAGAAATGGTATTTGCATATCTTTTTAAATGACATTTTTAAAAATAAATAAACCACCGGCTAGGACTTGACATGGGCCACTTACAACTTACCCCCGTTACTGGCATAACCAATCCAGAAAGATTTGTTGTTGTATTTTTGTTTCGTTTTTTTGGGTTTTTTTTAATATTTAAAAAAATTGTTACTTTTCTGTATGATGTGCATGCAAATTTACCGTAACTCCTTTTCTTAAAACTTTTTAGTGCCATTTCTAGTATATTCCTGTAAATGTCAGTTACTGAAAAGAAATGAGTCAATGTAAGTAGTTTAGCTTGTTTATTGCAAATTTGCTGGCCTCAAACACAACAGAATTAAAAAAAAAAAGTTAGAAAGTAATCTTTGATGTTACTGGTAATCACGGACCCTGGTCCTGGGGCATTTGTTTTGTTTTCATAATAAAAAGAAAAATTGTTTTGTGTGTGCAGTTTGATCCCATCTTTTCCCCTCACCTCTCCTTTTCTTTTTCCTCATCTCCTTTTTCAGGTGTTGCGCTTGCTCCAGTTGAGAACCTGTAGGGCTTTGATCGAGCGGTCAGTTGAGTAGCATTGCTAAGGGAGAAACAGAAATAGATTTAGTCCTAGTGTCATGAGTCTGGAAAGAATTTGGAAGTAATTTTGCAACTCCAGCCACATGGAGTGCCATGCTAACAGGGAAAGCTGCCTTCAGAGCAGGGGGCAAGTCTGGGGCACTGCCAGCTTGGCCGGGGGTCTCCCAGATCGCAGTTCAGCACCTGGTATAGAGGTGCTCTGGGTAGACCTTTCAGTTGGTGAGGGAAACACTTGGGCTGCTTTAATGTCCCAGGGCAGCCAAGGAAGGACCTTCACTCTTCCTAGGTGCCCACAGCCTGAAGGGCTCTCAGCTGATGTGAGAATTGCACCTGATGGAGGTAAGTTCAGGTAAAAAAGAGGAGCTGGGGACTTCACCCACGTTTAATGCTGACTACTTTCAAGCCACCAGGACCTGAAGGAACCCGAGGGACGTTGTCACCGGCACTGGTGGCCCTGGCTCCTCGTCTACCAGCCAGTGCTGGCCCCGCAGGTCCGCGAGCCCAGGGTGGCTGGGATGTGGAAGACACGGCGGGGAAAGGGGGGGCTTAAAGTAGCCGGTCACAGTCACAGCACGGTCTTGGGGTGACTGAACCGTGGCCAAAATCTATTTTGGTCACTAGAGGGGATCCAGGTTGGGTTTGCTGTTCGGTGTCTCAGATGCGTGCCTGAGGGTTTATGTGTAAGGTAAGGGTTACGGCAGCCGGGCTTGCCCAGGGTTAATCTTTCTCTAACCCTGTTCCTGCTCACTGGGTTTAAAAGCCCTGATTTCTCCAAGGTTTCAGCAAACCTGTTTTGCTTAGCTGTTGGATCGGCGTAGCTGTGTGTTGGATCAGCGATACTCCCAAAGGAAACGCTTGTTCAACCTATCCTCTAAAAATCTCCTGTGGGACAGCTGCTCCACCGGAGGATGTTTCCTTCAGCATTTACTAGCGAGTTATTTCTAGGTGCTGCTGCTTACAGAGCTGGAGGCGGTTGCGGACAGGCAGAACACAGCTGAGGTTTGGCTCACACTGGTGTGTGTATGGATTATTGCACGTGTGACACCCAGGGGCTGTCCTCGTCCCCCAGCGCACCGCTCGGATGCGACAATGGCTGCCAGGCTTGGGAACCTGGAGGAGCCGCCCCTGCACGTGGCCCATCTCCACAGGAGAAGCGGAGTGACTTTGGAGAGGGAGGTGACCCCCAGCCCCACCAGTAACTAAGGTAATTTCCAACTGGGAGGAACTGCCTGTCTGGAGTTTTCCCTCTTCTGCCTGGGCGAGGACTGGGAGCGCCAATAGCAGTAATCCTCACATGTGCCAAAGTGATTAACATGCAGAAGAAAAACAGCTGCTCCCGATGATGCATTCAAATCATTTTAATGCACTTTATCAAAGAGGCTACAACAGCATTTTAAACAAGTGCATCAACACTACACAACCGGCTTACAGAAATGCTCGCTTACAGCAGCCACTCCACAAACCTGCTGTGACTAATAAGGACAGACAGATACGGAAAATACGGTCCTGTTCACAAAGAGAGGGAAGAACAAGTCACGTTCTTCCTTGCACTGTCATATCCAGCCTCAATCCTGGAAGAATTTATGCATGTATTTTAAGTTTTTATTTTTGTGTAGTCCGATGACTGCTCTTCAAATAACTGAATTTTGGTTTACCAGCCACATAAACAAAAAGACTGATTATACCCAAAATAATCAAATTTCTTACTGAAATAAAAAGAAAAAATAAATTTACGGGTGGGTTTTTTTTTCTATAAGAAAAGAAAGTGAACAGCTGGTTTTGGGGATGTGCTGTTCCTTAAACTCCCAGAGTTTGCATGTTCCCCTGGGCTGCTGGAAAGGCCCTGAACCCCCCTCTCCTGCCTCTCCAGGTCTCTTCCACCTGCAGATTCTTCTAGAGGAGCTCTCAGACCATCTCCTGCCCATCTCCATCGATAACCATCAGTTCACTCGCCGACCTGGGGGGCCTCGGTGGCTCGCACACCCCAGGCGATGCTCTGCATTCACCACCAGCTCAGTGCAGGAGCACTGCTGCTGCCAGCATTCTGCATCCTGCTCCTTTTGGGAAGCTCATGGAATGCGCTTTTTTTTTTTTTTTTTTTCCCCCCCCAGCTGAAAAACATTTATTCACCAAAACCCTTCCCATCCAGAGCTAGTCCTGGCAAGATCCAGTAGGACTGTTTGAGCATGCAGAGCAATGCGCAGGTCGGCAAAGCACTGAGGTCCATCAGCAGGTTTAGTTTTACGAGCACACATGTAAGGTACCAAACATCAACGCATGCATAAATAGTATTTAAAAAAAATAAATGAGCTGCCTATGGTTTGCAGTGCATACACGTGCTACGGATCAGGGCTGAGTACCTCAAACATCTACAATCTCACGTTAAAACAGGTATGTTCTGCTCAGCACACTGAGTGCAGCATTTAACCCACACAGGAAGGGCGGACAAGAGTCTTCTTTGCTGCATTAAAAAAAAAAAATAAAGTGCTTGAAAAATGCAAAGGAGGTTTCAGATAAACAGAAGTAATGACTGTGCCTAATTTTAGACAGGCAAATAATCCTCACTGAAGTCAACGTCAAATACTGATTTGCTTGAAGTTAAGCCCGTACCCAAGTGCTGCTGGATCAGGCACGCAGGCTGAGAGGATGTCCCAGGCAGGGCACAGAGGGAGCCTATGACTTAAGCCGAATGTTATACTTGAATGCCAAACCCTGGGCACCTAATTAGCACCCCTGGGAGAGGTACTGCTTGGTTTTTAATAAAGGTTTAGGTGCTTGCTGGGTCGAGTTTCTCAGCTTGATCTTGCCTTGAGCAAGTTAGGGATTCAGCTCCTAACGGAAGCAGCCTGAAAGCAGTCTCTGTTCCTAAGAAATGCAATTCTAGTATTTTTTCCCTCCTAAAATCCTTCAGTTAGTGGAAACAAACGCTCGAAGACACAACTTTTAGAACACATGCACAACATCTCCTATCCAACCCGAATTAGAAAATAAACCCTTCCAACCTACTGCATGCATTAAAACTTGAATGCAAAGCAAACTTCAGGGGACTGCGTGCTTCTGCCAGTGATCTCTGGGGGCAGGTAGGTCCTGCGGTAGGAGATGTGTGTATTTACAGTAGCTTGCTTCCTGTTGCTTTCCTGGGCCTCTCCCCCCCTTTGAGGCGGTTGACTTGGTGATCTGTTCCCAAAGCACGGAAAGGGAGCCAGCTCCACTGATGCCAGAAGTCTTCTCTTACTGCCGCCATACCAAACTGTGGCATCAGAGAGGGCCCTTTGCTTGGCACAGGGTGAAACTGCCGAATTCCAGACTCTAAACTCTCAATACATTCTTTCCCTCTTTCCCCCCCCCGCAACAAATGGCTTTGGTTGTAAGAGACCACTTGCGGGGCAGTAATTAAAGGGAGATGGGGCAAGCACAACAACTAATGGCCAGGTAGTTTTGCAGGTCAACTTCCTAAAATTTTCGCCTGGATGGAAGCGGATCTGCGCTCGCCTCCCTGCCGCCAGCATTCACAGAGCTTTGGCAACGCCTGAGGACTCGCAAGTGAAAGTGCCTGCTGGGGATGGCTCCCGAGTTAACAGCGGGTGTTTCTCATGGTGCACAAGCCACTTACAAGCAACACATGGTCCAGCACGGACCCTGCCAAGATGCTAGACAGCGAACACAGGCTCATGAGTTCCCGAGTGAGACTGTTTTCGTTACACACACTCAATGACATGCAAAATCTGACGCTACCAACAGTGAAAACAAACGCACGCTTTGGGCAGCCTTGCTGGCCCATCCCGCACGCGCTGCTTTAGCCGCAGCTCTCTCGGGAGGATGGTGCCAACCTATATCCCCCGGCCTGCTGCCAGTCTGGTTTGTCTCCGTGTGTAGATTTCGAATGCAAACCCACCGAAATTACATAATGGCGCAAAACTTCGACTGTCCCGTGTCCCTGGAGACGTCCAGCTTGTTTTTGTCCCGCACCAGGATGGCTTCGTTGCCGTACTGTGAGTACCACATACTCCGACTCCGGCTCAGGTAAGTGTTGGGGGGGGGCCGACTCCAGTTTCTGCTGCTGCTGCTGCCAGATGAGCAGAGAGGTGTCCCTGTACCGCAGCCGTGCATAGCCCTCGGACAAGGCTTTTTCGGGCAGGGGCACCCTCCCGTTCATTACTTTGTCAGTCATCTGCTCCAGGATGGCTCCGAAGACGAGAGCTCCTTCCAGGCAGCTCTGACAGACACCCCTCGGGTCGGCCCAGGTCGACTGCTACTGCTCCGAGCTCCAGGGGGAACATCCCAGGGCAGGGGCACGGCTCTGGGGACACACGAGCCG
Organism: Falco naumanni; assembly: GCF_017639655.2. Taxonomy (NCBI): domain Eukaryota; kingdom Metazoa; phylum Chordata; class Aves; order Falconiformes; family Falconidae; genus Falco; species Falco naumanni. The sequence continues at coordinate 8,459,009 of NC_054062.1, forward strand.
CTGTCGCCGTAAGGACAGCTCAGGAGAGGGAGCAGGGATACGCACAGCCACAAACCACAACGGGCAGCCCGGCCTCGCTTAAATAACAAGCCAGGGCTTCGGAAAGCTTATCCAGTGGTGATGCCGCTCCGTGTTTCATCTTGCGGAGGGACCACGTGCACACGAGCTGCTTGTTGAGAACCCATGAAGTATCTCAGCAGGTGTGAGCAGCAGTGGTGGGCTTGCTTGGCGGCGGTGGGCTTGCTCCACAGCCGGGCAGGACAGGCTGAGCGGCTCTTGGATGAGTTTTGCTTCCCTGAAGAACGGACCCTGAAGCCGTAGGGCGGAGCGGAGAGGTCAGACTGAAGAGGCCACCAGCACCCAGGCCCGTGCAGGAGCGCCCCACCTGTGCCGCACGCTGCGGCCGGGGGCTTCGCAGGCCCCCGGGATGCAGAAGATGCTGCCTCCCGCCGGGTGATGGTACCCACTGGGGTGCGCGCGGCACGGCTGCGGGGCTTCAACCTGCGGGCGGGGGGGCACGGCGGGGGTCACCCCAAGGCCTGGCAGCGGGGGTCCCTACCCTGCGAGGGCCCCTCCTCCCCCGCGCCGTGCCCCCCCCCCCCCCCGCGCCCTTCCACCGGCCCCGCGCACCCGCCCGCGGCCCCCCGGGGCTCTCTGCGCCCCCCCTCCCCGCCCCCGCGCGTCCCCCGGGGACCCCCCACCCCACCGCCGCGGCCCCCCGGCACTCCCCCGGCCCCCGCCCGGCCCCACCGTGCTGCGCGGCCCGGCCCAGCCCCGGCGCCGCTCGGAGCAGCCGCGGAGGCGCCTCCCGAGCGCATCACGGCGGGAGGAGCCAGGGCCGGCGCCGGGGGGGGCCGCGGGGCGGGGGGCGCCGGGCCACGGCAGGGGGGCTCCCCGCGATGGGTGGGGGGTCCGGGCCACCGCAGAGGGGCTCCCCACAGTGGGTGCGGGGGGCCGGGCTACGGCAGGGGGGCTCCCCGCGATGGGTATGGGGTCTGGGGCACGGCAGTGGGTTCCCTGGGTGGGCTGTGGGGTCCGGGACACAGCAGGGGGGCTTCCCACACTGGGTGTGGGGTCTGGGGCACGGCAGGGGGGCTCCCCACAATGGGTGCATGGGGCCAGGGCACGGCAGGGGGGTTCCCCACGCCGGGTGCGGGAGGCTGGGGCACATCATTGGAGCACCCTGAGTGGGGTGCAGTGGTCTGGGGCACAGCAGTGGGGTTCCCTGGGTGGGCTGTGGGGTCCCAGGCACAGCAGCAGGACTCCCCATGTTGGCTGCGTGGGTCCGGGGCATGGCAGTGGGGCACCGTGAGTGGGGTGCAGGGGACCAGGGCATGGCTGTGGGGCTCCCCGTGCTGAGTATGTGGGTCCAGGGCACAGCAGTGGGGCTCCCCATGCTGGATGTTGGGGTCTGGGGCATGGTAGTGGGTTCCCTGGGTGGGTTGTGGGGTCTCGGGCACAGCAGTGGGGCTCCCCACAATGGGTGTGTGAGTCCGGGACGTGGCTGTGTGGCTCCCCACAATGGCTGTGTGGGTCCGGGGCACAGCAGTGGGGCTCCCCACGCTGTGTGTGGGTCTGAGCCATGGCAGCGGGGCACCCCGAGTGGGATGGTGCAGCAGTCCAGGCCATGGCAGTGGGGCTCCCCATGCTGGGTGTGTGGGTCCCACAGGTGTCAGCCAGCACAGGGCGCACAGAGCGTTTTAAAGGGGCGCCCAGCACTGTGTGTGCTGAGCCCATGGCATCGTACATGGGGGCCTGGGGGCTGAACGGGGGGAGCCTGCTGTTGCCCACCCTGCCCAGCACTGCCCTTGGAGGAGTGGCTCTCGCTGCTGCTGAAGGTGCTGGGGGGTCCCGGCCCAGTTTACAGCCAAGGCAAAGTGTGTTGCTGCCCAATCTCCTTTCTGGTGGGTGACTGGTGTAGCAGCCATTTGTGCTGGGGGGGCACGTGGTGCCCTTTATCCCTCCCTGCTTGTCCCAGCCACCCCAGTGACAGCCTGTTGTGGGCTAAGGCAGGCAGAGGACACCCTTAGGTCTGCTGACAGCCTCATGCGACCACCACTGTGACAGCCACGCCAGGACATCTACAGAGCAGGCTGTGTGACCCTGCAGCATCCCCTCCGCCTCTGCTCACCCTCACCGTCTGCTCCAGTACGTTTCCTTAGCCTGACTGTCCCCTGGCAAGCGTGGTAAGAAATACATTTTGAAGAGAGCTGTGAGGCTTATTCTTTTTCTGATGATACTAAATTTAAGCTCTCAATCTTCTTATCTCCTGTGAATGCAGCGCCATCTAATCTCCTGTTAGGGACTCGATACACTTAGATCTGTTGCAGAGCCACTCTGCTGTTCCGCCCGGCCTTCATGGGCACAAACAAGACGCAGTGATTTAATGCCACGCTGGCTGCAATTCCCTGCTCCCGGAAGGTTTAGAGCAAACACAAAGAAGAGGGAAGAAAGAAAAAAAAAAAAAAAAAAAAAAGGAGAGAGAAGAATGAATACACTATTAAAATGTTTATTCTCAGAAATGTCCTGACTTTGCTGCTTTATCTGCACAAGGAGCTAGCCCTGGCCCCACCTTGTGGAAGCTGCAGAAGAAAATGCAAAATCATTTATAGTGGAACCACCAGGTTTAGGTTTTTAGCACGAGTGAGGTGTCGTGGTCTTCTCTGAAAAATTACCGGTCCTGTTACCAACCTCTGAGCGGAACGGACGCAGCCGGTAAGTGGAGTGGTTGTGGTTGTTGCTGAGATAAAGCAAGAAGAAGGGCTGGAGGCTGCAGACCTCTGAAAGCTGACAGCTCTCTGACCATCCACTGGACCCTTCGCCCTGATTCCATGAGATGTCTGACCATCCGAGAGGACCCTTCCCAAATAAACCTCGGAAGCAGCAGCAGCAGAACGGAGGGGGTGAAGCCCCAGTGGGAAATCTCTGTGTCTGCTTTGCTTTCCCTGCCAGCTGTGAGACACAGCTGCAGCACGGGGCTGGCCTGGGTGACTTTTCCCTGGCTTAGCTCCTTAGGGCTGCACACGCCTCGGGACCACTGGATTTTGATGGGAGAGCTGTTGGGGTGAATCCCGGTGGAGGAGGGCTTGCTGGCACGGCTGTCCTGGCAGCACAGTGATGGTTTTGGGAAGAGGGTGGTGATTGTGTTCAGCACAGCTGGGGCATCACGGGCCCCATAAATGAGACACTTCCACAGAGAAATGCCCAGGGAAGTGCTGCCTCCACCTGCTTGGCACCCGGGTGGAGAGCCCTTTTCCAGCTGAGCTGCACCCTCAGGTGCTACCTTTTTCCCGGTTAAACAAAGTGCATCTGTGTCTCCCATTGCACCAGTGCAAGAAGAGAATCCAGTTCATCCCTCCTGCCAGCACTGAGCTGTGCCAGGTTAATTTTCCTGCTCTCCCGTTGCACAGCCCACATTCCCTGCTCAGGGAGGCAGCACGCCTGGGGCAGGGGAGAAGACCTGATCTCTGCTGGCAGGAGTGTAGGGCCGTTAGTGAGAGGGTAATTGCAATGACTGTTCCAGGGTACAAGTTGTCGGGGCAGGTAGATCAGGTGTTTACAGCAATAGATGAGCCAGAGAATTATTGTCTGTACCCAGTGGATGTGAGTTTAATACTTCAACAGCGGTGTGATTTGTCCCTTTCTGACCAGCAGCGAGAGCTGCTGCGGAGCAGTGTGTTTACCGGGTTGTGACTTGCACAGGTTTCCTAAAATAGTTGGTGAAAGGGGATCACGGTATCTAAGAGCGTGATGTAAATGGCACATAGGCTGCACAAGGAACTGCTGACAGCTGCCGGTGGTGCCCGAGCTCTGCTGTGACAGCAGCCGTGACAGCCCCTGCTCTGGGGACCCTGGCTCCAGCTGGAGACAGATGTCCGCTGGGCTGCTGGCAGCCAGCAGCGGCTGTGGGACAAGCTGGTGCACACTTGGTCTAATCCAGAAGGTGGCAATGGCAATCCATAGACACTGGCTGGCTTGGAAATGGGGATTTCTTGGCGGTGTGGCCCTTGTATTTAGGGAATGTTTTCAGATGGCTGCTCCAAAGAGGCAGCGTGGTGGCTGCTGCTCTGTGTGCGCTGGCTGGGGAGTTGGCTCTTCTCCCAGCAGCAACACCAAACATCACAGAAAATAGACTTTACTGTGAAACGTGCCCGTGTCCCACGGATGTTTTGGTTGATTTGTAAGGTCGATCTCCTTGCACATTTTTGTGCATTTATGTCTGTCTCCTTCCTTCCTTCCTTCCATGACTAGTTTTGCCTATTCCATGCTGGGCTGTGATGTTCCCAAGCAGCTCTGTTACATTCCCAAACAGCTGCTGCTTCCCCAGCCATGCACTCTGCAACGGAACCCGGGCGGCAGTGCCTGCCTGGCTGCCCAGTGGTCACAGCTGCCTGCCAGTCCCCTTGGATCTAGTTACTGAGACATCTGGGGATGGAAAAGCATAATGTTCCTTCTGTTACTGTCTTTCTAGTGCATTTACTCACCTCTCAGGCCAGAAAGTACTAAAAGCGCACGCAGCGAAGCCCGTTAGCAGAGAGATGCTCCAAGCTTGGTCCCCAGCAGAGGGTAGTGTCAGCCTCCGCGTGTGGGTCAGCAGCTTCAGCCCTGGCTGGCTGTCCTTCCCTGGTCTGTCCCTCCCAGGCTGGCTGTCCTTCCCTGGTCTGTCCCTCCCAGGCTGGCTGTCCTTCCCTGGCTGTCCTTCCCAGCAGTGCCAAGGGGCAGGAGAGGGGGGCACCAGCTCTAGCACAAAATTCCACCTCTTTAATTGCTGCCTTTTAGCTTTAGGTGCATCCTGAAAGCAGTGCCCAGGTCCTCTCCATGGATCCCATCTTGTTTCAGGACATTTGTATCCACTGGTACGTGTGCTGGGTGCATGCTCCCCACTGAGCCTTGCCGTACAGATTTGGGGTTGATTTTTTTTCTGCTATCAAAAATACGCCCGCCATCAGCTGCTTTGACTGTTGCAGAGGTAGGTGAGAAGCTCGCTTGCTTCAACACCTCCCACGCAGAAGCTGGCTTTGCAGCTGCAACGATTGTTCCTAAGTGTCCAGGGGCCAAGTGTGCTTTTTATTACGCAGTAAAAAAGCCAGGCTGTAGCTAGCAGCTTTAATTATACACATATAATAAATCCCTCTGTTGTCCTCTACCTACAGACCTGACCTCACAAGGCAGACAAGCACAGAGGCAATCAAAATTATCCCTGGCAGGACTCCACTCCTTTCGGTAGCCTTGGGATTCCTGCCTGGTGGGTGCTGCTGGAGACCGAGCCGGAGAGCAGAAAGAAAAGCTTCAACGAGAGCTAAAAGAACGAGAAAGTTATTCTGAGAAATCAGCTCCGCAGGGTATGGGGAAGCGGGGACTGGAACCAGCATGCTGATGGGTACACCCAGGGCAGGGTGAGCGTGGCATGATCCCGAAGGGAGCAGCACCCACATGCCCCCATCCCACACTCTGGCCAGAGGACCAGTGGGGACTGCACCCAGCCGGAGCTGGGACAGACGGTGTGTCAGCCCATCAGGCTAAGAGAAATGCCTTATCATAAAACAAATAATAATAATAATAAGCCTACCAAACTTTCCTTGGAATATTTAACAATTGTTTTGCATTCTTTGGAGGGATCCTCCGTCCTAGATTGAAAACGAAGTATCATGCCACTAGGGTCGCTCTTCTTTATCTCCACTTGGCTACATTTGGAAGAGATTAGTGTTGCATTTGTTTGACATCCAGGTTAATAGCTTCCCTTCGTCCCAGTCTCGGCTTCCGGCTCTGGCTATCTGGAAAGCCAGGCTGGAAATTAATCGGCAAACTCTGGGGAGAGGATCTCGGAAGAAAACTCGGAGCAGATTTGAAAGAGGCTGCTCTAAACCGTGCTGATTTGGCTGGAAGCCACTGGTGAAAATTAGAGATTTTTCAAGAGTTTGCTGCCGAGGAGTTAATGGCTGAGAGTTGAGGTTTTTAATAAATACACTAGTAATTAATTATAGGAGTTGTCTTCATGTTGGGAAGTCAAGGAATACGATCGCCTGCTTGGGTTGAACATCTCCCCTGCAGTATTTGCAAACCAAACAGGAGATTGGGGGGGGGGGGGGGGGTAGGCACCCCCGGACAAAGCCCGGTGCTGGGTGCGGACCCCCGGCTCAGGTCCTGCCCCCGGGACCGTGCGTGTGCCGGGCCGGTGGGGGAGCACGAGGGTCCCGGGCAGGGGCGAGGCGGGGGGCACCCCGGCTGCAGAGTGGGGACGGCAGCTCTGCCCCCCCAGGGCCAGTGGGAAGAGAGAAGCAGCACCGGGGCTCGGCGCGGTTTTCCCGGAACAGGGAGCGAAGAAGCAGTGGCGGGAGGGAGCGAGGGGACAGAAAAAGGGAAAAATACAAAATAATAATTAACTAAAAAAAAAAAAAGGGGATAAGAGCCGAGGCGGCGTGGAGCGCAGCCGGCCCCCCCCACCGAGCCCGGGCTCCCGCAGACAAAGGGGCAGCGGGGGCCCGGCAGCCCCTCCCGCCGGCCCGGGGCGGGGGGCAGCGCTCCCCCCGGCCGCGCAGGTGGGGCGGGCAGCGGGGGCTGCCCTCGGGGCAGGGGCCCAAGTTGCGGGGGGCGGCGCCGCCGTGCCCCGTGTGCCCCCCCCCCCCGCTTTGTTCCCGGGAGGATGCGGCGCGCCTAGCGCCGGCCGAGGCGGTGGGGCCGCGGCGGGGGCAGGGGCAGCCCTCCGCCGGAAAACTCCGCGCCGCCCCCCTTCCTCCTCCTCCTCCTCCTCCTCCTTCCTCCTCCTCCTCCGCAGAGCCCCGGCGCGGAGCGATGCTTCCCCGGGCGGCGGGCGGCGATGGAGCGGGGCGGTAGCGCGGCGGCGCGGTGCAGAGCAGCCCCCCGGGCGGCCGCCCGCTGCCCCTGAGCGGCCGGGAGGAGGAGGAGAGGAGGAGGAGGAGGAGGAAGAAGAAGAGGAGGAAGAAGAAGAAGAAGAAGAAGAAGGCCGGGTGTGTGCGCGGGGCGGCGGCCCCGTCGGACCGCGGCCATGGAGGAGTGGCGGCAGTGCGGCCGCTGGCTCATCGACTGCAAAGTTTTGCCCCCCAACCACCGGGTGGTCTGGCCCTCGGCGGTGGTCTTCGACCTGGCGCAGGCGCTGCGGGACGGGGTGCTGCTCTGCCAGCTGCTCCACAACCTCTCCCCCGGCTCCATCGACCTCAAGGACATCAACTTCAGGCCCCAGATGTCCCAGGTAGGAGGGGGTGCGCGGGTGCGGGACCCCCCCCCCACGAGCACGCCCTTCCCTGGGTGCGGGTGTTGCTTTCGCAAAACTTGGGGAGCGTGAATGCGAGCGGGTTTGGGGAGGGGGCGCGTGGGAGGCCGGCTGCTTCACCCCCCCCCCCCCCCCCCAAATGCTGTTCGCCCCCTCCGGGCTTTAGCTCTCGGGGCTCTCGCCGATCGTGCCCCGGCGGCCGGGGTGGGGGCAGCGGCTGTGGGACCCGCGGCCGCACGGGAAGGGGCTGCGGGGCGGGGGAAAAACACCCCGGGAAAGGGGGAAACTTCCCCCCTTGTGTTTACAGTCATCGCGGAACAAAAGCAAAGGGTAGGGCTGGGGGGGGTTGTGGGGGCGCGCCCCATCCGCTTTCATGCGCTGGGGGAGTGGGTGGACCTGCGAGGGCACCGGCTGTCGGGACAAAACTTTGGCCGGGAAGATTAAAAACAAAATAAGTAAATAAATTAATAAAATCAAAAAGTGCTCCGCAAGCCTGTCCCAAGCCCGTTTGGGCAAGGGAGTGGGGCCATGCGGTGCCCCAGCTGCCTTCCTCCTGCTCTTCGGGTCTGGGAACTTCATACGGCTCTCTTCCTGGAAGGTTTTCCAGTTTCTGGGTGTTTTGGTGAAAGCAGGCTTAACCAAATTGGGAAAAAAAAACCCAAACCAGTTGTAGTTGTTTTGGGTTTAAATGCTTGTTTTTGCAAGCTGAGCTGCGTGGCATTTGCATGGGAATCGGGAAGTGAAATCAATTTAGAAGCAGATTAAAGGGGGCACTTTGTCCTCCCTACCCCCAGCCCCTGCGTTGGCAAGTGGAAGGTAGACTGCTGGCTTTTGGTTTGGAACAACAACAGGTTTTATTGGTAAAAGCAAGGGGAAATTTCCTGGTAGCAAGGGCATGTGAGCCTCTTTTAACTTTATGGAAGCATTCAAAGATAAATAATGTATGATGTGAACGTGAGTTCTGGATATGCGCTGTGCAACCACCCTGCTTACCCGGCCAGCACCTTTCCCTTCTTCTTGCCAGAGTTTTGTTCCAGGACGATGGTTTTCATCGAGATGTGACCCCCTGTGCCGGGGGGCTGCAGTGGCTGGGGGCAGCCCGGAGCCACCAGCTTCCCTGCGAGGCACCCGGACCCGAAGCTCTGGAGCCACGCTTTGGGGAGCGGAGCGTGTTTTGCTGCCTGCGTGTGGATGTGAGGACATTGCTGGGCTCTTGCAGACCCCCAGACTCTGGTCCTGCAAAGCAAAGGGGTGGGAAGCCCCGACTGTACGGTGAAAATCCACCCATGGCAGCTCAGGCGTTGGCGCGTGAGACCAGCTGGCGTGGAGTAAATAACAACACGTACGGATGCCTCTTCCCAGGGTGGAACAATGCTGGGAGGTTTCCTCTTCGCTTTCCAGGCTATAAACTGATCAAACTGTCTTCCGTACAAACTGGTGTTTCCAAATATAAACCGTCGCGCTGGAGCTGTAGATGTGCGAGGACTAGCGCTTTCCTAGAACACGCTGAGGATGCTCTATGTTCTATGCATTTCTTGTTTTCTTTTGAGAAAACACTATAATCCTACAAACCTCATTTCAGCCCAGGATTTGCCCTGTGGGGAGAATGCAGAAAGGGGTTTAAAACGGTAGCTGAGATCTAGGGAAGATCTCGGTGGGTAGGAAACTCTTGCTGCCCTTGCTGAGGCAGGTGGTGCTTGTTGGAGGTGAGAGCTTACAGCCCAGCTGTCCTTAACGAAACTGCTTAATGAAATACCACACTTGGCCGCTTTCCTGGCCGTGGGAGGGGTGTGAGTGGAACTGGCAGGATCGGGTGCTTTGCTGGTTGCCTCTGCTAGAACACGGTGGTCGGAGCGGACCGGCACAGCCTGGCCAAAGCTGAGCCCACGGGGGCGCGCAGAGCTGTGGCCAGGCTCAGCTGATGCTTGTCCTTGGCCAGGATGGGACCCAAGTCAATCAAGACTTGAATCGTGATTTGGTGTTTCTCGGGCAGTTCTGGAGTTTGGGAATCTGGCGTCTCCCCCAGGGTAGCTGCGTCTCGCTGCTCCTCTGTGCATCTGCAGCACGGGCAGCCCAGGGAGGAGAGAGGGGCTCTGAGCCCCGCCGGGGTGGGGACGCATGTCCCCACCGTGCCTCAGCCTTGCTGCAGCTATCCATGAGCGGTTTAGCCTCTCCGGATCAAATTTGAGAAGAAGAGTGTAGGAACCCATCATTGTCACGCAGCTGTGATATGTTCAGACACAAGGGTAGGGATGTGCAAGACAGAGCGTGCCTAGAAACTTCAGAGGTGGTTTTTGAGGATAAAGGCACATTTAGCCTGACTGGCTGGGCTGGCTAACCAGCCGTTTGCCTTATTACAGAGCTGTTTTTTTAATTAATCAGCCAAAATGCCAGGGGACAAGACAGTTGTGCTAGACTTGAAACATCCAGCAATATTCTGTCATCCACCTTTCTCAGTGAATTAAATGGGGTTGTACAGGTGTGTGATGAGAAACAGATTTTTGCCTGAGGTGAGCATCGTTCCAAAGGCCAGAGGTGAAATCACATCTCTGCAAAGAAAGGCTTTAAGATCCAGACACTGGTGTGTGTTTGTTTGGTAGGTTGTTGTTGTGGTTTTTTTTTTCATCCTCTTCCATGCTGATTTGTTTTTACTTGCAGCTGTTGAAGGTGTGCTGGGAGGTGAGGGATCCTGTTTGCAGCGCATCGAGGCCAGGGGGAGGGATGGGGAGGGATGCAGGGGCTTGTGCTGCCTGCTGGGGAGGGATGGACTGGTCCCCATCCTCCAGAAACCTTCCTGTTCTTGCTCAGCAGGGAAACCAGGCTGGCCACACAGCAGTAGTTTACTACTTGATTTTTAAATAAATAAATAGAGTAAAATCACCTCATTGCATTGCAATCTGTAGTTTGCTTTAGTTTCATGCTCCGTTCCAGAGACCCAAGTCCAGTGCTCAGTGGTGTCTGGCAGGATGGGATGCCCCAAAGCTACTGAACCTCCACAGAGACTAACAAAATAAACGGGAAAAAAAGTTTTAAAGTCTGGTTCTCTTCTGAGAGTCGGAGGGTGTGAGGCCAGTTTTGATGAGCCTGGAGTAAAACTTCATTTCTGCCAATTGCTTTTGCTGTAGAGGACGTTTCCGGAGAGCTGGGAAGTGGGATGAGTGGACTTGCCCTCGGTACTTATCGATCATTATGCCTATTACTGTGATTGGATTTTTGGGGATGTAATTCAAGCTGGTTTGTCAGCCAGCTGTGAGAGCGTGATGCAGAGGATGTCTTTATTTGCAAATGGGAGCAGATGTAGCAGCCCTCGGGCTTGCAGTCCCTGTCCCTTGTGCACAGCACTCAGGACAGTGTTTCTCCCTCGTCCCTGTGCAGAGCCATCGCCAGAACCCCGCTTCTTCCCCCGCTCCCCTGGAGCTGGCACTGATTTCTAGTCCTCTGACGCTGTGTGGTACAGCTGCTTCTGCAACCCAAACTCCTTTTGTGAATAAGATGGAGATCACAGAGCTTTGAATTTTCATCGATAATTAGGTTTGAATTGTAATTTTGTGAAGTCTCTGGTCAGATACAAATTAAGTGACTATTCACTTGTGCTTCCTCATGGCGAGACATAAAAAATATGTGCAATAAAAAATTGCACGTTTGGGTGAGGTTGATATTTGATGGTGCGGGGTTTGGTTTGTTGGTTTTTTGGGGTTTTGGGTTTGGGGTTTTTTTTTATTATATTTTTTTTTGCATTGGCCTGAGATAAAATTAATCCCTCCTGACAGGGACTTGGATGCGTACTGAGGTTGGTAGGGAAGCTCTGATGAGCCCTGCCGCGGGCTCTCCCCGCTCAGGCAATGTCAGGTCTGTGGGCAGAGACCTCGTGGGGGCTGGATCAGCTGTGCTGGCTGCCTTTGCAGGTGGTGGTGGGGGCTGATCAGGAGTTATCCCTGAATATGGAAAACTGGAAGACCCATGAGCTGCTCGCAGTGTGCCAGATCAGTGTCCTTTCTCTGGTGGCTTGCCAGCACCCTGGTTTAGTTCCCCTGGTGTCCAGAAGACCCGGTTCAGCCTCTTGGCGCTTGCGGCAACGCGGTGGGGGGCTGTATGGAAACATCTGGATCTTGGTGGAGTGTTTGTATCGCAGGTGCCTGAGTGGCAGCGAGCAAGCAAGGTGCTGTGGGGGCTGACGGCATCGCCCAGCGTGTCTGGGGGGTCCCAGCCTGTGCTCTGCCCTCCAGAGCGTTTCTGCTCCCCAGTCTCTGCAGCTGAAGGACATGTGGGCTCCTTCGAGGGAGAAGAGCTTGGTGAAAAGCCATACCACCAAACTCCTGCCCCATCTTCCCATTGCTCACGTACTGGCTGTCCGAACACACTGCTGCAGTGTTATCTGCTGCAACGTTGACATTCCTCCTTATGTTGTGACAGCTGGAAATTGGTACCTGCCCCACAGCAGTTGTGCCCTTCTAGGGCTTGGTCATGCGGTTCGTTTTAACGTGAAAACTCCCGTTGATAATTGTTTTGCGTTCACCCTTCCTTTAAGGTTGGCTTGGACATGGCTGAATACCTTTTTTTCATGCTTCAGAATCTCTTGGATAACTTGAAATGAAGCAGCCATATGTTTAATATGTGTATTTGTGTGTGCACAGACTTCAAGTTAGCAGTAACGGTCAGCTCATTAAGGAGTCTTATTTTGAAGCATATTGACATCTCTCGAGAGATAATCCATCTCGGTCTGCAGCGCCTGGAGGTTTTATTAGGGCTCTTGAGACTGATGAGACACAGCAAATGTAATTGGCATGATGACTTGGCTGCCCACCGCTCTGTTTTGCTCTTATTAAGGGACCACGCAGACAAGCGGCTTCCCGCGATTGATGGGTGTCATGCCCTGCACCGGGCTGAACTGCCAGGTGGCTTCACGGCTGCTGGTTTTTCTGGAGGATGCTGATGATTTGGTATCCAGGTTCCATGTATTGATCACGTAGGTGCTCCTCTGCCATGCGGGTGGGAGCAGGTGCTTGGTACCACTTCCCCCAGGTATATGGGAGATAAAGACACATTGGCGTATTTGGTACCGGTAGTTATTCGCAAAGCTTTGGTTTTTTTTTTTAACATGCCACTTGAAGGCTTTATAGTGACAGTGCTTGAAATTACTTCCATGTGTCATGATAGTCGTTAAATATAATTGAGTATTATCAGAGCTGACTGGGTAGGTGTGGTGTTGGAGCAAGGTCTGTGTAGCTGCTCTCCGATTTACCCTGCTCAGGTCCTCAGGCTTTTTTATTTACTCTCTGCTGCTTGAAATTGAGTTCTGTTCCAAAAAAAGGCTATAAAAAATGGCCTCATTACATATCCCTGTTTACTGTGTCTCAGTGACTTCCCGTTCGGATGTGCTGAGCTTTACAAAGGGAAAAAAGGTGCTCTGTCTTGTACGGCCGAACTCGTGAGCTCCTTGCAAATAGGAACAGATTGCAGTCCTTCTTCCCGGCCCCCTCCGTGCCTCCTGCATGTCAAACAGCACCCTGAAACTTGTGTCAGATAGAGGTGGCACCCCCTCTTCTCGGTTGTTCGGCGAGGTTGTGAGATAGAACTGAACCTGGAGCTGAAGGCTTATATGTATTCTGTTGGGGCAGGAGGTGGCGGAAAGTGTTAGATGGATCCTGCTGGCTGTGCCAAGAAGCATGAAAAGCAGTGAAAACTGCCCCCCCCGCCCAGTGATTGATGAGAGTTTAATACCTGCACTAAATACCTAGCAGGAACAGGCTCCTGAATGAATGGATGCCGTTAAAAACACAAAGCCAGTCAATTTGGTGGTTTTTCAAGTTGGGACCAGTCTTGGAAGCTGCCTTCTATCTCAACAGCATGTTGATGAGCTGTGGAAAATGCTCAGCTTGTCCATCCTTCTTGGTGGGGACCCTTGGTGCTGGGTGTACTGTCAAGGAGCCGGGGTACCTTGTTGCTTGGTTCCTCCAGGGAGAAAGAGGCAATTCTTTTGGCGATGGCACTTGTGATGCTTAAATGTTGTGGCTGTGTCTGAGCAAGGAATTCGGGCTGCAGGAATTTAGGTTAGATCAAGCAAGGTGTGTGTTGGACCTGCAGTTGTATTGAAGGGTTGAGCATCACCACCTCAGCTGTGCCCAGCGGGATGCTGCTGATCCATCACCCTGTGTTGTGCCTCGTGTGTGTGTAAGACCCTGGCTTGTGCCGTGGACCCTTTGCTTTCTTCAGCCGACCTGCAGCCAGCAGGGACCTGATTCTTGGCACTGACAAAAACGTTGCTTCAGACTGACCTTAGGGCAAATTTTTGATCTGCTTCCTTGTCCCTTCTTAAAGAGAAACCCCTTTTTTTTTCCTGGTGTTTGAACTTTTTCCCTTCTCCATTTGACTCCCTCCTAAGCCTGTCTTTAGTGGTCTCAAACATGCTGATCTGACGCATCCCAGCAGCCTGGCCTGGGGCTGCCAGGATGCTCTGGGCAGGGTTGGGGGTGGGAGCACCAGGGTCCCACTGATGCAGGGCACGGTGTAAGCGAGGGGCTGGAGGGGGATTACTGCGGAGGGGTGGTGGAGGCACGTAAGTACGGTAAGATTGGCAACACCTCTGGGAAGGAAAGACTATCTCTGCTTTGGTTTTTAAAGCATGGATCCCCTTTCTTAGAGCTGCACAGCAGCTTTTTCCGCTCCCCCTTCTCCATCCTCACAGTACCCTTGACATCAGTTGGATCCCTTGGACTCTCAGTGATCTTAAAATGGTCCCCACAGCTGCTCTCCCAGCAGTCAGCACTGCTTCCCAGATCTCTGGTCCCACCCGAAGACTTGCTCAGTGCCCCATGGGAGTGACCTGCTCTCACGTTAATGCCGAGTCCATCTGTCTGCCCAGCTGTCCGTGCAGCATCCCGGGACTGGTGGGATCACCGTGTCGCTTCAGTGAGTGCTGGCCCTGGGCAAAGCCTGGTCTTGTCCCTGCTGCCAGCCTGCAGTGTCACCCCCAGCTCTCCTGTGGGTATTAGCCCGAGGGCTTTAATTTAGCCACTCCTCGAGGTGACTTGTGTGTTACCCTACAGCTGCCTCCTGGGTTCTTCTGCCACCCCGGCAACGTGTTTCGCTTGTTCTAAGCTGTGTGCCCTCTAATGCTCCTTCTATAAGCGGGGCGGGAGGACCTTCTTTTTCAGAGCAACTATAAATTAAGTCTGCATTTGCCAACTTCAAACTCAGTGTTAATGAAATGACTTTTTCCAGTGCTTTATCTCCCCTTCAAGAAAAAGCCTGGAAAAAGGTCTGTTTCTAATTAAACTGACTTCCCCCCCTCCTCCTGTTTTCTTTGGTCGCAGCTCAGGGCTGCGCTCCATCCGATGATACAACTCGGATGCAACCCCTCCTTGCCCTCCACCCTCCGCGATGGCTCGGAGCCTCCCGTGTTTGCAACGGGGAGGCCGGCAGGGCTGGGGCTCTCAGGTGGATGTTGGCCACACCAGTGAGCAAAGCCTAGAACTCCATGCATAACAAAACTGTGCTGCTGGAGCACCTGCTGTCCGGGTCTCTTACGCCTTGGGTTTATCAGTGACCTTGCAAGCGCTGAGCCCTGTCATTGTGATCTGCTTATTGTCAGTTCCGTACTGCGGCTGCTTTGGGGAGTGTTGGAGTGGGGTCCTGTTCTGGATTAGTTCAGCCCTGTTGAGTCCAGTCCATGGTAATGGTAAGGTTTGGCTAAGATGCCCTAACCTGAAATGTGATTTGTAATTGGACCATCTGAGGCCTGCCCTTGTGTCAGAGGATGTTCTTGCTCTAGCAAAAGGACTCTGCTATAGAAAGAACTGGAAAAAATATGGGTGCAGATGCATCGGGTGGCTAATCTGTGTGTAGGCTCAAAGCCCTGTTGCTCTGCAAAGAAAAAATAAACCCAGTTATCCTCAGGAGAAGTCACTGAAGAGTAGTAGTGTGGCCATCAAATTTCCCAGCCTGTCTAACCAAGTTTTGGAACTTCCCTAGTTCTAAGAGCTCTTGTCCTCTGAAGTCCCCAAGACAGTTGTTTTGACCTGATGGGAGGGCTGCAAGCGCTCCTGGTGAGGAGCAGAGGACAAGGGACGCTGCCTGCCCGTTGTCTCTTGTCCACCCAACGTGCCATTGCTTGGGTAGCAAAAGGTGATGTGAAATCTCTTCTTGTTTCGTAACCCGTCTGGACAGCAAGGGTTCAGCTGGAAGGGCCTCCGCTGCCTGCTTGGAAAGCCACCAGCCTGAGTCACATCCTGACTCGCTCTGCTCGTTTGGCTCCTGGGTGGTGTGATCCAGTGAACTCCCCCGTCAGTGGACTCTGTCATGTTGCCCGTGGTAGAGACCCACTTGTAAATCAGCTTTTATTTGCCGCAATGCCGCTCAGCTTCTCTGGATTGCATTTGCCAGGCTTGCCGGACCTGGGGAGCATCTCCCATCTCGCCCAGCGCCCTGTATCAGCAGTGGCATTGGCTCTGTGCTCTCTCCCGGGCCGTGCTGGTGGTGAACCTGCTTTGGCAAAGGGAGATGCCGACGGCTGCCTCTGGATGTGACGAAGGTGGTGGCAGTGGCAAGGTCGGGAGGGATTTGCACCTCTCGGGGACATGCGCTCCTGCGTTTGGCAGTGAGCTCCGTGCCCGGCTCCATCGGGATCGCGGCGTGGGGCAGCTGCCTGCGTCGGGGCTCTGCCCCCAAACGAGCGGCGTTTGATAAACGGGGAGAAGGGGAAGGTTAAAAGGTTCCCGTAGAGGAAATCTGCTCCTGCTTTTCAAGCATACGCTTTGATACTGATGGAGGGGGGAGTAAATTGGCCCTTTTATAGCATTCATATCTTTTGTTGTGTTTTATAGTGGTTTACAGCTAAATAGAACATCTGGTATTTGAAAGGGGCTGAGGAGGGAACAGAGGAGGCTTGTAGATCAAGAAGGGGAGGAGCGGGAGAAGTGATTTGTGTTTACTGCTGCAAACACAGAATTATCTGTGAAATCCGCTGAACTCATGTGCATGACGAAAGTATTCGGCCGCGTGGAAAACAAATGTGCGCCCCAGCCCTGAGCAGCCAGCACAGCGAGCCCTGCGCTCCGCGACGAAGCCGGGACCGCACCAGACCTGTGGATGGGACGAGCTCCACCATTCCCACGGGAAACCCCCACGGCAATGCCTCGTGCAGGACCCGTCGGTGTGTCCTTGCTGAGCACTGATCCCCCCGACTGCTCTGAAGGGAGAAGCGCTGTATAAACTGGTTTTGCTTTCTAGGACGGGCTGTTTGGCTCCTTTGGGTTTATTAGGTACCTGGCACGTTCACAGCTGGGCTGGGAGCATCCGAGTTCATGCAAGGATGCAGGTCTTCTGTAAAGTGGAACCCTGTTCCTGAGGGGTTGGGCTCATCTCTGTGGCAGAAACAAGAATGGGAGAGAGATATATATGTATGCATGTAATGGGATGTGTACATATATATGTGTATATAAAATCACATTTTTTTAAGAGCTGGAGTGTGTTGAACACTGGAGATCTCAGGCGGAATGGCATGTCCCCAGGACAGGAAATGTGTACAGCATTGTGGGCAGGCTTGTGTGTGTATGGAGTCCCTTTGCGTTTATGGGAAGCACTTTCTCATGTAAGTGATCTTCCAAGAAAGTCGCTGATCAGCCTCAGAGAGGGAAGGAGACAAAAAAAAACCACCCAAAAAACCCCAAACCAAAACAAACAGACAAGTCTCATTAGCTGTGTGGGAGAATGGTGACTTAGAAAATAAAAGAAAAACTCTTCTGGTAAAGCCAGTATGTTACTTTGAAGAGTTTTATGCTCCCCCTGCCCCCTTTACAGATCAACTTCTACATTTTTTCTGTAAAGCTGCTGCAGGGTTTGGGGCTGTTTTCTGGGAATTGCTGCTGCAGCAGCAGCTGTGCTGTGCGGCTCAGGGCTTCCCATCGGGTCACTGCTGTACGCTGGGGCTCGCTCTGTGCAGTGAGATGTGGCTTTGTAGTGGTGATCTGGCACCAAGGTCTGAAGTGGGATGGCCATGGTGATTACAGAGCTCTGGTTTTGGGGGCCAAAGCGTTATCACG
This sequence comes from Falco naumanni, assembly GCF_017639655.2. Taxonomy (NCBI): domain Eukaryota; kingdom Metazoa; phylum Chordata; class Aves; order Falconiformes; family Falconidae; genus Falco; species Falco naumanni. The sequence goes on from NC_054062.1 coordinate 8,476,280, forward strand.
ATGCTGGTGGCAGCCTGTGGCTGCCAGCTCCGGGGTGATGCTTGCAGGACCAGCCGGGGTGTCTGCTCCTTGTATAGTGCTGCAGATGGACAAAGGTGTCTTTCAGCAAAGTTGTTAGTTCCCAAGCAACAAAATAGACCTAAGAACTTAATATTGCTGAGGGACCAGGAGTGTGGAGCCAGCCGGTGTGGCAGCGAGCAGCTCAGGAGGAGGGCTGGGTGTGCATTCGGCCTGCCCAGCTCCGGGCTCCCTCCAGAAAGGTGGATTTTTCTGTGTGAAGTTGCAGGACGTGAAATGTCGGTGTTGCACTGAGGTTTGCTGGCTTGCCCTGTCCATGCTGGACTGGTCTGTGCCAGGAGCTGATATTCCCAGGGGGTTATCCGTGTGCCACCTGCCCCTGCTCATCTCTCCCCGTGACTGTGACTCACCGAGCATCTCGCTGCGTAGGTCATCTTTTGTTTGTGAAACCAACGGGAGATGAAGAGTCCCTGTTACTGGAGCACAAGTAGTTTTACATAAAACTGGAGGTTTTGATGGGCCTTGTAAAATAATTAAAAAAAATCAGATAAATCGAGGAGCTTGCCAGATGTGAATCACCCTGCGCTCTGCATTTTCATGTTACTGTGATGGGGGCTGGGGGCTGGACAGCACTGCAAGTTTATTACCTAACTTTAACCTTTTCTTGTACATAGTTTGAGTTTTGGTTTCTCCAGCAGCCAGGGATAGGGATGTTCGTGATGGAGTGAGGACACTTTCAAGGGGCTTTCCTGGCTTTAATTGCTGCCTCTTCCCACCTCTGCCTGGCATCTTTCTGCACGACGCCATCAGTTTCTGCCTGATGAGAACTTAGTCTGAGATACAGAAAACTTGGTCAAACGTCCTGAGCTACTGGCAGCAAAACCTGTTCCTTGCAACAGGGTGGGTGGCTGGGAGGCTGTGACGGAGGAGCGATGCAGCCGTGATAAAGCAGCTCTGGCAGGGAAAGGCGAGCGGGGCCGTGCAGAAGTTTTGCTCATCCCTCGAGGGCTGGAAGGCTTTACAGCCTCGGCGTGTTTGGGTGCACGTCGCCAAGCTTTACCCGCACGGAGGAACACTTAAACATTTATTATTTTTTTTTTTCTTAAGGGTGACAAAGGTTAGAAGTAAATTTCCCTTGTATTGACAGCTCGGTTATCTCAGGAAGGATAATGAGGAAGCTTTAATGAAACTACAGTATCTGCTGGAGAGTGGGTTTTCTTAGACAGGTTGTTGCAAGAAGCATTTCTAATTAGAGAGAGATTTAATTCCAGATTTTTGTCATTCCTCCCCCTCCTTCCCTCTTAATTATATTTGCTAACATGTTTAACAGCTTTCCCTTCAGAAAAGAACAATTTATTCAAAGGTCATAAATAGATTCTGGCATTAATTACTCCAGGAGCCACACTGGGCTACACTGGAGAAATAGACTTCCATGGGGAATGCTAAACCTTTCGCAGTTGGATCTGTCTGTGGTTGAAATGACTTGGTTGGGGGGTGTGTGCAAACAAAGACAGACACCCCCTCAAAAAAAAAAAAAAAAAAAGTTATTACATCCACATTTGTGCCTAAGTTTTTAAAGCCCACAGGGATCTTGTAGCTAATTTCCCTGAGTTATTGCAACAAGCCTGTAAATCACATCATCTCCCTTGATCTCTCTATCTTTGTTTTATATCATTTGGGGGTACTTTTATCAATTAGTTTTCAATCCTGTCGTTGCTGTCGATGCCGCACTGGAGAAGGGGCTGTGTCTAGTTGCAGGGAGGACAAAGCGTGGTCCCCTCGCTGGCCACACTTCTGCTGGGGACCACCAGCTACGCCAGCAGCAGGATGGGGCTGAGCTGTTCCCCTCGGTGCTAAACACCCCGCAACAAACCCTCAGCCTGGCACCCGGATTAGGTTAATAGTTTTTGTAACCTCCAGATTTTGGAGCGGCTGGAACATCTGTTCCAAGTGATAATAAAGCAGGGCTGAGGGGGAATTAGCATACAGCTGCCAGGGTGGGTGAAAGTCTATAGAAAAAAAAAAATGAATTTATTGATGGAAGGTGAAGCCTCATTGCATTTTCATAGTTCCTTGTGATTTTGGCAGTGTGGGCAACATCTGTTCCTTTGCAAGGGGAAAGGACGGGGCTGTGATATGGGACTCTGATGTACATTTAAGACTTGAGTGTCCTTTGTTTCATCGTTGCAGCCCTCACCCAAAGCCAAGCGTGCTGCTGCCTGCCTTGGGTTCTTTTTGAGCATTTCTCTGGCATGGTTAGATCCGCCAGATGAGCCCTATTGCCCGGCTGTTGGGAATAGCTCTGCTTTCTGGATGGGGGTGCGCTGTGCGCGGGATCCAGAACCCGAGCATCTCGCAGTGGTGTGGGATGCCCTGGCCCTGCCTTTTCAGGCTGCTGCCTATGTGCAGGGCTGTGGTTGGGCTCACACCTCTCTGCCTGCCGAGCGTGGTGGCGAGGACCAGCTCAGCGCCCGCCGTGGAAGCAGGGAGAGGAGGGCTGCGAGCCTGGGTGGACCCACCGAGGGGGAGAGCAGCTTACCTGGCTGGGGACTGAGCAGGTGTGCGTTACCCCTGCGCTTCCCCGCCTGCCTCTGTGCTGCTCGCACCTACTCGAAATGTAGGGGCGGGGGATTTTATGAAATGGTGGCTCCGTCGTGGCTGGAGCAGATGTGGAGACAAACGGGAGCAGCGGTGGATGCTGAGGGTGAAGTTGGGTGGGGCAAGAGCCCTCTGGGGAGGGTGTCCCTGGCAAGGCCAGCGGGCATGTGGTCCCCAAACTGGCTGCAACGCTTCAGCCCATCTGCAAGCATCTGGGGGTTATTAATAAAGGTCTTTTTGTTGTAACGTGGCTCTGCTGGGGTCATCGGGAGATGCAGGTCTGTGTCGGCACTGCCAGGATGCCTTTGCCTGTGCTGGTTCCTCTCCATCCTCCGTCAGTCCCAGGGACCAGCATCCTGCTCACCCACTGTCTCTCCCGGGCAGGCGTCTGACCTGCGGCTTTGCACTACCAGCAGGTATCAGCAGTCTTGTTAAGTATTTCTGTGACTCTTTTTTTCCTGGTGTTTTTCTGGAAGACCCAGCTCCTGGAATCCTGTGATGTGAGAATTTAATTTTCTCCTTAAGGGAAGACAGACAGACAGGTATGGAAGCTGTTGCTTTCATTACATTGGGGAAATGCATAAAACCATGACTGAAGTGCTCTCTGAAGCCTCATAGACTTGAAAGCGAATTTAAAATACTCAAGTTTTAAAATTTATAAAGCAGAGCGATTACTGACGAACAAGTATTTTGAATTCCCCTCCTTGTAAAATAATAAAAAATGAAACTGAAATCAATGCACGTTCAGCTTTGGGCTCCAACAAATGTTGACTAAGTGAGTAGTATTATCTTTGACATGCGTGGAGAAGAATGATCTTAAGCAGGGTGAAACATCTGGTTTAACTGGGTGTAAGTAAAAGGAGCGACAGTAAAACTTCTGGAGGTGAAAAGCAGCTTCGTAATTCCGTGGGGGCAGGGAGGAACTTGCCAAAGACAAGGCTGTGTATTTGCATCCGTGTTGGACCTCCTGAGCCGGAGCAGAGGAAAGCACTTCTGTAACCACCAGGTTGTGTTTGTTCTTGTCCTGGGGACAAGAAGCCAAGCCATTTGTCACTGAGCACTCAGTTGTGCAGATGTGGAAGGAGGAACTGCTCAAATCCCCTTTCTCCGTCTTTTTTTTTTTTTTTCCTCCCCTAAGATTCAGAGATTTTTGGGGGGAGACGGCTCTCCTAATAACAGTGTCATGGTGTGAAGGTCCTGTATAATAAAGACGAGACATCAGGCAGTGTTCTCGCTCCATAGAAACCTGTTATTCACCTGAGCAGGGCTGTTATTAGGCTGGTTCTGGTAGTGCTGCGGCAGCAGGAGCTCCCTCTGACAGAGCACGGGAGGAGACGGGACGGCAAGGGGTATTTAACTTGTCTCTGTGCTCAAGGTAACTTAACTACTGCTTGGTTTTGTCTTTGTCACGTTAGCAGCCAGGCTTTGTCATGTGTTTGAGTGCTGAAGAATAAATGGAGAAGTTCTCCTCCCTCCACCCACTTAGTGTTTTCCTCAAAAAATGGAAAAAATGCCTTTTGGCGAGGCTTGGCCATCCCGCCCCGCGTTGTGCAGGGGCGAGAGTGGCGGAACGCTTTCTGGCTTGTTTCTTTCTTTGGGGTTTAACGTTTTTCAGTGTCCGTTGGGCTGAAGCTACGTTCCAGCTTCTCAACTTCCCACCCCTTTCTCCTTGGCTCTCGGACATCCTCGTGGCCGCGCGCTGGGAGATCGCAGGGAAATGAGGGCTGACGGAGCTGGAGCCGGTGCGCAGCCCAGGGTTCATGTCACTGCTGCGGCTCCCAGCTCTCTCCCTGGGTGTTTTGGCATCGTTATTCCTGCTGGGTTTTGGAAAAAAAACACCCATAACCAACCCACTTTTGCAGAGCTTTTCTGTGGGTGGTTTTAAGAAAAACAACCCCAAAAACTCATGCAAAAATGAGGTGTCACTAATACGGTTCTGTGGGTTTAAGGCAACCATTCAAAACAGAGACTGCACTCAGTGACTGCTGTGGGCTGCTTCCAGACCCTGGTTCTGCAGGAACCTCCTGTAGCAGTGGGCTCGAGTGCTCAAAAAACCCCAAGAAACCAAACCCCAGACATCTAGATGATACTTGCATTACTTTTATTAACTCATGGATGCATGGGTCTAAGCTCCAGTTGGTACTGGTGGGCCCTTTGCAAACAGAGACCCTAATTCTGGGCAGCAGGTTATCCGGATAATTCGGGGGTACAAAGCACTGGAATCGCTTTTTAGCTGAGAAGACTGATGGGGCAGAGCAGCTCGCTGCCCCTCCACCTTTCCGATGCCTGGGGGGAGGCGGATGGGCCATGATTTTTGTAATCGAGGATTTGTTTTCTTCAAAAAGGACCCTATTGCTTGGTTTGTAGTTAATCCTCCAGCAAATTTGTGTGTGGCTGCGTGAAGGGAACAGCAGCCTGTGCTCCTCCTCACCACCTCCTCCTCCTCCTGGCTCTGCTCAGCTCTGGGAGGTGATGGGCTCAGGTGGTGCTGGAGCCCTCTGCACTCCAGCATGGTGTGATGTTTCGCTTCCCTCTGCTGTAGACCATTGCACAAGGACAGACACGTGTCTGACTCGCGTCTGGTCTGGCTGGTGGTGTAAGGTTTGCTGGGGAGAGGTTGTGACACTTCAGGGTGAGAAAAAGCCCCAGGCTTAGGACATGCATCCTCTGCCAGCTACAGAAAGCCTTGGAGAGCTGTGCTGCATCCCCACTGCCACGTTTGCTCCACAGCATCCCTTGGCTGGATGCTGCCCCTTCTTCAGGCTTGCCAGCTGAGCTGGTTGAGTGGTTGCTCCCTAACCTCATGGCCTAAAGGAAGAGGCAGCTGGGGAGGACGTTCTGGCTGCTACAAGACAGCTGAGCTGGTTTTCTCAGCCCTCCAAAGGGTGTATGAGCAAATTTGGGACTGGTTTGGTCCGTGGGGCTCACTACCTGGAGTGGGACCTTAGAGCTTCTCACGGAGGAAATAGTCTCACCAGAGGATGAAGCGGTGCAAGGCAAACCCAGGAATGTCCAGGCGCTGGGTGACTGTCCCTCCTGCCCCGTTCCTGGGGATGCTAACCGAAGAAAGCGCCGCTGTTTTCCTGGGAGCTCGTGTTGGCCATGGCTAACCATGAGCCGTGCCGTTCTCAGCTCCCACGTGGCCGTTTCTGTATGGCGTGGGCTGCGGACGATGGGGAAGGGGGATGTGATCCAGGCGATTGTGTAACCATGAAGTCCTTCTCTACGGATACAGATGTGTGGTTGACCAGATTCTGTGGCTGCGTATGAAGCAGCTGAGAGCTTGTTCCTTGTGGTGAGGAAAGACAAAAGTTCAAAAGTTGAGCATCTAAGTTAGACCAGAAGCTTGCTACCAAGGAGGGGTTGGGATGGCTGGAAACCAAAGCTGGAGCTGCAATTTTTCAGATTGTGGGTGGTTTTGCATCACTTCCATTTGATGTTCCTTGGTTTCTTCAAGGCAACATGAAGAAAGTTTCCTAGGATTGAAGGAGTTTGTATTTAGGAGTGGAGGACTAAAACCTGAATTCAGTCTCTCCCATCGCTTCTGCCTAGGTGGGGAATAATGTCAGAAGTGCGTGGGCACCCCTGGGTGCACGAGGCCAGGCGTGCTCGGGGGCTCAGCTGCACATCAGATCTCGGACTGTGCTCCTCAGCTGGTGGCACCGAGTTGTTTGCCTTGGTGATTTGAGGTCTGAGCGTGTGGGTGTCTGGGGAGAGCCACCACGGGCTGGCTTGGGGTGGTCTCCCTGTGCCTTTGAGCCAAGTTACAAAACCGAAGGTGGAGAAGCTTTGTTCCCTGGCAGGCTCGGTTACTCATCCGACAGCGCGGGAGGCTGTGCAATGCCTTGGCTTCCTCACCGTGGTCCGGGACGTGAGCCCCGTGCCAGATGTCCGTCAGGCAGATGTTGGTCACTCCTCGAGTCCTGGCGAGGGAACGCTGTTCGTGGTGGAGTGTGGTCCAGAAAAAATCTTGGTCTGCTTCTCGAATGCAGCCAGAAGTGATGGGTCATGATGACTTTATATGTGAAATGTTATTTATGCTCCCCTCCTGAAGAGGCACTCGGAGCTGAAAGCCTTTCCTCTGCGGAGCTTGAGGAAGCACCGTTGTGAATAAGAGCTTTTTGCATTGGAAGCTACACCTTAGAGAAAGTTGTGTTGTTTCCCTTGATGTTTATGGCCCTGTAAAATACTATGTAGCTTCATTTTTTTTTTTCTTTTAGCCTTGATTGCATTATGCAGAGGAGCAATTTATTCCTAACAGCTCAGCCTAGTATGTGCCGTAGCCGTTTTCACAGGAGCCAGACCTGTCTTAATGTTTGCTGTATGACTTTTTAAAGGTATCGCGCTGGCTTCTAAACAAATGTTTTTAATAACTTCTACTTTCAGCTGCACAGAACTGAGTATACGTTAGTCTGACACAAAAATCTGTGTGGTGGTTCTTGCACCTTAATTCTGCGCTTAAAAATTCTCCAGACGTTTTACACTGTGTATGTTGTTGGAGGCAGTTGCTAAGAGAACGATTAATTTAAAGCAGAAGAAAGATCGCTTTTCTTCAGTAATGTATGCAGCTGAAGTCATAAAAATTACTTTAAATTGGGTGGCGCGTAGGAAAATAGGACAGGGTCGCTGCCAAAAAAAGGGGAGATGAAGAGTCTGCGTTTAACTGCGTGTTGACACTGTCTTAGCCATGTCAATAAAGCAACTTTAATTTACGGGTCAGTGAGCTTTTTTAGGGCCAGTGCCTGTTTAAATGTATCGATCCTCTCCCATTAGAAGCTGAGTGTTGTCCTTTTGTGCCCAGATAATTTCCAACCCCCTGAAGCAGAGTGGGTGGCTTTGGAAGGAGATGGAGCCCAACAGCTGAGCCGAGGAAGGAATCGGATGCTGCTTCCAGTTCCTCTCCTAACCCCTCCTGCTGAAACGGAGCATTAATGGTCCAGCCCAACGTGTCCCTGGGGCCTTATCTCCGTGCTCAAGTTGTACCAAATTAATTAGACCAGCACAGCAAAAGCAACACAACCTTCCCTAACGCTCCCTGCTCTGCAAATGCAATTACACTGTTATACAGAGTTTATTTTAGATATTCCAATTAGGAGACTAAGCTCATATAGCCTGTCTGGTATAACTGTTCATGTCTGGCTGGTAAATACATCGTTAAGTTTTGTTTCCAGGGGAAATGCATGTCCTAGGAAAATACCTGTGTTTGACTAGACCCAGGTTGATGCAGGGATGGAGGGAGGAAGCATCAGCTTCTGCAGATAACTGGCTTTTCTCGTCTGGCAGTGAGAAATTCCAGTTTGGTTTTCTTGCTTAAGTGAGTGTAAATCAGGGATAAATGCAGAATCTCAGGAGTGTTGGTGGTTGTGATTATGCGTATGCGTTAATCTTTCTATTAAAAAATTTAATGGAGCATCATTTAAAAAAAAAACCCAAAAAATAACCACCCCTCGCAAAACAACAACAAAATTGTGTTCTTACATGGTTTTGAAAGACTAAAATATATCCCTGCTAGTGCCTGTTTAGCCCCTGTTACCCTGGCTTGGAAAGGAGGACTTGCCTTAAAAAATCCTAAGCCAAAACTGGAAAACGTTGAGCCAAAACACACAGGAGATTTTGGGAAGACTTCTGAACCCTTTCCAGCCTCAGATGCCAGCCTTGAGTGCACGCCTGTCATGTTACAAGCTGCCAGGAGTGTGATGTAGGTATTATTAGAGGGTCCTCTTGATCTCGTTACATTCCCCAAGTATTAATTTATATAAATATCCAGAGCCTTATTTCCCATAATCTCTGGGATCTGTGCTGGGTGGTGGCTCTTAGGAGCTAGGGATCTGACCTTTTTAAGCAGCTTTGCAAATTAAGTAGCCGGTAGATTAATTTTCTGTAGCCTGTTTTCATCACGCAGAGGAGGTGCTGCACTGAATTGCTGAGGAGCTGTGCTACGGCAAGAAATTTTGCCTCTTGAGCTTGGGAAGGAGCGACAAATATTCCAGATAAGGTAAAATAGTCACATCCTCAGGGAGAGATTTAAAATAAACTGGGTCAGAAATGAAGCTCTCCTTTGTTTAATTCCGCTTAAGCCTCTCCGTGAAGTGAAGGTCACGGATGGGGGTGCACCCAAAGCCAGAAGGGTTTGGAGCCTGTGCCATGAATGCCAAAAGTTTGATGCTTGAAACTTTAGGCGCTGCTCATGACAGCAAGATGTCTTGAATTTGTTGTCCAACAAACCTGTTTACATTTTGGGAAACTTTACAGGATAGCGTTAATTTTGGCTGGAGCCTCTCATTAAATCCCACTTCACAAAAAATAACTTGAAATGGAAAGTGAATTTTATTTGTTTGGTTTTTTTTTTTTGTAGCATGCTTTCATCCCGTGGTGTGAATTGGGATAACTGACAAGCTGCAAAACTAAACTAAAATAAAGACGGCTTTCGTGGCACTTGCCTTCTCCCTTCTTTCTTTCTCCCAGGAATAACCTGAGGTTCTGCCTTCCCCAAGTGCACGTGCACTGTTTGTTTTGCTGGTATCCACCTGGAAATCCAGAATGGAGCCCAGTGCTCAGATAGGAGCTGAGGTTAGGAAAAAAGTCTGCTCTGTGTAATCTGTTGCAGGAGAGGGAGACTTCCACAGAAGAAAGGCAGCTCCAGACTGTGGGCAAGGGGATTTTCTGGTTTTGTTCTCGGCACGAATCCTGTTAAGGAAGAGCCAATATCCCCTGCGACTGTTTGATTCTCCAGGAAACAGCCCGTTCTGGAGGGAGGCTGGGGGTCTGGTTTTAATAACTCCTCCTCTGCTGTCGGAGAGGCTCTCCCCGAGCTCTGGCGGGGAATCGCTCTGGGAAGCACCCGGATCACTTGGCATCACCTCGCTGTGTGCAGGGAGCGGCTCTCGGAGCATCAGCCCTGTGTGGCTCCAGGCGCGGGGGGAAGATGTGCTGGGGGGTCGCTGGACGGGGAGCGGGATCTCCCATCCCACTGGCATCTCCCATGCCAGTTGTTACCCACGTGTCCCAGGATCTCCTCATTAATGAGTCCTGCTTGTTGCATGGCTCAAACCATGGGTGAAAAGTGTTGTGTGTTCCAGGTGGGCTAATGCATTTAGGAGACCCGGCTCCTTCTGCAGGGAACTCAAATTGGGTGCGTAGATGCTTTTGACGCTTGATCTTCTGGGCTGTCCACTGAATGTGTTGAGGTGTGGGGGTTTTTCTGTTTGTGGTTTTGTGGGTTTTGGGTTTTTTCATCCTTTTTTTTTTTTTTTCCAAAAAAAGGCAAAAATTCTCAGGTTTATGCATTGATGGAAATCCTGTCTCGCTTCAGGGCAGATCAGAGCAGTTCGGTTTTCAACTTTCCACTCTTTGAATGAAAAGGGAAAAATAATACACATGTGGCTGAGTGTCCAAAACAGTTGGGGCCATGGTTCCTGAAGTATCTGAGTATCTGCCAGGCAGGGTTGAAGCAGGGTGGATAAAACAGCTGCCGTGTCCCGTTCCCCAGTGGTACCGTGCTCCTGTATTGCTGCTCGAGGATGGTTGCTGTGTTGTGCACGTGTCCTGCGTGACGTGCAGACCTACATGGGGAGCTGGTTGGGACAGGTCCACATCTGTGCCTTGGAGCGGAGCATCCTTTCCAGAACTTTCCAGAACTGGTGTTTCCTTTAGCTGCAATGCCAGGACTGAGGAGCGATGGGTTTTCTTCTGCGTATCACCTGGCTTTCATTATAACACTAGAGTGATTAGGAGTGCTGCTTGATATTCTGTAATAAGGAATTATACCCCTCTCTTCTCTCCAGAAGGGAGAAAAACACTTAATTGAAATGATAAACATAAAATATAGTCTCTAATCTTAAAAAAGAAAACAAAACCCCAAAACCGGTCAAACTCAAACAAGGCAACCAACATCACAGTAATGACAACAGTCTCCCCATCTTTGCGCAGGTCCACGTTCATTCTGATTTTTATCTCATGCAGACATTAAATATGATGGTTAACCTTCAGATTTCCTGCCTCAGCCTCCCGAGCTTTGTGATACTTACAGTTACTATTCAGTTAATCAATTTCCTTGCAGTGTTGAAAGCGAGAGGAACCGATACGCGGAATGCAAATCACACAAGGCAGCGTGAGCGCTTTAGGTAGTCAGAAAAATATGTGCTAGTGTCTGTGTTCATGGGTGGGTTTTCCTTTCCTGGTACAGAAATGTATTCAGAGCCGGTATGAGAATGCCAAGTAGGATTTTGGGGAATGCTGTGGATCTTACTGAAGTCTGTTGAAAGCTCATGGGGGGCTTCTCCTGATGCCAGGGAGGTTCTGAGTACCCGGTTGTGGGTTTATCGTTTGAAAGTGTTTGACGTTTTCTGTTACTGGAGCAGGGGGAAACGTTATGATGCAAGGGGGGTCATCCCAGCGAGTCTCTCTCCACCCCGACTTCCCCGTGCCATTTTAAAACAGGTGACTTGTTAGCTGTTTCGCCCTGGGCATGGCTGATAGGCGGTAGGGGATAGCCGGGGTCCCTCCGTGTGGCAGGCGGGTGGTGCGTCACATCCACGGCTCCAGCCTCCTCTGCCTGCCCACTTCTTTCTTTATAGAAACATGTCTCTGTCTAGGCTTGGTCCTTGGATCCCAAACGCAAGCCCTAAAACAGTTACGCTATAAAACCTTTTATTTTTCCTTCCATTGAGATTTTCTTTTTGATAATCGGTTTATCCAGAGCAAATTTCTGTGCGTGGCCCACTTGCAGGACTCGCGCTGGGTAGGCTGGCACCTTGCAGACAGGTATGCCCTACTCCTGCTTTTGCTGCTTTGTTTCAGCTTCATTTTCTGCGGGAGAAATTTGGAACTAGAAAACTTGATGAGCCTCAGTTAAACCACGGGTGAAAACAAAAGCCCTTCCTGTTCTCCAGCTCACACTGTCTATTCACATCCTTGATTCTTTCCAACGCTGAAATGCAACAAAACATTTATTATTTAAAACTGAGGAGAGGAGGAAGCCCTGAGCGACTCCTGGGGCCTCAGGGATGCCCATCCGTTCTCTGTCCCCGAGCAAGTACTGGCTGGCAGAGGCACCCCAGCCCCTTCTCCCACCTCTGGCAGCATCTGGTTCGGCTCCTGCTGCTGCCCAGAATGGTGGATATGATGCTTTTCCCGATTACCCAGGAGGTTGGGAAGAGCTGCTGGGCGGTGCATTGCTCCCTCTGGCTTGCAAGCAGGGTCTGGCTTGTAGGTCCTGTAATACACGATAATTTTGCTATTTTGCTTTGAAATTTCTCTTGCATGGGAGGGTTTGTGGTGCAGGTCTCTCTTTCCTACCCCCCATGTGGTGGGACCTTGCATGTGGAGGAGTGATGCATGGGGTAGCTGACCCAGGACCACCCCCCAACCCTGTTTCTGTTGCTTTTGGGAGTGAAGAAGGCGCTGAGCTGCTCTGAGACTGCCTCATCTCTGCAGCGAGGAGCTGGTGTTGGTGCAGAGCCCCAGCGTGCTGCCATGAGGCAGAAGGGCATTGAGGAACCTATTAAAAGCACGTTGAGGACTTAATCTTGCAAAATGCAGCTTGATTTCATATGCAGGTCTGCATCAGCTACCCATAATGAGAAAAGTAGTGTTCTGGTTTTAATTACTACTTTAGGAAGAAGCTGGAGGATATCTTTCAGCATCATTACCTGGTGCCATCAAGCAGACTTTTCTGGGGGGGTGTTGTCTGTTTCTAATAATGCCATCCTGGCCCCTGGTGTGACATTTAGGAACTGTTTTTCTCTGAAGCCATCGTCAGCCGCTGGCCTGATTTTTAGCGAGGCTTTGCTAATAGGTAGCAACTTGGGCAACAGTCCAGGCAGGTGTAACGCAGCCCAGGTATAACGGTGTCAGGGTGATGGTGTGTCAGCAGCTGTCACCATGGGCAGGCTATCTCCATCTTCTGGGCTGCGTAACTCTTCTGCCAGCACCAGCTGCAGCTTTGGGTCCGTCAGTGCAGATCTGGAAGCTGAGCTGTCATCTCTAGATCTTGTCTGGAGCACAAGACCGTGCAAATCTCAAAATGACAGAAGTTTGCAATTGTTCGAGGCGGTTTTTTCCTCTGTCGCCAATTTAAAAGGTAAAAGCTGCAACAAATGTGGCATAACAAATATTTTTCACGGCTGAGTTTCTGCTTTTCAGCGGTGCTTTCCCTCTGTGTGCTGCACTGCTTTGGCTCGGTGGGATGAATGTATCGGGAGGTTGGTTTGTTCAGTGCTGCTGCTTCCTGGCAGGTAAGCTGGCACTTCTTGCAGTGAGGAAAACACACATTCAGCTGTAATTTCTGAGACTTTCTGAAAGTGAGGGGAATCTAATTGGGAGCAGGTCACCCAAAGTCATGACTAGACGTAGAAAAATTGCGTGTGCCCGTGATGGATGAATAATGCAATAACATCCATGCAAGCACTTGCCAGAAAAGTCTTTTGGGTGTTGGAAGGTTGCATGCCATTGAACTGATGGCAGAACTTTTGAAATAAGATTTCTTGGGATGTTTTAAACCAGAAAAGCATACAGTGTCTGCAGTGAGACTGGTGCAAGCCCTGAAAAGAGGATGTGTCTCTGTCTGACAGGGGCAGCCTGTGGCACCATCAGCTCAGGGACGATCTGGAGATATCAATTGGTATTTAAAACTGGGTTCGTATGGGACTCCTATAAAACTGACATAAAGGTCTTGAATTCAACACGTCTGGTTATTATATAATAATTGTCTGCTTTGACAGTTTTGCGTAGATGATGTTGGAGTCAGGTATTGCAGGTACCTCCCTCGGATCCTACCCCATGGCTCACTTCTGCCTCCGAGTCTCAGAGCTTGTCTCTGCTGCGTTTATATAGGTCATCTTGGTTTTAAAGAGAGAAAAATAAGTTCTGTGAATGCCTTGAACTAGCCTGGGCTTGCAGGCTACTGCCTGGAGCATCCTCTCTTGGGTCTGGCCTGAACACTTGATGTGACAAGGCTGGATTTCCTGACTTGGCTGCTATTTACTCGTCTCGGAGATGTACCATGGCTGTTCTCATGCCTGTCCTGTCAAAAGTTCATCGTGGTCAGATTCCTTGCGCCAGCCTGAGGAGCAGGAGAACAATAACTGCTTGGAAAGTTCTCTGTGAGCGTATCATTACAGTGTAACACTATATACGATTACACAATTACTCATTTTCTTTAACAGCAGCTGAATTCTGTGTTATAACTTGATTGTCATGGTTCAGGTCAAGTCCTGTCTTAAAGCTTTGGGTTGGCCAAGATGTTTTGAATTTTCTTTGCTGAAAACTCAGTGCGTGGGAAGGTATCTCATTTCTTGATCAACTATAATCTTAAGGTCTTTTTTACATATCCCATCTTTTATCTATGGTCATGTTTAATGAGTGATGAAGTGTGAGCCCTGGTGAGGCAAAGATGAGTTTAGGACTTTGCATCAATAGTAAAAGCCAAGGCATCTTTTTTTCTCTCCCCCCTGCTTTCTTAACTGAGCTCCCCTGACAGAGCTTATGTCTTCCACCGAGAAGAGAAAAAGGCTGGATTTAATGAGCGTGGAGGGAACTCTGCATCAAGGGTGCCAAACGCGGGCAGATTGAGCAATCCTTCCAAGCTTCATGTGGTCTCGGATCTTGTTGCTCACTAAAGCCAAGCCTGGATTTGGCAGCCGGCTGGTGAGTATACTGTGGAGACAGCCCAGATCTGGGATGCAGCAGTCGGAGGCTCCAAGCCTGGATTGTGTGGGGAAGTCGAAAAGAAACGCCTTTGTTGTCTCTGCCTGTGATGCTGATGAGCCTTACAAGGTCCAGCAGGGTTTCTCCTCTGAAGCAGGGTGGTACCTTGTGGTCTTCCCACACTTAGCCATAGCTGGGGCTGCAAACAGCCTCTGTCCCCTGCCCTGGCAGCCAGCCCCACGTGGCTCTGGGGCACGCCAGTACCTGCAGAGAAAACTGATGCTCTGCGTTTGGTTGGGTTTTGGTTTTTTAAAATCTTGATGCAGATGGTTATGGAGAGGATATCTGGAAGAGCAGGTACGTGGTCTGGCTCTGGTTTGGTCTCCTCCAAGGGATGTGGGGATGTAACATGGGTCTTTCCCAGGCATCACCACAGCGCTGCGCAGGATGCGGCCCAGCACTGCTGCCTGGGTGGAGCATTGGAGCAGGAGAACATCAGAGGAAGGAATTTTCATATCAGCAGATGCTTTTTTGGGGTAACGCAAGGGCATCATGGTTGGCCAGGGTCATTAGGGATCTGTTAGCATCCCACTACCCACTTGCTCTTCTTTCATGTAGTCTGGGAGTCTCTATTGTCTGTTCAGCCCCCAAAATGTGTCACTGTTGGGGGTGCGTAGCAAAGGAAGAGGGGGTGTTGCTTCTCATGCACTAGTTTTGTAACGGCAGACAGACACGTGGCTCAAAGCAGTGCTGTCCTCTGTACAGGGAAACCTGAAATTCCCTCTCTTAGAGGAGCTGTTGGTGGAGACCAGGGCCTTCAGAGAGGGTTGTGCCCACCTGATTTTGCAAGAAGCTATTATTCCTGGGAACGGCTCAGCAGATCTCTTTCTTAGAGTCACCCTAAAAGATCTCTCTCCAAAGTACAGTCAGCAGCCTGATGCAATACAGGGAATCTGATTTAGGGTTTTATAAAACCTCTGTGACAAGGGTTTTGGTTACACAGACCTCAAGCCTGTGATTGGGGTTTGGACCTGTTGGACCCGCTGGATGTTGAGTGGTTGGGCAAAGCTCTGAGCTGTCCAGACCTTAGGTGTGTGAGCAGAGAATTTCAGACCCCGTAAGCATCTTTGGTAAAACGCTCCAAGTGTCGCAAAGGAAGCCCTTACCTTAGCGATTCCTGCTTGCTCAGCAGAGCCTGCCGCTTGCAGACCTCAGAGGGCTCCACAAAGGAGGGAAGTACTGTCATCGGCTGCAGCTCCGCCGGTTTCTTTGGGAAGTTGCAGCTTCCTTCCGCTCATTTAAAGCCCCTGCGTGCCGCTGGGTGACCCCTGGGCGGTGGGACAGGGGGACACCGAGCGGCCAGGCTCTGCTGAGCCGAGCGCTCCCGGCAGGGCTCCCACCACGCGGTGTGGGGTCTGCTGGCTCATTGCATGGCTTTAACGAACCTCTCCTGCCGTGCCACTGGCGAGGGCTCTGCCCGTGCTTTTAAGCTTCAGGGAGGTCATTGCTGCGGTTGGGTGTTTGCTTTGGAGGTTGCAAGCGTCTGGGCTTTGCTGCGATTCCTTTTCCCTCCTCCAAACTGGGGATGTTACTCCATCCTTGTCCCCTCCTCTGGCCCCCCTGTTATCATCTTGGACTCGTCAGCAGCCTGATGGGGGTTTTATCCACGCTTCTGGACTTTTTTTTTTTTTCTTTTAATTTTCTTTTCCATTTTTTTCTCTGAAGGAGCCTGTGTAATGGAGGAAATGAGCCTGGCAGTCCTCGAGGGGAGTTCAGGGGTCAGCAAAACTTTCCTAGGATAAAAAGGGACGAGCTCCTGCAGTGCTGGGCTTGGCCCGTGCGGCGTCGCTTGGCGGGGTGACAGCAGCCCTGGGGGATGCTGCTGCTGCTGCCCTCACGCAGGCTTCTCCTCAAGCAGAGAAAGCACAAGCAGGGTTGTATCCTATACATTTTTATCCTATACATCTTCAGTATGTACTGCACTATGTCACTGAGCATTTCTTCTGCATCTCTGACTGATGGATTTAACCCTTTGACCCTGTGCTCTGTCTCTCGCTCTTCCCACGTCCTCTTAACGTCTGCCACCTCGGAGTTGTTTGCCTCTGGTCCTCGCCTTGTGTCGGTGCTTCACGTCTTGTCTGAAATCTGGAGGCTGCGGTTGATGTTTGTGCCCACTCAGACTTGAGCGTGGCTGAGTCATTCCTCCATCGCTGGGGCTGAGGCTTGGGACCTCGATGTCTTTCACAGGTTACTCCAGAGCTTCCCCTTGATTTTTTAATGTTTTTTCTTAAAAACTATTTTCACAATTCTATGTATATTCTCGCTTCCAGTTCATGAGATTCATTGATCGTGTTATCCGAGTGATTTCTTCCCTTTGAGAGCCCATGCATTGCAGTGGGAGGTTCCTGTAAAGTAACTGGGAGCTCTTTGTCCGTTTGATCTGTGTGAGGGTGATGATGAGCAAAGGTGTGAGGATGCGCAGGACTGGAGCGGGGCTTGGCAGCCTGTCCCAGTGTGCTGTGGTGCTGGGCTCGCTGCTGAACAGCCTCCCAGCAGTGCTGTGCGCTGCTTCTGTTGGGCGAGGTAGGAAGCTCCTGGCGAGCTTGGCAGCCCCTCGGAGCTCTGACTGATGCTTCTTGCTGGGAAGGACCTTTGCTTGCTGCAGGTTTGCTTTCCCGGGGTCCTCCCAGTGACAAACTATGGGTGTTTGCTAAAATAAATGGTTGCTCTCCCTCAGGTGCTCTCCTAGGGCTAATCCATGGATGTGAGAAGGAGAAGTTGCGGGGAGGTCAGCACTCATCAGTGTTTCAGGCTCATTAATCAGTCTTGCTAAGTGGAATTTGTCCAGCCTGTGAGCGCTCTGCGATAAGAATGTCTTTGAAATGGGGCGGGGGAAATGGGGGAAATAATAGCACCAAATTGTTTGAGAAATAATTTCATTCTCCACTTCTCAATAGATAAATCTGCTGTCCAACAACCCGATATTTAATCTGCCCATCTAAAGTAATTGATGAGCTGCGACTGGAATCCAAATGTGAACGGGAAGGGAAATGTTCTGTGGAGATGGTTTGTATCGTTTCTGCGGCTGCTTCTCGCCACTGGAGACAATGAGGCGAAGCGTGGGAAGGAACAAAGCCATGAGGGCTTTGGTGCTGCTGGTGGAGGGTAGTACAGGTCTGCTTGGGCTTTTGACTCGGTGCTGCTCCCGAAATTCTGCCGGTAACACCTTGAGGTGGAGGCGAACTAGATTGGGCAGAGCCGTTTGGAGAGAAGGAGATAAAGGTTGTAATTTGTGCGGTTTTACATGCAGCGTTGTGTTGGCTGCAGCCCTGTGGGTCCTGCTGGGTGCTTGGATGCTCTTGGATTTTCTGTTTGCTCTTGACTTGGAGCAAGCGAGGGGAGGTTTGATGCCCCATTGCAATGCCAGAGTGGCACAGGGGAGCTTGACATGACTCAGAGATGCATCCTTTGGCTTTCTTGAGAGGTTTGCACCACGGGATACCCGTTTCCCCATTGATTGTTGCAAATGATGTGTTTTCTCAATGAGAGACCCTCCCTTCCCCGCTTGCAAACGCTGTGATAAGCAGATGCTCACAGCTCCCTGTCGGGGACTGACTTTTCGCCTGATGCTTTTGAGCCGTGCCGGCAGCGAGATAAGAGGAAGTCTGACATCACGGTCAGGAAGCGCTGAAGAAAGTTACTTTCGTCATTCGTCAATGGGTTATCTCAAACGGCAAAGCTGCAGCATTCCTTGCATGCTGCAGGACCCATTTCAAGCCCACGGCTTTGGCCGGGGTTCAGCTCGTGGCCGAGTGCCCAGCCGCCCAGCGCTATTGTGTGCGGCCCCACTCCTCCCCGGAGCGCTAACCCCAGCCGCCGGCAGTTGCTGCTTCTCCAAAAGGCCCTTTCTGAAAAGCTGTGAGCTGTTGCATGATCCTGCCCTGCCAGACTAAATAAATCTACTCCTGCAGTCATCTCTGCCGCGGCTGGGGGATGGTTTCCAACCGAACCCCAACGTGCTTGAGTGGTTGGATCTTTTCTGACAAATTTGTGTCGGAGATGGCGGGTGTCTAGTCAGCACAGGTGCCATGGATGCCGAGTCATATGGGGACCCTGGGGAGGGGTGGTGGTAACTAAAATGGGAGTGTGAGGGAGAGCAGGGTGTTGAGCTGCTGTGCACCCTCTGGTGGGCTCCCCTCCCACCCCTGGAGATGCAGCTTCCAACTGCAGAAACATCTGACCTGCCCTTCTCACCCGGGGGTGCGGGAGCAGAGCTTTGGGGTGACTGGGATGTCCCCACTGAGCTCCTGGTGTCCCTGTGCTGCATGGAGTTATCCCAAGTGCCCAAGTATCTGGGGTTGTCCTGAGCACCCAATTGTCCCTTTCTTGATCTCCACTAAAGGTTTCTCCGATGCATTTGCAGGTTTGCAGGCCAAGTTTCCGAGCTGCATTGAAAACTTGGCAGCAATAGCTGTTATACGCACAGCAATCATTCAAGGAGTCTCTAAACGTCCTGAATCCAGTAAAACAAATATATATCATGAAAACCCTTTTTGAAAAAACGTCCCAGAAGCTACTGAGGAGTTTCCAGCGTGTCCCAGGTGCTACGTGCATGAGGGTGCCCGTGGTCCTGCCTTGGCCAGGGCGCAGGCAGAGCTGCCGAAATGGCAGCTGCCCTGCTTTGCAGAGCAGTTTATTCACCTGACGGTGTTGCAGAGGATTTAAAAATAAGCGAAGCTGTTCCGGAACTGGGTGGCAGGACCTGTCTGCTGTGCTGATGGCAGGAGCTGGGCTTTGCTGCTGCCTCTGTAGTGCTGGCTCCTGGCAGCCCTTGGAGGACTGGGTCAAAACTGACCACGGGCTTTTCTTGTCTGTTGGCAGGTTCAAGGTATTTTGTTTTACTAGATGAGTTTCTTGTTCCCTGTGGTACAATTCCGTCCCTGTCCCCATTGCCTCTTTGCTCTGGCTTTAATAACTTCCCTCTCCAAAGCACCTTGGATGCGCTTTGCAGTGCCCGGGAGCCCTCCCCGCGCCCGGGGCTTGTGGCTGCTGTCGGAGCCCCCCTGGTGGTGTGGTGAGAAATGCTGGTGTCCGTGGAAGATGCTCTGGTCCCTGGGATCGATTTCCAGAACCAAGCATCCAGGTTGCTGATGGTGTCTGGGGCCAGAAGCGACGGCTTGTGGGTACCGAGGTTGGTTTGGGTGTGGAGGAGGGCGATGACAGGACTCGGCATGTACCGTGCTTGGGCTCCCGCTGGCCCTTGAACCGATGGAGGTCACAGAACCCTGCTTCAGCGCTGGTCTTGCTCGAAGCATATAAATGACATCATTGATTTTGGGCTTGGCAGGTGGTGAACGAGCCCCATGGAGAACATTGATTTCTTTCTCTCTCTCTTTCTCCTGTGGAGTGTTTACTTGTCCAAAGGTGTGATTGAATGGTAAATAACACGGCCTCGGCACAGCTCATACTCAGTTGTAGCTAATTTTAACGTGTGGCCATGGAGTAACGCTATTAAGCCAACAATTCATGACCTTCCATCAAGAGCTCTCCAACCTGGAAACCCCTGTGAGCAAAAGCGCCAGAACATGTGTTGTGGGTCAGTGGGAGAGAAATAGTGCAGGACCAAAGGTTGCCACTAACAGCCACGCGTGGGCTGTATCCATCCTGACTTCTTGTGCATGAGGAGTGGGGCTAAACCCACCAGCAGCTGTCATCTCCAGTGGTGGCTTCTCTTGTGGGCAACGTGGTGGCCTCGCTGTGCTGCCAGCTCCTAACCGGTGCAGTGGGACTGCTGCCTTGGGTTATTATGTTTTACATCAGGCCTTTTCAGCAACTCTTTAAATAGATTATTGGCTTCTTCCTTGATGCTTGTCATCTGCCTGCACTCAGGGACTGGCCGGCTGCATGGTGGCAGAGCCCGGTGGCTTTTTGCAGGCATGGAGCTGCAGGAAGGGCAGGGGCACTGCTGCGGGCGCCTCGTGCTCGTTTAGCAGCTGGCGGTGGGATGGCTTTCGGGTTTGAATCGGATGAGCAAAGACAGTTTGCTCTGATGCAAAACCATCGGGATGCAGCTGGTGCTGAACAGCGTGGTTGGTCCTATCCTTTCTCACTGGGGCCGAGCTGGGGTTGGGGGTAGCTTGGCCTGATCTAAATGCGGGGTGCCGCTGGGGCTCGCCCCCCGTTAGAAGCGCTGTCAGGACGAGGCGTTCGTTTCCTTGGACGTGTGATCCTTTGCCATCTTTCGGAAATGAGGTGGTGTGAACTTTGAGCTTTTGAGGAACTGGAACCACAAAGGCATCATGCAAAGGGTTCAGGTTTTCACACCCATGGTCTCTTGGCTGAATGTCGGTGCGGTGGAAGTCCAGATTTCCTTGAGCCCTTCAGCCTTTGGTGCTGCCCCAGCCTTGGGACGAGCGGGAGGTGGGGAGCAAACGCTGAGGAAAGGCAGGGCAGTTCTGCGGAGGAAGCTTGCATCGTGCTGCGCGTAATTACGGCTATAACCTGTGTCATTAACTTTCAAGACTGGAGGCTTAAAAGGGTTTAAAATAAACACGTGCTAGAAATTTGAAATCGGTGAGACTGCAGCGCAACAGCAAATACGCCCCTGCTGCAAGCAGCTGGTTTGCTCAGGGTGTAAATTCTTGCAGAGACCCAGAAGATAAAGTTATGAAATAACATGTATTGGCGAGAGAGGTTGTAAAGCAATTCCAAAACCCCCTCTCAGTCTGGACAGATTTTATTTACTGCAGTGTTTATGTGAGATAGACCAATGCCCTAGAAAACCAGAATTGTTTTCAATTTCTGCCTCTGGCACTTGCTTGTCTAATAAGAAGGCGCTGATGTGAGGGGAATGTCCTGGGCGACCCCCTCCCCATGCTGGGGGAGATCTGGCAGAGGGGGCTGGCAAGGGGGAGAAGTGCAAAAGGTTATTTCTTCCTTTGTGTAGGTGAACCAGCCGGTTGTTAATGAGGTGGTTTTGCCAATCCATCGCCACAAACCTCCCGTATAATCCCAAATGCGGTGATAACGGCAAGCTGCAATCGCGGTCCTGTCTGTAGAGATACCATGGCCCCAAAGACTCAGCTTTGATTCTTTCAATTAAAAGAAAATTAAGCTGTTTTATTGTGCTTTGGAACTCAACTCTTGGTGAAGTTTGCAAGCAGTGTTTTTGCATGGTGTTGGTTTGATGACAATTTGGGGAGCAAAGATTGTGCCTTGTGACAAAACCACGCCGGCCAAATCCACCCAAAGGCAGCTTGCATCTTGTGCCTGTTTATCACATGGGGATGATTCACCCCTTTGATGGGTTGATTTACTTAGGTTTCTAACATATTTGTTACATACTTGTGAGGAATTTGCTGAAAATAAAAAAAGAAAAAAAAAAGTTGTTTAAAAATACAGTAATAAATTGAAGGTATTTTTTTGAATAGCATAAGGGTGCAGAAAGAAGTGGAATTAATTGGCTTCCTCAGCAGAGTAGGTCCCTCCTGATAAAGGAGGTGATGCAGCCACAAAAATGAAGCGGATTTTTATTTTTCTCATCTTAGCCCCAGTGCTGCCAGGCATCACCACTGGAGCGAGACCGTCTGGAGTCCCTGGACTTCCAAATCCCTGACACTCGCAAACAAATGACCAATTAATTGCTGTAGTCAAATACTGGATTTTCTTGGAAGAGAAACAATATTGCTGTGCCAGTGGAGATCTATCTGAATGGCTGAGGGTGGGCTCTAGAGGGGTGAGATTTCTGCCTCTTCAAATGGGCTAAGATTAAAGATGAGCAAAGCTTTGTGGAAACAGTCCCAGGGGTTGCCCTGGTCTTGGGGATGGGATCCGAGGTGGGTCAGGAGCAGATCCCGTGGCTGAGCCTGGTGGAAAGGGGCTGGATGTGGCTGGCTGGTGTTCTGTGGATCTGTCAGCATTAGTGGTGCCCGCAGCATCTGGGAGATGCGAGGGAACAAATGCTGTTTGGGTTTTCAATTATTTCCAACCCCAAAGCAAAAAAACCCTAATTTTCCCTGTCCCAGTCTTTTCTTTGGGATGTATATATGCACACAGGTGTACGGTTGCACAGCAGTGCATACAATCAGTGCTGTAACGTGTGTCCCTTCTGTAAGGAACCAAATGGGATTGTGCTGGAAATGGTTAAAAGTTCAACGCTGGGCTTCTGTAGAACATCAGCTGTAATTTATATTTGGCTTCGACCTTGAAAGGGAAAAGTCCTGGCTCGAGTTTACCAGCCCTTTTGCAATGTTACCTTATGGGAAACTTGTTTTTCAAAAGGGCGTTTGTTTCTGGTGCGCAGCTGAGAACACAGGAGCCCTCACAGGGCACCAGGAGTCTGACATCTTCAGTAACAACAAATAAACCAAGGCGCAGCTTTCCCGCATGGGTTTCTAAGTCCCTGTTAAATTCTCTCTCATGTGAATTTAACTCAGTAAATCTCAGTTACAATTTGTGCTTGTCTTGCTCACTTTTTCCCTCCCTTTGTTTTTTGTTTCTCCTAGTTTCTCTGTTTGAAGAACATCCGAACCTTCCTAAAAGTGTGTCACGACAAATTTGGGTTAAGAAACAGCGATCTGTTTGATCCCTTTGACCTCTTTGATGTACGGGATTTTGGAAAGGTAAGAGTTACTCCTGTGCTCCTCAAAAGTGATGATTCTGGCACTGCTGGCACCGGCTGGTTCTCCGGATTTGTGCTGCAGGTTTTTGGATGGAAGTGTCATGGTTTTGTGGCTTTCTGAGCAGCTTCTGCACCCCTTTAACCCATGCATTGGGCACCTGCTCCCCAGTGCTTTTGGTAGCCTGCATATCTAGGGGTTGAGTCTGCTGTGTCCTCGGTGAAGGGAGATCAAGCCTTCAAGCTTTCTGCTTTAGATTACAAAGCCTCTGGGCTCCACCTTATGAAAAATGTCTTTTTTTTGGGGGGGAATCGATGGATCTGTGCTCGTGAGAGCTGTTGGGAAGAGGCTGTAGCCCTGGGGATGGGGTGCTTCGCTGGGGTCAGGACGTTGGGTCCTCTTCCCAGCTCCAGGTGCCTTGCTAGGTGGCCGGGGCAGAGCCATGCATCTCCTTGCCCGTGGGCTCCCATAGGGACAGCACACTGGGACCAGTGTTAAGCATCACCCCTGTTCGCCATTAACCAGCCTGGGGTTGAGCCCTGCATCCCCAGCAGCCCGGTTCCCTGTAGCGATGTTACAAATCATTATAACCCAGGTTTGTACCAACCATGTGGCAAGGACCCTTCATCCACAAGTGCTTCTGGTTTTGCCCCAGGGTGGGCACAGACCTCGCGTGGTCCTTCCCCAGGGGCTGCAGCCTCTGCGCCCAGCGGCGAGTGACGTAGCTCAGCTGAAATCACTGTCGGTTTTGTAACGTGGCCAGTGAGTGGCTGTGGGAGTCAGGGAGTTTCATGCCAGCGTGAAACGAGTCCCCTGAGTTTCTCAGAAATGTGTGTTTGGAGGTTTTTTCTTCCTAGGTGCTGGCTGGTATTGTGCCATGTGTCACCTAGATGGGAGAGGAGGGCACGTTTCTGTGTTTTGCTGTAATTGATGGGTGGCACCGAATGCTGAACAAGACTGAGCTGCGAGGCAGGAAAATCCTACCTGGTTTTGACAAGTGGCTCTTGTTCTGATACCCTGGCTTTTGACGGGGACAGCAGCAGGGCTGTGCCGTTACTCTGATGGATGCCGGGCTCAGGGAGGCTATTACACAGGACAATTGCTACATTCTTCAGTGGAAAAGGTGTTAAAAGATTTATTAAAGCGCTCTATTGTTTTACCTATTCCGAGCTACCAGGCATAAGCTGCTGGAAGGCATCTTCTCTTCTGATTATCCAAAGAGTAGATTTTCACTGCTGATGGGGATATATTATTTGATATTTATTGCCTAATTTATTTCTGGACCATTATCTGGAATGTGCAATTGCAGGGGCTTGTTTTATGAGTTTTTTTGATTTATGAAATACAAGAGGGCTTTTGTTGTTCTGGGAATATGAATGCACAGAAGGAACCTTTTGGGCTGGGGAAAGAACCACTGCTAATTAAAATGCTGCTTTATCACCACATTGTCTCTTGCTTTGTGCTGTTTCAAATTGCCTACGATGCCTGTTAATAGAGCCTGGCGTTAAACAGTGCTGGAACGTGGCGGCTGAACACAGTTTGGTTTCCTTTTTGGTCTGGTTAGGGAACAGCTATTCCCTTCTCCTTTTGTTCACTTTTTTTGGGGGGGATGTTCAGGTTTGTGACTTGGGAGAGGATTTGCCATTCCCTCTTACCTCATGACAGTTTAGATTTTTAGGAGACTTTGGAAAGAAACTTGTTACAAACTTCCAAGAAATCCAAATGTAGCTTTATTGCCTGGATCTTGCTTGTTTTCACGTGCATCGTCATCCTCAAACGATCTTAGAAGATGTGGGAGGCACAGATTCTGTGTACAAAAACCTGGCTGATCTTTTCCCAAAGCAGTTTTTTATCAGTTTGGTGGAGGTATCAGCTGTTCAGGTCTGCACCACCCTAAATCCCTCTGGAAGCCTGTCAAAACATCCCCATTGTCTTTGCCACCTTTCATTCCCACGTTACCCTCAGATCTGCGTTCAACAGTGGCAAAGCAAACAAACAGGGAAAAAAATCTGCTGTTGACCAAAGCGCCTTTCCGTTTTGAGTCGGGGCGAGAGCCAAAGGAGTCTCTCATCCACGTTTCCACTGCCCAAACACACAAAAAAATTCTTCCTGGAGCTATTCATTCCTTAGATCAATAGCGTTTTGCAGTTACAAGACACTTAGGCTGCGTAGGAGACTTTTCTGAACAGAGCACAGTAATAGTCGCCCGTTTAATGACACGGAAACCTTGTGGAGTGGTGCTGGGTGTTCCCTCTCTGGATGCCGCTTGAGTAGTTATTCCTCTCCTCCAAACCAGGCGGCCAGGGAGATCAGCGGTTACTAGTAGTAACGTTTGAGTTTGCTGCAGTGCACTGACTGAGTAGAAAGGCAGGGGCTCGCGTTTAGGTGGTGCCAGGCTATATGTAGAGGGCTCGTTCCTCCGGCATCTGCGGAGTCCTTGTGGGTTTCTTAGTGGAAGAAAACCACTAGTGCTTAAGAAGAGGAGGAAAAAATCAGATGCGTCAGTCTTGCCTTGACCAGCTGTTTTCCCGAGGGAGATTTCCATAGCTCCCTTTGGCTTCTGAGCCAGGGCTTCAGCAAGGAGGAGCTGCTGTGGGATGGATGGAGCCTCCTCCAAAGGAGCAAGTGTGGTTGGGGGCTGCTCAGGTCCAGGACTGAGGTTTTTATGCCTGCCTTTGCTACTTCCTTGAGTTTTAAGCTTGGGAAGTTACTACTTCTTTCTGTCACCAGGATAACAGCTGGTGGGACAAGATCGTGAACCATGTGGGCTTCTTCAGCAGAAACCCCTGTGGAGTTGAAAAGCTCCGTCTCTGCCTACACGGGATGTCGGGTAATTGGCAAGTGTGGGCTTTTGCCAAATAGATGCGTCATGTTTCTTGTAATCTGCTTGCAGTGTTTCCCAGTTACCCAAGGGAGTCGAAAGGCCAGTTTAAATTGCTCATAGCTGGTTTTTTTTTTCCCCTCTGTTGTCCAGTTGTTAAGCAGTCCCGTTGTGACAAGGGACGTGCTGTGTTTCCCCAAGTGATGCTGGCAGCCTGTATTTCAGGCTGTGCCCCTTTTCAGACACCTTGAAAGAATATATTGCTCTATTGTTTCCTATGAGATGGTTCTTAATTTTTTTTTTAATTTTATCCCTTTAAAGCGGCTCAAAAGCTATCCATAATCACCAGTGACAGCTGCAGAAGGGTTTCTCCGTGGCTGGGTGTCTGCTGCAGGACGCAGAAGCAGCGCAGTGTGCAGTGCTCGGAGGAAGAAACCCCCCTGTTAATATTGCCTCTGCAGGGGTGCTGTGCCCAGGCTTCGCTAGCACAGCCTGGTTCCTGAAAAAGAAATAAAATAAAAAGCTGGTGCTCATGTACGGTGTGCTGTTGCACGGTCCTTCATGCACATTTAATAGCAGTAATGGTATAAAATGTAACTCTTATTGGACTTGCTAATTTATTGGCACCAACTATAATGAGATAAAATGTACATAAATATGGATTAAACTCTTTATCACTCTATTAGTCAGCATGATGGTAGTAAGGTTCATTAAAGGGAGTTACTCATTTTCAATAAGTTGCAGTAATGTACTATTTTTTTTTTGAGAAATATAGTTCAAATATTCATAAACCTGTGGAGCGTGCCATTTATTAGCCTCCCACTCCTTTCTGCTCTTCTGACATGTATTTAATAGTCTCAAACTTTTTTTGAAGTTCCTGTATTGTTTGGAAAAGCTTCCCCCCCCCCCCCCCGCGAGATAGGGGTCTTTCCTACCCTGACCAACAGATACAAAATGATGCTGTGCTGAAAATGAAAAAGGGAAGCGGCTCACAGGTCAACTGAAAGATGAGGAGATACTGATATTGAGATTTAAATAGTGTTTTTCACTCGGTTGGTTCTGGTCCAGAGGTTGGTGAGAGCAGCACCACCCTTGCAGCTCAAGCAGGGCTCAGAGGACGGGGGTCTGGGTCAATCCTCCCCCTGAATTAAATCCACCAAGGTTCGCTGGCGAGCATGCCTCGTGGGTGGCTGACGGAGGACTTGTACATGGCTTGTCTTGCACGTCCGAAGTGCCGGGGAGGAGCCGTGGGTGGTGGGGAGGGTGGCCTGGAGCACGGCATGCTCCAGCGAGAGCCGCCTTGGTGGTGGCAGGAGGAGCAGGGCTGCCAAAGAGGGGATGTGCTGGTGCTATCAGAGCTGAAGCGGTGTGTGCCTTCTGTAAAGCATTTGCATCTTCAGAATAATTTTTGATGTAAAGGCGTCCCCTTCCTCCTGCCGGTGAGCTGGCGCGGAGTGCTCTTGGGAAGCCCTTGGGGAGATCCGAGGTGTCCTCATGGGGATGCTGCTGCAGATATGTCCTCAGCTTCATCACCAGCACCCTGGGGTTGGAGAATCCGCAAAGCAAGAGGTGCCGCCTCACTGGCCATTGGGATGGGGTGCTGGGGGAGCTGCAATGGGGTTTGACTGCTGTCATCCCCCCATTCCTCTTTGACACCCCCCCCACCTCTTGCCAGAGAGTCAGAAAACTGAGTTTTCTGCCCCTTTCCAGATAGGAGGGTGGGGAGCGTTGTCAGAATTATTTAAGGGATTAATAACTGAGAGTTGGTCGTTTGTATTTTTCCCTGTTTCTCTGCTGAGAATTCCCCTCCCTCCATATCTCCAACTTCACGTACAAGTCAATATCCCTGCAGTGCTACTTTAAAGGGTGCCTTTTGAACACAAGTTTGGGCAGATAAAGGGAACAAAGGGGGAGATTTAGATGAAATAATATATTTCATATGGTGAAGCTTTCCGATGAATGGCTGCGTTTTGCTGCTGTAACAAAGCAAGCCCCATGCCTGCCCGCCCGCAGCTGACCTGCTGGCGGTAGGAGCAGCTTGGCTTTTGCCATTCTTGACTTTGGGGGATTTTTTTTTTTTTTTTCTGACCTCTCGTAGCCAAGAACAAATGAAAAGTATTGCATTTTGCTGTATGCACCACCGAGTGTATGAAGTGATAGCGTCTGGGAGTGGAGAGGAGCATTCAGCGGTGCTGCAGGCGGCCGAGCACAGCATCCCATCGGCGGCTCCTGGGTAGTTACAAATCTCCCAGAAGACTGGGGCAGCCGGACAGACCGTGCTGTGTTGGACCAGGCTGCTGTGGTGGCTGGATGCGTGTCAAGAAAGGGGTCGTATCGCAGATGAAAACATTTTGAGTTGCTGTAGAACTCGCACAGCCTGGGTGAAGTGGGTGGGGTGGGAAGTGAGAAGACTTCTCCAAAAGAAGGGTGTGGGTATGTCGGTGTTGTGTTTTTTTTGGTTTTGTTTTGTTTTGGGTTTGTTTTTTTTTTTTAAATTCCCAAGAGAGTAGTAGAGTAACTGGTCAGCAAAGGGAATTGTGTGTGTGATTGCATAGGAGAAACCAGGAACCCCCTTAACCCCTTGCCTGCCCAGTGCTTTCCGTGACATCCCCACTGAAGAAGGATCCCCAGGACAGCACCCTGAGCCCACGCTGCCCTCCATGTGTCCGTGCAGAGCACCCCAGCTCTTGCAGGGCAATATTGTGCTTTAGGGACCACTGCTGTGCTTCTCAAAGCGACCAAAGTGCTTTGTCAACAAGCTGAAAATTCACGTGCAACTTGGATGCTGCCCACAGGGTTTTGCCCAGAGCCCTTGGGTGCTGCAGTCCTTGCCCGAGGGAGAAGCCCTGGCTCCGGGAAGCATATGAGAGCATGGGGAAGGGCACGGGGGAGGGAGCCCTGCCGTTGCAGCTCGTGGCATGCCTGTGCAGGGCCCTCACCGCCTGCCAGTTGATGGTTAGCTCCCTAGCTGCCTGCAGGAGCTGCGGGTGATGCTTGGTCCCTTCCGTGCTGGCACGTTGCTCAGCTGTCATTAGATCAGCTGGTGTTTGGCCATCCATGTTTCAAATGTCTTTGCTGGAGTTGTACTGGAGATTTGGGTACGGGGATGAAGGCTATAAATGGCAAAACCAGACTGGAGCAGTTTGGGTTGGGTTTATTTCACCCCTCTCCCCACCTTTGCCACTTTGGGGCTTGATTTGGGCTTGGGGCTGCTTGTCTCGCTCTCCATATGAACCCAGCTCTGTATCGCCTGTGACCGTCCCGCGGTGCAGGTTAGTCTGGGGTGATGCTGTCGGATGTGGGGTGATGCAGGGACCCTCCTCCCATCCTCCTGCTCCCCAGCACCCTGAGGACCTCAGCGGCGGTTCATGGGGTGGCTGCAGTAGCAGGTGCAGTATGTCCAGCAGATGTTTTCAGCCAGAACACTAAAAGTATGTACAGGAAACCCTGATGCTGAACTTCCCTAAAACACAGGACACATGAAATTACAGATTTTTGCAGCTAGCCAAGCGTGTAGCCGACTGCTTTCTGCTGCGCAGTGCCATGCCCTGCATAGGACACTTACCCGGGTGGTGTTTGCTGTGAAGGATGTGGTAGGTGCTGCCACACTTCTGGTAGTGTAGGTTTTTAGGCTCCAAATCCTGGAAATTTCTCCCTGTTCAGCTGTGAATATTGCCCTGAAATATCTGGTGGACTCTGAATCTTCCCAGCTGCCTGACGTGGTTAATGTTGAAGGGGCTACGCTGGTGTATTTTGTGGTCTTCAAGGGACCAGTAACAGCACTGGAGCCTTAAATCATGCATAGGCAACAAGTTAGTTTTACATTTTAAAATGCAGTTAGTTTTACATTGCACCCTAAAGCAAGCCCCTCGGTGAAATCCCTGGGCTTTGCCAGCCCAGGTAGGGTGGCTGGAAGTGGAGCCACTGAGCCGTGGCCATGGCGTCACCTCCTGTCCCCTCTGGCTAGAATGAGAGGGGGCACACTGGGCTCCCATCAGTGCTGTGGGAGGAGAGTCTCCGCTTGCAGCCAGCTTTTCCTGCTTGGGATTAGGGCTGGTGGGATGTTGCACGGCCGAGAACAGACCCCTGCGTTCGCCCAAGGTCTCTGGTTACCAGGGCTGGGTTCTCTGCCAAGAAATGCTTTGCAGCATCAGACCCGCTCCTGTGGTTCCTGATGTTCAGCTCTGTGTCAGCTGGGCACCCGCTGGAGCTTCCGCCAAGCAGGGAGCCTTTCCCTGGAGATGCTTGGCTCCTTGCCGAGGACTTTGTGCATCACTGAGCAAGGACCGGCACAGGGAATCACTGCGGTGGGAGTTCCTGCCATTGGCAAAGCCGCTCTGGTTTCTGGGGGCACAGAGAAGAGGTGCTGTGAGGTCTCTGGGGTTGTGAGCGCGCATCGTCCGTGGGCTCGGCAGCCCAGCATGCGAACAGGGCAGGTGAAACGCCGAGTCCCAGCTGCTGGTGCCTGGGTTGGAGCAGGAGCTGGGCACCAGTGCCCACGGCCCTTTGCTATTCACTGCTGCCAGAGCTTTTTGCCATGCTGTGGCAAATTCTTTCTGCTTTTTCCCCTTCTTCTCTCCCCTACTTAGAAATCTGGACTCTTTATAGATGTGCAGCTTCTCAGTGGAACTGAAAGAACCAGAAATGTTCCTTCTGGGAAGCTTTGCCTTTCTTTTTTTTTTTTCTTTTTTTTTTTTCTTTTTTTTTTCTCTTTTTCTTTTTTTCTTTCCTCCTTCTTGGCTGCTTTCCCTAGTATTTTTCCAAGGGGTCACATTAAGAGGTGTTATGTTTCAGATCAAACAAGTACGGGCAGGATCTTTTGTAACTCCCGTAGTCTGGATGGGAGAATTCTGCTGTTGGGCCGTAAGCAGTGATGTAAGTGTTTTTTCACGTGCAAGGAATCTGAGGTATTGATCAGGACATGGATAAATGCATATCCTTAATATGTATTAAATTGATTTTCCTGTACCTTCGTCATTTGTCTGAGCTCCCCTTGCAGTAATTTTAGACAAGATCAGGAGGAAAAGATATTTTTATTTTTTTTCCCCCCTTGAGTAACCTGTGAGTGTTCAAATACCAGTCCATGTCTCTAAAAATGGGGAGAGGGGAGAAGCCAGGCTCTTTTGGGTCATCCAGCAGGTTTTGGCTATTGTTTGAAAAATGCATGGTTTCATTGGAACCCCTCAAGATGTTTTTCCTTTCTTATGTCATCAGCTGTTTGAGACTTAATAATACAGTGAGCATCATCGTGACTGAAAGGTGTCGACAGGCAAAGTCAGTCGTATGTCTTGGTGCTCAGCTCATCTGCCACTGCTTGAGCTTAACTGTTCAGTGTGTGTTGGAAAAGGAGGGAAATACATCCCAGGTAATGTCACTTAAGGGAGTCTTGGAATAAAAGAAATTTTTTATTCTATAATGAGCTCTTCTATTTCTTCATTAAAATCTTCCGCATTTTTCTCAGCCTCTTGGAACTGCAGCGACTGATGATGAAATTGTCCCAGGGGGAAATGCTTTGGTTACAAATAATAATTAACATTTCTTGAAACAGATTAACAGGCGGGTGTAACCATGGTTTAGCAGAACGGGCAAAAACTGAAACTATCAGCCTGAAAGTACTGGCTTGGCTGAACTCCACAAACCCCAGTGCTCAGGGTCATTCTGTACAGCATCTTCCCCATGAACCAGAGTAAAGAAAAACAAGGGGGGTGGGGAAGAAAGCTTCCATGGGGAATTGTGGCGATCCTTGGGGCAGGAGAGTTGGAACAAGTCAGCACATTGAAGTATCGCACCTGGACACAAACATCCCGGTGCCGAGAGGAGCCTGGGTGTCCTGTGCTCCTTCCCCAGCGCATTCCAGGAGAGGGGCCAGGACTGGGATGCTTGGAGGGAGACAGGCTTTGGTGGGCAAACCCAGGGTCCCACCGTGCTCCTGCTAGATCGGTACTTCCCGTTTGGATGGTCACTTCCTGGAAGAGAAATGTGAACGTTTCAAAGCAAATAAACGGCACCAAACTACCCGCATCTCAGCAAGGTTTGCTGCTTGCAACCCCACCTCTAACCCGCTCCTGGTCACTTCCGAGTCTTCCGTCTCTGGAGGGACTTCAGGTTGCTGAGGCTGTGGCTGGTGGGTCCTGTCCACTGGCAGGGACAGCTTTAGAAACCAGGACTAGCCTCGTCTGGGGATGCTGTGGAGGTTTCTCATCTCCCTCCCACACTTCTTCATGGGGGAAGAGTTAAGCAGGCAGGGGAGCGGGGGCACACCTCAGACTATTTTGTTCCACTGGCTGTCAGAATGGGCTGCTTGTTTGTTCTTGGAGGGCTTCCAGAGAGGGGATTTTTTTTCTTTCCTTTTCCTTCAGAAATGAAATACTTCTTCTTCAAAAACTCCCTGGACGTTTGGGGTTCCTCCTGCCTGCCCACTGTGGGCCAGCATCGGCGTGCACACGAGGGATAGAGTGGGTCGGAAAACCTGGTGGGATACCCCTGAGCTGCAGGGTGGGCGCGCAGGGGCTGCGTTGGGTGCAGCAGGTGAGGAGCTGGGCAGTAACACAGGGTCACAGCGCTGGGCTGCAGCTGTGGTGCTGGTAGGGAGCAATTTGCTTTCAGGAGCTTTTCAAAAGCTTCTCTCTCAACATCGCAGGTGAGGCTGGGATGAGCGATGCATCTGCAAACCATCTGCACGGGTATCTTTAAGTATCAGTTTCCCTTTGGAAGGGCAGGTGTGTTTCTCCTGGGGACAGATGCCACTGTATTTTCCAGCTCTCTTAGGCTTTTCCTTGCCTGGCTCCAGAGCTGGCAGAGGAGGGAGATGGGGTGGCTGTGCCGTACAAGCAAAGGGCTTGCAACCCTGGTGGGACGGCAACGCTTGCTCACCCTTAATGCTTTGCTCTTCCAGTTAATGAGCCTCAGATGGTGATGCTGCGGCTAGTTCATTTACGCTCTCAGTCTTAATGGTGTGCATGTAAGTGAGACGTTCTCCTCTTCAACATCGTTCTCTTCCTACTAATTACATATTAAAGCATAACCGTGGTAGCAAGAAAGCAGCCTTAATGCACCCTGGGTAAAGCTAATGATGTGGACACACTGCACTTTGTGGCATTTGTCATGGTTTCCTATTCTAGGCGTCTTGTTTGTAATTTTAGGAATTTTTGAGCCAGCGTGGCCTTGGTAAATGCTTGCAGTCATTCCTAGTAATGAGAAAGGCTTGTGTGGGAGAGGCTGATTGAGCTGTGGTGGAGGTTTCTCCCTGGCTGACAGATGGTGGGGATTTCACAGCCTGTTACTTAACTTTTGAAAAAGGTGATTAATACTTCAGGGGAAGGAGCGATGTGCAAATGGGTTGGAAGTAACATGTAAATTGGAGCCAGCAGGTTGCATGTTCTTCTGGGGCTTGGGATGATGATGTTTCCCATCCTAATCCCAGGACAAGGCTTCATCTTTTTGCCTTAACGTTGCCAGCTACTGATGCACAGCACCTTTTCTGCGACTCCGGCTGTCTGGGAGAGCTTACTTCCAGCTCTCCACCTCTTCCGTGTGCCACCTCCAAGGTCACCCTGAGTTCAGGCAGCTCCGGAGCACGTGTCAGACTTGAAGCATATGAAGGGTCTCAAGGCTGCGGCGTGATGCTTGGTTGCTCTGCCACAGGCTGAAGCCTGGAGATGATGGAGCAGCGAGGATAACTTATGCAACAGATGGATTCTGCGTTGTCTGATGGGTTGGTGTAGATGTGGCCCAAGAAGCAGCAGTTTGTCCAGGCCCTGCAGAGTGGTGGCAGTGGAGCAGTGACAGACCTGGCAGTCCTGTGCCCTGACCTGCTGCTGTCCCACATCCTTTAGGAGTCACCTTGCTGAAGACAGTTAATTACTCATACGAGTAGGGAGGCGGCTCCGCAGCTATTTGTGTTGTACGGTCCTTGGAGGTGCAATGGAAGGTGCTTACACAGAGTCATGGCTCTCGTACCGGTGTACTCTTCTCTCTGTCTCTTGGGTTTGTACGTCTTAATTTAAAATATATCTGGAGAGAACTGGTGCAAGGGTGGAGCTTTGGCAAAGAAAAGCTTTGCAGAGTTTTCTCAAGGAAAACCAATGAGGAAGGATTCTTCCCCATCCACAGACCTTCCAGCAGGCTTGGTGCTACAAGCGTGTGCTGAGAATTAAATGAGAGCTGGGGATCCTGGCAGGATTTTGGGTGCAAGCGCTGGGTGTGATACTGAGGGTGTTCTGTCACACCCTGGCTTCCCCTGGGTGCATGCAAAAGGGAAAGCAACTGGGGATTGTGCTGGAGGACTAATTTAAAAGAAGTGTTTAGAGAGCTGGGGTGTGAGATGGTGGGCTCCCG
This sequence comes from Falco naumanni, assembly GCF_017639655.2. Lineage (NCBI taxonomy): Eukaryota > Metazoa > Chordata > Aves > Falconiformes > Falconidae > Falco > Falco naumanni. The sequence goes on from NC_054062.1 coordinate 8,510,318, forward strand.
GGCACTGCTCTGCTGTCCCAGCGATGTACCTGAGCCTGGTGGGGGTGCAACAGCTCTCCGATGGAAAAGAGAAACTTGGTCTTCCAAGCCAGTGGACTGTAAAGATTATTGAAAAAAAAAAAAACCAACCCAAAACAACTGAATATATTTTTTTCACACAGAAATAGTGCTTTAGTCCCTGTACAGAGAGATTTATCAAAAGAACCTCTGTGCTCCAGAAGCGGAGCTGAGATCACAGCTCGTTGCAGATGTGAATTGAACTGGCTGAGTCTCGCTTCCATCAGATGTGAATAACCCTCGTACAGAGTCAGTCTCATCTTGAACCCCACACATCAGTGCTGCTCCTAGGCTGTCTTTGCAGAGGCTAGGTTTGCACAGCAAGTGAATTTTTCTTTTAAAATGAATTTTTTTGGCTCCTGGAAATCAGACGGCGAAGCTGGCTGCGAGAGCTGGGGTTGCGGGCACAGCGATGTGGGATGCTGGGGAGCAGCAGCAAATAGACCCCAGCAGCTCCCCGGGGAGGCTGCGCCAACGGCTGGGGAGGTGTTAGAGATGGATCCACCAGCACGTAGGTTTTGTTTGGTTTTGTTTTTCAGCTGGGATGTTTCATCCCCTTATAGTAGGCGCTGGATGGGAAGCTAATTTTAAGCGTTTTCGGCTAATACAACAATGTGGGGTGTTCTGGATTTTGTAGACCTAGATGACAGCTCCTCTGTGGGAATCTTATTTTTGGGACGGAGTGCTTGATGGGATTAGACTTTTATGATGTCTGAGATCACGCACAGAGATTTATTAGTCACTAGGAGAGTCTGTAGCAGGACCTTGAGTTGAATGTGTTGGCCTGGAAGCTTTTTGATGCAAAAAACATTGGACCCCATTGACCTTGATGGTATTTTTGAGGTAAAGGAGGAAGCTGGGTCAGGGTCATTAGCCCATATTTGATGTAAGTGTGAAGTTTTACTTAAAAACATGCATGCACAGAAAAATCCAGAGTTAGGAAATGGATAAACTTCTGGTTTAAATCCAACCTGCAGGGAGCCATGTGAAGGACTCTTGCCTTGAGGCCTCACTTGACTCTGTTTGCTCAGCCTGTTTCCTCCATCGGCCGAGTCCAGTGTGTGTGCTGCCTCCCGCCCTCCCCCTTGCCTTTTTTCATAATATTGTTCTAATTACTGGACTGTGAAGAATTGACTCTTAAAACGCCTCTTGGCAAATTCCATTTGTGCATTGATGAAATCTCCCCTCGCTGCAGCCTCGCCATTAGCCCTGGCCACGTTCAGCCTGTCCTTGGGTCAGAACTTCTCCTCCACCTTTCCTGGGCAAACTGGGACACGCTAGTTGGCATGGTGGTAGGAGATCGTAAATGCCAACGGGATGTGAAAAAGGGAAGAAAATGAGGGATGCGGAGGCAGGTGAAGGGTTAAAATTCTTCTGCCGGGATCCTGCTGGTGTGTGGGTTTTTTTCACAGTGCTGTTTCTCCTGATGAGCTGCCAGATGTAGGTTTTTTGGGGTAAACTGGGACAGCCAGGGCCGGCTGCGGGTGCAAGGCTCTGAGAGCAGGAGCTCAGCGAAGGGCTTGCAGAGGGGTCCTGGGGCTGAGGATTTCGGGGCGGGTGGGTGAGCTCTGGACCGCGCTTGGCGCAGGGACGTTTGTGGTGCTGCTTTGCCTGCGTGTGGTCATGTCCTTTGCCTTCTCACAATGGCTGTCCCTTGAGGAAGGGGCTTGCTGGCTCTGCCTGGACCTTCTGCTCCCCGCCTGGGTGCACGGGCTTGCAGCAGACTCTTGTGCCAGTGCAGTCATCTTTTGATGTTGCAGAGACTTTGGGGTTGCATGGCTTATGTGCTTTCGAAGTGGGTTATTTCCTTTAAAAAACATCAACACTATAGGGTTGTTTCCAGAGGTTTTTTTTTTAACCGAGTAGGGAGCACCTGAGTAATGCTTCAGGCTTTTTCTGCAGTTGCAAGGGGCTAGAAACCTGGAAAATAAACCTGAAAGCTCAGTTAGCAAGTAATTGCAAGGTTCCCAGGACTGAGGCTTTAAAAAAAATGCCAGAGAGGAGGTTTTCTTAGTAACGTGAAGAGCCTGGTCAGCTTTGGACCATCTCTGGATTCCAGAGCACTTGTGCCAGGTCCACACAGCAGACTCGTGCTGTGAAATTACAGGTTGCTTCTGCCTGGGTTTCCCTCGCCCCTCTGTTTGCAGTCTGGGAGCTGGACCAGCAAGTCCTGGAGAGGGGACCAGAGGGGGCTGGAGAGGGGAGCAGGGGGGTTGTGTGGGTCGGAGAGGTGGTTTTGGCCATGGCTGCATGTGGGTTGTGCTCCCTGGAGCAAAGGACCTGGGGACTGGGCTGGCCAGAAGGCGCTGGTGGTTTTGGTTACCATGAACTCTCCTCTATCAAAAAACCTCCCAGGAATCCTCCCTGCAGGATGGACTATGAGCCCCAGCATGGGGCTGGTGGCCAGGCCGGGCAGTGGAGAGGACAGTGGTGGTGGGATGGCAGCCCATCCTCTATGCCCCTCTGCCTGCAGAGGGTGGCTGTGCTGCTCAGCTCCCCTCCGCAGATGCGCTGGGGCTCACGGGGCGGTGGGCACCCTCTCCCACCTCCACAGCTGTTCTCTGGCACGTAAAGGGGTTTGATTGCCCCTCGCTGGAGCGCTTGGTGCACCCGTGGGCTGCTTCTAACGTGCCTCTTCTTGGTCAATGGCTCACAGAAGGGCAGTTATCCTTCAGAGGAGCAATAGAGCCTGAACCTTCACCACCGTATCGCATTATTTTGGCAGCTAATCAGTTTTAACCTTGATAGGGGGAGAATTTGTAAAGCAAGGGAAGGTTGAGAAAACCTGCACTGGACTAGGCTGGGGAGAACGTGGGACGAATGGTCTTGTGGCCACGGATGCTCAGCTTTGGGCTTCTTGTTTTCACAGTGGCAGGGACCTTCAAAATGCAGGGAAAGGGCAGTGCTGAAAGCCCTGGAAGTGGATAAAAAGAGGTGCAGCCACTTGGGCTGGCGGGTGATGTTGCTGGAGAAAGCTTTTTGAAAGCAGGGTTGTGCTGTGCCGGTCCCGGGAGCTGTTGGGGTCTGTGAAGCCACACCAGGAGCTGCAGCAGGCGCTTCTGTTTGTACCGTGTGTTACAAGAGTGTAAACCAGCCAAAATACATTTAGCTTCAGGCCCTTTGGTCTTCTGAGATGCTTCTCCAGCTCCGTCTTGCCACAGAAAGTCTTGTAAAGAGGTAGCGATCGATTAAAATTAGTCGCAGCAAGTTCCTGTTCATGTAAGCTGTCTTGAAGGACAAGCAGATCTTTAGATTTTTGTGGTTTTGCTCCGCTCTATTTCTGGCTCCATTAAATCCATTTTTACCCTATTCTCTTCTGAAACATAAACGAGTAAATGCCATAACAAGGGCACACTTAAGGAAAGATGAAGCATGACTATAAATATGAGTGACCCAACTAAAAGAAAGGTCAGGTAAGAGACATTACCCAGTAGTGATCATTAAGGGTATCAGAGTGTAATGTAGCGTCCTGGTGCACCCATGTGTTCAGTAAAGCCAGTTAGAAGCCCTATGGAGAGAGGTAGGAAATGTGAGATATGCAGAGGGAAGCTTTCCTTTCCCCTGTGTTTGCATTCTGGGCAATACAGCAGGTGGAGTGGAAGAGGAATTTTGATACCAATGATTCTGTGTGCTTCCAATGCGCTTGGAATTTCGAAAGAAAAGAAAAAAAAAAAAGTTCCCTGCTTTGTGGGGGAAAGGAAGGGGCTGAACGATGGCTCTTTGCAGCGTGACCCTCGTGGTGCTTCTGTTTGGAGAAGGCAGGGCTGTTTGCTTTTCTGCTCCTTGGCATGCGCTGAGCAAACCTGCACCAGAATGTTTGCAAAGCACGTAAAGATTTTTAGCCTGTGTAGTTTAGAGCCTGACCTGCAATTTGGTGCTGAGGCTGGATGCAGAAAGCTGCTGCCCCATCGCCCGGCCCAGGGCTGGTGGTTTCTCCTTGAGGCACATGCACAAGAAGGAAAATATCCGGAGTTACTTAAGAAAACAGAAATGTCTTGAAGACAAGCTCCTGTCTCGGTAAGGCAGCTCCTGCTGTGTGGGGCTGGGAAGGAGTTTCCCGTGGGGATGTTGGATGTAATGGTGTTTTTCAAGGCTTTTCTGCGTCTAGATGTGTTGCCACCAGCCCCAGCGTGTTTCTGCCTGTCCGTGTGTCTCTGTTCCTGCCCATTTCCCTGCCTAAGGCTTGCCAGGTATTCACGCAAGTGTGGAAGTGCATCCAAATGATGTCGGGAAGAAATGGCACTATAGAGAAATCCCTCTTTATGGCAGGAACCAGGTGAATGGGGATTTATCTTGGGGATTAACTGGGCTCTTCTCATTTTGCTTTTCCTGCCTTGAAATTCAGTTCCCTGGATCCAAGAGGTTGCTCTATAAGCCTGCGCTCTCTGGGGGAGGTGCAATAATAAAACTGTTTAAATTCTCCTTTGTGTTTTGGAGGGACAGTGATAATTCCCTTGGTGCCGAGGTTTATTTTGCTTCACTAATACCTTGGTTTGAGCAGTTTCCTTTCTTCCTTTCCCTGCTCAGGGCTGCAGTTTCAGAAAGCTCTCTTCTCGAGGAGATTTAGCATGTGCACACACCATGTGAAGTCGACAGGGGCTGAACTTCAAAGTGAAGCATGTGAATAAATATTATCCTGACTTGAGGCTACTATTTACTCTTTTTTTTCTTCTGAAACAAAACAAATTCATACATGCCTTCTCAAGGCTTGGAATTAATCATTCTCTTTCTTTTTTACCACCGTGGCAATGGCAGCACTTATAGTATTTACTTGGCTTTGCTAGATGGTGACCTTCTCTGCCTCTCCCAGGTGCGTGGGTTTTACTGTTTTGCAGCCTTCTTTGAATATTGGGATGGAAATACTGTAGTCAGGGCCAAAATACTCTGCTCTTGCTTGTGTAGCTTCCCTGGGTCACCAAGGGGCCAGACCCTGGTGTGACAGGAGAGCCCAGGAAGATGCTGTCAACCCCAACCTGAACCTTGGAGGATCAGGAGGGTGTTTGCTTCAGGCTGCAGGGGCTGAACGGGGATTGTGCCAGGACTGGGTAGTTTGCCGTGGGATTTGCTTCCTGGAAGCACCAGCAACAGGCAAGTCCTTGTGTCCCAGGTGTCCAAAAGAAGTGAGTAAATTTGGATCCAGGCAACTCATCTTTGTAGGGCTTGACTTACAAAAGGTGTGGGTTGTCTGTCCTCTGAGAATTGCTGTGGCTGATGCTGCCTGAGGCCATGCAATGAAATCCACCAGGTCTTCAGCTGATTTCTAGCTACCTTGTGCAGGTGGGAGCTGGGTTATTGCTGTGCAGTTGCTGTCCCAGATGCGTCTTGCTGTCTGGTTCCGCTCTCCTCTGCAGCTCCAAGCAGGCAGAGCCTTCATGCATAGAAAATAATAAAATAAAATTATGCCATCAAATGTTTTATGTATGAGGAGGCATGGGCTGTCAATAATCCTCTGTGTTTTTTAATGGGAACTCTCTCTGTGTTTCTGCTAGTGGCTGATGACACCAATTAATTTTATTGTTTGGAAATAATCTTCTGTGGTGTGTGATTTGCACGGTTCTAGCCTTATGCTTTCTAATGATTTCTCTATTAATTTCACTGCTGCCAATAAGCTGAAGATACCTTTCAAGTGGAAAGGGAAACATGACCTAATACCACGGATAAAATATTAGCAAGAGCAAATTAAATCCCGGTTAGCAGTGTTAGGACCCCAGCTGCTAAAGACAGAAGAGCTGCTGAAGCGTAGCAGTGAGCAAAGAGCTGCATGTGCCGCGTATGGATGCGCGAGAGCACGGAGCAGTAACTTTTTGAACAGCTTTAAAATTCATGTAGAATCGGTGGGTTTGTCCCCTCCCGCTCCAGCCGACTATTCCCTGGTCAAAAAAAAGAGTTTGACCCCGAGAAATGAAATTTGTGTGCCTCTATGTGCTAGAAACACTGTGGCCAGGCTCGCCCCACTGTAGCAGGGTCGTGCTTTGCTTTCATTCCTGTTTCTTGCTCTGAAGACGGATCTGATGGGAGCTCCGTGGCAATGCTGCCTTGGCCGTGACGATGTACATTGTTGTCATCTCACATCAGTGTGTAAGGTCGAAGCTCTGCAGAGGAGCTCCCTCCGTCCTGCGGCACGGTGGCGATGAGCGGGCGGGTAGTGCCACTTATTTTCATGGTTTTCAGCATCGCAAGCCTCGTGGGTGCCCTGGAGCCTTGTCCTTCTGCAGCCTGCACCCATAGCTGAAGCTGAAGCAAGGTTTATACGGAAGATTTGCAGTGCAAACTGGAGTCAATGACTTGGGTGCTTGTCAGCTGCCAGTCCTCCTTTGCAACAGCTGAGCTCTAGCAAGTGTGTTTTGGATATCTGGGAGAGGAGCTGTGGTTTATCGTAGTCAGCAGCCCCAGTCAGGGCAAAGAATAGAGCTTTGAAGTAATGGCATTGTAGAAATGTGCAAATAAATCCCTATCAGGCACTGCCACCCACACCCACGAGTAACCTCGTGGAGAGCATCTTTACCCTCCAGCAAACTTCACTGGCTGCTCTGAGTCTGCCCCCAAATCGAGGAAATAAGGTTAAAATAATGATGAGGTCAGGTGAACCTGTCCTTCAGCCTTGGGAAGAAGTCTGTACTCGTGGTGTGGCTGTCAGCACGCTCGTGGCTGAGGCTGACTTTCTTCATCTATTTCCATCTAAAAGGAAAAAAAACATTCTTGTAAGGCTCAAAAATGTCACCACATCAATATTGTCTTAAGTGAAGCAAGGAGGAGGGCAGGGAGTCCATGCAGATTGTGACCACAATATTTATATTTATATAAATATACAGGTATTTATTGCTTTAACATTGTAGTTGCTATGCTGGGAAGTTTTGTAGTTTCTGCATAGAAATAAGAGGTGGAAGAGTTGGTAATCAAGGATATGGACTTCTGGGCTGATGGCTGGGGCAGGGTGAAGGGGTGAAAGCTGGGAAAAGAGCTGGGGGGCTCGTGGAGGGGATGTGGGGGGCTTCAGCCAGGGATGCGCTGGGGCTGTGCGGGCTGCCCTGGAGCGGCTTTTCCCTTACAAACTTCTTACGGGATGCAGGTCATCGGGCAGGCTTTGGGCTTCCTTACGCTGGGAGAGCGACCCTCGCCTTGGTTGGAGTCATTGCTGGGTGTTTTGTGTTGGATGGTACCTTGTGAGGTATCTCAGTAAATTCGTATTTCCCCTCCACGTTTTTAATGGCAAAAGCGTACATAAACACTGAGTTTTCACAGAACTGCATCGTGACTGTGGGCAGGAAGGAAATAATATAATGAACTATATATAAAAACAGTTCTCAGGAGCGATGGGCTGATGCAGGCAAGGTGGCTGTGGTGCCGGGATGGTGTTCCAGCAAGGATGTGTTTGCCCTCCCGCTGCCCGGTGGGGTCCCTCCAGCCCCGCAGCCATGGGCGGTTGCCTTCGCTGTCGTTTTTTTCCGAGGAGTGCCATCGCCTTGGCTCAGTTGCAGAGGACACCTTGACTCCCATCCAGCTCTCCAGCAGCAGGCAGGAGCGCTGGCTAAAATGCAGAGCAATGCCCAGGCTGCTTCATCTGCCCTGGGAGCTGGCTTCGGACACCTTGTAGCGATCTTTGAAACAGTGCTAAAATGCTTAGGGTCACATCAAAGCCTGAGCATGAGGTTTCTGCTGGCCTTGAGTTTCTTTGCGCTGGGTTCAGGATTACAGAGTGAAGTCAAGCCCTCCCGTAGGGTAAGTATGAGCACGAAGCCATTACAGCTCTGATTTCATGGGGGAAGTGACCAAAACTCAGTGCCTGCTCTCATCTGAGTCACAAACTGAAGATTCAGGCTTTTTTTTTTTCCCTTTGCTTTTGGGGGGGGGGGGGGGGAAAGAAAGGCAAAAGTGCTCAAAGAAACTGATTGTCAGCTAAAGCAAAAAATAAAAAAAAAAATAAAAAAAAAAAAAAGGAAAAACCACCCCCAGAAAACCCAAAGTCACTGATGCTGCCCACCGCTCTGGTTGCAGCTCTGGAGCAAACCCAAAGCAGCGGAGCGGGCTGGGCTGTCTTTTCCTCCATCGCTGCCGCTGTGAAGGGAGCACGCCAGCTCTGGTTCATAATTAATAGTCTTCCAGCCTGATTCTGCTGGGAGAACAACGAGGACATTGAGAGTGGGTCCGTGTTGGCCGCCCTGCACAGCGGCTGCTAAGAAAGTCTGAGCCTCCTGGTGCCTGCTCTGAGTCACCTTCACTTCCACACCCAGAGCCGTGCTTCCCACCCGGGCATCCCTCCCTCAGATAAAAACTGCTTTGGACACAGGATTAGGGGGTCAATAGTGGTGTAGTACTATGGTGAGATTTTTCCCCGTGATGCTTTCTTTTCTTTTCTCTCCCTTATGGACTGTAATCCCTCCAATAATATAAGAAGTGAGGAGTAATGGAGCTATTGGCCTTTTTAAATATGTATGAACTTCTCAGGAAAGCCAGAGAAATGAGGAGCGACGAAGACAGATAACAGATGCGAGATGGTCTCACAGCCATGTCATTTAACATGCATGGGGATTTTTTTTTCCTGGTGTCCTAAGTCATTATTCATAGGCAAAGCATAATGTTTCTGTTCTTTTCGTGTATAGATGATTATTATTTTTAAAAAGACTGTATCGGGGACACAGCTGTCCGTATCACAGAAAGCTGATGGTGCACTTCCTACCTCTGGCTTGCTGGGGTTTTGCTGCTAGCAAACAAAGATGTTTTCTGCTTCTTGTCAGGGTCAATCTGGCTGGTGACTCGGTGAAACGGGCTCTGTGGGATATAGCGATGTCTGTGACAGACCTGCACGTGTGTATTTTCTGCACACACGTATTTGTTGTGATGCTCAGGTTTGGCTTCTGAGAGCGGAGCGGGTCTGCCCTGCCTCTGTCCTCTTCGTCCCTCCAGCCGAACACGGTGACCCAGGGCAGATGCTCAGAGTTGCTTCCATTTGCGCTTTGCTTTGCTGGTTAATGACTTTGTGTTATCCCCAAATACTGGCATAAACAGTGGGTGTGTGGATGAGCTGTGCCCCGATGTGTTCCCTGCACGGACCACCTCATGCGCTCACGGCAGAGCAAAGCATCTTTCTTGCTGTCCTAACGGTGCTGGCAGCTTGGGTTTGCTCATCTTTACTTATTTCCCTGTACAAGCTGATAGCTGAAAAGGTTATGAAACTCATAATTTTGGCTGAAATGCAGCTAATCGTTTTGTCTGAAAAACACGTTTTTGAGAAGATTCCTTTTGTTATTTTCACACTGTGCTTTTTTTCTTCCTTCAAAACCAAAATGATATTTAATCCAGGCTTAGTTTTTTTTCTGAGAACTGGGAGCTGTCGAGAGAGAAACAGCAAGAGCAAACCTCGCTCAGGTCACCCCTTCCCTCTCACTCTGCAGCCGTCGCATCCCCCCCAAAATGAATTATTCAGGTGGCGCTTGCAGCGCAGGGAGGCTGCCCCTTGCAGCCAGCAGGTACTGCTTGGATATCTGCCGGGAAGGTCGCATAAATGGGGTGACACCCGCTTTTTAACAGCCCTTTGATTTCACAGCATGCTGTCACCCTGTGTGAGCAAAGATTACTCATGAAGGGAAGGGCTGGGCTGCAGAGGGTGAATTTCTTGCTCCTTATGGCTGTCTCCATGTGAGTGTTTGCCAGGATTAGGTCTTCTGGTGTTGTGGATGCACGTTGGGAATGCGCTGGATAGAACAGCCCCTGGGGCTGGAAGTAACCTGTGCTCATCAGGAGAGTGTTTCTGGGGGCTGAACGCAAGCCTGTGGCTCAGTCACCACGAGAGATGTTGAAGGAGCGATGCTGATGACAGAGGTGACTTCATGGAGTCATGCTCTGGTGTCTGTGGGGATTCACTGAGCTCACCTGCCTGTCTCGGGGAGCATCCCAGCTCCTCCAGAAGGCTAAACCTGATTTTCTGCAAGATGCCTATTGGTGTAGCACATCTAACATACCTTGAATTTGTCACCGTAATACATGTCATGTGCATTGATTTTTATTTTTGCTGGGGAAGGGAAGCTGGTGGGGGTGGGAGCCTGGGAAAAGAGGCCAAGAGGCAGGGATGCGGTAGGATTTTACCAGTGCCTGGTAAGGGAAGGCACTCCTTACCCAGGCTGTAAGGATGTATGGTGTTCCCTGGTGCTGCCACCCGCTTGCATGGGGATTGTGTCTGTTATGGGAGCAGGGTGGGCTCTCAAGCACGTATTTGATCTACTCTGGTTCTTCAGGCTCTGCACCATAGAAAACACGGTGGTAATTGGCTTTCAGCCACCTCGCCCGGGCAGGGGATCGATACAGCTCAATATGGGGGTTCGTCTCGCCGTTTGTGCTTTTTCCAGAAAGACTCGGGGAGAAAAGATGCCATTTAAAGAAAATTACTGCATTGCCTATCAACTGAAAACAAAAGTCTTTTGTCCTGTCAATCATTTGGAGGCTTTATCTCATCAATCAGACAGAAAATGTCTCCTTTTCACTTCTGCCACGCTTTGCATAGACCTGGTTTCTCCTTCATTCAAACAAACAACTGTTGGAGGCAGTAGCTTTTTAATTAAAAAAATTATAAAATTTCAGTATTTCGTCAGTATTTTGACGAGAGGAAGTAGTAATGCAGGTTAGTGTGTGTCCTCCTGTCCTACAGCTGAACCTAGGTGATGTATCAGACTATCAAGTAGTGCCGCAGGGACAAGTGGCCTCGCTTTTCCCCGCTCCGTACACGTGTGGGTGTGTTCCATGAATGCCTCAGGCTTGTGCTGGCACGTTATGCACATGCTGTAAAAAGTCGCTGTGTGCTCAGCCTTATTGCACGCCGCCGGATTAGGCGCCGTAAGGTTGGTGCGCGTTAAGTGGCCCAGCTTTGGTGGCAGCGGCTGCGGAGGGGGGAGATGAAAGTCTCCATCACTCTGCGATTTCCAGGTGTCCCACCGCTGCCGGGTCCGCAGCGGGGTGCTTCACCCACAAACCCCAGGTGAGGCAGGGGTGCAGGGGCTGCGTGTATCCATCTCTCTGCCAAATATTGGAAGCTTGGCTGCGGAGGCAGTGAGAGCAGTGAGCCTTGAGTCTCACCGCTTGCAGGTTGCTCCGTGCTTCTTGAATGCTTTCGGAGCCTGGAACTAAAGCGCGGCATAAAGTGTATTTCCCAAACATGAGCAGAGGTTAGTGAGTTCCATGCAGGTCCCGGCCACGGCTGTTTCCACAGCACATGGATGATGTGCCAGGTGCTGCAGGCTGCCCCTGGGGCTGCTGCTTGGAGCGCTTGGCTCCCCTGCCCTCGCTGCTCCTCCAACTGGCGATGCGAGGCTTGCTGCTGATGGGGCTGGTTGGCTGGCCCATGGTGGGCTCGGGAAGAGGGAAGAGGCTGCGGATTTATGCCAGGAGGAAACCACAATAACACGTGCATGCTGGGCTGTTTGCAGTGCCCAGGTGAAGCACGTTTTGTCGCTTTGCAGCAGGCGCTTGAGCAGGACTTGCCGTAACCCTGTTTGTCGGCTGGACGTTGTGTCTTTTGAATCATTTGTGGCTTTTGTTTTACTCACGAGAGTGAAAGACATTTTCCTTTCCCTTTCCACTTCCCTTCCCTTTCACATGGTGGTTTTCCTTCCCATGCTGCTCCGCCGATGGGCTCTGGCCAAGCCCCTGTGTGAGCCCAGGTGCTGCCGCAGGTCCAGGTGCCACCTGTCCATCCGTCCATCGGTCCGCGGCGATGGGAGCCGGGCACCAAACACCTCGCACACCCGCCGCTGGGCTTTGTAGGGATGCTGGCATGCCGCTGCCTTTTCTCCACTAGGGAAACTTATTCTCCTGCTCGAGCTGGATGCCCAGTTAAGCTCCCGTAGCTTGGGTCATCTCGTGTCAGCAGCGCTGCTCGTGCTTCCAGCCCCTCAGGCAGCTGGGGAGCAACACAGGGTCCCCAATTCCCCACTCCGCTTGGCCCCGTGGCTGCAGCGAAGGTGCTCTCCACTCATGCCAAGAGCAGCTCAGCAGTCACCGGGGCTCGCTGCTTCACAGCCTCTGCCGAGTCGGGCCGTGCTCCGACAGGCCCACCGAAGCTGAGGATGCTCTTTTCCAGCTGCCGCGTGGCTGGGGTGCGTGTCGGTGCCCGCCGTGGGCTGTTGGCCATCTGCTCGCTTCCTCGCAAGCCGGCCGGGCTCGCTGGGCAAAGGCTTTTTCCTGTAAACAGCTCTCTCCTGGGGCACGGCGCGGTGTCAGGAACTGGTATCATTGTTCTCAACAGCCGCACGTTTCCCTTTGCAGCCAGCTAAATATATAAAGCTGCCAGATATATAAAGCAGCCATATGGAGTTTCCATTTCTCTCTCGGCCCCTCTTTGAGCAGGACACCTAAAGCTCTTACTGCGTGCCAGGGCTTTTATGGTGAGGTTACGTGACTTAGGTGCCTTTGGCTGATGGTCCTTTACCAAGCCGAGGTGAAATACTTGGCAGATAGGGACATCTTTTTGTAGCAGGGAAGCGTGAATCATCCCTGTTAAGCTTTTAGTTGGAAACTTTTTTCTTTTTCTGCAGCCCGGTTCTGTTTCCGCCGCTCCGACCTTGGATGCTGCGGCCACTGGTGGTGGTGGTGTGTCTCCAGGAGCGACACAGATGGAGCACTGGGTGCTCCATCCCCATCGCCTGTGGTAGGAGATGATGGAGCTCGTGGGTTGCGTGGCTGGGGATGCAGTTCGCCCTCTGGCAAAACGCAGCATGCCGATGTTGATCTGCATCCGGAGGTGATGCTCTCTGCTCCGTTTGCTTTCTCTGCCCAGTGGTGCTCTGCTGGGAGTCTTGGCTCTCCATGGTTTTACATCAGCTCTGTGTGTTTTACCCCTTTTTTGTTGCTAAAAAAAGAGTTATTTTCAGGGTGTGGATTGGGCTGGGCTGTGCAGTGTCTCTGGAGCAGAGAGCAGGGACCAGTGCTGGTGATAACTCACCACCTTCGCTGGGCGTCTCTGTTTTAAGAAGCCTGGCTCGTTCCCAGAAATTCTGCTGATTCTTTACACGTTGGTATTTTATAAATCCCAGGGGACCCAGCCCCAGGCAGGTGAGTCAGGGCTGGAAGAGCTGTGGTGCAAGGACCTGGTGGGCGGTTTGGGGACTCCCTTGGGATCCTGCCCGGGCACCCACCTGCCCTGGCCAGCACCCAGCCCACCGCCACGGACGTGGTGTCTACTGCCAGGCAAGGACAGATGGGACCTGGTGTTCCCTTTCGTTTCTCTGAATGCAGATGATCTGTCTTAGCCAGGCTTTTCTTAATAGACAAATGAGTTGCTCCATTCCCACCCCCCCACCCCCACCCTCATATCAGTCTTTTTGATTCTTTTCCTTCTGAACCACAACAAAAGCTTCAGTGCACTGGGACCAGCAATTAGATTCGCTCTTATTTTCTGAGTAACTCACCTCTGAAGCACGCGTGTGCTGGGAGGCTCCCAGGCCGCTTACAGGAGAATAGCCACAGGGCTGAATTTGCATTTCTGCTACATAAATTCAAATTACTTTCATCCATCAAGTGATTTCACTGGTCAGAGGATCACTTCTTATCAGGGGGTGTTTGGATGCTTGGTGGCAGGGCCCCGGGAGTTGCTCTGGCATCTGACCCCAACTGGGCTGCAGCTCCAGCTCCTTTGCAAACATAAAAAAAACCCAAACAAACAAAAACCCCAAGTGCTGAGTGTGATGTGTGCCCCTGGAAGCGGCACGCTCATCTGCCGTGGGAACGTTTGATCCCCGCACTGTGTGCCTCTGAAGCTGTGGGGAGTGTGAAGTCTCACCTGGGCGCTGCTTTCATCGGTAATTACACCTTCTTGTTAGCTTATTCATATATTATCTCACTGTTCTCTTTGAGCGTAACAACGTCTGGTGGTTACTGAGCAATTGGTGGCTGTCAGTGCAAGCCTTCGCTGTTGGCTTTTATAATAATACAGATAAATGTGCGTTTTGTTTTGTGTTTTTTTTACATCCTTTGTGATGTAAAGGACTTTACATCTCTTGCCTTTCATCCTTGAGTATCTTAAAGCTTTGTATGAGCAGTTGGTCTCTCTGAAGGAAGCACGCTGCCTGTGACCCAAGAGGCAGGGGCTGCTCCTGCTCTGTGCAATCGATGCTCCCGAGCACCAGAAGATGCTTTGAGAAACACGGGAACTCCATCAGTTCTGATGAACAAAGAGTCTCAGTTCTCCCCATGGAGCCTTCAAAAGAAGAAGAGCAGATGGCATTGAAAGCATCTTGCTCGATGACAGTCAGGTTGGCTGCAGAGCTGAAAAAACACAAGAGGTCACACTTGATGGGTGTGTGGTTGTCCTGAATGATTTTTGGGTCTTCCACAGACCTCCTTTCTTTCTTGTTACCAAACCTGGGACTTTGCACCCATGTCCTGCTGAAGGTGATGCAGTCCCTGCGCTCGCACAGGGGGGATGCGGGCTTGGCGTCGACTTGCAGAGGTTTTTGTTTCCTATGAAAGCATTTCTCACCCTTCCTTCTTGTTTAACATGAGCTGGCAGAGGGTATTGGTTCTGCTTTGAGCTGTTTCTCAAGTGTTTATTGAAATGTCACTGCTCCTCTCGTGCATCTGCCGACAGCTCTGCACCTTCCCGCTCAGGTGGAAAGAGCTCCCAAAGTCAAGTGGTGGGCAGGGACCCTGTGGAAAGGCGGCTTAGTGCTTGTGTCCTTGCTGCCCAGCGAGCCAAGGCTCCCAGGGGAGGGAGAGCTGCACGTGGTGTTTGTTTCTCAGGTGCTGGTGCTGCTGTTGCTGCAGAGGTTGAAGCACAATGAAACAATCACCCACGGTCCATCCACCCACTGCACTTTACCCAGCGTTTTTTTGGGGTTAATGCATTGAAGAAGGATATCTTTTGCCACATTTCCAGTGCTGCTCATGTGTAGTGAGGAGGTTAGGGTTGTGGATGTGGTGTCCCAGCATGGTGCCACCACGTCTGGCTGTTCTCCAGCTGGGTGGCTAGGTACCATTTGGTTGTGGAATGGCATTTGCCACCTGCACATCCCCAGTCTCAGGGTAGGGTTACCTTGGCGGAGAACCCTTGGCGGAGGGGATCTGTAGACTCAGACTTGTACAACTGCAGTAATACAAACCGGAGGAAACAGTTATCCTGCAGGGAATTAGAGTTTGCAATTTGATAACTGACCCTGTGATGCGCCTGTGAGTGACGGCTGCGTTAGGGGTTTGTGTGGCTCTTTGCAGCCACCTTTTCTTTCCATGTGCCAACCTGTCCTAGCGCAGGGCTGATGCTCGTGCCCTCCTGTGTTCCAGGAGCCTGAAATCACTTGGAGGTTCATTACCCACATTAGAAATCGCTGTGCAGGCTGCACAGCTCATCCTCCTCAGAGTGATCACCTCCCACGGAGTGGTTGCTAACGAGGAGAGGACCGCGCATCTTCCATGACTTTGTTTGGAGGAGGAAGATAAAATAAACAAAAGAGAGAAAATAAACTTCTTGCTCCAATTCTTGTTCTCCTCAGCCTCGCCGCTTGGATTTTGGTAATCATTTTAATCTGCAGTTGGGTTTCCCTGGCAGCGTAAGAATTTTTCAGTGCCTGTCATTTTCTTTGTTACTTTCAGGCTGGTTGTTTCCAAACTCATTACGCTTGGCATTTATTTACCAAGGCTGGAAGCAGCTTGCACCAGGGGCGCAAAATGGAAATTGATTTACAGTGACGGTGTGTGATCTAGAAAACGTCAATTTTTTTCCTCTCGAGTCTATAAATTAGTTTTGATTCCAATGAGATTTTATACTATACTTATAAATCAGGTCCCAAGGAGCTGTGCGAGTGTGGGAAATTAAAGGAGTCGGGCAGCATCCCTGCAGCACGGCGGTGCTGATGCAGCTTTATTGTGGTGCTGCTCTTCCACGTGCGGATGGAGGGCTGGGCGAGTGCTGATGGCAGGCGGTTTGTATGGGATGCCCTTGGGGAAGGGGGCTTTCGGCTGGGGAGAACGACCAACTGCTAAAATACAATTGTATCCTTAGTCTATCCATTAAACTATAATAGGTCTAAGCTTTTAGGAAGATAAGGGTCTGAAATGGCTTGTGACTTAAGGAAACGAGCTGCACGCTGAGTTGTTTGGAAAATATCAATGCTGCAGCACTTCCAAGCTAGCAGACCTCTACGAGGACTTGCCTCAGGCTGTGAAACCACTGATGGTTTTGGAAATTTTGGGTTGTTTGGACTTGCAATCTCAGCACTGGGAGCATCCGTACCACGTGAGCAGCTAATGCAAGGGAGTGCTCCCGGAACACTCCCTGGGACCACTGATGTGCAGAAGTGCCAGAGGGAGGACTGGGAGTGAGGAAATCCACCTTTCAGCTGGTGTTTCAAATGGTTTGATTTGACACGCTGCGGGGTGGGATGCAGAAACCTCTGTGGGTAAAACCTCGCCGTGCGCTTGCTGGGTGCTAGTGATGGTAAATGGAGAAGCGGCTCACAGGGCGTGCAGGAACAGTGGAAATTACAGGAAAAACTTTCCCTTCCTCTCCCTCTGCGGTGCCAGACAGCCAGGTTGTACGACTGTGGCAACCCCTTGGCTGTTGAGCCAGAGCTTGGCCATGCCATGGCTGCGTGGAGACGCAGGAGTGGTCCCAGGAGCGAGGTGCTGCCCTGTGGGCTGGGGACGTGGCAGCACCCTGCTCCCCTGCCCAGATGTTGGGGTTCAGCTTAAGAAAATGTAGCCAAACAGCTGCACCGCCTGAGGATGCACAGGAGGTCTTACCTGCCAGGCTGCCTGTCTTGCACGCTGTGCCAGACTGCTGCTGGGATAAACTTAGTTCAAGCTCCATCGACTGCGATATCATTTTTACATCTCGTCATTTTGAATTGCTGTTCCTGTCTTTAACTTTTGCTGCTCTGCCAGCTATTTCCCCCAGCTGAGGTGCCTTGACAGATTCCTTTGCACACACCAGCGATTTGTCGCATGCTTGCCTGACTCTGCTTTTTCTTCCATTTTTGTGCCTTAATTGAAATGTTAAAGGAGATTATGTAGAGGCACACACGGGAAACTGCTGCATCACCCCTGAGCTTTCTGTGAACCCCAGAACCCTTTCCTAGAAACCTCCGATGCCCTCAGTCTCCTTGGTCTTCTGGATTGTTTCCTTCTGCTTGGCTGAGGAAACCTCGTTCAAGATGATACACATCAGTGCGGTGTTTATGGAGTTACTGTGGAAATCCCTGGCATTCGTGCCGTGCCGGTTTGCTCTAATGAACCCGTACGTGCCAGAACACCTTGCAAAGAGGGGGGAAAAATGATTTTCCTTTCTCTTTAATAAGCAGAAGCTGTGGTGCAGAGCAGGGGTGCAATAGAGGGCTCAGATTTTCTTGGGGAGCCAAGGCCATAGTTTTGGGGAGGATCCAGGTGCTGGGCTGCCAGTGCAGCACCCTCCCCGGGGCTGCGCATCTGCCACGATTTTGAGGTTTCCAGCTGCACCCTTCCTATTTATACCCGCTGCCTTTCACAGCATGGACACACACGGATGTCTGTCTGCCCAGGCAAGTCTGGAGGCAAGTTATTGGTTTTAAAGTAAGAAACGCTCAGGAAAAGAGCTCTCAGGATCTGCCACACAATGCAAATCCTTGGACTGCGGCAGAAATAAGTGCTTTTCATCCTGCAATCAGTCTTGTGATGAATATTTGTTCGCAAGATCTGGCTTGGGTGGCTGCCCAAGCTCTGGCACTGCTCGGGGAGCGTGTGGGGCTGCCAGCACCACCTGGGCTTTGCTGAGGATGGACCCCGCTGAACCTGGGACGCGCTGCCCCGTGGGCAGTGGTGGCTCCGGCTTTGGTCCCTACTGACCTGTGGAGCACTGGAGTACAGAAGGGAGATCAACTCTCGCTTATACAAAAGGCTAAAAGAGTTCTGTGAGAGGGAGCTCGTCTCCTGACGGGGCTGGGGGCAGCAGCAGCCATGCTTGGTGCGGGGGGCAAACCCTGACACCCCCGGGGATGGGGATCCTGCTCCTGTCTTACCGAGTACCCCCGCACTGCGAGCGGGACCCAGCACAGCCCGCTGGACTTCAGTGCTTCTATTTACATTGAAATTTCATGTTAGTTCACTGGGTCCGAGCTGGCTGTTAACTTGAAGCAGTGCTCATTGTGCTTGGGAATTTTTTCAGCTTTATTTGAGATGGGCAGAAATTGTAGCCCTGAGCCAGGTCGCTGGTGAGTCTGGCGCCCGAGCGAACCCCGGTGCTCGTGTCCTTCCCTGGGCTTTGAAGTTGGTTGTTTGGGCTTTCATTAAAGCTTCCACGATGTTGTGGGGAGCCTGCGGGTGACCTTTTAGATGTGGTGGAGAGCAAGCACTCCCCCAGCAAGGCACGGGTGCTGCTGCTGGATGCCGCGAGCATGCTGGCTGCGTCGCGGGCAGCTCGGCATCCAGAGCTGCTGTGGGTTAGAGCTTGGGAGAACCCAGTCATACAGCAGAACCTCGGCAAATCCACCCCTCTGCCAGCCTCTGCTGGGATGATTCTCTTTCCATTGTTGTTCCTGTGGGACCATGATCCCCAAAGCTTGGACTGGACGGACTCATGGCTGTGGGCTGCGGTGCTGCTACAGCTAGTGACCTTAATGTCAGCCACTCTGATTTCTGCTCTGAGTTCACTGGAAAAAAACATTTTTAACTCGACACAATACCCCATAGAAGGTGACAAAGTGATTTCAACTTCATTGGGTTTTCCATTTGCACAGTCATTAAAAGGCCAACAGCAGCAGAGAGCATCAGCCCCAGCCATTAGTGGAGCTCGTTTTCTTCCCTGCACAGGAGATCACTGCTGTGGCATCCCCGGGGGGTGGTTATCTCCGATGGCAGCAGGTGGCCACCGGTGCCCCTGCCTGTGCCATCCCGCCACACCTTCTGCTCCGCCGCTATTTGTAACCGGCCAGGAAGTCTGTGAGGTTATTGGCACCAATAATTGTTTAGTTGGTTTGGAAGAACAACATTTTGTGTATGCATGGGGGTGTGTGTTCGTTTTGCTTTGCGTTCATTTAGCAAATGTTGGTGTGGGTTTTTTTTAATTTTTTTTTTAATTTTTAATTAATGGGAATGTAAACTTAGAGATTTGAAGCAGATGGAGTTGGTCACATCACCCTTTGTTTTAACTCCACTATTGCAGATTTACTTTGGGGTAAATCCTGAGGAAGACCTTTTAGGCTTAAATGTCCCAGACTCCAGCTTTTTGCTATTCCTTCCATCTTTCCTCTCTATTTGTCCTCTTATTACACCTCCCTCACTCTCCCCCAGGCACAGTGCCTGCCTCCATCACATGCTTCTTCCAGACAAGATCCCATCCAGCTTACAACTGTTTCTCATGCTGGAGACAGCAGCCAGAGGTGGGCTCGCAGGGCGGTGTGTGGAGTGGTGGTCCCCTTGGGAAGAGCCTTCAGGGGTTGATGCTGATGCAGGATGCAGGACTAGAGCCCACAGCTCTGGAGCTGAAGGCTACTGGACCTTTCCCCAAACCTGACCCCGTGTCAGCAATCTGTGTTGAGTTTTATATTTCTGATTGGTACCTGCTGGCAGCTGCAGCTCTCCCCGTGCGTACCAGACCCTGCCACCACCTTGCCTGGGCTCCCCTGGCCCCACAGTGCTCTGCCTCTCCTCCACCCAGCATCCCTGGGCAGCTCTTGCTTGGGGGCTTGTCCGTGGATCCGTGCCAAAAGTTGGAGACTCTAACCAAGGAGCCTATTCCTCCAGCTCGGTCCCTGTGTCACATGCTGTCCTTGCCTGTCATGGCTTTGTCCCTCCAACAGGTCCCCTGCCTTGCCACTATTTCCCTCCTGTCGTCTGCACAAGTGTGCCAGGCAGGGTTCAGCTGTGCGTGGCTTTTTCCCATGACCTGTCTAAAGGGGCGATAGTTTGAGATTGTACCCAAACCTCCGGGCTGGTGACTGTCCCCCCTGGCAGCGCAGTGCCGCTGGGGGACGGTGGCAGGACCCCTTGTCCCCTTGCAGCGCGGAGCGTGCGGCTGCTGCTGGTTTCCATCCCGCCTTGGTCCTGGCCAGGGCTGGTGCTGCCTCGCACCAGGCACCGCTCCCGCCCCAGCCGGCAGGAATTCGCTTTATCTCTCTGGCAGCAGATGAAAAGCCCTGGCCACAGGATGTGTTTGTGCTGGGGAAAGCGAGGGGAGGGGCGGGCACACAGAGTGGAAGGAGCTGAGTTATGCTCTGGATCCTCAAGTTTATTTTCAATACCTCCCCCTGCCCCAAGAGTTAAAACTGTTTTTATTTCTCCCTTTCTCTAGCGATGCCCTTGGAAATTTGTTTTCCTTCTCCAACAATAACACCGCCGGGATCCCGGCCGTGGTGCTAGGCTCAAGTGGCTGGCATGACGGCAAAGGCTGAATTGCCAAAAGCAAGTGCTCTTCAACCTCTGCCATTTGCTTCCCCCACAGGCTTGATGGTGTGGTGAATTAGCACGCTCGTGTTTTCCCGGTGGGAATAGGGGTGAGGGCACAGGAGAAAATAGCAGGCTGTGTCTCGTCCTTGAGCTTTTATTTCCCCTTCGCCTGGCACGGGTGGGCAGAGCTGCCTGCTCCCATTTAGCACGGCTGCGGGACTGCTTGCTGCAAAGCCCACGGTGCTTCACACCATCCTGTGAGCGCTGAATATAATAAATATCACTTAAGAATTCGGCTATATATAACCCCCATTTCCCCTTTGCAGAGAGCTGTATTGGATCGTAGCTCTATGCTTTTATACCTGCTGTTCAATGCTCGTGCATATAAATACAGCTCGGTTTTCCTTGGCTGCCTGGGAATGGCTTTGGCTTCTTCCCTGCCTTGGGGCTTCCAGCATGGCACATGCGAAACGCAGCCCAGGCCAGATCTTCGTGATTTTTCTCTTGGCCAAATTGCTCGAGCATCTTTTAGACCTTGGGTTTTCCATTTGACAAATGGCATTGACGGTTTGCAAGGGGTTTACGGCGATTACTTAATGGCCATAAAGTGTTTGGTGCTATGAGCTGCTGGGAACAGGAGTGCTCGGGACTGAGCGGGGTTCGGGTAGGACCTCTTGCTATGCAGGATGCTCCAAAGCATTTTGATCTATGCTGTAAGCAGCTTGCTGCTGCCCAGGCTGGAAGCAGGTTGCTTTTTGCTCCTGTGCACCAGCTTTGATGGATCTTTACAAAAGTGGGTTTGCTTTTCGGGAGGAACACCCCCGTTCCCACTCACTTCTGTGCTGCGGCTTTTCCGTGGGTCGCAGCGCATCGGGGGTGCTGCAGGTGCCTGAAAGCAGGGCTGGAAGACCTCATACTGCTGGCACAGCAGCCCTGATTGATTGATTGAGTGATGGTTTTTACAGATTTCTCATTGCAACACTCTGGTCAGTGTGTGCCGTTTGCTTTTTGTGCCTCATCTTACAGGCTGCCAATGTCTGGCAGATGCCAGGCTGCCACGGCTGAAGCCTGAGCAGAGGGTTCGGCAAAGGCAGCGGCTCTGTTAGCCTGGCTGGGAACCTCGAGTTGAGCCTGGCTAGTTCTGAGACAGGTAAAATCTTCTCATCTGTCCTTCTCATTTAGATCTTATCGCCTGTGTTTAGTGCAGATGGTCTGTTCCTGCAGCGCTGCTTCCATCCTGCCATCATTTTGCTTAGGCCAGTATCCAAGAGGAGGCTATTTATTCCTCTGTTTAAATTTATGTACAGTGTAAACCATTGTGTCCCGAGCTGTTTATGAAGCAGAGAGGCACTTCCTCTTCTCATTTCTCATTTTTAATCAATGGTTTCTGCTTACTCACCAAAAGCAAAGCCACAGAGGAATAATTTCTTTTCCTTTTGTCCCTTATTAAATTCAGCAGTCCTGGTGCAGGTACCAAAAGCCAACTGGTTGCACAGAAAAAGCAATGCATTCCCTGCCCGGCTGCCTTTGGAGGCCATCAGCTGCAGCGTTACTGGGACAAAGGGAAATTAAATGGTAGCAGCAAGGAGTGTTTCTGGTGAGGTTTCTGGTGCTGGCTGCCACCCTGCTGTGAGCAGGGCTGGGATTTTCCAGCCGTACCTTTTGCCTGGTTTGTTTTGCAGGCAGGCTCAGCCCCGCGCTGTCCTGGCACCAGCAGGACAAGATGATCTTTAAAAATTTAAGAGCCCTTTCTGCATCCAGCCAGGTGCCATTAAGTGTCTGGATTTCTGTTGATGGTGGGGTTAAGCTCATAGATTGAAGGACCTTGTGAAAACATCGGTCTTATTTAATGCAAAGTGCCAGAAAATAGTTAACGCAGTTGGAGTGGGGTCATCAGGAGGTAACGCAGGGGACAGAAGAGGGTGGACGTGACTTTTGGAGCCTGGCAGGTAACTACTGGCGCTTTGCATCAAAGCTTTTGCTGGCAGGGGTTTCACCTCCATGTCCAAGGGCTTTGCCAC
Source organism: Falco naumanni (assembly GCF_017639655.2). Taxonomy (NCBI): domain Eukaryota; kingdom Metazoa; phylum Chordata; class Aves; order Falconiformes; family Falconidae; genus Falco; species Falco naumanni. Next base: position 8,532,733 of record NC_054062.1, read on the forward strand.
ACACTAAGCCTGAAAGTGCAGCTGACTCTAACCTTGGTGGGGCATTGGCTCAGAGCGGATAATTAAAGTAATTTTCACTCTAACGAATCGATATTGGGAGACATTGATCCTGCTCGATGTGGTGGGAGTCCCTGGCAGGATGGGGAGATGCAGGGATGTCTGCTGCAGCGGTGGCTCCACTGTCCAGTGCTCCTGCATGGGAATTGCGATGTTTCTGTGCCTGTCCTGCAGCGCCCGCTTTGCAGTAAATAAATGCAACCTGGAGTGGCCCCACTGATAACGCTTACCGTCATTACCCGGACCAGCCAGGGCAGGTCTCTGTGCTTAAATAAATACACAGTTGCAGAGAAGGCTGGTGCACAGCAGCCCCTGGGGTGCACAGCCCCCCAGACTGGGGGTCCAGCCCCCAGTGCTGCATCCTCGATACGGGACACCAGGCTGCAGGGAGGGGGGGGGGCTGATGCGGTGGAAGCCTGGAAGTGTTTCCCCAAGCCAGCCCTGCTCCTGCCTGCATGTGCTCTTTTGGGACAGACTGAGCCTTGTTGCAAGTCATTGCTCCTCTGCGTTTGCCCAGTTTGTAGTTTGCCCAGTTCCTTATTGCACAGCAGGCCTTAGCTTCTGGCCTCCAGCCTTCACGCTCAACGCTCAGCAAAACCCCACCTCCCTTCAGCATCGGTCGTTTGGGGTCACTGCTTTCAGGGAGAGGATGCCTTTGAAAAGGATGTGATTCTGCTGTGTTTGCTAACAAAGTTTCCTGTCCAGTGGAGCTTTTCTTCCTTTTCTCGTACCGGGAGCATCCCGGGGCTCAGCCCTTTTCCTGCTCCACACCTCGGGGGGACCTGGCACCACGTCTTTGTCCCTGGCTGCTTGGCCCCTGCCAGCATCAGTGGGGAGACCTGGGGCTTCGGCATGTGTCTGGAAAACTGGCTCCACCAGTTAGGATGGATACTGGATTTAGTCTGTTCTTATTTGGGTTTAATTTATAAACTCTTCAGGGGTGACAAAATCTGTGTAGGATTTTCTAGTGTGGCGGTTGTGAATAAGAACATTTCCCATCCTTTCATTCCCTGCAAAAGGAAGAGAAAGTGTATCTAATAATAGCTGCATGAGGAAGGCCGTACACAATAAAGACATTATGAAAAATATTACACTCATCCATATTGATTTTTGCTTTGTTTGCTTGCTGGTTCCTTTATTACCCTGGCAGAGCCACGAGCAATGTCATCCCAGGCTCAGCTAATGAGCAAATATCAGATGCTGTCAGTCTGGCATGAAAATTCACTTGCACAGTCATTTTAAAAATAACTATTTGAAATGTCTGTCCAGAGCTGCAAGGCTTTCCAGGGGAGCCGGTCCGGCACAGAGAGACGCTGGGCTGAGAAGGAGCCGGTCTGGTGTCATGGCTTGGTTGGCAAGCGAGGTGGCTGATGTGGCGTGGGAGAGGTGGCTGCCCACGGTGGCATGGCCTGGGGACTTGGCCTGGGGACAGCCCCTGCCGTCCCCTGGAGTCAGTGAAATCCGTGCCTTTCGTAGGAGGATGGCTGAACCCCGTTAAAAGGGATTAAACATAATCCTTCCCCAAGTGTTGCAGGTCATCTTTATTCAGTGACCTTTTCTTAAGCGATGCACCTTCTCCTCCCATTCCACCCTCCCAGTAAGGAAATGTTTGCAAATGCTTAATTTATTTTAAATTGACCCCAGTTCCCAGTAGCAAGGGCTGGAGTTAGCCCCAGGGTCTCTGGTGGGAAGAGATTTGGATGGGTTTTGAATGCCATTAATTAATTAGAGTTTTGCAGCCCCTTTTCCATGCTGGAGCAGCAACTCCTTTCGTTAGCAAAGAGATAAACGCTGCCTGCAGACAGCACAGTGCGGTCCCAGCAACCTTCTTGGCTCCTTGCTGGAGAGCGTGTTCTCAGCTGGGACTAGATTTACGGTACTGTCATGCATTATTCATCCCAAATAATACATATTCGAACTCTGCAATTGTGCAGGGCAAGGCAGAGTAATTTTAAGGGTATCTCCAACCTGTAAATCTTAATATTCAAGGCATTAACAGATTCTGTGTGCATATGTGTTTGGGGGTATGTAAATAACTGCTCCTCTTAGCAAAGAGCAAGGGTTGCACCCAAAATTAAATGTTTTGCAAACAAGCAATGCAGCATTTTGCTGCAGGGAAGCTGCTCAGGTGTTCGGGATCTCTCTCTACTTTTAACAGGAGAAGTGAGTGATTTGTGCATCTTACACCAGTTCTGGTCTGGTCTAAATATGTCTGCTGAAAAAAAGTGAGAGCTTACAGTTTGAGGGCACCTCGTTGGACTTGAGGTCGAGACTTGTTTTAAATAATGGTTATGTCCAAGTTACAATGAATAACTAACCGGTTCCTAACGCTGCAGATTTCCTCGCTTGTGAGTGGGATTATTTCTGATGGGAGGAGCAGAGGAAGAGGAAAGAAATTAATCTTATGAAACCCACTAGCATTTAATAAAAAAAATGATATTTAAGTACCTATTAGGAAAGCCAATGGGCTGTGGGACTTTTTAAAGGGTGTGTGTGTCAATTTATGTTAGTCTTATTATAATAATTTATATTCAAAGAAAAAAGCAGGCATTGTTTATTTAAAATAACACGTTCTTTGCCACCATGAAAGCTTTGTATCCCCAGTAACGTTGCACTTACCCCTAGGTCTAAATTACAGCTTGGAAAGCCCTTTTCTTTAACTGAGTAAATAAGATTTCGCTCCTGTGCGCTATCTACCTGTTTCTATGGAAACCAGATTTTAGTGCCAAGCAAGCTGCTTGGATTCGGCACCGCTCGGCTCCGGCACACCGGCCTGGGTGAGGGCAGCAATAAACCCACCCTAGGTCGGGGGGGGGGGGGGCGGGGGGCTGCTGGCAGCTTGCCCCGATGCCTGGAGAAGCCGAATTACAGCTTGTCGGTGTGATGCTGAACTTGTCGGATCTCCGAAAGGCTGATAATAAGGTTATCTTTTTGCTGAGACTGGGATCTTGCCTCTGCCTGGAGGCGAAGAGGAGATGCTTTGGGCTGCCATCGGCACAGAGGGAATCCTGATGCTCTATTTATAAGTGTGCGTGGGACGTGGAGGGGCTGAGCTGGAGGAGGCTGTGCTGAGGGTCCCCGCAGCGCCAGGGGGGTTGTTCGTGATGCTGTAACGAGCCCTGGGTTGGATCCTGGAGGAGATGGACAGGCTCAAGCGATGCTCGCCTCAGAGTTCCCATTCCAGTGCAGCTTTAGAAGAGCAGAGCAAGCCAAAAAGAGGTCCCTTTCGTACTGGAAAAAATTATTAAAGCATAATTATGTTCTTAGACTTGGATAATGAAACATCTTTCTCTGTTTGGCCTTGGGGCCAAAATAGATGCATTTTTAATGTTATTTTTAACAGTGCAATTTTTTACGTGTCATAACTTATGTTTTCTTCGTGGTCAAAGTGGAAAAAGCCGTGCAGTATGATTGTTGTTACTAAAATCTCCAGCCTGTTCTTGTCATGTTTGGGATTAGGCAATGCAACACATCCAGGGGTCTGCCCTGGAGACAGGGGGAGCGGGTACAAACCATCAGATGGTTCAAAACAGGTGGCCTCTCAGGTTGTCTTTCTCTGATACCAAAGACCATGTGGCATTGTCAATACCATAATGAAAAACTAGGAGGGAGGTTGATGTGGGCTTCCTCAGTGGCTGGCCATCCCATGGTACTGGTGATGGTTATGGTCTTTCAAAGACCATTAGGTTATTTCTGTAATCCTTTAGATTTAGATTCTCGCTGCTTTCCGGGCGTTTGTCCTCTGTCTTCTTTGCTGGGCTGGGATTTGGGTGGTGGTTGGAGCATCCTTAATCCAGCTCCTCTTCTGCCGGTGCTGTATTTGAGGAGTCGGAGCTACCTGCTGTGGACAGGGGCTGTGGCAGCGCAGAGCAGGCCCTGTGGGTGAGCAGCTTCAGGCACCTCAATCTTGACAGTAATGAGGATTAATAATGTGCTGCAGTAATAAATTCGGAGTGGACCCAAGGTTTAGTGGGAAGGACCGTGGCCCCGGGAAGGATCGTCGCTGGCAGCCCTTTGGTGGGGGAGAGCATCGGGCACCGCTGGCGGTGGGCACGGGAAACCCCACCCCGCTCATCCCCCGGATCATGCAGGGAAGGTGCTGCTTCCTCGCTGCTTGGTGGGATGGGCAATTCCTGCCCTCAGCTTGTAAAAAGATGTGAAAGATTTTTCTGCAAAATGGTGTAGCTGGAGACTTCTTCCAGGCTCTCACGTTCCCGTTTGGGGGTTTTTGTGCTAAAAGGTGTCATGCCCTTCATCCAACGTGCCAGCTGGCTCTGTTAGAGGTGCATGTGGAGCGGAGAAGATGCCACGCTGGCTGTGGAGCCTCACTTTTTACCCCCCCTTTTTTTTTGCCATTGGCTTTTTCATTTGCATCATCCGTGTGCCTTTTCCTCATGTATGCTGAAACCACCTGGATGAGTGGTGAACCTGCCCTGGACTCCAGCGAAGAGCCCCCCAGCCCGTAACCAGTTCAGACCTTGGTGCTCACTGGGCGGGTTAACGAACCCAGCAGAAACCAGATCCTGGATCTGGAGGTTTTCCCTTCTTTCTGCCGCAAATACTTCTGTAATCTCTGTGGAAAAAAAAATCCTCCCTCCCCATCCACCTATTCTTTATTGGAAGTGCTAAACAGTCCTCTTCAGTGACTTTCTAATAAGAGGATATCTGTTAAGTGGAGCCCCAGAGAGCTGAGCTGCTTTACAGGGAGCTATTTGAACTTGTTTCTGTACCAGCTTTTTAATATAGTTTAATATAGTTCTGGTCCTTTTTCTGCATGGTTTTTCCCCATCAAAGCTTACTGTTTTTGCTCTGTTGTCTTACTGTCATGCAGCGTTACAGCGAGGGGAATGGCACAAGGAGCAGCAGAGCGCTCAGTATTTATATCCCAAATGCAAATTGACAAGTGACTCAACTCTGTCCAGGTGGTGAAATGCTCTGAAGTTAAAATTCCGGTGAAGAACAGGCCTGTAACACCACAGCTGCTTGCTTAACAGGTTGTACTTCCTTATTTATTCATTTGTAATTTTATTTGTTTTAACTTTGTCCCGGAGCCCAGGTATCAGTTACAGCCTGGTTGCAGTGCGCCGTGCCGTGCAGGAGGAGCTCGCGCTGCTGCTCCCAGGCAGATGTGGACAGATGTGTCCCCAAGGCACTCGGCACCGCAAACAAAGGCAGAACCACAGATGTACTGTTAGAGGCAGCAGCCAGAGGAGGAGATATGGAGAGATGCGTATTGACACAGATCTCCTGGATCCCGGCCGAGACTCAGTGCTGGAGATGGAGGTGGCTGGTGAACAGTGCTGGGCTCTCCGGGATAGTTTGGGAGATGCTTTTGGAAAGACTCAATAGGATGTCTGCTCGCTTTGCAAGATTCATGGACAGGCCTGGCTGAGATTCCTCCTCTAATATTTCATTTAAAATTATCTTATAAGCTCTACGATGTGCATTTCCATTGGGGATGAAACGCAGCAGCATCCGTGCTGCTCCAGGTGACACCAGCTGTGGTCCCATGCCATGGCGTGGGGTGGCTCTGGGGTGATGCGAGAGCTGGCAGCTTCATGTTTTGGCAGCTTTATTGTTCGTACAAAAAAGGTGCCGGGATTTCCTAGGAAGGGTGCTTGTATGGGCTGGAGCAAACCAGCGTGCTGCTGGTGGCTCTGTGAGCTGGTCTGGGCAGGGAAGGGGCCAAGGGCACTCGGCAGCTCTTTGTGCAGGGGTGGTCCGGAGGTGGTGGGGAGGAGAGCTGGGACCTGCCTGTGCCCTCGGATGGGGGCAGTTGTGCTAATCTGGTGGGAATGCTGTCAGGAGCAATGGAGGGATCGATCCAAACACTGTCCTCTCCATAGCCAGCAGCGCCGGTACAGATGGACGTGGCCACGCAGCCACACACAGAAATCATGCAGGATTTGCTGCTTCCACTGGCACTGGCTGGGTCACGCTGCTGGAAACCAGTGTGACTCCGCTGGTTAAGCTGGAGCTGGCTCAACATGCGTGGCTGAGTTGGTTTATTTGTCTGTGTCTTATTTCCCCCATATATTCCCCTTTCTCGTGGTGCTCTTCTCACGTAGCATCGAGTGACTCCTGCAGCACGCTGAGAGCATCTGATGGCTGTGGGCACCCATGGGTGCTAGATGTCCATTCTTCCTCACCCCCAAGGTGGCTTCCCAGACTTTTCCTAGAAATCTCAGCCATACCTGATAGCTGTGGCGGTCTCCTCCGTTGGCATTGCTCCCAACATCCCCTCCGGGAGTAGGTAAGGAAATGGGAAGGGATATTCCCTCTGCCAGATGGATGTTTAATTAATTTAGTTCATTTGTATCATGAAACGTAGGGTGTAGGGGCAGGGAGGTTGGCCCCGGTAGCTCTGCCAGAGTCATCGTGGAGGGGGTGGGAGGCTGGCAGGGTGCCAGCCCAGCAGTGCCCACACTGTCACCCACGCTGGGAGGTATGAGGTCCCTGCAGGGAAACTCCCATCAGGATATCCCTGGGGATCTGCAGGAAAGCAGCTGCATGGCCACGAGGGAGTGAAGTCATCAGTGGCTGCGGAGACGCAGCAGAGTCGTTGAAACATCTCCAGGTCCGTGGGTCTAATTGCTTTAGACGTGTCCCATCCTTTGCTCGTGCACGATGGAAGCATTTTGTGGTTGGGGCTGGCGTGCTGTGACCCCTGCCCGGGGCCGGGATGAAGGGATGGAGAGATCCTGTGTTTTACATGGGCAGGAGCTGTGCGATGCACAGCACGTACTGGTGCCAGGGCAGGATGATGCGCTGCCCATGCTGGGGCTTCGCTGGGGGTGAACTGGGATAACCCCAGCTCAGACCCACTCACAGCGTGTCTTTAGATGTGAAGAAAGAGGTTGTGATGCAGCAAGCTGGGATTGTGCTTTTTAATGGAGGGGTGCCAATATAAATAAGCTCGGGTAGGCGACCAATAGAAGTCTTGTTTTGACTTGAATTGTTTTGGTATATGGCCTGTCAACTTTTATCCATGGCTTTGCAGATATCGGTGCCACCACCTACTATCATGCTTATGAATAGTTATTACCGATAGAGCTCCACGTCTGCAGCAGAATAAAGCACTTGATGAAAAATACATTAGTGGCTCCTTTGTTAGCGGAGCGTTGCCCCGGTATTCCCCGCTGCGATAACCCGTGGGGGCATTTCCCTGGGTTTTCCCTCGATGATGCAGCGATCACAACTCTGTGTTTCTCTCCCTCTCTGAACCCGTCAGCCTGGCAGCTCCCTCCTCTCCCGTGTTTCCCAGGCAGGGCTTCCATTTCGGTCAGGCTTGGAGCTGAGCGGGCTCTGGGGGACTGGACCGGACCATACTGGCTAGGGAAGGGCTCTGCCTTCTGGGCCAGGAGGAGAACAGTCGTGGGAGATCCTAGCAAGTTATAGGGTACGTGGCTCAGGTGGCAAGTTTACTAGTGGTGTGCGGTGCTGATTTGGCATTTTGGAAAGCCTTTTTTTCTCTTTTTTTTTCCCCCATTTGAGCCCATTAGTTCCCTTTTCTCTGCCCTCTTCTCCATGGACATACTCCTTGTCAGGCTTGGTGTCAGGTGCTGGGCAGCGTAAGGAAGATCCTGTGATAAATACTGCAGAGGAGCTGGTGCGAGGCTCTGTCGGTGTGGGTTTCTTGGTGGGCAGAGAGGGACAGCCTGGGGCTATTGCCAGGAGCATCCTTGGGATAAGTATTAAAAGATTGCTGCTCTTCAGATCTGGTGAGCAATGTAGGGAAGACATCCCCAATCCTGTGTCAGCTGAGTGATGGAGAGCCCTGTTTATAGCTCCTGAATCCCTGGCACGCCTTGCTTGCTCAGAAGAGCTGCGTTTCGTGGCACGCACCAGCTGGAAAACAAGTTTTGCTGACTGGTGGCCACAAGCTGCCACACGTGGGGTCCCTCCTTGGTGTTCGTGAGGCATCACCGAGCCTGGACCCTGCCCATGGGTGAAGAAACTCAACTCTCGTTGGACTTTGAGGGTGCACATGAACACCCCGAGGGGAGCCCGGGTCCCCATCAGTTTATAGGCTGACACACATCGCCCCGTGGGGTGGTTTTTCCTTCGAGGTGTGTGTGGAGGTGGGGTTGGATGAAGGGGTGCTGCCGAGCCAGCCTGGCCATGGTGGGGGCACGGAGGTTTAGTGCTGGAGCAGCCCCAGCGCAGGCAGCTGCCCGTCCTGCCTGTGTCCAGCTGCTGCCCTCACTTTTCCACATCTGCCCTTGTGGCTGGTCGCTGACCAACCCCTTTAAAATCTCATTTACAGCCGGCGAGGGAGAGAGTTTGCTCGGTATAACGTTCTCTTTGCGAACCTAATTTCAGAGCGGGGAATGCTTGCATAAATATACATATATTGTCTAACCCTCTTTTTTGCTTTTAGTCACTCAAACATGTGATTTTATTCCTCCAGCTGTAAAGCCAAGCGTGCGAATGTTAAATTGTTAAATAAGTCAAACGTAATTATTCAAGCACCCGGCATAATGTGTTTCAGAAGTGCAGAATATGAAATCCAACACAACGCGCACGGGTAAATGCTTTTGTGGAAATTGTACTCCTAAGGGGAATGTCATTTTGACAAGAATATATTTTCCTTCTTTCCTCTTGCAGCCTGTCTTGTACTGTCTTGATGCTTTGGTGGAAGTCTCATCCAAGTACAGTTCATTTTGATGTGGAATTATTCAAACCTTTCAGATCCCTCCCTGCGGACCGGTTTGCTCTGCAGGCTGATAAAATGATACCGGTGCAGCTCAATGCAGAGGACCCGACGGGAAATGAAAGATTTTCTTTTGCAAGGGTTAGGCTGAGCTGGTTATCTTTGGGTAGTGCTATCAAATGCTCTTTTCTGCAGTCCGGGCACGTCGTCTACATCTGGCCAAAATGTGTCACAGAAAAAAGATGTTTTGAACAAAACTCATCCTTTGTAGCAGATGTGGGGGGGGGAAGTCGTTAGAACTCCGTTTTCAGGGGCATTTTTGAGCCTTTTTGTCCCAAAATGGACAATACTTTCTTAAAATGTTTGTGGCTTCGAAGGAAGCATTGCCGTTTTTTCTGGGTTTTATTGGTCAAACCCAAATATGCTTAACAGTGTCTATCACAGCAGAAAGTCGTTTCTTTTTGTGCTGTCTCACTCCTGGATTTTGAGATGTATGCCAACTCGAGCTTTTCTTTTGAGAATTCCAGTGGTTGCTGCCGTTAAACACGTGCGCTTATTTGCAGCCGGGATTTCCGTAATGGGTGGCTTCTGGCCCCTGTCTCAGCCCCTCGTGAGGCACCTGAGCAGGGTCTCACCCTGACCGTAGCTTTTTTGGGTCTCATGCTACGTACAAGGCTGTGTGCAATGGTGACCTCGCTCGCTTTGCTTGTTAGCTGCGGCAAAGTCGATAAAACTTCAACCTCCACATTCAAATGTGCTCTTGCTGGTCTTACTGCTGGTAAGAAAATGTCAAGAGAGCTAACTAAGAACAAATAGTAGTTTCCTGTTCCCTTCCCTTATTAAAAGTAAATACTTGTCAGACATCTCCGGGAGCTTCACTGGACAAAAAACAGCTTCACTTCTTTTATTGCAAAATATCTCTATTCTGGACAGGAGCTCCAGGGAGGTGTTTTCTGTGAACCTTTTCTGGCCCGCTCATACCTAACGTGATGGCCGTTATTTCTCTAATGGTGGCTCTGATCTCATCCTCAGATTTGCATGAGTGGCCTTCGGGATGCAGTTTTAGGTGTTGCCTTTTATTTATAATGCTGTCTAGAGCTCTGCAGACCTGCCCTTTGGGGACCAGTAATTCCTGTTCCTTTTTTTTTTGCTGGTTTCCCCCCGCCCCGCATCGTAGCCTGCTAGTAAATGCACGCCGTGGCTGCTGGGGACCCTCCGTTCCCTCCTGCGCAGGGTGCCGCCAAGGGCACGCATCCATCTTGCTGCAGAATTGATGACCTTTGTCAACGACGCGCATTCAGAACCGGAGCCCTTAGTTCTGGCTGTGGTCTGTGTTGAAGTGAGCCTGTATTAACGTGGAGATAGAGCCCTTTTTTGTTTTCCTCCCCCTGCACGTCAAAGCTTGACCACAGTGCTGTCCAGCTGCTCTTTGTCTCTAATGTCTGATTAAAGGGCTGGAAGAAAGTGCACGTGGTGGTTAGAGCTACGTTTCCCTTCCTCTGGGTGTATGTGTGATGATATGTGTGTGTTTTTGGCATTTCTTTCCTGTAGCAGGGTTCTTCACAGCCCATGTGCTTTTAACATTGCACGTTGAAATTCCTCGAAGCTTCTGGTGTCTGCGTGTTCCACACTTAGTCGATCTGTTCCTATTAATTTTTAAACACTCGCATTTTAGCAGTAGATAAACAGCTGGTGACGCTTTTGGAGTCGCAGTGTATCATCGGAGGAGCTGATGTAACTCTCCCAGCATTGCACAGCGAGCTGGGGAGGGCGAGAGCTGTGCTGGGGCTGTAGGGTCTGGTTCCCTTGGGGTGCAAGTACTCCCTGTGCGATGCTTCCCACCCATCTCCCGTGGAACCGCGGCTTGCCAGCTGCCAGTTTGCTTTTCCTGCTTTTTTTAAACCACCCTGGTATGCTGCAGATCCTAAGAGCAAAGCTGAGCTCATGGTGGAGAATCCAGCTGGGGAATCTGCCTGAGCATCTTTGACAAAGCTATTTACATTCCTTAAATCATTGACTGAAAACATCGTGCCTGACTCGTTCTTTCCTTTTTTTTTTTTTTTTTTTCCCTTGGAGGCAGCTAAGATCTAATCTGTGATTTATTTTTTACTTTTTTATATCTTTTTTTTTTTACAGCTGTATGGATTTGTTAGGTCTGAAGGGACCCTTAGATCATCTTGTCTCACCCTCTGTACAGTAGTGACCATGGAAATCCATCCAGCTTCCCTTCCGCCCCGTAATTTGTGAGCTGTGACCATGCACACCCCGCTAAGGGAGCCAATATTTTGGAGATCTTTTGCTGCAGTTCTTTTATACGGCAGTTTGCGGTATGCTGCGAGTGATACATGTTTCAGTCACCCACACAGCAGTAAATGTGCCGTCTGCAGAGGCAGAGCAAAGCCTAAATTTAACATACTCTGTCAAATCAAAGCACTTTATGGGTATATTTATCCACCGTTACGATGTGTGAGGAGGAAGGGAGGTAGTTTCTGACTCTCAGAGTCTCTGGAAAACTACCTTGGGGGTTGCTTCTCCACCAGCTCTGCCTTTAAGCAGGTGTAAATAGATCAACTGACATCATGGAATTAAGCCATGGAAAAAACGTGGCTGTAAGCGTCAGAGGTCTTTATCTGATGGCACGGCCGGCGTGTGCGGTGCCATCCTCTCTGGGGCTGCACTGGGCTCTTCTGGAGAGCCCAGCATGGGAACTGGTCTGCGCAGGGGTGCGAGGGTGCTCCACATACAAGTTGTGTTTGAAAACCCCTGCTGATGCTTCTAGTTAATCATGGGTTTGGGGAAGTCTGTGTTTGCTATTTTGAGAGCCTTTCTTCGAGTAACACATCAGAGGAGAACCGAGGGTTATTTCTGCAGTCAGAATACTATTGGTAGGAAACCCTTTCTTATTTCTAAGATAACATTTATTTCTGGAAGGCGTTTCACTAGCAGCTTTTCAGGAGCGTAGCAGAATATATACAAAAATAAAAAAGAATCCTTTTATCTCATTCTGGGGAGGGCAGGGAAGAGGAGGAGGAGCATCCTTGCTGTGCACGGCTGTCTTGGCTCTCCTACTGCATTGCACAATCTTAAGAGTCTTCGTTTGTGTAAGCCACCTAATTGCAAAGAGAGAAGCTCTTGGCAGTATTTGTAAGCCTGGTAGAGCTGTCCTTTCCCAGGTTAGTCTCTTCCTTTTGAAATGGTTCTTGCAGCTCTTGGCAAGTTGGGCAGGAATTGTGCAACAAGGAAGATAAAACCCACCAAAATCAGGAGCATGCCCCTCACTCTGATACTGAACACTGGCCCCTGCTTGTAGCTCTCAGGCTTACAGAGTAAGAATTTAAATGTTAGTAATTTACACACACACACACCCCCCTCAATGGATGCAAACCCATAGAAAAATCACTGACCTGGCATCAGGAGCTGGGTGTTTCTCCTCGCTGCTCTGAACTGCTTGGAGTCACCCTGGTTTGGTTTCAGCACCATGGATGTGAAATGATTTAGGCAGAAAAAAAATCTATGTTTTATGTCAAGAAGGTAGAAGAGAACGGTGTGTTTCTGCTTGCCTTGCTGCTGGTGCTGGGAATGTCAGCCAAGCAGATTTTGTCGTGGAGGTGATACTTCTGCTCACCCCCTGCTGCGCACCCTCCCCGCCTTGGCTCTTCTGAACAACTTGGTTGTGCTTCTAGGGTTGGGAATTTAACACAGTTGTTTTCCCTGCCTGCAGGCAAACCCAGAGGGGACACTTTTGAGACATATCAGAAGCGACTGAGATGTCTGACCGAGGGGTCAGGCCAGCAGCGTGCTGTTGGCACATCGCTCCAGTTCAGGTGTGCAAGGTGGAGGAAAACAGTGGATAGAGACAGGCAGGCACACACGGGAGGGATTTCCCCTTATCATCAAGTGTGGAGCATCTAAAGGTTCAACCGAAGCAGAGCATCCTGCAGCTTTGGATTTATATTTTTTTTCTCTTTCAAGAGCAGTAAATTCCTTCTGATGGCTTTAGCGTGGAATTGGACAGCTCTGCCTTGGAAATACCTGTGCTTGTGATGCCTTTAATTGATTCTCAATAGCCTGGAAAAATTAGGCATTTGTTTCTGATGTGAAATTTTCCGTGCCCTCTGGAAGGAAGGAGGGAGCAATGGGCATGTTCTCCCTCCTGCCTCCGTGAGTGGCATCCTGTATCCCTCCTTCCTTTCCTTAGAGAAACTTTGGAAAGTGGAGATAATAGCAGCCAAATTAGCAATACTGGAGGGCTGAAGTTCATGTGTCTTATTTCCCAGCCTTGCTGGATGCTTGCAGAGCTTCACGGAGTGGTGTAGGTGCTGGGTAAACGATTCCATGTTTGCTTACGTGCCTAAACCCGGATCTGTGAGATTTGTCAGCCTCCTCAAGCTCGGGAGGAAGGGCTGGGTGCTCTCCCTTTAAAACAAGTCGTAACCTGAGTTAGTATTGCCGGAGCCTAGAAAGGGGGAGGTTTGCTTCCTTGTGCCCCACACTTGCACTGCTGTAGCGTGCTGGAGGAGGTCTTTTCAGAGGTTATTAGTCACGTATGAGACTAAGGCCGTGTATTTACCCGTGATCCGAGATGAAGCCGGGGGCTCAATAGCACTGAGAGATGTCACAGCTTGAAGAGCAGTTTTCAGGGTCGCAGAGCAGCCCCTGGTAATGCGATGGGCTTTGGTGCTGAGTCCAAGTGTCGCCAGCGGCTGGAGAATTGATGTTTAACAGGCACGTTAGTGCCAAGCCCAGGCAAGGAGGCTGCTGAGAGCTGGGTGGCTTTGGGGAATTTTGCTTGGAAAGCCAGCTTGTAATAATAATAAACCCCCAAAGTTTACAAGGTGCTTGCCTCCTCTCTGGAGTCCAGCAGAAGATTAGGGCTAACGAAATAAAGTTTATGCTTGCTTTCCTGGGCTTCGCATCCTACCGTTCTCCCCTTTTCCTGAGTGTTTCTGTGTGCAAACACATTACTTTGTGTTTGGAGGTGCCCAGGCAGGGGTGTGCGGGAAGTGGGGAGCCCCCCAGCCCTCTCCTGCATCCGCACCCGGGGATGAACCTGGCAGGCAGCGTCTTCCCGGAGCACGTGGCTTGGGAAGTCGTCGGCTGTTTTCTTCCAGCACACGGAGTTCTTCTGCAGCTTCCTTCTCTTCTGGGCTTTTCCCCACCTTTTTTGAAATGTAAAGCTGTGAAAGTGGAAATGTTTCATCCAGGTGGATGTGTGTCTGCGTGGAAAGCTTGGAGCAGCCCACAGGTCTGTTGACCCAGATGGGATTCTCACTGTGAGCCCAGACTCTCTGTAGCTTTGGGAAAGCAACTTTGCGGGTGATAAAGGTCTCCCATCCCTGCAAACATGCAGTTCCAGCTTACAACAAGTCAAAGCAGCAATTCCCAAGCAAATTCTAAAAGCTGCCTTTTATGGTACACTTGAAGAACTCCTATTGCTTCCTCCTTCTTTTGTATACTTTAGTATTACAGGAATTTCTTTGAGCTTAAGTGAGTTTTCTACCAATTTGTAAAAGGCAGCTAGTCTCAAACAGCTTGTGATGGTTAAGCTGCTGCTCATGCTGCTGCAGAAGGGCTTTATGAAGGGCTTTGCTTCTATGAAGCTCCCTGGGGCAGAGCCTGATGCTTTGCAGGTAGCACAACACCCTGCCCAAGCAGAAACCCCCCCACACCCCCCCCCCCCGGCTGCAATTATAAAGCTGCAAGATGCACCCAGGGCTCAGAGCCTGGGAAATGGATGGAAAAGCTTCTGCTGCCTTCAGGGGCTTGGACTGCATCAGTCTCTGAAATGTTAACCTGCAGGTGACTCGAGCTTGAAGCAGGACCCTGTATTTTTATTCAGTGGGATGGCGAGGCTGGGGTCTGACCCTCCGAGCCCAAAGCCCTCATGTATATGTGTGAGAGGGACGGGGCTGTCGGCGGGGTCTCCTGGTCTGCAGGTGGGCTGTGCGATGGTCCTCTGTATCCGGCTCCTGGCACGGGCATCTCCTGCCTGCGCTACTGCTCTGGGGCTGAGAGGGATTTAAACTTTATTGGAGAAACACATCTGGATGCCGTGGCCGTGCCAGTATTCAGGGGGCTCTGCAAAATGCAAAGAACTGGCTTTTTAACACTTTCTGTTGTGAGTTTGTTGTTTTGGTTTGTTGTTGGTTTTTGTTTTTTATTTATACTGCTGCATTTATTTTTTTTTCTGTAGCAGCTAGAATAAAAACGAAGGAAATAAGCCAAGGAGAATTTTAAGCCCTCTCTCCTCAGTAGGTAAATTACCATTGTGCAAGTGGATTGGTTTCATATGGATGCTTCCAATTTCTCCTGCACATGCAAAATGTTCCTAAACCTCTCTTTTTTGCTCCATATGTTTTTTCCCTGACCGCCTAACTCCATTTCAGAGCAGAGCGGAAACAGGGACTTAAAGTTATGTGAAAATCTGTAACATTTTCTGCTTACATCCAAGGCCTTGATCAAAAGGGATTAAGCTTAATACAGACTTAAGCCAGTTTCTCGGAAGCAGGTTTGGGTATCCGTGTTTTGCATCTGACTAGCTGTTTTTTCCATCTGTTTCAACAAATCCAATCAATACTGGGGGAGGAGGGGATGCTTTTGCCGGAGAGCCTCCGCTTGCGGCATGCTGCACAGAGCTGCCATCCCTCCCTGGGGCTGCAGGAACCCTCTGTGATCCCTTTGGCTGGCAGTCGCTTGGCAGAGCTGATGAGGGGGCGGAGATGATGGTGTGTTTGCCTAGCTTGCAGCTTTTTAATTCAGAGCCCAGTCCAAAGCAAAACTTCAGGTCTGGGGGCGCCTGGCGAAGACCCCGCAGTTGGTGCGCAGTGAGCAGAGCCACGTGCCTGTCTCATCTCCTACCACCGCGAATTATCGTGCTGCTTGTCTTCCGTGCTCTGCCTGCGCTGAGCAAGGCTTGCAGCTAGGCTGCAAATAGTCCTGCTAGGAACCGCCACCTCTGACAGGGGCTTTACCCCCGAGGAAAGCTTGAGTGGCTCTTTTTGAGTCACAAGGTGAGGGGTTTTGCTTAGTGCATGGCTTTGGGCATCATGAGTTAGGGATTTGTGTCCTTAAACAGGAGGAGGTAGTGGAGCAGGTGACCTACAAGCTATGGGGGAAACTTAACTCGAAACTGCCTGGACTCGATGTTCAGCAGGTGCCACTGGTTTGTGGCCAAAGTTCAGCCCGTCTTGGTCTTCCCCGTGGCGTAAAGGAAGCACGTCTCTGCCTGGAGCTGCTTTTTGTAGTGTGATGGCTTGGCCAGCCTACCATTTCTGATACTTGCGTCAGTGCTTTGGAGTCAAGAGTTGGCTGCAGGACCCTTTTCCCTGAATTTTCCTGATAATTATATCCGTGTATGGCGCAGACGTGATAATTGTAACCACCCTGCCTGGCACAAAGTAGGCTCCGAGCCCTGGGGGCAAGACGGAGATGCTTTTCTGGCACTTCCAAAGCCTGCAGCGGTCCAGAGCAGCAGGGCCCAGGGTCTGGAGCACCTGGAAAATGCAAAAGCAGGATGAATGCTGCTATCAGCTGGTGACATCCCTCCCTCCCCTGCATGGAAATGATTCTGCTGGTGTTTTCTTCCCCATGCTCAAATACCTTGGCACAATGCGTCTTTGTGGCAGCTCGGTCCCACGTGACGGCACGAGGCAATGCAAGCTGAACTCTGCCGGCAACGCTGCGTGCCCCAATTAGCTGCTGCGGTCAGGGCTTTGCAGACCGCCTGTGTAAATCTATTTACCAGTGTTTTAAGCTAATTAGTGTTTAAGCGTTTGGGGTTTTTTTTGCCTTCTTCCTCTGTTCCTGCCTCTCTTCAAGCATGAAGGGCCAAGAGCCCAGCACGTGTAAGTCAGCACAGCTTGGTGGCTTTCAGCAGGGACTCCATCAGCTTGCACAAGCTGAGGTCAGAGCTGTTAGCACCCACATCCTCCTACATGTTTCACGTCTTCCCACGCTTGAGCTAATTCCTTCAAAATTTTCCTACCTGATTGTCACTTCTCCCCAAAGAAGGCAGCAGGGAGAAAAAAAAAATCCATTTAGCAGCGGATTCCTTGCAAAGTGCTGTAAACCTGCCGTACAGGCTGGCTGGGTGGCGGATGCCTGCTTTGCATAGCAGGAGGGCGTTTCGTGGCCTCTGAGCAGCTAGGCTTACACAAGGATCCTTTTTCTGGAAAAAGCAGGAAGGTTTTTAGATGAGAGGAGTGAGTAAACTGTGGGAAAAGCAGCGATGGCTCAAACTGGCACTTGAGGCTGGACTTGGGACTTGGATGAGCTCCCTGGGTTTGCTTTTAGGCACTTTTTTTTTTTTTTTTAGAAGTGTAACTGCATTTCTCCCCACTGTTTTGGTGGGGCTACAAATATGATGCAGGATAGTATAGCTGTGCTTTCTGAATGCTGCTTTCTGTGGATCCCAAACTGGGCAGAGCCGCTGTTTCATTTGGGCACCTTGTTATTGCTCAGTGATAACTGTGTGACCGTAACATTACAGGAATGCTACAGGAGCGTAATCTGGCGTCCCAAGGTCAGCCCCCACCACTGACATCCACAGAGCTGTCCTGGAATCCAGGGTGGGAGGCTGCGTGTGTTGGGAGTATTAGTCATGTTGACTGTGCACTTGGGAGAAGGGCTGTCCTGGCCTTGTGCGCCCCACACACACCCAGCCAGCAGCGTTTTTTCCCCCTTTCTTTAAAGACTGATTGATTCCTCTTAGGTGCTCTTGGGGTAAGCTAATAGCAGAGCCCCCCAGTCGATGTGCCTTTGCTTTGGGGGAAGGGGAGCATGTGGCCATGCCCAGCACCCTGCCTCCCCACCGTGCTCCATCTTCTGCTGCTCCGCTCTTGGCGTGTTTCCAGGTTCATTGGGGAGTCACTGCGATGTTAACTGGGGGCAAAGGGAAGGAGCCAGCTTGGTCAGACAGAGGGGAGAGCCGTAATGGGGGGGTGAGGAGCCCCGGCGTGTGCTGGTGCTGTGCCGGAGCCGATGGAGCTGTCCCAGCCGGCTGGGAAGGTTCACTCGATGGCTGTGCACTTACCTGAGTGTCTGCGCCAGGGACCTGAACCAAACTCCTGCTTTAGCCAGTTTGTTTGTGTTCTTTCCCCCTCCACCTCTAATTTCCAGGAAAGCACAGTTCCCTGGCTTCATTACCTTTGCTTCCCGAAGGGCACACTTTCAGAGCCAGCTTTTGCAATGGTTACAAAGCTACACAAATGATGCCTCTCCAGTTACGTGCCACATTTTTTCTAAAGAGCCAGTTTTTTAATACCTTTGGTCTGGCGGAAAGCAGCCAGCTCTCAGCTCGGACTCCCTGTGCTCAGGCATTTCTGGGAATCCTCCTTGTTTCTGGGCATCTGTCAGGAGGATGCTGAAATCCCAGCTGCAATAAAAAGGAAGCTCTCCACTGGCTCCCTTTGCCCAAATATATTCAGTTATTGCTCTAAGCAGAGGCAAAAGTTGTCTGACATGTGCTTCACAGGTCAGCAAAGCCAGTATATGCTGGGACACAAAGGGATTGCATGAGAAACGAGGAGTTATCGTGCTGGGCAAAGCTGGGGACGGGGCGCAGCACCCCCAGACAGTGGTGGCACCTTGGAACCCCAGGAGGACGAGGGGAAGTACTTCCAGAGGGAGAGAAATGGCAGGACAGCTCTCCAGAACGCCCCGAGAGTCACAGAAATGTGCAAGCAGGTGAATAAAACCAACATCTCCAGATCAACAGGTGCAAACACATTGCATCCTTCTCCTCCACCTTCTGAAACCTAAGGCAGGGCAATTCCTCTGTTAAAATTGCTTTTGGCTGGATCTCCTGTGGTCTGACCCGTAGGGGGGTTTGATTGCCATCTCTGACAGCTGAGGATCGTGCTTTCTGCCTTTCGTACGTGGTGTGCCGTGGAGCATCCAGCCAGCCGGGTCGGTGTTTAATCACCCGTCCCCCGATCCTTGGTTTCAGTTTCATGCGCCGCTGCACACCACCGCTGAAATAGTTTAGCTTAATGTTTAATTAATGCTGTTCCATATCATGCAGAAATGTGAGATTGGCTGGTGTTACCTTAAACCCCACGGTTGTGGCACAGGCTAATGACTCATTTCCAAATCAGCGTTCGGAGGTGCTAACAAGCTTTTCCCATAAATAGTTTTTGGGTATCAAGGCTTTTCATTTTCCTTCCTTTCTTATGCCAGTGCTTAACAGTTATCTTATTTCCCGTTATTTGCAAGTTCTGTGGAAATTGATGGGGCCAAGCTGAGACGGGGAAAGCATGGAGGTGCAGGAAGGTGTTCTGTGGGGGGAGGAGGAGGTGTGCATGACCGCTCACCCCTGCACCTCCTGCCGAGCAGTTGATTTTTTTCCTGTTTAGAAGCCATGCTGGGTGTTGGAGGGCTGGATGTGCACAGCAGTTCCCAAAGGTCCTGAGGACTCTTTCATAAATCTGTTGCCATGGGCAAGCTCATCGTTCCACCCATCCTTAGCCAGGACCTTGGCAACAGGACCAGGTCTTGCTCAGTCCCAGTGCTGAATGCATAAAGATGGAATTTCAGTGTCTCCTGGTTTCTTCTCCTGCCTGGCAGAGGTGTTTGCAGAGGCAGCGTCTCTCTGAGCCCCTGTATGGGGTAGGCTTGTCCTTGCCCGGAGCAGGGAGCAGGGGACAGCTGTCCCCCAGTGGGAGGGAAGCATGTGGCGGGCGGCTGGGCTGGGTTTGCAGCAGGCACAGCTCATCGTTGCCCCGTGAATCCCCGCTGTTTACAGGAAACTAGTTGCTTCATTTCACCCAGAGCTTCCTCTGGTGCGTGCCTTTGTCTTGCTTTCGTGCCTCCAAGCCCGGGGTGTCCGTGTCATGCAGCGTGGTGCACCAACTGCGCTGTTGACTTTGCCCCCAACTAGTGGCTTTGCTGAATGTAGCCCTCACCATCCTCCCACCCTGTGCCCTGAACTCTTACCAGCACCCATGGGTGCTTGCTGAGCTCTCCCTAAGGGCTGAGCTTGCTGCTGTGAGTGTTTCATGGCCATCAAACGAAATCTCTGCTCCCAGGATCGGCTGGAGGCACAGCAGCAGGTGCTTTCTCAGTTTGTGTCTGTGGGCTTCGGTGTTAGCTCACTTGAGAAACTGCTTGGGTTCCCTCCACCTCCCTGGGCTTTTAGAGTCCCATCAAAGTCAGCTCCTCGCTCTAGTCATTGCCAGGCTATCAGATAGTGATAGTAAAAGTAACCGAACGCGACAGCAGCTCAGCATCTGTGTCGGAGGACAGAGGCCATAAAGTAGCAGAATAAGTATTTATGGCTGTTGTATTAAAGGAACTCAGCAGCATAAAGAAAGCACTATAGTTTCAGGGTGTTAATTTCTGTGCTTGGGAGTCATGGGCAGCGTGGGAGCGGGGCAGCGGGACGGCGATCGGGCTTGTTGGCAGCTCTCGGTGCTGCTGCGAGTCGCCTTGCTTTGCTTCTGCCCTCTCTTGCCTTTTCATCATCTCCATCTCCTGGGGAGGCGAGGGATCCTGCTCTGCCTTGGTCCTGGCTAAGTGTGTTTGCTGTGGGATGGGGACATCTGTTACACAGGGGACGGAGGAGCACAGATACCTCCTTAAGCACAGACTTTGAGGCTTAGGGTCCCCAAAGGGACATGTGACGATCTTCCCCCCGATACTCAGCTGCTCTGGAATAGAAGACATTGGTGTCTTAAATATGGGAGGGAGAGCGTGTGCATCTGGGAAGCTTACGATGGTGCGATACAGTGCAAAGCTTTTCTACCAGTAGCTATAAATCCACAGAAGTTACTCTTTTTCTCCTCCTTGTCAGGGGACATTGCTGGTTTCACAATGACTGCCCGCTGTTGTAAGGTGACATGGTAGTAGATGTTATGCCAGCCCCAGAGAGCTCAAAATAAATGTGTTTAAATGGTACAAGTCCTCTTCCCACTGGAAATGAGCAGAGGCTTTGCCAGTGACTTAATATTTGCACCCCTAACCCATCATGTGGCCAAATCATGGGTTTAATGCAAAATAATGCTGGGTTTAGTGCAGAATGACACTGGGTTTAATAACCTTGTTTTAAAAAGACCAGCCAAACACACAGAATTTGATGGCAGCGGTGCTTAGAGCAGCACATTACAGCTAATGGGATTCACGGCGCAGCGGTGCTCTGGATGCGGAGAAGCTGCCCGGAGCCCTGGGATCAGGCAGAGTCCAGGCTGTAAATCAGCAGCTGGCAGGAGTGGGGGGGATTTTACAGCGGTAAGGGTCAGGTCCAGAAACAACTTTTCCTTTCTCTTCCCAGGGTCCTGTTCCTCTCCTCTTTTCTAATACAGTTTATCATCTGGGATTATCTGGGGATGGAGCTTGCTCCCTGGAGAGTTGCTGGCAGTGCCAGAGGCACCACGGGGAGGGCAGGAGCCAGAAGAAAAATCTGCTTCTCCCCTTTGCTCCCTCTCTGCTCCCTTGAGGATTTTCTCCCTCCTTTTGGGGATGACCATGCTGCCTCAGAGCAGTTTTGCCTGACTCCTCCTGCAGGAGCTTTGGGCTTCCATTGCATTTGCAGTTACAGCAGGTGATGCTGCCCAGCACTAGTGGGGTGGCACTTGCAGGGGGTACGGGGCTCAGTACCGGGGCTGTGGGGTGCAGAGCTGTGGGCATGGAAAATGCTTCTGGTGCCCAAATGCTGTGTGGATGGCTGGGCTGGCAGGGAATGCGTTTTAGACCTTTTTTGTCAGGTCTGTAAAAAATGCTTATATGGACTCCAGCTTTCCTTAGGTAAAGGCTGCTCTGAAGGCAGCCTTGCTGGGGAGTCACTCCCTCCCCAGCTGCTTGGGAATTTTGGAAGTGCTGGGGAATATTGGAAATGACGCAGAACTTTGATGCATGTTCCTCATGCTTTCTCAGAGGAGCTTTTGGTTTCGGTAAAGATGCTTTTGCCTGGCGAGGGCATCTCTTGATGATGGGCCCTCTGTAGAGGGCTTATCATTATTTTGAGAGGTGTAATCGCTTGTCCCTGTAGCGCAGGAGTAACCGTAATGCAGCCTGACACGGGCGCTCTGAACTGTGGCTAAGGTGTCTCGGGGACAATCTGTGTCAGATGTTCACTTGAGGTTCTTTTAACCCTTTGCTGCTCCTGTGACCGAGGATCCCTTTAGAAAAGGAAGGTGCCTGTACATCCAGCCTTCCTTGCTGAATTGCAGAAGCAAAATCCAGCTGGTACCTGGTTTTCCTGCTTCCAGTTTGCAGGCTGGAGTCCAGCCCAGCCGCCCAGCTCCGATGAAGTATGGTGATCATAGCATCCTGGGCCAGCTCTCCACCAAACCCATGTACTGGCTTTAGGATGGTATTTACCATGTCCCTGAGAATAGCACTTAAGGCTGTGAGGCCAAGGGAGCAGCAAGCCCAGAGGGGTGCTGAAAGCTGAGCGGTTCTGTTGTTCCCCAGAACTGGGGAATGCTGTGGCGAATGGGTTTTGGTCTACACTGCTGGTTCTTCTGCCTCCCGTGGTTTGATGGGTGCTGTAAAGCTCACGCGCAGCTCCGTAGCCATGTCACAAGTTGTTGCCAATATTCTAATAAATCAAAAGGCAGCGGCAGTCAGGGATCCTTGGGATGGGTATTTGTTGGAGGAGGGAAGAGGCTTTACCACACCTCCTTCACTGCGTTCCCTATCTGTTGCATGGTCCTTGTAGTGAAGCACAGGGTGAGAAGCCTGGACACACCGTCATGGGAGAACTTCCCTGGCTTTGATTTAAAATCCTTATCAAATATGTATCAGCTGAAATCCTCTCAGCTGGCACCTCTCCAAATGCGGCATGCCACCAAGCGCCACGCTTCCCTGGCACGCTGCCTTTCCGCCTGGCACGAGTGGGAATGGGAGGTCAAAGCCTCTCCAAGTGGAGAGGAGCCGCGCGGGAAACGATTCAGACAGGCACTGGAGAGGCTCAGATCACTTGTCCAGATGGATTATTATTTAATCGTCTCGTCCTCAGAAGCCAGGTGGGTGGATGAGGTCCAGCTGAGAGGAGAGAGCCCTGGGTGTAGGAAAATAAAACTGTTTTGATCCCTTAATGGGTCTCTGCCTGCCCTTGGCATCCGAAGAAAATAATGCACCGCGTCTGATTTCCTCCTGCCTGGCCAGGGGCTGCCGCGCTCCCGCTGCAGCCACATACAGTGATGCTCCTCCCTGGTACTGGGTTGTATCAGGAGATGTTGATTTAAGGAACTCCCAGCAGCATCAGTGGGATGCGCAAGTGGCAGCATCCTCGGCTGGACTGCGTGGCGCCTGGGGAGCGGGCTGAAGGCAGCTGTAGGTTTAATGTTTGCTGTGCTCGCTGCGCATGTGCTGTAAGGTCTCGCAGGTTTATACACCAGGCAGTAGCACACGTGGAGCACAAAGAAGTGATCCAGAGCGAGCAGGTTGTGTTTGGTGTTGGCTCTCCCACTCGGGGCTTGTGCTGACTTCCCAGGGCTGGTGTAGCCGAGGCACAAATCATGGGAGAGGAACATGCAAACAGAGGAGATGGGAGGCTGGAGACGGCTGGTGACACTTGGGTTTGCAAATACCAGACCCTGGTTTTGCACGTCCCAGTGTGTGGGTGTGCAACTGGGTGGAAGGCACTGGGGTGGGCAGGGATGCTCCTCAGCAGATGGAGAAGAGCAAACACGAGCTGCCCAGCCACCTCACTGGCCGCTGCCACGGGCACCAGCGCAATGGAAGGACAAAGTACAGGGTTCTCCAGTACCCCAAACTGGGGGCAGCTGGGTCAAAGTCTGCTTGCTCTCACGGCTGCTTTTATTTTAGCAGCCTTGTCCCTGGGACCCCTCACATCAGTGTTTTTGCTGTTGAATGCTATTGTCCAACTCAGAAATACTTTATCCAGCTTGTCTCTGAATTTGGGGTCCAGTCTCGACCCACATGGAGGCTGGGGATGTTTGACCTGACAATTTCTTTCACCCTTCATGAGTTCAGGGGAAAACCAGAACATTACTCTGTGTAATTTCAGGCTCTAAAACCACCTCTCCTTCAGCAGGCTGTGTGCGGAGGTGGCAGCATCGACGTCTCTGCCCAGATTTCCCACTGCTGTGCAGAGCTCCTGGTTTGCTTAGAAGCCAATACTGGCTTGTTCTGGGAATGGGTGTCCCTGCGGGGGCTCAGCACGTGCTGGAGCCTGGATGTAGCCCCTGCAGCTCGCTGGGGCTCTGCAGCCACGCTCGGGGCGCAGGGAGCCGGGGAATTCCTCGTAGGCAAAGTGTTCCCCAGCCCAGCTGGCTCAGTTTGTTTTTTCAAATAAGGAGAGAGTTTATTTGAGAGTTTTCTAGATGCGCAGATACCATCAGCAATAAACAATGCTGGAGGAAACAGAAGAGCAGTAAGCATAATAATTTATCTTTTGTTTTGCTTTAGTTTATTTTTTAATCTGTAGTTCCCGAAAGAAAGTGTTGGTAATAAGGAAGGAGAAAAGTGGTTAATTTCTTATGGTGGTGGTGTGGTTTTGTTTTTTCTTTTCAAAAATCTCATTTCTTTACTTAGGCTTCTTGCAAAGTGACCAGTGAATGTAAGAAAACCAGTTTGAAACTTGATTTTTCTTCCCTGGCCACACCCCACCCCACCCCCACCCTTTTTTTTTTTTCTATTTTTTTTTTTTCTTTCTGACTTCCTCATGACATGCACAACTCGGCGGCTTTTCAAATTAGGGTCTCCACCGAGCCGTGTGATGCTCAGCCTCTGAAATCATGCGCATGGCCCTCGTGCTCTGTTCCTGGTTCCGTTGGTTCACAGCAATGATCTCATTCTGTGCGGGGCGCTGGTTGGTAAATGATCAGCTGGGTGTTTGGATTTAGCCCACGTCTAAAAATACAAGGCAAACTGGAACGTCAGGAATGTGAAGGGCATCCCTCACCTTTCACGGTGAAACCACCAGAAATTTCCCACTAACCCTTTGCAGGTCGACTGTAGGGAAAGTTTATCTGTACATCACCTGCACTGCAAACCTTTGCAGCTCTGCATCTGGCATCTCATTTAGCTATAGCTTTTGTGGTACGGTAATGTTTGCATACTGAATGCAGGTTTTTGGGAGGAAATTACATTGAGAAATGGCTGGAGAAGTAATAATAATCTACATAAGCCCCTGTTGTTTAAGCCTACAGCCCTCCTTCTCCCGGAAGATGAACACACAGATGAAAGTGTTGTGTTCCCAAGGAGCGTGTTCAAATGACTTCGGTAACGCTGTCGTCTGCCAGTGCTGAGCAGGGTGCTTTCCCCTGGGACATCGGGTGCTTTCCCCTGGGACATCGGGTGCTTTCCCCCGGGACATCGCTGCCTTGGGATGGGGCAGCAGAGCCCCCAGTGCCGCCCCACCAACTGACCCGGGGCACTGGCTCTGGGCGTGATGTCATTTTGGTCATCGTAGCCTTTCCCAGTGTGGTCCAAGGGACCAGCACGTCTGGATGCTATTGCTCCCAGTATGCTCCAGGAGCACTTCCAGGATGCAGGAGCCTTGCTTCTGCTGGATTCCCAGTTTCGAGCAGCAGGTTAATTTTAAGAGGGGAAACCCAAAGATCTGAGTGTATGAAATAATCAGCATAAATCTGAAGGGAACAGATACCCCACAGCAAGAAATCTTTTTTGGTTATACCGTCTGCCTTGGGGAAACAAAGCCTCTGCAATTCCAGGCAGCCAGAAAGGAAAAGGGAGGTATAAATAACCAGTGAACTATAATTCCACTTAGTGTCATAGCTGCATTAGTTGTGATATGTCCTGGTATTGCAGGAGGAACAAAAAGCCTGAGGTTTGGTCGGGGACCCCTCGTGCCAGCGGCCGTGTGGGTGCGTAGCGAGGCGGATCTTGGGGACGGGAGCTGGGAGCGGCAGGAAATATCACTGAATTTCTCTGCAAATAAGAAGCTGCTTTACAGGGAAAATGAGACACAGTTTAGCCAAACACTTTAGGATTGACTTACTTTTAAGAATGTTGTTTAATCCTGTTGAAATTGAGAGGATTACTTATTCTTAAGCGCATGCTTAAGCATTTCCCTGGCTAGGGGCTGGCAGGCTGGAGCGCGGGAGCTGTAAGAGGAGCTGGGGTTGCACTTGGCTTTTCTTGCTCTTGGCTGCTGCCTTGGCGGGAGCTGTTGTTGGAAAAACACTGGCTGATATGGGGACAGTTACTGTTCAGCCTTGCTTTTGGAGGTGCCAAGCTTTGTGGAGGTTCTTTGTACCTGGTCCCTCAAAGTGGGTCGCTTTGCTTTATGTACCTGAGCATCAATTTGGGAGCCTAAGCGTAAGCAAGCATGTCTGCGCATGCTGGCTCATCGCTGGAACCAGGTCCCGGGCTTTGATGTGCCAGGATGTTCAGCGCTTGGGGCTTTTCATAAAAGAACAAAGCAAAAATTGTTGGTGTAGAGAACAGTGAGCTTTTTCTCTTAAATTTCCCTGGAAGTCAAACCCTGTGGTATAGCTGTCTGACTCATAAACTGATTTTTCACTTGAGAAGTCTAATAATAAACTGCAGAAGAGACTCATTCAATCAGTCTAGGACTTCCCTTTGCCTATTTTAAGCCTGGTGGAGTGGGACTGGGGGTGCCGGTGGGCTTTCCAGCTCTGCGCCCTCTTTGGGCTCGGCTTTTGCAGGTACCGTTTGCCGGCAGCGATGCTCTGAGCCTTGGTGAGCCCTGGCGCCTTTCATGGATGCTGATGAACTCAGCCCCAACTCCTCTCCCGAACTGGGGAGAATTTTAGAGGTGGGAGACTGTGGCTCAGAGAGATTTAATAACATGTCCAGAGCAGTGCTTTAGGTTGCTGACATTTTGGGCAGTAAGACCTGATTTCTTTGACTCCGGTTATGTTTTAACCTGCTTTCTCCTGTTGCTGTTCCTGTCATTTCTGAAGGCAAAGCCACCTTTATTTGAAAATGCAGACTGATAAGACAGCATGCGCTTCCAGAGCGCTGGGGGGGACATGGTTTGCATGGAGCTCACAGGCAGGGCTGCCTTCTCCTTCCAAAGGGGCTGAGCTCCGGTTTCTCCAAAGCAGGTTTGCTCACTGAATCATGACATGACCAGAAGCCGTGTCTTGGCTTGATGTTTCTCAAAGCCAGAGCAGAGGAGAGAGCGGCCAGAGGTAGGGGTGTGAGAGGGACGTGGAGAGCCAGGCTTGCTTAACACCTTCCCAAAATGGAGCTGGGAATGTCGCCGGCTGGCACTGGGAGCTGGCTGGCAGGACAGTGTGTGGCTGAAGCACCTTTTCCAGAAGCAGCCAACCTTTCTCTGTGTTGCTTTTTTTGGTAGGTTACAGTAAAAGGAACTTCATTGCATTTACGTTCGCGGCACTGCATTTCTGCTTGAGAAAGTTTACAGTTTCTTTTCTAGTTGCGCAGTAATTATGGTTTGTGATCAGTGGTCCAGGGCATCTGTGTAAAACCAGGCGTGCAGGGGGGGCGGTCTGGTAGCCATCCACATGGACTCCCAAGAATGAGAAATAGGCCAAAATATGCTTGTGACAGCAGTAGCAAAAGTAATGCTTTGCCTTTATCCCCATCCTCTGTTCGAAATGTCAGGGGCAACACCTTAAAAAAAAAAAAATAAAGTGGAAGAATGCTTTGGTAAAGGCTTCTTTTGCTAGAAGCATTGCACGGGGGCATTGCCAAGGTGCGAGGAGAATTCCCTCTTGCTCTGGATCTCCTTGCTGCATAGCATTTATGTGACACTTTATACCAGGGAGAAACTTGGCCAAATTTTGATATTCTCAGAGTCTCTCTGGTCTTCTTGAATAATTCAGCATCTCTGTTCTCCATGTGAAAGTCAAGCGCAACTGTGGCCGCTCCCTTGTTCCTTGTTGCTGCCGCACCTTTGGGTCCATGCGTGGGGCACCGGCGGCCCATGGCCAGGCTAGAGTTCCTGGCAGTGGTAAAAGAAAAGAAAAATGAGAGGGATGAAGGTTGCAGAAGTAGGGAGGAGAAGACGGGGTTTGGAGCAGGAGGAGCTCAGGCTCCAGCGCAGTCCCGAGGAGCTGCGTGTGTGCATCCCCCCAAACAAGCCTGGTGCTGGCATGCCTCTTGCAGCGAGGTTTTGCATGAGGATCCACGTCCTGACTCTGATGTTTTGCAATAACAATGTGGGAGGGAGGGAAGCTTCAAGGACCAACAGTAGTCCCAGGAGAGAAGTCAGGCACTCGCTCTCTTAGGGCACGTGCTCCCCTGGGTGACGGATGCGAAGGTGGCTTAGCAAACCAGGGAAGCATCCCTCAGCACAGGGGCACACGGTCCCTAAGGAAAGCAGCACTAAAGGGTGCCTCATGGCTGGGTTGGGTGCAGCAGCAGCCCCCATAGTGTTGGGGTTGCGTGCCTGGAGGAGAGCCCGGGGCTCGGGGCCCTGGGCAGCAGGAACCGCTCAAGATGCCCTTTATCTGTGTCCTGGATGCAGGCATCTCTATTCATTCCAGTGGATGGGAAGCCAGTCCAAAAATAATACGTTTGTTTTCTCAATCTAGCTTTGAAATGATGAATATGAGAAAGAGTAAAACATGGTTTATATCTATAAGGGACTAAAACAATTCTTTGTTTGTCTTCATTGAAAATTCTGCTTAGCGATTAAAACTTCCTTCAAAAAGGAGAGGTTTTGGAAAAAGCTCGTGGCTTTACTGTTCCTAATTGTGATGCTGGTGAAAATATTTCACTGTTGAATGACTGCTGGGGGTTTTCCACTGGAAAAGGGCGATGGTCTGCACTCGTCTCTGACAAATTGGTGATGCATCTTTATTGAAATGCAAGAAGTCAAAACCATCCGGTCATGGCGAGTTTGCCTCAATAAGATCATCTTGTGTGGGGAGAGACGAAAGGAATTACAAACCTTTTGCAATAAAATACAAAGTAAGAGGGGTTCTTCAGTGGTTCTCAGTGTTACACAAAACTTATTGGAGCAGGTCTGGATGTGTTACGGGAGCGGCAGGATGGAGTTCCCTCGGACGGTGCTGTTGAGTTGGGTATCTTTGTAGCTGAGGGTCACATGTCTTTTATGCTCAGTGGTAAAATGAAAAGCAGCGTTTGCACTGATGGTGTCCTCCAAGCCCTGGTGGTGACGTACTGTGACACTGATGGGGAGGACTGGAGCACATCCATTTCAGTGGATATTCAGCTCCAAATACCAGGCTGTGGGTTCGCTGACTTCAGTAAGCACACCAGCATCTTTTTCTCTCATTTTCAGGTGATCTCTGCAGTATCCAGACTCTCCTTCCACAGTATTGCTCAAACCAAAGGAATTAGGTAAGAACCTTTCAATACGATGCTTTAAATAACATTTCTCCCCTTCCATATTCCTAGTATTTTAATCACATCAGAATCGTTAGAAGCCACACATATTAGGGTTAAACAGACATCACGGATGCCTTGGGGATGTAGGTAGGGCACTTGTAAAAGCACCTTACAGGCTGCTCAGGAATAGTTTACAAATAAAATAAGTGAAAATGTCACAAGCTGTGTGCAACACACCTGCTGGGGAGGGTGGCAGGGTGGGTTTGCCTGTCTCTTGCTGGAGACGTCGCTCAGGTCCCCTCTGCAGGGGCTGTACAGCCGAGGGCTGGGACCCGGGAACGCCACTAATGGGCTGGGATCCCAGGAACGCCAGCAACGGCCATCCCTGTTGCCCTGCCCCGGGAGCGCTGGTGTCACCCCACTGTCCCCAACCGTCCCCTGCCCTGCTCTCTGCAGAAGTGCCCAAGGGGAAATTTCTTCCTGGCTTTGAGCAAGGCACGTCATTGCTGAGTGGGTGATGAGGGTTAGTAAGTAACGTGGCCCTGGCACCCAGGGTGGGCTGCCCGGCTGCCGGGGCCCCTCCTCCCCTGCTAATTGAAGGAGCAATGGAGAAGGAATTAAAAACAGTAGACAGTCCTATTAGGTAGAGCTGTTATCCTGGTCTTTGTTCAATTCCCTGCAAATTTGGTTTGCAATTGGTTTTCTGTTAGTGTGGGGTTTTATTCTTAATCTGGCAACGTCTTCTTAATAGAACCATGACTGGGAAGAGTTCTTAGCCTAAAGTACCTTTCCTTTTTTCTGGGGGGTGTGTGTTTGTTTCCCCAGCTATAGAACACATTTACTTTTCTGTGCAGAACGTGTCTTGCTGCTCTTCCAGTCAGGACATAGCGTGGCACTGGTCTGCGGCCGCATCCCAGGGCCAGGCACAGCCACAGCCAGGGTGCAGGGTGCAGGCTGGATGGGGCTCCAGCTTTCCCTCTAGCCCTGCCGCCCGTGCCCACCACCCCACGCCACAATTTCCACTGTTGGAACTTTTTTTTTTTTTGCTGCCTCAACTGCACTCGTATTGCTGGAGGGGAAGAGCTTTTCACGTGTAAAACCAACTCGTAAAACCAACTCGGAGCCTTCCCATCTGTTAAACACAGACCTGACAGATCCCACAAGGGCTGGGGGGAGATTCAGGGGGTGAAGGCTGGAGAAATAAAGGCGTGCTGTAAGTTAAGGACTGTTTATTATTAAGGATAGCCCCGAGTCCTGGAGAAGCCTGCAGTGATTATTATTTTAAGGGAAAAGAGCATCCAAGGCGTTGGGAGGCAGGGAGTAAGGGGGGAAGCTGGGTGCAGGAGCTGCAGTGTCTTGGCAAGGGCTGGGTTTAAGTCTCGGGGCATTGCTGGAGGAGGTTGCAGTGTGTCACTCACCCCTGGCCAAGTCCTTTCCTAGGCACGGAGGTCCTGGTGTCAGTTCGGGGGATGAATGAGCTGGCTGTCTTCTGGGAAGACTTTGGCTGAAGCATTGTTGTTCCCGTTGAGGTCTCCCGCTGCCAGGGATGGGTGGGTTGGGCGATAGCTGGGATCCAGGGACAGGGAGGCTTTGCTATTCTTGTGGATATGTGGCTTTTTCTCATTCATTTAACAGCGAGTGTTCATGGTTCCCACTGAAATCCCTTATCTTGGAAGCCTTTGCACTGTAATTACACAAGAATAGCACAGAGCTTAGTGTGTCTTTGCTTCTAACTCTGTTTTCCTGCGTATTATCCCTGCTTCTCCTCCCCATTGCCAGCACTGCAAGAACAGAAAACGCTGTTACTCCATTAGCTGGAAAATGCCCCCCCAGGGGGTGTCCCCTCCCATCACCGCTGTCTCCTGCAGTCAGAGAGCCCTTGCTTTGTCCATTGCTGCATGTTTTTTCCTTTCTAATTAGATGATTTCTTGCTACACTATCACAAAAGCCTCAATGACAGAAACTAATCTCAGATGAATTAATTTAATCTGTGGGAGCCAGCTGCAGCTCTGGCTCCCTGAAGGGATGCTCACGTTGGCCCCCACTGCCCTCCGCTCACTGGGGTCCCCACTGACGATTGGGGTCCCTATCCTTCCCTTCCTCAGTGAAGATGCTGCTATTGAAATAAATGCAGAGAGTCTTGTTGGCTTAGGCATGGTGCTCAAAACCATGGTAAATACAGTGTAATTAGGATGGTATATGGATTCTGCGGTCTTCAGCCCCACAGCCTGAATGTGGCTCTGCTCCAACCCCTATTTTAGGGTCTCAGAAGCAGAAGCACGCAAATTAAGAGTGAAATAAATCCCAAAGCCTATTACTTGTCCTTAAATAAGTTCCATGGCATATAGGGTAGAAAAATAAAAATCAATCTCATATGCAATTCAGTGGAAAAAAAAAAAAGTCTTTCAATCTTAATAATTTCTGGATACATGAACCTTGCCAGAGAAACCCTGTTTTACAAAGTAAATCAGATAGCTATCAGGATAGCTATGTTGAGATGACAGAGCGTTCCTTCCAAGAAACAAGCTACAAGCAGCAAAACATGGCAAAAAAATGATCTCGAATGCAATGTTTTGTTTGCATTGCAGCACGCTGCTAAGGCTGGGCTTAATCTCTTGCAGCTGTAGCTACAGCCCGTGCTGCGTCTTCCCCCTCCTGATCTGTTCTAGTCCCAGCTGCAGGTTTCAGAAGTCCTGCAGAAAACAGCGTCAGCCTCCAGCACTGACCTGCCTTCTAGCAGGTGATGGCCTCTCACGATTGCAGAAACAGATTTCTCGCTTGCACGAGGCTGTGCAAGCAGCGCAGGCGATGTTTTCCCGCTAAAGAAGCGTGTAGTTGTGAGGACCGCTACCACTGGGTTATTTCTGGGGTAGTGCCCTGTGTATAAAAAGATTTTTTTTTGGTGTGTCCTAGAAAAAAGGTGTATTTTCTTTCTTTAATGTAAGGTGTACAGAGGAAAGATGGTTTTGTGGCTAAGGA
This sequence comes from Falco naumanni, assembly GCF_017639655.2. Classification (NCBI taxonomy): domain Eukaryota; kingdom Metazoa; phylum Chordata; class Aves; order Falconiformes; family Falconidae; genus Falco; species Falco naumanni. The sequence continues at coordinate 8,564,633 of NC_054062.1, forward strand.
TGTGTCCTGAAGGGAAAGTGGATGCACGGAACTACCTGTGGGTGTTGGCTCTGCCCCCGGTGCTGTACGTGGCCCTGGGAAAATCCCTTAGTTTTGTACGTTTGATTTTCCCGGCTCAGAAATGGGGAAGTGAAAAATGCCTTTGTGCACCGGGCTTGTGGGAGATGGAGCCCTGCCTCTTGGTCTCCTGCGGGAGCACAGGTTCTGCAGGAACAGGATAATACCCTTTTCCTGGTTTGTTTGTTTTTTTTCTATCCATGCATCATTTTATGAGGCTGGCTGTGGGGACAAAGAAAAGATCCTCACTGTGGAGCATCACCCGCCTAAGGAGAGGGGATTTTTTTTTTAACTCTTACTGTTTCTTAGCCTTTCCCCATCTGTCTGGAGGACTGTTGGCGGTCCCAGTGAGAAGTTGCCGCTGTGCACCTTGCCCATCCGTGGCGCTCTCTGAACAAGGAGCCTTTCTTTGACAGTCAGGACGTCAGGAATTTCCACCACAGCCCCAACCCACAGCTCAAGTCCATCGCCCCGTTCTCACAGTGGCTGGCACGAAATGCTTCCAAGCCAGGCAGGAGGATTTTGTAGCAGGCAGAAACAGCGTGGTCGTACGTGCACAGGTTCTCCCGTGCTCTGGAGCATCGGTTTTCATTCCCTTGCCAAGTTTTCTTAAGCAAACTCAGTTCTCCAGAGGACAATAGGACTTCTTGCTGCAGGACTCAATAAACCAGGATTTTATTTTTTTTCTTAAAGCTTTTTTTTTTTTTTGTTTTCCTTAAAACTTCCCTGCTGCAGCCATGGCTTTTCCCTGTTGCCCATGGTACATTCCAGCATCCTCTGGGTTCCGGCCGTTGTCTACCTCATGCTAGCAAGCTCCATGGGCTGAAGGCGAGCTGTGAGCAGAGGGGGCATGTGTTTTTTCATCTCCCCAAGATAGATGTTTTTCCTGGAAGCAGAGTTTTGCAAGCAAAGCAGGAGGTTAAGGAATATTGGCTCTTGCTGCCTGCATGCATTTTTAATGTGTGCACAGTGAAACCATCTGAAAACGGGAAGGAGTTAGCATGTTCAGGGGCCTTTTACTAAGGCTCTTAATCTAAATAAATCCTTTATATATGAACTGAACCTCTCAGCAACTTTCTTCAGAAGGCACTCAGTTAATAAAGTCGATTTAAAATATTTGCAAACGGGGAGGAGGGCTGAATCCTGTTTGTCAGGAGGAGGTTTTCTCCTGCGGGACCAGTGGCAGTGTGTTGGCTGGCTGGTGGAGGGAAGGAGAAGGGAATGGTTGTGTTTTCCCCATCCTGGGGGCCAAGGCAAGACCTCCTTGGGTCGGTGTCTGGCCCGAGCTTGTTGGAAGAATGAATAACATCAGTTTTCCCTCCAGGCAAACACAGCAAGGGCAGCCCCTCACCCTGGGCTGAGGTTTACCTTGCATTTAAACAAAGACATAACGGCATAAGTAGAAGTCAAAATGCTGGTTCTCTTGGTGTTTAACCTCTGCGTGTCACCAGCCCTGAGGTGATGGAGCAGATGTGCTGGCAGCCGAGGGCAGGCCCTTGGGGGGAGCTGCCTGTTGCCTGCTGGCGGCTGCAGGGCAGCTTTGCTCTGGGGTGCGGGGGTGTCCCCTCACCGTCCCCTACACAAAGAGCTGGGGTTTGCCATTCCGCTTACAGGAGGCTGGGAGCATCAGCAAAGGAGAAGAACCCTCCTGGCTGCCCAGAGGATGGGCTGGTGCCGGTCCCAGTGCTTCTCTGACCCCCTGCAGATCCAGTGCCAGGTGGGTGTCAGGGCTCGGTGTCCTGCAGGCACCCTGTTGAGTGCAGACCAGTGTCAAGGCCATCGTGGCTCCGTGTTGCCCATCTCGACAATGCAGATAGTGAGATGAGAGGAGAGAAGCTCGACGCTGGGATTAGCCCAGGTCGGAGCCACCTCCAGGCAAGTTCAAAGCGACTAAATGAGCTGTACCAGCATCCTTCCATCATTGAGAATTTAACTCAGAGGAGACTTTCCTACCGCCCTGCTTTGCCTGCAAACCCCGTGCCTTGCTGATGAGGTTCAGCATTGCTTTGCCAGCAGTTTTGCCCAGGTAAACTATTAAAACAGACTGACAGGCTCAAATTGAGGTTTGCAGCATTATCAGCCCTCGAGTTTCTGTACTTAAGGGCTTGCCAATAATATCAGGATGTGTGTGTGGGTGAAAGGGAGGAGGGATGGGAAGGGAGAGTCGCAAGCATCCCGCCTGCACCGTTCACGGGGCTGTGATGTTCCCGTGTGGAGCGAGCAGTGGTGCCCCATGCAGTGCCCTGCCTGCCCGCAGGAGAGGGGCAGAGGGGGCACGTGGAGCTGGACCCATGCGGGCAGCCCCCAGCCCCTGCCCTGCAGAACATGCGTGTGCCTGCTCCCAGCGTGTGTCTGTTTGATCTGGAAACTCCTCAGCGTTTCATCCACCAGTTCAGAATTAAACCCAGAGTTTTGTCCAGGTTTCATGACTTAAATCTGTTTTGCCGTCTGATGGAGCCCCGCTACAGTAGGGGGGTTCTCTTATGGTTGTTGGGGGGGTGACCATGTAAAGGAGACTTTGTGACCCTGCCAGCAAATCCCACTTCTTGGAAAAGATAGGGTGGCACAAGTTCTGGCATAGCTGATCAAGGAGATGCTCCCGTTGCTGTCCTAGAGGAGAGAAGGGAGATACGGAAAAATCTTTATGGAATTTGCAAAGATTCTCCAGCATGATGGAGGCTTCATGCTGATCAGATTTGGTCTCTGCTCTGCTGGTCCCTGGGGACGGTAGCTTAACGCAGGAGGCAGTTCCAGCTGTGTGTGAAAATGGCAAGCAATTAAAGTCGCTAGCGATTAAGTCCTGGAGTGTCTTCTGATGAGGAGGTAGTTACAGGACCTCATCTGTAAGGTTGGTTTTACAAGGACTGTTTTATTCATTGCCAAGGTGTGCTCTGTAATTGCACCCTGCCCATTATTTTTTTTACTGCCGTCGTGTATCCATTGTACGTGCTTTAAGTGTTGCTATAAAATGGATGGAGAAGGCTGTGGAAGGAACCCATGTCTGGAAATGTGTATGGCTGCTGTGCAGCGTGCTCCAGTGCTCCAGGGAGTCTGGGACTGGGACCAGTCCTGGGACTGACTGACCAGCACAAACCCACAGAGGTTCAGCCACAGACCTCACAAGCCAGGGGCCGAGGGGAGATGGTTTCTTGTGACACAGACAAACCTTTAGGAGTGACTGTAAAGCTTCTTCCTTTGTCAATAGGCAAGATCATTGGCTAAAAGCAGTTCCTTTCCAGCTAAAAATGTTTTTAACACGTTTATTTTGGCAAGCGTGTATCCTCAAAGACTTGCTCCTAAGAGAGTCTGAAAAATATCATTGACATGTTTTCCTGTGCGGCTGCTTTGTAGGCTTGGGAGATGCTGAGGTCACCCCGTAAGCATCTGCTAGTAAAAGCAAAGGCAGTTTCTCTCACCCCCTCCCCACCAGCAGCTTCACGTAATGAAGATACAGTTCTGATGTGCACAGCTCTGCTTAATAGCCACGTGCGGGGCTTGCGGGTTTTTGGGGTGCACCTGCCTTGTCATTGCTCATGGCCTTGGCCCGTGTCATGCGTCTCTCAGCCTCATGTGTCACCGGCCACCCTTGCACCATGTCACCTTTGGGTACCACAGCTTTCTCCCCTGTGCAGGGTCTGTGCGTAGGCTGGTGATCAGAGGCGCTGGAAAGGTCTCTCTGAAACGCAGTCCTTGCCCCAGGCATGGAGAAGGACTTCAGGCTTGGCTGGTCCCAAAAGGGGGGCTCAGAGGTGGGGGATCCCAGTGCTGGGGGACAGGGGGGCTCAGGGCTGGGGGCTGTGCCTGGGGAGAGGTGTCCTCAGGTGCTTACGGCTCTTGGCACCCTGACGGAGAGTGGGAAGCACATGTCTTTTTATTCCTTGTGGACCCCAGAAGGTGCTGCTCAGCCCAGGTGGTCTGTTGGAGCTGGTTTACATTGCACAGTAGGACCCCGCTTGGCTGGGACGTGCTGGTGGTGCTTGCATGCATGCGGTCAGCAGCGCTGGTGCTGGTCTGGAAGCAGGCAGAAATAACTGTTTAGATATTTATTTGTTTTTATTGGCGTGTGTTTCATAGGATTGCAGCTGCTCAGGTACACCAGAGAAACTGCTGCTCGGACCACTAAAAAATTTCCTTGTGCTGTTTTGCTACAAGTTAAAAAGGGGGGGGGGGGGGTGTGTCGTTCAAGGTTTTTGTTTTAACAGAGTGTTTTCTGAAGTCAGGCAATTGCAGAGCCTTGTGGGGATGTTGTTATACATCGTGGGGTGTGTCCCAGGTCTTTTCCTCCTGGCTGTGATTTATCTTGATGCTCCACGGGTGACCAGTGCCATCTGCCCAGAGTAACGGTACCCTGTGCTTGGCTTAGTTGCAGGGGCTGGCTGGGGCGAGGGCTCTGGCCATCTCCATCCACGGTGGGTGCAAAACCCCTGCCCTGGTGCTGGGCTCTGCTGCAGTTTCAAGCCAGCATGTGAGCTGCAAGAGCATCCTCCCTCCTCCCCAACCTGCTGCTCACGCGTTCCTGGTGGCATCAGGGCTATGGGGATGCTCTGCTGGGAGGGAGGGCTGCTGATGTCCCTGCTCACTGCGCTTGCCATTGATTTGCAGCCATGCATTTTCAAATCTAGTTTTCTTCTGAGTCAGAGACAAGGGCCAAATCGTTTCCTAGTGATTGGTTGTGCTGTTACCCCAGAGGGTTTGTTTTTTGTTTTTTTGTTTTCCTTTCTTTATGAGAAAGATGTTTCTGGATTCCCCTTTTGATTTTATCCATCTGTTATGGTCAACGTGGAGCTGAAGTGAGGAGAAAATCGTACCACATTCTTGACCGAAGCACTGGTACATGAGAATTTTTTAAAAAATGTGATAATGTGTTGAAACATAAAATTATATGAGCTGTTATTTTCTTGTCTCCTAGTCTCCAGAAATACTCGGTTCAGATTTGAGCTAAAGATAAAGCAGGGCATGCAGCTAACCCTTGGGCACTGTGCAGTGCACTGTGCTAAATGCTGTAAGTACTCTCCTGCAAAATCATCATCTTTGTGTTATCTGATGATGTAGCTTGCTGTTTCCCCACTGAATTTCTATCAGAATTAATCTTGTGAGAATTTTTGCAAGTTCCAGACCACAAATAAAAGCAAATCATAATTTTTCAGAAGACATCTCTAAAATTTGGCACAGCGTGAGGTGCTTCTTTCCAGAGATGAGTAATGTAACACAATAGTATGATTTTAATTAAATTCAGCAGCTTTTGGTATGCTCCAATGTGTCTTGTTCTGCAGGGAGAGAATTGATTCCACTCTGCTTTAAAAAAAATGGCTCTTGGGCATTCATAGCGTGGGTTTCATCCATCTCAGAGCACTTTACCAAAATCATTCTCTTGACGCTGTTCCCATTTCACGGATGGGAACCAAGACTCGGAGGTGCTGCCTGGGTCAGGAGTAGGGCTGGAGAAGCAGCTCCAGATCACCGCTTTGCCTGCCCCTGATCAGCTCACAGCCACCTCTTGGTACCTCAGTACATTAAATGCTGCTTTAATTCACCGAATCCCAGGGAAGATGATGATGAAGGCATTTTCAGTTGCGTGTAAACGTCTTGCAAACCCCCATGGTTTTCTTTGGACAGCTCCTGGAGCACTGTGCTCATGAAGGCACGACGATGCGCCCAGAGGACCCGTTACGGCTCTGGGATGCCAGAACCGATGGCTGATGGGGGACCCACGGTCAGGGGGATGGGGTGGTCCCATGCTCAGAGAGTGACTCACCACCCTGGAGAAAAAGAGGAGGGGAAAAAGGAAGGGGGAAGGATGGAGCTATCAAAATGACATGCTATGAACAGCCGAGGTCAGAGTGTTTCCCCTGGATAAATAGATTTTGGGTTTGAAGTGGCGTTAAAGCTCAGCAGTGGGACCAACGGGCTCCTCTCTAAGCACGGGACCGAAGCAGGCTGCTCACCCCGCAGACAGGCTCACGTGGAAAGCATGGCCTGAAGTGGGAAATCTTGGTGAAATCGCAGATTTCATATATAGACAAAGGGTTTCCTTTGTATTGCCACAACGCTTTTTTTCAAAAGAGAGTTGACGGAGGAGCTGTACACCCAGCCATGGCTTCTGTGAGCTGCTGCAAGGTGTAGTTATGGTCTGTAGACACCATGCCATGGAAACTTTTTTCTGCCAGATCCTGAGCCAGGAAGACTCAGCCCAGCCTGGTCCATCCCAGTAGAGCTGTGGAAGCCCCTTTGCAGCAGCTTGAGATTATGGCTGTCCCCATTTGTGAAGAAATCCCTCGCAGAAGGGGTAGCAGATGGGAACAGCTCAGGTGTCACGGGTGTCACATACTCCACCTGCTTTTTAAAACACAGAAATGTGATTGCTGGACTTAGGAAAACGGGGGGAGATTATTGTGCTGGTGTTGGGAGGCAGGATTCCCACTCCTGGTAAGGGATGAACCACCTCCTTTAGTCTGCCGTGGGTGTTTGCACAAGTCCTGAAAGCCTCCTTGCAGAACTGCCTGACAGATGATCTCCACCGAGGGCAGCCTCGGATGGGAACAGCTCCTTGGGAATGGAGGGCAGCGGGGGGGAACATTTCCACCCTGTCTGCTTCTCACCAGGCTTTCTGTTCCCAGGGCTGGTGCTTGACCCCAAGAAATCGGGATGGAGATAGGGAAAACAGAACGTATGTCGTGCTGGGTCCTCCCTGGACTGTCACACATGGGTTTGAGGCTAAGATGGTACCATGCAAAATCATCAGACTAACGCTGCCCCATCCCTGCCCCTCTTTATTCTCTGTGACAGTGCTGCAGAGGTGAACAGTTGCTAGGGCAAGGCACCCAGATGCTGAAATGTGTTCATAAATAAATAAATCTTCCTGCTTATTGCTGTTAGAATTGCAGCCTTACCTGGCTCTTCCCATTAAATAATTCAGAGGAGAGAGCAGCCAGGCAGTGCATCGGCGTGCGCCTTCCCCCCATAGCAAGGATTACTGCAGGGGAGCAGTGAGGGCAGCTGATGGGGGTACAGTGTGGCATGGATCATGGGGGCAACCTGAGTGTCCGCTGAGAGCAAGGGAGGGTTTTTGCATTAGGTGCCTCGTAAAATATTAATTGATTATTCCTCTGTGTGATGCACCATGGCTGTGGTCTGCTCCTGCCTTGCCTTGCAAGAGTGCGTTGCACAGGGTGCTGCGCGCTGTGCGTGTGCAAGCTCTCCAACCCAGAAAGTAGCCTAAATGTTTTGTAAGATCAAGGGGGTGCTTTGCATTGCATGTCGAGACCGATCATCTGCTGTAAGCCTTGTCCTCAAGAGGAGAAGCTCGCTCTAAACGCCATAACAAATTACTTGGTCTTTTCTTCTCTTTTCGGCTCTAAAACAAACACATCAGATTGATCCTGCTTTCGTTCTCTTCTTTGATCTCTGGAAGCGATGCTGTTGAATGCTGTGGGGTTTGACTGTGAAGAAGTCTACTCTGGGAGGTTTATTATCTCTGAGAGCCTGTTCCAGCGGTGTTTGATGTTGCTGGGGCTTTTGCTCTTCATCTGAGCAGGATTGGGCTTGCTGCAGCCCAGGCGCAGGCTGGGAGGATAAATGGCTCAGCAGGTGGTTTTCATGACAGTGGAGTAAGAAAGAGTCTGGTTAACTAATGATACTAAACAAGAGATATTTTCAAATTTCAAATGAATTTAAATTAACTAGGATCTCTGCAAACCTGTTGGGTTTCCGTGGACTCAGAATACTTCACTCGTTACTGTTGGGCATTCCCAGCTATAGCATTTAATATATGTATGAAGTTGCAGCGCACCTGGAGATCCGTAAGAACTTCCCAGGGAATCAGTAGCTTTTGGACCCCTTGACTTCCAGTGTTTCTGCTCTTCAAAAAATTAATGACATACACCAGCTGGTTGCAAACAAGGGGATTGCTCTTGGGGAGCTCGTGGCTGGGGAACGTGCAGCACCATCACCCAGCCAGGTGGAGATGCTTCTCCCTGCATGGTTGGGGCCAGGCTGATGATCTGCACGCAAGTGTCTAGATGCAAATCCTGTGCTGGACCTGGACATACACAAGGGAAACCCCAGTGAGAAACACTGGGTTAGAAGTTCACCCAGTTGGCTCTTCTTAGCATTGCCTGGACATGGAGCCGGTGGGGCAGGAGTGAGAGCAGGGCTTTCCTCCCCCAGCCTCTCCCCACCATGTCAGGTCTGTTTCTGCAGCCAGCTCAAGTGGGAGATGTTGCCCCAAGATGAGCCCATGGTGGGGAGCCACAAAGGTGATCTGATGGGAAGCGGGAAAACCGGCAATGCAGGGAATTAATTGATGGGACCGGGCTGGCTGGGCAGTGCACCCCGCTCCTCCTGCCAGCACTACCCTGACCCCCTGTGAGAGTCTGTGCAGAAAAGTGTTCAGTGTATTTTTCTGTAGCTGGCTGCTGGAGGTTCATCCTCCTCAGCTTGTTGCTGGAAGATGAATTTTTCCTGTGTTCAGTGAAGAATAATATAAATGGATATATAAGGGAGCTTAAGCCCAAAGTAGGGAGATATTTTCAATAACGGCCATAATTAGCAGGGCTAAATTGAATTATGTTGTTGCATAGAGGGCTTTTGGAGAAGAGAAAAGACTGTTTGGGCAAGAGCTGCCTAAAGCCCAGGGCACGGTCCCAGCCCCAGGTGGCTTGTCCTGCAGCCTCGGGGCTGGTACCCTGTTTTGGGGAAGGGGCGAGGAGCTGGGGGGAGATGGATGTGGGGAGCCTCTCCAGAGCCGCGTGTGGCATGGGCACTGGGGAGAGAGGCACAAACAATGGGCAAACCCAAGGCTTTCTCCAAAAAGCCATTCTTCAGCTCCAGGTTTTAGATGGTCCATGCAGTAATCCTCTCCTCAGTGTGACTTTCCTTCTAATTGCATTCTGTGCATCCTTGTTTAGCCAGTAGCTGCTATTGCGGAGATACAGGTTATTAATTCCTCCCCTGCCCTGACTTTCACTCCGGTGCTTTACCGGTGGTCAAGGTGAAGCTGGGGGGGCTGATGGAGTTGCCATCTCCATGAAACTCTCATTAGAAAAATTTTTTCTCTCTTTGCTGTCTCCTTGTCTTACATTGGGGGGTTTATCACAGGAACTGATTACACCTCGAGCCCAGATTTATGGTTGGAAATGTGTGCTTCTGATTTTAATATTCTTTATAGCTCTTTTACTTCTTTCTTTCTGGCGTGGTGAGCACTGGAGAAGGAAATAGAGATTAAGAGCTGAAGATGCATGTAAAAGAAAGGAAGTTGTGCCTTGTGGTGGATTTTTTTTTAAATATTATTGTAACAAGTGGTGCTTAAACAGAGGTCACCTCCAATTTCTCCTTTCTCGCCAGAGCTGTGCAGGATGGTGTAGCCCTGCGGCAGCAGGTGCTGTCCCCCTTCGCCTGCCGGGGCTGAGGTCTGAGACCGGTTCCCACGATGGGCTCAGCCACGTGCAGGAGGAGCTGGTGGCTTTTTTGTCTGCGCTTCACATGGCTTTTGTGTTTGTCACTGATCCCCGGGGGGGACAGCAGGGCAGAGGAAACGCGGACAGACACATGTGTTTTGTAAAGATCCTGGGTGCCTCCTGGTCTCTCACTGCACCTTTACGCTTCAAAGCTTCTCTCCAAATTAAGCATCCCCCATCTCACAAATGCACGGGCAGCTGTTTGTGCCAGATGTTGGGGTGTCGGGATGATAGCCCAGCGGCACCTGCCTTGCAATGAGACTCTGAGACCAGGCACAGCCCCGTCTCGTCTTCCCACCCATCGCTTTCCTGCCTCCGGCACTGCCGCAGTGCGGATGGGCACAGTTAGATGTGCCAGCCTTGGGTGCTCCTCTGTTCCCGTGGGCATGGCAGCCGCGATAGCTGGTGGAGTGTGAAACCCTCCTGCTCCATGCCGGGGTCACCACCTGCTTGTGGTTTTAATTGAACTTGCTGCAGGTTTGAGCACTGTTTCAAAACATTTGGTCCGAAGCTGCTCACCAAAGGAAGGGTGAAGTGTAGCAGAGGAGGGAAGGCAAATTAACGCTAGAGACAGGATCCAAAAATAGCACGTTCAGGGGCTAGCCAGGCCATGTATTAAATCTTCCAGGAGAGGCCATCTATAATGAAACAGGGAGGCTGGGAGGGCAGAGGAGGAAATTGCTCTTGGGGGCAGTTACAAGTTCACGTGTATCCAGTTCTGCTCCCTCACAGCATCAGCATCCCACCCTGTGTGGCTTTTACCCTGGGGAGCCCCGGCTGCCGTCGCTGCGATGGCCACGGGGACAGACCGAGGTGCCCTGCTGCAGCTGTGTTCCCGGGGCTCTCTGGCTGCAGCCAGGCTTGCTGAGACCCCAGCCCCACACAGCCGTAGTCACAAGGTGCATCCAGCCCCAGCAAAGCCAGAGCCCATGGCCCTGTGCCAGCAATAATACATTGGGTTTAATTAAAGCAGTATTTTTCATCTCCTTCATACGTTATTTGGTTATTACTTCAGAATGAGCCAAGGAATTCTTGTATTCCCCCCTACTTCCCTCCCATTCTCTTTTAATCTGCTTTCTCCCCCCTTCCTTTTGCTCCCTTCTGGTGTCCTGTCCCTCAGCCCCAGGGTTTTAACTTTTTTCAGCTATCACAAAGTTGTTAAGATGAGGAATCCCAGGGTTCCTAAAGGCTCGTTCGTTCTGGTGCACTGGCTGCTTGCAGCGGTGGGAGATGCTCATGTGAAGCGGCTCGGTGTGCCCTGGCCCAGCGAGGCAGGACCTCGCAGACGGAAAGGCTTCATCATGGGTGCAGGAGAGGGTGTTTCTCTGTCTCAACAAGTCCAGCACCAGATTTGAATTAGATTTCTGAGTCATTTGTGCAGCCCAGCACAGCGGGGAGCAGTCACTCAGACTCGGGGTCTCTGAGATGCTGTTAGACGATGCAGTTCCTCGCTTCAGTGCTCAGACGGTGCCCTGCGGTGAACCAGCCTCACCACCTAGTTTCTCGTCCTGCTGTCCCAGTGCTGCCCGCGGGAAGCAGCGGAGATGATGTCGTTGTGGGAGCTAATACCCCAACAGGAAAAAAATGTATTTGCAATGAATGTTTTGTTCCAAAACACCCTCAGCTCAACGGGATGCTCAGGGCTGGGCTGAGTTCAGCTGGGGCTTCAGGGGATCTGCGGCGAGGGGTGAGACACCAGTAACGCTGTCATTCCTTTCCTTCCCCAGGCCCTTCCCGTCAGAGGAGACCACGGAAAATGATGACGATGTATATCGGAGCTTGGAGGAGCTGGCGGAGTAAGTGGCCTCGCCTTCTCACGGGGAGGGGACACAAAAAGGGAAAAGTTGCGATGTAGTTCCAGCAAAGTCAGATAAAATTTGACAGCAGGGCTCAGAGAGCTGGGTCGGCTGCTTTGATCGTCTTGCCAGGAGATTTTTGTGCTCTTACAATAGCCTGTCTTTTCCCACATAGTGCCCTGGGATACATCACTTTTAATCGGGTTGAGTTTATGAGTGGCGCTGCGGGGGGTGAGGGGGGCCAAGTCCACAGGGAGCCCCTCCGCCTGCTAAATCCCATCCTTAACTGTAAAACCCCGGGACGTAATTTGTCCTCTGAGCTGAGTGGAGCTGAGCCACTCCCTGGGACAGGGGTACGGTGGCTAACTCAGTGCTGGACCCCCCCATGGCGTTTTGGGGGCTGCGTGGGTGCTGGCACACGGGTCTGCACCCCCTGTGAGTGTTTTTAGACCACAGTAGGCAGCACCTCGCAGGTGACCCATCCTGGTGGTGCGGTGGGTTGCAGGGTGATGCTGCTGGGGTTTCTGTGTCTATATATAATCTGTGTCTCTGCTGTCTGTGTTTTGCTGCCCATGGTGATGACATAACAGGCTTTTAAAAGCAACCTTGAACTACAATGTATATGGTGAAACACGGGCGCTATTGGAATTCGATGGCAGCGTTCCCGTCGGCCAGGGTTTTACTTACGAAGTGCAGCCTGGTTCGTATGGGGGAAAAGTCTGTATGGGTGGATATGTGGCTTTATACAGTTAAATATTATTGTTCCACAACATAAATAATAAGACTCCTTAATCCAATGAGTTCCTTATGGCTTCAGTTATTACAAAAGTAAATCATAAATTACTAGTCGAGGGAATGGAGTACCCTAGAATCCCCCGCTTGCGGTTTGCTCCCAGCAGCTACAGTTTAATAAAATTCTGACTTATAAAGGGGTCCTTTCAAGAATAACATTTTATCCCCCCTCTCCTAAAGCTTTCAAAATCCCTGTAATGTTAGGTTTTAAAATTCCTGATGCTCACACATAGGTGTGCTTTTAATTGGAGAAAGGTTTGTCTGTGGACTCATACACAAGCGCTCTCCCAGAAATGGGGGAGTTACTCGGTACCTCGGAGTAGGTTACTCGGTGTTGAAGATGGGTTCCCAACTTCAACTGCTCTGCTGCCAGCAGTGCAGCTCCCGCAGGCAGGCTGGGTGGAAGCTGTTCCTTGGACCTTTGCTCATGGCTACAAGTTGCTGCCTCTGTGAGATGCCCAAGTCCTGTGCTCAGATGACTTAGAGGTTTATTTCTTATTGGTTGCCCTGTTCTGTCCCAGATCGTCTCCAACTTCTAACTTTCCCCTTTTTCCCATTCTTTGCAAAATCCTCTTCTTTGCACCTGTAGTTAGGACCACTGGGGAAAGGTGGATGTAAACCAGTGTGGGGATATTGCACTAATCCCTTCATCCAGATGTGCGCTCCTGCTGCAGCCAGGTTGTGCACGGAAACACAACCTACGAAACGGAGACGTAATTCACCCGTAACTGGAAAACCCCCCGAAGCCCTGGAGAGCCCCTTAGCATGAGTGTTGCCGCTCCCGCTGCCTGGAGACACATCAGCAATAGTCCCCCTTTCTCCCTGTGACAAGGAGCGTCTCTCCGTGCTTGACAAGGAAACTTTCATTGGGAATTTGCTGGTCACAATGGTGCGTGCTGGGCACCGATGCTGGGCGCTGGCAGACCGCAGGACCGCATGAGAAAGCTCTTTCTTAGCTGCTGCCGATCTCCAAACAGCCAAACAAGGGCGTCATTCATGAGCTGGGAATGATTCAGTCCATCCAGCATCTTTGCATTGAATATTGCTGATGATCCAGCAGCCTTGGGAAGATCCGAGTGCATCCGAAATGCTTTGTTGGGGGCAAGGAAGTGGTTTTCATAGCAAGCAGTGAAGTGACCCAAGGCGTGGAAGGAACCACCACTGCACACCCAACCAGGCGCCGCAATCTTCCCTTCTGCAAGGGACACCCTGCCACCTCTGCGTGTTTTTTTCCACGTTAACTTGCTCCATCACACCTATCGGAGTGATTAGTTGGATCATTTTGGAGGCATGCACAGTCCTGTCCGTAAAACCACTGTGAAACATGCTGCTGCAAGGGCCCCGCCTGCTGTTCCCGCTGGGCATGTGGGGCTGGGGTGCAGGTGAGGAGGGAGAATCCCAGGGGGCTCAGCACCACTGAGCCACCCCCCGGGAGAGAAGAGTCTCCCCAGGGGAGCTCTGTCTGGGCATTGTGCTGCGGGGATACCGGGATATAAAGCTCAGGATAAATATTGAGCTGGTTCTGACAAGACATTTTGGAGGCTGGTAGAAGTGGGGCTTGTTTGATACAGTGAGAGTATCAACGTGCTGCCTTTCAGCCTTAAGTACTCGGAGCTGTTTGGTGTCCCCCATTTGAGATTTTGGGCAAATTCCTGTTCTGCAAAGCATTTAAAATCTAAACATGTTTGTGACAGAGGTGGCCGATTTGGGAAGGAAAAGGAACCAGTTTTGTCCCTGTTGTTCCCACGATGCTCTAAAGACCAAAGACCTTCATCCCAGTGAGCAGCGAGGTCGCTCCCAGCGCAGAGGAGCGGTGACAGCTGGGGACAGAAGCCAGCGCCAGGGCTGGGTGGATCGATAGCAGTGCCACGAGGGCCGTTTACATGCACTGCAGAAACAAGCTGTCTGCGTGCAAGCACGAGGTGGCCGCGGGGTGCTGGTGTGTATAAAAGCCGTTCATGCCTTGATGAACCCATTGTGCTTTCACCTTTGGGGTATCGCAGAGACTATGCCGAGCATGCAGCTCCCCAGCCTGGGTCAGCCATGCAGCAGATCAAGGCAGATAATTGCCTGGAAACAGCTATTTTTATTTAAAAAAAACCAAAAAAACCAAAAAAAAAATACCACCAAAACCCCCTCACAAACCAAAAAAAAAAAAAAAACCCTGAAAAAAAAACCAACAAAAGAACAATTGGCTATGGAAGGGGGAGGGGAAACTAAAAGGGTATCAGGGGAACTAGGAAGTTCATAGATTCCCTGTCCTCAGCCCGGCAGCCCCTTGGTTTGCTTTGCCGTTGGCCAGATGGCAGCCTGCAGAGAGCCCGGGCAGATGGCGAGGGCCGGCCAGTTTGCAAGTGGTGCCTGATCGATACTGGGAGCGGCAGTAAAGGGATGCTTGTCCTCTGCCGCCTGATTTATTTCGGCGGGCCCTAATGCCAGACCCTAGAGCAGCAGCCGGTGCTGGGGGTGTTTGCCCAGGAAAGGAGTGGAGCTTTGCAATGGCAACACGTGGGTGCGTTCGCTGGAGCCTGCCCCCCAAAAATCAAAGCGACTTTTGTCCTGAGGATGTTCCCGCAGGTTTGCAGGGATGTGAGCTGCTGTTTCCCACATGGCTACGGCTGCTGGGCACTGAAGGCAGTGGGTAGTTATCTACCTTACTGCTGAGCATCTTCCCTGACAACTGCTTTTCCATCTCTCTTGATGGCTGTTTCAGCTGCCCCAGATCATTCTGGTACTTCAGAAGTCATACTTAACGTCTAACCTGAATTTTCTTTGCTGCCACTTAAGCGCTCTCCGGTTATTTCGTCTCATTAAATTTATGAGAGCAGTTAATCCTGGTCCTCTTTGCAGCACCAGAACCTTCTTTATTATGAACCTTCTCCACTTCACGGCTCTGTCCCTCTGCACTGGCACGAAGCCCGGCAGGCTCGGGTGGATTACATGTAGAGTGGCTTTTGGGTGGTTTGGTAGCTATTTGAAGAATTCAGTCAGGCAGAAGTGCCGCGAATGGTTTGATATAAAACATCTAATTTGCGTAACTTTTACCTTTTTTCCCTCCTTTAAAAGCAAATTGCTTTGAGGGGAGAGGTTGTAGTGTTGCAAAATGGACAGAGAAAGTGCTTTAAGCAAAGCAGTGCCCCACCAAACCCTGCACTGGAGCTGGTGTGTGCCCCTGGGGGGGGCTTTGTCCCACAGGTCGGTGTCCCCTGATCTTGTTTTGAGCCACAGCTCACTGGGGATTTATCCTCAAGGAAAGTGTTGGGGATAGTGGTGTATTCCCAAACCTTTCATCGTAGGGAAGGGTAATTGCGGAAGATCTTCTTTCTGGCCTCAATTTCTCAAGCGATGCAACTCCTTTGGGCACGGACTTTGCCAACAACCTGTTTCCAAGAACTGCTTGTTGAAGTTTCTCCTACTTCTTTCACTGCTGTCACCAACATTGCCTCCTCGTATCTTCCAAAATAGTGATGTGATCAGCAGAATTTCTCAAGTGCGTTAAAAAAGGTAATGAATAGAAGAGCCAAGGTGAGATGATAAGTTAGCTGCCACTTTTCTCATTATTTTTGCTGTGTTGGAAAACCCACGCACTCCAGCCAGTGAAATAAATGGCTCCATGGTACAAGGCACTCAAGCCATAGCACTTGTAAACGTGTCTTTTCTTTGTTACCAGTAAAGATTTTTATATGTCCTGCTTGTGCCATTTCTAGGATCGTGTTAGTTGCTATAACTGTGTGAAGCTCATTCTTGGGATTAGAACGTTCCACTTTGAATGGGGAACCTAAGACCTGAGTAGGAGAGATGGCAAAATGCTTCTTTTTCTATTTCCAGACGCATGTCTCCGTCCAAGTACAATCTGGCTATTTAAAACCCTGCAAGATCTCGAGTCCAATGACTGCACATCTTGCACTCCTTCACCCTGAAACCTAAGCCTGCCAGATGTGCTGCAAATATAGGGCTCTGCTTGTCCTCGGCTGACGGAGACGGTGAATGAGGGGGTTGGTCGGATGAACCGTCTATTTATAGCTCAAAGTGCAGAGTAAGAATAAGAAAGTGGAGGATTACTGGGACAAACTGGAGCCTCGAAGCTGCTGGGCAGCTGTCTGGGAGACCCTGCAAATGCATTTCCAGCCCAGACCCAAGTGCAGGCTCTGAGGGCTTCTGGCTCTTAACCTGAGCCACAGGGTTGGACATTTGGGTTTGTCTTTTGGTTGTCTTCTTTTAGCTACTTCTCTCCTCCTCCTCTTTCTGTTGCTCTTCCTGGTAGTTCTGGCTTTTTCATCAGCGGATCGAAAGCAGTTCTGTGGTTTGGATGGGTTTTTTTTGGTGTGGTGGGTTTGCCCTGAGGGCCTTGCTTGGGCTCATCCTTGAATTCTTGAGTCTGGTACAAACTCATGAGCTTCCCAGAGCAGCTTTTAGGGATGAAGAGGTCCTTCAGTAGCTCTCAAGACCCTCAGAGCTTCCCCGCTTACCCTCTTTATCCAAGGTGTCATTGCACACATGATGTACAGCATTCCTTTAGCATAGCAGACCTGCTGCTGGTTATTTATTGGGGCATCACGGACCGTCTGTGCCCATCCCTTGGTGTGGGCTCATTTTCTCACAAAGCCCAAATGCAGACCGTGCCCTCTGTTTTAGCCCAGTGCTGAGCTCTGGAGGCCTGGTTCCCAGTGGTGGGAACAGTGGGACCAATGCCTTCACCCAGGGCGATGAGGTTCTTCCTCAAACTAACTCAACTTTGGCATGCTGTCTGGGGAGATGGCACCTGGAGGTGCCCGGGGGTCACGGAGGGACCCTGCCCTTCCCCAGCTTGCTCTTTCCACATCCCTCTTTGTCCCTTACTCCGAGGCAGCCGCCTGGCATCGGTCCCTCCGTCGCCCCTTGGCATGGCTGTTGCCTGCTTGGGAGGGCGTTTGTACAGCATGGGCACCGCCAGGGAGGAAGAGCTCAGCCCAGTTTTTGGGTTTTGCCTGAAATTGCCTTAGGTATGAAAAGCTTTATTCTTTTTGCTTTGAATGAGCTTTCCTGGCTAGGTAAGATGCTGCCAGCCCCTAGCTGGTTACATCCATCCTAATAACAGTAATTGCACATGCTGGTGTTAACTCTGAAGGGTGGATAAAATCCCCTTTCCTGAACCCAGAGCTGTCAATGAATCTCCTAATCCAGGCAGTAGATCATAGGCTCTGATACCCATGGGTAACTCGCAGACTCTGCTGCTTTTGTTGAAGGAGTAAATTGCCTTTCTCTGTGAAGAATGAGGTGAGGATCTGGCCTTCCTTGCTCAAGTTGTTCAGTGTACGCATGACATGCTTGGGCTGCTGAATTGATTGCCTCCCACAGCAGGGGACCGTGCTAAACATGGAAAATACCTGCCCCGCTTCCCCTCCCATTACGGCATTTAAAATTTAGCGTGTTCTTAGGTTGCCAGTGGCTAAAAAAAAAAATATCTCCCAATGCCTGTTCTCTTTGTTAATGATGGGGAGAGTGTGTGTTTTCAACTCTGACAGACAAATTGTGGAGAGTGATGAAAATCAATATGTGCAAAGCAGCGGAGTCAACAGCTGTACACGCACTGGCAAAGCTTGGCTGCTCGTGCTCTGCTCCGGGAGAGGCTGATCCGCACATTTTCCTGCTCTCCATAAACCTGGCAGCCTCTAGTGTTTCTCAGAGATGTCCTAGGAATGTGTTTGAATAAATAAGGGTCTGTTAGACAAAGGTATCATTGTTTTAATACCACCACGGCTGTTGGGTTTGAGCATCTCCAGTGCCTCTCACCGAAGCTCTGGAATGGAGGTGTCTTTCTAGATGGCCCCAGGACAAGGGAGCTGTTCCTGTGTGGCATGGCTTAGCGGTGGGCTTGGCAGTCCTGCATTAATGGTTGGAGATGATGATCTCAAAGGTCTTTTCCAACCTAAATGATTCTATGATTCTGTTTTTTGCCCAAGGCCAGAAATCAGAGATTGGACGGGCTTCTAGCAGTGTTGACGAGCAGCAGGGGCTCAGCCTGTTTATTAGAGCAATGAGAGTGGCGAGGTGCTGCAGGATGTGGCCCCACGTGATGGGTGCAGTGTTCCTGTCATATGGCGTCTGGGAGCTCTGTGGGCACATCTGCTGTGTTGCCCCTCAGAGGGCATTCCTGCCCCTTTCCTGGTGGCCCAGAGGAGCTCCAGGTAGGGTCAGGCTGGGCCAGGTCCGTGGGGCACCCATCCTTCTCCAGGCTCGGTCCAGGCAGCCTGTGATTTAGTAAAACCCCTTCAGCATCCCACGCTGCCACCTGGGTTTCTCATAGTGATGTCCTGGTGTGTGCCCAGCTGTGGTCCAGAGCTTGTGGCTGCTTGGGGGAGGGGAGAAAAGGAGGGCTTGTGCAGGCTGGGGACCCAGCAGCCACAGCCTGGGGGCAGGCAGTGCTGGGGTCTGAGGCTTGGACGTGGTGCCTGGGTGTGCTTGTGTGCAGGAGAGGAGGTCCAGGTGATGCTGAGGATGCGGGGCTTCCCGGGAACACCTCAAGATGCTGCCTTCTGCTCCTGCACGTAGCCCAGAAGAGTTGCTGAGTGCTGTCGCGGCTGGTGATGAGCAGCCGTCACACAAAGAGGGCTCAGCTCCAGCAGCAACGTCACCGCAGCACTCGCCGTGGTCACGTCACACCCAGCCGGGCTCATGCTCGTGACATTAACCCAACCATACGTTTCCTAACGACCCTCGAGCCAGGGAAATGATGTATGGAGAGACAGCCAGCAATCCGAGAGGTGCAGGCGGGAAGGGAAGATTAATCAGGAACTGGGAGTTACTCGCTTTGGATAAGGAGCGGAGCTGAGAATATAAATATTGGTACAGATAATAACGGTGGCGGCGACGGTTGGGAAGGGGAAGATGGATCACCAGCTATTAGTGGGCATTATTACAGCAGCTGCAATGCATCACTCTGGAAGAATGGGACAGATACATCATGCCAGTGTATTTATTTAAAATCCCCAAACTTTTATTAAATAAATCTGGTTTTAAAAATAGAAAGGGCTGTATTTAGAAAAGAAATAAAGCCCAGTTTTACAAGCAGATGTGTTCTGCTGTTCCATGCTATATACCACAGAGATGTCAAGTGTTACAGTTTGAGCACGATTTTACACCTAAATATATTTGTATGTAATTAATATCGATGTTGAAAGAGACAGCTCATAAAATATGCCAACGCTGCTTGATATTCCAGCGTTTCACACTGTCCTGATCCCATGGGGTTGACTTCAGTGGGAGCCTTTAGCAATCAGCACCTGTAGATCTAAGTGCTAAAATTATTATTGTTAATTGGTATTTATGAAGGGTTGAATTTTCAAAAGTGTTCTAAGACTTAGGAGCCCCTGGGGGGGGAGGTTTTAAAGGCTCAGATGACAATTAAATACTCACCTTTAAA
Organism: Falco naumanni; assembly: GCF_017639655.2. Classification (NCBI taxonomy): domain Eukaryota; kingdom Metazoa; phylum Chordata; class Aves; order Falconiformes; family Falconidae; genus Falco; species Falco naumanni. Next base: position 8,584,135 of record NC_054062.1, read on the forward strand.
TACAATGGTGATGCCTTTAAAGCCTGTGCTTGCAGGGGCATCTCCTAAGTGATGTGACCAGTTCCAAAAATGTTAGGTTTTTCCCTGGTTAATTTATCTCTGATGTAAATATTGTTATTGGGCTCTGCTCAGCACTGGGGCTGGTGAGCATCTGGTGAGATTGCCTTATGGTGATCAGGAGAGTCTGTCTCCACCTCCTCTGGGAAATGTTAGATTAAACATCACCCAGTTGCCCATCAGGGCAGGGATTGTGCTTTGTGGGAGCCGGCGCATCACCCGGAGGATGGATCCAGAGCTTTTAAAACTGAATGTGATGCCTGTGGCTGGAGGTGGCTGCCTGGGCTGGATTGGCCACTGTGGCAAGTCCTGGCACAGCCCAGGGGTCGGCTCGACCCCGTCACGCTTCCCCCTCAGCGAGGCAGGGCTGGGATGCTTCTTCCTGCTGCATGGAGCCATCAGATGGTCGTTTGGTACCTGCTTAGTGCTGTACCTGCTTCTCCTGGGGGGAAGGGGGATGGTTTCTTTGGCATGAAGAAAGCCTTTTTGTGACAGAAAAGCAAAAGCAGACAAAGAGTGAGTGCAGTGCCTTACACAAACCAAATTCCAACCGGTGACAATTTATTCTCTAAGTATAATGTCGTTAAAGCCACTGACACAGGAGATGTTCCTTGCCCTAAAGCGGAGAGGCAGGGGATGCACAGGAGGCTGTGGGCATCGTCGGAGGCAGGTAGAACAGAACCTGGGCATGTGCAGCAGCTCAGGTGGTCCCACTGGGTGCTTTGCCGGCGGGTCCGTCTCAGCCGGGCCGATTAGCACTGAGCAAAAGCTCCGCAGGGGCCGAGCTGGCAGCCCGCGCTGGACTGGGCACCACGGGCGTGCTTGGCACGGCGCTCGGAGCGGCTGCTTGGCTGCCATCCCCGCTCGTGGCGAGCAGCATCGCGCCTTTCCCAGCCTCCAGCAAGCGGAAAGAGATGTGCAGTGGGTACCGAGCCAGGGAAAACAGAGACCATGGACTGAACGTGTCAGTGCTGTGGGCCAGGAAGATTTTCTTGTTGTGGTTATCCTCCCTCCTTGGTGCGAGAGCAGTTGTTGGTTTGATCAAGTGACGGTGAATGTATCCTCTTCTAAACGCTACATCACTCTCCTTCTCGTTCCAGCGAACATGATCTGGGCGAGGATATTTATGACTGCGTCCCCTGTGAAGATGAAGGCGATGATATCTATGAAGATATCATCAGAGTGGAAGTTCAGCAGCCCATGGTAACAATTTATATGCATTTTTAAAGCTACACCCTGATGGGGAGGGGAAGGGAGAGGATTCAATTAAATAAGTATTCACCAATGATAGGTGATGCTGCAGGGAAGCGAATCGCTTTGCATCGCTCCTTGAAACCAGACTGCCTCGTGAGTGGTAAAAATAAGCCGAGCTGGGTTGGCACTGGCCCAGAGGGGTTCTCTGAGGAGTTTCCCAGCCCATCCTGTCATCTGAAGGAGTTCAGGAGGAGGAAGGGAAAGGGAGAGCTAATAAGCCCTAAAAGATAAGCTAAAAATAGCAATTAGCTGCTGAGCCGAGGCAGTGTGTGTCACTTCAGCCCTTTCTGGGGAGGGGGAGCATGGCAGCTCTGCCTGCTCCATCAGCCAGATGTGCAGTCTCTGCCACGGGTATTTTTAGATCGGGACGAGCGCTGACAGATCGGTGCGTGGAGGATCCAGCACTTATTTGTGCCACTGCTCCCGCCTGGGTGTCTTGGAGCAGGTAGATATTTACAGTGGAGCTTTCTGGGGCAGCAGGGACCTGTGTGGCTTTAAGGACAAGCAGCCAACCCCATTAGTCACCTCTAAAAGCCTTTTGACGATGGGGAAACCAGAGTGTGTGGCATGCACAGTCCCGTGGAGGGACTTGCATGAACTCCAAGGGCTCTGGTGTAAATATTGTGCTCCGTGGATGAGCCAGGAAGGTGCTGGTGACCCTTGCATCTCCCCAAAGGTGCTCACAGCCACCCTCGCTACCTGTGTCCCCAGCACCGAGGAGGTGGGCTGCCCTGGCTTCTGCTGATGCAGAGCTGGAAGGGACCTTTCCACTGCAGTGTGACCTTCCCAGTTTTCTCCCACCCTCCGATATCTGCCACCCCCAGGCTTTGCTCAGCCTCTAATTACTGTCTCGAGCTGCAAACTGTAGATACCTCCCCGTAACAAAGCAGGATCGATGGACAAGTGCACTGATGAATTAAATGGGGGGCGTGCAGCTGTGCCAGCACCCCGCGGAGCGCAGCAGGCGAGCCGAGCTGTGCAGCACCGGTGCCTGCGCTCCCGTATCTCACCTCTGCCGGGCTTTGCTGCAAGTGGCATGAAGGCCATGGTGATGGTGGGTGAGGCATCTCATCCCTTCACGCCTGGTCTGCAGCCTGAGGAGCTCCCTGCACACCGAAAACTGGTCTGGATCAAGGAGTCAGGCACAAAACATTCCCACTGATCCTGCCAAAGTCCTTGAGGCTGTTGACAGTAGCAATGCCGAAGTCAGCCACCAGTGGTTTTACCGTCTTGCCATCAATTGCAGAAGCTATTTGGCCCAAGAACTGCCCCTTGGGAAGGTTTTGGTAGGAATTTCTTGCATAAATGGCAAAACCAGGGGGAAACTCCCACTGTTTTGGTGTCCAGCAGCTGGGTAGTGCAGGATTAGGGCCAGCGGAACTGGCACGTTTACACTGTTCCCTCCACAATGTTTTATGTTTTCTTGGACACCACTGAGCAGTGATGGAGTTGATGTCTCTGACTCCCTTTTCCCCCCTTCCCTGAGCAAAAGAGTTTATTTTTAATATAAGCATCTACATATCCATCTAAATGTTGGATTTTTTTTTAAGGTTTGTTGCAATAGCAAGTGTGTCATGCTAATTGGTTTCTTGTGTTTCTGCATGCTTCAGATTAGATATATGCAGGTAAGATGCATCGATTAAAATATTGGTTTCCATCCAGCTGGTAGGTCTGAGCTGTGAATTGCAAGGGGATGTACAGAGGGGGTCCATTCCTGTGCATGATCATTAAAACCCTGTTGCTGAATCACCTCCCGACTTCAGAGGCTGCACTGACAAGTGCAGCACCTCCCGACACATGTTTTCAGCTCTGCTTTACAGATGTAAGAGCAATAAAAGTGGCGCTAGGAGTTGGGGCTTTGAGAAAAGTGTGTATTATCAGATTTGACCTAAAATCATGAGAATTGGCAGCCCTAGCAAGGGATTTGCGTAAGTCTAACCTGTTATTTATGACCCACTTAGGCTCTGTTGTGAGTTTCATCTGAAGAAAAAAAAAAAATGGGGAAAACCAGGATTTAACTCTTTATTTATTCTTCTTTAGCTGATAGTCATTAGGTGATGCAGCTATAATAAATGCAAAAAGTGTAGTACTTGCCATGTTGAAACACGTTCAATAGTACAGCAAAGGTTCCTTCCTCATTTTATGGGATAAAAATGGTTTCCTTTAACATAATCCAGTAACAGTACTCTCCTGACTTTTCGAACTTGCGCTTGTTCTGAGCTTGCCTGGAGCTCTGCTCTGCATGAGCAGGTTGCTGGACCACTCTTAAGAGTATCTGACCACACATTATTTTTCCTTTTTCTAGAAAATGGGAATGACAGAAGATGACAAAAGAAATTGCTGTTTGTTAGAAATCCAAGAAACTGAGGCCAAATACTACAAAACACTTGAAGATATAGAAAAGGTAAGAACTGAGCCATCTTCTCTATACTGTCGCCTTCCACATCGTCACTTGATCTTGCATTAATCTTGCTGTATTAGTTCTCGCTGCGAGAGCTGACAGATGTGATGAGGCAGGATCGATGCATTCACATGTAAAATTGGAGAGAAGGGGGATCCAGAAAACCCATACTGACAAGCACAAATGTGCAGCCTGTGACTGCAGGAGCCAAACAGCGTGTTTTTTCTGATTACTGCCTATTGGAAATAGGCTGAAAACCATCCTGCTGTGTCCTCCCTACCCCAGGGTAAGAGACTCCCACTCTTCACTCAGCCAGGCTGGTCTGGCCAGTAAGAGCTGTGTTTGCAGTTATCTTATGGCTTCAATTGCCAGGGAATAATTTCTTTATTCTGGGTGTTTTTCAAAAGTGCTGAAGCTACGCTGACTTGTCATTGAAACTAATTGGATTAAAAATAACATTTTGCTGCTGAAATTCATGGGTTTTAATTGGTTTGGATAAATTATTGGTGTGCCTTTCTTTTAAATAAAAATAAAAACACCTCAGCAAGGTGGCAGAGTCGTGGATACGGCTGGAGCCTGGAGCTCTGAGGAAAACAGCAGGGATGAAGAACAATAGTGAAAACCAAGCTGCCATCCCTAATCATCCTAACGCTTTTGTTTCCTCCCCTTTTGCAATTATTTGCTTCTCTCTACTGAAAGTTCCCGCAAAGAAGCTGTGAGTGAAACCAGGCATGATGGAATAACATTTCTCATTTTCCAAGAAAATACCCAGATATACCCAGTATACATATATTGGATATATGTATCCAATAGTTACATAGTCCTTTATCTAACTAACCCTTGTCAGTCCAGAGGAAGAGTTAAATTATGGCTTTGCTATCCATTAAAAAAGTGGTTCTGCCGGTGTGTTATGGGTAGAGGGTCTTGTCTTCACTGCATCGTGTCAGGGTTAGTTGTAGTTACAAGTGATGCAGATGTTTCTATTAATATGTATTTGTTCAGAAAGGCATTTCCAATGTAATCACATCATCGGTGCTTTTTCAAGGGCGAAATCCTAAGTGAGATAATCGAAGAGCTGAAAAGGCGCTTCCGAGCGCTTCCCAACTGCAGCCAAGGACGGCGGCGAGGTGAAGAAGCTGCGTGCATTTAAATCCGCCTGCCGGATGGAGCAGGAGAGGGGGCTGTGCCCACACGTGGGTGGGGGTCTTGTCCCTTCCCACACCGTGAGGACCAAGGGGAGCTCGGGGGGAGATACACCCACAGGGATTCCTGGCTTCTGCTCGTGCCCCTGGCACAGCCCCGTCTTGACGAGCGCCTTGTTGTTCGTTTGCCTTTGCCAGGGCTTTAATTCCTTAAAACCTGGCTTCTCCCTGCCCGGGAATGTGCAGCTGGTGAAGCAGGGAAGAATGCCTCCCTTGCAAACAACCATCCTCATTCGCTCCTCTCCCATATTTCAATCCCTTTTCCATTTATCTCTTGCAGAACTACATGAACCCACTGAGGCTGGTGCTGACTCCCCAAGACATGGAAGCTATTTTTATCAATTTGGAGGTAACGACGTAGACGTTGTGGCTTAAATCTTTGTTCTTTTCACAGCAGCTCAGCCCTCTTCCTGTGAAGGAGAAGGCTTTCCGATTTCATGTTAGATTTGTGCATTCACCTGTAGATGTTCGGCCCTTCACGTGCCGCGGAGCTTGAATGCATTTAGGAGATACTCTTTAACACTCAGTTGTAGAGTTGGGGATTATATGAACTCTAGGTAAGAAACCAGTTTTATACAGAGGATGTTCCAGGGCTGGGGCTGTGTATTTTAGCTGTGCTTAGGGATGGTTTGGGCACACCAGGATGGAGGGATTGACCTCTGTGCTGGCTTGCACGGGGTCTGGGTTGGAGCCTGCCCATCTCCTCTGCTCCCTCCAGGCCTGCAAAAGGGATTTTAATACACATGGAAGTCCCGAGGCATTTATCACTGTATAACCTCTCGGCAGAATTACAGTCTTGCACTCTTGGCCGTTTAGGGCTGCAGGAATGACTTATTTTAAAAACAACTAAAAAGAGGGAGAAAAAAAAAAAAGAGGAGAAAATGACTGCCTGATTAAGTAGCAAATGTACATTTCTTTAGGCTCTGTTTGCCCACTTGCTTTGGATGTGTTTAAAGTATTGATTGTTTCTTCCTTTTAGGACCTAATTAAAGTGCACTTCAATTTCCTGAGAGCCATCGATGTGTCTATGATGTCTGGAGGAAGCAGCCTGGCAAAAGTGTTTCTGGAATTCAAAGAGAGGTAAAGGAAACCCGGTCGTCGGGCAGCTCCGGTTTGAACAGATACGGGTTAATATTTGCAGGGTCCCAGCTGTGAGCTGTGAACAGAAATGCCTGTCGCAGCAGACCAGTGTTGCATCCTCCGCAGCTAAATGCTCTCAGGCAGCTGAAACATCGCTCAGTGCCGACACTTAAGCAGCCAAATCCAACCCCAGCCGTGTCGAGTCGCCCAGGGGCAGAGCTCGGGCTGTCTCCTCTCTGCCCGACCGGGCTAAACCAGCCCGGGGGTGCTTGTTCCTGCAAGTCCGTGTCTGCGCCTGAATTTTGCTTGGTCGCAGCATCCCATGTCAGACTGGCTGTTCTGCAGGCTGAGTGTATGGTGCATTTACAGGGGTGTAACGGAGGGAGTAAAGATGGGAACGCTACAGTTATGGTGAGCTGGAGTGGGATAAAACCTCAGTCGCCTTCAAGGGTTTAGTGTAGTCTGCTCCAAGCAGCAGCAGGGCTCTGAGGGCTTGTGATGTAGTAGGATGACTCCTTTGCAGGGGAGACTTTGCTTGGGTTAGATCAAAGCGGTTGCTCACTCTAAAAACATTGTGTACTTGGCACTGCTCTTGTCCCGCACCTATTGCATGGTGAATAAATGTAAAAGTTGCTTTTGCAAGCATAATAGATTCTGTGTTTTGGCAGCTGCAGGCAGGAGTACCCCAGAACACACAGATAAGGTTAATAAAAGCCTTTAGTATCCTTAATACTAATCAAAGGCCTGATTCATTGTGGAATCGTGCCAGAGTGTTATTTCACTGTGATTAAACCAGTGTCTAGACACAGAAATGCCATTCAGAAGTCAATAACTCCAGAAATACCATCTGCATTAATAATACACTGTAAGGTCAGATATTCCATCATTCACAGCACCTCTTTTTAGAAAGGGAATGTTGTCTGGATTAAATAATAATAAAAAAATGTTTCCAAAGAAGAATGCAAATAATTTAAAAATACTTATAAAACTCACTGAGGTGATTTGGATTTTCTATTTCCTGGCTCCGCTCTGTGTGTGCTGGTGCCATCCCCGGGGCAGAGCTGTGCACGCAGGGGGCAGGGAAGGGACACGGGAGGCATCTTGGAGGTGACACTGCTCCCCCAGGAGATCCGCGTGGCTGTGCGGGAGCACGAGGCTTGCTTTTGGGCTGACAGCCTTTAAATAAATGTTTGCGATGTTTGCTTCTGTTAATGCGCTGGTGGGAGCATGAGGCTTGGTTTTGGGCTGACAGCCCTTAAATAAATGTTTGCTTCTGTTAATGTACTGGTGGGAGCTCAGCAGAGTGCTTGTAGCTGATGGGTTTCGTGCAGGCGGGTGACCAAACTGACTCAGTTCCCAAGGGAGTTTGCAAGCAACTTTTGGAAGGACCTAAAAGCTTTCCTGAGAGGTGAGGGAAGGAGCCAGATGGATGGCTGTGAGGTGGCGGTGGCAAATCTGAAGCTGCATTCAGCCCCTGGGGGTCCCAGGGACCTCAGCGCCGTGGGAAGCTGCTGCTCACGAGGAGTTCTGACCAGGAGAAGACCTCGAAACTGGGCTCTTGAGGATGAAGAGTCTGGAGCAACCTGATCTAAATATGGTCCTTTCCTACATCAGGAAGAACAATGATACCACATTTTACAGCAAGGAAATGGGGGTGCAGAAGGAGAAAGTGAGCTCACCTGGGGAGACCCACCAAGAAGGGAATGTGGACCTCCAGAGCACCTGCTTGGTCCCTGTGTATAAGACCTTCCTCCATCAACTGTATCTGTGACAAATAGCTCTCACTTCTTTACACATCCTCAGAGACATCCCGGCAGAATGATGTATTGCTCCTCCGCTTTGCAGGTTTGGTTTTGGTGGGTTGTTTTTTTTTTTTTTCAGAAGGAAATAGTTTGTAAATCTCTTTCTCTGAAAGCCAGAGGTTTGAATTTATGCTCCTGAAGCCTCTTTGAAACTCTCCAAGTGCTGGCAAGGTAGATATTATTGTGCACGTTCAGAAGTTGTCAAGGGGAAAAGGCAGAAGAATAATCTGTATTGGCTGCTGCTTCGCCGGGGACTGCAGCTCCCATAAATCTCTCTATTCACTTCCCCGTCGGGGTCCGAGAGTCCCACGTTTACAGAGCAACACCGGGTCAGGTGCTCCCAGATCGTCTCCATCAAGAGATGAGGTCCCGAAATAATGGATGAGTTGCAGCCTGTGATGGAATACGTGTCTTATCAGCAGCAATACAGCGAACGGCAAGGAAGGGGGAGGACAGCCCAGACCTGTCATGAAGGATTAATGAGGAAAGTGGAGGAAAAAGGGGGAATCCAGAGCAAAACTGCTCTGACTGTGTCCGGTGTTTAAATTTATAGCCCATGGTGTCTATACAGAACTTCACTGTGTTTCCAAAGGCTGTGACAGTCTTCTTTTCCCAAATTACACAGTCTTTTGATCTCCAGGTCCCCGTGGCCCATGCTGCAAGGAGCTTTCTAAAATGTGTCCTTGGATTTTAAGGGGATTTGAAGCCTCTCATTTTCTGATGAGGTGCGAATTATCATCACCCATATCCATTCTGGGCATGTCTGAAGAATCAAGATTTTCTTGCCTTCTTTCTTACTTGGTGAAATGTCTAGAAACCCTTGGAGAGAGGGGCACACATCAGCCACGGTGGTGGCAGTTTTATTTTGGGCTGTGAGGTGACTCAGGAAATGAAGGCTTTTGGGGAGATGAATACGTGATGCTCGAGCGGGCTGCCTTCAGAAATGCTCTCAGGAAGCGGATTTTTGTTGTCATTTGGTCTTGAAGCACGTCCCTGCTCTGCTGCATTCCCCAGCCCCAGTGCTAATACGGCGCAGCCAGAAAGCCGGCGGGTGGCCGTCGGGGCAGCATGGCGCCTGTCGAGGCATCAAGGATTTATGGTGGTGGTGTAGTTGCGAGAACAAGCTGACTTGCAGCCGAGGTGGGGTTGGATTGCAGGGGTTCAGCGCCTGCCCCCTCCTCACGGTTTCATTAATCTGCAGACCCTCGCTGGGGCTGGAGCCGTTCCCCGGGAGAGGCGAGCGCCAGAGGTGACCGGCAGCTTGGGCAGGGATGGGGCCCCAGCTTTTTGCTTTTCCTATGATTTGTTTCTTTTCCTATTTGGGCCATTGTACCGGGGATGCAGGTACCTCTTGTAGAGCCGCTTTGTGACCTGCTCTAGGAAAGTCTATCAGTGTAGAGCTGGGTTTCCCTTCGTTACAGCGATGCTCCGACAGCACAGCCCTTGGGAAGCAGTGGTTAAATGCATCCCGCTGGGGAGGGGAGAGATGAGCCATCACCTCTGGAAACAGGCTCTTCTGGCCACTTGGCCCTTTCTGCTCATCATGAGCCAAATCCACCCCCATGGGCTCCAGCTCGGGAAACTTCAAAAGATTTAAATGTTAAAAAGCCGCGCAGTAAAAGAGCGTTAATGCTTTTTCTAAGCAGTTATATAGGGGAATAGCTGTTTTCCTTGTCCTTTCACTGTATATAAGCATATATATATATCTTTTATAACAGGTTATAACTGCCAGCAAGTGTTTCCGATTAAATCTGTGATTTCCCCCCTCTCCAGGCTGCTGATTTACGGCAAGTACTGCAGCCACATGGAGTATGCCCAGAACACGCTCAACCACCTCCTGGCCAACAGGGAGGACGTCAGGCAGAAGGTGGAGGTGAGTGGGCAGGGAACACCAAGGCCAAGTGCTGCCCACCTCCCTTGTCATGGGTTTTGGAAGGAGCTGAAAATGGCGTGTTGGGAATGTTTGATTTAGCAAGAGAAGGGAATGATGTGGGCGTGAGTCTGTGCTGCCCAGAGAGGGAGAAAAGCTGGGGGGTATCTTGTCCTGAAGACCTGCTTGCCCCTTCATCTCCCTGCTATACATGCTCCCTGTCTTTCCTCCCCTGAGTTTGTCCAAGTTAAAACAAACCAGGTGACTTTATTTGCGTGGGACTGGCTGTGGACAAATTCCTCTTTGAGGCGTGCAGGGAGACCCACAGGCACCGAGCATCCCCAAGGCAGGAGCTGCGTGGCTTTCCAAGGTGACACGCAGCATCAGGGCAGCCAGAGGTGAACCCAAGTCCCCAGGCGAGTGCCCGGATTAGTCCTCTGTCCTCATTCCCCAGTGTAAAGGCTTAGTGTAAATAGGGGCTGATGCAGATATTAAGTAAATCAAAGGAGCCCCAGAAGGGATGCATTGTTTGAGCTGCTGTTTTTACCCTGCTTTAATTCCTGCTTTGCTCTTGATGCTAATCTGAATTTGCTGGGCTGTCTGTACACGTTACCTCATTTTCTGCAAACACTCTTTGATTTTCTGTGCAAAAGTAGCAACCCAATTCAGGGATAAAACTGCATTTAATCTTTAAAACGCGTTCTCCAGATCTTGCGTAAAGCCCCAGTGGCTGTAGCATCCAGTTGCTCCCGTGCTTTTCCTTTTTCTCCCTCTCTTGTGGCAGTTAGCTCATCTTTGGGGGGGCACGCGGGGGGTCTCAGCCAGCGCAGCAGAGGCACGTCTCTAAATGGGTCTGGGCAAAGGTAACGGTTGCAAAACTTCCTTGATCACATTAGCTCATCTTAATGACTTAATGCTTATCAGCGAAGCCGCAGCAACAGTCTGCGTGCTTGCTCCCAGCCCCTCGCAAATAAAATGCATTAGTTCGAGCCATCGAGGAGGTGAGTTAAGCTAATGTGTTTCATTTGACATTTCCCGAGGTCTGAGAGCATTCATGTGCTCCCCTAATGAGCAGTATCTCATTAAGCCGGAGGAGCTCAGTTGCATGAGAATGTCTGTATTTTAGGGTCCGGCCCCTGTGTCTTATTCCGTGATAACCTCTGTGGTGGGAGCGCTGACACCGGCTGGGTGCAGGCAGGGACCACGAGGTCATCAGAACTGAGTGTGCAGGGGCAAAACTGAAGAGCCACAGGACACTGGAGGGTTTTTCTGGGGGAGAAGCCCTTGTTTCCCCCCAGTGGCTTCACTGCTGATTTATTGATTTCTTTAATAGGAATGCACACTGAAGGTTCAGGATGGGAAATTCAAATTGCAAGATCTGCTGGTGGTTCCAATGCAAAGAGTTTTGAAATATCACCTCCTGTTAAAAGTAAGTGTTTCAGTGTTGGCACATCTCTCCAGCTGCCGTCCTCACTGTAGCATCGTTTGGCTTTTACAGTGCAGAGTGAATCATTGCCAAATGCAGGGTGAGGGGAGGGGGTTCCTCCTTCAAACGAAATAATTACTAGAGCTACTTAACACGACATAATATTTGTGCCATCTCTTAAAGTACAGTGACCTAGGGTAATTCTGCACTTGTTAGCCACAAGAGGCAGTTAATGAATATAAAATAAGCTTGCATATAATCTGATTATGTGTGAAATTCCTCCCGTCAACTCCATGTAACAGATCTCTCGAGCACCAGCCGCTTGGCGTGTTCCCTGTCCTACGGCTGCAGCCACAGTCGCCTGCCCCAACATCCCTGCCACCACCCCGGCGTCCCTGCCACTACCTTGGCATCCCTGCCACCACCTCGGCATCCCTGCCACCACCCCACATGCCACCACCCCGGCGTCCCTGCCACCACCCTGGCAGCAGGCAGCCATTGCCCGCAGGTCATAACCTGCTTGGTGCAGGCAGCATGTGGGCAGCTTTCGTAGCACCCCCAAGCTCCTTACTTTTATTTTTTTTTTTTTTTTTCAGGAGCTGCTCAGCCATTCGTCAGATCGGCCAGAGAAGCAACAGCTGAAGGAGGCTCTGGAGGCGATGCAGGTACAGGAGCATGAGAGCGATGGTGGGGCTGTGCTGGGCTTGGGGTGCAACGAAACGTGGGACCCCTCTGGTTCTGGAAAACAAAAACTTAGATGGAAAAACTTTAAACAGCCTGAGGGAAGGCACCATCTCCTCCTTTTGGACATGTGTGTATATCGATTGCCATTTGATGTGACTGCTTCGCAGCAGATCGGTAGTCAGCGCTGTTATCTTCCTCCTTAAGCAGCTGGAGAAGCTGGTATTTGTTGACAAGTTACGACTTTTCACTAATTACTGTTGTGCGTAGGGAGGCTGTGCCAGACTCGGCTCTTGTTTTTGCTAGGAGGGATCTGGAGGAACTCCAGATGTATCAGCAAGTTGGGAAGTATTGCAGGAACGGGAGCCTGTGCCTGTGTTTGTGCAGAGCATTGCCCATACGCTGTTATCCAGGTGCTGCTTGGGAATACTTTTATCCAAGTATTTTTTTTTTATTAAGAGGAAAATGTTCTCTGCACAAATGAAAACTGCTGGTGTCAAAATTTTCCTTTGTTTAAAGTTTTCGTGAGCTTTCAGCTGAAGCCCCCAAGATCTCAGGAAAACCATCAGCAACAAAAAATAAATTTATCCAAATGTTTTCTGACTTGAATACATCCCCTTCCCTGCACTCTCACACTGTGAGACCATCGTCAGCAGAATCTGACTTGAGACCAATCATTAGCTCCAGGTTTTCCCTCCAGAGAGCATTGCAGGATTCATCCCTGGGCTTGCTCCCACGTTCTCAGGTCACTTTGTTTTCTACCTCCGAGCCCCAGCTTTTGTAACAGCACTGCATTTCCTAGCGCTTACATAACTTGGGTGACCTTTTCAGCCATTATCCCTGCAAGCCCAGCAATCTAAAGCCCATATGTAGGTCGCTTTAAAGTTAAGGTTGTTTGAAGGACGTTGCGTTCCCAGCCCACCGCTGCACAACACATCGCTGTGGCCTCAAACAAACGCTGAACCCGGTGACACTTGTTAAACCCTGATTATGGCCTCCTAACGTGGCACCCACCGATGCTGCTGCTAATAAATAACGGTATATATGTTCCGGCTGCTCTGCAGGCTCAGCAATTTTTGCAGGGAGCTGCCAATAGCCATCAGTGAAGTTTCTCTGTTTCATCGCCCCATCACCGGGAGAGCGCGGGTGCAGGTCAGAGCACGCCCGGCTCAGCAGGGACATAGGAAGCCATGCGGTTTGGTTTTAATTGATCTGTAAGCCAAGGTTGAACTTACAAGTAATGTTTTTCATTGCAAATCCAGCCTTTCTGTCTGCTGTGCGGGTAGGCAGCAGGCATTGCTGCTGTCCAGGGCGAGCGCTGTGCAGGAGGGGTAAATAGAGCGATGTTTCCCCAAAGGATTCACCTCCCTTTATTTTGCAGAGGGTTTCACAAAATTTGCAAAAATTTGCCCCATTTGCATAAGGCAGGGCCAGGATTTGCCCCAAAAACTTGTGTGCGAGGGTATTTGGCCCAGGTACCAACCATCCACCTGCATGTGCAGAGCTGAGCCCCCCAGGTGATGGTTGGGGCAGGTTCCCAGTTGCATCCCGCAGCCCAGTTTGCACCTTGCTGTGCTGTTTCAGGTCACGCTTGGTCCTGGGATTTTGTTTCCCCTTTGTGGAGGGGTGGCCTGTTCAGCAGGAGAGAGCTGAGCTCAAGGCTCAGGCGTGAGGGAGGATGCTGCTTCATAAGGCTTTTGGTTTTGTCACTCTTCATAACCATCCTTGCCGCTGGCCCGGTGGGCTGTTTTGTGATGTTATAAGTATTGTCACGTAGATTTGTGATCATCATTTGTGATTAACCCTTCTGATGTTGGGAAGCTGAGGAAGGTCTGACCCGGAGGGGAAGTCTTAAAAAATCCCATGTTCAGATTTAATCCAAGTTGACAAGAGCTATTGTTGAGACAAGGAGGCAGGGAGCAGATAAGAAGCAAATGGGCATGGAAAACACTCTGAAGAGTGCAAGAAATTATTTTGGTGGAAGGGATAGGGTTCTTTCTCTTTGATGGGTTAAAATTTGGAATTTTTCAGGACAGAACAAGCTCCATCAGCTGTCTGCTTGTTTCATAACATAGCCCTTGTGTGGTGGGAGATGTTGGAGGCCCAGAGGTGTTGGAGATGGGGGTGCTATCTTGGAGTGTCCCTGGGAAGGACAGTGTGAGCATCCCAGCACTCTCACTGGCTCAGGTGCAATCCGGAGCACCCAGGGAAGCAAGCTGGAAGCAAGTGGAACAGAGCCAGGTCAAGTGCTGTTCACAGCCAGCGTGCAGCCGGGTGTCCAAAGCAGTCACTTCCAGACATGGATGTTTTGACACCAGAGACTGTCTCACAGCTTTTGTATCCGGGGGGATGAAGGGAATTATGGTGATGAAGGCTGAGAGGGAAGGATGCTGCCAAGGCAGAGGTGCAAAGGCAGGGGATGCGTGGCTGCTCACCCCGGCTTTCACCAGGTAAAGCCATGGGTCGGGTTTGCTGTGCTGCACTGGATTCATGCATTGCCCTCTTCTGGGAAATTATAAACATTGCAGGGCAGTTATATATAAAAATTCAGCAGTGCAAGCCCAAAAAACCTATGCTCACTGTGCCCGGGCTGCTGCTGGCATGGCTCTGAGGGCGGAGGAGTGCGGCGTTGGGGAGCTGGGGTCATGGGCTTTCTGCTTGGGTAAGGTACTAATTTAATCTGGAAAATAAAAATAAATATTTACTTTTCTTTTAAGGATTTGGCCATGTACATAAATGAAGTAAAGAGGGACAAAGAGACTTTAAAGAAAATAAGCGAATTTCAGAGCTCTATAGAAAATCTGGTAAGTTGGAAAATCCTCTTGCTCCCAAGTTTAATTCGATTATTATTAACATATCTGCTTTTTCTGTGCAATTACTGCTGAAGCTGATGTGCTACCCAAGAAAGATTCCCATGTGTTCAGACACTCCCTCGTCGCTGACAGGGTTGTTGCTGATGGTCCAGAGGTAATTGCTACGTTACAGAACTGATTGAGCTGTGATGGAGGGTGACTTTTCTTGGTGGTGTTACACGGAAAATGTTTCTCCAACTTTTTCTCATGTTGTTAATGTAGGGGGACCCAAGAATTCCCCAAATCAGCTGTGTCTGCTATTTAAAGTAGGATTTCTTTCACTGTTAAGAGGGCAGAGGTTAATTGAAAGTGCACCAAGGCTTCTTTCAGGGGAGAAGGGCACATGCACGTAATCCCCAGCATCTCAACCATGTACTTTAAGGAGAATCTCATCCTGCAGACTCCAGAGGTATCAAGCACTCGGTCCCATTACTGTGCATCAGCTGACCCGTGCAACCCACCACTCACTTCAGCCCCGAACAAGCCCATTAATTTATTATTCAGTGGCAGAGCTTCAGGCTAAGGAGCTTTTTCCCACATTTTCCGGGGGTGGGAGGGGAGGGCTGGGTGCAGCTGCTCCGCCGTCACGCTTTACGCTGGGGAAATGCAATCTGGGGGCTGACACCTGAGATGCTTCAGAAGGGCTGATGGAGGCGGAGGTGGGGGCTGTCCGCCCCAAGGGCTTCCCAGCACCCCTGGGTTTGGGGGCTTGAAGCCTTGTCTTCATTTGGAAACAATGAACTTTTAATTGATGGTTATTTAACAGATGGAGACAAAGTCCTTAATTTTCAAGAGAAACCTGCAAAAATTCTCCAGTGGGATACGGGCCATTGCGGCTCACAGGTTTAGATTGAAGCAGTCGTGATAATCCTGATCGGTGCAAACAATCAGGCATCACGTTCCCTAAAAATGAGGACGTCAAGGGGGCATGAAGCAGCCACTTCTCCTCCTTGCTGCAGCCAGAGAGCAGGTCTGACGTGCGGGAGATGAAGTGTTAGCAAAGAGGTCACTGCTGTCTGCAGACCAACCCCAGAGATGTTCTGCTGGGGGTTTCCTTTCATTGCACCCTGCAGGACGTTGTGGAGCGATCGGTGTGATGTATGCAGAGCTCACATGGTACGGCAAGGAAATAATTACGGGCTGTACACCCAGCTGTGTGAAATATTTATTTTCCTGACTGGTGGCGATGCTTCAGAATATTAACTTTTTTTCCTGCAAGAACTGTGTGAGGGGACTGATGCCTGTGGCTTGGCGGCCGAGCTGCCCCGAGCAACGTTTGCGAGGGCTTTAGAGCTGAATGTCAAACTGAGCAAAGCCTTGGGGTGGGTTCTAGCCTCCCCAAAATCTCCAGGCTTGCTTCAGGATGGGAATCAAAACTGGAAGAGCTCTGGTTCCGGTTTTGTAGAAACCCTTGGAACATAGCTTATTTTGCAGGGGTTTTGCTTTTTGGATCCCAAACCTTGCAAAAATGCTTTGACTGCTGAGCCTTGGCCCTGGGGTGCTGGTGCTGGAGCTCCGCGGGTCTCCCGTGGTCCTGTTCCCGTGCTGGTGCCCAGGCTGCCCTTGGCGAGGGCGATGCTGTTCCCAGGAGCTGCAGCAGCCGGAGGCAGGGCTGGTGGGGGTTCCCACCTCTCCAAAGCACCGTCCCATCCCCGCCCGCGCATCCCAGCCCTGCTTTGCTTTCCGCAGCAAGTGAAGCTGGAGGAGTTTGGGAGGCCGAAGATCGACGGCGAGCTGAAGGTCCGCTCCATAGTCAACCACACGAAGCAGGACAGGTGAGCGAGCACTGGTGCCCAGTTTTCCCAGACTAAACGTGCCTTCATTTGGCGATTCCCCTTGTGCTTATTTATTTAGTTATCACCTAGAGCTGGACCGACAGGAACCACCATCAGTGTGGAATTGCAGCTCGGTTAGAGCAGCGAGCTGCGCTGGCTGGGATGCTCGGCACAGAGTTTTCCCAACACCTCCCCTGGAGCCAGGACTTTCCTGAGATGTTTGACTGGGTTCCTTGTTTATTTGCTTGCTTTGGGCAGGTATTTATTTTTATTTGATAAAGTGGTGATCGTCTGCAAAAGGAAAGGATACAATTATGAGCTGAAAGAAATTATTGAGCTGCTCTTCCACAAGATGACTGATGACCCTATGAATAACAAGGACATTAAGAAGGTAGGTGAACCAGGGATTTGCTCTGCTGGAGAGCGTTTTGGACCTGTTTCAGCCACTCCTTGGGTAGTACGTTCCCATTAACCTTTTAAAATAGAAACAGAGCTTGCAAAAAAGCTGGAAAATAAATGCTCAGCTTTCAGGGCAGCCTTACAGAGCGTTGGGAAATGTTTATTAACGGGAGGCTGGGCTTGATCCTTGAATTCTGTCCTTGCAAAACAGCCCTGAAGAGGCTGGGATGATTGGGAGTAGGAGAGGGGAAGCTGCTCCCTGCTTGCTTGCGAGGGACCGGCGGGTCAGGTGGGGCGGAGAGGAGGGCAGGGAGGGAGGGTCCGTGTGGATGCTCTCGCTCCCACGAGTCATGGGGTGGAGGAGCCTGGAAGGGCAGCGTGAGCATTGCCAACCAGCCTGCCAAATCGGCGCTCGGAGCATGGTTGCCACTGAAGGAACATAATTTTGCTGGTGGTTTGAGGCTTAGTCTGCAGCCATGAAGGAAAAACCTCCCAGCTATGGGTTTAGCAGAGACTCGTTAGCTTAATCCCTTTACATGCAACGAGGAGAGGTATTGTATGGATGGGATAAGTGATGCTGGGGTAAGAATAGCTGATTTTGCCACTTGGATGCTGAAGAAATGCTGCTAGCTTTGTGTTTTAATGAAATATATTTCCACTTTGCCTCTCCTATGCTTTCTAGTCTCATGGAAAAATGGTAAGCAAAGCACACAATTTTCTGTCGTGGTTTTCTGTGCGATGTTGCAATGAGACAGGCAGAACATATGTGCAGTGGGCAGGTCAGATGTTCCTCCTGGGCTGTCAGTTGCTGTCAGGGAGAGGTATAATGGCTGGGGAGGATCCACTGGAGCAGAAAAATCTGGGTTCTCTCATCTGCCACCATAAAATCCTATTTGGCCATACAGTGCCAGGCTGATTCAAGCATCATTAGTTGCAGTGTGTTAGAGAAACACGGAGCTCTTCTTCCTCCTTCCCTGCTGTTACCTTTGCAAAGGTTCAGCAGCCCTTCAGAGGGGACAGGGCAGGCGCTGGGAGCAGTTATTAAGATGCCTGAATAGACATGCGGTGTGTTTTGCTGCTCAGGTGCCGGGAGCGCAGCAGTCCAACCAACGCTCTCGTTTTCTCTTGCAGTGGTCATACGGCTTCTACCTAATTCACCTTCAGGGAAAGCAGGGCTTCCAGTTCTTCTGCAAGACGGAGGAAATGAAGAGGAAGTGGATGGAGCAGTTTGAAATGGCCATGTGAGCATGAGCCCTGGCATGCCGTGCCAAGCACGGGGGAGCAGTGCCTTGGGCCAGCCGGTCACTGGAGAGCAGCTCTGATAGCAAAGCCCGTGGTGGGGAAGTCCTGTGGGTGGGTCCCTGTGCCAAAGGAGCTTGGGTCCAGCATGAGATCCCCTACCCTGAGCATCTGCCCCAAAGCGTGGGTGGTGCACCTCTGATGCCACCTTGCCATGGTGTCTGGCCGTGCATGGAGCACTGCGCTGGCGCTGGAGGAAGGCGCTGCAGGGGGAGGGCTGCTTCTGCAGGGAGCCGGTCCTGAGCTGAGCAGGATTGGCCCTGCGCTGGCTGGTCTGGGCTGTTGATTGACTCGGGCAAGGGCCAAATCCGTGAACATTCTCCCAGGCGAAGGTTGATGGGCAAAATCCTCTCTCCGCCCAGTCAAGCCCCGAGTCTCCTTTCACACTTGATTTCATATCTGTCCGTGTGGTTTCCAAACTTGAAATGCAAACAGCGTTGACTGAAATGCAAACAGCGTTGCCTGAAATTCAAACAGCAGCTGCTGTGACAGGTCACGTGGCTCATAGGGACAGGTTGATAAACTCCCTGGTCCTTTTCCTTAGGTCCAACATAAAGCCAGAGAAAGCCAATGCAAATCACCATAACTTTCAGATGTACACGTTTGAAAAGACTACCAACTGCAAAGCCTGCAGGATGTTCCTCAGGTGAGCAGCATCCTTCCAGCTTTTCTGCATCTGCATTAAAATACGGATAGAAAATCTCAAAAGTTGAGGCTGAATTAGGACTCTCTGACCTCTTTCTTTGTGCAGAGGAACCTTCTACCAAGGCTATCTTTGCCCCAAATGTGGAGCGGGTGCTCATAAGGAGTGCTTGGAGATCATTCCTCCCTGCAAGATCGGTGAGTTCTGTCACATCACGAGCAGCTTGCACCGAGGAGGTGGCCCTGTAAAGCACTGACGTTTGTTAATGCATAACAAAATCTAAGTACGCTCCCAGCCACCTCAACGGCTGTAATTCACGTTGGCTGGTGGTTTAAAAACCCAACCAACCAATCCACCAACCCCCTGCTGAAGCCAAGAGTTGGATCCCACGTGTGTCAGGATGGCAGCAGCTCCGTGGTACCATGTGGGGTGTGCCCAGCCCGTGTGCTGGGAGGGTGTTTAAGAGCGATGATGAGTTCTTTATCGGAAGATGATGGTTAGGGCAAGTGGGAGGCTGTGCACCAGGGATTGCATTTCTGATGAGGAGAGACCTCGTCTCGGGGTCCCAGACACCCCATAGTACAGCAGAAACTGGTGTCCTTGGTCTAAATTGAGCTGACCTGGAGCTGGTCATTGCAGGGACTGTCACAGGGTGGCTTCGGGGAGGTTTTGGGTGGGGAGTGGAGGGAAGAAGGAACAAAAGCACGGATGTGCAAGTGAGAAAATGTCCTTGTCTGGCTCAAGTCCCTCCCCGGGTCTTCCCACCCAGTGCAGAGCGATGACCTGAGTGACCCCAGCTTTGTGCTTCCTCCATCAAGTTGAACACTGGTGCTGGCTTATTGATACCCACAGCATCAAGAGAAACAGAAAGTGGGGTTTGTTGCCTGTTAAATTAACCACGTATTTTACCAATCTCTTGCAGGTTCTTCGGCAGACCAGGTACATTGTTTGCTGGCCCTTTTCCCGCATCCCCCTCTGCCTTGGGCAGAGCCTGTATCCTTGCCCGGTCTGGGTGCAGGCAGCTTGTGGGAAAAGCCAGTGCCATCCTTGGGGGAGTCCCAGCAATCTGGGGGGTAGGACTAGAGACCGATGGTGGCTTCTCCAGCCCAAAACTGGCCTGGTTTGTGCACCACCACAGCCCTCGGGAGGTGTCAGCACCCAGCTGGGGCGAGCACCGTGGGCTGGGAAGTACTGGGGTGGTTTTGGGAGAGGGTTTCTCATCCCGGTGGCTTCAGGCGGGTGTTCATGGAGAGAGCTGAGATCACTGTGTTCTCATGGAGACTCTTTCCTCTCTCTTTGCAGGATTCACTGGGTGCTGGACCTGGTAAGGGCATTACTGTATTGCAGGAGGGCAAGTAGGGATAAGCATTCTGCTTGTGGCTGCAGGTGTCCCTAATATTGAGCATGTGGGAGGGGGAGGCGCTTTCTGAAACCAGAAAGGAGCATTAGGAGCTGCAGAAGGGTCCTGCGCAGCCCTCACGGCAAGCGATGGGGAGCCGAGGTCTCTCCATCCCTGTTCCCTGGAGCAGCAGGTCCTGTGCGGAAAGACCCAGCTCATGCCCAGGCTCAGCCCTCGCCCGCTGCAGCTCCAGCACCGCATCGCTCCTTTGGGTGCCTTCGTGCCCCTGGCCTGCTCTGCCGTGTGAGAAAAGCTTCTTCACACCCCACCAGTAGCCGAGGAGAGCCCGGCGAATTTCCTTGTGCCACATGGTCCTTCAGAGCAGGGCAGGCGCGTCCTGACAGGGAGGGTTGGTGGTGATGGGGAGCATCTCCCTGCCTGGTGCTGCAGGGATGTGCGGCTCCAGACGCTGCCCTCTGGTGGGGCCCTTAGTCGTGATGGTTACCACAATATTTTTTTCTTTTCTTTTTATTTAAAACCAGCTTAGAGGAGTGCTGGGCCTGCCCTGCCCATGCTCTGGCTTGAAGGAGAGGGAACAATTTGTTTTTGTGCTTTTTCTGATGAAAGCAAGCCAAGCCTGGCAAAAAGAAACCTGAATCAAATTGGTGGTTAAGGAAAAAAAAAAAAAAAAAGAAAAGGACAGAGTGCTCTCGCTGGGCAGGGAGAGGCAGAGGTGGGGAAACATTCTGAAGATAAACACTGTGGTTTTAGTGCAGCTGGGGAAGCTTATTTAAAGTGCAGTTGTTGGCAGGACAGCTGGACTTCGACTGAGAGCTTCAGGGGCGTTTGGGTCCCAGGTCCAGCTGAAACTCTGTGCAAGCCAAGTGTTCGCTGGTCCCTTTTGCAATCACGGATGTCACCGCTGAACCCGGCAGGGTTTGGTGCTGGCCGGGCATTGCCTAACAAGAGCCAGTCTGCCATGGCAGGGTTCAAGTCCAGGTGCAGGGCTGGGGGTCGGAGCTTTGGCTTGGCTCCGTCCTTCATGGGTTTAATTTTGCTCAGGGAACTCGGTCTAAACTCACATGTAACTATGGGAGCCAGGACTGTTTGCTGTGGGCACCGTCCCTTTCTGCTTCCATGGTTTCTGCCCCCCAGTCCTGCCTGCTGGTGCCATTAGATGTGTGGTTCACAGGATAAGGAACAACAGGCTTCGGGAGGGGTGTTTTTGGTTTGGTTTTGCTTAACAGCAACTAGGTGATGAAACTGTTTTGCTTCTCTCCCAGGTCCTAAAATGGTGGCGGTTCAGAATTACCACGGAAACCCAGCCCCCCCTGGGAAGCCGGTGCTGACGTTTCAAATTGGGGATGTGATTGAGCTGCTGAGGGGGGACCCCGACTCGCCGTGGTGGGAGGTGAGGGTGATTCCCCTGGGCAGTTTCCCAGGACGCTTTAAACCAGTGACTTCTGCATTGTCCCTTTTATTTGTGGGCTTTCCTGGAGTGCGGGGATACGCCTGGGTTTGGGAGCTGGGGGGTCTGCGAGGAAGTTTGGCACCTGTCCCCATCCCTGCACGGCAAAAGCATTGCTCCCCCGTGCATATCCCAGTCTGATACCTGGCTTGGCTTTGCAGGGGCGGCTGCTGCAGACGAAGAAATCGGGTTATTTTCCCAGCTCGTCAGTAAAGCCCTGCCCCGTGGATGCAAGGGTAAGTGCCGCAGAGATGGAGGTGGGAGCGCTGGGGTGGGCGCTGGGGGCTGTCACGGGAGATGCTGCTCCCCTGGTGCCTGTCGTGCTTCTCAGCCTTCTGCTTGAGATCTTGGTCCCTCCAGTACGTCCTGGCCCTTGAATGAGGCCTTTTACTGTGGCTGGCTTAGCAGGGAAGTGGATCCATCATCCCATGGTTGCCAGTGTCTGGTCAGGCTGGTGTCAGCCCTGTTCCCAAGGCTGGGGTTGGTGTGACCAGGTCGGGGCTCTGTTCCTCTTCGGTGGGGCTGACTCAGGAGCAGAGTACTTGAGGATCGGGCACAGTATGGGAAAAATACACTTTTATTTTGTTACTGTGTTTTGTAATGCTGTCAGCCACTTCCCGATTAAAAAATGTTCAGGTAAATGACAAAAAAAATGCAGCATGCTTATCACAGCTGGGAGGCTGAGGCAGCAATGCTCAGCTGCAACACTGCCCTCCCTCGCCCAAGCCAATAATTCAGAAACAGCTTGGCAGATGAAAACCCTCCCGCTGGAGGAGCATCTCGCATGTGATCTCCAGCCCGATGAGATGCCGGCTCCTCAGCAATAAGCAATGCTCTCTTTGCAGCCTCCCAACAGCCGGCCGCCCTCGCGGGAGATAGACTACACGGCGTACCCGTGGTGAGTCGCCCTGCTGGGCACGACCTGCCTCTGGCTGTAAAGATACATCGCCCTTACCTTTTAATTGTTAAATGATCGGGAATCCACTGTAATAATGAATTGTGAATGCAGGTGAGCAATGCTTTGTGTCCCACCTATGTATCCCATGTGGCCATGGGGCATTTGGGTGTTGAAACCTGGTGCAACCCTCGCAGCATCGGTGGGGGTTTCTTCACTTGTGGAGAGGGTCAGAGGCAAAAGGAGAGGTGCTGGTTTCTCTTCCCATTTTCTGTGGGTTTTGTTCCCAGAAAACTTTTTTGGGTGGAAGGAAGCAACTCCTGCCTTGGTGGGAGAGGCTGCACTTAGCTTGCCTCCGGCTCCTTCCCTCCAGCTCCAGCCAGGTTTGCAAATCCGTGAGTCTAAATTATCCCACTCCCTAGCTCTTGCTGAAGCCTTGTTTACCTGGGGACCGATTCCCAGTTAGTGGTATTTTCTAGGTGCAAGACCCTTCAAAGGGAAGAGGTTGCACTCTGCATCGCCCACCCTCCCTGTGCAGCAGCTCAGCAGCTTCTTGCGTATCTTGGGACACATTCCTTTGTGCTCATGAAGTTTTGGATGAGCCCTGTTTCTCGATTTGCCTTCTCAACCTTCATGCCTTTAAAAAAAGATGTATCTTTTTGTCTGAAGTACGCCTATTCTAAAGATGCGCTTGCACTTTTAGTTAATTAATTAATTAGCCTCTGGGCTCAGGTTCGCAGGGAACATGGAGCGGCAGCAGACAGACAACCTGCTCAAGTCTCACGTCAGCGGCACCTACCTGATCCGGGAGCGGCCGGCTGAGGCCGAGCGCTTTGCCATCAGTATTAAGTGAGTAATACTTCATGTAGTAATTGAGTATTACTTGCTCATGGAGGACGAGACGGGGCTGGAGCCCGTGGCTGTGTTTCCTTGAGTGCCTTTGCTGCCGTTCACAGGTTCAACGAGGAGGTGAAGCACATCAAGGTGGTGGAGAAGGACAACTGGATTCACATCACAGAAGCCAAGAAGTTTGAAAGCCTGCTGGTAGGTTTTTGTAGAGCGTGCACGCTGTCCCTGCAAGTCATGCAGAGGACGGTGGAGACAGCTGGGTGCCTGTCCATCCTTGCCAGGAGCTGGTCGAGTACTACCAGAGCCACTCGCTGAAGGAGAGCTTCAAGCAGCTGGACACAACGCTGAAATACCCCTATAAGTCTCGGGAGCGCTCTACCTCCAGGACCTTCACCCGCTCTCCAGGTAAAACCCAGCGAGCGGGTGTCCTGAAACTTGTGATGGAAAATCTCACCCTTTCAGCAAGGTGTCGGAGCACCATCTGGACCAAGGGATTTATGGCTTTGCTGTAGGGCTTGAGAAGTCTCCTGCTTGGCTGGTGGCATTTTGAGGATGGGTCTTACAGGAGATGGTGGGGAACAGAGGGGTTCGGCCAAGCTGGGGCTGGCTGGCACTGCTCCTCTCAGCTTGTGCAGTTCCATGGAGCGGATGCAGCCTCCCAGAGAGAGCTTTTTGCTGGGGGAGGCTGGTTTTCCCTCCTGTGGTTTTGCACCCTGTGCTCAGGGGTGGTTTGCCACCCCCTGGTCCTGCCAGGACAGGAGCTGTGGCTGCAGGGGCAGCCCATCCTCCTGCGGGTAGTGAGTAGAGGTGTGATGCTCTGTTAGCGGGATGTCTCGTGTCTTCCCTGGCCGTGTGAGTTTTTGTGCATGTGTGTTAATGGATGCAGTTCCAGTGTGACTTGTGATGGTTTGAATCCCAGTGGGACTCCTTTAATGGAGGTGATGGGAGGAACGGTAAGTCTGTGCCTAAAATAAAAAATAAATAAATAAAATATCAAAACAAATGGAAAGCAAAAGGTGCATTAGTGCAAAACGTTCCATTTTGTCTAAAAGCCTGAGTGCAGAAATAGCTTTGTGGGGGAAAATGCATTTAAAAAAAAACCTTTTTCCATGGTGTATTTAAAAAAGAGTACCAAAGGAAGATAGTTTTTAAAAGTTGATTAAGTATCCCTTATCATGAAATACAACTCTAGGATGACTTGTGAGCCCCTACACTGGCTGTGGGGCTGTGGTTGGACCTGCCACCAGCTCCAAGCCCCTGTGCAAGCCCTTCTGCATGCTTTGCCCCACGTTTCTCCGTCACCTTTTAAAGCATTGTGCATTATAATATTTTTTTTTATTTCCTTTTTAATGCGTGTTCTGCCTCTTTCTGTTTCTCTCTAACCTCTTTGCAGCCTCCTGCGCTTCCTACAACTTTTCTTTTCTCAGTCCTCAGGGCCTCAACTTTTCTTCTCAGAGCTCCTCCAGTCCCTTCTGGTCAGGTACCAGTGCCTCTCCCCAGTGGAGAGACCTGCCACCTTCCCCAGGCTGCAGCATCCCCAGCTTGAAAGCCATCAGTGGCGGGACCTGTGGGGTCCCCACTGTCCCTCCATCACTCACAGGCGGTTCAGGGGGTCCCTGGTGCTGCCCTGGGGCACAGCCTGGAAATAATGAACCATGGCTTGGCTGGAAGCCAAACACACTCCCCCCTCTCGCCAAAATCAAGGCAGGGAGAAGATGGAGTTGTCGCTATTTGAGCAAGGGGGCTAAAATTAATGAAAAAGTGAATCTAGCGCATTGGGATCTCATGATGTACTTCAAGCTTGACCTGCTAATCCCGTGTGTTTCACCAAACGAGCATTGGCATCACACCGTCTTCCAGACCGTTTCTCCTTGCTGTACAAGGAGAACATCTCAATGTCCGGCAGTTTTTGAGCTCTGGTATCTGAGGCTGCCCAGGAGACCCTTGCTGAGGAGGCGGGGGGGATCCTACGGTGCCAAATGTGTTTTGGGGCTCAGGCTCCCTGCAGAGAGTGCAGCAGTGCTCTGGCCTTTGAACTCCATTGATCAAATGCGTTACAGGCTGGTGTCTTCCTCCCTGTTCGGCAGGGATCAGGGCAAACCCGTGCCAGTTCATTTCTTCCTGTTTAAGCTTTTACCTTTCAGTATTTTCGTTAGGCTGGACAGGGAAAATCATCAGCAAAACCCCACGTGCTTTCCTTAGTGCCGTGTTTGGGAGGAGCACTTAACTATTCAAGGTATTAGAACATAATTCTGGGAATTTGGGATGCTTTAACTGCATAGAAAGTATTGCAGAAAGCGATTTGTGTAGCAGTGGGCTCTGAACAAGCTCCTGATGAAAGAGTTCAAAGCTGCCGTGATTCTCGCTCCGTTCTCCAGCCTGGCGAGGACAGACGAGCCCTTCAGTGATTGCACGTTGTGTGTCTGGACCGTCTCCATCGCCATCCTCATCTCCTTCCATTTTGAGAGCTGAAAACCTGGGCAAAGCTTTTCCTCAAACTTAGTTCAACCTTGGTTTGCAAACTTTTAAAATTGAAATGAATCCTTGAAAGTCCTGGGACAAAAAGAATAGCTTCAGCAAAACACAGTGTCCCTGCAGGGTGGCGTTTTTCTGCAGACTTCAGAGGAGGTGTGTTTTTCTCCTCCTGTGTCCATCCCATCCCTCCCACCATTGCTGTGCAGCCCTCCTCCCCGCTACCCAGTCACTGGGGCAGGGAAGCCGAGCACTGCCCCTGCCCTTCCTCCCTCACTGCTGCTCCTCCTTGTGCCTCCCCGAGCATCCCCTGCCTGAAGTGATGGAGATCCATGGGGCTGGGCAGTGCCGGTGCCACCGGCGGTCAGGTCCCAGGCTGGCTCACAGGGCTTCTCATAAGCTGTTGGTCAGCGTTAGGGTTTTCAGGGTGCTTCTGCACCTTCTGGTCTGTAATGGGACCAAGTTTCCAAGGGCCCTGGCTGCTCCCTAGCAGGGGCAGGAGCCGGGAGGGTACCGGGTTAACAGCTTGTTCCTCTTTATGGCAAAACACGCAGGTTTTGCTCAGCATCTCTAGGAGGATCCAATCCCAGTGACTCGGTTTTTGAAGTAGTTTAAATACAAGTTGATTTGTGAAATCTTTTGCTGAGGTGCAGCAGCCAGATCTGACATTGATAGCAGAACAGGATTTTCCCATGATTTTGTTGTTAATGATTGTGTATTCCTGTGAAATCTTTTACTTTGCCACCTTCTCACAAAAGTGCCCTTCACCCCAGCCATCCCCACCAAGCCCCTCTTGGGCTCTCCTGGTCAGCAGAGAGGGTCTTCCCAAGCCCACAGAGCTCTTTAAAGCCCAGCAGGAATCCAGTTTAACCCTGACCGGCCCAGTCTGTGTGGGGCTGAGCAATTTGGATGCAATGGGAGCCAGCACCGCAGTGGAAAACCCAGGTTGAACCTCACCAAGCTTTCCCCAGGCTTCGGCCAGTCCCGTGTGGTGGGGCAGCTCCCAACACCCTCTGCTTTGTCCCCTCGCAGTGTTCACCCCACGGGTCATAGGGACGGCGGTGGCACGATACAACTTCGCAGCGCGGGACATGCGGGAGCTCTCCCTGCGAGAGGGTGATGTGGTGAAGATCTACAGCAGGATTGGCGGGGACCAGGGATGGTGGAAAGGGGAAACCAACGGAAGAGTGAGTGTATCGATAATGTCCTGCCCCGTTTCTGCAGCACATGGTCCTCCCCGCTCCCAAGCTGCCCAGCTGGAACACAGCATGTTGCCAGGACAGCAAAGGGCAGGGGTACACATCCCACTCCCTCTTTTTCTGGCTGGTGGGTAGGCTGCCATCTCGTGAGAGCCACCGCTGTGCTGCCAGTTGGTGCTGTGTGACAGTGACATGCCGTGCCCAGTGCGTGCAGGCAGGTGGGAGCGTGCGGTGGGCAGATGGGCACGCCAGCGGGGGGGATGGCCTGGTCTGCTCTTCCTTAAACCTGGGGGATTTATGCACAAGTGGCTCTGCAGATGAAAGGCTCAGCGTCCTGGGGGAAAAGCAGCAGGCTGGTGGCTTGACCTGGTGTCCCACAGAATTTATATCACTGGGGACAGATTCTTCATGCCCTGATCCCTTATATATTACAGATAACTCATGTATCCGAGGCAATGTGTAGGTAGCTCCATTGCAAATTAGGGTAATGACTGCACCGCCATCACCGTTGTGCACCGGGATGTGGGCGCATCCAGCACCATCCAGATGGCTCAGAGGGAACAGCCCCTGGTGGCAGGGAGATAATCCGGGTGATGGGA
Source organism: Falco naumanni (assembly GCF_017639655.2). Taxonomy (NCBI): domain Eukaryota; kingdom Metazoa; phylum Chordata; class Aves; order Falconiformes; family Falconidae; genus Falco; species Falco naumanni. The sequence continues at coordinate 8,611,697 of NC_054062.1, forward strand.
CAGCACATCCCTTGAGCTCCCTAGTCTCCATCTCACTCTCCGCTTCTCCAACAGGTTGGCTGGTTTCCCTCAACGTATGTGGAAGAGGAGGGGGTGCAATGACTGCGGGGATGTGTGATGGAAAGTTGTCAAGAGCCCAGAGCGAGCTGCTGCAGACCGTGCACACTTGTCCCAGTGCCCGCGGCTCCCGGTGGGACGCGGCCGGGTGCCTCCCGGGACTGCTCTCGCAGACTCTTTAGCAACCCGTTCCTCTGTACAGTGTGTGTGTGCGCGCATCGGGGCCGCCGCCGGCCTCGCTTCTCTTACATGTATAGAAGATTGATGGTCTGTGGGATGACGTTCGTGTAGCAGCTGCAGAAAAGTCCCGGGAAAGCCGCTCTTCCCTGCATGGACAGAGCTGAGAGACTCTGTGCGGTGCCCACCCGAGGATGGGGTCCAAAGCCCTTTTAGTAAAGGTGTTTTAAAAGCCACCGTGGTGATGGTGGTGGGAGGGTGGCTGAAGGTTGGCACCTGGGCTGGTGCCTGGGTGCGCCAAGGTGAGAATTTGGGAGTTTCTAAGGGGAGGGAGTGACTCAGCCCCGAGGAGATGACGCGGCCCCCCTGCCACGCCGCCCGAGTGGGCCCCCCAGGTCAGGATTTCAGCAGTCTCCCTGGCAGCTGTGCAGCAGCATCATGCTGCAGCCGGGGTGAGGGGACAGAGCGGGGGCACCTGACCCGGGAAGAGGAAAGAGCTGTTGCTCGTCTCTGAAGGATGCCAACTGTGAAACCAGGAGCACGTTTTCACCATCAGACAGTGGCTGGAAGTGGACCTCCAGGTCAGACAGGAGGGGAAAGACCTGCTTTGGCATCCCAAGCCAGTTTTCCCTACAACCACCATCGGTCCCACCAGCCTTGCTGTGGGCAGAGGGGCAGCCTGGAGAGCAGACTGGTCCCACTGGTGAGCTGGAGGGCTTGGCACATTGCAGGACTGCTTTGCCACACAAGGGGTTTGGAGACCAGCAAGGCACCAGGTACACACCGAGGAGCATACATCCGTGGCTCTGTCCTGCCCTCACTCCCAGCTTGGTCCTGTTGTGGGAAGGACCTCTCCGAGCCAGGCTGATTTTTCTTGCAGCCGTGACACCATCCCACCTCGCTGAGCTCAGGGCGGCGAACCCACAGGAGTAAGGGCTATGGTATCAACTCGGTTTCTCCCACTGAGTTGTGAAAGCATCTCTTCTTCCCCAGCTGTGTGCACTTTTGGGGGCTGTGAGCATTGCCCCCTCTCTTCCTCCCACAGGCTGTTTCTACTGCTGCTGTCAAGTAAAGGTCTCTCTGTGTTGGCATTGCCGCTGTGTCCCAAGCACCGTCTGTCCGAGTCTGGTCCTTCCAAAGTGCAGCCCCTGTGGTTGGTAGGCAGAGCTGCTGGGTGGAAATCACAGCCGTCGTCTTCTGCCGGGTACTGGCTTTGCTTTTCCAGCTCTAGAGTTTCCATCCAAAGCGCAGATGCGAACAAATTATGTGTGTGAGTGTGTGACAGGGAAGAACATCCCTCTGTCCGATATCTGAGCCCCAAGAGGTGCCCTCCAGCCTCTCTGATAAGTGACATCTCGAACTGGTACTTCCATGCCTGGACGTTGTTCCCCTGGTCCTGCCTTGGAACACCGTGTTCCCGGTGTCAGCTCTCAGCATCGCGCTGGCACAGGTCTGGGAGATGCCAGCGTTGGGTGGGTGAGCGGTGCTGATGCCCTCGGTCCCTGGCACAGGAGTGCCAAGGCTGCTCTGAAGCCTTGCCGCAAAGGGAGCCACAGTGCCCTGCTCGGAATAATCAATGGAAGAGTTTTGGGCTCTCCAGGAAAGCGGGAAGATGTTAACCTGGAACTGAGATGTTGCGCAGTGACAAGCCCAGAGCCATCCTACTTTGCTGCCCATTCCTCCCGGAGCCCTGCGATTGCCGCCGCTTTCGGTGCCGTGTGGGGAGTGGGGTGGGTGTCGCTGGGGTCTGGCGGGGGCAGATGCCCACGGGGGGTTTCACTTGGAGAGGTGATGGGGACACAGAGGGGCTCGGGGCTTTCCTAAGGTACTGTTTGGTGCTAACCACTGCCGGCTCGGGGTACGCTCACGGGGGGCAGGCAGCAGGGAGCTGGCCATGCCCTGCTCCTCCTGGGCAAGGGGTCCTGCTCCCACGCCAGTAGCTGCTGGGGCTGAGGGTGTGTTCAGGGTGGATGGGACGCACGCACGCACCCGAGGCAAACTCACAATGGCTCGTGTTATGCCTCAGATCCTAAAGCCTTACATGACCCTCCTTAAAGTGGCCGATTTTGTATGGCAGCAAGGGTATCCCCTCTGGAAGAGCATGTCCTCCGTCACGGGGACCGTGGCACCGTCTCTCCTTTATGCCCCAAAAGGATCCCCAGCTGCCTGCGCTCCCTCCCAGCCCTGCCAAATCTGCCCTCCAGAGAGCTCTCCTTCTTGTGTTTACTGTTGTAAGAAACTTGTTAAAAAGATTGTTTTGTTTGTAAGTAATTATTCAGCCATTTGCCACAATATATATCTGTGAATAAGAAAGGGAAATGTTTTTTTATGATGGTGAGAAAGTTGTATATATATTTTAGTTCATCGCAGATCATTCAAAATTGCAATGGGATACGTTGGAAAATAATATGTAAATTCCTTGGGTTTTTCCTTTGCACTGCACTAACTGGGGTGGGGTGGAGGGGGGTTAAAGATAAAACTGTTTGTTTATGGAATAGTTTATAGCTGGGAATTTGGAAATCATTTGGAGTAGCTTGTAATGCTGGAATAGAAACTTTAGCTGCTACTTAGAAACCCTTTTGCATGTGGTTTTTCCAGACCTTTTTAAGTTACAATACATCAAAGTAAATTCCACAATGAAAAAATAAAGTGTAATTTTGCTGATAGTTTTTTTTTTTTTCCAGCCATGGTTTTTACTGTGCCAGAGGCTCGGGCTTGTGTCGGGATTCTTGTCACTAAACCCCCTTCAGCTGCGCTGGGGACGGAGGGGTGGCTTGCCTTTTCGATTCCTGCTGTGAACCGTGAATGTTCCCTTCCAAAATTCAGAGTAGGTCCTTCCTGCGGTGCCAGATAGGGCTCTTTGACCACTTCCCTGCTGGGTTACTTCTTGTTCCTGGAGCAGCTGCCTCTCATGCAGTTGTCCCACGCTCCTGCCGGGCGGATTTCCTGGGGCTCCTCTCCGTGCCTGAGCGGAACCGCTGCGGAGTGAGAGAAGGAGGATGGTTTTCCATGGCTTTTAGTCACTCACAGGTATCATATTCCAGAATCCCACTTGGCACCGCATGCAGCAGCGTTTTCCAGAGCAATAAAAGAAATTGCACATTTACTTATAAAATACCTGAGGCATTGCTGGAGTTTTCACCCCAGAGCAGAGACACGGAGATGCCTCTGGGAGCTGCCGTGTCATTTAATTATGAGTATTAATTTTTTTCTGCTGTTGGATCCCCGCTGCTTTCTCCTTCTCAGCTCAACTTCCACAGGGTCAGCTGAAGGGAGCTATAACAAGGAGGAGAGGTGTTTTACCCAGAGAAGCAGGACATGAGCTGGGCACTCACTTTGGGATGCTGCTTTGGAAGGATGCTGCTCAGCCAGGTATTTAGCTTTGGCCAAGGTGATGGCCTCTACCTGGGATAAACCCTTTCCCCGTTGATGCTGTTCAGTCTAAGGGAAGCTTTCCAACATGCACCGTGTATTAACCGTATGTGTATTTATATATGCACCATGTATATAACCAGGTACCAGGTTTTGGTACCTGGGGCCTCTTCTGCTGGTGGTAAGCATCGGCTCAGCACTGAGTGGGTCAGGCGTCACCATCTGATGCCCATGGTATGGCTGGGCTGCAGAGATGCAGCATGAGAGCTTGGGACTGACTGACGGCTGCGAGAGCAGGTAAATGAAAAATTTGCTTCCATGCAAGGTCCTGCCTCCAGGGTCAGCCCTGCCACCCCAGGGGCTGGCTCTGCCAGGGCAGCTGGTGGCATTTAATCCTCGAGGGGTGGTTGGAGCCAGCAGCACTACAGGTGGGTGCCCTGGCAGCTGGCTTTGCTGGGCTCCATGCCTAACCCCCCAACCGGGGTTTGAACCAGTGCCAGGTCTGGTGCCTCGGGGATAAATGGGGCATTTGTTTGCCGTGCCCAGCCACAGCCAGGTGCTGTAACCAGACTAGAGGCAGCATTCCCAGGGGCATTAACGGGAGAATAAATCTCCAGCTATGACCAGCACAGCTGGCTCCAAGCCCTGCACAGACCCTAGCCTGCCCCAGGACGGGGGGGACGCACCAGACACAGGTTTTCTTTTTATTTTACTTACTATGATTTTTATTTCCTACACACACACACACACACCCCCGCAACAGCAGCTGCTGACAATCGCCTGCATTAGCCAGGCTAATGGCTCGCCAGGGCACTGCCTCTGCTCTGAGCAAACATGGTGCTGGGGGTGCTTGCATTTGCTGGCTGCCCTCTGCAAACACCAGGTCTTGCTCCATGCTGCAGTGTGACAGCCACCCTGCAATGTCCCTGTGGCTGGGCCCTGAGCACGCCCCGCAGTCCCGGTGGCCTGTGGCCGGCCAGCACGTGGCCACCTCCCTCTGCCACCTCGGCTGGTCCATGCTGCCAGCAGGCGCGTCGGCTGGGTGCCAGCTCCTGTGCCGCCCAGCTTGATGGACCCCACAACAAGAGTCCAAACTGCTGGGCAAGCAGGATGAGGAAACTGAGGCAGGGGCTCACCAAGATGAGAGCTCAGAAGAGCTCTGCCCAGCAGGACTGTGCAGGATCAAGCCTCCGTTGGGTTTGGGGTCATGTAATGCTTTCCCAAGACCAAACGCAGGGTGCGGTGCAGGGGAGAGCGCAGCCGGCTGCGCATGCACGCCTGTGCAGGCTGTGGTGGGGATGGGGATGGGGATGCAGCCTGGTGCACACAGCGATGAGCCGTGGCACTGCAGCACGCCTGGCTGGTTCATTCCTGCGTTTGCCATATAATATTTTCTGTGACCTAGAAAAAACTCCAGCTGCTGCACACAAATGACTGTGCTCCTTTCCTTTATAGTTAATCTAAGATTTGTAAGGAAAAGATTGAACTGGCATAGGCTCCCTCAGCATTGGACTGACCGTCAAAAACAAATAACCACTTTCATTCCTCCTCTGGAGATGCATCAGAGCGCGGGGCTTGGAAGGACCACGGTCGCTGCCACTGTCTCCACTGTCCATCCTCAGCTTGGTGAATGGCTCGAGATGCTGAATGCCAACTTGGGTTTGTATTGTTTTAGGTCTGGTCTAACCCAAAGGTCGAATTTATAATTAGTACATGCTGATGAAATGCTTCTGGCCTGTCAAACAGAAACACCCCACTGCAAACAGGAGTTTAAACTTGTTTGCATCTCTGCGGTTATTTTGAGCAATTAGTCCATGGAGAATTCTGGAGGAATTGGGGCCCTCGCTTTAAAACTTAGAAACCAATTTTATCTTTGAGAGAAGGAAAGAGATGCTGCCTGAGGCAGGGGCTGATGCTGGAACAAGCAAACCCCTCCACTTCTATTCAAACCTTTCCCAAACAGAGTGATTTTGGATGCAGACTGGGTGCCACAGTGTGTTCAGTGCACGAGAGCAGAGGCATGGGGCAGCGGGGGGCACTTCTCAGGGTCATGGTGCTGTTAAATGCTACAAGCCCCCAAAACACCATCCCTGGACTTCTCAGGGCTCCATGGGGCCGGGAGGGCACTGCAGGGACCACAATGGTGCTCGGACCCTGACCCCAGCAACTGCTGGCCAAAGCCTGGCTCCACCACGACCTCTGCTCCTCCGAGATAGCTGCATCGGGCCCCTCAGAGCCACCTCTGAAAAACCTGTGTCACCTGCCTACCCTGCCCAAACAAGCCCTAATTTCAGGGGTGAGTCCTGAGCAGGAGGAGCAATAAACTTTCAGGGTGAGAGATTGAAATCAAACTTTTATTTTCCCATCCTCTCCTAAATTAAAATTTTTTTTGGTGTTCCCACCTTCGCTTTGAGCTCCCGGGGCTGGCTTAGGAAATGTGTAAATTTATTTTAATTCTGCTTTTAAAACGTAACTGCTGGGAACTACGGCAGGAGGGTCAGATGGTGCCTTTCCTCGCCGTGTTTGCTTTCTGGCATCCAGCTGACGGCTCCAGCCAGCGCCGAAAGAGCCCGGGAGGCTGCGAGTTCCCACTGGCCCCAGCTGGGCTGTTTGTTCTCCGCCAGGCACTGAGCCGGGGAGAAAAGCAGCATTTTCCTCCCTGTTTGGAATTTTTCTGCTCTATCGGACTTTTCTTCTTCATCAAGCAGCAGCAGAGCCAGAGGAAGGGATAAGAGGGGGGTGAGCCTCCGTGTCCCGGCTGCCTGGGTTGTCTCTGCTCGCCTCTGGTGCTGGTTAATGTTTTTTGCAGCAGGGGCCGAAGGGACAGCCGTGCGAGGAGGAGGAGGAGGAGGAGGAGGAGAGCATCGAGGAAGGCAGGGGCCCCACGGCCGTTGTGGCAGGGAAAGCCAGCCCGGAGTGAGCCTCGCCGGTGAGTGGAGCTGTGGGTGGTGGGAAGCAGCCGTGGGCTGTCCGAGAAACTCCAGTGGGTGTCACAGATATTCCTGAGCGGGAGTGGGTGGCTTTGCAGGACTGCTGGGGACAGCGGGGGGACAGCTGGGGTGTTGGACGCCACGTGGCAGCGAGCGGGGGGTCTCGGTGGGTGAGCGGTGCAGCCCCTGGCCATGGCCCGTGGCTCATGTGGAAGCGGGTCGGTGCTGGTGTGTGGGATCCCACTGCACCCCGACTTGTGCACCCAAAAGCGTGCCCCCGGAGCAACCCCTGAGCCGGGAGCCCTGTGCGCAGGGGCTGGGGTGCCTGCAGCAGGATCTGTCCCGTGCCCCCCCAGCAGCCACTGCACTGCCTTCCTTTGATAGGGAGCAAACCTTGTACCTTCGCTGTGCCCAAACAGCTCCTGAACACAAGGAGGGGGGAAGTGGTTTCTGCAGGCGTGAGCAAGCACGGTCACAGGCGTTGCCATGCCCTGTGCATTCCCAAGCCCCTTTTTCAAGCAGGGCCCCTCCGAAGGGTGGGTGGGAGCTGCACGTGCAGCCGGGATCCCGTTTCCCTGCTGGAAGGGGGTCCCAGCAGCCCCCTCAGGAACGTGCCCCATGGCTCGCTCCAGCCGCCGTGAGCTGCTCAGCCCCTTGCACAGCACCCAGAGATGCTGCTACCACTGAAACGGTGGTGAGCAGCCGAGCTGGCCAGGGGTCCCCTCCCCATGTAGCAAGGCATTTTTGGGATTTGCAGGTGGAGATGTCGTACGTGAGTTGTGCCTTGCGGGTGGCTGCCCCCCGCTGCCTGCCAGCCTCCTGGAGAAGCCCCCGGCCCTTCAGCAGCACGATGGGCCCCACGGTGAAGAAGAGCGTCCCGTACCAGAAGACACTGAAGGAGGAAGGCTCTGGGAGTGGGGAGCCCAGCCAGCCCCTGCCGCCCTCGGCTGAGGTGGTGGTGGTTGGGGGGGGCAGCCTGGGCTGCCAGACCACCTACCACCTGGCCAAGCAGGGTGTCACCAGCGTTGTGCTGCTGGAGAGGGACCGCCTGACCTCGGGCACCACTTGGCACACGGCTGGTGAGGCAGTGGGCACAGCGTGGGGGTGGGGGCGGGATGCCCATAGTTTGGGATGTGCTGTTATTCCTGGAGTGAAGCATCGCACAGTCTGGCTCTGGATGTGCTGGAGAGTTTTGTCTTTAAACGTGAAGAATTTCAGGGTTTCTGTTTTTTTCCTTTTAGCATAATGTTTTGTTAAGAAACCACACACACACACACCCCAATTTAATTTTATTTTGTAAAGTTTTATATGATCACAGGAAAAGGAAACGGCTTTTTTCCATGCTTTTCCTTTTTTCTTCTTTAAGCATATTTTCTTTGGCAGGCAGGGGCGAGCTAGAAGAGGTAAATTCCATAAGCTTTTTAGTGTTTTGTCTCTTTTGGGGTTGTGTACTCCATAAACCCCTTTTTTCCCATTCATTTAATGCCCAAAGAAAGCAGAAATCGATGATTTCTAGCACTCCCACATCACCTTGAGATGGAGAGGTGGAGCGATGGAGCAAGAGCCATGGCAGGGTACCACGGGCCACGCATGGGGTGGCAGGGCCCCTGCTGCATCCCACTCCGGGTGATGGAGGGCTGCTGGAGCCGTCTGTCCCACCTGTGGGCTGTGTGTCCATCTGTCCCAGGTCTGCTGTGGCAGCTGCGTCCCAGCGATGTGGAGGTGGAGCTGCTGGCACACACGCGGGACGTGGTCAGCCGGGACCTGCCGGTGGAGACGGGGCTGCACACAGGCTGGGTGGAGAACGGAGGGCTCTTCATCGCCTCCAACAAGCAGCGCCTTGATGAGTACAAGAGGCTCATGTCGGTAGGGTAAAGCCCCTCGCTGTGTCCCCTGGCCAGGTGGGCTGCAGGAGCTGGTGTTTATCTCCAGCCCACAAGAGCAGGGATGGGTGTCCCAGGGCTACGGAGCCCCTGGGTCTCCAAATGGCCCGTCCCTCCTGCCTGCAGAGCTGCCAGTGGCCTGGGGTGGGCTTCCAGGGCAGCCTCCTGGCTTCCGTAAGGCTGCTGAAATCAGGCAAAATGCTGGCAAAGCAGCAAAACTAAACCCAACCATGGATTTTTGCCCTTTCAGATAGCAGTAGCATCATTTTTCCAGTTGTACTGGAGTGGTAGTGTCATTTTTCTAGCTGCACAGGCAGCTTGCATGTGAACACGGGACCATATTCCCTGAAATCTGCAGAGCATCCCACCCCGTGCTGGATTTAGGGCTTCCCTTGGGGCAGCAGTTGCCTCTTGTCCTGGGGATCTCCTTCTCCTCCAGCAGCAAGGGATGAGCAAACTTTTGCTGCCTGCTTGAGCTCCCAGTTTTCTTGTCCGGTTGGCAGCTGGGGAAGGTGTATGGTGTGGAGTCCTACGTCCTGACCCCATCGCAGACCAAGGACCTGTACCCACTGATGAACACTGACGACCTGTACGGCACGTTGTACGTCCCCAAGGATGGCACCATGGATCCAGCTGGTACCTGCTCAACTCTTGCCAGAGCAGCAACTGCCAGAGGCGCTACGGTAGTTCCTAATCAGTAATTCCTTGTTAATGCCTGTTGACGCTGGGAGGAGATTTTGTCTTCTGCCTTCCCCATCTCCTCCTTTCCCACTGGAGCAGAGCTGCTCCTGCAGCATCAGCTCTTTGCCCAAGAAGGCTCTTGTCCTGTTCAGTTTTGGTGGCTGTTTGGGTCACAGTGGCAAAGCTGGCAGGAGCCATGAGATCCAGGGAAAATACAGGATGAAAAAAAGACCTTTAGGAGCAAGACAAGGCAGTGGCCAAGGCAGGTTCCTCAGGAGATCAGAGGCTTTAGGGTCAGGTAACACAATCCATTCCTTGAGACAGGGACTACCAACCTGTCCTTGGTGGGTTGCTTTGCTCACGTGCATGTCAATTATAAACATCCTCTGCAAGTGCAGATGGAGGGAGCAGCAGTTCAGGTCTGCAGCTGAGGAGGGCTCTGCTGGTATCAGCAGTGACAGCTGTTGGGAAAGGGAGATGGCCATTGCCAGACCGCTGCTTCCATTCACCCCCCCCAGGGGTGGGGGCTATATGTCAGGTGAGCCGGGTCGTCCCACCGCCCTCGCAACCCTGCCGTGACTCTGCCACCCTTCCTCTACCACCAGATCATTGAGAACTGCCCAGTCACGGGCATCCAGGTCAGAGCTGACGATTTCGGGGTGAAGAGGGTGTATGCGGTGGAGACGGCCCACGGGACCATCCAGACTCCTTGTGTGGTCAACTGTGCAGGTACGTGACACAGAGCGTGTGGGGAAGGTAGGGGAGCAGGGCTGCGGCCGCAGGGCGTGGGGTGGCTTTGCATCCCATGAGTCAGAGGGTCTGCATCAGTCCTTGTCCCCCCCACCTGGCTGTCACCCCCAGACTGCCGCAGCTCTCTGGTGGGGTGTGGGGGACGAAGAGGTGCTCAGCGCAGCGTTGGTCTCTCCACAGGCGTATGGGCGCGAGCCCTGGGCCAGCTGGCTGGCGTGCACGTGCCGCTGGTGGGGATGCATCATGCCTACGTGGTGACCGAGCGCATCGAGGGCATTCAGGTCAGTCCTGCGTGGCTGCAGGTCGGCTCCTCTTCTCTGGAGAGCTGGCTGCTGCCCCACTGCATGCAGCAGGGTGAGGTGGGAAAGACGCTCCCCCCGGGACCCCCAGACTGGCAGGACCCCCCACATATTCCTGCTTTCAGTGCGAGCCTGCGCTGCCAGGTCAGGCTCTCCACCTGGGGAAGTGCACACCCAGCACCTTCTCCTTCTAGCAGTACTATCAGACTACCTTTAATAGAGTCACATTTAATATTTAACAATTTTATGACTAGCAGGATAATTTCTTCATTTTTTTTCATCTCAGCAGAATTATTTTAGGGTCCCTTATGTGTATAGCAGCTTTCCTAAAGACGCCAAGCACTTTCTGAACAAGCCCCAGTCCCCAGCAGGCAGGGGGTAGCTCTCCAAGCATTTCTAAACTGTCCCAAGAAATCTGTTCTTGCCATCTGGCTATGGGGAATTGTTCAGGAGTCGAAGGAGATTTCATTCACTCAGGCACCAGGGCTTTGAAGGTGACGTGTTATTCAGTTTCCATCCCACTGACATAGTCCTGTGTCTGATTTCTCACTCCAAGGTGCCTTGTTTTAAGAAGTGCTCGTGTCCCTGATTACATTTACATCCCAGTAACTCCTCTGTGCCGTACAGACGCAGTGAGAAAGAAACTTTTCAGAGAACAGGCTGCAGCTTGCAGACCCCGGTGTCTCCTGTTCACTTAATTCCATTTGTCCACATGAATTGCAGTAGGCCCTACACTGATACCTCCGTGCTACCTAAATGTTTCTCTATCCATTATTCACAAGAACAAATCCCTCGTTCTTTGCGCACTACTGCCTGCGTGTTGTGCTGTTGCATCCTCCTGCGGAGGTGGGTGGCAGAGGAGTGATGCTTTCCGAGCTAGGATCAAACGCAGGAGCTGCTCCTGCTCCCTCGAACATCCCTGGTACTGCCTGTGCCGTGGAGGAGCAGCCGGAGAGCCAAGGTGCTGCTGCTCCGGCGCCTGTGCAAAAGCACCCGCAGCACGGCTGGAGTTCACCAGCTGCTGATTAGCCAGGATTTGTGCAGGACTCGACGTCCAGCTGGAGTGCTCGGTGAACGGGCACGCTGCCCACAGCATCGCTGCCTGCATAAGCCGCTTGGCCCGTGGTTTGGCCAGGTTGGCTGGGGCTGCCCTGGGTGCCTTCTGCTTGGGGCAAGGTGGGCATCCAGGTGGCAGGGCTGAGGGGACATCCATGGAGCCACTGCTGCTCCCGTCCTCAGTGGACCACTGCTGCGGGTGCCGACCCTGTGCCCCAGACCCCCAGCTCATCCCGCTCAGCTCGCTGGGGCGCAGCCAGGGTGATGTCGGGGTCTCCCCGTGCCTCTCGGGCCCCTCTCACCCCTCCGCTCCTGCTCCCTGTTTTTCAGAACATGCCGAACGTTCGCGATCATGATGCCTCGGTGTATCTCCGTCTCCAAGGCGATGCCCTTTCCGTGGGTGGATATGAGTCAAACCCCATCTTCTGGGAGGAGGTGAGTGGTGTTGGGAGATTTTCCGGAGGAATGAGGCAGGTTTCCAGGGAACCCACCTCAGAGGGGTGGGTGTAGGCAGGACCGCCTCAGCTCCTGCAGGTACCAACCTCTCTGAGGCCAGTGGGGAAAGCAGGGGAGAGCATCTTCCCTTTGGGTCTCTCTGTGACATAGATACGAGATGCAGAGGCAGCAGAAATGAGATGAGAAGGCTGGGCTGGGGAGATTCAGAGGCCACCGTGCGGTCCCTGTCCTGCTGCATCATCCCTTTATCCAGGTGCAGGTGTCTTAATTCAGGCTATGCCCCAGACCTTTGGCTTGGCTGAGCTGTTCACAAAACCCCAAAGAAACCAGTCTGCAAAGCAGCCTCTATTTTCCAAAGTCTCCAAGGCTGGCAGAACAAAGTTCTTACACCATCATCTGTGCTCTATTCTGTGTTTCTGATTCCTGTTTCCCACCTTCAGGTATCTGAAAAATTTGCTTTTGGCCTCTTTGATCTGGACTGGGATGTTTTCATGCAACACATTGAAGGTGCCATCAACAGGGTCCCAGTGCTGGAGAAAACGGGCATTAAATCCACTGTCTGCGGGCCAGGTAAGGCGGCTGCGCGGCACTGCGGCGGCTGCCTTCCTCCAATGGGTCTTGATGGAGGCAAGGGGAAAAAATTTCATAACCTGGGGAGAAGACAAGCTTTCTGAAGGCAGAGAAAGCGCCTGGGGTCGGGCTGCAGTGGTGGCATCTTCCAAGGGGTGGCATCGCAGGCTTAGCCTAGGTGGAGAAACACTCAGAGAGTTTTATTGCCTTGGTCCAAACTGGGGGGTGGCTGGTACAGATCTGCAGCCCATGCTGTGGCCACTGGGCTGGGGGAATAAGAGGCAGATTTTTTTAAGCAGCGTCCATTGTTTTTACCAAGTGTTATATTATTATTTTTACTGGGCTGATGACATTAGATTTACCCAGATTTACATCCCAGGCTGTCTGGTGTGATGTTAAAGGCCCTAGCACAGCTGCAGCGGCAGCGGGAGGTGATGCCAGCTGTTGAACCCGAACCCCATGCACTTGCTTTGGCCTTGAAATCCATCACAAGCTAAAAATAATAATAATAATAATAATAAAAAATTTAAAATCCCTTTTTGCTGAGGCATTTAAAGGGAAGCTCTCGAACCCTCATGGCCCTCGGGGAGGGAGTGGTGCTGCTATACGAGGGGAAAGTAGGGCACATCTTCTGCCCCGCGGCAGATCAAACACGACATGTACAGGGTGGAGGCTATGGCCCTGGGTGCAGCAGGTTGGATTAAACTGTGGTGTAAGCAGAGCTGGTGGCCTCCAGTGGGGAGCTGGCTTCTTATAGATAGATGTCTCATGTTTGTAGTACAGTAATGTAATTTTCAAAGGGTCAGCGCTCACCCTTTTCTACTTCTTGATTTAAACCAGCAGCTGGTTTGCTGGCTACAGCTGAGCCACGCTGGGCTGAAGCAAACAGCAAACGCTTGTCCTTTCTGCTGCACAGTAAATATTTCACCACCACCAGAACAGCTACCACGCCGTGGTCAGGCGCAAGGGATGAAAGTGGGCTAAACCAGGGTGGTTTAAGCTGTTTCTGCTCTGGCTGCTGGTCCAGCCCTGCAGCCGAGTGGGCCAAGGTCCAATGTGAGCACTCAGCATCCCTCCCAGCGCAAAGTCAGCAGGGCTGGCATGCACCAGTGGTGACGGGGAGATGCTGATCGGTGTTGCTCCAGTAACTCAGCAGGTATGTAGTCATACCAGTATAGGGATACCGGCATGTGAGAAGCTGCTTTGATGAAAGTGGAAATATTCTTCTGGCTTTGCTCTTGCCTTGTGAGCACAGACATCATGGGAAACAAACGGCATTGCTGAGCGGGGAAGGGACCAGACTGAACTCTGTCTTCCCTCTCTTCTTCCACATGGATGGATGCACCACTGTGAAACAGGGAGGAGGATCACACACCTCTGTCAGTGTTTTGCTCTGGCCTCCCTAGCAGGGATTTGCACAGGGACCGTGGGTGATATCCCTATGGGGAGCAGCAGCTGGCAGCACAAGACATCATTAGCACAGGAGCCTTGGGCAACAGCAGCAGCAATCCCTCAGCTGAATGAAGTAGCTTAAATTCATGAAATCTTCCAGCAGAAATCCATGACAATGAAATATAATCATCATCATGAAATATGGCCCAGTTGCTGAAGAGGCAATGAACAGGTTGGTCCAGCCCCCTTGATGGGGATTGGGAGCAAGAAAGATGCTGCTTCAGCCACTGCAACACCTCATGCACGATCTGGTTGAGGATTCATGCTGCTTTACAAATTTTCAGTCTAAACCCTAACGCCAAGGTCTTCCCCTCGCAGTGCTGGCATGCAGCAGGTGCTGCTGAGCTCCCTGTGGGTGCAGGGGGCACAGTTACCCCCCAGCCCGGGGCCTCGATGCTGCAGGGACAGACTGTACAACACGCTGGGCTGCAAAGGAGCTGCCTTGTGCCACCAGCACCTGCCTCTGCCACCGGCGCTGCGATGTGCATGTAGATGTGTGTGTGTATACTCTCATGCAAGCTTCTGAAGCAAATATATGTGTATATACATATGTATCTTTGCTTCAGGAGCCTGCACAAGGCACCTGCATGATGCTGGGCATCCCAGTACCAGTGTAGTCTTCTCTTTGGCCTCTGCTGCCTGGGCGCTGTTGGAGAGGCAGGGGAGGGGGGGCGATGCTTGAGCTGCAATGCTGGGAAGTGCTCCGTGTTGGTCCATTTCTGGCCCCATTGACCTCTCTGGGAGCAGGAGCAGAATGAGGCCAGTGTGGGAAGCTGTAGGAACCCTGCTCCTTAAAGTGTGTGATGTGTCCCCAAAATGCCTGTCCTGACCTTGCTGGCACATCCTCGTCTGTGTCTTGCAGAGTCTTTCACAGCTGACCACAAGCCACTCATGGGAGAAGCTCCAGAAGTCCGAGGCTTCTTCCTGGGCTGTGGTTTCAACAGTGCTGGTAAGAGAGAGCTGAAGGGATCACACCTTGGGCATCCTGATGTGGGCATCGTATCCCGGGCAGAGCCTGGCACCCACAGCCATGCTTGGCATCATCTGGGTCTGCTCCTCTTCCCCCCAGGGATGATGCTGGGAGGTGGCTGCGGGAGGGAGCTGGCTCACTGGATCATCCGTGGGCGGCCGGAGAAGGACATGTACGGCTACGACATCAGGCAAGTCACCCCAGCTGCCCCAGGTCTCCACCAGCTATGGGCTCCTTCACTGACACCCCTCATCCTTGGGTGGTCCTTGGGGGTGGGTTTTGAGGCACAGCTGGATGCTGGCATTGGGAGTGGGTGTCTGGGCAGCATCTGTGCTGCAGCCTGTGTCCCTCCGTGGAGCTGGAATCAATTACACTCAGTGGCTTTAATGAATTTACGTGTGGGGTTTATCCCATTTGCCTCATTCCACTTCTACACAAACAGCTTCCATCAGACACAAGGAGATTGCGGTGATGGGAAAGGACAGGGTAATTACGTTTGGGTTTTGTTGTTGTTCAATTAGTGCCGTGCCTAATCCTCTAAGTTAATAATCAGGGGTGATGATTTCAACAGGAGAAAGATTAGCTTTCCCCCGCTCTGCAGCGTGACATGGGCCAGGAATTCTGACTGTGCCAATGTTGGCTCTGTAATTGCTTTTAACTTGCGTGATTATATTTGATTGGGTTTGGGCTTTCTTATAGGGCTGGTAGTGACAGCCACCACCTTGTCAGGGACAAAGCTTTTAAAATCATGTTGCTTCAGTAGCAAAGCTGGTGAACACCCCGCTGACTCGGGCTGGGAGGAGAGGGGACTTGGTGCTGGTGCCCAGTCAGTGGGAGATGCCTCCGGCAGCCTTCCTTCACCAGCCCCGCAGCCGGGGCAGCGATGGGCCAGGACCAGGAAGGAGAAATCCCCCGGCTGAGCAGGCACCATCATCCGGGGGGCCTGGCACCACCGCAGCCACGATGGGGCTGACCTGTGCCACGAGACCCCAGCCCTGCTCAGAGAGTGCCTGGGGGCTTTCCAGCCCTGGCAGCTGGATTACCTGAGCATCTCCCATATCCCATCTGCCCTGTCATCAAGCTGGTGCCAGTCCCATTTTTTTTATTTTTATTTTGGTGACAATTACTAAGCTTCTCTTTGAATAACTCCCTTTTCCGCACATTTAAATATTTATCCTCTGAAAACACTCGCTTGTAAATATTTCATCTGGCAGCTGTTGCTCCTCTTGCCGCTGTCAAACATTCCGCACGTCACTGGCAGGGCTGGGGCTGACAGCGTGGCTGGGGGTGCCAGTGACATGCCATGTGCCAGTGACATGCCATGTGTCACCTGCTGCCTGTCCCGTGCCGGCAGAAGAGGCAACTGCTCTCACAGCGAGCCCATGGCTGCTTTTGGGGAGCATTGCTTGCACTGCTGCAGGGCTCAGCCCTGGTGTCCTGCTTCTCTGCACCCAGGCAGTGGGGAGGGAAGCTGAAAATATTATTTTAAATAGCCCTAGAAATGACATTTTGTCTTGCCTGCTCCCTGCCTCTCTTTCTGCAGCCCCAAGGAAGGTGCCACGGGCACCCAGGGCTGCTGTCCGTGAGTTATAGGTCTCTGGTAATAACAACCCAAGTGTGTGCTGAGCTGGCACATTCCTTCAAGGAGCTTTTCTGTTTGAAAGATGAAAATATGTCAAACAAATTTAAAATGTTTCAGGTTTTATTTATATTTCAGCCTAGGGAGAATTGGATGAAAAATGTAAGGAATGTCCAGGGCTCGCTCTCTCATCAGGGCTGTATTTAAACCCAGGCTGTGTACAAGGTGTGCTGAGGCAGACCAGAATGAACCTCAAGTTTCCTCTGTCTGTGTTTTCCCCCCCAGCAGGGCTGTGTTCTGCCCCCAGTTGCACTGGGGTAGATGCCCCAGAGCTGGG
The DNA here is from genome assembly GCF_017639655.2 of Falco naumanni. Classification (NCBI taxonomy): domain Eukaryota; kingdom Metazoa; phylum Chordata; class Aves; order Falconiformes; family Falconidae; genus Falco; species Falco naumanni. The sequence continues at coordinate 8,628,266 of NC_054062.1, forward strand.
GAGCTCGGTGGGGGCTGCAGCAAGTGCCTGGCTCTGATGGGCAGCACTGCGGCGTGGCCAGCACCAAGCCCTGCTTGGTCCCTCTGCTCTCCTATCCATGAAATGGGTGCAGGAATAGTGGTTTTATGCCACAGCAGCTGCATCCGCATCTGGGTCTGGCCAGGAGGGCCGTGCCTGGGGGAGGAGGCACCCCATGAGCTGGTGGGCTCATCCAGACGGTGCCCTGTCCCTGCCTTCCAGGAGGTTTCACCACTCCCTCACCGACAACAACCGCTGGATCCGGGAGCGGAGCCACGAGTCCTACGCCAAGAACTACTCCGTCGTCTTCCCCCACGATGAGCCGCTGGCAGGGCGCAATGTGAGGAAGGACCCCCTGCACGAGGTGAGGATGCCCACCCCGGCCCACGCTGCCGTGCCAGGAGCGATGGGAGACCCTCGCAGCAAAAAAAAAGAGGTGGCAAGTATTGCTCCCCAAAGCAGCGTGCTGCATCCGTGCTCCCATCCACCCATCCTGGGAAGATCCCTGCCGAATTCCAAAGCTCACCGGGTGCACGCTGTGAGGGTGCTGGGGCTGTGGATAGTTTAATGGTAGAGTTGCCAAGCATTCCCATAATATTTGACTTAGCAAATATGGTTTAAGAGCCCGGTGATGGTCACTGGCCAACAGAAAAGCGGAGAGAAGGGCTCAGAGGCTTATTTCATCCACTGCCAGGCTGGCTCGTGGGCAGCTGCAAGAGCTGCGGGATGCTCAGTGCCAGCTGGGATCTCCTGCCCTGTGCTCACTGTGACTCACTTGCAGCTCAGCAGCGGTTTCTCCTCCTCAAAATAGTGTCTTGCAATAGGGAGCAAGGATGGGACACGAGGAGGGATGTGGGAAGAGTGGAGAGCAGCTGTGCCTTGGTGGTTTTGCCAGCAGCTCTTAAGTCCCTGCTGATTTTGCTCCCTGGAGCCGCCAGCCAAGTCTCCTCCCTGCTCCCACCTTCACCAGCCAGTTCCTTGCACAAATCTCCATAGGTGAATCCTTTCAAGATGCAGCACTTGAGAAAAAAACCCAATTTCCAGCAGTTTGCTGCACTAGCAGCGTTGCAGCTGCCGCAGCTCAGAGCCCCCAAAATCACCCTGAGGTGCCTGGGGTGACCCGGGACCAACACCTCATCCCACCTCACTGCTGGTGGCCCCAGTCCCAGCCCTGGCATGGAGCATCCTCGTTTCTCGAGCCCATTTCTGCTTGTTGCTAATTCATATCACACTGTTCCTCTTGCAATGGAGAGCAGAGGCTCAAGCCATAAAGCAGACATCCCTCCCCACCATCCCCCGGTGTTTGGTTGACAGCTCAGTTGTTTTCTGTCACCGAGGATGCAATTTATTTTTTAATAGCATGTCTAATAAGTGATGCCCATTTGACTGACAGCCTGGTATTTATACATGCAGCTCCAGAACATGTGCTGTGTTTTATAAATAGGCACTGAATCATTTCTGAAATGTTCAACAGAAACTATTCTTTTCCGAACAGAGGCACCAAACAAAAATATCTTAATGGAACCCTAATTAATTGTGTGCAGAGAGATTTTCCTGAGAGTACAGAGGCAGAATGAGAAGGTTGCTATATAAATCTTAAATGTTATTATATAATGACTCCAGTAAACATCGGGGGGAATCTTGCTCTCTGGATTTTGTGTCTCTTGGTTGGTAATTCATGCACCGTAGCGCAAGCTTTGGTGGGGTGCACAGCTGGGCTGCCAGATTCCTGCCCGTCAGCTGCTGTTGAGGCAAATACCTTTCTTGGGGGGACAAAAATATCAGGCAATTTGCAGGCAGTTGGCGTTTGCCACTGTTTTAAAGGACAAACCGCAGAGCTGATTTTAGCTGCTGATAGCCAAAGCCAAGGGTTCACAAGTTGGGTCTTGAGCACGTATTTGAGAGCAGCCTGGGTGCTGCTCAAAAACTAGTGAAAAGGGTTTTTTTTAACCATTTGCTCCTGTTTCTCTGGCTTCACACTCATAGGAGCTGCTGCGACAGGGCTGCGTATTCCAGGAGCGGCATGGCTGGGAGAGGCCGGGCTGGTTCAGCCCCGGGGGAGCAGCCCCGGTAAGCGTAGCACACGTTTTGGGGGGCATTCAGCCTGCAGGGTACTGGCTGTGCCCAGCACGTGTAGGATGTGTGTTGCGTGTGCAGGGTGTGCGATACGCTGCAAGCAGTTGCATGCCCCCAAATCAGATCGATAAAAGCTGTTGGGCTTTAATTCATTATAACAGCAGTAAGAGGGAGATTTGTGTGTGCATGTTGCATGTGTCTGTCTGCCTGTCCCTCTGCAACAGGCAGCATCTGCCTGCAGTGCCCCCAAATGACAGGCACTGATCTGACTTCTTCTATGTGTTGAAGAGAACAGCAGGCAGGGATGCTGCGGTGGGGACCCATCACTGTGGGCAGGGATACTGGGATGGGGACCCATCCTTGTGGGCAGGGATGCTGGGGTGGGGGACCCATCACTGTGGGCAGGGATGCCAGTGTGGGGACCTATCCCCGTGGGCAGGGCTGCTGGTCTGGGGACCCATCACGGTGGGAAGGGATGGTGGCATGGGGACCCATCACGGTGGTCAGGGATGCCGGGGTGGGGACCCATCCCCATGGGCAGGGATGCTGGCATGGGGGACCCATCACAGTGGTCAGGGATGCCGGGGTGGGGACCCATTACCACAGCCATGTCCTGCATGGACCCACTCCTCTCCTGGCATGGGATGAATGCGACTGGGAGCAACCCCTCAGCCTCAGCCTCACATCACCTTCCTCACTGCCCCCATCCTCCTGCTTCCCCCTGCCAGGTCCTGGATTACGACTACTATGGTGCATACGGCCAGGAGCGCCACAGGGACTACACCTACAACCGGCTGCTGGGGGACGAGTACACCTTCGACTTCCCCCCCCACCATAACATTGTGAGTGCAGGGGGCGGCCCCCCCCGGCCAAAACCGCTAGGCACATCTGGAGCTGGGGGGTCAGAGGCAGCAGGAGCCATGCCACACTGCCACATTGGATGGAGTTGGTGAGGCTCAAAGGGAAGGCAGGCAATGAGCTTTGCCCAAAACTGGGAAAAATGTTCCAAAAAGATGAAGTGAAATGTGTGGTCCATGCTCAGAAACCTCAGCAGAGAGGCCATAGGAATTTTTCTGCTGCTTTCATAAATGAAAGAGTTGAAACTAGCTTGGAGGGAAAACACAATTTGATAAAATTTAGCTATTATTGCTGATAACTGTCACTGTGTAAAGTGAGGTAAGGAATGGGACTGAGCATCCAGGGTAGCCTGTCAGGCTTGCTCCATTTAGTAAGTGATTTTTCAGGAGTGTTTTGAAGCTATACAGCCTCTAAAGGCACCAGGGAAGCATCCGGGTATTGTTGCCCGTTACATAAATGGTTTTAATATGAGTATCCTTTGGTGGAGTTGAGAATACAGCTCAATTTCAGCGGTGTGTTTGCTTTAATTGCAGATCAAGAATGAATGCTTAACATGCAGAAACGCCCTGGCTCTCTTTGACATGTCTTATTTTGGGAAATTCTACCTGGTTGGTCCTGAAGCAACAAAAGCTGCAAACTGGCTGTTTACTGCCGATGTGAGCAAAGCACCAGGTACTGGCTCAACCTCCTTATTTCGGCTGCCTCTGCTGAGCACTGCCCTGGGAAATCACATCTTACACCAAAACAACCCATGGGGTGCCCGGGCTGCCTTTTCTTTTTAAGTGCTGCTGTTGCAGAGGGTATGGGAAGCGTGTGAGGGCGACTGCTTTCCCTGTCCTCTCCGGAGGCTGTATTCTGCTCTCATTTATGAAGGGACTAATGTGCTCTGAGCTTGGGGGGGGGGGGGGGGGGGGGGGGGGGAGGGGCGGGAGGTCTGGCCCTCTGGTTCCAGCTGTGGCTCACAGCTGGAGATGTGATGGGTGCTGGAGGAAATCAAGCACAACCCTCACCAACAAGTTTGCATGGGGAGAACCTGCCCCTTCTCCAGGGCTGGGAGGCAGCTTATGGCATTTCCGAGGATGCAGCTTCAGCTCCTCGCCCAGATCGCAAGGGGAAAAAGCGTCGCTCCTCTTCCTATCCTGGTACTGGGATGTCCAGGCAGCTGATGTAACGATGAGGATAAATTTTCCTGCTGCCCACCTCCTTTTGCCAGGTCTGTGGCTCCGTGCTGGGGCCGGCTGACGGGCAGCAATGCCATCTCCTTCCTTCCCCCAGGCTCCACCGTGTACACCTGCATGCTGAACAAGCAGGGCGGCGTGGAGAGCGACCTGACCGTCAGCCGGATCAGTCCCGGGGACCCGGCCTCCCCCCTGGCCCCCACCTTCGAAGGTAAAAGCCCGGAGCATGGGGGTGCTGGAGGTGGGCACATTCTGCAGCTGCCATGGGGCTTGGGGCAGGGGGGGTGGGTACCAGCTGGTTTACCCTCCTGCAGTTCATCTCCCAGCCTCTCCCGCTGCCTTTTTCAGCTGCATCAATGCACACAAAGACCTTTCCAGTCCCAGGAAACCGTGGTGGCAGGTTCGGTCCAAGGCCCGCCAGCATCTCCTCCATCCCCACCATGCTTGGGGGGGCTGCAGATGCGGAGTGATTGCATTTTCCTAATGGCAGCCACCTGGCTTTTTCCACCTCCTCCCCTCGGTCCCCCTAACATGATTATCCCCCTTGTCCTCAGGGCCCTGCACTGCTCATCGCTGTTATTGGGTTTGTCCGGCCCTGGCTGGCGGCTCTGACCTCTCCCCAAGTCCTTATCAGCTGCAATAAAGAGGAATTGAAACGGAGCAGCGCAGCCAGCCCCGAGGGCAGAAATGGCATTAGGCAGCAGCAGCGGAGGACGGTGCCGAGCTGGGCTCTGGCAGCGCTGCCAAGCGCCATGCCCGGTGGCACCAGCACTGGCACCAGAAGGGAGGTTTGCACTGGGGTGGCCAGTGCCCACGGAGCCCTGTCCCCACACCGTGTCACCTTCAGATCTGCTGCTCGGAAGGGAGTAGCCCCACAGTGGCTGCAGCCCCCACTGCCAGCCCAGGGCAGTGGGCATCGTGGGGGCCACCTCGATGCCTTTGCCCCAGTGTGGCCCCCCGTCCCCGTGGGGAAATCCTGCATCCCTCTCATCTGGGGTGCCCGTGGGGGGCAGAAGGGTGATGGGAAGCGGATGGCAGAGCTGCAGGGTTTGTCGGGCAATGGAGGAGTTTAATTGCAGCGAAGTATTTTTCCAATTACAGTAGGTGGCTGCACTTATTACCGCTATGACAGATTATCAGAGAGCAATTTTGTAGTGGCAGGAAAGACAGAGGGAAGATTGATTACATACTAATCAGCTCTCAAACCCCATCCCTAGGGATTTTTCCACCCAGGATTACTGACGATGAAATTCTTCCTCGTACACAGTGCAGCCCCTGCACTGGTTATGGCCTGGTTGCTGCATCCCTCCCTGCTCCCAGCTGTAGTTCCCAGCTCCCCCCACACTTTGGCATCTCTTCTGTACCGAAACAAAAGAGCAGATAAAAGATGCTGTTGGTCTCAAGGGACAAAGTGTTTTTTCTCTTCCCGTGATGCTCGCTCACACATGGGCACCTCCAGACCTCGGAAAGCTTTTGTTTAACTTTTTCTTCTTTCAGGTTTTAATGGTCCTGTGGTTTTCACTGTTGAGCCCCACAAAAGGCAGCCTGGATGTTAACAGAGCCCCAAAGCCCTCCCTTGTCCCAGCACTATTTAACCCCCCCTTTTTTGGCAGCCCCTCTGGGCTGTGCAAGCTGGAGAGGCTCAGGGCTGCAGCTCAGCCTCTGGATAGCAAAACCAGCCCTGAGCTGAGCTGGGCACTGCCCCCAGCACGATGCTTTTGAGCCTGAAAGGCTGCTGGGGGGTGTCTTCCAGGGGATGGCTACTACCTGGCTATCGGCGGGGCTGTGGCTCAGCACAACTGGTCACACATCACCGCTGTGCTGCAGGACATGAAGCTCCAGTGCAAACTCCTCGACTGTTCAGAGGAGCTGGGCATGATGAGCATCCAGGGCCCCCTGAGGTGAGTACAGAAAGAGTGTTGTGGCCCCCTTCTTGCATCCTGATGATGGATGGAGGGATGCAGGGGTGGATGGAGGGATGACTCAGATGCAGGTCAGGTCCCCACGTTGAGCAGTGGTAGGTGTGAGCCCCATGGCTACAGGCAATGGTCTGGCTGGAGCCACACTCCATTTGCTGGGGAATTGGCATTTCTTTTGAGGCTGTCACGACATTGCGTGTCACCCACATCAGCTCCCCTTCAGAGGGAGAAGTCTGTCTTGTCAACAAGATGAGAAAGCAAGTTTTAGTGAGGGCCCTCAGAGCAGGCTGGCGTGCTATGTCCTTTCACCACGGCTGCTTTGCTATCTCCCCGCAGCCGTGTCGTCCTCCAAGAAGTGCTTGACACCGACCTCAGCAACGAAGCCTTCCCCTTCTCCACCCACAAGCTCACCACGGCTGCAGGATGCACGGTAGGATGGGGCTGGCCCTCGAGCTCCCTGGGGAGGTTGTTCCACTAGGGTGACCACCCACCAGCCACGCAGCTGAGCATCCTCTGCTAGGGAACCCATCTGCCCCCACATCGCTGTCATGGGCAGCAGGGACATGGTGGTGGTGGGTTTTTTTTTGGTTGGTTGGTTTTGTTTTGGGGTTATTTTTTTGGAAAAGGCCAAACCCAGGATGTTTTCCTTCCTGATTGCCTGCCAGGTGTCAGCTGGCTCTCCCAGCCCAGGGGTGTTATAGCCTGGGCTGAGCTTGGGGGAGATGGTGACTTATGGCTTTGCAGTGATGGTGGAGGAACAAGAGACAGCTTCCATGGATTAGGGGTGAGCACTGGTGATAAAGAGATTCACCCAACACTCTGGACACTTTCCATTTCCCCCTACACATAAAAAAATAGGGTTGATTTAATGTAAAGCATGTCAAGTACTGGTGGTGAGGGCTGAGCAGCCTGTGGAGCCGCTGTATTTGATCACAGGAGAAGTCTGACAACCTTAAGCTTTCTGTACCAGCGCAGATCATCCTGCATCTGCCCAGACTTGAGGGCTCACATCAGCGATTATGCAAGAAAAGCACAGAAATGGTGATGCTCCATGCTAACGCCTCAAGCCCTTCAGTCTTGGAACAAGGGGATGAGAAGCCCTTTGGGGCGATGGTGATAAGCAACATTGCTGACGGACTGGGGTGCCTGGTGGGGAGTCATGGGTGGGGGGGGTGCTGGCCGGCTCCTGCCCCCACAGCGCATCGCTGGGGGAGGTGCTGGTGTGGTGTTTTGCAAACAGAGGTGAGCTGGCTTTGCCTGCGCTGCCTGCGGAGCATCACGAGCGCGACAGGAGGTGGACCTTGTGCTGGGACCGGCAGTGATGAGTTTAACGCATTGGGTGGCATCACTCAGAGGTGTCGAGGTGTTGAGTGAGGAAGGCTCAGCCTAAAGCGGTTTGATGTTGTTGGCTGTGTTGTACAATGGTGGATCCATCCCCAGGGTTTGCTGTGAGGTTTCACAGTGCTGGCTGCTTGGTCAGACCCCTCTGTCTCGCCTGGTGTGGGGCAGCAAGAAAAGTGCCTTAAATCTCTCCCCCACCTCACCCAGCAGAGATCGATGTGGTCAGAAGTTATCCCTGGGGAAAGGGGGGGGGTGGCAGTTCTTTGGGGAGTTTTGTCATGTGTGAAGCTGTTGACTTAGCCTGCTTGAAACACTCTAAATAGAAGAGCGGGTGACTGTGGAGTGTCGTTATGTCAGAAGAGAAACATTCTGGGAAAACCTGCTGCTGGCAAGTTTTGGTACTGGGAAAAGCTTTTGCAAGGTTTGCCCAAGAGGCTCTGCCTTGGTTTCTTGTTGATGTTTATGCCGTATAAAATATTCCTTCCATCAAAAAAACACCTCTTTGGAAGAGAGGGTCGAGTTTGTACCCCATCCTTCCCTTGGAAGACCTGGGCAGGCGGCAGTCCCAGTGTCTGATTTGAGACAAGGGGGTGAAGGCAGCAGTAAATCCTGTAAAAGGCAGCAGGAGAACAGGGAGCTGGAGGCAGGCTGGATATTTACTGAAACTGGGTTAAGCCGCGCGCGGCCACTTTTCATTCAGAATTAAAGTGGCTTTAATTTGAATGCAGCTGGCTGCTGAAGGGATTGCTACTAAATGAAATTAAGGCTTCTTGATTTGTGAGCAAGAGCCTAGCCAGGGTTTAGGGTGGTTTAACCAAGCCACAGATTTTGGCCATCTCGATTTCATCCTCCAAACTGTCGCCATCAGCACACCCTGTGCTCTTTGTGCCAAAAACCTACAGTGCACCCAGTGTCCCTTGGAGGGGAACAGCAGCGCAGGGGACCCAAAAGCCAGTCTGTTGTTGCAGGTTGCCCAACATGTTGCATTTCAGTCTCCACGGGGGAGTTATAACCCTTGCCACATCCTCCCAGGTCACACCTGTGGCAAGCTGAAAACATCTTGTGGTAATCTATTTATCTCTGGGAAAGGTATATGGATGTTCCCGTCTTCAAGAGCGTGATTAGTTTGTTTGCATTTCACGTCAGGTTTATGGAAATAATCCAGTTTAGTTAGAAATTTTGTGGCTTCTTTTGAGTGTAAATGCCCTGACTGTCAGAAAAAAGCTTTCCTGAGATATGTGAGGGCTCTGGGCTTGCAGGGGGCTTCCTGCCTGCTACCCGGATCACCCTTTGGGAGGTCTCCTGCAGACCCCCCTGGACAATAAGCCCAGGGGACTCCATCCCACGCTGAAACTAGTGTAGGAGGGTTTCTCAGGACATTGAGCTGAAACTTTCACTGATATTATCGCCTTCCAGGGGGACTAAACTGAACCTAACATCTTTAAAAAGTTATTGCTGAGATTTTCGTGCATTAGCTCAGTAGTTGAACGAAATCAGCTGGAGTGAAAGGAGAGTTCCAGCAGAGTTAATGACTCTGGAAATTACCAATTGGTCTGGGAGTTTATATATAGTGTCTCTCATTGTACTGAACAGCACAGAAAGGTCCCCTTTGAATTTCACGGCTGGATACAGGGTAAAGTTCAGGTTTTCATTTTCTAGAATACTTAAAATGCTTTTGAATTGCTGCTGAAAGATGCAGGAATTGATGCTATTTCATGGCTTCAGTTGAAATCTAACAGAAAAACCTGTTCCTGGGGGAACTGAGCAGAAAGTCAGCAGGAGCGGCTCAGCCCAGCCCCTGATATCCCTCTTGGCCTCCGTGGTGGGATGTGCACCCCTGCCTGAGGTACACACACGGGGTGCAGCCCCAGCCTCTGCCTGTGCAAAGCTAATGACTGCCACCCCGATTTTCCCAAAGGTGCCTGTTTTCTGTGGTGCACTGCTCTGCCCCACTGCTCTTACTGGGATGCTTGCTCCCCTGGAGCAGCAGTGGCTTGAGGGGAATTTTCTGCCGGGAGTAACTTGCTTCTGAGAGTAAACTGCACTTCAGCTGCAGTGCTGACTGCTGAGTTGCAGGCAGGGTTAATGAGCCGGGAAGTTGCCTGTCAATCCCCAGAGCATCTCCTGCCGCAATGTACGTGGTAGCTGGCTGCAGCGACTTGATCTCTGGCTGTTCCCTAATTAGATGACACCTTTGTATGGAGTGAAAAGCTTCTCTGCACCCCTTGTGTCTGCACACCTCGAAAGCGACCGCCAGGCTTTGTGCTTCGCTGCAGGGCTGTGGTGGGGACCAAAGGAAGGATGGCTCCCTGGCATGGCTTCTTCTCAGGAGGCTCAAATTAAACTCCCAATACCTATAGTGTTCCTTTCTGCTCTCCACTTCCATTGTAAAGGCTAAGGCATCTTAAAAGCCAGCTTAAACTGTTTGAGGAAATAATTTGTGCAGTGCTGGTAGAGAATGGGGGTGCTGGAGGAAAGGATGGACTTGGGTTCTCAGCCATCGCCCACTGGCCATCTTCACAGTGGAGAGCCTGGGCACCCCTTTGGTACTTCTTGTGCCTGTTGTTGCCTGTTTGGGGCAGTGACTGCTGTTGTCTGTCATTATTTATAACCGAGATTAGAGAGCACAGCTGAGAACAGCTCCCAGTTGTAGCAAGAGCTTAGCAAATGGCAAGATGCAGCTTCAAAAACCACATAGATCTATTGCTCAGGAACATGCTTTAGTAGGGAACTTGGTAGTCCTGGGTTAACAGTTGGACTTGATGATCTTAAAGGTCTTTTCCAACCTAAATGACTCTATGATCTGTGATTCATGATTCAATGACATCCCAGAGCCAGCATGGGCATGGGCAAGGCAGCCTCAAAGCTGCAGAGCATGGCTGGCCAACAGAACCAGCCTGGAAATCTCTTCCTAGCTGAAAACTGCTTTATTGAGACTGCAGATCACAATCTGGCATGAAACTCTTGAGTTAATCTCGCTCCCAAAGCGAGGTATGCATTTGCAGTTGATGTGCTTCCCAAGGGATGAACCAGAGGGGGTTTTGTGGGGGAGGAAGCGGAGAAATCCAAAGCAGAGGGAAATGCAGCTCAGACTCAAGGGCTATCTCCAGGGAAGGTGCCTGGGCTGGGGTGGCCCCAACTGGCCTGGAAAGCTTTGGGAATGCAGGCTGTTTCAGTAGGGACAACAGGAGGATGCAGGCAAGCCTGCCTAGGCAAGAAGCAGGGCAGTGTCAGCATGGCTCGAGGTCCGTGTGCCCGGGAGGGCAGGCAGGAACATCTCCGAGGATGAGACTTCTCATGAGAAGCAGCTAGTCCCTGGTGCTGGTCTGCTCGTTCCTCTGTGGAGCTCCACACATTTGGTGTGGAGCTCATTTGGCAGCAGAGCTGCTTTGGGGCACAGCCTCTGCTGGGGGGAGCCTGAGCATCCCCTGGGCTGAGCAGGGTGTCGGTCGGGGCACTGGTCTTCAGGTGCACCTGCTGCAGGAGCACAGTCCCAAGTGGGAGTCATCTCCAGGGGACAGCAGCCGCAAAGTGCCCCAAAGGAGGACAGTCCCGCTGGGGACTGGCTTTCCCATCTGAGGGACTGATCTGGGGCTCTGCAGGGCTGGGGGTTCCTGCAGGCTTTCTTCTGGTGTCGATGGATCAGCAGAGGGAGACAAAAGCCTGGCTGGAGCTGGAGCATCACGTCTAACCCCAGCCTGGCTGCTGTGACAACCCTGAGATCAGTGGCCGGAGGATGCTGGAGGCAGAGCTGGTCATCCCTCCTGGGCGCTGATGGTAGCTGGGTTTAAGGTGCCAAGCTTAGGCTGTCCAGAGAGGAGAAATTCAGTCTGACCCTGGCTTTGTGCACTGGGGAGAGCACAAAGATGAGAGAAGAGATGCCTTCTGTCAAGGCACGGCATCTGCACAAGGTTTCTGGGTGAGCTGGCTTTCCCCCGCCGTGGTGGCATGTGGCTCCTTCTGCAGGGGTGTTGGCCGTCTTGCATTTCACAGGTCCGTGCCATGAGGTTGTCGTTCGTCGGGGAGATGGGCTGGGAGCTGCACGTGCCCAAGGCAGACTGCGTGAAGGTTTACCAGGCGGTGATGCAGGCAGGTGCCCGGCACGGCATTACCAACGCCGGCTACAGAGCCATTGACAGCCTCAGCATCGAGAAAGGTTTCTTGCTTTCCTTACAGCAGCGTTTGCTGCTTTGCCTCTGGCCAGGGGACCAGGGCAAGTGGGTTTTTCCCAGCTTCAGGGGTGGGTTAGTGTGACTGGAGGTCTGGCAGCTACTGGCAGAGATGCTACTGGCCCCAGTGCTCCTTGTTGGGACTTCCCCAATACGGGCTCCTCTTGAGGGTGCTTTGTCCAGGGCCAAGTGAATTGGGGGTAACAGGGGTGTCCAAGATGCAGGGGTGATCTCTTGGTCTCCTGATGCTGCTCACCCTGGGCTTGCTGCCACGGCAGGGAGAGGCTGGGTGACCCACACTTGCTTTCTGCAGGGTACAGACACTGGCATGCAGACCTGCGCCCTGATGATACCCCCCTAGAAGCAGGCTTAGCCTTCACCTGCAAGCTCAAATCTGGCATCCCCTTCCTGGGCCGGGAGGCTGTGGAGGCTCAGAAAGCCAAGGGCATCTTCCGCCGCCTCATCTGCTTCACCACTGAGGAGTGAGTACTGCTGCCGGGCTCTGCTCCGTGCCGGGCAGCAGCCAGCGCCAGCATCTGCCCCAGGACGAGCACCATCAGCCATCCCCTTCCATCCCTGCGCCTGGGCACGCACGTGGAGCTCAGTTGCAAGCCAGCTCAGCTGTTTTCCATGCTCTAATTCCATCTCTAATTTAAATCCCACTGCAAATTCCCTGCTGGATGTTTAATGGGAGCTGGAAGCAGTGTGGCAGGGAGCGGGTTTAGCTTGTTTCACCCAGAGCAGCGGGAGGTTTTGCAAATCGGGCTGGAGGGGCTTTGCCCTCGCCTGGGATCAACGGCGGAAGGTTAAAGAACCTGTAGGTGGTGGGAGCCCCGGCATGTGGGATGGCCCAGGGCAAAGCTGGGGTCTGGTCCTCCCAAGCCCCTCTTCCCTGTGGGGTCCTGACATGGGGCTTTGCTGACTGCAGCTCTGCCTTCGCCTTGCAGGAAGGTACCGATGTTTGGCCTGGAGGCAGTCTGGCGGGATGGCAAGGTGGTCGGCCACATCCGTCGGGCAGACTTTGGATTTGCCATCGACAAAACTATCGCCTATGGTTACATCCGTGACCCAGAGGGGGGCCCGGTGAGTACAGAACCCCTGCTGCCACCAGCCCCTGGGGACAGCTGAGCCTCCTTCCCCACACTGGGGGCTTGCTGGGGGGGAGCGTAGCGCTTTTTTGGGTTTGAAGCCATATGCACAAACCCGTTGCAAAGCTTGCTGTTGTCTGGGGAGCAAGACAGGGCAGCAGCCCCCCCCCCCCGCTTCCTCTGAGGGAGGCTGGAGGGTGAGGGATGCCACGGCTCGGTGGTGAGGTCGATCTCACCGGCTGTTGCTCTGCATGGTCCCAGCAATGCTCTCCAGCTCAAGTGCTGCCTTGGGTGTTAATTGCAACCAAGTATTTAATTGCAGCAGTGAATTAACTTATGTTATACGGAGCAATGGCCAATAGGAGCTCAGCAGGCTCTTAATCCTGGGAGACTCCTGGATAGTAAATCAGATGCCCTCATTACGCAGCACGCTGTAGGCAGGGGCCAAGGGACCCATGTGAGGACAGAGGGCTGTACATGATATCCCCAGGGATCCTCCCTGTGGCAAGCCAATAGCAGTGCGTACGCTCATGCTTTCATCCTCTTGCTTGCCTTGACTTTTAATCCTGCATCACTGCCAAGACTCCCAAGTCAAGCGGTTTTCTGTTCCAGTTGTCCCCTCAGCCCCTGGGAACCACCTTTTCTCCCCATGGTGAACGTCCCTCCCGCTAGACTTTCCCTTCCTTTCCCCACTTCCCACTCTCTGTCTCCCCTCCCTGTTACATCTCACTCCCCAGCTGCACCCACCTGCCCTAGGCAGTGTGACAGAGGCAGCAGGATGGATGTGGCAGGGGGACAGTCCCCTCCAGCCTCCAGCGAGGCACCAATGCAGCAGAGCGGTGCTGAGCGCATCCTGATGGGTGCATCCACTCCGCTGCTCGCACACTGCTGTGGGGAAGGCTCTGCCGCGGCAGCACACAGTGGGGCTGATGAGAGGCGCCGCGTGTGTGTGGTCACACCATGGGGTCCCCAGCCCTGCCAGCTCCTTCGTGTGGCCGCTGCGGCTGGCTGCAGCCAGCGCTCATTAAGCAGCTGTTAATGTGCAGCCCTCATCTCCCCGCTCCCTGGGTAACTCCCACTCGGTTGGGGCAGTAATTGCAGAAGGAGCGGGGAGCTTTGCGGTGCCCAGAGGATGCTCGGGGGATGTGCACTGGGACCCTGCCCCATACCATCCTCATCAGGGGCTTGGTGCTGGACCCAGACCCCACATCAACCCCCAGCCCTTGGAGGAGGACATGCAGATCGCACCTCTCCCTGGCAGTGGGGTGCCCAGCATGGCTGCTCAGGGCTTTGCTGTGTTGCATGTGGCTCTTTAGTTTCATTCCCATGGTTATGGCCCTTCAGCAACCGAGCGTGATGCTCCCCACCTCTGGGAAGGGGGTCCAGGGTGGACATGTCTCTGCAGCATCAGGGCTAGAGAGTCAGGGGAGCAGAAGAGGTACAGGGGGTGAGGCGGGGAGGAGAGGAACAAAAATTCTGTTCATTGCCAAATCATTAACAATTTCCAGGTGATAAAAACCCACCAGCATAGAGAGCCCCCAGCCCTTCCCTGCGCTGGGATGTCTGGGCCATCGGCACTGCCTGGCCCTGGGTGAGCCCTGTGGGCAGAGGGGACAGCTCACGCTTGTCATGCCAAGTGGTGACATCCTGGCTGCCACCACGGTCCCCTCCCACAGCCAGGGCTGACCCCGTTGGGGTGTGCCATCCCCCAGCCCAGCCTGGTTGCTCTGGCCCCTCCAGCACTGAGCTCCCACAGCCTGGCTGTAAGTGCACCCTGCACTAGGTGCCACTGAAAAAATCCCCAGGAAAAAAAAAAAAAAATCTCAAAAATCCCTAAATACTGTATTCTTTTTATTTTATTTTTTTAAACTGAGTGCTTTTAAAAATCCACTTTCCTCCTCTCCTTGCATCCTCCTGGGACAGCAGAGCTGGGTTTTCTGTGGAAAGCAGATCTGTGGGGTGGGAGCTTGTCCAGTGATGGAGCTGAGATGCTGGCAGGGGGCTGGTGCCCCACCGGTGCCTCACAGCACCCAACGGGGGGGTTCACCATGGCTCTCTCTGCCCTGCAGGTCTCGCTGGATTTTGTGAAGAGCGGCAGCTACGAGCTGGAGCGGATGGGGGTGACCTACCCTGCCCGAGCGCACACCAAGTCCCCGTTCGACCCGGACAACAAGCGAGTGAAGGGCTTTTACTGAGCATGCGGCAGCAGGTGCTGAGGATGTGGGGATGGGGAGATGGAAAAAGCCATTAGGAGCTGCCGGCTGAATTCCCGGCCCCCGGGTGCCCCAGCTGGCTCCGGGGTCTGCTGGGAGAGCTGGGCCACTGTCTGCAGTGAACTCTTCAAACAAATTTGGGTTAAATTAGAGGGGAAGAGGAGGAAAAGATTCCAAAATGTCCAAAGATTTTGTTGTCCTTTTTTCTAAATGAAGCAGCACCACTACAGTAACAATTCTTTTCACTGGGTTAATTAGCCTGAAAACAGTGTTTTGCTCGACTGCAAATGAAGTGGTTTCAATTTTTGACTTTGCTGGAAACCCTTTCCCCCAAAATGTAGTTTCATGCTGCCTGGAAATGAATTTTTTAAACCAACTCTGCTGTTAATACAGCTGTAGCTTCCAAACCTGCTGTCCCTCCAGTCCCTTGCTGTGTCTGATGGGTGTCACCTCATCCTGGCTGTGCCCTGGGGAGCTGGTGCCGGAACGGGAGCACTCATGGGGGCCATGGAGGGAAGGGGCAGGGGGCCCAGGGCTGTCACCCAGGCTCATGCTGTGGGTGCTCTGCCCGCTGCTGGGTTTTGCTGCACCATGAAATCGTTGGCTGGAAAACCAGGTTTCCAGGCATGTTCTTCCCATCTCTGCAAGCCCAGATCCATCCCTCCATCCCATCTCCCCCCAGCCGCAGCCAAAGCTTCAGATCCTGCTTTGGCAACACACTTCGTTGCGGCTCCGCATTCAGAGGGGGTTTATGCACCCACCTCTGTTGCCTTCAGTGATGATTGGCATCTAAGACCCTTTCAAAAATCCAGCCTGGGGTGTGAACATTCAGTACCTGCTTCGATTTTGTTCATGGTGCTTAAAGGGCTGTCTCAGTGTGTGATGGCTGGAGGAGGTGGGCAGGATTGATCCTTCCAAGACCTGAACCCATCCGTTTGTGGGAGCGTGAGAGTAAAAGGCAAATTTGGGTTTTTAGCTGTGACCATGGAAGCGTGTTGGTGCCCAGGGGTTGCTGCCAGTCTGTGCCAGCCCCTGACTTTGCAACAGGGGAAACACGGTGGTGCCGTGCAGCCTCTGGATGCTTAATTGAGGGGGAGATTCTTGTGTTGTCCTCCAGAAAACAAAAGAAACTCCTGAAGGCAAGTGCCGTTGGAATCTGGGTCCTTGCTGCATGTGTGTGTGTAGCCTCTGAATTCACAGAAGAAGGAAAAAAAAGTTTGATGAACGTGTTTTGGCCCACGGCTGCTTTGCTGGTACTGTTTGTGTTTATGTGTACTCTGGGCTGCTGCCGGTACAGGCAGGACCAGCTAGGTGCTGTGGTGTAAGCTCGCCAACTGGGGCACCTACACCAGTGCTGCTCTTGGCCCCTGACCGCTGGTGGCTCCGCGGTCCCATCTGCTCTGCTGGCATCTTCCTGAAGGTCACCTTGAAGATGCCGCCTTTTAGCTCCCGACAGAGAGGGGGATGCATGCAGAGGCTGAGCTGCGTGCTGCCAGCCCCACAGCCTCCAGCAGTGCCGAGTGAGTCTCGGAGAAGTCAGGGAAGGTTTTTCATCGCAGGCATGCAGCCTGTGAACCCCCTGCTGCTCAAGGGAAGGGCTGGCTGCTCCCAGCCCGTGTCCATAATCGTCCCTTGCTCTGGTCCCCTTGCTGGGCTCCATCTTTAGTGGCACAGCAAGGTCCTGACTTCTGCTGAAGCTTTCACCCGCCTGAAGAAATAATTGCACTGCATGCTTTTCACTTTATTTCCCTTGACTAGGTTTGCTTGGTTTATACCCTCTTTAAGCTGATGTCAATTCCTTAGCCTTGTGCAACAAGCGCCACGGGCAAGAGTTTGAGCTCTCAAATGCTTTGGTTTTACTGGAAACGTTAAAAAGCAAGATTGGGATGAATTTTTCTCTGAATAGAAGGTGATTGCACTCCCTGATTCTACCCAGGCAGCAGGCAGAGGAGGGGGTGGCCACGTTCCTGTCTGTTTGTCCTGGGGATAAATGAGGGACGGAGCACGCTGCCTCCCTGCTGAGCCAGGGATCCGCCGCGTGCCTCTGAAGATAATGTTTTGCTTCAAAAAAGGCCCTTCTGATCTGCAGTGCTCTGACCTGAGGTTTGCCCCTGGACCCAAGGTGGCCGGGAGGGCAGGTTTCAGCTGCTGCCCTGCCCTGGATCCCACCCGCCCCAGGGCAGGCACCCAGCGGGGATGGACGGGCTCTCCTGCAGCACCACCGGCCTTCCCTTTCCTCCGCAGTGTTCTCCCTTTGAGCTCAACAGCAAAAAGCAATTTTTTTGTCTCTCCTTTTTTTTTTTTTTTTTTTGTTAACATTTAGATATTTAATGGAGTAATTTTTCCTGCCAAAAGGTTTGTCTTTCCCCAGTGTCCCTCCCTCCATCCCTCCCCCTCTCTAAACCCTTTCGCAGAGGTATCATTTGTTCCCAGCCATTGGCATCTGGTGGCGTCAAGACGAATAATCCCCAGCGTGGGGGAGTGGGAGGAGGAGCGTGGCAGGGAGCCGCAGTCCCTGCAGCAGGGGGGTGAGCGCAGGGTGGGTGTCACAGCATCCCTCCCTCCGTCCCTGCCACAGGTACTGGTGTTGGGAGAGCACCTGCGGAGCTGCCCTGAGCTAACAGGACCGCAGGGCACTGGGAAGGCTTGTATGCTGTTCTCACACAGGTCTTTGCTCTGTGCCTCAGTTTCCCTGTGGGAAAACAGGCTCCCCGCCCCCCTCCCCGAGACCTTGCTGGGTACGGCACAATAGCAAACCTCTACATTATTATTCTGGGGGCGGAAAGCAGCATTACTCAGAGCCAGGATTGCTAATAACGCACTAAATATAGCGCTTTCCAACTCCAGAGCACTTTCTGAACTCGTGCTCATGAGCCCTAACCCCCTGCAGAGGCAGGGACCGGGGCACAGGCCGGCATCACTGTGCGGGCACCAGGGTACCAGGAGAGTGATGGGACAAAGTCCCCCGTGGATGCTCCTGCCTGGAAGTGCTTTCCCTTGTGATGGAAGGAGCGGGCATCAGGTCAGTCCCTCCTGAGCTGGCGCAGGTTGAGGGGGACAGGGGCGTCAGGCTGAGGCCCCGGGGTGGCCGGGCAGCGAAGGACGGGCTCCTGCAGCCTCTCGGTGATTTTGGGAAGCGGCTGCTTCTCCCACTCGCCCTGCAAGAAAGTTCAGCACTGTGAGACAAAATTGGGGGTTCGGGAGAGACTGTATTTCTCCCTACTTGTAAAAATGAAATGACCCTTAATCCTTGAAGTGTTTTTAGCCCAAACCAGGATATTTTCTCATGAGACATTACTAATTATTTGTATTGCAGAAGCACCTACACATTCCCCTAGCAGCACAGACGTCTGTGGTGTACCATGTTGCACAAACCCACCACAGTTAGGGAGTTTCCACCCCAAAAAGTGTTACCTGCCAAGTCAGATGAAGACAACTCAAACCAGGGAGCCCCACCGACCCACCGTGCTCTCAGCCCAGCCCTGGAAAACACTTTCTACCAGGTATTGGCAGGATGGTTGGATGGAGGTGACGTTCGCAGCGTGCCAGTGTGGATGTTCACGTGCAGCTGCTGCAGAACAGGAGGGATGCAGCAACCAGGGTGAGGTGCCGTCGGGCAGAGCCGGGGAAGGGCTGTAACAGCCATCAGGGCTCAGGGTGACCATGGCCAGGACCAAACCCCCAGCTCGGTGCACGCATGGGGCACCTTGTCTTGGGGATGCTCCCTGCAAGGACCAATCTGCCGGGTTCAGCCAGTGCCAAGGGCTGAGCCCGCCAGGCAGGATCTAGCTGGAATGTGACATGTTGGTCCAGGTTAGTGGCCAGTTGGGATGCAGGCAGGGGCTGCATCCGTCTGGGCTGAGCTCTGGGTCACTGATGCTACGGCTTGGCTGCCAGCTGCGCGCTCATGCAGAAGTGTCAGCGAGAGGCTGAGCTGCAGCATGAGCAAGAGGAGGGAGGTCTGGAGCGGAGAGGTAGGGCTATGAGTCATCAGCAAGAAGATGAAAGTTGAATTTGTAGTTTCAGATTAAATTCTTTGTAGTATGTCAAGCAAAATGGGCCAGAGCCTGCACCAGCACCAGGAAAGCCCTGGGGAAAGCTGGAGGGGGATGGAGGGACCCTCCCAAGGCACATGGGGAGTGACCGGAGAGGGGACAGCATTGGAGCACCAGCTGGAGACACTTTTCCTGTCACTTATGGCTTAAGAGAGCAGTTAGGCATGTTTAGGGTGCGCCTGCTCCAGGGCTCAGCCCCGAGCCCACCTGCTGCGGTGGTCTGCCCTGCTGGTACGTCCCAAAGCCTGGGCTCACCCCTTGCCTGCTTTTGGAGCACATCAAAGGCATTGGGACTGTCTTGATAGTTGTTGTTTTCAGTGCAAGTGGAAATCTGAATATAGAGCGTATGGAGAGCTCACTGTGAGCTCTTGAAGGTGCAAGGGACCCGGGGACAGCAACGTCCCTGCAGCCACTCACAAGTGTTATCTTGAGATTTAGCTCAGTAATTAACAGCACTCAGTCCTTCCAGAAATCTTGTCAGGTTTGAGATCGCTGAACTGCAAAAACATGAGCTTAATTAGAAGCTGGCGCTTTTCTCTTGGCAGAAACAGTGTGGAATAAATGAGATGTCTTAAAATTGGGCTCGCTCTGAAAACACCAGCAGAGCAGGAGGGGCAGCTCGGCTCCTTCACCCTCGCTGCAATGCTCATGACCCACTTCGTGCCAGCATCAGCTCTGCTCCGCTCGAGTCTCTTCCTGGCCGGCCCCCAGACCTCTCTGATATCAAGAGACTTGTCTGGGCTGTAAGCAAGAGGCTTAATTCATAATTCTGCTGCTGCACAAAACTTCTGCACCACTTCTGTCCCTGCAGCAGACCTCTGCACAGCCGGGAGGTGCCAGGTCTCTGACTCCAGGGAACTGGAAGGTTTCTGTCCCCTCCAGACAGAGAAGACTTTTGCTAAAGGGGATTTACCTGGGCAGAAAGCTGGTGGTCTTCCCTGCAATCAGCTTGGCATCCTCCGGTGCTAGGGTGGATAGCACTGGATCCAGAAATAGCAGATCATGTAAGTTTATTACACTGATAAGTGGCATCGGGAGCTAATGGTGATAGGGACCATGAGTAGTTTTAAATCTTCATCACCATCATTGTCATGACCATCATCACTGGGCCTGGTTTTCCTTTAAAGATCTCATGGCCCTTTATCCTTCACATTTTGCTGGATCGCCACATTTGGAGGCTGCACAGATGCTGCACGTAATGAACTCGCTCTGCTGGGACCTGATGTCATTTGCCAAAATCCTCAAAACCACCTCACATTTCTCTTTGGTTCTGGAGCTAGCCCTGCTTTAACGCTCAGCGAAAGCAGCCTCAAAATCACTTTATGCAAATGCATTTCTTAATTGAATCGGGCCGAGCACATCCACGGTGGGCTCATGCCGTATTGTTTTAAGCACCGGGTCTGGGCTGGGCTCAGTGTCCTGCTGATGCCAGCGTTCCCTGGGCAGCTCCAGCTCGCTGCCCTGAGCCCACTGGGTTCAGCCACGTCCTCAGCACTGGAGACCTATGTCTGGGAGTTTTGCCGTGAAGCTTTGGTTATGAAGTGGTACGTACCGGGAACTGGACAGCTGAGGATTTGTTGCAGTGCATGGAGATTGGAGCGAAGCTGTAGAAGGACTTCAGCACGTCTCTGTTGAACATGTTCCAGGGGATGGAGGAAAACTGCTGTGGGACGGAGACCTGTGGGCACGTGCAGACCTCCTCATCGTTAAAGCTGGGGCAGGAGAAATGCCACACTGAAACGCAGCAGTGCTGTCCCCTTTCAGCGCTGGATGTGTCTAATTCCTCCCTGCCTAAAGCTTGGGATGGCTCTGGAGTTGGCGCTGGGAGCAGGGAGAGCACAGCTGGCACCTTCAGGGAAGATCTGGGGCCAGCCGGACTGCCCCGGAGTGGGACCCCCTGCGCAAGGCCAGCATCTCACCCCTCTCGCCGGGGGTGAACGAGCTGCCACCTGCTCCTCTGGCAGGGATGCTTGGTGTCTGCCTTGGGTTGTGAGGAGTATTTTTCACAGAAGCACTTGGTCATGCAGTGCCTGGGAAGTCCCTCCCCAGGAATGCTCTCCTTTCCTGGAGGTTCTCACTGCACAGCCACCCTTAAAGCCCTGGGTTGGCTCCCTGCCCAGGGTGCAGGGGGAGGCAGGACTGTGCTCCAGCATGCAGCCACAGCTCCTGAAACCCACGCTGCCCAAGTGCCCTTGCACACCCACTGCACAGCCAGCCCCTCAAACCCCGCTTTTTAAACTTTTTCCCAGTGTAACTAGCAAAGACCTCCGCAATGGTCCCTCTCCCCTCGGCACCACCGTGCAGAAGCTTTGTACCTGTTCACGAGGTTGAAGTATCGGTGCAGGTAGCCGGGATCCACCGCGCTTTTGCACAGCTCCAGCTGCGTCTGAGGGTAGTAGTGCACGTAGTTCACGCACATCTCCTCCAGAATGCCAAACCCACCCTGCGGCACAGACACAGACATGCTGACAGCCGGGTCCAGCTCTGCCCTGCCAGGGCAGCACAGGCAGCGGGGAGGGAAGAGGAGCACAAAGCTCACACCTGTATGTGCAAACCTGCACGTATGTGCATATATGTGCTCCTTCAGGTGCATAGGATGGGCAGCACTTTGCCCATCTGCCCTTTATGCAAGGACAGACTTTTGGGCTAGATCGTGTGGTTTACATTAAAATGCAGATTTCCTATAATCCCTGTGCTATATTTAGCTTTGTCCCTGTTGATGGTACCTCTGACAGGCACTTTTTTCGCTGCCTATGTAAGAAAATAACACGTACTGTCAAAAAATGCCACTTCTCTTTAATTACAATTAATCCCCAGTGGAACAGTTTGTGATGGGAATTAGAGTGACACATGCTACTTTTCAATTAGCACCTTAACATCCCCGCTGCAGGCGGCAGAGCCTTGTGGGTTTGCTGCTTTATCCCCCTCTGGTTTCTGGCTGTGATTCAGCCGGGGTTCATGCAGGTGCCCACTTTGTGGGTGCCCCCAGCCCTGGGGTGCAAACACACGCCAGCCCCACACGGGCACGTGAGCTCCCCCCCGCACTCACCACAGTGGCTCGGCTCCGGTCCTCCGTGTTGTAGGTACAGGTGGTGGTGAGTACGTCACCCTGGGGGGTTCAAACACAGGCACAGGTAGGTGTGAGTGTGGGGTTTCCCTTCTCCACACCGGCTGCGGTGCCGCAGGGGCGCTTGCTGAGCTTGCCCACCCCGTGAGGAGATTCCCTAGGACCATGTTACCTGCTTTCCTTGCTTTTTAAGAATTTGTGCAGGGCTGAAGCACCTAAAAAAAAATGCGCTTTTTTTTTTTTGAGTTTTGAGTTGCCAAAACAACATTTTGAGTTGCCAAACCTGTACCAAATTCGATGGGACAACAGGGACCCCCCAGAGCACAGCCCTGGGTATGGTTTCAATGGGTGCTGAGTCCTTTGAGCAGCCTCGTGGGGCAGGATGGCTCCCGTAGGTGCCCTCTGCTTTGCAACCAGGTCCTTCCTCACCCGTACAGCCCTGGGGCATGCTCAGCCTCTCTTACCCATTCCTTTGCTGCCCAGCCTCTTCTTCTTCTACCAAGCAAGGAGGGAGGGGTAACCAGCGCATGCATGGTTCACACCCACCCCCCCGAGGACCCCCCCTCTGCTAGAGGAAGCCCCGCTAAATTAGGTGCTTAATTTAGCTGCCAGCATGGTTCACTTGCCCGCACACTGGTTTTATGCTATATGGGATGGGCTCTGGTGTCCCCAAGGCATCAGTGCGGGGGTGGCAGATACAACCTGGGGGCCACAGGGACCATGTGCTCCTGCAGCCCCCAAGGAGGTCCCCGATGGCAGGGGTGATGAGGTGATGTAAAGGAGGCAGGGGTCTCGGGGCTGTGGGGTCAGGGGAAGGTCCTGTGCTATTTGGAAGCTGCAGTGGTTTTTGGAGCCACTCACTGGAAAAACTGCAACCACCTCCTTCAGCATGCGGATCTCCTGGGAGGGAAGGAAAGGGTCATTGTCAGAGCAATGCTGTGGCTCTGTGCCATGGGTGATGTCCAGCCAGGACCCCCCACTGCCCCTGCAGACCCCTGTACCTGGAAGTGAGGGCTGTAGTGACCGTCGGCATTCACGACCTGCTGTTCTCTTCCATTCCGGGACAGCACTGTCACCACTTTTCTTCCTGCCAGGTGAGTATGGAGCTGGGACGCGAAGATGCGGATGCCAGCAGTGGGCAGAGCCTGAGGGAAGGACAGTCAAGCCCCCATGCCCAACCCCATCCCTCTCCCCTTCTGCGCATCCCTTTGCTGCGTGCTTGGGACTGGCTGTCCCTGTGCTGACGCTCCCACATGGGTTTAGAGGACTGCTGTTCCCTTGGAGCAGTGAGCTCCCTGCAGGGGGACAGATGCTCGGTCTGCTGCCAGATCCAATGTATGCGCTGCAGTGCCCTAAGTCAGCAGGAGCAGCTGAGCTGGCCGTGCTGCTTGCTTCCTTGCATTCGTTAGTGGTGGCACAAATTATTCCTTTTGGGTAGGCGCTACAAAAACATGCACTAAAACTTCCTTGAGAGCAAAGTGGGCATTTTTGAAACCATCTTGGAGAGAGCTCTTGGTGAGCTCCTTGGAAGCAGAGGCCAATCTTCCCATCTCTGTAAGAGAAAACACCACCAGGGCATGGCCAGCTGGGCAGTAAGTTTGATGAGAATGGTACCCCCGGGAGCCAGAGCAAATGGGTCCCCAGGAGAGCTGCTTAAAGGGTGGGGAGGTCAGTGCATCCCAACTAGCTGCTCTCTGTTATATGCAGCAAATTTTTCTTTCCGGTGCAACCTCACGGTAAAGGGTTTGGGAAGTTTAAAACTGGGAATTGGGAGCCTGGAGCTCAGTGCCATATCACTGCTGTCTGAGACCTGGGAAAAGCCATCTGCAACCTCTCTTCCCCAAAGTGAAGCCAGGGCAGAGAGGATGGGCACTCACCATCTGCGTGCATTTGTCGGTGCAATAGCCTGTGAGGATGAAGGCATCCTCGCCTGGGGGAATGGCCATCACTGGTGTGTAGACCAAGCCCAGCTCCATGATGGCAGCATCATAGCGTCGCAGGGTGGCCGTGTAGTAGAGGCGGATCCCCGAGGAGTCATGGCGACCTGGCAGGAGAGAGGATGAGGCTGCAAGTCGCTGTGGGAGAAGTGACGGCCACTAGAATAAGGTCAGGCATGAAAGTTGATGCTGTGCTGCAGTGGGGAGAGATGCACCAGCCTCTTGCTCGCAGCCTTCTTCATGTGTGCAGTTCTTAGTGTTTCTAAATCCTAGTTACTTTCATGCAAGTCTTTATGGAGTGGCCCCAGACATGTGCCTGGTCCCCTAAGAGATGACACCAACGTGAGGCTGAATTGCTCCAAGGGAGTGAGGTAAGGAGTGCCTTTGGAGACCCCAAAACAGAAGGACAGGTCATGGGGTGCTTTAGAGAACCCCCTCAGAAATATGGCTCATTGCATCTTTAACATCCAAAAAGTTAAGGCCATGCTGTTATTGGGAGCCAAGCAAGAGGAAACGTGCCTATGGAACAAGTACTCCTTGCATTTGGAAAGCTTCTGGTCTTTCTTGCATTTGAGTTTGCTCCATTTAACCTTCCCTCAGGAGCTGGTGGGAGCTGGAGAAGACCCGGTGCCCATGGTGTGGCAGATGCTGACCGTGAGGCGGGCAGAGGCAGCAGCCAGCTCTGCGGAGATGCAAAGCCGAGCTCTGGCACCCATTTGCCACCCAGCTCTGAGAGCAAAGAGACAGGGCAGGTTCAGCAGGTCAGCAGGGGTTCAAGCCGGCTTTGAACTCCCTGTCTCTGGGCTGGAGCCCACCCAAGGATAAGAATAACGGGGGAGACACTATTGGTTAACATGAAAAAGCAGATAAATTATGAAAGACATGAGCTCTGTATTTATAGACGTGTTTCTTCTCGAGTTGCCGAATGTGCTATGATTGATCCACAGTACATATGCTCTGGTCTCCTAAAAATATACTTGGGTAGTCAAGAAGCTACTTGTTTTTATGTTAATGAAGAAACTGGGTTGTTTGGAATCCTTTTCTTTTTTTTTAAATGTGTCTCCTGACAATGTTATCGAAGCAGGAGTACCAGTAAAACAACATCTAAATTCCCCCATCCCCAGCCAGGCTGCTGCTGTCTCTCTGGTGACTTCGGCATTGCTGTTGCTCTTGGCTCTGAGCTCAGACCCACCACCACCTTGCGCAGAAATTGGAGGGACTCCCTGTGGCAGCCCAACTAGATGCTGGTGATGCCTTGGATCATGCCCTGCAGAACAACATGTAGGGGCAGTTTTCTGCCTGCAGGGCTGCAGGCTCAGCCGGGCTCCTTTCCCCAAGCATCCCTCCCTGCTGCTGGGCATGCACAAGGATGGGTCCAGCCTCCGGTGACGATGACTTTGCTGAGACCTGAAAGGCAGCAGCATGGTGGGGATTTTACGTATTCCTCCTGCAAGGACAGATCTGGACCATCAGGTCTCCAAAAAGTTGCAAACAGGGCTATGATTTGAGCCAAGTTTTCTTTCTGTATGAAACATGGAGTTCTCCCCAGCAGGGCAGCAGCCCCTGGCATTTACCCAGCTCTCCTGCCACTGCCTTGCTGGGGAGGCACCAGGCATTGCCACGCACCCACTCACCTTTGAACACCATGGGATTGTGATAGTGGATCTCAAGGCGCAAATATCTGGAGGAGCCTGAGCCACCGAAGGCCAGACCTGCTTCTTCAGGGTAGTAGAAAGCCTGGAAGCAGAGGGAGGGTGTTAAGGGGGTGGTGGACAAGGCTGAAAAGTCTAAGGGAAATGTCTGGGCATACACCTGACCCCCACTGTGGGCTGAGGGACATGGCTGGTGCTCTTGGTTGTGCTTGCTGAGCTGGTCTTGCTTCCAAAAGCTTCTCGCATGCCAGCATGCACGTGCAATGGCATAACCACTGAGTAGGGGCATTGCACCAACTCATGGCACTGAGGAGGTGGGCTGGGGTGAGGTGGAAACTCAGATATGTCCAGCGGGAAGGATGGGGAGGTCAGACAGAGCTGAACCCAGCAGGGAACGGGGTTGGGGCAGCCTGCATGGGGCGATCCCAAGATGGGATTGGGAAGGGTTGGCAGGCAGCAGGAAAGTGGCCAGGAGCAAAGTTTTCACCCAGGGCAGAGGGTCCCATCTCGCACCCACCTGCGCTCCCATGGCCCACGCTGCAAGCACGTGCCTGCAGTAGTTGAGCCGGTTTGGCTTCATCTTGGAGTCGCAGGGCCCGTTGTACTGGGGGAAGCTGTCAAACTCAGCAGCACACTGGAAGACTTCCATGTGGTGGACCAGGGCCTCGTTTCCTGCCGTGATCACTGGCTCATACTGCAAAGCAGCCGAGGAGGAGGACGCATTAAGAAAGTTTGGTGAGAGCCCACCCCCGGGGGCTGCTGTCTGTGCAGGCTCCCCAAGGAGCCCAAGGCAGGTATGGCTGCTATCCCTTACCGAATGGGGGGCAGTTTCTGCTGCCTGATGGGGAGGGAAGGTTGCTCTGGGCATGAGGCACCAAGGGCCAAGAGCTCCTGGTTGGCTTTGGGACCAACCCAGAATCCACCAGAACCCATAGAGAAACTTCTCATCCCTTCTCCGGTGACAGATGCACCTGATCAGCACAAGATCTTGATCTGCTTTGCGATGACTGAGTCCTTTGCCATTTTTTCAGGGCTGAGGTGACCCTGGCAACACTGTTCTTTCCTAAAGAAGGTCCTGGCCACGTTGTGGTGGCTCTGCCTGCAGCTATTGAGTTTTGGTTTTGGCCACCAGCCGTTTGGGGCACAGAGAGGGGGATCGGGGGTAGAGAGAGTGACTTCAAACAAGCCTGAGGACCGGCTCTGGCTAAAAGTGCCAGCTGTAGAAATGATCCGCAGCAGCGGGAAGGTATCAGGAGGTACACACTTTTTACTTACACACAGATGATTCATTTCACACCATCTGTCGGAGAGAAAATCCTCCTTCTGAGTTTTCCTTTGCAGCGTCGTCTCTCCCCTATAAATCACTAAGCACTCGCTTCGGCTCGTGTGTCAGGTTTTCCCTCTCCCTGTTGTGTGGTTTTGACCCTGGGTGCAACAGGTCATCTGCCGAGCCACCCCCACACCTGCCGGGGTGATGCTCATGGTGGACGGTACACCTTGCCCCAGTGCCTCCACTTTGAGGGAGGCAACCCAAGCACATGCAACACGGCTGGGCAATGCACACAAGTTGCATTTACATCTGTAACCCCTTTTGTGGTGGGTTGGGGTTTTTTTTTGAGTATGCCTAATCTTTTAGAAGCCAGCTCATATCCTGGCTTGCTCTGCCCTGCACTTGCCAGCCCTGTTCCTTTGTTTCCCGTTTTATATGTTCCTTATGGTTCACTGTGTACCATAATCCTGCTGAAGGTCTGTCCTTGATGGCTACAGCTCTGCCTTCTGCAGGGGGTCAGCTCTGCAAGGGAGATGCTCTGAACCTAGCCTGGTACCTGCTGGATGTGCTGGCTGGAAAGTCACCAACCGGCCACCTCACACTGAGAAGATTCTGATTCTGAAGTCTCTAGGAGACGTGAGGATGCTGCTGGCTGGTGGGGTGGCTCTGGGAGATGTTTTGGTACCATGTTGTGGAAGACATATGGGTCTGAAAGCCTCCATGTGAAAGGGCAGGGAAGCGGTGGACTTTGCAGAATGGCTGAATGTCAACATGACTGCTGATCTGCACCAGGGAAAGCAACCCTCTTCCCCTGCCTCTTACCATGATAATATGATGTTTGGGGAAGCTGTCTGGCAGCTCTGTCATGTAACACCAGTAGGTTGTTTCCTGGCTGGGAATGACAATGTCAGGGGCTGTTATCTCCATGGTCTTCATGTCACTGGGCAGCTCAGGGATGGTGATGTTGGGCTTTAGCAGCTGCACCCTCTGCAGTCCCCTGTGAATGGCAGAGATGTTGATGGCTTGGAGGGAATGGACCGGTTTTGCCAGGATCCCGTAGATAAGGTGCACAGTGCCATCCTGAAGAGAGAGCAAAGTAGAGCAGGTAGCTTTTCATGGTAGAACACAAACTGCATGGACTATTAGTGCTAGTATTGGTGGCACAAACCCAGGAGTGGGCCTTTTGACCCATCCCCAGATGAGAAGCCACCCTGGCTTCACCAGTAGCTCACTTTGCTGTGCTGTCCCAGGAAGACTGTAGATTTCAGGCTATTTCTTTGGCTGACGTGATCACAGAGGGTTCCCTACTGGTTGGGAGAGTCTGAAAAGTTTTCCCTAGATGGCATCAGTTCCGTGAGAGTAACATCTCTTCCCTCTTTCAGAGCTCCTTGTCCTTCCTAAGCTCCAGGCTGGGACAACCACGTTGGTTCAGGGCTCATCCCACCCGGCAGCACAGCCCCAGCAACAGCCATGGGCAGCAGCCTGGGAGGAACATCAGGAACAAAACTTCTCCCTGAAATCCTCCCAAAATCCTCCCATTTTCCTGGCTTCTGCTGGGGGGTTACCGCAAGAAGCTCTGCTGAAAGTCTACTGCGAGCAAGGGAACTGCTACTGAACCCAGTGAGCTCTGGGCAGGAGGTAAGGAAGAAAGGAAAAAGAGAATATTTTTTTCTTAAAGGGTCATGGAATAAAGACCTGCAAGTCTATTCCCGGCCCATACACAGATTTTTTTCCTCCAGGGCTCTCTGTGTTTTGGCAGACGGTAGACATTTCTCACCACAAGACAAGCTTTTGAAAACCAGCAGCAAAAATTGAAGGACGTTCTGTGCCCACGTTGGCTTTAAAATATCCTGCCCATCAAAGGCTTTCATCTGAAATGAGCCTTGCACTGATTCCTGCCTGCACACAGCGTCCATGGCTGAGACCCTGGAGCTCTTCAGCATCCCTACTGGGAAGGTTTTGCCCAGATCCCATCTCATGGGGGAGCGGTGAATGCAGACCCAGAGGGACTTCACCGAGCCACACCGCAGCAGCTCTATCTGCCGTTGCTTTGCTCGGGCTCCTGCCACAACCCTCCTCTTTGCCTCCCGTTGAACAACACCAACGCCTCTTTGTAACACTCCAAACAGTTGGTTCCAGACTGCAACCGGAGTGATGCAGGAGGGTATTTATATAGCCTTAACACATGCTTAACAGGAGTGGATGATGCAAACGAGCTAAAATCTACACTTTATAGAGGTTTATAAGGGGTTGTAAATAGATCGTGCCAAACTTTACTCGTGTCCCAGGACTGACATCTGTAGCACACTTCCCTTCTGCCCTAGACAGCAGAAACATCTGATGCTGCCCATGAAAAAAAACACTGGTCAGGTATAACCACTCAGGCTGGGGTTTGGAGCTCTGCCCCATGGGACAGGGCTGGGGGGTGCTAAAGCAGGGTGAATGCGATGCCGTACCTCTATAATGTAGTCCTTGGGGTCACAGGTGCTGAAGGCTCTTCTGAAGAGGAGGTAGAGCCCCTCAGGAGCCCTTCGAGCCCCAAGGAGCTGGTAGTCCTGCTGCGAGTCCATGTGGATCTGCCCCGTGGCATCGCTCCAGGCATCCTGTGGGATGAAGAGCATCCTGCTCAGCCAGGAGGCTCCGCTGGCCCTGCTCAGCCTGAGGAGCCCACGGCGGTGACCTCCGACAGTACCATGGGTTGTGGGTTCCTCCTCCTCTGCACCCTCTGGTTGGTTCACCCTCCACATCCCAGAGGTGGAGGGAGCCTGTTTGGTTGCCCCACGCTCCCCTCCAGCAGCCCACAGGCAGAGCTGTGCTGGCTCAGCCCCTGCCGCGAGACCTTCGGTGCTGAGCATGGGCAGACCTGTGAAATATGTGACCCAGCAATAACAGTCTGCAGAAAAGACCTTTACAAGCTGAGATGCGACTGCGGGAAAGGACATGGGAGGAGGAAAGCCTACAGGGACACCTGAAGGTGTTGCATCGGGCTGTGCTGTGTTTTGGGTGTATTTGCCTGGGGGGGGAACTTCTAGAGGGGTGTTGTGCTATCCAAGACCCTTGCCACACACCCACTACTCTCAATTTAAGATCAGACCCTTGCTGAGCTGTAGTGTCAGCCTTAGAAATTGCTACCCTTTTCAAAATCCTTCATTTGTTGTGGCCAGGTTGTTTCAGGATGCTCGTTGTTGACGGTGGTGACAAAACCACACTGAGAAGCAAAGCCCTAAGTTATCCTGTGTTTAAGGATTTGAAGGTTTGGCATATAAAATCCTGCAATAATTTGGATTTGAACAGTGTTTTTGTCTTGATCTTTTGCATCTCCCGTTGATATATTTTGTTTACTGAGAAAAGGCACTTAAGAAGTACCTCGCCCTACGTACACAAGTGGCATCGGTTCTCTTATCTTGGGGGACGGGGGGGGGGCGGGACGGGGGGTATGACACAGAAGGAAAAGAATAAAGCATCTTGGCATCATTTCAGCCAGAAGTATAGAGTCATATTTCGAGAACATATTGTCCTTAGAGGGGGAGAGTAAAATCAGCTACATGAAGCTAGCATGACATTTGTTTTCATAGGAATATGGTGTGCAAATTAATCTTGTAGTACATGGGGGGTTAAGCATCTGAATCTTTTTAACAGCTGACATACTTATCCGGAAAACAGGCTGCTGGGAGAGAGAAAACCAGGACTGGAGAGATTTATAGAAATCTCCTTGCAGGATGCTGTTCAGCATCAACTGAAGAGAAAGCCCAAATGCTGCCCCGTGTTTAATTCAGCGCCGTTTGTCTTTTCGGTGAGCACACGAAGGCAGATTAGAAATGATGCTTTATGTTTTTTTAACATGACGCTGTGAAATACTGTAGCATTTGGGCTACCACACATCCTGAATGGCTGGTAATTAGCAGGAAAACAGTACAGATAATAAGCCCTTCTTTTCATCCTTTCATTACACTGCAGATCACATTGCGGCGGATTGTGAAAGAACGTATTTTATGATTAATTTGAAGTAAGCAGAGAGGTAAAATTTAACTTACTGGAAAGCCTCACATGGGGAGAAATGTGAATTGCTTTCTGCAGCCAAGTGCAATTGCAATAAGCCTGATGTGGTGGTCTGGGGATTTGAAGCTGCTGGAGAGCACAGGGGTGGCTACTGTAACTGCAGCCCCTGTGGCAAGGCAAACCAAACAAGAACCTGGGCAAGCGAGACTGTGTCAGAACGGACAGCGATTTGCAGTAGCAATCTCAATCAGCAAAATCAGAAATGGGTTGCCCCCATCTACTATCACCAAGATACATTTGCCTGATTTCAGAGCACACCGTGCCACTGGCCGGTGGCCGTCAGGCTGTGTTTTGCTGTCTTGGCGATCTCTGCGGTAGCATCGAACTTGACTCCAGCTGGCTTGGTGGTGCTGGCAGGGGCAGCCTTTCTGGCTGAGAACTTTTGCACTGTCTCAAAGTCAATAACAGGAGCTGTGCTTAATTTTTAATGTGACTGACAGCAGCGCACAAGGTGTTGATGCATCCTGCGTGTGTGAGTGCGAGCTGGTCTGTACCATCACCTGTTGGAGCTCTTTGCAGCTAAGCCAGTAGGGGTTCTGCTCCATTCACCTTGCTGATGTGCTGCTGTATTTGTTCTTTTTCTCTTTGGGTTTAAGAGCCTATGCCAAACCCACAGTGTAGACCTGATCTGTGCGTTCCTCCGGGATAGAAACCCCCAAGCCCTTTGGGACCCCGTCCTCCTGAGCAGCGGGAGCGGTCCAGCGTGTGCCATGCCCTGGATCAGCCCCACTCCTTCCAACCACGAGTCAGATTCACGCGCAGGGAGGCAACCCCAAAAGCAGCCATGCAAACATACAAGCGACTCACCCCAAAATAGGAATTGTGCCCGTCGCTCCAGAGCACGGCCAGGTCTGCATTCTCAAACTCGCCTCTGTCCGACATCCCAAAAAGGAGCCCAAACTGAAGGTCCTTGATGAGGAGCTGGAAATGCACGGCTTGCTCCGTGTAGCTGACGTTCCAGGAGAGCTCGAGCAGCCCCTGGGGATCGAGGGGCACTTTGTAGGGAAAATCACTCTGGCGGGGTGCCGAGCCCTGCAGGACCACCACCAAGATGACCAGGAACACAGCGATCATGGTGAAGTACATGGATGCCACTTCCCGCAGCTTGAAGCTGGGGCAGGGACAGGGCTTGCTCCTGGAGGTCTGCATGCTGGGCAGGACGGCACCCCTGCGCCTGGCTTTGCCCATTTATGTGCTGGCCCTCCTGGGCAAGCCGGGGAAGTGACACTCTTTAATTGCATTTGGTTGTTGGGAAATTGCACTCTTGTATTGACACCCCCACCCCGCCCCCACCTCCTGGCCAGACACTTGTCATTCGCTGCTTCCCTTTAATTGGTTCTAATTGCACATGGACATTATCAATAGCAATTGAATTTGACTGAGCTGATGTTATTCGCTCTTAAATCTTCCTTAGTGGCTGGGAAGGGCTGTTTACTCGCAGGCTGCTTGTGCTGAGCCCTGCGTGGGTACACTCTGTGCTGCTTGCGCTGCCTCTCGCCCGGCTCTGCGGCCAGCCCTGCCTGCGCTCTGCGGGGCAAAAGCTCCAGGATAGCAATCCCAGCCACAGATCCCATGTCCTCCTGCCCGGGATCGCTTATCACCCCAAAGGTGGCCAGACTCGGGGGGGATCAAAGCCCAGGATCAGCTGCCAGACAGGTGCAGAGCCCCATTCCTGCTCCCTGCCCATGCTCTGCTGGGTGCAGGCCAGGGTATCACTATGTGCATCCCTGTTTTCTTTTTGCTCCTCTGAGTAACAATGCAGGTCTGTGGCTTGCAGATAAGCTGGCCCAAGCGCAGCCAGAAGACCCCTTGGCTCCCCCCAAGCCTCTTGCAGTGTGCTGTTCAGGCTGTGCCAAGGTCCAGGCTGCACCACGGGGACCCTTCCAGCTGCATGTTCCCTCCCAAAGACCCCACCAGTGGCATGAAGCCCACGGAGCCATTCCTGTGTTTGTTTATTTTTGGAGGCTGGCCTCCTTGGGGACACGTTTGCATGAGATGTTGCTGAAAACTGAGCCGAGTCAAGCAACTCAGAGCCCCGTGGTCCTTGAGTCACTGCTGGGTTGAAAATTAACCTCTCCGAGCCGACTGCAGTGTCATTTGTTGGAGTTGTCGTGAGTGTCAGAGCAGGTCCAGAGGAAGGGTTCCAGGAGAGGACATGTCCTTCTCATGTTTTGGGTAGTGGCAATGGTGCTTCCTCCTCTAGCATGCCAGCCCGAGAGCTCAGCTGGAGACAGTGTGGGAGGTAGCTGTTCTCTTCCCACGTCAGCCTCCATCCGTTTTTTAACCTGTTAATAATAGTTTTGCATGTAATCGTGATCACACCTCCAAGAAAATGCTGTAAAAGTTTATTTTAGCAGGGTCTGGCAGTGCTGAGCTGGGGTCCTGGCATCTCACAGAGTCTTCCCTGCGCACCCCAGCATTGGAGACAACCCCAGGGGCTCCCAGCAGCCGCAGACAGAACGGGTACAAACTGGGGCAGAGTCATGCCGGCTTGTTAATACTCAGAGAAATCAGGGAAGAAAATTATAATGAAGGGCATGTTATGAGCAGCGTGCTGTATCGTTCATCGGAGTGCCTTGGATGATGCAGGGAGCACGAACAGACTCAGCCACGATGGCCAGAGGAGGCAGCTGATGGGGACTGCAGCAAGGAAGGGTGCTTACTGCCGGGAGTGTGAGCACCTCCTCCTGTCCTCCTCCAAAAGAGCCCACGGGGATGTACTGCCTGTGGAGAGCACCTCGGAGGGTCAATTTACTTTTCCAGGTGGAAAACTACAACTTTGGTAAATAACTGTCATGGGAACCGAATTCAGCCTTTCTCAGCCTCCTGCCCTGGCAGCTCCAGGCTGCTCTCCCCCATCCAGCAGTGCCAGGGGATGGTCCCCTCCCCACGGCAGCCCCGGGGGGTTTGCGGTGCTGGCATTGCCCAAATTTCACCCCTGAGAGCACCCGAGAGAAACAGGAGCCCAGCAGTGCTGCCCGAGGTCTCCGGTCATGCGGCTGCTGAGGACGTGGTGACCCGGGTGTGGGTGAATGTCCCTGTCCACTCGTCTTTTCCTCCTCGGAGTTGCTCATCCGTGTGGTACAGAGTATAGCATCAGGTGACCAGCACCTGGGGTGTGCTTCTCCTTTCAGATGAGATTGCTCTGGGATGGGACAAGGGGAGACTATCCACCCTGCACTGATTATTTAGATAATTATCCCATGATGTTGGGTAATTCAGGAATAAGAAGGCAAAGGGGAGATGCTGCAGGCTTTGAGATTGGCTTTTGTGTTTTCTAATGATGCAATTAGCACAAAGGAGCCCTGATCATGAGCAGGGCCTTGCCTGAGCTCCCAGGCACTAAGTAATATTGATGGTGTTTGAAATATTTTCCCTGCATAGCTAAATGCCAGAGAAAATGCTGATTTCCACCAAACAGCCAGAAATTAAACTCTTCTCCTCTCCTCTTTTTTTTTTTTTTTTTTTTTTTTTTCCTTTGTGTGAATTACTTCTGGCCTTTCCAAACCCAGCACAGCGTTTAAGCAAAAATAAGGATTCCCATGTCAAGCCCAGCTCCTCCCTCACCCTGGTTTGGCTCCCATTGAAGGTTGTGCCTTCCTGAACCTTTGGAGATGTTAAATATTGGTTATTTCTTTGCTTTAGTAGCAGCTTTGGCTTTTTAGTTTAAAGATACCTTTTGTTTCTTCCCTTCCCTCTTCTTACTTGTTGAAGTCTGATGTATTCTCTTTTGGTTATTAATTTTTCTATGTTAATTGGAATTCTAATGAACTGCCTCAAGCTCTCTGATACATGCACACTGCCTTGCTTTAGCCTCCGAGTTTGTGGTCTTGTTTTATTAATGCCGGCTCACGTGACAAGCGATGCTCTCAGATGCCTTCTGTGTGGAGTCCCCTCCAGTCCCCGCTGGGTCTTGAGTTTCTCTCGTGGTCCTTGCAGCAATGTTACAGGGACAGATCCACATTTCCTAGCCCTGCGTAATGAGAGGAAATAGATTCAGCTCAGTGCCCGGGTGTTTTAATGAATCATCAATGTGTGCATCTCTACGTTAAATTTGATGAGGTTTTACTGTCCTAAGACACAACCGTTACTCAGGAACACAGCAATTGATCCGGAGTGTCTCTCCTTGTTGGGTGACCTGCTGGTTAGAGGTTTTGGTCTCTCATTTAGTTTTATCAGGCAAAATGCCAAAACAGAAAGAAAGCCGGAGAGCTGAGCTCTCCCAGACGAGCGCATCCCTTGGCTCCATCCCGTGCCCCACGGGCACACATTCTGGCCCCACACCAGCCATCCCGCTGCTGGTGGTGTCAGCTTTAAAAGCACATGTCCAGATAACATGCAGGAGGTCATGAGAGCCACCTGGGAAGGTTTCCACCATGACAGCTCTTGGGGTCATACTGGCTGGAGGTGTGAGCCATATGTCCCTCTCTGCCTGAGGAGCTGGGTCTGCACCTCAGCCGATCCATGGCTCTGCTTTTCTTCCGGAAGGGGGAAGCAGCATCCCCACCCTTGCCTGAGGCTCCTGGGCTCATTCCTGGGTGCACTGTGTTCTGAGATCCTTGTCCGAAAGCATCAGATGGATGTCCCTCATCCTCCAGCCCTGGCTGCCTTACAGAAGCCCCTGAGAACAGATTTTTCCCTTGCCCCATTTCTGACCTCCTCCAAGCACAGATTCACCCACTTCTCTCTTGGCTTTGTTTCCTCGTTGTAAAGGGAAAGAAGCTGAACTGCCAGCATGGCAGGAAGGCAAGTGATCCTCACCGGAGCGGGGGAGGGGGTCCTTGGCTGACGAGTTCTGCCTCCATCTATTAGAGATGAAGCCCCAGGTTGCTGGCATGTGCAAGTGGAGCTCCTGAGCTTTCCTGTACAGAAGGAATTTGCAGTGGAACAGTATAACACGGGCAGGTCAGCTTGAAAACAGCTGAACTTTGCAGATAAGCAGTGAGAATTTATTTAAAAATTAAAAAAAAAAATTTATATCTCTCTCTCCAGCCTTCAGTTTCTCCCCAGTCATTGCTCATAAATCCAGGCGAGGAGTGAGGATCCAGCTTTCCACTCATTGCTCTGGGTATTTATTTTAAGACTTCAAGGAGATGTAGAAATGCCAGTTTCCTGACTCCGGAGCTCCGACCGCTCGGGGCTGACACAGAGCAGCTTCCCGTGGGCCGGCTGCCGGGAGGAGCACCAGGAGGGCTGCGGGATGGGAGCTGTGGGTTCAGCCTCTTTCCTCGAAGGCAGAGCAGCAGCAGCAGCAGCTTGCTGCCCACCTGCAAGCTCTTGCCAGAGCTAATGCTGTCACGATTGCTCTGGTGCTATCATAGGAGCATCCTGAGACAAGGCTGAGGTGTCCCCACACCCCCCGCCAGCCTGCTCCCGGCAGAGCCTGCCAAACCCCCTGGCAGGAAAGAGCTAAGGATGCTTTAATGCACAGGGAATACCTGGAGTATGCTGCGAGCCCTGGAGAAGGGCTATTTTTAATGGACGGTGCTCAGCTGAGTCCCCTAGGCCCCAGCCGGGCTGTGCTGGATGCTGTACAAACCTGCCCCAGCAGCGTTAATCCCCCACCGGGTGTTGCTGTCCCCATCCTCTGCAGAGCCGCATGTCCAAACCCTCCTGGCGTCGTGCTAAAAGTACCGTGGCCTTTCATTGCCACTAATGCCCCTGGAAGCAGAGCCAGCCCTACAGGGAGATAAGCAGTGGTTTCCAGAGCCCTGAAAGCAGCAGCGCCTGACATTGGTGGGGGGGGAGCTGGGGGAAGCAGCTGCCTCCATCGGCAGGAGTCGAGGGCTGCCTGCCTGGAACAAAGACTGACTTACAGGTAAGTAGGTTTAAACACAATTGATGCACCCAATTAGGGATGGAAGCAGGCAGCACCCCTTCGAGCTATAATCTATTGCCTCGCTAACATAATGGAAATTCAATTTGGGTGAGGGCAGGGAGGGAAGGGAAGCTGGCTGGCTGCTCGCCCTCGGCTGGTGCAGCTCTCTGTGCCCCGGGGGCTCTGCCATTCACAGCCCCGGTCCCCAGCACCAGGATCGAATTTGCCTCAGCACTGACGAGGTTAGGCAGCATCTGACTCAGGCTGGACCTGACGCGGTAGGAGAAGAGAGGGCTGGCACGTGGGGAGATGCTTGCATGGATGGGCAATTGTCCCCGGGACCCCTGCCCTGATCAATGCTGTGTGCCGTTTCTTTGGCCACGTCTACCCCTCAGCCTTTGTACCAGAGCTGCAGAGGCTGGCCCAGCCCTGTGGCTCACAGGAACCGTTCGATAGGCACCCCAGGGCTGGGGTAATTTTAAATCACCCTTTTAAAAGGATCATTTTTGCTCAGCCCCGGTCCATCACAAATCACAAGGGATCTGCAGGCTGCTCGTTGGCTTTGTCGTGCACTGAGAGGGTGCTAGGGCTGCAGACCTGAGTTTGCATTTGCCCAGGAGAGGCCCAGGTGAGTATTTAATGTCCCTGTGTCACCTGAGCCTTGCTGGGCCAGGGGGAATGATCAGGGTGGCTACCTCAGCTGCATTGTTTTGCATGGAAATCTCCACCTGTGACTGCAGCAGTTGTTATTTAACCCACAGGTGTGCTGGGTACCAACTGAGACAGGATACTGGGAGGAGGTTTTGACCCAGTAGCAGTGGGTAGGAAGAGCCATTCTCTCCTCCCTGTTTGTGCCCTACAGCACAAGAGAAACTAATGCTGTAATGTCGCCCTTGCTAAGCCTCTGCTTATCCCTACTTCTTTCTGTCTCCTAGCCTGTTTTTTTGGTTTGGGTTTTTTTTTTTTTTGGGGGGGGGGGTGGGTGGGTTTATTTTTTTGCCTTCTTCAGGACCAAGTTTTTCTCTCTTTTGCAGCAAGCAATGCCCCCTGCCTCTTCCCCCATGAGGACTGCATCTGAAGGGACCCAGCCATGCGGTTGGACTTCCCCACTGCCACTGGAGGAGTCTCCCTGACCTGGGGACAGAATTGGACCTCAGCTGCTCTTTATGGCTCAGTCCCACTGCTCCAGCAGAGAAGGTAAGGATGGCCATGCATGGAGGAAGCTGAGCAGCTCCCATCTCTTCTGCCTCTCCTCGTGGTCCGGCTGTGCACTGCAGCTCTTCTGCAGAGTGGTGGGCAGGTGGATGGGCTGTGCCATGGTGAGTTGGTGGTAAGAAAGCAGGAGAAAGTCCAAAGTTAGCCAAAGGAGAGCATCGTTTGCTCTTTGGGAGGTGCTGCCTTGCCAGGAGCTCAAGGCCGAGTTGGCAGCCAGGTCCCTACCCTCCAGGCTGTTTGTGCAGCTCAGCAGCCCAGAGAAATTCCCTCCCCAGTGCTGCTGCAGCTGAGCCACCTAATGAAATCTAGTTGCCTGTGCATGCTATATTAAGGTTACCATGGATATGGTGCCACAAACACTGGGCTGTGGCTTTGTTATATAAACAGGAGAGATTGCCACAAATACTCAAAATATCTGAAAAGGACAGGAAGAGACAAAAGGCGTTCTCCGAGTTTGTTTATAAAGGGTTGTGTGATCCAGTGGATAGTGCCAGTGGGAGGTGTGAGATATTTGTATTAGCTTTGAGAAGTGGTGCATAATCGGGTGGTGGTCTCTGGCTCGGTAGCTCTGGAGGCTCTCCCTGATCTTCAACAGGATCTTTCTAAACTGGTCAAAAAAAAAGTGCTGGAAAAAAGTCACTGACCCTGCTCACGACTGAGAGCTGGGCTTCCTGCAGATCATGGTATGAAGTGCATCGTTCTTCACGCTCAAGCTCATCCTAGCTGAGCTTCGTGCAGATCTTGGCCCTACCCAGTTTCTGCCATGTGCAAAGAGATACCGCTGCCTGCAGGACTGGTGATGGTGGTGCAGACATAGTCATCAGCTCTCCCAGAACTGCCCACACCTGAACCTGCTCAGCAAGACCATCTAGCTAATCTTGTACCACTTCAGGTACAGAAAGTCCCTTGTACAGTTTGAGGAATCATGTAATTTGAAGAAAAAACTGCTCTAGAAATGGAGGTGGGATGTAAGGGAGATGGAGACATCAGAGTGGCTAAAATTGTATTGTACTCCCACTCCCCTGCCAATAAAAACACCATAAATAAAGTGGCTTTGCAATAACCATCTCCACGCAGTGTAACACAGATGCACATGTCCCTGCAAAAGATGCTCCAAGCGGGATAAACTCTGCTCTAACCTGCTCTGCAGGAGAGGCACGACAGGCTTGCTCCAGTCTTATCATGGTGATGGCTCTTTTCTTCCCAGCAGGTGCTACCCCCGAGCTCTAAGTCTCCATCAGTGGCTTCCTCTTCCCATCCTCACCTGTGGGTGATGTTCCCAGCCCATGGCTCTTTCAGCTCCCTCCTGGCCTTCCAGATGCCCTTCACCATGGGAGGACCATCCATCTACTCGTTTTCTCTCCTGTCTCTCTCCCTGTGAGCTGGAGCAGACATCTTTCCATGCTTCGTTATTTGACATGTGATGGAGAATACCAAAATGCAGTAAGGAAAGATCTGCTTTATCATTTAAGAACACACCAGGTCCAGTTTTTGCCCTTCAGATGTAGGACACCTGCAGTGCCCTCCCATATTACCTGCCAGCCCTGATTTTACAGGACCCATCTTCAATTTTATGGAGTAACCTCTCGCGTCTCCAGGGTGGTGGGAAAGAGTTCTTCAGTTTGGTAGGAAACAACAGCAAAAGGAGCTGGAATCTGCTGTGGGCATGGGTCCAGGGGAAGGGCTGTCTGCCATGTGAGTTGTCAGGAGTGTGGGTTGGTGCTGAGCCCTTCTGCGTGGGGCTCTGCTCTTTGATGCTGCCAGCCTTTCTTGTTCCTTTTCCTCTAGCCATTGCTTTCTGGCACTAAGCTGCTTCCTGAAGATTACACAGCAAGCCAGGATCAGCATCAAGAGGAGCCAATCCAGGAGAGGACATGGGGCCAAAAGAGCCTGAGGAGTTTGAAGATGCAGCTTTATCAGCTTAGCAAAAGGGTTGGTGTGTTGAATGACAAAGGCTGCAGGCCCTGCATGCTTGGAGCTTGTAACAGACAAGCCAGCAGAATGTCTAATAAAAGTAGAAATGGTGGATAAACATGATTTTCTCCAGAAAACTCAACATGGCTTCCATACAGGGAGTGTTTGCCCTACAGACCTCTAAACAACCTCAAAGGAGTCAATAAGCTTGAAGAGGAAGGTGTTTCCAGGAGGTACGGGCTCTTTGGCTCTCCAAGGCTGTGCCAGAAGGCTCTGCGTGATTCCCACCATGGCCCAGATGCCACTGGAAGGATTATTGCCCCAGGTCCTCCCATGCCCCCTTCAGGCCAGCAGCCCCTCAAAGCTGATGCCTCTGGGGTGAGGGCTACCCTGTGTAAAGGGGCAGGAGGAATCCGTGCCTTTTAAAGGAAAAAAGCCACCATTCTTAAACTCACCCTTGCCTCTCTATAACCTTTTATATCTCCTTTAATTGGTGTGTTCATTCGAAGCAGCGGCTGCGCAGGATCACATTCCAACAGCTCTGGCACATCACGTCGATGCAGAGGCACGAGCTGGCGGGTGTGATGTGCCGTGATGTGCCAGGCAAGCCCTACCACAGAGCAGCCTTCAGGCGCACGTTCCCCCCGAGCATCTCTGACCCAGGTTGCTCTGGCTGAGGCTGGCATCATCGCTGACCCTCGGCGTACGGTGCCGGTCACGGGCTTGGATATTGAACACAGCAGGTGTGG
This sequence comes from Falco naumanni, assembly GCF_017639655.2. Classification (NCBI taxonomy): domain Eukaryota; kingdom Metazoa; phylum Chordata; class Aves; order Falconiformes; family Falconidae; genus Falco; species Falco naumanni. The sequence goes on from NC_054062.1 coordinate 8,668,862, forward strand.
AGCACGCTGACGCATGGCACTGGGTAATTCATCTGTTCACGTTAAAACCAGTTATTTAAGAAGCAGTTTCTCTCTGTTGCTACTTTGTTAACTCTGTTATGCAGATGCAGCCCTTGGTGCTCTGAGGTTGTTGCCTTCAAGGACAGAAACCTCTGAGTAACACATGGCAGTCCTAGCCCTGGGGTGTCCTCAGCTCCGCACCTGCCTGAATCAGTGCTGGAAGCCACGGCAGTAGGTGCAGGAGGGGCATGAGGGACACCAAGCAAGGTCTCGGTTATGGGCAGTTGTTAGGGCTGCGTTCATGAGCTGGCTGGTTCCTGCATCATGGGTTATTAAAGCAGTGGGAAGAAAGGCTGCTACGGAAGAGCATGAACCCAGGGATCAGGCTGCTGTTCTCACCTAAACAAAAAGTTTGCATTTAAATCCAGTGAAGGTGGCTGAGGTGCTGTGAGCGTGTACTCATGTCCCAGCGAGAGGAGGAGGATGCGGTGCAGACCCTTCAGGCTACTGTCATGAATATTTGGGATCAGCTTGGAGAGTGTCCAAGAGAAGGCACCCCCATAATTGTGGGGAAAAGGTCCATCAGGACCAAGAAGCAGCTGTCGCTACAAGGAGGTAAGCCTCCACCTACACAGCTGCACACGTGGGGTCCTATTTACTGCTGGGGAGCTTAAAGCAAAAACAAATACCGGGGAGCAGCAAACAACAAGGCCCTGCCCTTCGGAATGGAAAAAGACAGTATTTGGCAGGTGATGACAAGGTGGTGTTGTCACTGTCCCACACCTAAACCCACTCCCAGGGTCTGCCATAGGCAGAAGCTGCATGGCATGTGCCCACGGAACGCATGGGGGTGGTTTATCAGAGCCCTAACGCTGTGTTTCCCTGGTGGAGCGAAGCACCGGCAGAAGCCACGGGGTCCTTTGGTGACATTAAGTGCCCTCTGCTACCCTGTTTTGGGTATATGTGTATTTTATCGCATCCCTGTGAGGCCACGCGCTTGGTGTGCGTCATGTCCATCAAACTGCAGTTGCTGAAAGAGGCAGCCTAGAAACAGCACCGCTGTCCCCCAGGCTGGCAGAGCACTGGGAATATGGGCAGAGAGCCGGGCACTGTCTCAGCAGCCCGTTGCTCCCAGCAATTGTCAGGTTTGGTTGTGGTGTGTGGTCACGTAGCCCCTTGGTGAAGGGGGCTTGCAGATGGAAGATGTCCTCAGGGTCGTGACAACCAGATGGGAACCTGCCCTCCCCTGATGGCAGCGCATCATGAATTGCTCTTTGGGGGTGGAGCAAGCTGGAGGTGGGGATGAAAAGCTTGATGAAGATGATACAATATTCCTGGGCAGCTTGATCCCGAGTCCTGAGTCAAGTGTGAGGAAATCAAGAATTTTTGGGTGCAGGAGTGTGAATACATGAACTCATGGAAGGATTTACACTGAGAGTAACCCGCTGATGGTGGCAGAGGAGGGCAGGTGATTATAACCTGAACCCTGTACTTAAAACCTACAAATTATTTGGCTCCTGGCTGCTGTCGGTCTGTTTATCCCACAGACTTGGCAGGCAGAGGACACTTCCCAAATGGCAAGAGGCGTTGATAAAAGTTGTGGCTGGCCAGCTGCCACCTCTTGAGGCTATCAACTGACTTCCAAACGGCAGGTACTAATTAGCACTTTGCTTCTGTAAAAAATTACGTTGTGAAAAGCATCACAGCTCTTTGTGCTCTGTGTTTGTACAGCCCCTAGCATGATGAGACTGTGCTTACGATCTTGGAGGTCTTGCGCATCACTGCAATATAGAAATATATTATTAAAAACATTGTCTCGTTCATAGGTAACTGGTCTTCACAGAATTGCTCTTCGAGTAAGCAGAGCTTCTGTTAGAGTCTGGAAAACAAACTCTATACTAAACTGGAAAACAAGGCGGCCCAAGTATTTGCAAAGTCCTTGTTATAACATTGTTTTTTCTCACTTCTGTCCTGGGCTCAGATGAGCGGAGAATCGCTTTGACATACTCCCTGGGAAGCACCAAGGCTGTTTATTGCAGCGCAGGAGCCCAGGCGTAGAGACCAAAATGAATGGCCCAAGCAAAGAACCTCTGTAGTTGTTCGTATTTCTGAAGAAGGACACAATGATAAATCGCTAGACAGTGACATTTGACCCATAAAAGTAATAAAAAGCTAAAATTGGTTTTTTTTTTTCCTGGCATAGCTTTTCAGTATCTTTTGCACATAGTCCAAGCAACCTTGAGGAAAAACTAACAGGAACCATGACACAGACTGTTCAGTACTAACCAATACGGTCTGTAATAATTAAACAATAACAGCCATAAGTAGACACTCTAAAGATAAACTGTATTTTGCCCCTGTGCTTTCATTTCTTGTCATTAGACTGGGTGGCTTGCCTCTCAGATCTCTGCACAGGCGTTTGAACTGCATGCAAAGTGTGCCGAAATTGCTGGCAGTAATTAGTTTATTTAGGGAGCAATTAATTAAACGCGACTGTTTCCCTCTCTATAGATTAAAAGAGTGCTATAAGCGATACAGTCTTTAAAAGAGAAGATGTGCTATTAAAGGACCAGAGACTAATTATTCTCATCAGTCAACAAGGACAGTGCGAGTATCGACGGGCTAAAACAGTCGTAGGGAAAAATGAAGTTAGCTCTTAGGGATCGCCTTGGGACCGTGGGCACGAGCGAGGCCAGGGAAACGAGCGCTGCGGGGCGAAAGTCACGGGTCACGACGGACAGAGGCTCTCCAGGGGAACACATTCGCCTATCCAACGTCACCGACGGAGGCTAGCAGAGGTGGTGGCCTGCAGGAGGGTCCCTGTGACCTGAGGAGTCCGACAGCTTGTAGAAAACGTGGGTGACAGCTGCCGTGGCTGATGGCAGAGGGTGCCATCAGGCAGGGCTGGCAGGGACCCCTGGGACCCACGAGCATCCTGAGTGCCCAGCGGAGCACAGGCACCGTGCTGCTCCACAGAGCCTGGGATGCAGTGGCAGAGCTGGGGCAGCTTTTTCTTCCCTGTCACACCAGCTTGGGGACAGGGGACAACCTCCTTTCATGGCTATGATGGTTCTTTCTATGCCAGTGCCTCTGCAGGTTGCCCACCTGCTAGAGGGGTAGCGCCGACTGGAATTGGCAGGTTTTGTCCCAGATTCTGCTCTTACCATATGCTGCTTTTTTGGGCACTGGGATGTGACTGCCACCCGGACACTGTGGAAGCCTTGTGAATCCCTGCTGCCAGCGTCGCGCCTGCCCCATGTGTCCCGGCACCTTCGCAGAGAGCCGTGGCCCAGGAATTCTGAAGTTCTGAGGGTGTGCAGGAGCGGGCAGGGTCTGGGGATGCCCCCTCACCGGGGGGTGGCTGTTCCTAAGACCCCACAGCAAAAGCCACCGCTCAGCTCCTGATGAGCCCCACGGGGCAAAGCCATGGCACATGTGAGGGGTCCCAGGACCCCTGGGGGGCTTATCGGGGTCCTCGGGGGGCTAAGCAGGGCATGCTGTGGGCTTTGCCTTGGTTTCCCCCCTCTTTCTCCCTGCAGGGGGGTGGGATGCTTTCCCAGTGCCAGCACCAGGGATGAAGGCTCCCGAAGGTAAACCATGTGTCCCCTGACTCCATGGGGGGGTGACTCAGTTTGAGGGGGGGTGACTGGCTCTGTGAGATGGTGCCCCAGCTCTGTGGGGGGGTGACCGGCTCTGGAAGGGGGGTGACCCGGCTCTGGAAGGGGGTGACCATCTCCATGGGGGGGGATGACTTGGGTCTGTGAGGGGGTGATGGGGCTCTGTGGGGGGCTGACCCGGCTCTGTAAGGGGGTGACCGGCCCCGGGTGGGGGGGGTGGGGGGGAGCTCGGATCAGTGAGAGGGTGACCATCTCCATGGGGGGCTGACACAGCTCCGTGGGAGCGTGATTTGGGTCTGTGAGGGGGTGACCAGCTCTGTGGGGGAGTGACTCTGTTCTGGGGGGGCTGACCCGGCTCTGTAAGGGGGTGACCGGCTCCGTGGGGGGGTGATTCGGGTCTCTGGGGGGGGGGGGGGGGTGGTGTGACTCGGCTCTGTAACGGGGTGATCGGCTCCCGGGGGGGGGGGTGTGTGTGTGACCGGTTTCGGGGGGGGAGTGGGGGTGTGTGACTCGGCTGTGGGGGAGGTGACCCAGCTCGTAGAGGCCACCCCCCGTCCCCCCGGGGGGGGCTCCGAGGCCCGTCCCGCTGCGCAGCGAGGCCGGCAGGCGGGTGGCGGGGCCCGGCGGCAGCGGCCCGGTGCGGGGCTGGGGTCGGGGCCGGGTGCGGGGCCGGGGGGGGCCGCTCGCTCCGCGCTGCCGTCAGGGGCGGCCCCGGCGGGGGCGCGGGGCGGGGAGGGCGCGCGCTCCCCCGCAGCGCCGCGGTGCCGGGCCCGGCCATGTGCCGCGCGGCGCTCAGCTGCGGGCTCGCCTGCTCCGCGCCGCCAGCCGGCCTCCGCCGACCCAGCGCTTAATTGTGTTGTTCGGTTGGTTCTTTTTTCCCCCAAATTATTTTTCTTTAATCGGTTTCAGGTGGCTTTTTTTTTTTTTTTTTTTTGGCGTTGACGCTCTGCGAGCCGGAGCCGGCGGGAGACGCGGTCCTCACCTGAGAGATCCGGCACAATTCCCCCGTTGGAAGGTAAGCGGGGAGGGGGCGGCGAAGCTCTCCCGGCCTCGCCTGGGTTCCTTCTCCCCGTCCCCCCCAAAGCGAGGGTCTCCGGCGCTGTTTTCCCCCTGTTTGCATCCCCCCCCCGCCCGCCTCCCGGCGCGTTGTAACCTGCCTGCGGGCAGCGGAGGGGAGGGGGGGGGCTGCCGCGGGGGACCCGCAGCTGAGCCCCGCGTCCCGGGGGTGCCTGCGGGGAGGGGAGCGGGCAGGGGTACCCGGCGGGGGGAGCTGGGTCTGGGAAGGGGTTCGGAGCCGGGGGGCAGAGCGGACAGGGCACGGAACCGCACAGCAGCGGCTCCCCGACAGCCTGTCTCGGGGGCGGGTCAACTCCTGCCGCCTTAGACCAGGATGAAAAATAGCGGGGTGCTCCAGGCTTGGTTTATCCCTGGTCCTACGGCATCTTTAGTCCCAAAGCCGTGCCTGCGAAGAGGATCATGAAAGCATCTCTCGGGGATGGGGTGGGAAAGCTGCCCCCATCCCGTGCCTTGCCTGGGTGTGTGGGTCCTGCCCTCTGCCCTGGGGACACCTCGTCCCCCTCGCATGCTGGGGCTGCAGCTGGCCTCGCTTGGTGACCTCTCCGGGCATCTCACCTGGAGCCATGCGTCTGGGACAAGGCTTTGTTTCTCTCTCATGCCCTGCCCCCAAAGGATGCAGGACAACCCCCCTCCCCTCCATCCAGATGGGTTTGCAGAGACCACCCCAGCCCCAGGTGAGGCAGCAAACCAGCCCGCTAGCTCACAGCAGCAAAGCGATGGTGATGAAGGGGACCCAGAGCTGAGTGCGAGGAAGATGGTAGCACCATTATCTGGGGGTTGGTTTTGTCCCTGTTTGGTTAATAAAGCAGCCGTCTAGGGCTGTGCTCTCAGAAGCACATGGACCTCGTTCTGTATGTTAAAGATAGTCTGCAGGCTGGGGCGGGGGGGCTGTGGGAGGGCGAGAGAAATCCCCCAAGGGAAGATGTCTTTTCATTTCCCCATATCGACTGGTTTCAGACAGGATTATTTATACTTGACATAACAGATCACCACAGTTGGAAGGTAGTGGGGGTGCGCTCATACTCATTAAGGTAGACAGTTTTCTGACAGAATAAATTAAAGGTAAGAGAAGACTGCACTTTGAGGTTCAACAGATTGTCTTCTAGCCTGAAACGAGTAGTGAAATCAGCATAAAACCTAGGTGGCAAAAGCATGTGCTTCAGTCTGTCGTGATTGCCTGTCATTTTAGGAAACCTGGCAGATATCCCAACGTTAGAGCGCAGACGGTATTCCTGGGTGACCTCGTATGAGCCGAAGTGTCCAGTGTGATGGAGTTTTTAGTCATTGTGTCTTGTCATCCCTGAGTAAGCATCTGAATTATAATGTCGTTAAGGGAAAATAGTTTACATAAATTGTGCATGGACTAAGTGCCTGAACTGTCTGCACACCTGTATTTGGGCTCTTGCTCTGTTGCGATGGTGTGTGAATAACGGAAGGCTGTTTGCAGTCTTTTGTGGCTGGATTTTGTCTTGTCTGAAAGGAGCAGAAAGGTGCATTACGGCTGTCAGTTGGTGAAAAGAGATCTCAAACACCTTAAAGACCGTGCAGCTGTAATTAGAAGTGTAACCTCCTTCCTCGGTGTGTCAGGATTTCTGTGCTGTGGGTTTCTGACGATGACAGGACCTCTTAAGAAACAGTGCTGGTGCTCAGTAGATATAAAGAACTTCAATAAAATCCCCCTCAAAGAAACTGATGTTGATTTATCACCCCTCAGTGCATTGGTTCTCCCGTATGAAAGATGCGGGGATGTGAGGGGAAGGGAAGGAAACAGCGTTTATTCTTTTCTGTTTTCTCGTCGGTGAACACAGATTACAAAATACAGCCTGTTCTTAAATACCTGTGCCTACCTGAGCATGAAAGAGTTGCAGAACATTACCTGCACTGTGGTTACTGCCTGTATCTCCGCTGTGTTTTTGTTTTCCAGCAAAGCCTGGTAGATCAGCCTAGCTGTCACATCACCTCCTGATCCTTTTCCATTACAACTGCAGCAGTCCCCAAACCCTCATGTAGGTGACAGACAGTCAGGCCTGAAGGTTTGGTCTCACGGGCTTTGCAATCTAAGGAGAACATGTTCAGAAGTGGCTAAGTGACAGAGGACCCGCTGTCAGTGGCATGGTGACCCAAGTCTTTGTAAATCGCATGCCTAAAGCTGCAGAGCACCTGCTGACCCTACAGCTGTACCCGAGCACCCACCTTAGGATCCTTTAAAAGTTTTGCTGGATCCCAGATTCAAAGATGTAGAGGTGCTTAATTCCCTCGGGCATTTATGTGCAGCCCCGGAGAGCTTAGCTGCATCCTCGCGGGCTGAAGAAGCCTGTGCCACCGATCTTTGGTGACATCAGGATATGTCCTCAGTGCCCAGCACATGGGTCAGTGGGGGGTTTTGCAGCTGGCCAAGGCATTTACCTAACTCAGCCCTTTTCTTTTGGCTGTGCAGTGCCGAGCTGTATTAGTAGTGCTGGTGTCAGAAATGGGGATAACTTGGTACCTTCTCACTCATCGTGTTCTGGTCCCTGGCTGTCGTGTTGTCATGGATATGGATAAGGACATGGCCAGTGAAGAGGTGCTTGATGCCGGCAGGGCTCCTGCAGCCACAGCTTGCGGTGCAACTTATAACATTGAAACAGAGCAGGGAGGGGGTGGAGGAAAGGTGGCAGGTGTTGGGGTTGAGCTTGCAACTCGTTCCCATTCTAATTTACACTTCTTCCCGTGTCATTGTCTGTTGTCTCCTTCTCACGGTCTAATTTATTACAGTAGGCAGGATTGGTTCACCCTTTGCCTGAGAAAAAAAGCACTGCAGATTGGCAGAGGGGTGACAAATAGGTTGGGGGACGGACTCTGACCCTCTTCAGACCTTCCAGCCACATTCACATCACAGCTGAGGCCAACCCCAGCAAGGCTGGGTCCCAAGAACCTGCGAGCCCCAGGAGAACAGCCCTGGGCAGAGGTCAGCTGGAAAGGCTGGGGAACAAAATTAAAGGTCATAATAACATTTTGAAACATCTTGGGACTCATTTCTTCCTGGAAAGCTTAATAACAGCCATGACCCGTTAATTGCAGTTCAGGGCACCAGAGGGAGGATCTGGCTCCTGTGGACTGTGTGGTTCCCAAGGTGCCTGTGTCAGAGCCAGCGCGGAGCAGGGACAGGAGCAGAGCTGATTCAGACCAACATCACAATACTGATGATTTCGCCCCATCCTACATGGCCAAGAGTAGAGATTTCTCACTGGAGTTGGGGGGGCAGCAACGTAAGCGGCAGCCTGGGACACTGCTGTGGGCTGGCATCTCCCTGGGCGTGCGCTGGTGCTCCTCTTGGCAGGGCATGGCATGGAGGCAAGAGATGAGTCAGGGGCTGGGGGAGTTCTGCTTACCCTCTCGCTGCAGACAGAGCTTTATCTTGCTCGTTGAAACAAGCACCTGTAATGGGTCAGAGCTGGTGGTCGGCTTCATTCAGAATAGTGGCACCAGGTGGGTTGGGACGTCTTCCCCCAGTTTGCCTGGCCAGGAGGGCAGCTCAGCCCCTCCTCGCTGCCTCCAGTGCTTCTCTCCCCATCTCTTCCCTCCAGGACAAATGCCACCCGCAGTGACACACCGCCCAGCGCGGCAGTTTGTGAGCTTGCCGAGCTTTGCTTGACAGCAACACGAATTTTCTCCACAGCTGGAAGGCGCGTGCTGCTTGTACCTGCCCATGAGCTACAGAGGGATGCAGCTCCTGCGCGGGGCTGAGCTCAAGGTGCACACAGCTCTGCGCCCTGGGAAACATCCCTCTGCTCCGCAGCTTTTATCAAAGAGATGGAAACTTGTCACATTCTCTCTGCAACAATATCTGACATTATCCGAGCAATTTGCCTTTGGTGTGTTTCCAAAAATAGTTAGGCCTACGGTAGGCACGGGTGACATCTGGATGCATTACTGTTGAGTTCAGAAACATTCAGTAAACAAGACAGCATCTATTGTTTAAAGGTTACTTCAAAAGACTCCTGGCGAGTTATCTGGCCGTGCAATGGGGAAAAGCCTTAATGGCACTGTGATAATTGCCTTTTTCTGAAGGACATTTTAAAGGAAAGTTACTAGAAACCCAAAAGCAAGTCTCAGCCCATCCTCGCCAGGCCAGGGACCTGATCCAACCTGGAAACGAGGAATTTTTCTCTTTACTTCAGTGTTGGTTGGATTGAGCCTGGGAAGTGTGTGCCTGGCTATGGGGAAAGCAGGCTGGGGGCACAGATGGGGGGGGGGGGGGCGGGGGGAGACCACCAGCAGTTCAACAGTAAAAAAAGCTCTTGGATCAGCAGAACAGAGCAGCAGGATTCACATCAGCGGGGAGAGTGAGAGAAAGACCTCCCCGAGGCTCTGAAAAGGAAATAAATGTCATTAGCGGTGGATAAAGTAACCGCCTCTGAGCACCTGAGGTGAAGGCAGGAGGCTCTGCAGGGAAAGGGGGGCTGGCAAGGTCTGCTAGCTCTTGGGGGGCTCAGTGGGATGCTGTAGGAGCCACTCTGCAGCCCACATCTTTATTTGTCATTTATATTTATACCTGTTCAGATAATAACCTCCTTATAAAAAAAAGAAAAAGAAAAAAGTGAATTTTTGGCAGAAGCCAAGTGCTAGCTGTCATCCCCTTCCCTCGCCCAGGTGACAAGGATGCTGCTACCCGTGGTGGAAGGACAGAGATGTGGCTTTGCTGTCACCCACACCAGCCTTACATCTGCTTGTGCTCCTGGCAGAAATCACTCCTGGCTTCTTACCTTGGCCCCAGGGCAAACAGAATTAATTGTCGCCATTGATTTCGTGCCCCTTGGAGAGCTGTGATGGGGAGGAAATCACGTCACTGTCTCCCACACCTTTCTTTCAGTTTTGCCACTGATTTTCTCTGAGAAGGAGGTGGGGGCGAGCGAGATCGGGGGGTGCCTGTGGGGTGCTGGAGCCGGCCAGAGTGCTCTGCCCACAGCGGGACCATCCCATCCCAGGTGCTGGCTCCAGCCCTCCTCTGCCTTGTCTGGTGCTGCCGTGGTGCTTGCCGTGTTCCGAGCTGTTCCGAGCCCACACAGCCCAGCCTGCCGCTCCTGGTCTGCCTTCTCCCTTCTGTTCATCGCTGGTGCTCCAGCCCTGCCATCCCACCCGTCCGCCACTGCCTCTGCTTCCCTGCCCTCTTCTGCCTTCCTTACCAAGATACCGATTATAGAAAACTTAGGGGGTGAGATAACCATTGGGAGCTGCCAGCCCGAAAAATTGACTTTGGTGAAAAACCTTGTGGGGATTATTTTTTTTTTTTTCTTTGAATTGCTACTGAACTCCAGCTTAGGCTCTTCCAAGGCTGCACTGGTTGGCCTCTCTTGGGCAGGGGATAAAGGAGATGATCTTCTTGCTAGGCAGGGGACGAAGTTCTCCACACTGCCAGCTTTAGGTATGGCTTTGAGGCCACGCTATGGCTTTTCTCTAGGTACAAGTTCATCAAAGGGTCTGAGCCGCAGAAGCTCATAAGCTCATTATGGTGGGGGAATTGCAAGCACTGGGCATGCCACACAGCCGGGATTTCCTTCCTTTCTGCTGGAGGGGACTCTTGGCAAACTGGGAGGAAAAGTCCTCTGTGGTTTCATTTTTTCCTGGGCAGAGCAGACCTTCATTCCTCAGCTTCCTGAAAAGCTGGGGGGGGGGGGGGGGGGGGGGGGGGGGGCCGACGGCAAACACACCATAATGTGCAAAAGTGGCTTCTTGTAGCACTGCCTGTTCTGCTCGTACCTGCAGAGCTGGCATCAGTCAAAGCCAGGCTGCCTCTTTCCTCACTGGGAGTTTCGGACTTTTTGAGGTTAAAGGGGAAAAAACACCTCAGCATTAATGAAAGGAAGGTGGCTGCCTGCGGCAAGATAAATACCCAGATTGCTGGGTGATGTGGCTGCTTTGAAACCCTCTGGGGACCACTGTAGCCTTGTGACAGATTCAGGAGTCATTGTCTCGGGTCACTTCAACTCAAGTGGATCAAAATGTCTTCAGTTTCAAAGACTCGTAAACTGGCACCGATCACAGCAGAGAGATGTCTTGGACTTTGTTGTAAAAGACGGTCCACGGGCTCCATCGAAGCCGGTGCTTGCTGCAACGATGCGGGAGTGTGCCGGGAGACAGAGGGAATTCACAGGCAAGTGCCAGACGAGTCCCTGAAGTGGCTGCGTTACAGCGTGCAAATCGCAGCTCTGCTAAAGCATCCGCTCACAGGCACCGTTTCCCGTGAGAAAAATAACTTACCTACAAATAGCTTTGCTCATTTTTATGCCCAATATTCCACCTTTGCTCCTCTGGGCTGTTGGGGTTTTTTTCCCCTAGGAAATAATACAGGATTTTCTGAGGTAGGGACCGGCAGAGACAGTGCAATCCCAGTACAGAGCTCATCTTCTGAAACCCGCATTTGCTTCCCCATTTGAGCAGAGGGTGTTGCTTGGGCTTTGCCGTGCGGTTCGCATCCTGGTTCCCCTTGCTCTCAGTGTGGATTTGTTTGAAGCCCTGTCCTGGATCTTCCTGCCGGAGCTTGGGCAGACCATTAACTCTCTCCTTTATCTGTTGCCTGCCTTTATAGCTAGATCACAGCTTGTGCAGTGCAGGGAGGCTGGCTCTGACGGGTGTCTGCCTGCATTGCCCCTGCAGGCAGTGGTGCTCCTTCTTCCTTCTGGTTTCCCACCCTGGCATCCGCAGAACAACAGTGTGCGCCTTGTCACTCTTTAGTTAACACAATGTATGTGACTTACATAGCAAGACAGGATGCCTTTTGTGGCAATCCAAGCTAAAAACCCACCCCCGTGGAGAAAATATAGTATGAAGGCTGCCAGAAGCTCAGTTTCGAGCAAGTGCTGCGGTGCCCCGGCTGCGGGAGGGTGGCCGAGGAAATGCACAGCCTCACTGTTGAGGATCTTTCCCGGTCTCCTCAGCAAGCCAGTGCAAGCAGGGATTTACAGAGATGCAATTTATAAGGCTCTCATGTGGAAGGAAAAGGAGGTGTCTTGGTGTGATTGGTGTTGCCTGCTGGGGAGCTAAGCCCTGGGAAGATTAGTGCTGGGGAAAAATAGCCGTGCCGTGAGAGTGCGAGTGGAGCTGGGAGGGGAAGGGGAATAAGTGTTGATTGGGGGTTGCTTTTAGGTGAATTTTGTCTCAAACCCCTCCAGGTGCTCTCTCTGATCCAGCTGTCACCAAAGCCATCTTCTTACTAATTGTGCCCGCGCCAAAGCAGGGCAGCTCCGGGCTGCAGCACTGGGTGCTGAGCGGGCTCCAGCTCTGGCAGAAGCTCTCAGGGCATTCTGCACCTCGGGGACATAAACCCCCTGTGCCTAATTCTGGGCTGGAGGTGCCCGCCGTGCAGGGCATCACAGAGCAGAGGAGCGGGGCAGGCTGAGCTGCAACCAGGATTTCACCCCAGGGGCTGCCGCATCTTCACGGCTGCTTCAGCCGGGGTTTGTGAGCAGGATGGTCCCGGCTGCTCTCTGCAGGCCTGGTGGTGTCCCCTCTGGCCGGTGCTGGATGTGATCCTGTGGGCAGGCGTACCCCCCTGAGATAAAGACAAGCATAATATGTATGCAATTAATATTAGACAGTTCCAGCTTGCTTTTTCTGATTTGCAACAGTTTAGCATTACTGTCTTCTCAAGAGTTATTTCTGATTCTCATGGTGGCTCGTGGGAGCAGATTCAGCCCACAGAAAGTGGGGTTTTCTTGGTTGCACATATTTTCCCTTGTGTTTCTGGCATCACATCTTTGTTTTTGTTGTATTTTTAAATAAAACAACATAGGTTATAGAAAACACAAGACAGTGATACTGGTTTCTGAGAAACCAAGCACTGACCTTGCTTGCTTTCTGGATATCATTGTAAATATTCTATTGTTGAATGTTGGGACTAGCAAACAAAAGGGTTGGCCTCTAAAATACTGTCTGACTTGATTGGTAGTAAATATAAAGCATGAATATTGCTGGGCTATGACAGTATTGTTGACTGCAGAGGATTAGAGTTGCTCAGCCTCAGAAATGCGTAACACTGGCACGCTGTTGCTGTTGCCAGTGCTTGGGTTTTGCTCAAAAAGCAAAGATTTACAAAAAGAAATACAGACGAGAACATTTGCAGGAACCTGAAAAGGAAAACTTTGATACAAATGCTAACGTTACAATTTCACCTGAATAGCAAAATGTTGTGCAATTTTGTGATGTCCTAATTAAAACAACCAGAAGCAGATTTGAAGCCTCCTGTGATCACAGCAGAAATTCTCGGGCTCCCACGCTCTGCCCAGTCTCTCTGCTGTCAAGCCCTGGCACAGTGGCAGTCAGGTTGCAGGATGTTTTATGAAAGCAGTGAATGTATTCCTGATTCCCGGAGGAGACCTGTGGTCTGTTTAACCTTTTGAGGGGCTTCTCCTGCAGGCAGAGCTCCATCACGAGTCGGGCGCCTGCGTTTTGGTCTGCGGAGGGGCACTCTGAGGTACAGGGTGATGAAGATGTTCACACTTGCAGGTCCGGGTTTTGTAAGACTTAAACTACAGGTTTCAGTGTGGTTTACCGCTGAGGTGGGCTGTTAACAAAGTCCACATTCATACATCATCTTGCATTAACATGCAGCATCAGCATGGCCAGGGTGATGTCTGGAGAGCTCAGAAAATCAGCGTAGGTTCAGTGAAAGGTTTTGCTACTTCGGTTATGTTCATCACAACTGCAAGGTCAGCTCTGGGGTGGAAAGTGTTATTTAACGACGTAACATACCTACTTCCCAAGGAGCTCAAGCAAACACGTTCAAGCAAAGTGAGGGGATGCGGAGGGTGGAGTGGGGCAGCGCTGGCCTGTGAGTCTCCTCCTGCTTTCTGGAGGCATTTCTGTTTGCATGTCCCCAGGGGCTTACGTGCTCTGAGCCCCCCCGGGGCTGCGGGGAGCACAGCCCACCCCACAGCAGGGGCTGCTGCGGCTGGTACCCTCACCCATCTCCCTTTGCAAGGCCAAGGAAGGGCTCAGGGCTCGGGGATGATGCAGGGCGCTGCTCTAAGGCTTGGCTTTCAAAGAGAAGATACGTGGCATTTTCTGGTCCTTTCAGGTGCTGCAAGTCAGTCATCATTTAACCAAGGAGGGCGGAAAGTGCAGCCTGCTCGGGAAGGTGCAGCAGGGGAGTGCAGAGCCCGCCGGGTGCAGGCACCGAGCGGTGGGAGCACCCTGCCCCGCCAGCCTCGCCTGCCTCAGTTTCCCGTCCCGTTGGGTGCCAGCAGTAGAATTGCTTTGGCTCCTGGGGGAGGTGAGAAGGTGGCAGAGGGAGCGTGCAGGAGCATGAACCACTGCATCGCTCTCAAGGGCCTTTCTAGCCTCGAGGAGTCATTTCAAAGGCAGGGGCTGCGTCGTCCTAATGCTGACGCTAGGCAAAAAGATCCATCACATGTGCTTTGATTTCTGAAAGATGCTGTCCCTGGGAACAGTCGATATTTCAAACATTTGATCCCAGAAGCTCTGTTAAGCCCACATGGTTTTGAGTAGAGCAATTTATGTGAAGGTTTTTCTCTGTTTCTTTATGCACCTAATGACAGTTTTCAGCTGAGCAGTGTGAATTACTTGATCTTTTCCGCTTTTTTTGCTTATGGTTTTGTTGTTGTGGGTTGGGTTTTTTTTAACTCTGAGTTAAATCTTTCCCTCTCTCAGCTCCCAGGAAAAGCTGTAAATTAATTAAGGTGAGGAAAAAAGGAAAATTTACCGGAACCAGCTCAGAGTAAGTTGCCAAGAATCTGAAAATTACCCTCTCAGACGGTCTGTATTAATTCCCCTGATGCAGCAATGATAAATCCTTATTAAAAAGGATAACATAAGGAGATTTTACTGCCTGTAGGAAAACTCCTGGCCACAAGCAATGAGGAAGCCCATCGCCTTCTTGTCCATGATCAGAGCGGTTTGCAAACATGCGTGTCCTTCCCCATGAGCCATGGTGCCGACACCAGCCCTAAGCGCGTGATGTTACCGTTGTACGAGGCATGGGTGCGACACAAATCAAGCCCCATGTCCCCAGGTCCTGTGGGCAGTGACTCTGCGTTGGCAGCAGCACTAAATCTCTGCACATTCACTGCTTGCCTCAGCTCCCCATCCCTCTGGAAGGCCAGCCCTGGGAGCACCATGCAGACAGCAATTTGAATGAAGCAGATTTTGGCCTCTGACCATATCAAGCAGCGTGAGGGTGCATGTCTTGTTCGCCGTGCTGACCAGAGAGGGGCTGGGAGGGCTCCTTCCCTCCCCACCTGCAGATGCAACTCGTGCCCCATACAAGCAGTGGGTCAGGCAGGGCAGGGAGCGCAGTGCTAGCTGCGTGGCAGCCTCACAAGCCAGCCTTAACATTTCTGGGTTATTTCCAAAACCACTGAGCTGTCTCTCCACTTCTTTATTCATGCACCGTGCTGCCTTGCTGGGCTGGAGTGGGAAAAACACTCTGCTTGCTTCTCATTACACGGGTTGAACCTCAGCCTTTGCCACAGCAATGTAAAGCTGTAGCTATGGAAACTCCCTACCCTTTTTTATGATTTTTTTTTTTTTTTTTAAGGCAGCAATGTATATCTCTTTGGAGATCCCAGATGGGGCTGCTGCTGCCTGCGCGGTTGTTCTGGCAGCACCCGGGGAGTGACCCGGTGTCATGCTGGAAGCACAGAGCCAGGTCACACTGCAGGGAGCCTGTGTCACCAGGGCAGAGGAGCAGGGGCTGATGAGGAATAAGCAGGTTGCACGGACAGCCAGAGCCCAGGGCAGCTCAGGAAACAGCCTGTGACAACAGGGTGCTGGGGGGGACAGCGTGGGGCTGATGGAGGTGCCATCAGCCACCCATGCACAGCTAGGGAGGGCAAGGACAGAGGGGTGCTGGCCCCCCTCCTGCACATTACTGTGGCCAAATGGAGGGTGGTCCCTGGAGCTCTCAGGTTGCTGCATTTGATGATCACCAAGGAGATGCTGGTCCCTGCTGTCTCCACCCCAGTCTGGGTCCGTGAATCCTGAGGAAACGAGAGTGAGTTGTGCAGCTCACAAAGGCTTTAATCTGCCGAGGATCTTCCCGTCCCACGAAGCTGTGCTCATACCTCTTGGAAATGCAAAGCTGTTGGATTTACTGCTGACTGGAAATGTACACTGTACGTGTCCTTCCTTCCCCAGCCCCTGATCGATGGCTCATCTGCATCTCAGGACATCTGCAGGGGCCGTCAGGTCGGGTGTGAGGACTCATCCTTCCCAGCCAGCGGTGTAGGGGGTGGAAGGGGAGCGGAGCTGATCCCGGTTCACTCCTTACCCAGTGCCTGGCCAGGGGCAAGCCCCTTTATTCTGGAAATGGGCTGATATTTGGTAGATTTCAAGCAATGGAGCTTCAAAAGCAGACCCTTAACCACCCCAGGGCTCAGTTTCCCTGTCTGAAAAATGGGTATTGGCGTAGTAATGCTTTCCCTCTCCGATGATGCCAGAGCTGGAGGGCGCTGGGCTGAACCAGGGCTTTAGCTCAGGTGTTGCCAAAGGCTGGACGTGCAGCTGGGGCTGGCTGCTGGCTGCCGCCCTCCTCGCTGCTGCGCAGGGGTCTGCCTGGCTTTGTGGCTGCCTGAAGCAAAAGCTAAAGGGTGCAAACACAAGCTTTGAAGCATGTAGTGTTTCTAATGGCACGGGGCTGAATCGCAGCAGGGCTGACTCAGTCCATCTCCCCCAGGGCAGTTGCTGGCTGTCTTCCCCTAAGGATGAGGCTCCATGCAGACACCGCTGCACAGCCAGAGCCAACAGATCCCTGGAGCAGGGTCACCATGGGAGCTGCTGCTTCTGTTGCTTTGTGTGGCCATCAGGGTACCAAGACTTTGCTGTCCCCCTGCGACGGTGTCCCTGACCCGTTGAGAGCATCGTCCCCAGGACTGTCATGGATGGGAGCGCTGGACCCATCCCAGCTGCGGTGTTGGGGACAGGAGGCAGCTCCGGCTCCCAGCCGGGGTTGTAATGTGCCGAGAGTTCAGCCAGTGACTGTGTGGGTTCTTTCCCATCTGCATGCCCCAGCAGTCCTGTCTGATCCATAAAACTCTGCTCTCGAGGCATTTTCCAGGAGATGGGACAGCGGGAAAGCTGGTGTGAGCTGTTGGTGTGAGGCACCAAGTCCCGTGGGCTCCCGGGGCTGTCAGGCTCTTGGGGCAGCAGCGGCTGCTTTTCGACCTCAAAAGCTTTCAAAATCCAGATGAATGGAGCAATTCTGGAAAGAGTTGCTCTTTCAGAAGGACCAGTTCCTTTTTTTCCCACCTTTGATTCATCATTTCAGCAACATTTTCTGACAATTAAGGCTTTTTGATCTTTCTGCCGGTGCTCCAGCAGGCGGTGCCTTGCTGGGGGGCTCCAGGGAGCAATCGTGCAGGACGGTGATGGAGAGAACTGCCCGCTCGGTGAACTGGGCAAGAAAAAGTACTCATCAGGGGTAAGATTTATCATTAGTTCTCAGTAAGCTAACCCAAGCTTTTCAGGTTGGCCAGAAGACATTTCCAACCTGCAAAACTGCCCTCCTAGAAGCCCTCGGGGTGGGCAGGTGGGTGCTCCCCACCCTCTGACTTATTTCCCACTCAGCAGCAATTGCAGTAGCTTATCTCAAGCTGCTAATACCAAAACCTGCTCTTTCTGAGCTAATATCTCAGGCTGACTAAAACCATAATTCAAGAGGCGATTAAATGATGCAGGGTGGAAAGACAGCCTGTCTTTCTTTCTTTTTTCTTTCCTTTTTTTTGAAGGAATTTAGGCTGCTTATGTGTGTTTGGCATTATGGCCTGCTTTCCAGCTGATGCATGGAAATAATTCCTGGTCCTGAAGCAGAGTGTGATCGTTTGGACAGTGAAAGGTGGGACTGGGGAGGGCAGAACCCTCCGGTGTGGTTTGACAGCAGCTCTCAAACCCTGTCAGAGACCAACTGGCCACGAGCCCCTGCTGCGACACCTCACCGTGCACCCACTTTGGGACTGGTTTTTGGGTTCACCTCTCCTGGGGTGATGCCAGCATAGGGCTGGTGTGCAGGCATGCACTGCTGGGCAGCGCCGAGTCACTAGCATCCCTATCAATGTCACTAGCATGCCTATGGAAGCCTTTTAGGATGTAGCTGTACAGTTTTACACAGGGTCAGAAGGGCAGAGCAGGGTGAACATACCCTGCATTATTCTAGGTGATGCTGAAGTGTCCGCAGACTCCTTCCCTAGTCCCTTTGGGATGGAGATAGCAGCACCCTCAGGTTGACCCCAGGGGCACTGGAAGGGGACATTTCCAAGGGCAGTGCACGTACCATCCAGGTGATTCAGTATTTTCCCCCATCTCTCCCCAATGGCACCGCTGCACTCCGTTTAGCATCTGCAGTCATTTAAATTCATGCCTGGAGTTGTGCTTAGTAAGCCTCAATGCCACTTTGATGAGCTGTGCAAATATTATTTTTCATTAGGCGTGATTTGCTTGTATTAAATGACATTATTGCCTCATTATTGCCGAGCACATATTCCCTCTTGCACACTGCTGGGGCAGGCATCCCCTAGATCGATGTGCTGTGAAGGCAGCCTGCTTAAGTGTGCTGAAAATTCAGACAGCTCACTACGCGCTAATTTCTGTTTTAAAACCTAACAATGGTAATTGGTGGGAGGGGATCCCTAATTCTCCCACGAACTCCTGCTTTTTTTAAGTTTCAGGAAGAACCTAAATTGGGGAGTGGCCTTGCTGTATGATGCATCTCCCCAATAGCCTGGGTCTCCTTTGGTGGGTTTCACTGCCAATGAGCTGCTCTGGCGGTGCCATCGCTAGCGGGGACACCTGGAGGGATGAGGATATGGTGTGTCCTCAGCGTTTGGAGAAAGCTTGTACCACTTACTGGAAAAGCAGCGGCTTTTCTAGGAGCTTTTGGGCTGCCAGGCAGTATTTAACAAAACACTTTGGATTATAAAATTCTGGGGTTTAATGATATATTATATTGTTGTTATATATCGTTATATGGGACGATGATAAGAGCAGGCAGAAGGAGCAGGTCACCGTGGTATTTGACCATCCCTGTTCCCCATCTCAGCCCGACCGTTGGCACTGGAGGAGCATTTCTGGCTGTAAAGGGCTGAGCTGAAAATGGGTAGAGGAGGGGAAAAGTCCCTGGCCTCTCCAGTCCCCTGAAGGAGTTTATCTTGGGTTATAATTGATGCAAATACGGGGGATACATCCCTCTTATCAGCCCGATGCTCATCTTGCATTAGCCTGATGTACCTCCAGGCTTAACCCTCACTGCTGGGACACTAAAACCAGCACGGGAGAGCACTGCGGGCAGAAAGGGCTCTCTCACACCCAGCTCTCGTCACCTTTCCATGGCTGTGGCATTGTCCCCCTGCCCTCGGCCATTCCCAGGCACCCTGTGAGCGCAGCTGCCATCTCAGCCCTGCCCGTGCCGTGCCATGCAGGAGCCTGGAGGTGGCCGGGATCCTGTTCTGCAGAGCTCAGCACTATTCCAGCAATGTCCTATCTGCTGAATAATTTATCAGACAGTGTGTATAGATTGTCTTTGAAATGTGTTGTTTCCGGTTTGGACATCAGTGGGAGCTGAAGTACAGGGGTCTGTCCCAGCGG